>NC_089505.1:49556516-50772350 GCF_036850995.1 Saccopteryx leptura | reverse complement strand
AGTCAGACAGACTACCGCATGCGCCCGACCGGGATCCACCCGGCACGCCCACCAGGGGCGATGCTCTGCCCATCCTGGGCGTCGCCATGTTGCGACCAGAGCCACTCTAGCGCCTGGGGCAGAGGCCACAGAGCCATCCCCAGCGCCGGGGCCATCTTTGCTCCAATGGAGCCTTGGCTGCGGGAGGGGAAGAGAGAGACAGAGAGGAAGGCGCGGCGGAGGGGTGGAGAAGCAAATGGGCGCTTCTCCTAACACCACAGCTTTTTAACCCTGGTGGAAAACACAAGGACAAAATGTGAACACTCTCACTTTTCTCTTAGGCTACGCCTAAATCTGGCAGGCTTGTCGGCCGTCAGTGCCGCCTGGGTGCTCCTTTCTCGTCACTTCCTTTATGTTCCTCTTCAAGGATTCCTCTTGGGATCTTTGCCCATCTCCCAACCCCTTTCACCTCTGTCAGCGCAGCTGCTGATATCCAGGCCCTGGCCCATCTTTCATATGAGCCTGTCCATTGATCACAACTGAATGATGGCGGTAGACACCTGACCCAAACTGGCCAATCTGAATTTCTCTCCTGAGAACTTGAGAACTTGCAATGTGTGACACAGATATACAGGGACTAAAAGTTACTGGAGCTGAGTTCCAATGTGACAGGCAGAATTTCTAATCCCCTTCTGGCAAACTGTAATAAATGAGATGATAAGACATTGAAGTCTTATGATTATGTTATGTGGCAGAATTGACCTTGAGATAGGGAGATTATCTGGGTGAGCCTCCCCTAATCATCTGGTTTCTTAAAGCAGCAGACAGATGCTGGAGGGATTTGAAACAGGCGTGAGGGGGATTTGACATCCCATTGCTGACTTGAATCTGGACGGGGTTATTTGTGCAGAAACTGCAGTGGCCTCTAATAGCTGACAGCCAGATAGGAAGCGGGGAACTCACTCCTATAATGACAAGAAAGTGGATTCAGCCAACACCCTGAATGGGGGGTTGGACACTCCCCCGGGGTTTCCCTAGAGCTCCACATGGCTCATACCTTGATTTTGGCCTAAGGAGATCCTGAGCAGAGAACCCAGTTGAGTCATGCCAAACTTCTGACCTAGAAAAGTGTGAGCTACGAAGTCTATGTTGCTTTAAGCCACTGAACTTGTGGCAATTTGTTTACAGCAGCAATAGAAAATAAACGGACAGGGAACCGGCAGGGCCTTCTGAGGGGGCGGTGACCTCCTGCTGCCCAGGGCCTCAGCACAACCTTGCTCATCCCTGCCTTCACTTTCTCTGTGTGGCTTAGGAGCTATGAAAGTGTTTTCCAAAAAAAACTCCTCTTCCTGCTGAAGTCAATAGATTATTATGTTTTCTGCTGCTTATTTAAAAGGCTTGACATAAGGAGGTGTAGACTTGGGCATCCTGCTATAATGTGTACCACAATGTAAGTCTGGTAGCTGCAAGTGTGCTCTGTGAACACTTGTGAAAGATTAAATAAACTTCGGGAGGTCTCAGAACCTTAAGTGGATTAAGGTTATTGATAAAAAACCTACGTTTTTTGTTTTTTTTTTCTTCATTTTTCTGAAGCTGGAAACAGGGAGAGACAGTCAGACAGACTCCCGCATGCGCCCGACCGGGATCCACCCGGCACGCCCACCATGGGGCGATGCTCTGCCCACCAGGGGGCGATGCTCTGCCCATCCTGGGCGACGCCATGTTGCGACCAGAGCCACTCTAGCGCCTGAGGCAGAGGCCACAGAGCTATCCCCAGAGCCTGGGCCATCTTGCTCCAATGGAGCCTTGGCTGCGGGAGGGGAAGAGAGAGACAGAGAGGAAAGCGCGGCGGAGGGGTGGAGAAGCAAATGGGTGCTTCTCCTGTGTGCCCTGGCCGGGAATCGAACCCGGGTCCTCCGCACGCTAGGCCAACGCTCTACCGCTGAGCCAACCGGCCAGGGCCAAAACCTACATTTTTCGAGTATTTATAATTGCATTTTAAAGACATTATTTAGATGTGATGACAGTATCAATTTTGGTCTATAGATACACCCACCTATGTAATGCCAAACTACATTGTTATTAATAGAAATACTTTGCCTGTCCCTTCGGGTAAGGAACACACTCTTAAGCTCCCGGGCAGCCTGAAGGTGTGTTTACACTGGGTGAAAAGCTAAGTGAAGACAGAGCCTGGTCTGGCTTCAGACACTGGTGGGGCCAGAGGTTCCTTGAGAGTCCTCCCCAGCCCCACCCAGCTCCAGCTGGCTGCCCACAGCGGAGCCCAGACCCCCACAGGGACCATGCCAACCTGGCTTCTGGCCAGGCAGAGTGAGGGAGCAGAATGACAGAGACATCCAGGTGCAGACAGCTGGCTTGGCAGAGGAGAAGGGTCTGATTGACACAGAGGAAAAGGAGGGGCAGGCCATGCGCACACTCCAGAGCCTGGGAATCAGCTGTGCCTGGACTCCCAGTCTGCAGTGGAGTTTCCCCCTCCTTCCCCCAGGGTCAGTCTGAGGGGAGGAGGGCGTGGACAGGGAGCTCCCTTTTCACGCTGCTGCCGGAGGGAGGGGCTGGGAGTGAAATAGAAGTGAAACAGAAGGGGAGAGCGACCAAGCAGAGGGGAGACCATCCCCTTACAGTGTACTGCAGAGAAAGTCCCTTTCGGCTCTGCTTGTTCTGAGAGGAGAGCAAGACTGAGGGCCACAAGATTTCTTTTCAGCTGTTCCTGTAAATGCCACCAAGTATCATAAACTTTTTCTTTTTGTTTTCTAAAATGTCCTTGGTGCAGAAAGCAGGACTGCATTAGTTACAGACAATGAAATACAGTCCTTTCTGTGTGGAGCCAGAGGAAAAGGAAGAGGCTAAGGGCAAGAACGGAGAGGAGGGACTGGTGAGCTGGGAGTTAGCAGGAACAGAGGGACTGGGCCTCAGATACCCTTCAGAGAGAGCAATTGTGAAAAGAGAGTACACTTAGAGTTTTGGAGGGGCCTCCGTTGGGCACAGAACAGAAAACCTGAGCCGTTTATGGAAGGTTGGTTTGGGGCGCTGCTACCTGTCCAGTGCAGGCAGGCTCAGAATGGCAACCTGGGGCAGCCCACCTGACGTCAAACTGCCAGGCAAGCCTCACGCATAATTAGGTGGTTTTGTATAGAAAGCCCGCAAACTGATCCTACTTGTCTGCCTTTCTGCACTTGGGTTTTGACTTTTGTTTCCCTTCTAACCAGTTTCTTTAGGGCTTAGTGTGTTCATTTATAGTATTTCTTCACAATGGGAAAGAGTAATAAATAGGTTGGGTTCCTAGCTGAAAGTCCATCTTGGTATTCCATGGATAGGAAAACCTCTTATCTCCCTTACTCTTCTCCCAAGAGAGCTTACAGATCACGCATTTTGCCATTTTTCAAATCTTTCCCCAAGCTGAAAGTAACTAGATAACTATTGTGTAAGATAAATAAAACATTCTCTGATAAATTGACCAGAGGAATAAAATATTTGAGATTTTTTTTTTTGCTTCTGTTCATCTACTTAATAGTGCTTCAACAATTTACTCCTGTAACATCAGGTTTTTTGGCTGTAAAACAAAGAGCCTAATTCTCATCATTTTCTTCATACTTTCAGAGGAGATTTAATGAATGCTTGTGGACCATAGAAGCCAGTTTTTTACTCCATTCTTTGCCCTGTTTCCATATCCACATACACATTTCCTGTCATATTTGATGGAGCCTGAACGTACTCATTCTGGCCTTAGCCCTAGCGTGATTTGCTCCTTAAGGAAGAAAATGTATCATTTGTGGCTGATGTGGGTCCTCTCTTTCCCTACCATGCCTTTGATCTGTCAGCAGCCAGTCACTCTGAAGATCACAGCCTTTCTTTATCCATTTAAAAGGCTCAGTGACACCTAGTTGAACTCAAATTTCTCAGTGCACTCTCAGATGGTGTCTCTGGGGACACGTTCCCCTGACCCACCGAGGCAACGCTTTCATGAGACCCAGGGCTCTGCCAGGGAGCACGGCTCCTCTCGCCTGCTCCAGCACTTACTCATCTCATTGAGAACAATGACAGCATATATTTAAGGAGAGGAGATCTTTTGGGATCCAAAAAACGGTGATTACAAAATCTGTATTTTGGTATATAGTATTATGGAAAGATGATCAGTTATGAGGGAAACTAATTTTGAGGTTGCTTTACAGATGGGAAAGTAGAAAAGTGAGGGATTATCTCTGCTCTTTCTTGCTGAAAGAGGGGCTATGGAGGGACGTGTGAGATCTTACATCCACTACTACACACGGAAGGGTGCCCCCTCTCTCTGCCTCTCTCCCCTGCCTGAAATATGCATTAATCAGGGTGTGCTACCCTGGTGCATGTGTGGGGAGCCATGAGAGTGTGGCATCACTACCCCCAGGGTCGTGGACGGATGGTGGGAAAATGGGAAAGGAAGGATGTCACCCAGCACCTGTGCTGTGCCTGAACCCTTGCAGGCATTCAACACACATATTTATTGAATTACTTTAATTTAGAGCCAGCAAACCTGCCCTGACACTCTTCCTAACTGACCCCCAAATTCCTAATCCATAAAAGGGGGTTATTTTTTGCCCTAGCTACAGTGGTTTTGAGGATAATTGTGAAAGTTCCTGGACCATAAAATGCACTGCATATTTAAGGCAGTTCTCCCAAATACGGCTTTTGTTGGGAAGACAGTAGATGTCATAATTAAAGACAGTTTGTAGCCCTCCTCCTAAACTGCCTGAGCACATTGGTATACATCTCGTCTCCCCTTCCCCACACACTCTTGAGGTTGTCGTCTCACAACTGGTTTCCACGCCAGAGATGGTGCCACAGCTAATGAAGTGGATTGGGAGTCAAACGCAAGTCTCATCCTTTCCATGTTGCCTGCTCTTGTCCCTTTTTTTTTTATTTTATTTTATTTTATTTATTTATTTATTTATTTATTTTTTTCATTTTTCTGAAGCTGGAAACAGGGAGAGACAGTCTGACAGACTCCCACATGCGCCCGACCAGGATCCACCCGGCACGCCCACCAGGGGCGACGCTCTGCCCACCAGGGGGCGATGCTCTGCCCATCCTGGGCGTCGCCATGTTGCGACCAGAGCCACTCTAGCGCCTGAGGCAGAGGCCACAGAGCCATCCCCAGCGCCCAGGCCATCTTTGCTCCAATGGAGCCTTGGCTGCGGGAGGGGAAGAGAGAGACAGAGAGGAAAGAGCGGCAGAGGGGTGGAGAAGCAAATGGGCGCTTCTCCTGTGTGCCCTGGCCGGAAATCGAACCCGGGTCCTCCGCATGCTAGGCCGATGCTCTACCGCTGAGCCAACCGGCCAGGGCTGCTCTTGTCCCTTTTTTCTTTTTCTTTTTCTGCAAGAGAGAAAGAGAGAGAGAGAGAGAGAGAGAGAGAGAGAGAGAGAGAGAGAGAGACAGGAAGAGAGATGAGAAGAATTCACTCGTAGTTGTGGCACTTTAGTTGTTCATTGATTGATTCTCATATGTGCCCTGATGGGGGGCGGGGTTCAAGCAGAGCCAGTGACCCGTTGCTCAAGCCAGCGACCTTGGACTTAAGCTGGTGATCATGGGATCATTTCCATAATCCCACACTCAAGCCAGCAACCCCGTGCTCAAGCTGGTGAGCCTGTGCTCAAGCCGATGAGCCCATGCTCATGCAGGTGACCTCCGGGTTTCAAACCTGGGATCTCAGTGTCCCAGGTCAACGCTCCATCCACTGTGCTATCACTGGTCAGGCAGCTTTACTTTTCTAATGTTCAGCCCTTGTCATATTTTCTTCACTCTAGATATATGTTTGGAGGACTATAACATTTTCTATTGAATTAAATTTATCCTTCTTTGGACATTTTCTTGTAAAATTTAATAAATATATGTAATCTGATCAAAAGATTGCCTGGCACATAGCATGTGCTAAATGAGAGTTAGCTTCTATTATTATTGATTGCTAACTCACTTAAATATCTTCTTCTCAAAAAGGCCTTCTGTGATTGCCCTATTGTAAAATAATTGATCTATGCTCTCTATTCTTTGCCCTGCTTTATTTTTCTTATTAGCACCTATTATTATTGTATATACTTTGTTGTTTATTATCTGACTCCTCCATTAAAATGCAAACTCCTTGGGTGCAGATTTTGGATCTGTTTTGGTCACCTCTGTATTTCTAATGCCTCGTTCATAGTAGGCCCTTAATGAAACATTTATTGCCTGGATAACTGTGCAGAATTTTGTTCTTTAATTGACAGTGTTGTTTCTGGAGCAAGCTTGTGAGAACCAATTTTGTGTACTTCTTCCCAATGCTGTTTTTGGCCATGTCACATTGTTTGCCAATAATCAGCCATGGCGGGAGTGTTTACACAATGAACATTGCAAATACTATAAATCGGTGTTTCCCAACGTGGGGCCCACGCCCCACAGGGGGGCAATTCGATAGTTAAGGGGGGCAATTTGAAAATGGACTCAATACGACTTTAACTCTTTCGCCCCGGGCCATTTAAATGCAATGCTAGATATCGGTGCCAAATTTAACAAAAAATGCAATTCTTAAATAATTGCGGTAAATAATTATTAAGTATAATTTCGTTTGACGAGACCAAAATATCAACTGGGTGATTGGCGTCGTCAAGTAAACTTCATCCTGGGTTCACCGCGGAGCGTGCTGTCTGCCGCGGGGAACCCCGGATGTTTTAAAAACTCGCTAAACAACGCAGTTATTCTCACCTAATTGGCCCATTGCAACTTCTGTAGTGTTTCACATCATTCAGTTGGTGTTAATTTGAAATAAGTGTCAGTCAAAACTGTTGTAAAAACTCGTTGATTTAATAAATATACATATATATATTGTATAGATATAATTGGTAAGTATTTGATTTTATTTGTATCAATATTAAACTCTTTATTAAGTACTTCTTGCATCGGGGCTAGAAAGCACTAATATTTTATAAATATTATTGGGGCTATAATAGTGCATGCACGACAATTTTAATTTTAGAAGCATAACTTTCCAGAAAATTTTGTCAAGTGGAAAAAATATAGATACCTTTTGATTTGCGGTGGTAGTGTAGTAAATGTGTTATATACATTTAAATAAATATGAATTTTTAGTATACGTTTACTCTATGTCACATTAAATATATTTTAACACATATTTTAATATTAGTTTTTAATTGATCTTATTTTTATTTCTTATAGCCCATAGTAAAATGAGTGGTGCAAGCAAGAAAAAAACTCGTCAATATTCGGAGGAATATTTAAAATTTGGGTTCATACCCGCTGTTCACAATGAACGGATTCCTTTTTGACTTTTATGCCAGCAATGCTTGACCAACGAATCAATGAAACGAGGTCGTCTTGAGGCGCATTTGAAGGCGAAACATAGTGCTCATATTAATTCAGATTTGAGTTACTTTAAAACTTTAAAGAAAAATTTTGAAAAAGAACAACATTAAAGTCTCTATTTACTGCTCATACTTCAACTAATAATCGTGTTCTTGAGGCTAGTTATCAAATTTCTTTATTCATCGCTAAAATTGGAGAAAATCACACTATAGGAGAGAATTTAATAAAACCGTCACTATCAGCATTTCTTAAAACGGTTCTTGAAAAAGATGACAAAGATGTAAAAGCTATGCCACTCAATGACAATACTGTTAGCAGAAGAATAGACGAAATGAGTGAGGATATTGAAAAAAAACTTATTGAAAAGCTGAAAACAAGAAAATTCTCCTTGCAAATGGATGAATCAACTTTGAGAGACAGTGAGGCAGTATTGATAACTTACGTAAGATATATTGATAAAGGACATTTTGCTGAAGAAATGTTGTTCTGTAAAAGATTAGAAAGCACCACTACCTCCAATGATACATATAATAAGCTGAAAAACCACTTAGATGTCAATGATATACCAATGAAAAATATAACATCTTGTGCTGCAGATAGTGCTCCCAATATGATGGGCAAGAAAAATGGCTGCTTAAAATTGATGAAAGATGCGAATCCAGAAATGATTCTTGTGCATTGTGTTATTCATAGGGAAAACTTGGTAGCTAAAAACATCTCGCCTGTTCTGAATGAAGTATTACATACAGCAATAAAGTGTGTTAATGCTATTAAAGCTAGTGCCAAATGTGAGCATCTTTTCAAGCTATTTTGTGAAGAACAAAATGAAGACCATGTGAGACTTTTACTTCATACTGAAGTAAGATGGCTATCTAAAGGAAACTGTTTGAAAAGATTTATGGAACTGTTTGATACTCTTAGTGATTTTTTAAGCGACAAACCTGGAATGAAGTATCTGTTAACAATAGATGGTAAAGCATTTGTGAGTTATTTAGCCGATATCTTTGAAAAACTAAATATATTAAATAAGCAACTTCAAGGAACAAATAAAACTCTTGTCGATGCAAAAGCAAAGATATTTGGTTTCATTACCAATATTGAGTTATGTCAGAAACATATTAACAACAAAAACTTTAAACAGTTTCATTGGCTCTAAAAATGTGAAGTAACTGATACCGCTTTACTTGTTATTGTCAATCATTTGAATATTCTATCGGCTGATTTAAAAGAAAGATTTTCTGATTTAAAACAAATTGATTTCCCCACATGGATGATGCAGCCAATGTTAGTGGATTTGTCTGATATATCAAATATGCAGTATCAAGAAGAACTCGCAGAATTGCAAGATGATGATTCAGTTAAAGCTTTATTTAATATCAAAGGAGCGATGGCATGGCTTTGTGAGGAAACAGAAATCAAATACCCAAATTCAACCAAATGTGCAAGAAAACTATTGCTACCATTTCCATCTTCATTTTTAGCTGAATGTGGATTTAGTGCTGTAAATGATTTACTGGTAAAAAAAGAAAAAGAAATTGGCTGGATATAACACAACGTGGAGACTTGAGACTAAAGCTAACCAAATTGGAACCTAATATAAAATCTCTGTGCAGCAAGCATCAAGTGCAAGGATCACACTAAATTAAAATAATAAATTAATATAGAAAAATCTGCATTAAAATTATTTGAAATTTAAATTTCTGTTTTTCATTATATGTTTTGAAATTTTACTTACTGTGTTTTGTTAACAATTTCATAGTGATTTCTTCCTAGAACCTATCATTTATGTTTATTAAGTGAACAAGTCAATTTTTTAATGTTAAAAATTATGTATGTTACATAGGGGGGGACATAAAAATTTTAGAAAGGTTAAGGTGGGGCATGGCACAAAAAAGGTTGGGAAACACTGGTATAAATCAACATCCAGGACCCCATCCTTCCAGTCAGTTGTTAAACGTTTTCCAGCACACCACTGTTCCTAAAGAACCAAATCAACCACAAGTCAGTTATACAGTTCAAAGGGCTGATGTAGTGAATTAAAGATGGCCAGAAATGCTTTGTCACTGGCCCTCACTAAGCATTGAAATCTATTACTCTCCCACCCCCAAATGTCAGCTGGGCCTATGACTGTTTGACTACTAGAATACAATAGAAGTGACCCTCTGCTATTTTCAGACCTACTCTCTAAGAGGACTGGAACCTTCTATTTCCATCTTTTTGTATCACACCCTGCTATGCAGAAATCCAAGAAGCTTCAAGGAGAAGCTATGTAAAGGAAAATAGAGGTTACCAGTTGATAACATCAGCTGAATAGTCAGCATCGACGTGCCAGGGCTGTGAGTAAAGCCATGTTGGTGGGAGATCCTCCAGCCCCAGGGCAGCTCCCCAGCAGATGCGTGGATCAGAGAGGAGCCTTTCTCAACATGGGCTGCCCACACTGCCCAACAGTGAGCAAATTAACCAGAGTGAGGCTAGGAGGAGTGTGCTGGTGATTTACAGAAAGGAGAACACGTGAAAGAGTTGTCTTAGAAAGTAAGTGTAATGTCGATGGCCAAGGCCAGGCAGGTTCCCATTGGATTCGGGCAGACGGTAGAGAAACTGCGGAGCCGGAAAGCATTGGGCCGTTCTGTTTAATAGAGTCTCACAAAACTAGATAGAAGGTGACAGAGGACAATCTGACTTTGGGTGATGGGTATGCAACATAATTGAATAACAAGATAACCTGGACATGTTATCTTTGAATATATGTATCCTGATTTATTGATGTTGCCCCATTAAAAAAATAAAATTATTAAAAAAAAAATAATAGAGTCTCACAACCGCGGACAAGCACACAGGCAGGAGAAACTGCTTCTCAGGCAAACAAACAGCAAAACGGCCCCTCACAGTGGTGGGCAGGCCATCCGCAATCCCAAATCTCTCTCTAGTGTAAGCACTCACAGCCTTCCATAGGCCATACACACGTGGCACAGCCACACTCATATACCAATCAGGCAAAGTACTTACAGCCGGTACACCAGCGAGCAAGCCTAACACAGCTGTCCCACATTTCACCCCTTCAGGGTTGCTTGCTTCACAATAGGTACATTACATACATACCAAAAATGACCATTGCAAAGGTTCCCTTCACAATGTCTCCCAGGGCACTCTTCCCAGGGAGCTAACGGGAGGCCCATCTCTAGCTCCTTATGCCACAGTGCCAATGAGGCCACCCATCGTGGGGTGGGGGGCACTGTACAGTCCAGGGCCGTGTCCACTGAGAGCAAAAAGTGTCCTTGGTGGGTCTGTGCAACTGGGTGAGAGCAGCTTTCCAGTGCAACAGGGCCTCCACAGGTGCCACAGTCCCCCTATCAGGTTTTTTTTCATAGTTGCAGTCTATGATTAGTCCATAATAGACAGCCCAGCTTTCTGTGCAAATCACCAAGGTAAGAAGTCTGTTACAGGCAATGCCAACACCTGCTGCACATTAGAAGGTGACCAGTGGATTGCCAACTTCACGTGGGTCCTCTGGCCCCTGCTCGTCACTGTTGGATGGGTCCATCGCCTTTCCCCCTAGTCAAACTGGGACAATGGGTCTTGGGGATCCATTGCAGACCAGAACACCAGCCATTTTCCTGGAAGATGCCAGGGCCACCCGCTTCCCCCACTTTTTCAGTGGCTGGAACCTCTGTTCTAACTCAAACTGCCATTAAAGCTCCAACAAATCTTTATTAGGTTTGCCATCTAATTTCTCCCTATCTGCCCCAGCCGCAATCAAATCTACCCACATCTGTGTTTGGGTAACTTTTATAGGTCCATTTCTCCTGTTAGTCAGGGGGGTAGCATGGCCAGAAGCCCTCACAGCTGTGCGGTCCATCTCTGTTTTGGAGAGCATGATGCCATTCACCCCTATGTCCCACAACTGCAGCAAGCAGGCTGCCAGCCACTCGGTGGGGTTCTGTCTGAATTTCACCCCCAACTCCATCAGCTCTGTCTGGGTGTAGGGCTGGACCACAAAGTGCTCCACTACCTGTGGGGAAGGCTGTGACTGCCCCTGAGGGACTCTTGGCGGCTGAGTCTTTACCTTCTTGGTGACCACTGGCCAGGTTCTGAGTCTGTGGACCACAGCTGCAGCCCAAGCCTCCCCCTCAGAAGAGTCGGAAGCACCTGCTCTCATGGATTCAGAGCCACTTTGCTGGTAGGACTGCAGCTCCATCTTCCATGCCCGCTCTGGCTCCTGTGGCTGCTGGCTCTCGGCCTGAATCTGACTCTCGAGCTCCTGAACCTGCAGTTGTTTTTCCAACAGCCGTTGCTGCCAACATTCAGCTTCCAGGGCAAACTGCAACTCACGAATCCGCAATTCCTTCCCCGGAGACCACTCCAGTTCCAGGCGCTGTTGGCACTCAGCCTGCACCTCACATTGCAATTCTCGGACCCGGTTGGCTCCCCTCTCCAGCACTCGCTCTAGTTCACACCATCGTTGGTGCTCAGTATGCAGCTCAGCCTGGCGCTTTCGACCTCGCTGAGCTTCTTGCACAGAGCTCTTGGTTTCTTCTGGCAAGATTGTAAAAAACACCAGCCCACGGTCCACAACAGGAGAGCTACCAGGAACAGCCAGCCACTCATCTATTCTACCCCTCAAGGGTGTCAACGGCTCCATATCAATCGGCTCCAAATCCTGCCCGCTGCGCCAGAAGTAATGCCGGTGGCCAAGGCCAGGCTGGTCCACATTGGATTAGGGCAGATGGTAGAGAAACTGCGAAGCCAGAAAGTGTTGGGTAATTCTGTTTAATAAAGTCTCACAATTGCGGACAAGCACACAGGCAGGGGAAACTGCTTCTCCTGCAAACAAACAGCAAAATGGCCCCTCACAGTGGTGGGCAGGCAATCTGCCATCTGCAATCCCCTGACCACAAGCAACTATCACCTTACATAGGCCATACACGCATGGCACAGCCACACGCTCATGCACCAATCAGGCTAAAGGCTTGCAGCTGGTACACCAGTGAGCAAGCCTAACATAGCTGCCCCACAGTGAGGAAGTAAATTTCCTTGAGGCATATTTTAGGACTGTATTATCAATTTGAATGAGCTAAATATCCATGTGAAAGTTTTTGCTGTAAATTTAAAGTTAGAACTGATGGTGTGTTTTTCCTAGCTACATTCAGCAAGAAGTGAAGTGTTTAACTGGGGTTGGAGCTTTGTCAGACAATAAAAGGAAAACACTCCCAGTTTCTGTAGGATGATGTGGCAGCATGTGCGCATATGCAGATGATGACGTAACACTGTGTATACAGCGGAGCAGCCCACGGCCATGCCAGTCGAGATGTGGACAGTACAAAGGAAAGTTCAGTGTGTTCTGTGGCTCGCTAAATTCGAACTCGTGACCAAAGTGCAACGTGAATATCGGCACATTTATAACAAAGTGCCACCACATAGGATAACTTACTCGGTGGGATAAGCAGTTGAAGGAAACCAGCAGTTTGGTGGAGAAACCCCGTTCTGGTAGGCCATCAGTCAGTGGCGAGTCTGTAGAGGCTATACGGGATAGCTACCTAAGGAGCCCTAAAAAATCTGTGCGTGAGCCCACATCGAACTGCACTGAATAGGTATGAAAGTGGGAGAGTTTTCCATTTATGTGGTGCAGATTTCACATTTCTATCATCTTTTGTTGCTTTCCTGTGACCGGTCAAAAATGCACCATGACTTTACGGACACACTGTATAATGAAGAAAGCAACCAACTAAGGAGTTATGGATATAGATATAGGTATAAATATAGATATAGGTGTGTATGTGTAAAGTTGTGCACCACGGGATCAGAATGTGGTCAAGAGTAAGAGCAAAGGTAAATATAGAAGTGCTGGTGGGGGGAGACAGTGGAGAGATGATGGGACCAATGAATTGGAACTGGGGTCACATAATGGTTGGAGGAAGGACATTAGAATGAGTGACTTGGAAGGACATGATATAGTAGTCAGAGAGTGGAGGCATTAAACTGAGATATCAGAGGTGTCACCATTCCTGGTGGTGACACTGACTGGGGTAGAACTATGCTAATGGGTGGCTAAGGTGGGCTGGAAAATGAAGTGGGTTTTGGAAGTGAGGAGATCAAGAAATTGTAAAGCCAGGCTGATGGTAGATTATTTTCACAGAAGTTGAAGTTTCCACTAATGATGACAGAAGTCTCGGTGTAAGGGAAGGTGGTTGGTTGAGCCAGATGTTAAAGATCAGTAAATAAAGGGGAGTGACCTGGGAGTCAGTGGTGAGAACACCAAAGACGGGTCATGGATACTCTCATCTGCTCGCTTGTTCTTCAGAAAGAGCTGAGGTTTTAAATAGAGGAGATAGCTCACAGGTCTGGAAGCAACAAAGGAGGACCAGCTTGAGGCCTAGTGTGAGAGGGTGGGAGGAAAATTAGTCCCACCTACAAGATCTACGTGGGTGTGTGGTGCTCATTCCTCTTAGACCCAATGCATCTCTTTAATAGCAAATCTTATGTAATTCCCTACCTGTACTGTAATATAAAGATAAAAGGAAGATCACTTATACTAAAATAATCTCATTTGGACATGTAAAAATATTTGGTCATGACTACTCTAAAAGGCCTAATGAAGTTGTTGGCTATTTGGACCCAGTAAGTGAACACTGTAAAGGTGACAGTGACAAGGGCAGACTGTGAGAGGTGTGTTGCCTTCGCAGATGCGGTTTCCCCAAACTCTGTACAACTCTTAGAAAGTACACAAAACAAAGTGTGATGTTCCCCTCATTTACATAGAAGTTTTATTTCTGGAAAATTCAATGTATTTTAAAACTGTGAGAAATACACTTTGGGTTTATATATAGAGTAGAGTTAAATTCTAGCTTCATTCAGATCATTATAAATAGTTGCCTAAATCCTGTGACTGTCTGTCAGGACACAGAGCAAGTCCTCATTGAGAGGGGCCATAAGGCTCGTTGGTGCAAATCCAATCACCCTGGCGGAGACAGCACCTAGTCATTTCTATCACTAACATTTCCAATCTCCAAAATGATCCCTAACCACTGAGTTAGAGTGACACAAGGTAAGGCTCAGAGATAAAGTTGGAGAGACAGGGGTTTTGCTGATTCCAGAGGGCAGACTGCAGGGCTTTAGGAGATGCGAGGGTGGAAGGCTGGGTGAGATGAGGGGGCGTTCAGAACCCAGGTGGCAAGAAGCTGGGCTCCCATGGTGATGGACAGGAACAGAGGGGTGACACATGACAGGAGCTGCTCCCAGTGGTCTCTCGGGGAAGCTGGGAAATCAGGTCAAATTACAGCTTCCTTTTTGGATGGCCCTGAAGGCAGTTTACTGTGGAGAGCCAGGGCTCAGCCTGGGCACGCCCCCCTCGAGGGAGTATCCCCCCCAACCCACGTGTCCTCACAGCCTGCATAGTTGTCAGTTTAATGATTGCATAATGTTCTGGTGCTGGTATACCATGAATTATTAAACCATTACCCTGATGTTGGAAATTTAGGTTGTTTCCAATTTTTTGCTATTTAGAATTTGTTGCAGAGATTGTTTTCAAATGTGTGTGTGTGTGTGTGTATTTCTTCAGTTTCAATACCTCCTGAAGCTAAAGCTCTGGAAGTCCGTGGGTCTAAACACCTTTATAATTTTTTTCATTATGGCTATTTGTTATACAGAGAAGTTTTTAAAAACCAATTTACAATACCATCAGAATTTGTGAGCATTTTGGTTTCACTGCAATCTCATCAAAATTAAGTGTCATTTAAGCTTTTCCCTTTTACACTAGAGTATAGAAATGCAATCTCAAGATTGTTTTTAATTTAGGTTTTTTTGATTATCAGCACAAAGGGTTTTTCCATGTTTGTCTACCCCTTGTATTTGTCTTTGTGAATTGTTCATGACCTTTGTGCATTTCCCTTGTAAGTTCTCGATGTCTTTGTTTTAAATTAAATGAGCTCTTCAAAGAACGCGTGCATACACACACTTACATATATAGTCACACACACACACACACACACACACACACACACACACACACACACGTCTGTCCTTACTGATAAAAAATTGTACCTTCTGCACTTCACCCCTGCCCTATCCTTGCAGTGTGTTTTCCTTTGGATACTCTGCTTTTGATGAAAAGCTGGGCAGTATTCAATTTATTATTAATAAGTTGTGTTCCTAAAGCAGAGGTTCTCAGCTTTGGCTGCACATTGGAATCACCGGGAGAGCTTTAAAATCTACTGATGCCTGGGAAACACTTCTGATTTAATTGGCCTGGGCATTGGGGTTTTTAAAAGCTCCCCAGGTAATTCTAATATGCTGCCAAGGTTGAGAGCCATGATACTAAAATTTGTAAATTGGTTGTTGGGTTAAAATGAAGTAGGAGGGGGTGGTAGGTGGATTCAGGTGTGAGAATAGGCCTGCAGGGGTGGTGGTGGAACAAGATGCTACAGAAGGTGGGAGGTGGCGGGGGTAGTCCAGGATTCCACCGCGTAAATAAGTGTGAGCATATTTCTTGACGCTAGTCAGTGCCTGCTTTTTTCTGACTTCATCCCAATCCAGGCTGCCTGCTTCTTCTAATTTCCTAACACTGTCTCTTCTAACCAAGTTTTTTTCCTCTAAAACCCATAGTGGGACAAAGCCTTCCCAGTCTTGTCACATACCCTACCGGAAAGCATTCATGTGGCTTTTTAAAAAAGAGAATTGAGAATAAAAGGCTCTCTCTGAGGATCTTTCGTTGTCCTCTTAAATCCCTTTTCTCTTTCTGATTTACATTTTGGAGACAAGAAGACAACATATGTTCTGAGTGTCCCAGTTCTCAGTTACTTTGGGTAACAATGTGAATTCGTTAACTTTGAAGCCCACCTTTTGCTGGTTTATTGCTTCCACTGATTGATAAGAATCTCTGCCTCCCAGCGGAAGCTTCCTCCAGCTATTTTTAGAAATCAGCAGGACTTGTCTCCTATGTGCTTATAAACATAGTCTTGTTCTTCTACTTAAGTCATTTCATTGAAATCAACCCTTGCAAACCCATGTGAGGATAAAACTGCCTCTGCCAGGAGGAACTCTGATGCCTTAAGTGCTACCATGTCGCACAGGATCATCTATTGTCGGAACAAAGCCTGAGTTAGGCTCTGCTGGGCATTTCCTCACAGACTCCAATGTGTCAGAGAGACAAAGAAATGGGACCAGGCTGGGTCCTTAGTCCACAAAACAAATGCTGGGGTGATGGGACCTCCTAGTTCCCATTGTATTCCTCCAGACTGTGCCCTGGGTTTGGATGGAGAAGTGGCAATTGTACAGAGTAACCAGAAGATAGGGTGGAGGAGAGGAAAAATAGTGGGTATGGAAAGCTATTATCCTCATTGGCTACCTGCAAGGGTCTTAGACTGCCTTAGGAGACCAAGTTCCTTGAGGGCAGAAGCCGTCTTATTCACTGTGTGTCTACACTGTCCAGTGCAGTCACCAGATAGGTGTGCAGTAAATAATTATTGAATGATTCACTGAGTCCTACTCCACTGCTTATATGTTGGATAGTTTTGCCAGTTGAAATACCACTCAACCCTTCTTAAAGGGCTTTTTAAATGATTGAACTTTGCTTCAAAGCTGTGTCAGGAGAAATAAAAGCATTGTTCAATCACCTAAACACTGAACTGATAATTTGCTACTTGAAACAATCAGTAACATTCTGTTTGCTGCTCTATGATAGAGGGATAACATTGGCCATCTTCACAATGCTGTGTAAAAAGTAAGAATTGTTCAGAAATAAAAACCAGAATTAACTGAGGCACACCTAATTTACTATCCTGAATTAACCAAACACTATTTGCTCTCTCTCACCTTTGAGTTGGATAATAGACAATAGCTAATAAACACTAGATGTGTTTGCGTATTAAATATATACTATTTTAATTTTTTAAAACAACTTCCAGAGGATACTCTGGAGTAAATAAAGGTTGTTAAATATCTCTGATAGTTTTTAATAACATAAGTATTATAAGAATCTGAATCATTAAGCAATATTATATAGTGAGAGATGGGGAGGCAGAGAGACACACTCTAATGTGCCCCACTGGGACCCACCCATCAAGCTCCCTACCAGTGATGCTCTGCCCATCTGGGATGGCTGCTCCATTGCTTGGCGACCAAGCTATTTTAGTGCCTGAGGCGAAGCCACAGAGCAGGGGTCTCAAACTCGCGGCCCGTGGGCCGCATGTGGCCCGCCGAACAATTTTGTGCAGCCCGCAGACTAATCCACGAAGTTCAAAATATTTTGGATAAAATTAAGTAAGCCTAGGGGCCTACTTGTATTTTTCATTTCTCTAGCATCCTAGCTAGATATTAGCTTAGTTAACAGCAGTTGTGATGCGAACTACAGTTTCTGGTCGTTTTGTGACACTGAGTAAACTGCATGTACGATTGTGCTTGTTGTACTGATTTTTTTTTGTTTTCAACTGCAGTGAGAAAAGTGTTGCATAACAGTTGCCTTTTGTAGACCTAGTGCGGCCCGCCGAAAGGCTGTGATCTTGCTCTGCGGCCCACATGCTGAGTTGAGTTTGAGACCCCTGCCATAGAGCCATCTTCAATGCTGGAGTCCAACTTGCTTGAACCATTTGAGCCATGGCTGTGAGAGGAGAAGAAAGCAAGAGAGAGAGAGAGAGAAAGAAAAGGAGGGGTGGAGAAGCAGATGGCCGTTTCTTCTGTGTGCCCTGACCAGGAATCAAACCCAGGACTTTCACATGCTGGGCCATTATTCTACCACTGAGCCAACTGGCCAGGGACTAAAAATAGTTTTTAAAAGTGTTAAAATAGGCCCTGGCTGGTTGGCTCAGTGGTAAAGCATCGGCCTGGCGTGCAGGAGTACCGGGTTCGATTCCCGGCCAGGGCACACAGGAGAAGTGCCCATCTGCTTCTCCACCCCTCCCCCTCCTTCCTCTCTGTCTCTCTCTTCCCCTCCCACAGCCGAGGCTCCATTGGAGCAAAGTTGGCCCGGGTGCTGAGGATGGCTCCATGGCCTCTGCCTCAGGCGCTAGAATGGCCCTCGTTGCAACAGAGCAATGCCCCAGATGGGCAGAACATCGCCCCCTGGTGGGCATGCTGGGTGGATCCCGGTCGGGCGCATGCAGGAGTCTGTCTGACTGCCTCCCCGTTTCCAACTTCAGAAAAATTAAAAAAATAAATAAATAAATAAATAAAAGTGTTAAAATATTGTAAAAAATTATCAGGCTAATCTTAATAAAGGCAAAAAACTTGATAAATCATTTATCAAACTGTTATATCTAGAAAATTGGATTTGTTTTAATGGTCCAAGGGGTTAAGGGGACAGAAAATAAAGTCTAGGACATGAACAAGACAGGGGGCTAATAGGAGACCCCACTCATAAAACTGAGATTAGATTCAAGGTAAGAGCAGGACCATCCAAGTGAGAGTCAACCAGAAATAAACATACCAGTCCTACCCACCCCCACCTTCAGTAGAGTGTAAGGAAAATAGCCTTGGTTATAAACAGGACCAGTGTTGAGGAAACTGGCCTTGACACATATTAGCCATAAAAATCTGCCCTTGTGCATCTTTTACTAAGAATAAATTTTATATCATTTGGATATTAATAAAAACTTCAAGCCTAATTTTAGATTAAAGTGGTCTGGGACTAGCAGAGGCCTCAGGCAACTGGGAGGAGCAACAGCAAATTCTGCTTGGATGAAAGCATCTTTATAATAGGCCATAAAAACACCGCACAAATAAGTCTATGCAAATGAGTAGTTTACAGTAAAAAAATAACCAAGTACACAAGGAAATTGGCACCATGAATTAAATCAAATAGGAAAACAGATGGGAGGAAAAGATCTACAAAAGCTTTATTTTTAATATGTTCTATTTATTTATTATTATTTTTGTGTGTGTGACAGAGACAGAGAGAGACAGAGAGAAGGACAGAGAGAGACAGACAGACAGGAAGGGAGAGAGAGAACCATCAATTCTTCATTGTGGCTCCTTAGTTGTTTATTAATTGTTTTCTCATATGTGCCTTGACCGGGGGGCTACAGCAGACCAAGTGACCCCTTGCTCAAGCCAATGACCTTTTACTCAAGCTGGTGAGCCTTGCTCAAACTAGATGAGCCTGCACTTAAGCTGGCAACTTCAGGGTTTTGAACCTGGGTCCTCCACATCCCAGTCCGACGCTCTATCCACTGTGCCTACCGCCTGGTCAGGCTCTACAAAAGTTTTATATAATGAATTATTATTCAAAGGATATAAAACCATCATACTTACTATATTGAAAGAAATAAAAGACAAGCTTGAAAATATCTACATAGAATAAGAAATTATAAAGAATGGACAAAAAAGTTTGAAAAAGGACCAAGTAGCCCTGGCCGGTTGGCTCAGCGGTAGAGCGTCGGCCTAGCGTGCGGAGGACCCGGGTTCGATTCCCGGCCAGGGCACACAGGAGAAGCGCCCATTTGCTTCTCCACCCCTCCGCCGCGCTTTCCTCTCTGTCTCTCTCTTCCCCTCCCGCAGCCAAGGCTCCATTGGAGCAAAGATGGCCCGGGCGCTGGGGATGGCTCCTTGGCCTCTGCCTCAGGCGCTAGAGTGGCTCTGGTCGCAATATGGCGACGCCCAGGATGGGCAGAGCATCGCCCCCTGGTGGGCAGAGCATCGCCCCTGGTGGGCGTGCCGGGTGGATCCCGGTCGGGCGCATGCGGGAGTCTGTCTGACTGTCTCTCCCTGTTTCCAGCTTCAGAAATGAAAAAAAAAAAAAAAAAAAAAAAAAAAAAAAAAAAAAAAAAAAAAAAAAGGACCAAGTAGAACTTCTAGAAAAAAACATAATTGAAATTAAAGGTCATCATATGGGTTAAAAACAATACATAAAGATTAAGAGAGAATTAGTAAGTTGAAAGATAAATCAGAAGAAATTATCCAGGTGTGTTTTTGTTTTTTAATTTATAGCATCAGATAGTGTCCTGGGTCTTGTATAGAAAGAATAAAGAACAGCAATAGACTTTTCTGCATTAGAAATTAAATGTGGTGCTTATATGTATACTATCTCCATGAATATGAGTAATGCTGGTGAATTTGTAGTGTTAGATAAAGTTTTTAACTTTGTTTGAAATTAGATAAGACTTAAGTTTTGAACTTTTACCAATTGTCTCCCAAGACACTATATGTTCAGATTTTACTCAGTCTGTAAGTCTTTCTCCTTAAGGTTTTACAGTCACTTTTTAGCTTTCTTTCATCTGGTCGACCTTGAATTATAGTTACATTACTATGTACCTGTTTCTTACTAGACTGAGGTCAGGGTCTCTACTGGTATACTCTTTGGCCTAGCTGGTGCTTCAAAGCATATCTGTCACTTCAAAGAAAGAAACACACACACACACACACACACACACACACACACACACACACACACAGAGGAAGGAAACTTTCTAACTAAATATAGAGTGACTATAAATGAACTACTTTGAAGAGGATGCTTCTAGAAGAGGATAAGGAGAATATAAAATAAATTCAGGATTATAAATTTTAAAAAGAAATGGAAAAAGCATGGTTTAAATGAAGTTGCAGATGCTGCAGTTTGGGAGGGTATGTAAATACCAGGAAAAGTCAATTAGATTAAAATGGATCTAAATTTAAAACATTGGTGGGAAAAAATAAAATCACTTTTCATTTTGGAGAAAGATAAAATTATGCATTCATAGAAAAATAATTGAGGAGGTTCAGATTTATCTAAGGGTGGGTAAAAAAGTGCAAAGAAATGAAAGCCTGAAAAAAAATGACATTAATAATGAAAAATTTAAACACTGAGATGTGCTCTATAAACAACAAAGATACCGTTTTCTTGAACAGAATAACAGTTGATCCAGCTAAGAATAATCTGACTTTTAGAATGGACAAACTCTAAAACACAAACTCAGTACAGCTGGATAATTTCTTTTTGCTCACTGAGAAAGCAGGTTAATTTCAGTGGAGTTTGTTTTTGGGTGGGAGGGAAAATGCGAATGCTCACTCTTAATCAACCACTATCACTCAGCATGCCAGCAACAAAAAAAATCTCTAGAAGTTGGCCTTTTTCACATATATTAAAATATATTCAGCCTACTAACAAGTAAAAAAAAATGCTTATAAAGCTACCACTTAGCTGAGCACTTACTGTATACCCAGCACTGAGCTACTCTTTTTGCATACATCATTCCCTGACTACTCACAACCACTCTACATGTCAGGAATTAAATAAACTCTAAAAAAAAATTGAGGAAACTAAAGCTCAGAGATTTAAGACTAGTTAATCAAGTTTGTGTAACTTCAACCCAAATCTGTGTGGCTCGTAAACCTGCACTTTCCCCTTCATCACGTTATTCTATCACATATAACTAACAAATCGTTACAAAACTGTAACAGTTAAAAACAATTTCCTAATAAAAGTTAATCCAGTTTAGAAACTGATTTAAGATGTTTTATAAAAGAGAGAAAGACCAACCTAATACAAAAACTAAAAATCTCACTTCTATGACCAATTCTGGAACTGCCTGTCAGGAGATGTATGTTCAAATTTAACAAAGCAGAAAACACACATTACAGGAGGAAAGTGTACTGGCAGGATTGACTTGATACTTTATAAAAAAAACCACTTCAATGTGGAAAAAAGTTACATTTTTAGTGACTAAAAAGTGTCTAAACAGAGGGGAGGTGAAGCACTTTACAGAAGAATGTGGGCTAGTGGGTGTGAAGCAGTGATGGAAACAGAATAGCCCCTTTACTTCCACGGCTGTTAATGGATTTGGGCAAGAATCATCAATGGATGAAGAAATAAGTGGGTGAGAGACTGTTGGGAAGCAGAATATTTACATAGTCTGAAAGTATCCCCCACAGATTTCTTATTAATTATAAAGCGAGAACACCACCTTAACTGCATGATCAAACTTAACATCACCGATAAGAGGACAAACGAACATCATGTATCCTGATGTGATGTAATAACTCAATATTCCTTATGTATTAAGTTGAACCACATGAAATTGCTGATATTTAACTGTCTGGTTTATAAAAATGACAATTTCATAAAATTCAACTTAAAAGTATTTCTGTTAATGTAAATTTAATCATGAATAAGCAATAAATCCAAACTGAGGGCATTTTACAAAACACCTGGCCTGGATTCTTAAAACAATATCAATTTCATAAAGCAATATAAAAAGTTGAGGGACTCTTCTAGATTAGAGGACTCTAAAAAGACATGACAACCAAACACAGTGATTGCTGTTTGCTAAGCTCCTGGGTGGGGTTGGTCAGCAGAGGCCTGCAGAGATTAATGGAAATAGCAAGCTCTACTAGAAAGCCTGTGCTCTGTGGGGACCTCTGCCAGGTACTTTATATTTATTTATTTGTTAAATTAATTAATTTTTTTATTGAGGTAACATTGGTGAGTTAATAACATTATATAAAAACTCAACTACAGCCTGACCTGGTGGTGGCGCAGTAGATAGAGCGTCGGACTGGGATGCGGAAGGACCCAGGTTCGAGACCTCGAGGTCGCCAGCTTGAGTGCGGGCTCATCTGGTTTGAGCGAGGCTCACCAGCTTGGACCCAAGGTCGCTGGCTCCAGCAAGGGGTTGCTTGGTCTGCTGAAGGCCCGCGGTCAAGGCACATGTGAGAAAGCAATCAATGAACAACTAAGGTGTTGCAACGTGCAATGAAAAACTAATGATTGATGCTTCTCATCTCTCTCCGTTCCTGTCTGTCTGTCCCTGTCTATCCCTCTCTCTGACTCACTCTCTGTCTCTGTAAAAAAAATAAATAAATAAATATGAAAAAAAAACCCCTCAACTACAAAGAATGTATTGGGATAAATGGAGAAACTTGAATATTGACTGTATCTTAGATAATAGTGTTACATCAATTGTGAAATTTTATGAGTATGATAATTGTACTGTGGTTATGAAAAAGAGTGATATATAATGAAGTATTTGGAGTGAAAGGCTACATACAATGTCTGCAAATAATTTCCTATAACTGCTCAAAGGTTCTGTCAGAAAGAAATGTGTATATGTATCACACACACACACGCACACACACACACACACACACACACACACCACAAATATGGCAAAATATCAACAATTGACCAATCTAAGTGAATGGTAAATGGATATTCATTGAGACCTTCCTGTAGGTTTGAAATTTTTTTTTAATTTATTTTTATTTTTAATTTTTCTGAAGCTGGAAACGGGGAGAGACAGACAGACACCCGCATGTGCCCGACCGGGATCCACCTGGCACGCCCACCAGGGGCGACGCTCTGCCCACCAGGGGGAGATGCTCTGCCCCTCCGGGGCGTCGCTCTGCCGCGACCAGAGCCACTCTAGCGCCTGGGGCAGAGGCCAAGGAGCCATCCCCAGTGCCCGGGCCATCTTTGCTCCAATGGAGCCTTGGCTGCGGGAGGGGAAGAGAGAGACAGAGAGGAAGGAGGGAGGGGTGGAGAAGCAAATGGGCGCTTCTCCTATGCGCCCTGGCCGGGAATCGAACCCGGGTTCCCCGCACACCAGGCCGATGCTCTACCACTGAGCCAACCGGCCAGGGCCTAGGTTTGAAATTTTTTAGAATAAAACATTGGAGGGGAGAAAAAAGAATTGTCATTGTTTTCTCTCTGGGTGTGAATGCTGGGATTTTGAGTGCTTTCCTGAATGGAATCTTCTGACTCTATGACAGCAGTGTAGTGACTGGGATCCTTTAAAAAGGATGCAGGTGAAGCAGAGATTGTGACCTACCCACAGGAAAACAATGAGTTTTCACGTTCCTGCTACTGAACTGCTGCACCAGGTGCTCAGTACTGCGGCACTAGGGACCAGCCTCGCTTTGCTCGGGGGCTGTCAGTGGGCACCCGAGAGTCCTGAATCCATCTTCATCGCGTCTCTGACGAAAGCTCCCTCAGGGATTTAGAGATTTAAAAAAAAAAATAACGAGTTTTCCTTGGATCTTAGAGCTATCGGAAAGTTAAGATTCTGTAAAAATAACTGCATCATTGGAGATAAAGGGGAAAAATCTCATTACTAAAAATAGAAACAAATAGTGGGATCTTCAATTTTTAAGACATCAGAGTGGAGTTATGCTTGGAGTGTGCAGGGCTCTGGGTGGGCGCTGCTCCTCTCTGCACTTTGGCCACCCCTGCCCACTGTCTGGGACCTAGAGGTGGGAGGAGGGATTCGACAGCCTTTCTCCTTTTTCTCCTTAGAGCTGCATCTTTTCGTGAGCCCCTCGTTGTCATCTGAGCTCTAGTTCACCACTTTCCATGCCAGGATTCCTGCCAAGATTATCTTTGTTTATTCCCTGCCCTTCAGTCAGGTGTGCGGTTCTTCGCACGCGCCCCTTCCTGTCCACTCGGCAGTGTTCGCGGGAGCGTCCGCTCTTCCTTCTGTCTTGTCAGCTTCCCCTTTGCCCTTTTGGCTTCTCTGCTTGCTTTTCCTGCCAGCAAGTCTGTTCTATTTCCCTCCATTCCTGATCTCATTTCAAATAGCTGGATGAAGGAGAAAGTCAGCCTTCATCCTTCATAGCCCGTGCACCCCTCCACCTTAAGATGATGGTAAAGGAAGGGATTGTTAATAGAAGAAAATGTCTCGCCTGACCTGTGGTGGCGCAGGGGATAAAGCGTCGACCTGGAAATGCTGAGGTCGCCAGTTCGAAACCCTGGGCTTGCCTGGTCAAGGCACATATGGGAGTTGATGCTTCCTGCTCCTCCCCCTTGTCTCTCTCTGTCTCTCTCTCCCTCTCTGTCTCTCTCTCCCTCTCTCTCTCCTCTCTAAAAATGAATAAATAAATAAAAAGAAAATATCTCTCTGTTGGGGTTTTGATTTCTTTAAAAGATTTTAATTGAATTGCCCTTTTTTTTTTTTCTTTCATTTTTCTGAAGCTGGAAACAGGGAGAGACAGTCTGACAGACTCCCACATGCGCCCGACCGGGATCCACCCGGCACGCCCACCGGGGGCGACGCTCTGCCCACCAGGGGGCGATGCTCTGCCCATCCTGGGGGTCGCCATGTTGCGACCAGAGCCACTCTAGCGCCTGAGGCAGAGGCCACAGAGCCATCCCCAGCGCCCGGGCCATCTTTGCTCCAATGGAGCCTTGGCTGCGAGAGGGGAAGAGAGAGACAGAGAGGAAAGCACGGCGGAGGGGTGGAGAAGCAAATGGGTGCTTCTCCTGTGTGCCTTGGCCGGGAATTGAACCCGGGTCCTCCGCACACTAGGCGGACACTCTACCACTGAGCCAACCGGCCAGGGCCTAATTGCCCATTTTTAAAGCATCATTGAACCCTAAACTATTGGCTGTACTGTATAACAAATAGATTTGGGTTGAAAACCAGTTTCACCTCTCACTGTGTAAACCAGGGCTAGCTCCTTCACCTCCCTGAGAAATGAGCATGATGACCGTACCTTCCTCACAGGGGTGCAATAAATATTAAATGAGGTAATACATTTAATGTACCTGGCAGACCAAACTCATAAGTGCAGGAAACAGAATGGTGGTTCCAGAGGGGAGGGGAGTCAAGGTAGGGCAAATGGGTAAAGGGAGCTAAATACATGGTTACGAATGGAAATTAGACTTTGATGGTGAGCGCCGATAGATTATACAGATATTGAATTATAATATTTTACACCTGAAAATTATATGATGTTATTGACCAATGTTACCTGGATTAAAAATTAATTAATTTAGCCTGACCAGGTGGTGGCGCAGTGGACAGAGCGTCAGACTGGGATGCCGAGGACCCAGGTTTGAGACCCCGAGGTCGCCAGCTTGAGTGCGGGCTCATCTGGTTTGAGTAGAAGCTCACCAGCTTGGACCCAAGGTCGCTGGCTCGAGCAAGGGGTTACTCGATCTGCTGTAGTCCCTGGTCAAGGCACATATGAGAAAGCAATCAATGAACAACTAAGGTGTCGCAATGTGCAACAAAAAACTAATGACTGATGCTTCTCATCTCTTCATTCCTGTCTGTCTATCCCTCTCTCTGACTCTGTCTCTGAAAAAAAAAAAATTAATTTAATAAATAAATATATACAAATAAAGTATATGGCAGAGGGCCTCACAGAGCACAGGCTTTCTCTAAGAGCTTGCTATTATCATTAACTTCTGTAGGCCTTTACTGACCACTCCCCCCCAGTGAGACACACGGTAACGTCTTCATGCTCAAGGTCTCATGGCACAGTTTTTACACCATTTATTAGGCTTGCTTTTATTGATGTTCTTCCTGCCTTTTTCTCTCCCTCCCACCATTCTCTCTCTCTCTTCCTCCTTCTATTTTTTCTTTAGGTTTACTTTCTTACCTTTTTTGTTTTCTTTTGTTCTCTTCCACTCTCCCACAAAAACTAGAAATATATATCCAACCTGAAAAGTTAAAATGAATAGTCAAAGAAAATTAAATGAAGGAAAATGAGGAGATAGAGATATCATAAAGCCAGAATTAAGAGGAAATGCATAAGTGCGTACTGTGGTTTGACATGATTGCTCGTTGGGACTACCATTTTACTGAGCTTCCTAGCAGCCAAAGGAAAAATGGAGACAAATAATTAAGAGCAGTGAGGTCCATGAAATTAAGGAAATATATAAAAATTATGGTTCTTTTCCTGAGCACTTTAGTGGATTCTCATAAAAGAAATGCTAAATGATACAAGTAAATGGTGTTTAGCATTCTAATGTGTCTACTTTTAGAACAGGTATGATATTAAACTTGAGAGAACTGTTTCTTACGATGCCCTTCAATAAAGGCTGATGATATATACAGCTGAAGTTCAAGCTAGTAAAGCACTTTTACAAGAAGCTTAAAAAGTGTGCTTTATGTATGCAATCCTCCAAGGCCTGGCATGCTGCAAGGATAAGTTTTAGAATACATAGAGGAGTAAATAGACACATGTTCTTCAGGCAATTCTCTATAGATGTTATTTCTGGCAACCAGGCTTTTGAGAATTATATGAAAGTAGAGTTCAAGGCAAGTCTCTGAGTATGAGTACCTTCTATTGTTGATGAAGAACAAAAAGATGTGATTGGATAGTCAGTCAAGTAGAGAATAAAGCCAAAGCCCTTTAATGAAAATTAAAACATACCTGCCTGAACAGAACTATCCCATTTCTGGAAGGGCTGGCTAGATCTTTATGGTGTATTATTAAATAACAAGAAAAGTTGAATACTATTTAGGGGCAAAGAACAGAAACATATGCACAAAAAGAAAATATACCAAAATGTTGATAGAAGAAATCTCTGGGAAGTAGGTTTTGGGTGACGTTCCTCTTTTCTGTGTATTATTATACAATGAGCAAATGTTTCTTTGGTTATAAGAAAAATAATAAAGCAATAAAAGTTATTTTCAGAGAAAAAGAGCTACCATGAGCTTCTTTGAAACATGGTTAAGTAGATAATTGCAGCCACAAAGTTCCATAGCACTGGTTCTCAACCCTAGCTGCATTTTAGAATCCCTTAGGGACCCTTTAAAAGATACTGATGCCCTGGCCCAGATCCATTAAATTAGGATCTCTGAGAGTAGGACCCAGGCAATGGCATTTTAAAAATCTCTTAGGTAGTTATAATGTGCAACTGTGTTGACAGTACCACTCCACATCACAGAACACACCTGGAATAATTCAACACTGAACAATGTTTTAAGAAGACATACTTCTTTCAGTGGCCTATATAATCCTCCATGATATGGCCTCAGCTTTTCTCTCCAACATCAACTCATTCCACAGTCTTATTCATTCAGCTCTCAGAACAGTGCCTGGCACATAGCAGGTTCTGAATTTAAAGCAAAGTAGGACTGAATGAATCCATGGATATAGTTTTCTGACTGTCGCCACAGAAAAAATAAACATCTATGTTTAGGCAACGTCATTTTCTATGAGTTATTTACCAATTGTATTGTCTTTTATTGGTTTTGATGTCTCAATAGACTCTTTGGTTATGACTGAGCATAAAAGGATGATAATTTTGATTTTTCAATAATTGATCTTAATCATCCTTTTGTAATTGTTGGCCATTTATTTGTTAGGTCAATTGTTAAATGCATAAAGAAGTGTATGCTCCATGAGGATAGAATTTCTTTTTCTCACCACTATATCTTTTTGACCTAGGAAAGTGCCTGGCTCATAGTAGACACCTAATAAATGCTAGTTGAATGCATAGTCAAGAAGTGAATAGTAATAAAAATATAATATGAATGTAGAGGAAAGTATTTATATTTTTATTTTTTACGTATTAAGTTAGAGTGCTTGAGGGGCAGTGGAGGTATTTAGAAAGTCGTGCAAAGTAGAATTAAATTAAGTAATTTTTGAACAAAGAAGTGACTAAAAAGTTTAAAATTATACTGAGATGTGGTTTGGGAATCCACCCTTTGGTATGTGAAAGGATTGAAGGAAGCACATCTGGTAGCAGTTTGGTTCCAACACAGATGTCAGAGTGATCTTTTTTTTTTTTTTTTTTTTTTTTTGTATTTTTCTGAAGCTGGAAACGGGGAGAGACAGTCAGACAGACTCCCGCATGCGCCCGACCGGGATCCACCTGGCACGCCCACCAGGGGCGACGCTCTGCCCACCAGGGGGCGATGCTCTGCCCCTCCGGGGCATCGCTCTGGCGCGACCAGAGCCACTCCAGCGCCTGGGGCAGAGGCCAAGGAGCCATCCCCAGCACCCGGGCCATCTTTGCTCCAATGGAGCCTTGGCTGCAGGAGGGGAAGAGAGAGACAGAGAGGAAGGGGTGGGGGTGGAGAAGCAAATGGCGCTTCTCCTATGTGCCCTGGCCGGGAATCGAACCCGGGTCCCCCCGCGCGCCAGGCTGACGCTCTACCGCTGAGCCAACCGGCCAGGACCTAAAATTTTCTTTTATTAATTTTTAGAGAGGAGAGAGAATGAGAGAGAGAGAGAGAGAGAGAGAGAGAGAGAAAGAGAGAAGGAGGAAGGAGGAGCAGGAAGCATCAACTCCCATATGTGCCTTGACCAGGCAAGCCCAGGGTTTTGAACCAGCGACCTCAGTGTTCCAGGTCTACACTTTATCCACTGCGCCACCACAGGTCAGGTCAGAGTGATCTTTTAAAAATGGAAGTCAGGTTATGTTTCTACTCTATTCAAAACCCTCCAATGACCTTCTCTCATGCCATATACAAAATTAACTCAAAATAGATCAAAGACCTAAATGTAAGAGGTAAAATTACAAAACACTTAGAAGAAAACATGGGGGGAAAGCTTAATGCCATTGGATTTGGCAATGATATTATGAATATGACACCAAAATCACAAGAAACAAAAGGAAAAATAGATAAGCCGGACTTCATTAAAGCCTTTGTGCATCAAAAGATACTATCAAGAGAGTGTAAAGGCAACTTACAGAATGGGAGAAAATATTTGCAAATGATTTATCTGATAAGGTATTGATACCCAAAATATATAAAAATTCTTACAACTTAACAAGAAAAAAACCAGACAACTCAATTAAAAATTGGGCAACAGGACTTCAACTGACATTTCTCCAAAGTTAGACAAATGCCAATAAGCACATGGAAAGATGTTCAAGATCACTAGTCATCAGGGGAATGCAAATCAACACCACAATGAGATAGCACTTCACACACATTGGGATGGCCATTATTAAAAAAGCAAAAACAAACCCAAAACACATTTTTGAGAACTATGAAGATGGGAAGATCCCAGCTGGGCTGAGGACATCAGACCTCATTGATCTTCCAGCCCTTTGACCCTCCCCTTCCTGAAGGGCCTCAATAAAATGGTTTGATATCCCTAAAACCCCCCAGAAAATAATGTGTTAGCTAGAATATAGAGAAACTAGAACACTTGTGCATTGCTGGTAGAAATAGAAAATGGTGCAGCTACTATGGGAAACAGTATGGCAATTCTTCAAAAAATTAAACATAGAATTTCCATATGATCCAGCAATTCCATCTCTGGGTATATTTTCAGAAGAATTGAAAACAGGAATATCTCAAGGAGATATTTGTACAGCCATATTCATAGCAGTTATTTGCAACAGCCATATTCATAGCGTTATTTGCAATAGCCAAAAGGTAGAATTAATCTGTGTCTATTGACAGATGAATGGATAAACAAAATATGATATACACAAACAATAGAATATTATTCATCCATAAAAAGGAAGGAAATTTTGACACATGCTACGATATGAATAAACCTTGAGAACATTATGGTAAGTGAAATAAGCCAGTCACAAAAAGACAAATAGTATTGTTTGATTCCACTTGCATGAGGCACCGAGAGTAGTCAAAATTGTAAAGGCAGGCAGTTGAACAATGGTTGCCGGGGCTAGGTGGGTAAGGGGGGTTGACGAATTACTCTTTAATGGGTACAAGTTTCAGTATGTAATGAAAAAAAAGTCCCAAATATGGACAGTGCTGATGGTTGAACAACAATGTGAAGGTACTTCATGACACTGAATTGAACAATTAAAAGGGATAACATTTTATGTATATTTTACTACAATTGAATAACTTTACAACCATGCTTGGAATAGGTATTATTGTTTTGTTACTGTTTCAACTTGACAGGTGAGGAACTTGAGGCTCAGAATGGCTAATTAATTTACCCAAAGCTGCCCAGCTAACGAGTAGCAAACAAAACAAGACAAACCTTCCACTCACTCCCCATTTTAAAATAAAAGCCAGGAATCCTTAGCACGACTTTAAATAAACCTTAGTAATCTCGCTCATGTGCTACCCAGCCATACCTCTCAGATGCCTTCTCTTATACTTTCCCTGTGGTTTGCTTTGCTCCAACCAGAGATGTCAGGGATACTCCTGTCAAGGGACATTTGTGCTTGCTATTCCCTCTGCTAGGAATGCTCTTCCCCTCTCCTGTTTACCACGGCTCACTCCTTTACTGCTTCTAGGTTTTTGCTCAACTGTCACCCTCTCAGCAAGGCTTCCCCAACCACCCTGTATGTTTTGCTTACTTTTTGCTGTCTGATTTGCTCCACTAGGGTGTATTAACTATGAAATACTGGGATTTTTATCTAATTATGTTCTCTGCTTTACTCCCAGCCCCTTGAATAGAGCCTGACGCATAATGGGTGCCAATTTAATATTTGTTGAATGACTGAATAAATTAAAAGTGAAAATATTATGTGTTTCTACCCTGATAAGTTATGACATCTCACTCTGGTTACCTTTGTATGATATTTTCAGTGACTCATTTACACGTGTATCAGCTCTAACCTCCACTAGCTTATCAGTATGAGGGATCTGGTATGTTTTTGTCTCCCCAAAGTGTCTACTTGATTCAAAACACTTATTAGAAATTGCATATGTGTGGGTGTTAATATAGTATATGTGGAAAATGAAACTTGGATGTGGCCCTTGCCGGTGGCTCAGTGGATAGAGCATCAGTTTTTTTAAATAAACGCTTAGCCAGCTAACAGCTAACAGCTTGGTATATGGACATCCTGGGTTTGATTCCCAGTCAGGGCACACTGAAGAAGCGACCATCTGCTTCTCTACCCACCTCATCCCTCCCCTTCTCTTTTCTCTCTCTACTTCTTCTCTCTCTCTTTCTTCCTCTCCTGCAGCCATGGTTTGAATAATTTGAGCAAGTTGACCCTAGGCACTGAGGGTGGCTCTGTGGCCTCGCCTCAGGTGCTAAAATAGCTTGGTTACAGAGCAATGGAGTAGCACCCCAGGTGGGCAAAGCATCACCCAGTAGAGGGCTTGCTGGGTGGATCCCAGTTGGGGCACATGCGGAAGTCTGTCTCTGCCTCCCCATCTCTCACTTAATTAAAATAAATAAATAAATAAATAAAAATAAAAAACAGAAAAGAAAAATACTTGGTAGTGAAGGAGCTGAGGTCGGTAGGAGATGTGTTCTGCCTGTCAAGGCATTTTCTGCATATGGATGTGTGGGGTTTCTTTTCCTTTTTTTTTTTTTTTTTAAATAAATGCTTAGCCAGCTAACAGCATAGCAAGTCATTTGCGCCAATAGAATAACAGTCTTCTTCGAGGCTATAGTCTAAGAATATAAATTATCTGCTAAACATTTGCTCTAGAATAAATATATATATATTCTTCCCTTACTCCTTCCCAAAGTCACATATACACACACACACACACAAACACACATACATACGTGTACACAATTGCACACTTATAAAAATAAAATTTTCCGAAATTTCCTACTTGCTTAAAAAATAAAACACAAAGTCAAATGCAGAAAAGTGGCTGAGCCCTTAGGTTTGGTGTTTCCTTGTCAAGGCACATATTCCCAAACTATCACTAAAGTGTTGAAAGAAATCTGGTCCAGCGTCTGTCTCAGAGTCTCCGTGGGGCTGTGGTCTGTGTGGGGCAGTGGCTAGTGGCTGTGTGAGGCCCAGAATGCTTTGCTTCCTCTTGTGGGACTACATTTTCTGACAGTTACCAACAACTTTCATTTTCATGTGACAGACAAGTCCATGTGGTCAAAAGAACTTGACCTAAGCCTTATAAAAGCAGTGCTGTGATGTTTTTACTTGAAAGCATGCTCTGTTTGGGACAATCTGAGTAGAACTGAGAGTTTAGTGGGCTGTGGTACAAATAACCATACTTACATGATATTTTAGAAGTAATACAGCCTCTCTGAAGGATGGCCTGATTTAGTGGTAAGAGAATAGTCTGGGCTGTGGGAAGTCCAGTCTGAACAAGGACTCTGAGAAATGCATTTTTATGGACCTCTTTGGGTATTGATTTCTTATCTGTAGAATCAGATGTTAATACTTAGCGACCAGAACTGCCAAAAGGATTCACATATAATATTTAAAATGCTACGTGCTGTTTTCTTCAGCCCCAGCAACAACTGTGCTCAGTGACTTTCTGCTGGACTTTGAAGAATGTTGGTATGATAATCACAGGGAAGAACCTCTGCCTCTGGAAACCATATGTTACTGTACATTTGAGGAGCTTCACTCTGATTCCAAATCCAGAAGGACTACCATATAACTCAACGGAACATTTAAAACAGTTTCCACCTCTTCACTGATCACATTCGAAGTGAGAATTATGAATCCCTGAATGAATAAAGGCAATGCTTTGTGGAAGTTGATCCTGAGTTTTGCAAAGTGTGGACTTACAAACTTCATTCCTCTCAGCAATGGATAGCCTCTTCAGCGGAAGGAGGGGTGGGGAAAGAATGATGTAATTTTAGTTCTGAAGATGGTATACTTTTTTTTCCCACAGAGACAGAGAGAGAGTCAGAGAGAGGGACAGACAGGAACAGACAGAAATGAACGGAGAGATGAGAAGCATCAATCATCAGTCCTTCGTTGTACATTGTAGACACCTTAGTTGTGGATTGATTGCTTTCTCATATGTGCCCTGACCATGGACCTTCAGCAGACCATCCAACCACCTGCTGGAGCCAGCGACCCCAGGTCCAAGCCAGTGAGCTCTTGCTCAAACCAGATGAGCCCGCGCTCAAGCCAGCTTGTGGTCTCAAACCTGGGTCCTCGTCATCCCAGTCCAATGCTCTATCCCTTGCGCCACCGCCCGGTCAGGCTGACGATGTTATACTTTTAATTACGTTTACCGAGAAGGATCATTCCTGGGGGCATCAGAGAGCAATCTGGTTAGGTTATCCACAGAATAACATTAATAGGACCATCCTATTGACTCTCCAAACCGCTGTGTGTTCAAGGGAAGGAATCTCAGCTTATTCACAAGTGGCGCTATCTTTCCACAGGATATTCATGGTTTTGAAAACAGGAGAAAACCTCAACAGTTCTGAAGCATATAATTATGCTTTCTTATTACCCAACAGGAATGTTCTGTGGAGAGATGTTGTGATGATACACTTGCAAGTGACTTGGCAGAAGGAAGGGTTGCTGGGGAGAGTGGGAGGCGGGGAGCAGGGCACCTTGCTTTCTCACTTTCTATCTTACTTACTCTGTCTTTGTGGTCTAACAGTTCTCACAGATCTGTGGCATTTCCTCAAATCAACTAGGTAGATTTTTGGTTGTGGGTTCCCAGGCTCACTCCGGTTATCAGTGTAAGAAGTGATTTCAGAATATTAGAGCAGATTCCACTTCCACTGAATCATGTACAGACTCAAGGCCAGATGATGACATCAGAAACATGTGTGTGAGTCTGAAGGAGTGGGGCAGGATGGGAGGGGAAGATTAGGCTGGAAAGGACCCCAAGAAGCGAGCTTCCTTATCTTTCGCCTCCAGGCAGAAAGTCACTTAAAAATACCCCGACAGGGTTGATGTGCTGTTCTCAAATATTTTTAGGAAGGTTAGGACTTAAGTGCTTCACAACTAGGCAAAGCGTTGCATGAGGAATGAACTCTGCATGCTGTAACTCCTAATTACTGTGATTTTATAAACCTGGAATTTCCTAGTCAAGCCTTATTTTTACTGAGAGCAATGTCTGTAAGATATTTCTTCATCAATCATGTTTGCCCATTCAAATACCCACTCATATAAAAAAAAGGGTATATTCCTAGATATGTATTTTATATAGATACATCATTATATTGGGGTGTGTTAATGCCTCCAAATGTTTTTTTTGTCAATCCATGGGCCAAATTCCAAATTACTTTAGAAGTTGACATCACATTTGAGCTTTATGTGGACCCTGTTGTTTCCATAGTAACAAAATCAGTTCACAGTATAAGAAACATGTTGGAAGATTATAGGGAGAAAAAAGAGAAAACCTAAATCAAACAAAAGCAGGAGCTGAAGTCAGAATTTGGGGATGCTGGAAATTTTTTTATTATTGTTTTATCTAGCTCAGAAGACTGGTAAAGATCCTGTTAATGCTGCTAGGTGTAACTGTGTTCATGTTCTGATAATCTATCAAGATTAAAGATCATCTTACTCCAAGCTATAGTTTTAGAGATACCTTGACACACACCCACATTGAAGATCTGTACTCTTTTTTAAAACACTGATTCTTCTTAGATTGGGAACTGGTAATAAGATAACTTTCCAAAGAACTTTCTTCACAATAAGCACTACGACAAGGTGAACTCCTATTTATATAAATAGTATGTTAGTTAGCAACCTTATCCATTCATTCACTTGCTCATTTGTTAGAGACATATTTATTGAGCATCTCTTATGACAGATATGGTTCTTGTACCAGAGAAAGAGCCTTAAGTTGATGATTATGACACTTGTAAGTGCTATATGGGTAATGTGCAAGTGGCTTAGTAGAAATCTTCCTGATTTCTCATCTGGACCTCTCTGTGACCATAGTTAACATTCCCCAAGTTCCCAGGTTGATGGACAGCTTGGCTGGCAATTTGGGTCCCTTGACTCATGGGTTGCAGGCTTTTTTGTTAGAGGGTTGGGCTACTGGGTCTTTCATTCACCTTCCATGATTAAGGAAACTTGTGTTCTTCACCCTGCTTCTCCTACTATTTTGAGTAGATGAATACAACATAATTCTAGCACTTTGGCTTCAAAGTGATTAAAAGTAGGACAGGATTAGCTGGGAATTTTAAGACAGCATTTATGTTTGTGATGCATCATTAATCAAATACCAGCTTTTCTAGATGATGAATTTTTCCTTTGGGTTGTTTTTGTAGCTGGAACCAAAGGGAAGTCTGTTCCCCAACTCTTCTCAGAGTTAGGAGTTGAGACCATTAGCTCCAGAGCCAGAAGAAATATCTAAACATCTCCTGAGAGACTGGCCAGCAGAATAAATTCTGATACTGCTCTTCAGTTCTCAGCACACAATCCCACTGTTCTTGAGGTCTCTCTAAAGAGATGGCTCTTCTGGCGAGGGTGGGCCCGCGACGGCCGGCTGGCCAGCCATGGGGAGGACCTAGTTGTGGTGTGCAGCCAGGGGAGCAGGTGTGCCCGAGAATACATCCCAGGCATTAGAACCAATCTCTGGAAAGAAGTTCTGGTCATTAAAATCTCTGCTGTCTTTTTCTTTGAGAAGGACTTTTGTCCCATGACAACATAATAGCCCTAACAAATGTGATCTGTATGAGTGTGTGGGTGGACATGTACATGACGGTTAGGAAGATATATGGTCTTCAGTGAGCCACCTCTCCCCCTCTGTCTGGGGCAGTCCTCTCCTAAGCACTGGTCTCTCCCTCTGCCTCCTCCGGAGCCCATCTCTTTCAATAATTCCTTCTCTCTGTGTCTTCAATTTCTGTTCTCTGGCTTCTTTCATTTTATCACAAATACGTAAACATCACCCCAAACCTTAAAAAACAAAGTAAACAAACATGTAAAAGCTTGCTGTCAACGCTCTCTGTTTGACCTCTTATGGTTGAGCTCTTGCCTCATTCAGCTGACGTTCCGGCTGAGGTTGCAATTTCCTCCCAACTGCCGAGTTCTTGTCTTCTTTCCTCCTACTTGCACCCTCTGCAGCCTCTGAGGCTCTTGAGCACCCACTCCTTTTTGATAAGTGCTCCTACTCTGGTTTCCACACCAATCCTCCCTCTTGTATTTGCTCTATATCTCTTACCTTCTACCAATTCTTTGCAATTTTTAAAAAATATCTCCTTCTCTGCCCATCCTTAGAAGTCAATGTTTTCCAGATAATATCCTACCTCAGTACTCACCTCATCTCTCTCACTTTGTATGTTTTCCTACATGGAATGGTCTCCCAATGAAATTGTCACTTTTCAAGGTAAAATGTGATAAAATGTCAGCGATTTCATATGGTTCAATCCATAATAATCCCCATATCTCTATTTCCAGCCCTTATCTTTCTCCTAAACTTAGACAAATGTTTCCAAAAATCAACCAGTTATTTCCAGCTGAACTATCTTCAGTTACCTCAAAATTAAAACATCTCAAGTCTAACCCTTTTATCCCCAACCTCTCTACCTAAAGTATTCTTGACCTTGGTTCATGATGTTACCACCTCCTCAGTTTCCCAGCTGAGAAAATTTGGGGTCATTTTTGAACTCTTCCTCTGTTTCATGTCCACAGCAAATCAGTTGCAAAACCAGAGAATTCCACCTCATACCTCTCCCCAGGGTACTACCTTAGGCTAAGCCATCACCGTTGTTGACCTGGGGCTCCCTCAACAGAATCTCTGCTTCTGCTTACACTGAATTCCAGTTCACCCTTTGTAATGGCACTGGAAATGTCTTTCTAAAAATTAGTTCTGACCCTGTGACTTCAAGACTCATCACAGACCAGTTCTAACCTAACTATTGCTTCAGTTCCTGTCACTCTGACCCTTGAACTCTTCACCACAGTCATTCTGATGAAATGGATTGCTGTTTCTTGAAACACCACTTTCACAATCTTGTGCTTTCTTCTGTCTGAAATGTTCTCACATTCTCTAAGAAACTCCTCCGCCTCTGAGAGTCAGCTCAAAAACTCTCTCTGATATCAAGCTTTCCCCAATTCTCCCAGCCAAGCTGTCCTCTGATTCCCATAGGCTTTGCCCATATTTCTGTTCTAGCACCTTTTGGATCATCTGGATTTAACTTACTCATTTACATATTGGTCTTCTCTAATAGATTAGAAACTCAGTTTATGTTTCTCTTATGATCCACGGGAGGTACTTAATAAACAATTACTGCGTAATTGAATAAGAATGGAAGAGACTTAAGCCAAGACCCACATTCTTGGTTGGGCTGAGTTCAGGAGTTCTTAGATCTAGGGTTGTGTTATCGTATATAAACTATATATTGCTGCCCTGCAAATTTATCCACTCTGCTTTTCCTTATTGAAAAATTAGAAAAATAAACATTAACTAAGTCTGTGGCATTTGATTAATAAAAAACTAGATATGAGTTGGATCTCCAAAGCAAAGTTATAATGAGAATGTCCACATTGCTATGAAATGACATGTTTCATTTTCAGTGGAATTGCACCATATGAGAAATGTACTATGTAATGGTGGTATTATTTCCATGGTCAGAGGCATCCATTCCTTCTTTTGCTGAAGTGATTTCCATAAGGGTCCTCCTGGGATTTCAGAGGAAATTGTAGATGAGAGAAGGTACAAATAATTCAAGCTTTCAGTTAGTGTTCTTTGACAAATTAGAGAGACTCGCTCTTGACCCAGGGTCCCAGTCTAATCTTACAGTAATAACTAAAAAGAATAGGAAACCAAAGCTGTTAGATCCCTGGTCCTCGGGATGCCAGCTGTTAGCAACACTCACTGAAACCCAGTGTAGAACAGTAAGGGAAGAAAAAAACCATATTCAAGTCAGTTACTCAGGGTCAATACAGTATAAAGAATTGAACCTGTGGGTGGCTGTCTTCTCTCAGACATGGTGGGCTGCTGTGTGGATGTGCCCCTATATGGCTTAGCCACTGACTGCCATTCCTTGCCTTTTGCTTGAGTCAGCACCAAATTATTTGTGTTTACCTTCATATAATGTGCTTTTTTTCTACCTCCTTGCTTGTGTTCATTCTGTCCTCTCTGCCTGGAATCTCATTCAGATTCCCCTATCCACCTGACCTCTGGTGGTGCAGTGGATAAAGCCTCAACCTGGAACGCTGAGGTCACTGCTTCAAAACCCTGGGCTTCCCTAGTCAAGGCACATATGGGAGTTGATGCTTCTTGCTCCTCCCTCCTTCTCTCTCTCTCTCTCTTGTCTCTCTAAAAATGAATAAATAAAATCTAAAATATAACCCCACCAGATTCCCCTATCCATTCTAATGAGTAAATCCCTAATCAGGAGCAGCCATCACTTCTCCAAACCTGTCTCTGACCCATTCCTTTTCCTTCCAGGATGGATTGGATGCTGTCCTGCAGTGCCGCCATGTATGGTTGTGCAGGGTTTTCACTGCACAGTGTCACCCGGCTGAGGAAATAAAGTCCTGCATTCCAGCCCAAGCTCACTGCCTAGCATGTGCTTCAGGGCTCAAATTGTTTCCTAATTCATATAAAGGCAGACTCATGATTCCCTGTGAATATTCCCCTCACTGTGTGACCACAGCATACTATGAATTTCTCTTTACCTATTTCCCCTACTAGGCCCCTGGGGTGGGCGACAGCTCCTTGCACCCGGGACAGCGTTTGGCAATGAGTAAATGTTTCTTGAAAAAAATTGTTGGATTCTAACAATTATTGAGATGTAGACTGGAATTTTATATGCTTAAGTCATTTGTTTCTCAGAACAATCCTGATGAAAAAGTATGATTTTAACTAATTTACAGAAGATTGAACTGTAACACCAAGGAATAAAGAAAGTTGCGTAAGCCACGGCTTGTACGTGAGGAGCCAGGGCTTGCTCTCAGGCAGTTGGGCTTCATAGCCCGTGCTTTACTCACTGCATGCACCACACTGTCTCTTCATGAATGGAAACTTGTCAGAACTCCACTTCCTTGTGCTTCTCCTCCTTCAGGAAAAAACATGTCCTTGTTTGCGACATCTGGAAACCGCACCTCCAATCAAGACACTTTCCCAGGTATTTCTGTAATCTCCCCTGTCCTGAGAGCTGGTTTCTATGGGTTTGGTTCTTGGCTTCCTTTTCAGAGAGTACCAGAGTGACTCCATACACAGAAGATGAGCAGGGGATGGGGGGGGGGGTGTCGGTCATCTAGGTGAAAGTATGCAGGTCTGGGGGTTGCAGGAGGAGACAAGGCATGTATTGTGTAAAGAAGAGAGGGAGGTACTGACTGTGAGCAGGTGATAGGAAGAAAAGGATGAAGGTAGGAAACATTCATTTAGTAACTTAGAATAATTAAATATAAAAAGGGTCACTTTGGAGAGGGTTGAAAAAGGTTGGGTGGATAGGGTTAGAAGAAGAGCAGCACTGTGGTGTCTGTGGGATCAGGGGGAAAATCACGGCCTAGCCTCATCCGTGGGGTACCTTCTTCAATGTCTCTGTTGCTGAGAATGAAGATGGATGGAATCTGAGAAGTTATTCTAGCTTCAAGGCAGGACACAGCTCAAAGTTGGCTCAGAGGAAGGACTGCTAGCAGGAGAGGGTGGGCTGGGATGGAGTGTCTAGGGGACAAACAGAACTGAGGTAATGATGAAGTAAAGATCGGGGCTCCTGGGAGGCATGGATTACGTATGCTCTGAGAATGGCAACAGGCATCTGGAAGGTTCAGGGAATGAGATGGAGCTTTGTGGTTTAACATTCACAAAGATTAGGCCTAGATTCCTGACCATGTCAGAAGTCCTCAGATGCTCTCTGATCGGTGTTCAACCATTTCTCTTTCCTGTTCTTTGCCTCTCCTGGGCAGAGACATCTTGTTCACTGAGGAATGGGAGTGAGACCTCAGAGGAGGCGTCTGCCTGGCTCTGGTGGAAGCGAGCAGCTTCAAATAAGTAATGTCTGGCGGTGGGTGCGAGGCCACCCCAGGGGCGCAGAAAGTCGGTAGTCAGGAATTTTGACTGTCCTTCTCACACTGACTCAGCCTGTGGCCTGTGGGTCACAGCCTGTGGGTGACTCAGTTTCTTAAACCTTGACACAGGGATAATGATACTTGCCACCTCGTAAGAGAGTATTAATTAAAGTTAGCAAACCGCGTGGCAATGCAGGGATGAAAGGGGTTAAAAACAAGGTGTAATCGTGATGCATGGTAGGTTGTGTCATGAGTAGGGACATGTGCCATCTGTGGTATGATTAGAATTGACATAGACAGAATTAATTTTAGAACACAGGCTCTGTGGAGAACCAAAGTCAAAAGGAAAAGTAATAATAATAATAAAGTTAAGAGGAAAATGTGGATCTGCATGTGGAATGTTTGTTCATAGGTTGATACTTTTCCCTGTAGTTTTGTAAATGGTGAAGAGAGCTGATTCTCAAATGCCACATATTTCAAATTTACCTTCAGTGACTTGGCTCCTTTCCCACTCAGCCCTGCAGAGGGCTTGCTGACAGGAACGCCCCCCGGGGGCATGCCAGGTGGTGGGGAGGGGGTCAGGCATGGGAAGGGGGACAGGCATGGGGAGGGTACAGGCATGGGGAGGGGTCAGGCACGTGGAAGGGTCAGGCATGGGGAGGGGTCAGGCACAGGGAGGGTGTCAGGCATGGGGAGGGGTCAGGCACCAGAGGGTGTCAGGCACGTGGAGGGGTCAGGCACGGGGAAGGGGTCAGGCATGGGGAGGGGTCAGGCACAGGGAGGGTGTCAGGCATGGGGAGGGGTCAGGCACCAGAGGGTGTCAGGCACGTGGAGGGGTCAGGCACGGGGAGGGGTCAGGTATGGGGAGGGGGACAGGCATGGGGAGGGTACAGGCACGTGGAAGGGTCAGGCACAGGGAGGGGTCAGGCACGGGGAGGGGTCAGGCACGGGGAGGGGTCTGGTGTGCCTGGGTAGGAAACCCCGCAGCTTCCTCTCTCCAGAGCGGCCTTTCTTCAGAGGCTGTAGAATGCGAACTCACTTCCATTTTCACAGGCTGGCAGCCGGGGCCACCTCTTCCATTCCTGACCCCATTCCATGGCCCTGGAGCACCTTGGGACAGGAAGCCACGCTGATGTACCGTGGCCACACTGTGATTGCAAAGTGCTCTTCCTCTCTTTGCTTCACCTGTACTTACTGGCTGATCCGGAAGCGGCTTCTGCTGACTTGGTCAAAATGACATCATAGGTGAGGCTAGTTTTCTAGAATTGAGAATCCGAGTCTCCTGCAGAAACTGGAATGCGTACAGATCACAGGGGAATGCTGCAATCACTACATCACCGTGTATGTGGAGAAGTCAGCTGTGGCATGCGTGACGGATATGCTTGCCCTTCATGTCCAAAGAGAATGAATAATTAAGAAAACAACAACAACTGTGAAGTCCTGAAAAGCTTTAGCTTCTCCCAGATTTGTCAAGTTAGGCAACAACTGGGCTATCAGATGAAGGAATTCATTTCTTTGTTCAGAGTTGTGTTGATTTACTACGCATTTTTGATGTGCCAAGCACTGTGCTGGATGCTGGAATGCAGCAGTATACGAACCAGACAAAAATTTCTATCCTTGTGGATATCATTGGATATCATCCTGGTAGAGACATGTCCGAAGTTGAAGGAAAATGTTTATAGCACTACTGCTTAAATAATTAATTTTGATTTTGGCTGTCTTATTTCTCTGTAAGATTAAGACCTTGGTCCAATTCTAATTACATAGCATCCTTCTCTATAAATTAGCAAGGATGAAATATCTAAAATGAGGGTGGGGGCCCTGGCCGGTTGGCTCAGTGGTAGAGCGTCGGCCTGGCGTGCAGAAGTCCTGGGTTCAATTCCCGGCCAGGGCACACAGGAGAAGCGCCCATCTGCTTCTCCACCCCTCCCCCTCTCCTTCCTCTCTGTCTCTCTCTTCCCCTCCCGCAGCGAGGCTCCATTGGAGCAAAGATGGCCCGGGCGCTGGGGATGGCTTCTTGGCCTCTGCTCCAGGCACTAGAGTGGCTCTGGTCGCAACATAGCGATGCCCTGGAGGGGCAGAGCATCGCCCCCTGGTGGGCAGAGCGTCGCCCCCTGGTGGGCATGCCGGGTGGATCCCGGTCGGGCGCATGCGGGAGTCTGTCTGACTGTCTCTCCCCGTTTCCAGCTTTAGAAAAATACACACACAAAAAAAGTTTGAATCTGAATTAGGACCCACTGCTACTGAGTCTCCACAACTTTATAAGACGATTTTAAAAACAAGGTGGACTTGCCAGAAGTAGAGTGGGGCAGAGCTGACAGGGGCACCCAGCCCCTGTGAAAATAACAGTCTTTAGTGAAAAGAATGCAACAACCCCAGCTGTGCTTTGATGTGGTGATGTTTTCTCCTGAATCTGCTCTTGCCTGGTCAGTACCTGGTCTACACAGGGGTTGGCCAAGGAGGAAGCTGTACTCCTTTGGCAGGTAGACTAGAAGAAATCCTATTGGCAAAGAGCATTTGGCCAGCAATCCGAGTTGTGGTTGCCAGGGTGCCAGCATATTACTGGTCCTTCAGGTTTCTAACTTGTCATCATGGCTGGCAGCATCCCCTGGCTTTTACTGAAGGCCTAATTGGAGAGTGTGTGATGCCCGAAGGGCTTTGCTGGTTGACAACTTTGAGAGTGGTGGAAGAAAGAAATTAAAACAAAGTAAGCTGTGTTCCTCCTACAGTCTTTCCTCCCTCACAGGTGGAACCTGGCAAAAAATGTGTCCTCTCTCTCTATGGGCTGCACAATAACTCCAAGGATGGCTGGTGGACTGGAGGCTGCCAGGGAGAGCTACCCACCCACTTCACAGGATATGGTCTAGTCTCATCCAGCTTGCTAACAAATTGTCTGCACGGTAAAAGAGGGATGTCAATTACTCATATATCTTTCTAATGGCAATGCCCTGTTGGGTGACCACGTTTATACTACATGGCCCGCGGTGAATGGAGTACCCCAGGAAAGCCAATCCACAGACTTGTCAGAATACTGTAACATGGCACACAGAGCTGTCCCAATCCGGTTTTGCCTCTTGGGAACATGACCCAGGAATTACTGAGTCATGTTCAGTGGGGCGGGGAGTGGGTGCTATGACTGACAATCATTGGGTGGAGTAAGAGAAGGGGTGCTTGGGGCATTGGTGGCTCTGCAAGCCAGTTGATGGGGGAGGTTGTAGGGAAGAAGACAGGTAATGTTTTCATGGAACTACTCTGTTGCTTCATTCCCCATTATTAATGGGCATATATGCGTGGGGCACTCTGTGATATTGAGGAGATAGCAATGAACAGAACAGACACAAATCCCAGTCCTCATGGAGCTGGCATTCTGGTGGGGGAGACATAAAATAACCAAGAGAAATAAGAAGTACATGTTAGTGATAAGTGCTGGGAGTTTTATAAGTAACGCAGGAAAAATATGGAGGTGGGAACAGATGAAACAACGTCGGTAAAATTTGGATATCTAATCACTATTTTTGAGTATGTTTAAACATTTTCATAATAAGAAATGTTAAAATAATGCAAGTAAGTTGGATTGGAAGTGTCACGGTGGGCTCAGCTTACAAGTTTAGACAGGGAGAAGGTCTCATTGAGAATATGACGTTTGGGCAAAGAGCTCAAAGAAATGATAAGTAGGTATCTGGAGATGAGCATTCCAGACAGAGGGAACAGAAAGTTCAAAATCCCTGAGGCAGAGGCATCTTTGGCGTGATAAAAACCACAAGCTGGGTGGCATGACCAAACAAAGTGACTGGGGGGGTACTATGTGAAGAGGGGGAAGAAATTATATAGGGTCTATGGGTCATGGTAGCGAATTTGTTTTTTAATCCGACTGAAATGGGTAGGCACTAGACTAGAGCATTGTGAGCAGAGAAGTGACACCTCAGACATAAGTTTTAGCAGATCTTGGAGCTTTTGAAATGAAGATCTGTTAATGTCTATCTCTGGGTCCACTCAGTGTCCTTGAAGCCAGGACCAACCTTCAGGGCTTTCAAGACTGAGCTGTATCATAGTACCTGTTTTTGGATGTCCTTGGAATCTCATTTTTTTAATTCTCCACAACAAATCTTCTTTATTTGATGTAGTTTCAATGGGACCCTATTTCCCCGATTGAAACAAACAACAAGGACAGCCATTAATTCTCATTACGTGCCTGCCACTCTTGGAGAGCAGGCAAGGTATGTAGCAGGAGAGCCTGAGCTGTTCTTCACCCCAGCTCAGAAGGTGAGAGAACAATACCACAGCTAAGGGGGTGAGAGAACAATACCACAGCTAAGGGGGTGAGAGAACAATACCACAGCTAAGGGGGTGAGAGAACAATACCACAGCTAAGGGGGTGAGGGGACAGTACCACAGCTCAGGAGGAGAGAGAACAATACCACAGCTCAGGAGGGGAGAGAACAATACCACAGCTAAGGGGGTGAGGGGACAGTACCACAGCTCAGGAGGAGAGAGAACAATACCACAGCTAAGGGGGTGAGGGGACAGTACCACAGCTAAGGGGGTGAGGGGACAGTACCACAGTTAAGGGGGTGAGGGGACAGTACCACAGCTCAGGAGGTGAGAGAACAATACCACAGCTAAGGGGGTGAGGGGACAGTACCACAGCTCAGGAGGAGAGAGAACAATACCACAGCTAAGGGGGTGAGGGGACAGTACCACAGCTCAGGAGGAGAGAGAACAATACCACAGCTCAGGAGGGGAGAGAACAATACCACAGCTAAGGGGGTGAGGGGACAGTACCACAGCTCAGGAGGAGAGAGAACAATACCACAGCTAAGGGGGTGAGGGGACAGTACCACAGCTAAGGGGGTGAGGGGACAGTACCACAGCTCAGGAGGAGAGAGAACAATACCACAGCTCAGAAGGTGAGAGAACAATACCACAGCTAAGGGGGTGAGGGGACAGTACCACAGCTAAGGGGGTGAGGGGACAGTACCACAGCTCAGGAAGTGAGAGAACAATACCACAGCTCAGGAGGGGAGAGAACAATACCACAGCTAAGGGGGTGAGGGGACAGTATCACAGCTCAGGAAGTGAGAGAACAATACCACAGCTCAGGAGGGGAGAGAACAATACCACAGCTCAGGAGGGGAGAGAACAATACCACAGCTAAGGGGGTGAGGGGACAGGATCACAGCTCAGGAAGTGAGAGAACAATACCACAGCTCAGGAGGGGAGAGAACAATACCACAGCTCAGGAGGGGAGAGAACAATACCACAGCTAAGGGGGTGAGGGGACAGTATCACAGCTCAGGAAGTGAGAGAACAATACCACAGCTCAGGAGGGGAGAGAACAATACCACAGCTAAGGGGGTGAGGGGACAGTATCACAGCTCAGGAAGTGAGAGAACAATACCACAGCTCAGGAGGGGAGAGAACAATACCACAGCTAAGGGGGTGAGGGGACAGGATCACAGCTCAGGAAGTGAGAGAACAATACCACAGCTCAGGAGGGGAGAGAACAATACCACAGCTCAGGAGGGGAGGGGACAGTATCACAGCTCAGGAGGTGAGAGAACAATACCACAGCTAAGGGGGTGAGGGGACAGTATCACAGCTCAGGAAGTGAGAGAACAATACCACAGCTCAGGAGGGGAGGGGACAGTATTACAGCTCAGGAGGTAAGGAGAGAATGCCACAGCTCAGGAGCTGAGGGGACAGTATCACAGCTCAGGAAGTGTGAGAAGACTGCTACAGCTCAGGAGGTGAGAAGAATATGTCATAGCTCAGAAGATGAGCGGGCAATACCAGCCTAGGGGGTAAAAGGAGGCTGCCACAGGTCAGGTGGTAAGACATCTAATCGACGTGACTGTCTCCTCTGATTTCATAAATTTCAGATAGTCTAAATTTCTGGGTTGTTGGGGTTTGCTTATTTTTTTGCATTTTTGTTTTATTTTCCATTTGATTGGGGAGATTTGGTGGGCTCATAGTATCTTAGTGTTTACTTTCAATATTATTTTGATTGATTTTGGTATGGAATATTTATCTGGAAACCTTAAAACAAAAGTACACTTGAACCAAAACCAAATTTATCTATATCTACTTATTTTAAAATCTCATGTTACGAGAAACGATAAAATCTAAAGACATTCCCTATGTTCCTCAAGGACTGAAATGCAAACCACCACCCAGAAAGTAAGAGGTAAAACTAACTGAGTAAAGATGGCCATTAAGAAGTGCTTTTGATTATTATTCTCTGCTGCATTTGATGGTTAAATCAGGTGCCTTCCTTTAGGGTCTTATTTCGTTGGCATTTATCATGTCAATAAGACTGAAGAATGATCTAAAAAGAGCACCTCTTTCTGAGTCTGTCAAGTCTTCTCCATTCCCCAAAGTCCCCAAAGCAACTTCTCTCCTTGCTCCATCTAAATCTCTAAAGTCAACCCTCCATTGCATTGATGTGGGTCTTGCCAACAAACAACTCCACCAAAGCCAGGATCCACACATGCAAATGGCATGAAGCTGCCCATGAGATTTTCTCAAATGAGCATGTCACCAAACCAATTTGCTAGAGAGCTCTCACATCACACTCTTACTGATGAATGAACAAGTATGAGCTGGACAGCTTCCTCTAATAACATTATTTGCCCGTGGAATCCTTTTGTACTTAGGATGGATGAGCCAAAACTACATTCTTTTTCCATTGTAAAAGTTTTACTAAGATAGAAAAATAGAAAAAAAAAAGATTAAGAAAAAACCATCCACTGCACTCTTTTTACCTTGTAATGGGAAATAATGTCCCAACATTGAGGCTAATTAGCATGTATGTAGTGTTTACATATAGTGCTCTGTATTTCCCTCATATTTATAAACTGTAACCATTTAATATTAGCCTTCTCCACCTGCCCCTCCCCATGAAATTGGCCAGTTGTTTCAATCTTATTTTACAGAAAATGGTGGGCAGGTGGAGAAGGTTTTCCAATGCCTCACCGCAGATTGTACGGCCGCAGGGATAGAGTCAGGATTGGAACGCACGCTGCTCAGAATCGGTGCACAGAGGAGCGGGGTTTTGGGGTTGGAGCTCACCCCCCCCCCCCCAGCAATATGGTGAAGCCCTCTTAGAGCGTTATCCCAGGCAACCTCGCACAGATTTTGAGCCCAATCATCATTAATGTGATTAATGTGATTAATCTCTATAATGTGATAGGAACATAGGGAGAAGAAGATTCTTACCTAGCATCCTTGTGGTCATGTGCTACTTTTTTTTTTTTTTTTGTATTTTTCTGAAGCTGGAAACGGGGAGAGACAGTCAGACAGACTCCCGCATGCGCCCGACCGGGATCCACCTGGCACGCCCACCAGGGGCAACGCTCTGCCCACCAGGGGGCGATGCTCTGCCCCTCCGGGGCGTCGCTCTGTTGCGACCAGAGCCACTCTAGCGCCTGGGGCAGAGGCCAAGGAGCCATCCCCAGCGCCCGGGCCATCTTTGCTCCAATGGAGCCTCGGCTGGCTGCGGGAGGGGAAGAGAGAGACAGAGAGGAAGGAGAGGGAGAGGGGTGGAGAAGCAGATGGGCGCTTCTCCTGTGTGCCCTGGCTGGGAATCGAACCCGGGACTTCTGCACGCCAGGCCGACGCTCTACCACTGAGCAAACCGGCCAGGGCCTTTTTTTTTTTTTTTTTTTTTTGACTCAGCCTGAGCACCTACACTTAGGAGGCAAAATTACAGGACAGTCCCCGAAAGTGAAGGCTCCTTTGCCACGAAGGCATGGGTTCTTCCAGGCCACGAGGTATTGAGAAGGGCACCAGGAGAGGTTATTCTCCTGAGTGTGCAGCAAGCTCAGCTCAGCAGAGAATGCCCTGGAGATGCTGGCTCAGATGTGACTTTGCCCTTATCTTCCTTCCTATCTGAAAAACACAAGTCAGAACTGTCTCAGAATGTTACTATGAGCAGAGAAACGATGAGAACTATAAACCTATTCACAGGAGCCAAAACCTTTCCCAAGAAGCAAACTGGTTCTCCAAGGATGATCAGCTAATGACACCTTCTATAAATACCTGCTACTTTATTAATATATCAAAAGCCAAATTAATTTGTTCTGGTTTTTCATCAAGGTTAACCTAAGCTTGAACCTGAGATTCTTTACTTGGGTGTGGTTTTCTTTTCAAAATGATGACAGATGTCATTTTCATCTACTCCCTATGGGAGTCTTATTATCATTTTCCTTCCTGTATTAGCTACTGTAACCAGTAGACCAAACACTTTTTCATGGTTAACGTAACAGGATTTTATTTTTCCATCAGTTCCTGCGTGTCGGCTGGCTTTCCCCATTTGATGACCCCGAGACCCAGGCTTCTCTTGTCTTTCCTGGTATCCTCTGGGCCTTATCATTATCTGCATCAAGCTGGCAGAAGGGTAAGGAGAATATCAAGAAGGTATACCCACTTCTTAAACACCCTGCCCTAGAAGGACAGATGTCATGTCTGCGTACCTCCCTTATTAAGAACAAGCCACATGACCACACTTAGAGGCAAGCAAAGCTGGGAAATGTCCCTGGCTGGGTAGCCAATTTTCAGTGATAACTCGCTGTGGGTAAAAATGTTGGTAAACATCTAGCCATCTCTGCCCCATTTTCTTCAGGAATGAAATTAATATGGATTCTTTTCTGTTTTAAACTGGATGTCATTTTAGAACATGCTTTAGTTTCCTCCCATACACAATCTTCCAGTGTCTGTAAAACTGATGGAGCAGGGGCAGATGCTGCACATCCATTGTGTCCAGAAGGTGGGAAGGAATTCTGTTTGCACGAGATCTGGATGAGCTTCCAGGAGAAGCAGCGTATGGCTGAGCTGGGCATGACGACAGGGATCCTGAGCCTTGCAGAGTGAACTGGGTGAGGCTGAGCTGGGCATGACAACAGGGACCCTGAGCCTTGCAGAGTGAACTGGGTGAGGCTGAGCTGGGCATGACGACAGGGATCCTGAGCCTTGCAGAGTGAACTGGATGAGGCTGAGCTGGGCATGACAGTAGGGATCCTGAGCCTTGCAGAGTGAAGTGGATGAGGCTGAGCTGGGCATGACAGTAGGGATCCTGAGCCTTGCAGAGTGAAGTGGATGAGGCTGAGCTGGGCATGACAGTAGGGATCCTGAGCCTTGCAGAGTGAACTGGATGAGGCTGAGCTGGGCATGACGACAGGGATCCTGAGCCTTGCAGAGTGAACTGGGTGAGGCTGAGCTGGGCATGACGACAGGGATCCTGAGCCTTGCAGAGTGAACTGGGTGAGGCTGAGCTGGGCATGATGACAGGGATCCTGAGCCTTGCAGAGTGAACTGGGTGAGGCTGAGCTGGGCATGACAGTAGGGATCCTGAGCCTTGCAGAGTGAACTGGATGAGGCTGAGCTGGGCATGACGACAGGGATCCTGAGCCTTGCAGAGTGAAGTGGATGAGGCTGAGCTGGGCATGACAGTAGGGATCCTGAGCCTTGCAGAGTGAAGTGGATGAGGCTGAGCTGGGCATGACAGTAGGGATCCTGAGCCTTGCAGAGTGAAGTGGATGAGGCTGAGCTGGGCATGACAGTAGGGATCCTGAGCCTTGCAGAGTGAAGTGGATGAGGCTGAGCTGGGCATGACGACAGGGATCCTGAGCCTTGCAGAGTGAACTGGGTGAGGCTGAGCTGGGCATGACGACAGGGATCCTGAGCCTTGCAGAGTGAACTGGATGAGGCTGAGCTGGGCATGACGACAGGGATCCTGAGCCTTGCAGAGTGAACTGGGTGAGGCTGAGCTGGGCATGACGACAGGGATCCTGAGCCTTGCAGAGTGAACTGGATGAGGCTGAGCTGGGCATGACGACAGGGATCCTGAGCCTTGCAGAGTGAACTGGATGAGGCTGAGCTGGGCATGACGACAGGGATCCTGAGCCTTGCAGAGTGAACTGGATGAGGCTGAGCTGGGCATGACGACAGGGATCCTGAGCCTTGCAGAGTGAACTGGATGAGGAAGGAACCACTCTGAGAGAAGACGGGCCGAACCTTCTAGGTCTGCAGATTCTGCACAGAAAGGGTGGGGCTGGCTATGAGAGATTGCAGTAGCAGGAGATAATTAAGGAGAGCATTACTGGCACTATTGGGTCTTATTACTATTGAGAATCGAACCTCCTACACAATTCACTGTTTCCACGTGCCTTTATTCTTCTGTCTTCAACACATAAATTTGTTATTCTGGAAAACACTTGTCCAGGTTGATAACATTGCAGATAACTTTATGGATCTTTATAGGAACTTCCTGAAAGACATATCAATTTATTTTATTTTATTTTTTATTTTTATTTTACAGAGATACAGAGAGAGAGAGAGAGAGTCAGAGAGAGGGATAGATAGGGACAGACAGACAGGAACGGAGAGATGAGAAGCATCAATCATTAGTTTTTTGTTGCACGTTGAGACACCTTAGTTGTTCATTGATTTCTTTTTCATATGTGCCTTGACCGTGGGCCTTCAGCAGACTGAGTAGCCCCTTGCTTGAGCCAGCGACCTTGGGCTCAAGCTGATGAGCCTTGCTCAAACCAGATGAGCCCGCGCTCAAGCTGGTGATCTCAGGGTCTCGAACCTGGGTCCTTCTGCATCCCAGTCCGACGCTCTATCCACTGCGCCACCGCCTCGTCAGGCAATTTTTTAAATAAAAAAAGCATTAAGTGACAGTTTATACCCTAAGACTCTTTGAAACTCTCACCTCAAAATTTTTGTCTTGTTTTGTCCATCAAGCCTCAATTCTAATATCAGGATCTTTCCTTAGTCCTTACCATGCCCCCACATTGAAACACCTGCCTTCAGCCACACTTCAGAATCTCACTAAATTATATGTCCTTAGCCCTCTCTGCTTTGAGATGTTCCTAAGGCTCTGAGGAGGTGCTCTCCTTGACCACTGTAAGCAATAAACTCGGCTTTGACTTATCAACAAGTTGTTTAGGCGATATTTTGCACAGCCAGTGTACCACAGTATCTTCTGGTCCAGAGAATTTGTGTCAATTTTTGAAGGGAAGGGGTGCTGTAATAAAATAAAAGTTGTATTCAATGAAAAAGTGGTCCCACTGGCAGTTCCAAGCCACTGGGTAGGCCCATCTCATACTTTCCTTCTAATGGCCTTTATAACAATAGTGGGAGAAAGACCCCTCCTGTAGACTGTGATTCAGAGAAACACAACAAAATAGCTAGAGTTGCTGTAGGATGGTCAGGAGGCAAAGGTCCCTGCAGAGGAAATCGGGAGGGTAGAGAGTGGCAGAAGGTAGGAGAAAAGTCACTGTTGCTCAAGAGCACACTCAAGACCCTTTGGGGGTCCTTGACCAGGCAGCAGTCATGGTTTTAGGCATAGGGCTGGGGTTTTAGCCCATCTCCTAGTTACTTTTCTCTACACTGTCCTCCCCAAGTCTGGAGATACATGATTATGCATGGAAAATTGTCATCTGAAAGACTGTGGTCATCAGAGGAAACTTCCTCTATGATCTGTCTGTCCCCGGATACCTGAGCTACCACTAGCAAGGGAAAATATGGGAAGTGAGTAATATTGAGTAATGTGAGCTGCTCCCAAAATGAACAGAGAGAGAAGGAGTAAGGTAAGGGTCTATGGGCTCTGGGCTATAGGAGAAAGGAAGATGAAGAATATGTGATATCCAAAGTAGGAAGGAGTTCTGATCACAGGAGAACAGTCTACCAAAAAAGAAACTGTCTTCTTGATGAAGAACTGAGATGTTTTCAGCCCTGAGGGCCTTTCCCACAATAGGATTGTGGACCAACGTCTAATTCTAGGCTGGGTGAGGGGTGGAGGATGTATAATACTCACAAGGGAAGCATGTGCATTAAATGCCTCTGGTCAAAAATTCACTTTCTCTGAGAAAAAATTATCAGGCCATCAGTCATTCACACTGTAAACTAAATTAGTGAACCAGCTTACTTTTCTACCATTGTTTTTGTGGGAGGAAGAAAATTTTAGTTTATATAAGGTTAGGGGAGGAAGAGGGAAATGAAGGCATTGAGAGAAGGAGGGGGAAAGATTGTATAGAGCTTGGCTCACTGCAGAAGAAATCAGGTATGGAAGGATGTCATCAAGGAGCCCTGAAGCCGAGGAAGTAGTATGTGTGGGATGTTCACAGATGAGGAGACAAAAACATTCTACTTAAAAGTTTATTTCCTAGACCAAAAATCCTGCATCTTTGGGCCACTGTAGGCTAGAGAGTTTAATCTGTGTGATGGGAATATTTGATTAGCACTGACCTGCATGCCTGAAAAATGAATATTTTATTTTAAATGTAGTTATAAAAGGAAGTATTAAGAATAAAACAGAAAACTCTCAAAGTTCTGAGTTTTATACATAAGGACAGAAGCTGATTTTCCTGTGAGTAGAACAGATTTTCTGCTTGGGGAGTAAAGTCCCTTCACTCTCAAACCCAGCTGCTAAGAAATCTACATTGAAAACCAAGAAGTTGAGTTTTATGTCCTTAAAGAACCCTGGTGATGATGTTGAGCTGAGCATTTGGTTAAATGCTTTGAGATTTCTCCTTTCTCCTAGTTTCTCTGCTTTCTCTTAGTTTCCTAGGGGAAAATAAAGACAAGGGTCAGAGAGTTATTTCATTTGGAGAAGATCCCGGGGAGGACCAAGTAATTCAGTGAGTAGAACAGACGTGATCGGAAAAGAAGACTGGCCAGAGGAAAGCCACTGAAGAGCCTGACCCTCATTGACAGTGTGCCTGAGAGACAGCGGGATTCCCACTCCCTCTGAAAGGGGCCCATGTCCTCTGCATCACCAGCCTCATCACAGCAAATAGACATAGAATACAGAATGCTTGCATTAAAAATAACATTTATTGAACTTAGCTTAAATATATATATAAAGAGGTATGATGAGGTAAACAAACAATAGGATAGACTATAATCTCACTTTTGATAAAGTAGATCAACAGATCTATCCATGGTCATAAAAGCAAGCATAAAGAGAGGCATAATCCATGATTTATTTATTCAGTTCCTAATTGATGAACACAGTCTATTTGTCCCCCCCCCCCTTCATTTTTTGGTATTAAAATTTTTGTAGCTGTGAATACCCTTGTATGAACATCTTGGTGAGCTTTCACACAGATACCCATGGGTTAAATTCCCACCACTAGCATGGCCAAGTTAAAGGTACACACATAAAAATCATGGTAGGTCATAGCTACCCTTATTGAACAACTCCTTTGGGCTGAGAAAAGTTTTATATATTAATTTTAATTCTTACAACAACCTTGCAAGGTCATTAACACTATCAGTGATTACACAGGAGACCAAACTTCAAGTCTGGCAGGAGGAGGCTCCCATCTAGGGAGCAGAGCTTGAGTGCCAGGGCTGGAATTCAGTCCTCTCTAAAGCTTACAATAACATTTAAGAGGAGATCATCAAACCAGAAAGGCCTTGTCCATGTCCAAGTCCTTTCATTCAGGTGTGGCAGGGAGACCTTGAGAATGTCAGTGTCTTGCCAAAGGCCATGGAAGTAGGTTGGGACCCATGGCCTCTCTCCCAGGACAGTGACCTTTCAAGTACACTAGCGGATTTGTATGTCCAGGGCCACAGAAACACTTCCACCAAAGAAAAACTTGTATAGAATGTCTAAACTCAGAGCTGCTGTGCTTGAGTCAAGGGAGGAGGCCCAGAGCCTGGTTCTCCCTTATTCTCCATGACTCTCGCTCTCTCCCTCTCTTTCCCTCCCTCCCCACCTTTGTAAAGCATGGTTTGAAAACCACCGATTCACACCATAGCTGCCTTCTGCACATGCTATTAATCATCCTTGTTCTACTGGGCAAACCCAAAAGCTCTGACTTCTTCCTCCGAATGGCCGGTAGAGCCTCGGAGGCCACCCTTCCTGCTGAGGGTTTCCTTGGCCGCGCCCTCCTGCCAAGAAGAGGCCTTGTGACGGGCCGGTTAGTACGTCTCACTCGTCAGATGCACTATTACAGATGCTGTCCCTAGGACCCTGGGTTATAAAAGCCCACTGTCATTAGAACAAGAAGAGAAGGGAAAAAGTAGGAGGAAGAAGAAATAACATCTTTGTAAAACGTGCACCTATCTCCTGCTGCCCGGGGCAGTGTTGGTGGAGAAGCGCAGCCGCTAAACTGACGAGTTTGATAAGGGCTCCTGGGCCGGATGCACCAAACATCAGGAGCCAGGCATCTATAAAGGAAACCAAACAGGAAATGTGATGTGACTCATCGGAAGGCGGACCACACAGAGCGGGGCCGTGGGCCCAGTCAGAGATGAAGCGCATGTTGCGTTGTTGAGAGGTGGTGGACGGAGAAGTCACATTAGCCAAATCTGAGACAGAGACGCAGAGCGTCTGCTGTGTGTAGAACTGATATGAATGGATTGTGCTGCTGGAGACAGGACAGTTTGGGAGATTAGAAATGAATTCGAGCATCAGGCACTGTGAGAAAAGGCCATATTGATTCACCAGTGACGCCAGGTGTTCTGTTTCTGAGGTTCTGTAAAAACCTTCACAGGCCATGTTGCCTCAGCTCATTATCTGTCTATTTATCCACCTATTTCTGCGTCACCTGCCACCGTGAGGGATGGAGGCAGTTAGCATTTGTACTTGCTGGCGGGCACAGCATAATCGGAGTTGCAGGAAGCAGGGTTCTGTGCAGTCAGACCATCACTGGAGTGGGTGAAGCTGCCTGCACTCTCGGCCCTGTTGTGGGCGGCCCAGGGGTCATCTCTGTAGGAGAGGGGGTCCCGTAGTCCCACATCTTCTACTATAATTGGTCTTTCCACATACGTAGGAGGTAGGAGGGAAAGGTGGGAGCAGGTCACTAAGACTGTGATGCTGACAAGCTGGCAGGGCTGCGGCACTGAGGGGAGGCTGAGGCTCCTTTTCTCCAAAGGAACTTTAGCAAACCGCTGCTTGCTGACATCAGCTCAGGACTGACTGCTAGGCCGGCCCACTGGTGCAAGCTTGCGAGGCTCAAGAGCGGGCATCGGGGTGGTTTTGAAGATGTTCAAGTTGTATCCTGTGAGGATAGTAACAAAATGCTGCGGGTTGAAATGGAAGAGAGAAAGAGTGGTAAAAAGAGTCCTGGACTTGGACCGGAGATGTGACTTCCAGGGATTCTCTTGCCCCAACTCTTAGAATGGGAATTATCAAAACAAAACAAAAAATCAAAATAAGTGTTGGTGAAGATGTGGAGAAGTTGGAATCCTTGTACATTGTTGGTGGGAATGTAAAATGGTGCAGTCCTGTCCCTCCAACAGTTTAACAGAATGGCCATATTGATCCAGCAATTCCACTCCTAGATATATACCCGAAAGAATTGAAAGGAGGGGCTCAAAACAGCTACTGCCCACTAATGTTTATAGCAAAATTATTCACAATTGTCAAAAGGTAGAAACAATCCAAATGTCCGGTGACAGAAGCATAGAATAGATAAACAAAACGTACACACAATGACCCAGGCTACAACCTGGATGAATCGTAAAGACATGCTAAGTGAAATAAGCCAGACACAAAAGGATGAACAAATATTGTATGATTCCACTTATATGCAGCACCTAGAATAGGCAGATTCCTAGAGACAGAAGGTCGATGAGAGGTTACCAGGGCCTGGAGGGAGGAGAAAACGGGCAGAGTTTTTGTTTGAGATGATGAAAAAGTTCCGGAGACGGATAGTGGTGACGGTTTCACAACAATATGGATGTATTAATGCCATTGAACTGTACACTTAAAGTATTTAAAATTGTAAATTTTATATTATGCATATTTTAACACAATTTTTTAAAGTGTACAGCCAGACTCCTCACCAACAGCACAGACTGCTTTTGCACCATTCAGCAGTGGGTCCCTTCTTCCTCTCCAGCTCAGTGACATCATCTCAGCTGGGAACAAGAGCACCGCCTTGGCTGCAGGTGGGCCAGTCTCAATAAGCCACGCTCATGACTCTGCCCTGCTATGCTGATTCGTAGCCCTGCGTGCTTCCAGCCTCTGCTCACTTCCTGAGTGTGGAGGGGCCTAAGCCCCACTTCTCACCAAGAAACCTTTGCCAGGTCCACCAGTGCTATGGGCTCTGTCTTTTAGGAATTTCCCTAAAGCTTAGAGCCCTAGCCACGATCTTAACGCTAAATTATACATCGTCTTGCACCAGTGTCTGCGTGTGTTATGACTGTGTGCCACCATCGAGATTCTACTTTAGATCTAGAGTAAAGCACAGACGTGGAAATGCAGCAAACAATAAATGGTCTGTGACTTGTCTTGAAACGATAATACCATTGACTTCTCTGTCAACTCCGGCCTCTATATTGCCTTTGGGATTGGTCTGTGTTGAAAGAATTGCAATTTCCAAAGTTAGGACTAAAGAAGGAACAGATGGACATAATTAAGAGAATTAGGAAAGAAATAATAGAAGTCAGCCAGGCCACGCTCTGGTTCATTAATAATGGCTTTGATTAGAAAACTGCTCTTAGAGTAGCATCTCTGGAAATTTCAGCATCAAGAGAGGCTGTAATTGCTTACAGTGTTATCAGCTCTGTTATCTTGTCATTTTATTTCTTAGCTGTTTTATATTCTGGGCACAGAACCAGCTGGGAAAGATACCAACCTTGGAGCGTCAATGGTATAGTGGCTAGCTGCAAGTATGGTCTGTGTTTAAACCTGGGCTCTCATTCAAATCCTTTTTATTGTACATTCTTCAGATTGATGAGTCACCTGGAAAGAAGTGATGTGTTGGGTACTTGGGGAGGAGAAGGCATAGCAGTAGGGGAAGTGTTTAAAGGTCACAAGTTATGAAGTATTTTTTTTTTTAATTCTCATTAATCTGAAGCACCATTGATGATTTGGTTTTTCCCCGTTTTACACTTCTGCCTGTATAATGAAGGACAACGCAGCTTCAGGCCAATGCATCCTGACCAGACCTGGCCTGGGTGTGACCAAGCTGCTTTTCCCTACGCTCTACGTGCAGGTTTCGGCCCTCTAAGGTGAAGAGAGACTTGTCAGGCCCTCCCCGCCCGTCTAGGGAGGTTAGGACGGATTGTAATAAACAGCGACCTCTAGCGTGTGCCTCAGGATTTGCATTTGGCTAAGAGTACAGAATGAAAACAGCGGAGATGGGAGTTCTCATTCAATTTCCCAACAAAGGCGAGATAAACATCTCCTTATTGTTTTCCGTGGTAGAGGAGCTCACGACTGAAGGCTGAAGATTTCGCTTCATTTGTACAGCTCAAAACGTTGCATTCCCCCCCTCCCTTTCCAGCCTATTTCCTCCAAAAAGATCGCTAGGATTTGTTTGCTAAAGCCTTCTTGGTTGCAGGGCTTAAACCAGAGCTTTCAGCCAGGATAACATCATCTTCTCCGACGACCGTGGGGTGTGAGCTGGGCGGGAGTGGGGGGATTGTGGACAAGAAAACAGGAGAGGGGAGCTCAGAAAGGGTGAACAGGCAGTGCTCCCTGGGAGCTGAGGGTAAGTCAGGGCCCCTGTGGCTCCTTTGCCTCTGACAGCGACTCTCAGAGGGTGGCCAGCATTTCATTTCTCCTGGAGGCTGTTGGCTATTGAAGACTTCCTTCCCCTGACCTGGTATTTCCACGAGAGGGGAGGGTTGTTGCCCTGCCTCTGTTCCCGCCTGGCCTCTGCCCTTCCCGCTCTTCTGAAGCCAGACCCTGAGTCTCAAGGGTGATGTTCAGGCCAAGTTAACTCACAGGCGGATGGTGTTCACTCCCTCCGAAGAACGGCCAGCTGGCGACCTCCAAGCTCTGTCAGGAGCCAGGAGGAGATTCTTCAGTGAAAGGCTAAAATCACAGTTCCTGGCCCATGACTTTGCTGTTTTGTGATAGGAATAGAGGTTGGGGATTGGGAAGGGAATACATTTTCCTGTAACTTCAACCCATCGATGGCAGATAGACTCAAAGGACACATTTGAAGCAATAACTGGATTTGTCCTGCTGCTGCCTTTTAAAGAAGCTTCAGAGAGTAAAAGCAGTGAAGGGAGTAAGCAAAGAAATAAACAACTCATGGACACAAACAACAGAAAGGTGATGAGCAGAGGAAAAGGGGTAGGGGAGGTAGAAGAAGATAAAGGCGGGGGGGGGGGAATAAATGGTGACGGACCACCCTTAACTTGGGCGGTAAACACACAATACAATATACATATGATGTATTATAGAATTTTATTAACCAATGTCACCCCAATAAATTCTATTCAAGAAAAGAGTAGATAGAAATGCTGAATTTTTTGGCTGTTGTTTTTACAGGTATGAGCACAGGACTGTGCTTGGGCTGGCCCGATCTCATCAGTGCTCTCTTGTCCCTGTGTTATCAGGTCAGGGACCTAGGCAAGAGCCATCCTCAGAGTTGACAAACTAAAGCCGTAGACTCACATCATAGGCAGCTATGTGTTCCCCTAGCATCACATTTATAGGCCGGGAGCAGAGAGTGACTGGTATAAATGAGCACACAAATGTGGGCGACCAGAAGATGCAGGGAGTGGCGGGAATGACACGATCAGAGAGAGCCAGGGAGGTCTGCGGTCTGTATCAGATCGATTCAGCAGTTTTCCCAGCTGGTGTGGCTGAGCATGTGGCCCAGCATGGGAAGAGGCTTGGGAAAAGGGAGGGACGAGTTCAGTAGGCCACGAGAGGGACAAAATGAAGAGCTCCCTGGTCTTGAATTCAAAGGCTCAACACCTGAGCTCTATCCTTGGTGAGTAGAAAGCTGTTAGAATCCAAGCCCAAGAAGGATAAGAAAAATAATTTTAAAAAGGATGGTTCAATAAAACAATACCGATGGGAAGATGCTTCTGGCCAGGGAGGTGAGGGTTGGTAGAGGAGAATCATAGATTTAGAGGGAAAAGTCAGAAGGAGGAATATTGCCATGGGAAATGGCCAGTATCTATCTGTTCTCAGGCCGTTTCAACACAAAGAGAAAGACAAGGGGAAGAGGCTGAATAGCAAGAAAGAAAAGGAGAGGCAGGATTTGCTGATGACCTGGACATATAAAGTAAGGACTAAACAAGAACTGAGGATTTCTCAGAAGTTCTCTGTCACAGAATCCACACAGTGGTGGCATTGACAAAGTGGGCACTTAGGAAGGGCCTGCGGCTTTTTCTGGAGGTAGATGTGCACCAAATAAGGATTGTGCTGTGGAAGCAGATTCCCTGCTGGAGAAAGACGGGGCTCACTTCTGATTGTTGCTGTCCCCCTCTACAGCACCTCTGCCTCCACCTGGCACGGTCTCTGATCATCCGTCACGCCCGCTCACCCGGCAGTGCCAGTGGCTGTTTCAGGTCTTCTCTCCTCCCTTTAATCTCCAGACTGCCTCCCTTGTTCATCTCAGGCTCTCACCACATATGTCCCTAAGCAGGGAAGGGACACAGAAGGGAGCTACCACACTCTTCCCCATGTGGCTATTTCCAGACACTCCCAGATGTTTACATGACTTGCCTCTCACTTCATCCAGCATTCTGCTCAGATGTCACCTGCATCGTGAGGCTTTCCAAGCCATGTTATCTAAGATAACACTCCTGCCTTCATCTGCCTCTTTACCCCACTTCATTTTTTCTTTATAGCACCTCATTGCCACCTGATATACATTCACTTGTGCTTTCTCTTCTTCCCCACTGGACTGTGACTCTTCAGGATTCTGTTATGTTTAACACCGGATTTCCAGCACTTCCAACCATGCTGGGCATATTGTAGATGTTTAATAAACATTTGTTCACTGAGTGAATTACAGATGTCTCTGTATTTAGCATTGGTGGCATCTCCTTCCTTCCAGAAACGCTTGTCTCTTACTCTTTGATTGCAGCTTCTTAGTTTTCCATTCTATTTTTCAAGGCTCTGGTTCTTAACTTGTACTTTTCTCTTTCTCCACTTTATTCTTTGGGGATCATGTGTATTATCCTAATTTCTCACCTACATTTATGAAGCATAAGAAGAAAGGGCCTGAGAAGGAGAATAAAGACAGGAGGAAAAAGAGGAAAGTGTCAAGGTTTGCAGTTTCAGGAAGAAGTCACTGACACAGTAAAATGCTATGAAGACATGGGAAAGGGTGAAGGTTGAGAAGAAGCTATTGGGTTTATGATCTCATGCCTCTGCCTGCCGTCCTACAATCACTTTTATTCCCCTAGTGGAGGCTCTCACTTCATACCCCAGGGCCCTCCTCTTCTCTCTCCTCTGCGCTGCTATAGTCCACCAACGGAGAATCTTTCCACGATACCACTTTCATGATATCATTGCTCTATTTTATACAGAAGCAGAGTGATATTGTGGAAACAAAGAGAGATAGAAGGGTCAAGAAACCCAGTTCTCTTGCCCTGCCACCAACTAGCCATGGGCGATTGGGAGAGGTAGTTAAATTGAAGTCAACCTAAAAGAGGACAGTGTTTCCATAAGGAAGGAGATACCAACCATGTTAAATATAGAGACATCCATAGTTCCCTCACTTCCTTTCTAAATCCTAGGATCTCCTTTTTACCACATCAAGGGCTAAACAGTCCTCCCTGGGTTTATTAGGGCCTTTCTAAAACCTGTCTCAGTCTGCCTCTCCAACCTTGATTTCCAAGTTCTCACAAGGCACCCAGCTGCAGTCAGACTGGCCTCCTGGACCAGTAACCAGATGGCACCGCCTCTGCGCCTTCATCCACTTGGTTGTTCCTGTCTGGGTGCCTTCTCCTCTCTCCTGCACCTCTGGAAATCCTCAAATCTCACGTGGGCCAGCTCCACACTCACTTTTTCAGTAAATATTCCCTGATCTTTCTTTCTGCTGAGCTCCTGGGCATCTATACAGAACAACTAAATTATAGTTTTAATCTTTGTAACAATCTGCTGTTATTTCAGGCGCAGTTAGTCTTATTTCTCTTGTAAACTCTTCGGAGGAAATGGACCACATCTTATGTGTCCTTTGTATTTCTCACAGCATATTGCTCAGCGTGTCACTGAGCACCTCGTGTGTTCTCTATGTGCACGTGTCAGGGTTCTCCCAGAAATGGAATGTGCACATGCACACACAACACACACACATACAGATTTATTATAAGGATTGGTTAATGTGACCTTGGGGTTCTGGAAAGTCCTAAATCTGTAGGGCAGAAAGGAGGTTGAAAAATCAGGGACAAGTTGATGTTACAGTCTTGAGGTAGAACTTCTTCTTTAAGCAACTGATTAGATGAGGCCCACCCATGATATGGAGGGTCATCTCCTTTTTTTAAAGTCAACTGTTGAAGATGTTAACCACATCTGCCAATGCCAACACAGAATCACCTAGAGTAAGTAGTATTTAATTGACTGGGTTCTATAGTCTATTCACATTGACACATAAAACTAATCAGGACAGGCCACTTACTAATGGAGTCATTTTGAAGAGTAAATTCATTGTACAAGATTCTATAAAGTGGAGGCTTCAGAATAAGAATGAAAAAGAATCACTGATAAACCTTGATAAGAAGCAGTGACTGTCCAGGGTACACAGAGGTGGAAGCCATGTGGTGCTTCTAGGTGACCTGGTTGGCAAGAAGTTTATGAATCAACAGAAACTTACAGATTCTGGGTATTTAAAGATTAAAAGGAAGAGAGGAGGAGATCACTCTTAGAAGGTATAGTGTATCTCTATGAAAAAAAAGTTGGGGGAGGTACAGGGGTTTAGAGAGAGAGAAAAAGAGAAGAGAGAGAGAAAATGAGAAAGAGAAGAGAGAGAGACCCAGAGTTTTCAAATCCCAAGTCATTGTTTGTTGTATATAGTTAAATGAAACGGAAGTGAATTTAAGTGGTTTTGAATTCAAAATTTTTGTGTTATTCTCAGGCAATAAACAAAAAGTCCTTGTCAAGAGACAGAAACTAATGACAGACTCTGTAAATACGAGAATAAAGTCAACAGCAACCTAAGAAAGGGCAAAGCAAATGTCTCTAGTGAGGAGAGAGATCTTGACAGATTTTTCAGATGACAGAAAGCAAATTTTTATCTAGAAATTGGTTTATTTCAAATAAATGAGTGTAGGTAAAACCTTTGAGGGAATGAAAAACAAAACAAAAAAGCAACAACAAAAAATCCCCACTCAAACAAATAGCTAAGCCAAACCAAACCACTTAAAACAGAGATTCATCTATTTTCTGGAAACAATTAGTATTAGTATTGCTGAAGCATTCCCGAAATAGATGAGCTTCACCATTAGCCTTCTGTGAATTCGAGCAAAGAGGCATCATTATACAAATTACATGCCTGGAGAAGGGGCTTCTGCGCTTGTAAAAGGAACATCGAAACCAAAGGCAATTTCGCCTATCTATAATTTGCTCTATTCCCCTTGCTATCATTAAAGATATTTATGCTTGAGTAAATTTCTCATTCCCAATCTGATTTCTCCTTTTTCTTAATCCAGCCATGAAGTCATAAAATCCCCTGTTTGGGACAATATCATTTGCTGCCATGGAAACAATTGCGATATTATAAATTTATCTCCCCCAAGAGATCAAAAAGGAAAAGCAATCATGCTAATATTTTGCAGTTCAGCAGTGACATTCATCCAGCAGTCACTGTCTAGTATATATCACCAATCTGCAGATGAGGAAACTGAAACAGTAAGTGCCAAACCTTGGTCTAGAGCTCTTGAACTTTAGACTGTGGCGGGAATGTCCAGATATTTTTAATTCCCTCCCAGGGCATCAGCCAAAGGAGCCAAACTCTTGGTCTCCATTACTCTCTTTTTGGATGAGGAGGGAGAGTAGGCTCTTGTCCCAGCAGCTGTACTTCACCAATTGTTCCAAATTATAAGGGTATGTGATGAAACCTAGTTTGATAAAATAAACAAGCCCTTGGCAGTTATTACAGTGGTGAAAACATTTATATACATAAGAATAGAAGAGGTCTTGAACCATGCATTAAAAATTAAGCACTCACATGCAACTCCAGCCCTGTCACGATACCCTCTCCTCTAGTCCCACCTAAATGCTCATTCTGGTGCCCAGCATCAGTAATTTTATCTAGAAGTTAATGGTGCTTAAACTTGAGGTCCCTTCACATGTAGAAGGTTCTGGGAGGAGCCCTAGCTATGTGTTCACTTGGACTTAAAAAAAACCAAACTACATTCTCACATCCTCTTGTATTGAGTAGTGTTGGAGTAACATTTTGGGATCCTGCTAAGGGGAAGTATGTTAGGGATGCATTTGTATTAAGTGGTTACAGTCACTTCTGCTTATAGTTAAATTGTGGCTAGCTATTTCTAAGTAGCAGTGGCTTGTAACAATACTTTTATTACTCACTTTTCCTGGCCCTCATGCTAGGACTGTGCTTCAGGAATCCATTACTAGAACCAGGTATTTGGGGCCATTTTTCTTCATGGAGGGGTATGCAAGATGCTATAATTTATCTTTTTTTTTTTCCCCCCCATTTTTCTGAAGCTGGAAACAGGGAGAGACAGTCAGACAGACTCCCGCATGCGCCCGAGCGGGATCCACCCGGCACGCCCACCAGGGGCGATGCTCTGCCCACCAGGGGGCGATGCTCTGCCCATCCTGGGCGTCGCCATGTTGCGACCAGAGCCACTCTAGCGCCTGAGGCAGAGGCCACAGAGCCATCCCCAGCGCCCGGGCCATCTTTGCTCCAATGGAGCCCTGGCTGCGGGAGGGGAAGAGAGAGACAGAGAGGAAAGCACGGCGGAGGGGTGGAGAAGCAAATGGGCGCTTCTCCTGTGTGCCCTGGCCAGGAATCAAACCCGGGTCCTCCGCACGCTAGGCCGACGCTCTACCGCTGAGCCAACCGGCCAGGGCATAATTTATCTTTTATTTGGAGGTGATGCCTGGCATTCCTCAGATTACTGGATATCTAAAGTTTTTACTGATGTGGTGGGTTCATGAATCTTCACAAGGTTTATCTTCCACCCTTCAGAGTATGTTAACTTAGCTAGGCCTGCAAGGTACTAGCTACTTCTTTCTCACCCAATGCAATTAACATGTCATCAGTATGATGGACCCGTGTGATATTCTGTGGGATGTCTAAGTAGGCCAGTAATTTTTTGGACTATATTATGATAACATATGACAGAAGGTAGGAGAATTGATATAGTCCCCAAACCAGAATATAAATATACACTGTTATCTATTTCTGATTCTCTTTTTTGATAGGGACAGAAAGTAATGCATGAGCCAGAGCAGTGGCCGCATTCCACTTACCCACGGCCATGTGCATCTGCTCTAACAAAGACACCACATCTGGCAGAGCAGCTGCATTTGGTCTTGGTTGAGTGGCAGTCATTTACTATCATCTTTTAGGATCTGTCTGGTTTGTGCAGGGGCCAGACTAAATTGAGGTTAGGTTCCTCAATCTTGCATTAGGATGTTTTCATCTGTCATTCTCCCAGGAAGCTATATTGCTTTTGATTTATTATTTTGAACTGGGTTTGAGAGGAGTGCAGTTTCGGAAGTTTCCACTTGGCTTTTCCCACAGACCAAAGAATTAATGTATGTGCCTTCAATGATACATTTTGGTATGGTGGAAATGACCACTGGATGTGTCCATGGATTCCGTGAGTCCACTGAGAGCCAGACTTGGGCCAGGCTACCTCCATGTATCACTTGGAATCCGTATTTCCTCACTTTAACAGGAGGGTCATGTTGATGCTTTGAGTCTTGGACCGTTCATGTCAAGCCGGACCTTGTGTTTAACAGACCTCACAAATGTTAGAGTATTTCCCTTTTTTAGGTATATTTGTGGCAAATAGTCACATATATCTTTGGGGAAGAACTGTAGGAATCATTACGTGGTACACTTGTCATAATATTGTGGAGTCCTTCCTTTCAGAGACCCAGCCTCTCATTCAGTTATTAGGTGCCAAGTTCACAAAACTTGCTCTTATTTGGAAACTGGGCAAGGGATCATGGCTTTATATAGGGGAGGGGGTGACAACCCTCAGCCTCCTGCTTATTCATCCTGATTTCTTTTCATTTCAGATTAATATCCTTGCTGGTTACTCATTAATTTTGTCTTAGGAATGTTAACTCTTAATAGAGAAGAGTGATTATTCTTCTGGGAGGGTCACAAATCTTTTCTGAAATACACTCATTTCTTTTCTGTGCTTGTTTATAGGGTTATCTTTGGTACAAAGTCAGGTCACATTGAGTCTAAGTGTTTTCCTGAGGATTGCTCAGATTTGGGCTTCCTGAGCGGCCACTATGAACAGTCCACTCTTCTGTATATTCCTGTGCCCATCTCTCACACACACACACACACACACACACACACACACACACACACACACACGCCCCTCATTTTATCTTTCTATTCCAAAGGACAGTAATACAGATGTGGGTCATAATTTAGCCCTGCTGCCCTGGTGCTGTGGTAGAGTTTCTAGTGAAAATGGTAAAATACTGACTTCCATATAGTTGTTTATTTACTCTCCCCTTTTCCTTTGATCTACTTGTCACCTAGTGCCGTATCCTGTGCCTCAAAGGCCAAGCAAAGTCAGATTGGGAGCCTTGGGCAGTATGCTGAGCCCTGGAACCTGGGCTTTGGGGAGAAACATACTCTATCTCTTTCCACTCTTTTCCTCAACACTTGTCACCATTGCAAGGCCAAGATCATTGTGTTGCTGGGAGAAGGGCCCAGGAGGCTGGCCGGTCTGCCTTTGGTAGTGGTTGCTCAGGCCACCTAACCTCAAGAATCTCACGTGGTCAACCGCGGCTGTGGGGTTTCACAGGAAGCCATATGGCCAACTGAAGAGGTCACAAACTGGTTTCCCAGGGGCACTTGCAGCCCACATGAAATAAAAATTGTTGCCCATGTTTAAAAACTGAAGATTTCATGGGAAATTCAAAATCTCCGTTTTCTTCTGAGAAATAAAATGTTCTGTCGGTGTTAAGTTTGTGTTATCAGGGCACATGCTGGCAGAAGGTAAGTCACAGCTCATCCTCCAGATGCCATCATAGGCTAAATTGTGTACCACCCCAAATATGTGTTCAAGTCTTAAGCATCAGAACCTCAAAATATGACTATATTCAGCGATAATGTCCTTTAATTAAATTAAAATGAACTCAGGGTGAGTATTAATCCAATATGACTGGGCTGGGCTCCTTATAAGATGAGGAGGTTCAGACATGGGCAGACACAGAGGTAAGACTATGTGAGGGACATAGCAAAGAAACAGCTATCTACACAGCTAAGACAGAGGTGTCAGGAGAAACCCAAAAAGTTAACTTCCTGATCTTGAATTTCTAAGCTCCAGAATAATGAGGAAAGAAGTTTCTGTTGTTAAGCCACCCACCCGGTCCTGGGTCCTTTGTCATGGCAGCCCCAGGAAATGAGTACAAATGGGTGTGCTCTCCAGCGGGCTGAGAGTCCCACCTCTTCCTGGTCACCCGTCTGATCCCTGTTTGTGGCCATGTCTCATAGGAACTCAGAGAGTGCTTTTTCCTGACTGGAGTGAAAGAGTCTCCATCTACTTTCCTCACAGTCGTACTGAGCTGCATGTTGAGAGATTCTGAAACTTGACCAAAAAATCTGTATATTTCACCCCAGATAACCCTTCAACATACTTAGGATTCATTTATATTCAAGTTGATCTTAGATAGAATGGTCAAACTTTATTCTTCCTGACTGGGGGTTCGGGACTTCTGACCAGGTTTGGGATTTAGGAGCCTGAGTTGGCATGGAGGAGGGTGAGGGTGGCTCTCAGGAGGCAGAGCACGAAATCAAGACAGATCAAAAAAGCACTGGGGCAAAATCTGACAGGAGAGCCAGAAGAGACTCCTCATGAAGCAGTGATATGAAGAAGCAAGGAATGTGCTCCAACACTAGGTATGAGGTGTCAAGACAGAATCTAGTATAGGACGGACAGATGCAGGCAGTGTGAGGGCAGAGGGCAGGGCCTGGAGAGCTGGCCTGAGCTGGAGAAAAGCCAGTCAGCCTTCTGTAGAGTGCCTTTGGCTTTGTCCTTGAGGTGAATGGGGGCTGTTGAATGTCCAGAAGAGAGCGATATACTAAAGACCCTTTTCTTTGCTTCTTAGTATAAATAATAAAGTTTTCATGCATATATTTGGGAGTCATAAGCAAATAAAGTTCACAAAAGACAGACATCCTCATTCTCTCCAGTATCCTAAGACCTCACCAATCCATACACACAATAGGGAACTGACATTAGTGGTAATAGCATACACTTCCATCGTATTGGTTTTTTTATTTCGAGAATAAAGTATTTTATTTTATTTTTTAAAGAATTTTTTTATTATTAATTTTAATGGGGTGACATTGACAAATCAGGGTATATATGTCCAGAGAAAACATCTCCAGGTTATTTTGACATTTGATTATGCTGCATTCCCATCACCCAAAGTCCAATTGTCTTCCATCACCCTCTAACTGGTTTTCTTTGTGCCCCTCCCCTTCCCCCCTTCCCCCCACTCCCATAACCACCACACTCTTGTCCATGTCTTTGAGTCTCATTTTTATGTCTCACCTATGTATGGAATAATCATATAGTTCTTAGTTTTTTCTGATTTACTTATTTCACTCAGTATAATGTTATCAAGGTCCATCCATGTTGTTGTAAAAGATCCGATGTCATCATTTCTTATGGCTGAGTAGTATTCCATAGTATATATGTACCAAAGCTTTTTAATCCACTTGTCCACTGATGGACACTTGGGCTGTTTCCAGATCTTCGCTATTGTGAACAATGCTGCCATAAATATGGGGGGTGCATTTCTTCTTTTCAAACAGTGCTATGGTGTTCTTGGGGTATATTCCTAAAAGTGGTGTAGCGGGGTCAAAAGGCAGTTCAATTTTTAATTTCTTGAGGAATCTCCATACTGTTTTCCACAGTGGCTGCACCAGTCTGCATTCCCACCAGCAGTGCAGGAGGGTTCCCTTTTCTCCACATCCTCGCCAGCACTTATTCTATGTTGTTTTGTTGATGAGTGCCATTCTGATTGGTGTGAGGTGATATCTCATTGTGGTTTTAATTTGCATTTCTCTAATGATTAGTGATGTTGATCATTTTTTCATATGCCTATTGGCCATCTGTATGTCCTCTTTGGAGAAATGTCTATTCATGTCTTTCACCCATTTTTGATTGGATTGTTTGTCTTCCTTGTGTTGAGTTTTACAAGTTCTTTATAAATTTTAGTTATTAACCCCTTATCAGACGTATTGTCAAATATATTCTCCTATTGTGTAGTTTGTCTTTTTATTCTGTTCTTATTGTCTTTAGCTGTGCAGAAGCTTTTTAGTTTGATATAGTCCCATTTGTTTATCCTGTCTTTTTTTTTCTAGCTTCTTAAGGTATGCCTGTAATGCTATGAACTTCCCTCTCAGGACTGCTTTTGCTGTGTCCCATAAATTTTGAGTTGATATATGCTCATTATCATTCATTTCTAGAATTTTTTTATTTCTTCTTTGATCTCATTGTTAACCTATTCGTTATTTAAATAACATGCTATTTAGTTTCCAAGTGTTTGAGTATTTTTCAGGTTTTCTGTTGTGGTTGATTTCTAGTTTCATGCCATTGTGATCAGAGAAAATGTTTGATATGATTTCAATCTTCTTAAATTTGTTGAGACCACTTTTGTGTCCTAACATGTGGTCTATCCTAGAGAATATACCATGAGCACTTGAAAAGAATGTATATTCTATTGCTTTAGGGTGAAAGGTTCTAAAGATATTTATTAAATCGAGTTGATCTAGTGTGTCTTTTAAGTCTGCTGTTTCTTTGTTAATTTTCTTTCTTGAGGATCTATCTAGTGATGTTAGTGGGGTATTGAAATCTCCTACTATTATAGTATTGCTATTGATCTTGCCCTTTATATCCATCAAAGTCTGCTTTATATATTTAGGTGCTTTTATATTAGGTGTGTAGATATTTATGATGGTTATATCTTCCTATTGGATTGCTTCCTTTATCATTATATAGTGACCTTTTTATCTCTTACTATAGTCTTTGTTTTAAAGTCCATTTTTGTCTGATATAAGTATTGCTACCCCAGCTTTTTTTTTCATTTCCATTTGCATGAAAATTTTTTTCCATCCTTTTACCTTCAGTCTATGTGCATCTTTTGTTTCAAGGTGTGTCTCTTGTAGACAGCATATGTATGAGTCCTGTTTTCTTATCCACACAGCTACCCTATGTCTTTTGATCGGATCATTTAATCCAGGGGTCCCCAAACTTTTACACAAGGGGCCAGTTCACTGTCCCTCAGACTGTTGGAGGGCCGGACTATAAAAAAAACTATGAACAAATCCCTATGCTCACTGCACATATCTTATTTTAAAGTAAAAAAACAAAACGGGAACAAATACGTATTTAAAATAAAGAACAACTAAATTTAAATCAACAAACTGACCAGTATTTCAATGGGAACTATGGGCCTGCTTTTAGTTAATGAGATGGTCAATGTGCTCCTCTCACTGACCACCAATGAAAAAGGTGCCCCTTCCGGAATTGCGGCGGGGGCCAGATAAATGGCCTCAGTGGGGGCCACATGCGGCTCGCGGGCGGTAGTTTGGAGACCCCTGATTTAATCCATTTACATTTAAGGTTATTATTGATATGTAGTTATTTATTGCCATTTTATTCTTTAAAGCTGTATTCCTTTTTGCTATATTCTTTTTCCTCTTTGATCTGTTTACAACAAGCCCCTCAGTATTTCTTGCTGCATTGGTTTGGTTGTAGTGAATTCCTTGAGGGTTTTTTGGTCTGGAAAGCTTTTTATTTCTCCTTCAATTTTAAATGATAGCCTTGCTGGATAAAGTAGTCTTGGTTGTAGGCTCTTGTTCTGCATTACTTTGAATATTTCTTGCCATTCCCCTCTGGCCTCAAGTGTTTCTGTTGAGAAGTCAGATGTCATCCTTATGGGGGCTCCTTTGTAGATGATAGCCTTTTTCTTTCTAGCAGCTTTTAATATTTTCTCTTTATCACTTAGCTTTGGTATTTTAATTATGATGTGTGTAAGGTATTTTTCCCTGCCGAGAAGGAAGGAAGAGGGCTCGGAGCGACCAATTGTGGAATAACAAAAAGGCTTTATTCAGTACAGAGCGTGCATCCTGTCCGGCAAGTTTCCCTGGCCCCGAGGTAAGATGGAGGCCAGGGAAGTTGCACGGATTAAACCGTGTGGGAGATATTTAAAGGGGTCCCTCTAGGGAAGTTGAGCTAACATGACGTGGTGAAATCCCACTGGCTGGCAGACAGTTTTTTCCAAATGGTTCCTGTGAAGCCTCCTTTGGTGTGCTTGGTTGTGGGCGGTCCTAGCCAAAGTTCGCGGGTCTGAGTTCCCCAAGTGACCATCCCCCATTATCCAACGACCTTACAATGTGTCTTGGTGTAGATTTCTTTGGGTTTCTCTTTAATGGAGTTTTCTGTGCCTCTTGAACTTGTGAGATGTTTTCCTGCCTTAATTTAGGGAAGTTTTCAGGTATGATATGGTTGAATAAAGTCTCTATTCCTGTTCTTTCTCTTCTTCTTCAGGAACCCCTATGATGCGGATGTTATTTCTCTTCATGTTGTCACAGAGCTCTCTTAGAGTTTTCTCAGACTTTTTGAGTCTCTTTTCTTTTTTCTGCTCTGCTTCCATGCCTTCATTTATCTTGTCCTCTAACTCGCTGATTCAATCCTCAGCTTCATCCATCCTGCTTTTAATTCCTTCCATTGTGGTCTTCATTTCTGATATTCTATTTGTCATTTCTGACTGATTCTTTTTTATTATTTCAATGTCCTTTTTTATATTTACTATCTATTTAGGTGTTTGTAATGACCATCTATTGTTGTTCTAAGATCTTCGAGCATCCTAACAATCGTTATTTTAAACTCTGCATCTAGTAATTTGGTTATATCTGACTCATTCAGGTCCTTTTCTAGGGATTTCTCTTGATTCATTTGTGTTGCATTTCTCTGCCTTCCCATTTTGTCTGTGTATAAGAAGGTTTTGGCCACTGGAGTCCACTGGGTGTGGCCTTTGTGTTCCCTAGGTGTGGTCTGTCTGCAGGCCCGCCACCCCCTCTGCTGCTGCTGCCTAGGGCATTTGGGTATGGGCATTGCTGGTGCCAGCCCACTTGAGAATAAAGTATTTTTATTTTGATACCTTCTGTGTGAAAGAGTGGGAAAATTTCTCCTTCTAATGTTCTGGGGTAGTTTCATTTATGCTAGCAGAGGAAAAGCAGGGCTTTTGAACAATATGCTCAGTAGAGACCAGTTTCTGACCAAGGTGGAGCAAACCAGGCCAATGGTTGTCCTTCATTTTATAGATTTATCAGTGCTCATGAAACTATGTTGTTTTTAACTGTTGTGTATGCAGAGAATAAATCATTTTTGTCTTTTCTACAACATAACTTTATACATTTAAAGACTCCTGGTTTCACTTAATCTATTCCTTACAAACCAAACATAGGCCATCTTATTTGTATTTCTTCATAAGAGTTATTTTTCAAAAATTCTATCATTCTTGTTTTCCTCTGAAACCCCTTTGATTATTCTACATTGATTTTGAAACTTGGAACTTGAAGAATATACTTAATATCCCCACTGGGTTCATCCTTAGTGAATGCCAAATGAAGAGTAATAAACACATGCATATTGGACCTTGAAGTAAAGTCCCTGCATCCCAGCCAGACATGCTGTGGTCTATTCTTGCAGGGGGGCCCTCTGTGGACTTCCAAACCATTTATTACTCATGCTCAGCCAGACCAGCAGTTCCAATTTTCAGTTTGCTCCATATTTGTCCATATGGGACCCACTTTGTTTTCCTTTCTTGAATCTCAGTTTATTGATCTGAGCCCAAGCTCTAATTCTAACAATGTATATATTTTATTATTCTCTCTCGCACAGTAGGCCGTTTTCAGTGCCCTGATACTTCATCAAAAATGTTTTGGTATGAGAAAAATCGCATGTTCTGAAATTCACAGAATAGAATTCCAAAACAACAAAATAAATGCACCAAGTGTCTTATAATCAAGCCCTTGCCTATGTTTATTTTATGAAATGAAGCATGTACTTTATTAAATAAATATTAAGATGTATTCTAAAAGTCCAAAAAAAGAACCATATCTTTCAAGTACATATTAAGTTGACTAAAGAAAAAACTTACTAATTTATTCATACTTTCAGTAATTATTGAGATTTCATTATGTACAAAATATGGAGAAAATAATGGAAGAGACACACTTGCCCTAGCTTTAAGGAGCAGGCTGCTCCTTTCAACTGGCTATGAATGGCAATAGGAACTGAGTCTATGTTTTCTCCCATTATTGGACACAATTCAAATTCAGAGTACTCAATAAAAGTTTATTCTGTAACTGAGCACAGTGCATTGGGGACAGGGAGTGGTAGTGGGGTGGAGAGGCAGTTTGTGACTTTATATAGTGTGGTCAGAGAAGGCTTCATGGAAAAGTGTCATTTGAGCAAAACCTTATAGGAGGTGAGGGATCCAGCCTGTAGGTATCCAGGAGAAGAATGCTCCAAGAAGGGAAAAGGCAAGTGAAGAGGTCATGTGCCTGGCATTTTCAAAGTACAGCAAGAAGTTCAAGGATGCGCAGGGAGGCCTGTAAGGTTGGCCGAGCGATAGGGAAGGGTTAGGGGTAGATGAAGTCAGGCAGGTGAGGGATGGAATGTGTTATGGGGTAGATACCAAAGGGCCTTGTAGGCCATTGTAAAACTTTGGCCTTTACTGGGAGAAATGGAGAGCTTTTAAGATGAGGAGTGATGTGATCTGATTTGTATTTTTAAAGGCTCACTCTGTGGTCTATAGAAAGGACTATGAGAGGACCAGGGTGAAAGCCAGGAGACCAATCAATAATCTACATGAAGGGCACTGGTATCCACCTGAAAGGGTGAGAGTGAGCTGGAGTTTATAGAGATTTTGGAGGTAAAGTCAAAAGGATTCAGTGAATAGGTTATGGGATAAGGAGTCTAAGAGAGTCAAACTGGAGGCCATGTGTGCAGAGAAAGGAAAATATGGCTTATCCTTTGAGCATGGCTTCTGACCCATCCACATGAGGATAGATGCAATCTACCCCAGCTCTTCCCTGCAGACTGGAATTTTGTTTTTACTTGTGGGAATTTCCCTAAACCCTGAGATAGAAGATAGTAAGTTTTTCATTGTACAAGTTACTCATGGTTCACTCTTATATATAGACAGTCATTTCTCCTGCTTGGAGCATTTATAAGAACACCTTTTTTAATTCACCTATTTATAGCTTGAACATTCCTTTGATATCATGGTTTGGATTTGATGATCATTTTTGTTTTAATTTTCCCTTTTAAATTGTAATTTTCATATTGTATCATGTGATATATGTGGTGCAGTCCACACTGTGTATGTTATTTGACATCTTTTGAGGTATTTTCCTGGCCCCTGATCTTCTCCTTCTGAGAACTGTTTCCCCTGGTCTCAGATGAGGGCTTTTCTGCCATGTAATTTTTTGTAGGCATCTTTTATAATCCTTAACAAAGAAATAACTACTCCCTACTTTTATCAATTGATAAACTTGTATTTTCTTTTGTAGGTTTTGCCTGTCAGTGGAATAATACTCCTTACTAATACCAACAGGACCATTGCTTTCATATTATACACACACACATTAATATACAAATTATATCTATCAAGTATAAGATACATATGTTTGTTACATATATTTATGCACATTTACTTGTTTATGCTGTCAAAATTTAAGCTAGGGGTATCATGAATAATACTCAAGGTCCTGAACCATCTCAGTGTTCTTATTATTTATTGAATTTATTGGGGTGACAGTTAATAAAATTATATAGGTTTCAGATGTACAATTCTATAATATATCATCTGTATATTGTATTATGTATTCATCACCCCAGGTGAAGTCTACTTCCATCACCATTTATCCCCACATACCCTTCTCTACCTCCTCATCTCTCTTTCCCTCTGGTAATCACCAGACTCTTGTCTATGTCTATGATTTTTTTTTTGCTTAATCCCTTCACTTTTTTTTACGTGCTCCCAAACTCCTCTCCCCTCTGATAGCTGTCAGTCTGTTCTCTGTATCTATGAATCTGTTTCTGTTTTGTTAGTTTATTTTGCTCATTAGATTCCACATATGAGTGAAATCATATGGTACTTGTTTTTTTCTGACTGGCTTATTTCACTTAGCATAATACTCTCTAGGTCCATGCTGTTGCAAAGGGTACTAAGATTCCATTGTGTATATATACCCCACCTTATCCACTCTACTGATGGACACTTGTGCTGCCACCAAATCTTGACTACTATAAAAAAACATTGTAATGAAGCAAGGGGTGCATATATTCATTTGAATTAGTGTTTTGAGTTTCTTCGGATGTATTCCCAGAAGTGGAATCACTGGTTATTATAGAAGTTCCATTTTTAATTTTTGAGGTAATTCTATACTGCTTTCCAAAGTGGCTGCACCAATCTGCATTCCCACCGGCAGTGCATGAATCTGAACCCTTAGTTTTAATACAAGTTCATACTTAAGTCCTTTTGAGTACTTTATTATCACAAGGGAAGAAGACTGGACTCATACCGAGGATATGGGGAATTACTTAATCTGAGCTCTGTGATTGCTCAGGCATAGGATGATAATAATCTCCTCATCTACTTTCTTCTTAAATTCAAACTCAGGTTTGTTTCTACCACACAGTGATGCCTCCTAAATTATTTGAGCTTAAATGGGAACCACCTGCTTAACTCAAAATGACAGAAACCCAGCTGAAATTGACTTACACAGCAAAGTGAATTCATTGGCCCATGTAACTGTCAACGTAAGAAATATCCAAACCAGTAAGAATTTTTTATGAGTTTATTTGAGCTAAACTGTTGACAATTGCTGGGAAGCAAAGTCTCAATGAATTGAGAAAATGCTCCAGAAAACTGCGGTTTACCACGTATTTTATACATAGACTCAAAGGGAAGATGTAAAGGAGTTATATGAAATTGATTGGTGATAGAATAGAGAGGTGGGAGAAAGCAAAGCAGGAAAATTTTTAGGATTGGTTAAAAAGTAAAAATGTTTATACTGAAACTTCTTTTACATAGGCAGGCATACTCACGATAATTACCATAATAGTAACAATGAGGGGGTTTGTTAGTTTCAGCTCTGCTGGGATGCCTGCCCTAAGCAGGGGGTGGGGGCAGGAAAAGATTATCAGGTACATTATTGTAGATGCAGAAGAAAACAGACAGGCTTGATAAAGGTAAGCATGAAACTTTGTTAGAGAAAAATACCTCCCTAGAACAAGACTACCCACCATGAACTGCTTTTAGTTATAAAATTGTTGTTGTTGTTGAAAGAGGCAGGGAGAGAGAGAGACAGGAATATGAAGCTGCTTCTGTAGGTGTCCTGACTGGGAAATCGAACCGGAGACCTCCGTGCTCTGCTCCAACCAACAGAGCTAGCCAGCCAGGACTTAATTTTTATTGATTTTTAGAAAGACAGAGAGAGGAGAGGAGAGGGGGGAGAGAGGAAGGGAAGCATTCATTTGTTGTTCCACTCAGTCGTACATTCCTTGGTTACTCCCCATGTGTGGTGTGTGCCCTGACCGGAGATCGAACCTGCAACCTTGTCGTTTTGGGATGATGCTCTTAACTGATTGAGCTAACCGTCCATGGCTAGTTAGAAAGTTTTCATCTCAGACCATCCTGTGTGATTACCTTAGGTCTCTGAGTTTGTAAGGCCACCATGCAGTCCTCCTTTGAGCTTGTCAGGTTCAGCATATGACCCCTTTTTTGTCCATATAACCAAAGTGTCACGGGCAGCCAAGCCTCAGGAATGGCTGAATTCAGGCACTCACATGACATGATTAGGAATCTCCATTTCTTGGTCTCTTTTCCTCTGTGTTCTCAAGCAAGCTCTCTTGACCTCATGAGCCGCCAGCAGCTCCAGGCTTACATCCACTGGCTGAAAACTTCTGCAAAAGGACAGACAGTCTCACTGAAATGACTTGATTCATATTCCCAATCCTGCTCTCAACATAGTGGATGATAGAACACAATACCCTTTGGCTCTAAGGAATGGCAGTGGATAAGCAATAGTTCTCCAACAGAAAATTACCAGAAAAAGGGTAATTGAGTACCAGACCACTTCACCAGCAGGTACCCTTCTTAGATTTAAGATTCTTTTCTGCTCCCTTGAGCTCTATCCTTAGTGGACAAGCATTTCATATTGAGGCCTGAGTTTACCAGTGCCCACTGAATTCCCAACTCAAGACAGAAAGTGCCTTTTTAGGAGTAAAACAATGAGGTTGTTTCTTAAGGCCCTTTTAAAAGAATACTTCCTCCTCCACTCCCTGCTTGAATTTAATCTTTCATATTTCCATCAGAAATAATTTCTAGTGTTCTTTCATCTGCAAATAAGCACTGGTGTTGTCTTTGTCTGCATGTATTATTTATCACTCAATTCATGGTGTGTCGATCAGCCTGTGGGTGTACGCGCATGAATTTAAATGAGAATTTATCTGTGTGGTCAAAGAAGTCCTTTAGGAAATCAGCTCCCAGAAAGATGCCCAGAAAGGTGCAGCTTGGCTTTGTGCTGGGCACAGAGCAGGAAGCCTGCTTTGGAGCCTTTGGGTCTACAGGGGGCACGGAGCCCCTCTAAGCTCTAAGATCACCAGACAAGTGGATCTAGAAGAATGCAGGGCATTTCACAGATCTAATGCAGCCTCAAGTCAGCCCCCTGAAGAGTTTCTAGATTACACGATGGCGGTAATACAGGGTGATGATTAGATTGTATCTTACAGCTGACAAGAACTCACTGCCTGTTCTCCTGCATTATCACTTCCAGTTGCCCTCATAAGGAACACCTGCAAAACAAAAGAGCTAAAACATAACTCGTTCATTTCCTTCAACTCTGGTTATTGGTTTTCAGAGTTTATTGGTAGAAATTATAGGTGCAGTTTAATTTTCCTTATATGTAGCCAGTGGTAGAAAATAATGGTTCTCCTCCCCCGCCCCCCGACCGAAGGGCTTCTGTCCCCTTGACAGCGGGTAAACTCTGGATATAAGTCAGAGCCACAAACATCTGGGAGACCGCCCGCTCACTCTGTGGCCCCTGGGCTTGGCTGTATTCCACGGCAGGGTCAGCGCTAAGGCCCTTGGAGCTGCAGGCGACATGCGAGCACACCAGGCTTTCCCTGGATAAATCCCTGAACGCAGATCTCCTCTTCTGATACACTTTTAGAGAGATTTCATTAAAATGTTAGATGGTGTTTAAAAGAATCTCAGGTTGGGAATATTCCTTTAGAGTTATAAAAAAGACATTTTTAGGCAATTGTCCACAAAGGGTTTTTCTTCCTTTTCCCTCTTTCTTTCCTTCCCAAAGTACATTAAATGATGGTTTAAATACAAGGCTCGGCAGCAGCCAAGCCAGACTCAAACATGAATAGACACATGCTATATATACGGTAAATGCCACTGACCTGTGGCGTGCACGGCAATTCACACAGGTCACTGCGGCCTAATAAAGTTGAAGGAATGTCAAGCTACAATAATTCCCTTTGTGAATCTCACTCAAGAAAGCATTTCCACATCAAACAAATCCTTCGAGTATTGTGTGTTGTGTATGTTATTAGACAAGCTGGCCCTATAAACTCTGCCAGGGCCCGCGCTGCTTGTGAATTGTGATTCGGGGAATATGACTCCCTTACTTCTCCCTTCTGTGTTCTTTGTATTCCTGTCCCTCTCTTCTTTTATTAGCACTTTTTATAGAGTATCTCTTTAGTTCCTAACTTCATGGTGACTTATGCTCATTCCTGATGGGGAATATCCTCCCCTTAAATTTCACATTGTAGAAATGTGGACCCTGACTTGCAGGTTTCGGAGTCATTCCCTTCCAGCTGGGTGTGGAGCTCTTGTGCTCCTCATGGAAGTCCTCTCTGGGCACGTCACTTGCTTACTATCTTTCTACCTTTTGGGGACAGAGTTCACATAAACCTTTTCTTTGCTCAACAAACACAACTTTTCTTTGATATGTGATGAGGTCCGTCCGACTTGGTGCCTTTCAGAGCCCCTGTCAGATGCGACAAGGCTTGGTGGCTGTGGTGTAGAGTGCAGACCCTGAAGACAGACTACTAGGGTTTATGTTGTCACTCTGCCACTGGAGGGCTGGGGTCCGTGGCCGTGCACGTTCCCACTGGATTCAGGCAGACAGTAAAGAAACTGTGGAGCCAGAAAATGGTGGGCCAATCCGTTTATTAAAGTCTCATAATGATGGAGGAGCAAACAGGCAGGGAAGATCGCTTCCCTCCCAATCAGGGCTCCCAAGCCCCGACCCCCTCCCGACTCACCAGACTCACAGGCCCCCACCAGCCTCAGCACTCTCCAGCCAAACAGGCCTGGTGGAAATGGAAATACCCCTTCTCTGTCAAATAGCAAACAACCGCCTCTCCCCATGGAGGCAGGCAATCCATAACCTACAACCTGCTGTCCTGAGGGCAAGCCCCCACAGCCTTCCAGAGACTATACCAGGGGTCCCCAAACTTTTTACACAGGGGGCCAGTTCACTGTCCCTCAGACCGTTGGAGGGCCGGACTATAAAAAAAAAAACTATGAACAAATCCCTATGCACACTGCACATATCTTATTTTAAAGTAAAAAAACAAAACGGGAACAAATACAGTATTTAAAATAAAGAACAAGTAAATTTAAATCAACAAATTGACCAGTATTTCAATGGGAACTATAGGCCTGCTTTTGACTAATGAGATGGTCAATGTCCGGTTCCATATTTGTCACTGCTAGCCGTAACAAGTGATATGACGTGCTTCCGGAGCCATGACGCGTGCGACCTGCGACACCGAAAGTAGTACCATACGTGAGCGACGCGGCGCTTTGCGGCCCCGCCACATACAGTACTCCAGGAGCACAGGATGCCGTGCTCTTCTCACTGACCACCAATGAAAGAGGTGCCCCTTCTGGAAGTGCGGCGGGGGCCGGATAAAAGGCCTCAGGGGGCCGCATGTGGCCTGTGGCCATAGTTTGGGGACCCCTGGACTATACACACAGGGCGCTGCCCCAATACAAGTGAGCAAACCTAAAAACACTTGTTACAAACTTGTTTGCCCAACAGCCACTTACTGTGTTACTTTGGCAGATCACTGAGTCTCTCTGTGCCTTCATTTACTCTTCTTTAAAATGGGGACAGTAGTACTCACATTGTGTTGTGAAAAGTAAATTACTGTATTTTTTGCTCCATAAGATGCACCTGATCATAAGACACACCTAGGGTTTTAAGGAGGAAAATAAGAAAAAAAATATTCTGAACCAAATGGTGTGTTAAAATATTTAATATATAAAATACCATATTTTTCTCTTCATAAGATGCACGGGCATTTTCCCCTCCACTTTTTTTTGGGGGGGGGAGAGGAGTGTGTCTTATGGAGCAAAAAATATGGTAGTTAATTATACACCTGAAACTAATTTAATATTGTATCTCAACTGTACTCAATTTAAAAATTAACTTCTAAAAAATTAAATGTGTTAACCTATGTAAAGCACTGAGTACTTGGCACTGGGCAAACTGTACATTATGCATAGCTATTACTATTCAGAGAGTGATAAACTTGTGATTAACATCCTTTGCATGTTTACTAGGAGCAAAGTATTGAGGTTTTAAATGAGTTATTGCATCAAATCTACACAAAACCCTATGGGTATACACAATCATTACCTTGTTCTTAGAGATGAGGCAACTTGTGGCCAAACATCACTCAGTTAACAAGTAACAGAATCAGGTTACTAACCTGGTCCTGTGTGGTACTGAAGCATGCACACTTAATTACCATCCTGGGCTGTGTGTATGAGTTTTTTGTTTTGTTTTTTTTGGGAGAAGGTTTGGGTAGGAAAAGCAACTGTTTTGGAGAGAGATTTTTGTCTTATTAGTACCTCATTTGGATTTGAATAACTGATTCCTATTCAATAATTATTAGTTCTATGTAGATCATTTTAAACTAATAAGGTTCTAATTGGACCCCCCTTCATGAACATCATGTTTAACACACACCTCTCAGACTCTCAGGAGATAGTACGTGGCCTGGGAAAAGTTTGGCCCATTTCAGAGATGGATCTGAAGCTGGATAAAGAAAGAGGCGTTGGCAGTGGCTTGAATGGCACCCAAGCGTGTGTCTCCTCCCTGGAAATACCAGCCTTAGTAAGTAAATAATAAACTGATAAAATGATTATTCATTAAAACAATAAGTAAATATACTTATTAGCCTAGATATAATTAGTTTGGTTGGCACCTTGAAGGGAAGCTAAATAAAATTGAGTCTGGGATACAAATTCTGATAAGAACAAGAAGTGACAGGCAGGCCAGGGCCACTGGGAGTACCTGAGGGTAGCAGGCACCCAGATTCTGAATGCAGAAGGTGTCAGTCAAAGGAACTATTGAGGATAAATTTTTAAAATTATTTTATTTTATTATTTATTTTATTTTATTTTGGCTTGTGGAGGATAATATTTATTTTACAGCTCTGCCTAGATCTGGTTGTAGTAGTCCATTAATGTTCTGGAAAGCAACAACTATTGCCTTCATATGCCAAATCTAAGCTTCACATGTACCCTTTATTACTGGGAGTATTTACTACTGGCATTGTGTTTCATTTCACCTTGCTAAAATAGTTGCCATAATTAAAAAAAAATCCTCCTGGGCATGTGGGCTGTAGGGAAATTGAAGTTATCTTTTTCCCTCTCTTTAACATACATGTGTTCCACCGTGATCAACCTGAACTGATAACCAAACTCCAACCTCCTTCCATAAACTCAGTGGACTTCTCTGGGAATGTCCAGATAAGAGTGTCTCTGTATTTACAAGGTATCTTTTATCTAAGGAACAACCCCCTATGCCATAATTTCTCTGCCATTTGTGGCTCTGTCTTGATTCATACACAAAGAAGCATTTAATTTTCTCTTTCAATGGAGAATTTTAAAGGATATTGGCTATTGCCAACGTATTTTCAGATGCAGGGCCATGAAGTAGGTTGGTTCTGGGCACCAGACATCTTCCCAAGGCCCTGGCGCCATCTTTCCTGATGAACTGCAGGCATCTCACACCCACAGAGGCTCTAGCTGTCGTATTTCTACATTCACCTGTGATTCCCGAGAGAATGGCTTGAAGTTGTGTGACTTCACTGGGCCTTGTTTTTCCCAACTGTGAAATGAGTCTAACAGAAGCCACCACAAAACATCTGTGCAGTGCTTGTCACGCAGTAAACACTCAATTAATGGCAGTGAGTATTACTCCTTCAGTCTTTTTGAAGCCTGGTCTGTGTCCTAAGTATACAATCCTGGTATCTTCTAGAAACTCATGAGAGAACTTTATAACTTTCTTGAACTAACTCCTTGCATGCCGGTGCTAATTTACTTATGTCTCTTTTCATTAGCATTAAAGTAATGTATCATACTTTCTCAAACCTAGAATTAAAATCAGAGGCTACAGTCATTGCCCTCAGTTATGCGAAGCATAAATACATTTCTTTGAGAGACTTGGAAACTTGCCTAGTTCAAGGTTAATTAGCTCTCTATCTCTGGAGTGTGTGCATAACGGTGTATTGCTCCCATCAAGTTAGAAACCTTGTTATTTAAAGACTTTTGTGCTTGGGAGAAGGTCACATAGCAGCATATCCTGAAGGGTCAAGGCACCTCTGCTTGTGCTCAGGGCTTGGGGAAGGGTGTGAGTCACCTGACAACCCTGATCAAGGGTTTGAACTTTAGGGACAAGCCTTCTGTGAGAAATTTTCAGAACAAAGTGAGCCTTAGTTGTAGTAAGAAGGACTCACAAGATAGACTTTGGATGAACCAGTCAAGTAAAGTCTTTGGCATTCATCTTATCTTTACTGGATCCTAGAATTTCAGTTAGATCATTTCCAATGGGCATTCTTTCTGTTGTTCTGGAAGTCAGGGCAGCTAAAGGATTCTTTCAGTAGTGCCTCCCAGGTCAAAGTTGTCATTGAGCGTTGTCGCCAGGTCCTTCTTCCCATTCTTTCCTGAGACTTCTCCCATCAGATTTTTGTCCTTGCCTCTGCATTCACGCTGCTCCTGTTGAGATGGAGTTAGCTCCATGTTGCTGACCCCAATGTTCTAACATCTCACTATTCAGTGCATAGCCGACAGCCCTCTGCTGTTTCAGAAATGTTCTTTGCTTATGTCTCAGAAGTCTCCCAGTTCTCCTCTGATTTCTCCAGCTATTTCTCCTTGGTTCCTTTGTTGATTTCTCCCAATATTCCGGACCTCTGAATGCTGGAGGATCCCATGTTTTGGGCATCTTTTTCTGCATGCACTCCTTGAGTGGTCTAGTATTATGACAGTAAATACCACCCCTATGTTGATAAGGCTCGTACTATACTTCCAGCTTGTACCTCTTCCTTGAAACCCAGACTCATAGGGAATTGTTTATGCAACATCTTCTCTTTGATATCTGTGGTAGGCTGAATAATGACCCTCTGTCCCAAAGAACCTATGCAACCCCCATACATTTAAGGTTCGCTAATGACCTAATAGCAATCACCAACCAGTTAGCAAGTGGCAGAGCCAGGACTTGAACCCAGTTCTGTGCTGTTGACACCACCACATGCTATATCCTATGCAGGAGCAGAGGACAGTAACAATATTGGTGGTGGTGCAGGGTAGGGGTAGATACTAAATACTTGGCTATTGTAGTTGCAGTTATTACCATCACATGGTGCTTTGTATTATTTGCCCTCATTTTCATGAAAACAAACAAACAAACATAGAAGTATAGAACTGTAGTGAATATTTTATGTTTTATTATAGATTTTCTGTGGTTTTTACTATTCTACTGCATTTCTGACCATTTTGATGGCATTTTGTCTGAGATTTTGGGATACTACATTGAGACATCATGGAGTAAAAGATGAGGATGAGTGGGCATGACTCCCCATACCCTGGTACTGGCCTGTAGCTATTTTTGCATTAATTAATCAATAAATAGTTATTGAGCCCTCTTATTGTGCTTGGCAGTGTGTCTGAGAACAGGAATAACCTATGACCATGTCAGACATAAGATTTGCACTCTCAGTGTTCAGTCTTGTAGTAGAGGAGCAATTCAGATAGAAGCTCTGGAGGGGAAGTCCAGCAGGTCATGAAGGTCCAAGATCAAAAAACATGCAAGGGGCCCTGTCTGGTTGGCTCAGTGGTAGAGCGTTGACCTGGCATGTGGAAGTCCTGGGTTCAATTCCTGGTCAAGGCACACAGGAGAAGCACCCATCTGCTTCTCCACCCTTCCCCCTCTCCTTCCTCTCTGTCTCCCCCCCCACACACACACAGTCAAAGCTCCACTGGAGCAAAGTTGGCTCAGGCACTGAGGATGGCTCCATGGTCTCTGCCTCAGGCACTAGAATGGCTCCATCCACAATGGAGCAATGCCCCAGATGGACCGAGCATTGCCCCCTGGTGGGCATGCTAGGTGGATTCCAGTTGGGTGCATGCGGGAGTCTGACTGCCTCCCCACTTCTAACTTTGGAAAAATACATCATCATCATCATAATAATAATAATAATAATAAATTTTAAAAACATGCAAGGAAGGTGGTGGTAAAGAACCAACTTTTTTTTTAATTGAGAGGCAGGGAGGCAAAGAGACAGACTCCCACATGCACCCCATCTGGGAGTCACCTGGCAAGCCCCCTACTGGGGATGCTCTGTCCATCTGAGGTCACTGTTCTGTTGCTTGGCAACTAAGCTATTTCAGCACGTGAGGCAAGGCCATGGAGCCATCCTCAGAACCCAGGGCCAACTTGCTCAAACCATTTGAGCCATAGCCGTGGGAGGAGAAAAGATATATAGAGAGAAGGGGTAAAGAGAAGAGGAGGAGTGGAGAAGCAGATGGTTGCTTCTCTTGTGTGCCGTTACCGGGAATTAAACCTGGGATCTCCACATACTGGGCTGACACTCTACCACTGAGCCAACCAGCAAGGGCCAAGAACCAGCTTTTATTGTTGGTGAACACCTTGCCAATTCGTAAAAAATCCTGAATTTATTTTCATATCATAAAAGAAACAATACTGTGGATACATAAGCACAACATTTAGATCATTTTTCCAATTACTGAGCAATGATGAGAATTGAAAAGGGGTGCAGTGAGGTAAAATAAAAATTAACTGAGTCCTGGTCCCTCGGAATGCAACCTGATATGGAAACATGGCTGTTGTTAGATGTTGCTTTTCTGTGCTCTTTCAAATGTGCTTTACTGGGTAGAGCCTCGCATCCCTTCACCCTTACCCAGTCTGTATGATGGTTGGTGTCAAAGGTCAAGCTAGGAAACAAGGCACAGCTAACAGTTACGCCGGCAGCCTCAGGAGTCTTATTTCTGCTCAAGTCGGGATCCATGTCTAACATGCTCCCAAACACTGGAAATCACTCTTTCCGACACACTTTTCCTTTCTACCATTTTACTAAAGGCACGGTGGCAGGGAGAATGGGTGGGTCCAAAGGACACACCCAGGACAGCTCTCATAGCAGAGAGAGGGTGTGAGAGAAGCCAGTCCTTAAATGACAGGGGTAGACCTACTTGGCATCAGCATGGTACAGGGTGTGCAGGAGGCAAGAAGCCTGGCAAGAGGCCAAAATAGGTGCCAACTGACAGAGGTGGGGCAGCCAAGACAGAACAACACTAGGAGAGAAACCTGAGCACATCAACACTCAAACAAGTTGGCAGCAAACTGGATTTACTGATTCCCAAGTGATAAAGAGGCAGAATTGCATCTCACATTCCAAAGCATACTGTCACCTGAACTTGTGTGTTTAAAGATTTCTAAGTGAGCTCCATGGCAACATGCATGTAGTTCTCATTCTGATGTATTGGTCCAATCTTCTCCCAGCAAATACTTTGGGTATACTCTTGATTAAAGTCCTTGATTAAAGAACCCCCCCCCCCGGGTGTCACTTTAGATGTTTGCTGAATAGAGTTGACTGTACCTAATAATTCAAATGTACCCAGTGTCCAGAGCAGGAAAATTCAGAAAGCCACAATCCTTCAAGAATGGAGCTTAAGCAAGACTTATTTTCATCTGAGTACATGACATGTTATACCCTGATTACACAGCAGAGACTGTGTCCGGATTTTTAATTCCCATAGTACCCAGCATTGTACATGGAAAGCATTAAGTAAGCATTGATAAAAATCAATATATTAAAATATGTTGAATTTAACTACATATTTTGACATTATCATGCATATTTTTGGAAGGGATTTTTCAGGCACCCTGTTCCATCCAGGTCCATAGTGTTACCAAGACCTATAAATTTTGATTGCCTAACCACATCTTATCAAGCTTGGATACTTGCAGCCATGCACTTACAAAAGCAGTTGACTCTACTAAAGCCTAAAGTGATAGAAGATTACCGATGATAATGCTGGAAAATCGCCACCACAGCTGGTTAAGCAGGGGTGAGCTGAGATGACCTTCCTGAGTGTAGAAGAGGGGGTATTTCAAAAACAACTCTTACAGAGTCTCACATTCCAATTGGAGTTACACCAGGTCTCATTCTGAGATGCAAGATATTAGATACACAGAATAAATATCCCCAGTTCAAGGACATGGGTATAAATCAAGGTATATATTTTAGTTCTTTGTGAAAGCGTCAAAGGACCACCACCATCCAAGTAGAAGCTTTTAGCATCACATGTCTGGGTTGGGAATTTCAAGTGATAGGGTGATTACTTTTCTCCAAAAGGCAAAAGCAAGAGATCTGAACTTCAGTTTGCCTTTGCTTATCCTCCCTCTTCTTCTTAATTTGGCATTCCACCCAGCCCTCAGAAGTCATTTTAAGAAAGTGTGGCTTCATATACACTATGGAATACTACTCAGCCATAAGAAATGATGACATCGGAACATTTACAGCAAAATGGTGGGATCTTGATAACATGATACGAAGCGAAATAAGTAAATCAGAAAAAACCAGGAACTGTATTATTCCATACGTAGGTGGGACATAATAGTGAAACTAAGAGACATTGATAAGAGTGTGGTGGTTACGGGGGGGGGGGGGGGAGGGGGGAATGGGAGAGGGAAAGGGGGTGGGGAGGGGCACAAAGAAAACAAGATAGAAGGTGACAGAGGACAATCTGACTTTGGGTGGTGGGTATGCAACATAATTGAACGACAAGATAACCTGGACTTGTTATCTTTGAATATATGTATCCTGATTTATTGATGTCACCCCATTAAAAAAATAAAATTATTAAAAAAAAAAAAAAAAAAAGTGTGGCTTGTGAGGTCATCAATGACCTTTGGGATACCTACTCAGGGATTGAGATCAATAATACTTAGATGGGAGCCCTGGCCGGTTGGCTCAGTGGTAGAGCATCGGCCTGGCGTGCAGAAGTCCCAGATTCGATTCCCGGCCAGGGCACACAGGAGAAGCGCCCATCTGCTTCTCCACCCCTCCCCCTCTCCTTCCTCTCTGTCTCTCTCTTCCCCTCCCGCAGCCGAGGCTCCATTGGAGCAAAGATGGCCCGGGCGCTGGGATGGCTCCTTGGCCTCTGTCCCAGGCGCTAGAGTGGCTCTGGTCACAACAGAGCGACACCCTGGAAGGGCAGAGCATCGCCCCCTGGTGGGCGTGCTGGGTGGATCCCGGTCGGGCGCATGTGGGAGTCTGTCTGACTGTCTCTCCCCGTTTCTAGCTTCAGAAAAATACAAAAAAATAAATAAATAAATAAATAAACTTGGATGGGAGTAATGGATTTTGGATTTAAACTCAATGTATCTGTCTAGAAGTCTCTACTGGTAACTCTTTTCTTTATGTTGGCCAAATGAAGTGCAAAGCAACTGATACATCTAAGAAGTGTGGGATCCAGAGAAGCCACAGCCTTACATCAGTGTTCAATGATGGTTTAGTCACAAACAAAACACAAGGCAGGGAGCCTTCATGAAAAACTCCCAACTTCTTACTGCCTGAGTCTCACATTGTGGGGGAAAGGAAGGACTGTTGAGAAAATGCCTTGCTGTTCTTAATTGCTCTGAGATTAAGAGAAATTCAGACAAATTCAAGGGAAAACATTTGAAGGAATGATGGCAAGAATCATGCTACCCACTGTGTGTGGCAGGCTCAACTCACCATAGCTCTCTTGGATGACTGGTCCTCACTCAGACAACTTGTCTGATAATAGATTTTCTCTTGTTATTATATTCAAATTATTAAGGTTGGGCTAGTATACCAAGTGGCAGTTGCCTTAGAACTGGTCTGAGGGTCAGATAAATGTGCCATGGTTTGTGTTCAGAAAGACGGTAGGAGGAGTGGTGGAACTCTGAGATACCCACAGTTCTATTTCAGAGGATTCAGATCCGAGTGCCTCCGCTCAAGGTTGTGTGGAAGCATCCTCCGTGAATTAGTACACTTTTTCATCTGAAAGACTTTCCTGCTTAAGATTCAGAAACCATCTCATTTACACCTTACTATACAGATTTCTACACATTCTATGTCCTTGACACTGTCAAGATGAGTAAGATACACTAGAAAGGATTTTAGGGTCAGGAAGGCACAAGGAATCACAGCATTTAAGACTTAGTGGTCAGTATGGACTGTCCTTTAGAAAAGTGGCCTGTTTAACAGGGATATAGCAGGAAGGGTGTTGGTGAATCTGCTTCCCACGTCTCCATGTTCTCTAAGGCTACTGGAGTCATTCTTGGGTGGGAAGCGAATTTGGCGATCACAGTGGCTTCTTTCCTCTTTCACACATCACTTCTCTGTTAGTCAGGAATTAGTGGGGCACGCCCATTATCTATCAAGCACTGTTCTCTTTCAGCTCTCCTCCTCTGTTTCCAAGTGATCACAGATTCAGGGAGTTGAAGTCACTGCCTTCAGGAAAAGGTTAGACCTTTGTCCATCCATAATCTCAAAATAATTTTACAAAGGTCTGAATATCATACTTGTATTTTGACACAATTTTACACCTAGGACCTACTGATTTAGAGAAGATGACTGTGTCCTGGGTCTGGGATAATACCCGCATTTAATATCATTCATTCCTGCCTGCATTCAGCAGTTAGGACATCTACCATGCCACCAGATTTTAATTAAAACTTCTAACCTAACCTCCTCCCTTTTTGGGATATGGCCCCACCCTACCTATCTGATCCTACTTTCCATTCTGATATAACCTCTTTTACTGTCTTATACAAGGGTATATCACAGTATTCTGTAGCAAATCAGCATGTAGCATTGGCTGTCGGCCAAGCCTGTATCTGTGAAATTTACTGTTGGTTCTCATCACATCACACTTTACCATGAGAGCACCAGATCTCCAATAAATATTTGGCACATTGAGTCATCTGTGAAACCACAATCTTTGAGCATTCACAAGATTATCCATAAGAAGTACCCTGAGCTGCCTGGTGCAACAGAAAAGGGATATTTTGAGAAACAGAGGAATCTAGTGCAGTTTCTGCTTTGAATTTGGGACTGACGCTAATTTAAAAGGCTGCCAGAAATCTGGAACCACTTTGCTGGCTGGAAGTTGTTGATAAAAGCAGGAAGAAGAGTGTTTCCTTTTTCTTGAGGCCAGCTTATAACATCCTGAAAACGTTTCTGGACCATAAGTCTTTACCCTCTGTTCTCAATGCCTTCGTTGGGCCCCACGTCCTTTTTGTTGGGCTGTTCTGTCCCCCAGACTGAAATCAACCTCAGTACTTTCCTTTAAGTCTGCCTGTCCTCCCACCCCCCATATCTAGTCCAGCATCTTTCATCTTCTCCTTTCCTCTGGCTCCTGGAATTCTTCACCATCCTTTCCCCCATCTCCGGAAATGATCTAAAATCTCACCAACATCAGAGTATTTCTTAAGTGACTCTGCATGCAGTGCTGCAGAGCAAGGGGCTGGAGCAAGGTCCTGCCTCTCAGGCATGTCATCCTTCCATAAACGCCAATGGGGATGGGATGGTTAGGACTTTTGGTCAGTTAATAAATATTTCCTTCTTTTTTCTTTACTCTTTCTTTTGTATTATTATTATTATTATTATTATTATTATTATTTACTCTCTGTAAAATGGGAGTTAGATGATTTACTGTATCTCCCCACGTATAAGATGCACCTTTTTTCGAAAAATTTGGGGTCTAAAAACTGGGTGTATCTTATATAGTGGTTGTGGTATTTTAAATGCTATAAATGGAACTGAGGACCAGGCAATATTTGAGGACAGTGATTTGTCATCAGACAGATAAGGACAAGCTAATGGATGGGAGTTTTGACAGTGATGTGGAGTTGTATGAATTTTATGATGAATAAAACTTGAGTTCAATAACTTTATGTAATACTTTTTTTTTTCAAATTTCAGGCCCCCAAAATAAGGTGCGTCTTATACATAGGGAAATATGGAACCTCAAAGAGCTCTTTAGAGAAATAAATAAGATAATTTACCCAAAAGTGCTTTAACAACTACAAAGTCCCATGTACATGCTCGTTATTTTCATCACCTGGCTTAATGCCTGGCACCTTGGGTTCTTGGTAATTATTAAGTGAAAGAGTCAGTGAATAAATGAATGAAATAAAAAGAAATAAGTACAGCATAGGAAATATAGTCAATAATACTATAATAATTATGTATGGTGTCATGCGGGTACTGGAAATATTTTGGTAAAGTTTATGATTGTCTAACCACTATGCTGTACACCCAAAACTAATACAAAATATCCATGTAAATTGTAATTTAAAAAAATTTTAATTCAAAAATTAATTGAAAAAATAAACTGCCTCTCTAATGGAAAAAAATAATAGTCTTTACACTCTCTGCTTAGCATCAGGTTGGGAAGAAGCTAAACACACATGAAATACCATAAAAATAATGTATAACAACATCTCACTAATCAAGATGGCCTTTTTGAGTAACAGCAATCATCTGGAACACTGTTGAAAACCAGTGTCCCAGATCAGCCAAAACAATGTTCCTAAACATATGCACCATAGTGCACGTACTTTATTCACGAATGTCTTCAACATGATCTATTTAGTCTTATGATTTTGTTTATTCTTCTAAAAAAACACGATTCTCGCCTGACCTGTAGTGGCGCAGTGGATAGAGCGTCGGCCTGGAATGCTGAGGTCGCCGGTTCAATACCCTGCACTTGCCTGGTCTAAGGCACATATGGGAGTTGAAGCTTCCTGCTCCTCCTCCTTCTCTCTCTCTCTCTCTCTCTCTCTCTCTCTCTCTCTTTCTCTGTCTCTCTCTCTCTCTTCTCAAAATGAATAAATAAAAAAATTTAAAAAAATAAAAATAAATAAAAATTAAAAAAACATGATTTTCTGGGGCAGGCATCCCCAAACTATGGCCCGGCCCGCAGGCCACATGTGGCCCCCTGAGGCCATTTATCCAGCCCCCCCCCCCCGCACTTCCGGAAGGGGCACCTCTTTCATTGGTGGTCAGTGAGGGGAGCACTGTATGTGGCAGCCCTCCAACGGTCTGAGGGACAGTGAACTGGCCCCCTGTGTAAAAAGTTTGGGGACCCCTGTCTCAGCCTCACAGCAACATTTCAGAATAAATGGCAGGTGGAATTTAGCACGGGCCATATTATCACTGTAATATGGCTTCATGTGGTAACTGATGTTTTCAATGATGACTATTTGTGATCCAGTAAAGTCTAAATTACGCTTAGTATCTTCTGAAGTCATTTAAGTTAAATAATACATTTTAGAAGTGTTGGAAAGAAATTTATATATTTAAAGTGTTAAGGCCAGTGGTCAGAAAAATGCAAGATAAATGTAGCATGACTGTCACCCGATGCTGAAGGATGCTGTCTGGGTTCGGGGCATAGTGTTGAACAGACCACGTGGAAGCTATTCCCAGAGGTCACCTCCTCCTAGGATTTAGGTGGTAACAGCAGTTGTGGTAGCAGGTGTCTTACTCTGTGCTTGATGATAGTCTAGGTGCTTTATCTGTATTAGCACATTCAATCCACACAACAGCTCTGTGAGGTAGCCTTGTTAGTACCATCCTCTTACAGATGAGGGAACTAAGACCCAGAGAGGTTAAGCGACTTGGTCAAGGTCACGTAACAGTGAACGGAGGTATGTCTGGCTCCAGACTCTATGCTACTTATCATTGTGCTAATTGCATCCCCAAGTTTCAAAAAAAGAAAATAAAATTCATGGGTAAGGAGCAGAGCAACAGGAGCAAAGCACTGAGAGGGGGTAGGAAGAAAATGAATTATTAACACGGTACTTTAAAATACTATGAGATCAGAAAAAAAAAGCTGACATTTATTTTTCTTTTTAAAGAAAAATCCATGAAAAAAGTATGGTTTAGAGACTTGTCTGAATGATGCATTTGAACAGTCTATCATTCAAACCAGGGCACATCCTATATCGTGGGGGTGACTATGATTTCATAAAGCTTTTGTTTGAGGGGTGTGTGTGTGTGTGTGAGTGTGTGTGTGACAGAGAAAGAGAGAAAGTTGAGATGTCATATGAAATATTTCTCTTACTAAGAGTTGCAGTCAAGAAACTTTGCAAGCCCTTATGGTAGAGTTTGCTGCTCTACCAGGACCGAGCTGTCTGGGGTGGGCCAGCAATTGGGGCCAGAGTTGCTGTCTTATTGCCCCTCAATCTCTTGTGACCTAATGGCTCCACCTGTGCTGCCTGCTCATATTTCTAAGTGGAGTGGCTGTATCTGACTGACTTGTCTGGGGAGCATCCAGAGAGCCGTAGCGTTCACCAGGAGCTCTGGTTGGGGCTGTTTCCTTAGGTAGATCGTAAAGTGTACAAAAGACCACCCAGGTGATAAACAAACGCGGACCAAACGCCTGCAGTGTGGAAGGACCTGTGTTAGGCTACTGAGGTTCTTACAATTTTGGTGTAACAAATATATGTCTGATGTAGAGCTTAAAACCAGCAGAGAGAAAAATTTGTTTTGCAATGAAAGGAAACAAAATCCTTTCCCTGTATATCTCCATAGCTGGACAAGCTTCAGTTTAAGAGTTGGCTTTAACTCTGTTTTCATTTCCAGTGGGTATGCTTTGAGTTGGCACACAAATTCAATGTGTGAATGGTGTGGGAGTTGAGAAAGTGGCATTGCTATTTCCCTTCTTAAAATTAACAGTGGAATCCTTATGAGAGCAGTGTAGGTTCTGGAATGTGCCACACACGGCTAACAGCATAATTAGGGAGTTCTCCATAATAAAATAGTCCTCATTCTTGACAAAATTGGTACCCTTCCTCCATAGCCTCCTCTGAGAGGCAGCTGACTGACAGTGGCTCTACAGGTTTCTTGAGTCTTAGAATTTCGCTGTTGACTTTGTATCCACACCCTGGCCATTAGGGCTTCTAAGGTGAGGGTTATAGGTATGTCTACCTGCTCAGCAGATCTGTTGCCTTTAGCTTCCTGGCTTCTCTGACTTCACCAGAGATACCTCAGTGATCTATAATATGTGTTCACACTCTCAGTCCCCAGTGGTTCACTGCTACTTTGATAGGGAAGAGCCTTTTATACAAACAGAGTGATCATGCGCTCTTGTTACAAATGCAGACTCTCGGGCCCCATGCCCGTCCTGCTGGATCAGAATCTGTATTTTAACAAGAATCTTGTGCACATTAGAGTGTGAGAAGCACTGGCGGGTACACGTGAGAGCAGCTCAGAAGGCGTTTAGATTTTTGTACGAAATCTCAGCCAATCAACTGGAGAAGCAGCCAATCAACACCTGCATTTTTATGGAACATCTACTATGTTTACCATGACAATCAATATGCATGATTACTTATGGGAGAATCAGAGTAATTTAAAGTATAATCCTTGGGTCTCCCAAGTAAAAACTTCCCTCATCATGGTTGCAAGAGTAAGGACAATAACTTGGCCCAGGAAGGCATTAAAGTGGGAGGCATTGCTAATTCTGTAGTCCCATGGTCCCGGCAGATGCAGAGGTGAAATCAGTGTAGGCTTCTGCAGCTATTGGCTGTGACTACATCACAGGAAAAACTGATTTCAATGAAGGTGGGCACTGTGTCTTGTTGTGGGTTAAAACTTCTTCAAGAACTCCATCAACTAGAAGTTTGTGCTTATGGAATGGTTATATAACCATTCCTCAGGGATACACAAATTACATATTTAAAATGTTCCAGTTCTAAAAGCCATGTTTGGCCTTTCATTGTACCACTGTCCCAATGTCCACCACGCCTCCAAGGGTATTCATTCTTCTAGAAATGCTTTTCCATTCACTTTTCCCCCCCTCACTTCCTGTGCTGTCCCTATAGTCCAGGCTATTATAGCTTCTGGTTATCAATAGTTGTTAGATGACTTTCTTGTTTCTACAATATTTACCCAAACACATCTTAAAATTCTCTTTAGCTGTACAGTTTCCTAAGATGATGTTTATGAAGCCATTTCCCTCCTCCATCACCATGGTGATATTCTCCCTAAACCTCTCCCCTTGAACTTCAAAGCTTCTGTGACCTAGCCTCAGGTCCCCTGGGAAAACTTATTATGTCTGAAATATTAATCAAGATTTCTCCCCCAATATTATTTCTCTGAAAAGAGAAAAGTCATTTTATATTTAAGTCTTTACAAAGTTTGGTGCCTCTTGTAAAGATCACCTGTAATATGGCTATTTTCTCAGCTACTTTATTTGAAACAAAAATCACTGTTTAGACAACACATGTTAGACCAAGGCTAGTTTGGGGTGCTTATTGAAGTCACCTCTAAAAGAGCAGGTGAGCAAAAAAATTAACCTTGTTTAGTAATTATTTCTGAGAGTATGATCTCATTTCTAAGATTTTTAAAGTGATTTTTTTAAAGGTTACTTAGAAAAATACAGTAAGAGGCTAGTTACTTTGTGGAGATCATGAGTTTGTAACTATAGGAAGAAGGTTAAAAAACAAACAAACCAATCTGATCTAATGGAATGAAACTGATAAATTGGCAGCTTGGAGAAAACATTTAGTAAGAGTTCTGCATGTGAATTTAAGTGATGTGGTATGTCCAGCACCTTAGATAATTATAATATAAAGGTGGTATGCTCTGCAAAATTATGATGGATGACTCAAAATACAGCTGTGAGTAGTGAAGATGATGCATAAGAAGATATGTAAGAAATGTTTCAAAAACTGGGTTATAAGAAGTGAGAATGGAGAAAAACAGTGCTTGTACATTGTTCGAGATAGGAGTCTGAAAAGGCACAAGCATCAGACTGAGGGGCACACTGTCCGGATCCCTTTTATGGAAGAACTTGCTGCTTCCATGTCAGAGCCATTGAGGCCTCCCTGGGCTGCAGACAGCTCCTCACCCAGTGTCTCAATTGTGGGGAAACCCTACCTGGTGATCAAATGAGGTACAGATACAAAGGCCTGGCCACTCTGGCTTCCCCTGGGATCGCTCTGGGAGACTACATTCACTCCCAGCTCCCTGCAGGGCTGGCTGAAGCTTTGTCAGGCCCACACCTCAACTTAACATCTTTCTCTGCCCAGTCTGGCTCCCTCTCCTCTCCTTTCACCAGTGTTGATCTCTGACAACCATTTGGCACCCCAGATTCCCCTTCAGCACCTGCTTCCGGAGAACCCACTCTGTGACAGTAAGGATACTACATTAATAAATATGGCAACCCTGGCCGGTTGGCTCAGTGGTAGACTGTCGGCCTGGCGTGCAGGAGTCCCGGGTTCGATTCCTGGCCAGGGCACACAGGAGAAGCACCCATCTGCTTCTCCACCCCTCCCCCTCTCCTTCCTCTCTGTCTCTCTCTTCCCCTCCCGCAGCCAAGGCTCCATTGGAGAAAAGTTGGCCCGGGCGCTGAGGATGGCTCTGTGACCTCTGCCTCAGGCACTAGAATGGCTCTGGTTGTAACAGAGCAATGCCCCAGATGGGCAGAGCATCGCCCCCTGGTGGGCATGCTGGGTGGATCCCGGCTGGGCGCATGCGGGAGTCTGTCTGACTGCCTCCCGGTTTCCAACTTCAGAAAAATACAAAAAATAAATAAATAAATAAATAAATAAATAAATAAATAAATAAAATAAAATAAAATAAATAAATATGGCAAAAGGACATTGACCATTTCATTTACATTCTTACACGTTTATACATTCAGGCTGGCTACAAAGGGGGAAAAAAGGTTTTAAAAAATTATTGGGAAAATTGGATATCACCTTATTAGCAAGTTTTCTTTTTATTTGTACACATCCAGTATCCCCATCACTGCTGTCTTAGGCTGGCCTTCTCGCTGTCCTCACGTCCACGCCCTACCCCTGCTCACGTCCCACCCCACTCGTTCCTGCTTTTAGGTTCTGCTTTATGCTGTTTTCTCTGCTCTCTTGCACATCTGTCTACACCTTACTCATTCCTCAAGCTCTTCAAGGGAGGTAACACTTCCTCCACAAAGACTTGCTTGCCTTAAGTAGTCCTCTTTTACTCTTCCTTTACTTTTTAAATTAAATTACATTGTATCGTATTTTAACGGTACAACTCAGTTAAGCACAGCTCTTCTCTAATTGTTTCATGCAAACCAGATGCCAACCTCCTGCTTCCTGGTACCTGACATAACACACAGCATAACTGTAGTCAGTTACCCGTAAAACACTAGTCAATTGAGTACAATATATACATGATAACACCAATATTGAAAATATTAGTAAATGTATCCAGGAAAGTTTAAAGTTTAAATTATACCCTGCAGCAGTATGTTTCAAAATATGTTTCTTGGATTTTCTTTTTAAACCTTTTGTAGTCAAATTTATGTGGAAAATGTTGCCTGCCGTATCTTTCTACTGGGGATGAGGACAGTGGCCTATTAAACATTAAAAGGTCTGAGGAGTTCTACAAGTAAATAAATCTGGTTGACTTTGTTTAGCGCAAACTACTTTAATAAAAATACATTTATTTTCCTTTTGAAATAGCACTGTTTAGCATCCCAGTGGAATCTGTGTTGTGTCGAACAGACTCTGGGAGGAGGCCCCCTGGCAGATGGCAAGTCCTGTGTCAGCTCTGAAAGCACGGACCGGCTGAGATGCCAGAGAGATGAACCCTCTGGGGCAAATGGGCTGTTGGCTGTGACTCCCAAACCTCATGTGGGGAGCCTGGCTCCACAGGCAGGGGGCGCACGGCCAATCCCAGCACAGGAGGCCGCTGGAAGGAGCAGTGAGAAGTTGGGCTGGCAGTCAGTAGCAATGACTGAGGAAAGGCTCCCGGTGGCCAGCCAGTCTCAGCTCTGGCCACGCTCTGGAATCCCCCGGGGAGCTTTAAAACAGCCTGATGCCTGGGTCTCGCCCCTGGAGATGCTGATGTCATTGGTGTGAGGTGGGTTCGAGGCACCAGGATATTTAAAGCTCCCCAAGTGATTCTAATTGCAGCCAAGGGTGCAAGCCACTGCTTCTGGGAAATGGGAATAGGAATATTTAAAATAAATTTTTTCTTCTATACTTTGGTTTCCCTTACTGAGTGTACCAGAAATCGCTCCGGGAAATTGTCAGACACTGCTACGTATGTAACTGCCTGCGTTGCTCACCTTGGAGCCTGAGCCCCCCACCCTCCCCCCGCTGCTGGTGGAGTCTGAGGACCACCAGCACTGACATCACCCCAGAGCTGGTGAGAAATGCAGAATCGCAAGACCCACCCAGACCCTGAATCATGACCATGCGCAGTTTGTATTTGTTTGAGAAGCTCTGGTCTAGACAGAGTTGCCCTGTGAAAAGCAGCTCCACTTCACTTAAAGCCCATGATCTGGCATGTCTACTTGTGAGGCTGTGTCTTAATTCATCCTAACGTCAAAGGCACATCCCTCTCCATCAGCAGACACCCTGGCTTCCTATACTTCAGTTCTGCTCCCTTGGAGGATGACTGCCTATCTTTATAAGGAGTCTCCAGGATCCTCAAATGAAAAATTTCAAAGACCAGTTAGTCAATATTTTAAGCGAGGTAATCTTGAATTGGTAAAAAAAAAAAAAAACATATCTAGCTGCATTCCTCTGATGTGTCAAAGCAGGAGAAACCGGGAATGTATTTTTATTTATACAAATGACAAATGGCGTCAGAAATTATTCTTTTTCTTCTTTGTTTTGGATTAAATTTAAAAAGGGGAAAACCAAAAGTTAGGCTCTAAGAGATTACTGGGGTTATCCAAATGAATCTGAGCCAGGTGTGGAATAGTTTGCTTATCCAGGTGTTCCTGGAGAGCTAAGCAAGAAGAGGAATGAAGAGAGAGCCCTTCAAATGCCAGAGGTGAACTCTTCATTGTACAGAGTATGTTAACACATCTAACCCCAGTATCAGACACGATCGCAGTTTGCCATCGATGACTATTTTACAGCTTGAGTCAAAGTTTCCCACTGGGTGTGCTTGTTACTTTAAACAGAAACATTTCATTGTGAATTTTCCTCACAATGAAAAACAAACAGACCCAAACAGTCTCATACTTGTGTAATGAGTGGATGTTCTGGATCATCAGCCCTGCTCTTTCTCTATTACTGAGCTCACGAAAAGGCCTGTCATTCTGAGAGGTTGACTCCTCATTCCGCTCTGGTAGACTGTTTATGAATTAACTCATAAATTACCACCCTTATTCATTTGTTCAACAAACACTTATTATCTACTGTTCTCTGGGAACAGTCTTAGGCACTGGATATCCAAGCCCTTGTCGACTTAAAATTTAGAGAAGAACCTATAGTGGATAAAATGTCGAACTAAAAGTTTTCTAGGAAGAACTTTATATTAGAAGGTGAAACTATAATATACTTTATCAATAAAAAATACTAACTTATTAATCTAAATGATAAGATCATTATAAGGTGTTTTGGCACACCCATTTTACATAGAAAACAAAGATTTGACTTTTGTATAATTTCAGTCATTCTGAAGGCAACTTGTTTTCTTCTCCCGAGTACATCATAGCTCCAAATCTGATCCTGGTAACTTTGGGAGCAATGCAGCATATCTGGTACCTGCACGGTCCTTCTGAACTCTTCCATCATAGGCTGTGCCATGGTAAAATGATCAGGCCAAGTGTGGACAGTTGGCAGTCCAAGCACCATATTATTGTGCAAGAATTGATAGAAATGTGCTCATCATGGAGACTGAAGTAGTAACATTAGTTGATGGTGATGCAGCAAGAGCCCAAGGAGCAAGCTGTATTTTCAAGGTTACTGTTTACAAACCAAAGACCCTCTCCAAGCTAACTTATGCGGAGAACGAATTCTTTGGGAGCATGTTGGGTAGCTCACAGAATCGATAGGAAGATTGCAGAACGAGGCTTGAAAAATGGGAGGATGGACAGGGGGAGCCAATGAAGGTCATGTTGCAAGAGTCATCTGGTCAACCGCAAGGGGGGAGGATGCTGTCCCCTTGTGAACCAGGCTCTGGGATGACAAGTATAAGTTATGTTGGTGGTCTTCTTCCAAAGGAGTGTTCAATTAGCTCATCCCAGGTAACATATTGACAGTGTAGCTGCTGCGGGGTGAAGAAAAGTGTCATTTGGCAACCTTTAGCTCCTATAGCAAGAAGTAGACCCTGTCTCCCATCAAGAGGCATATTCTGGAAGGTTTATTTTAAATAAGAAGGTGTGAATGCTGGACAGCCAAAAACATGGCAAATGTTCACTAAATGTAGCAATTTTTTTTTTCTGTACCTTTCTGAAGTTGGAAACAGGGAGGCAGTCAGACAGACTCCCGCATGCGCCCGACCGGGATCCAGCTGGCATGCCCACCAGGGGGCGATGCTCTGCCCATTTGGGGCTTCGCTCTGTTGCAACCAGAGCCATTCTAGCGCCTGAGGCAGAGACCATAGAGCCATCCTCAGTGCCCAGGACAACTTTGCTCCAATGGAGCCTTGGCTGTGGGAGGGGAAAAGAGAGACAGAGAGAAAGGAGAGGGAGAGGGGTGGAGAAGCAGATGGGTGCTTCTCCTGTGTGCCCTGACCGGGAATCGAACCCAGGACTCCTGCACACCAGGCTGACGCTCTACCACTGAGCCAACTAGCCAGGGCCAAATGTAGCAACTTTTAAGGTTGTGACCTCCTATTCTGTGTCCCTTGCCTGTCATAAGAAACTATAGAAGGTAGGTACTCCTGGCCTTCTATATAAGATAGAAGACAAGTTAGACTTCTAAACAAAATGGTTAACAAGTTAGAACTTGCTGGATACTTTACCAGAAACCCAACCCAAATTAGCTAAAGGGAAATAGAAATATTATTTTAAGAATATGGGGGTGGAGTGTATGTCATGAAGCCCAAGGGCTGGTAATTGCTAAGACTTTGGCAATGACATACATCCAGTTATTTGAATGCTGCTGGAATTCTTCCCTTAATATTATTAAAATTAATAGTAATATCTGTGGAACACTATTATGTCCTCGCATTTATATTTTACAACTTTGAAATCTGAACTAAAATCACTCCCAACCTACAGAGAAAGGGGTCTAGAGAAGTTAGGGTATGTGACCAACGTCACACAATTAGTAAGTAAGAGCAGGTAGAGACCAAGAGTGTTCTCCTGCCTGGGTGCAGACCACCATTCTCTGCCCCTCTATTCCACTAACCCCGAGTTTCACATCTGCTGTCACACCTACCTATGTCCCAAGTTCAGTTTCTCAAGAAAATGACTGTGATTGATCAGTCACTGCTGTTAAGTTAGATGCCAAGGGTAGGGTCACCCTAAGTGGCTCTGCCATAACTGAGCAGGTGAGATTTGTGAGGGCTGGGAGCTTCAGAGACAGGTCAACAGTTTCCAGAAAATAAGAGTTGCTCACAGCCAAACAATTGTTAACTACAAATTTCAACCTTGTGTCCTGTGTGACTTTTCATTTTTACCTTACTTCCAGAAACTTAGAAATAATATGTATATATATATTGATATATATACACACACACATATATATATACATATATATATATATATTAGCAAAAGACACAGAGAGAGAGAGAGAGAGGGACAGGTAGGGACAGACAGACAGGAAGGGAGAGATGAGAAGCATTAATTCTTTTTTTTTTTTTTGTATTTTTCTGAAGCTAGAAACGGGGAGAGACAGTCAGACAGACTCCCGCATGCGCCCCACCGGGATCCACCCGGCACGCCCACCAGGGGGCGACGCTTTGCCCACCAGGGGGCGATGCTCTGCCCCTCCGGGGCGTCGCTCTGTTGCGACCAGAGCCACTCTAGCGCCTGGGGCAGAGGCCAAGGAGCCATCCCCAGCGCCTGGGCCATCTTTGCTCCAATGGAGCCTCGGCTGCGGGAGGGGAAGAGAGAGACAGAGAGGAAGGAGAGGGGGAGGGGTGGAGAAGCAGATGGGTGCTTCTCCTGTGTGCCCTGGCCGGGAATTGAACCTGGGACTTCTGCACGCCAGGCCGACGCTCTACCACTGAGCCAACTGGCCAAGGCCAGCATCAATTCTTCATTGCAGCACCTTAGTTGTTCATTGATTGCTTTCTTATACATGCCTTGACTGGGATTCTACAGCTGAGCCAGTGACCTCTTGCTCAAGCCAGCGCCCTTGGGCTCAAGACAGTGACCTTTGGGCTCAAGCCAGTGACCATGGGGTCATGCCTATGATCTCATGCTCAAGCCAGCGACCCCATGCTCAAGCTGGTGAGCCCGTGCTCAAGTTGGTTACTGTGGGGTTTTGAACTTGGGTCTCTGCTTCCCAGACCAATGCTCTATCCACTGTGCCATTGCCTGCTCAAGCAGAAGTAAATTTAATTTCTAAAAGCAATGACTAATTAATTCCATGTGTCTGGGAACATCTATTTCTCTATTTTCTTTTACAGAACTCCTTTTTCTTTTATTTATTTATTTTTTTAATGTTAAAATGTTTTCACTTTTCCTATTTCATGTTGTACTTGATTTTTTTGGTAAGCCATCTTAGACCCTTTACAGAAGGAAGTGAGGTAAAAATCATAGATTAATAGAGAAAAGGACTGCAGAGTTGTTCTGTCCAACATGCTAGCTCCTAGCCACATATGACTATTTTTTTATTAATTTTAATGGGGTGACATTGATAAATCAGGGTACATATGTTCAGAGAAAACATCTCTAGGTTATCTTGACATTTGATTACGCTGCATTCCTATCACCCGAAGTCCAATTGTCTTCTATCACCTTCTAATTAGTTTTCTTTGTGCCCCTCCCCTCCCCCAACCCCCTCCCTTACCTCCCTCCCCACCCCATTACCCCCATACTCTTGTCCATGTCTCTGAGTCTCATTTTTATGTCCTACCTATGTATAGAATCATATTAGTTCTTAGTTTTTTCTGATTTACTTATTTCTCTCAGTATAATGTTATCAAGTTCCATCCATGTTGTTGTAAATGATTTGATGTCATCATTTCTTATGGCTGAGTAGTATTCCATAGCACATATGACTATTTAAATTTAAATTAAGTTACCATATTTTTCGCTCCATAAGACACACCTGACCATAAAACGAACCTAGGGTTTTAAAAAGGAAAATAAGAAAAAAAATATTCTGAACCAAATGGTGTGTTAAAATATTTAATAAAATATACCACAATAATATTTCAACAATGTAAACTCAACAGCAGTATTAACAACTATTAGCACTGTTATTAACAATGAGAAGAGACTTTAATGTTCAAATACTCTTCTAGTTGTCCGGGAAACCGCAGCAGCTAAAAAAAATGAACATTTGCTCCATAAGACACTCGGGCAATTTCCCCTCCACTTTTGGGGGAAAAAAGTGCATCTTATGGAGCAAAAAAAATATGGTAATTAAAATTAAACAAAATTTAAAATTCATTTCCTACTTGCACTAGCCATATTTTAAATGTCTAATAGCAAGCACAATATAGCTCTATATTATGGAATATTTCCATCACTGCAGAACATTCTACTTGATAGCGTTGCTGCAGAGGCTTCCAACAAAGGCGTGGACTGTCTTCTTCAATAATGAGCTCCCTAAGGGAAGTGGCATGCTGACCTGGAATGCCCTCAAACTCCCAAGAGCTGTGAGTTCCAGTTTTCTTTTCCACCGTTGTACTCCCTGCTGATTACTTTTTTACTTGCTTCCAAGTTCATTTTCTCAAAGCCAACATTTGCATACCATGAACTTGTGATGCTTCTTTTCTATAATAAAAAAGGTGTACAACTGTAATAGGCATTTGGGGGCTGAAGGGACATTTGTTGCTGATACTGAAAATTGAATGCACTTGCTTAATTAGAGGTGGGACTGAAGGAATGAACTGACTGGAAATGCTGGTTATTAAAGTGAAATGTTTAGACGTGGAAATGCTTCAACAGTCCAAGAGCAGAAACCCCATATTCTTCATGGTGGGGTCGTCTCTCCTCTTTTTATAACTGTCCAGAAAAGACAGAATACTCCTGTTCAAAGCTGCTTTGAATGTTTAACATTACCTTTTTTCACACTAGAACAGAACTTATTTTTATGCAGTGCCAATCCCAAATGTTTCTATCACCCCTTGGTTCTGAAGGGTTGGTGAGCCTGTCTGAATGGGTTTGTACTGTCACTGTTTACAGTGAATTCAAATTCTCCCTTAGAGCAGAAGGGGAAAGAGGCATGTCTTTGGAGACAGCTAGGTGGTGAGGGAGAGAGTCCCCCTACAACTGACTGGTCAGAGGTCTTGTGGTGGTGGGAGCTTCTCACCATCCCTTGGCTGTATGCTGGGGAGATGGCAAGACATCCCTCGGGGTGACTCTAGCCAGAGAGATTGAACTCCACACGCAGGACCTTCCAACTCACCAATGACTCCCATGTCCCAAGGGTGGTACAGAAATAGCAGAGGCTCCACCCTCAAGGAACCATGGGGTCTGGGACAATGTGGTCTGTGGACTGCAGGAAACTGGAACCCACACATAAACCAGGATGGAGCAGGTACTCAATAATGATTATGATGCAATTGCCCATGAGCATGGTGGAAGGGGGACACTAACTTGATTTAATCTGAGGGGCTAGTGAGTGTCTGAGTGACTGGCTCAAGTTACAGATGGCATGTCAGCAGTCAAGACTGAAGAATTGTTTTCTACACTCAAAATGTTGACCTGATACTCGCTTCGGGGAATCCTCTGTGGATGAGCCTCATTAACTGACAGCCATTTGGGCGTGAGAGTGAGCTTGGTTTTGTTCTGCCAGGTCAAAGTTAGGATGGCATGTGATTTAGCAATGGATTTCATTACAGTGTGTGGGCTAAGTGGTAGGTTAGTGTATATTTTTATTGGGTTGTTTTTTTTTGAGAAATAATTATTACTTTTCTGAATTCAAGTAGCTCTCTTAATTAACCTCCAGGGCAACTGACTAGCCAGATTAACTGACCTTCTATTTACTTTGTGAAACATACTGCCTATATGGACTGAATATTTGTACTCCTTCAAAACTCAGTTGTTGAAATCGTACCCCTCAATATGATGGTATAGGGAACCCAGAGTGTTCTCTTGTCCTCTTTTCAGCATGTGAGAATACAGAGGAAGACTGCCTTTGAACCAGGAAGTGGACCTTCCCCAGAACGGGACTATGATCCTGATCTCAGACTTTCAGTCTCCAGAACCGTGAGAAATAAACTTCCGTTGCATATAAGCCCCAAGTCTGTGGTATTCTCTCACAGCAGCCCTAGCTATGACACTTGATGCCTACAGCCCACTGACGGCTGGTGGCTGCTATGACCGGAAGCTACTGTCTAGTTGACTCACAGTCAGCTTCTTTCCTAACTGTTCATTTCACCTGATTGTATTTTGATAATTACACAATTTGACCAGATAGTATTAAAACCAGTAATACACAAATACACAAAGAAAGAGGGGTATGTTAGCAATGTAAATTAGATATAATGCTTGAGAAAGACTCAATGAAGGAAAGTCACTTTAAAAAGGGTTATTGAATTATATTTGATGGTGATCAATCAGTACAGAATCTAGAAGGATTCTTAAGAACCTTTACACTGTCTTTAAAGTTTCATTTCACTAAGGAAACCTAGTGAGACACCATGGAGGAAGCATTATGTGTGTGGTCTGCAAAGAAAGGGAACAATACAGCACTTTAATAAGAAAATTCAGATTCATAGAAAAGATATTGGCCCAATAAAAGGATTGCTGAGTGAACATACATGTTAAATTCCGTTACTATAAAATGTTTACTGTGTATCTTTATCTTTTGTGTGATTGCCTTTTTTGTCTGAGTGAATTATCGCCCTCTACTGGTCAGGACGGAGGGAAGCCACCCATGGATCACATGGAAGCCCCACCCACGGTTTAGTTTCAGAGCTTCTATTTACTTTGTTAGAATGTGCATATTTCCAGTCGCAATGGAGGCTGAAAATGTAACCATGGTTAAATGAATATAAAGTCATTATTTTACATCCAAAATATTTTCTTCTAGTTATATAAAAATGTTTTATGATTGAGTGATGAACATCCTCACCCCGCCCACATCCCACACGATTTTTATTGCCTTTTAATTACAGTTGGTAATATTTTTAAATAGATGTTGATTTAAAAGGCAGTGGCCATCAAAAGTACAGCTGCGATTCTTTAGTGTCTTTATTCACAATGACAATGAGAAATAAAAATGATTTCGACGATAGAAAGGTCCGATCTTCCTACGAATGAAAGAAACAGTGTACGCGACAGAGCTCTCTCCTCACACATCAAAGACTTTGCAGAGAGAAGGAGAAGCTTCTTCAAGCACCGTTTCCGTTGCTGCAGGGGACTTGGCGAGATGGCGGCGGGCTCCTCCCATCTCTGCGGCAGCGTCACAATTAATAATGCAGGGCGCTGCGGCAGAACCGCATCCTTTCTTCCGCGAGCATCCGCACCGAGAGCTGGGAGGTTAGTGCGTTAGTCCATTGCGCCATCTAGAGTCCGTCAGTGTCCATGGTAGGTTGGGTCTGGAAAGTCAGACACTGCAATCTGGATTGTGCACGAGACAGCATTTAGTTTCCTAAAGATTTAATGTTAAAAGACAAAGAAAAGGGAGTAAAGTGTTTATTCACTTTCCTGTAAAAGGAATAATTTTAAAGGTTAGAAACTCCAAGTACCAATCATGTAAAGTAAATAAAGACTCTCAAACATCTGCCAGTTATTTTGTGTGTACCGAGGGTAATGCCGACAGGTCTCATCAGTCTCCACCTGACGTGAGTCAGTCCAGCAGGGAAAATCCACATACATGCCCAGTTACAGATACATATATGCCTAGTTAAATTTGAGTTTCAGGTTAACAACAAACAATTTTTTAGTATACAGATGTCTACTATATACTAAAAAATTTAATGGGGCATCTTATCATTACCATTATCATTATTTTTATTAGTTCAACCTGGCAATCCTCCATGGAAATACATGATTGCATCACAGGTTTTACGAGACTCAGCAGCAGTGCACAAAGGGCTTGAGGAAATTTGCTGGGGGTCTGATTAGGAGAGTTTCTCAGCAGATGGTTCAGAGGAGCACTGACCAGTGGGCAAGGTTCCCCTGATAACACAGCATAAGCCAAGGCCGGAGGCTGGGGGAACACATAGCATAGCCAGAGCACAGCGATGAGGAGGGCAGAGGCCCAAGGGGGCGTCGCTGCATTACACAGGACAGTCTGCCACGCTACCCAGGAGCTGGATTTTAGTCCACATGCAAAGGGGAGTGAACAAAAGGTTTTGAATCGGAAAGCGTTGTGGTCAGACTTGTGTTTAAGGAAAATGAATCTGGCAGCAGTGTCAAGAATGGATTGGAGAAAGTAAGAATCCTGGAGGTGAGGAGACTTAGAGGAGATTGTCCAAGGTCAGCGAGCTCATGAGTAGCAGAGCTTGGATACGTGTACTGGCTTCTTCTGGCTCCAAGTCTAGCATGCTTGTCACCCTGCCAAGGGGCTTGTTCATCTGATTGGATTATGATTCATGCATGCAATTATTTCTAAGATCAGGAATGACACACCACATTATGCATGCTTTTCCTTCCCTGAAAGATGAGCTCCACCCACATTTGGAAATATGAAAAATACCTTTTCCTCCTCTTCTCTCCCTTCCTGCTACTCATGTGGCTGTTCTCAAGGCCTGCATCTGATTAACTCAGCCCTCCTTCCCACATGGGCCCCCCCTGCAAACCAGACTAACAGGGCCAAGTGACAAAGTGAAGTAGACCCCTCTGAGGTATGTGGCCTTGCTTTCCTTGGGCCACAGCCCAACTTTTTGATGCCCTGGGAATAAGGGCACCTGTTTCTTTGCAAGGAGACTCTGTTGTGAGGCCCATGCAGACGGCAAGGCCGGGCGTTTGTGGTTGTCAGGGGCTGCTTGTTCTTGGACCTGGTTCACTAAAAGCTGGATGGGAGGCCAAGCAAAGCCTGGCAACCCTTCCAACCCTCCCTCTGAAGTGGGGCATTGGCAGTGCCTTAGCACGCACAGCACCACCCCTGCGAGAATGCACAGGTGCTGGTAAACTAGGCTTGTGTAGTTTCGAGGGGGAAGAAGAGAGGATACACCTACATTCTCATGCCTGCATCAAGAAAATCATGTCGAGAGCTAGAGCTTTGTAAAAAAACAAACAAACAAAAAATGCAGATACATTTAATAGGAGATATGCCTGTAGGAAAAAGGTGAGAAGTACAATAATTAGTAATAGGAAACAGGCACAAAAAGATGCAGTGGATAAATAAATATGTGCAAAATTATCGTAAGGCTTAGCTTTGGTACTTACAGGGTGATTTTAAAGGAGACATTTAAAATCATCAACAGATGTTTGTTGAACAGCTGCCACTTGAACGCTTTTCAGCACTGTTGGGCCTACACTAGCCAGCAGGCTGCAAGAATCCCTGAGTTATCATAGATCTAGCTGCAGGCCCCGCTGGGAGCTGACAGAGAGGCAGAATTGATGGGGCAAAGGCCCCCAGCATTGGTTTTGGGCCTGAAGCTTGTGATTTTTCAGGGCAGAGTATACACTCAAGGAGAATGGTGAATTTGTGAAACTTAGGGTATTTTGCAGCAAATAGCACTATGACTTCACCAATCCAAGAGTATAGGAAACACTCATTTATTCTAATTAAAATGAAAATTTTAATTAGTTAATTTTAATTAAAATTAAAATGAAACCTGGCTCTGAACCACTCTCCCTCATCTCCATTTGTAGATAAATTTATTTTAAGCTATCGTTCTCCCTGGCACCCCCACCAACACCATCAGAGGTTGAACAGCTACCCAGCAGGCCTCGCTGGTCTTTTCTTTCTGAGCTTTCTGCCCACACCCTGATGGCCCACTTGTGCACAGGCACTAAAGGCTTTACATACACAGAGTTCCTCTGGCATTAGCCACAGAGGGACCCCGGCACTGCGTCAGTCTCCTGGAAGCACTATGACGTGCTGGGTCCCTCTGGGCTTTGCCGCTGTCATGGGGACAGCCTGCGTGTCCAGTTCTCACCCAGCCACGGCCTCGCTCGCTTCGTCCTCTCGGCTCCCTGCAGTCCCCTCCCCACCCTCCTCTTCCAGCATCACCTCTTCTGGCAGCCCCTTTTCCGGCATCACCTCTTCAGGGAGACCGAGCTTCCCTAGAAAGACAAAAGACAGTGTGCCTATGGCTTCCTTTTTCTGCTTGGAGGATGGATGGAGGGAAACATAAAAGGCTTCACTAACTTCTTAAAATTGGAAGAGGGAGCAGAAGGGAGAAAAACATTGAGAATACAATGCAAATGAGTAAAATAGATCATCCTGCTACAGATGGTGATGTAAGTGATAGGCCATGCAGAGAGGCAGCAGAGCCTGGGGATGCAATGCTTGGAATCTCGGTTCCACTTCTTGCTATCTATGTGATGTTGCCTCAGTTCCCTCATTAATAAAGAAAAACGGTAATAATAGCACCTGTCTGGTGGAGTTTGTTGTGAGGTTCTAATGAGTCACTACATACACAGTACTTGGCACAGTGATGGGCACGTGAGCACCCACTGTTAGCTGTGTTTATTCCCATTGCGCCAGTCTCACTGATGCAAGCACTGATGCGCACTCACAGCACACCCTCAGTGCATTACACAGCCTATAATGTCTGCCTGTTCTCAGACATTGTGATGACACCCCCATCTCCAGCACCAATAAAGGAGGAAAAGAAGGAAGAAGGGACAGGAAAGGAAGCTAAGTGCACTGACAGGTGTGGGTTCTGATCTCTGTTTGCTTCAAACGACTGATCTAACCAGGAGAAGAGAATGTTATAGCTGTGGGGATGTTCCTCATCGAGTGATTTCAGGACTCTTATGGGAGGGCAGTGGGTGTGCTTTCCGCAGATGGAGCTTGTCACCATCAGAGATGTGCATTTTGCCAGTGGAGAGAGTGCTGGACAACAGTCTTCCTCAAATCTTCAATTGGCTTCATCTGTCAACGAAGTGACCCTTCCTCACAGACGTCCTCTGTACCCCCAATCTAAATGAGCTCCTACCTGTCATTCTCTCTTATAGTTTCTTGTTCTTTATCATTAGCCTTTATTCCATTTAATTATGGATACTTGGTGTCGTTATTTGTTTGGTGTCTTCTTGCCCCATAGATTACATAGTTCTAGAGGGCAGGGATTAAGTGTATTTTATTGACCAAGCAAAATCACTTAACTTCAAATTTTTAATCTGCTAAATGAGGATGGTAATACTGCTTCTGCCTACCTCACTGAGCTGTGAAATTAAAAAAAGGATAATACATAAGACACTTCCTTGTAAATCATAAAACATGATGTAAATATTAGTTATGCTCAGTACCATGTCTATTTGAATGTACACTGGAAGCTGAGTACTTGTGAAATGAGCTCCTAGATAGATTAGCATTCTGTAAATGAGGTAAGAGAGGAAAGTGCTTAGAACAGAGTGCATACCATGATAGATAGCTCTTGTTGTCTAAAGTTGAAGATGGCAGTCCCAACCTCTGAAAAGATCGTATTCACTTAATCCATCCACAGTAGGCGTGGCCTAGTTTAATAAGAGTATACCTGTGGCTGGAGATGTATAAACATGTGTGACAACAGGAAACCCAGAGCTCATAAGTTCTATGCACTGGGGGAAGTTAAGTTAGTTCTTAACTTTTCTTTCAGAAGGCAAGGACAATGAGTATGACAACTTCCTCTGTCCGTGGCAGAGATATCATGGAGTGAGGGCAGCTGTTTCCAGAACATGGGCTGCTGCTGCCCACATTTCACAGAGAGCGAATGGGAGGAGTGTGAGTCTCCTAAGCTCAACCACTGCACAGATGTGTGCAGCATCACATTAGGAACAGTGAGAGCTGGGGCAGGTGGGCTATAGTTGATGACGACATGAGTCCTGGGCTGAGGCTCTTTTGCTTTGATGAACCAGTTCCCTGGCCAGTTGGCTCAGTGGTAGAGCGTTGGCCTGGTGTGCAGGAGTCCCGGGTTCGATTCCCGGCCAGGGCACACAGGAGAAGCGCCCATCTGCTTCTCCACCCCTCCCCCTCTCCTTCCTCTCTGTCTCTCTCTTCCCCTCCCACAGCCAAGGCCCCATTGGAGCAAAGTTGGCCCGGGCACTGAGGATGGCTCTGTGGCCTCTGCCTCAGGCACTAGAATGGCTCTGATTGCAACAGAGCAATGCCCCAGATGGGCAGAGCATCACCCCCTGGTGGGCATGCCGGGTGGATCCCAGTCGGGTGCATGCGGGAGTCTGTCTGACTGCCTCCCTGTTTCCAACTTCAGAAAAATAAAAAAAAATTAAAAAAAAAAAAAAAAAAAAAAAAAAAGAAAAGAAAAAGAAAAAGAAAAAGAAAAATGAACCAGCAAGGAAATGAGAAATGATCCATCCTCATAGACAGTGTGGTACCTGAATCACAGCAGCTGGGAACCTAAAGATCAAATGGTGTTAAACTAGAAAGAAACGGATCAGATTGGGCCAAAACAGACATATTTTGCTTCACCAGGCCATTCTTAGGTCCTGTTTATCAGGGAGGCAGGATAAGGAGATGACACCAGAAAACTACACTGGGTATTCCTTGCTGTTTGGCATGTATAATTTTGTTTTAATTAACTACTTAGTACGCTGCCTAGAGTTTGCATATTTTGTGGAGTCCCTGGCTCTCCAAGGACCCCGGACTCCCTGCTGTTGGCAGAAAGCCCAGTTTCCCCTAGGCCCTCAGCACGGGCCCCAGTGAGCTTGCTCACTGTCTCGATACAGCTGTGACTGCCGTGGACAGAAACAAAGGTGAGTGAGCAGCGAGTCCAGGAGAGGTCAGGGAACAGGAAAGGAGGCCAGGTAACAGGTCAAAGAGAAATCGGCCCTACGAGGGCGGCGGGAAGGTGGACCAAACACGTGATCCACGAAAACACAAAGCCTCTGTCACAGGTTCTCATCAAGATACATGAACAAAGACCGAGTGGGATAGGAAAGGTCACAAATGGCCCAACACAGGAGGGGTGGGGGTGGCCGCACATCGTGGAGGTGAGAATTAGGAGAAGGAGTACAAATCTATAATACTTTAAAAAAAAAACCTTAATTTGTTAAATGAATGATTGCCCCTAGCATAATTGTTTTATCTTTACCCTAAAAGAGTGGGGGCTAACTTTACTCCCATCCGTCATGGGGCTGTGACCACAGAAAGCGGTTTCTATCAGGTTGGTATTGTAGGTGCCCCCAGCCACCACGTCCCTTTCCAGCTCCATTTTTCCCAATTACAACGCCCCCGGTAGAGAACCGTGCTGTGGAAGAGGTAAGGCGAGGGTACTGGATGGGAGGTGGGGGCGTCAGAGTGAGAAGCAGAAGCTGGAGGAGCCAGGAAAGGCCTGTGGAAACCTGTTGCTGACGTGAAGGGGAAGCCAGAGCAGCCTGCGGGTGGAGTGCTGTGCGTGAGGCCAGGGGGGAAGCTAGGCGGCACAGGGAGGGCCGGGCAGGGCACAGCCCACCCCAGGCGCTGAGGGTGAGGAAGGTGGACGCAGCTCATCTCACCGCTTGCCCACACGCGGACTCTGAGCTTTAGGAACAAGGTAGAACCTTTACTCAAAGTCAAGTCACCGCTTGGTCCCGGGAGGAAAGCGCTCACACCCTCATGGCACACTCCAGGACACCTCGGAGGTAAACAGGAGAAGAGTCGCGTGAAAGTAAACAGGTTATTGAAACAGATGTGTGAAAGCGAAAGCAGAGTCTCAGAGTCTGAGCACCGAGTCAGTGGCGGGGAGGTGGAGGCGTTCTTCTGCCGAGGACACAGGGGAGCTTTGTGAGGCCAGCCCGAGGGCGCCTGCTATTGCTGTGCGCCTGATCCTGGGGACATGCCTGGTCCTGGGGACATGCAGGGGCTCCTCCTCGTCACCTCTCTCCTCGCTGCTCTGCCACAGGTCAGTTCTCGCTCCTTCCTCCTTCCCTTCGGGAGACTACAACAGCTCTTTTTTTTTTAAGTCAAAAATGGAAAAGAAGAAGATGGGGGGTGGCGGGTGGGAGGAGGTGGTAAAGTCCTTGTGGAACGACTTCATGAGAAATAGGGAGCCATTTTCCTCTCCAAATAAAGTTCTGTTTCAGTTTATTAGCTTCAGGAGAGAAATGGAAAAACATTTCTCCTTTTCAGGTAGTGGCACTCAGTCTGACTTTTGATATGTTTGAACAGCTCCAAAATTTTAGTAATGCATATATTTTTATTGGAGTATAACCCACGGCACATATTTCGAAGTGGCCTCCCTGCCCTGCATGGTGGGGGGTGGGGGGTGAGCAGGGCTTATTCATGTGGGCTCCGGGTTGGGGCTCAATTCCACAGTTGTGTGCAAAATGTGCAATGAGCCACTGCAGAAAAAATGACTTTGACCACTTTTTTTCGGTTGAGCCTGTTCTTCTTTGAAAGGAGCATTTTGGAACATTTATATTTTGACTACATTCTATGACTTTGTCTTTTCTCAACCCATGTGTGTCTCACTTTTCATGAAAGGGAGTCAGTCCATGGAGACTTTAAAATATTTCAAGCAACAGACCAAAGGGAAGTTCAATTTACTATGACCGATTCATTGCCTTAGTGTTGTTTTTTTTTAATAAGAGGATTAAAACAGGATGAATTGCTTGTGGATTTATTTGCATGGTGAAGGTTATTGCTTGCATAGAAGCCAGAGCTTTTGAAACCTGGTGCTTTAGCAAACATAGACATGTCTGTGAGTTAACACTTGATTGGGGTGGTAAGTAGTAGATGTATCTTAGAAAACAAGGGATTCAAATTGCTATACAGGGAAAGATTTAAGAACTTAAAAGCATCACAGCAAGAATCTCAGTGATGCAGCCTACTAAATGGTACTATTGTGTAGAGCAATGGTTCTCAAACTTTTTGATGTCGGGGCGCATTTAAAATCCTACAAATAATTGTAGGCGCACTATATACAAATTTCTGAGAAATATGTTATAATTAAGTCAAACATTAAAGAAAAAATATAAAGTCCAAGTGTGCTTTTATGGTAATTAAGCAAAATAAATACAACAAAATTAAATTTATTCTGATGTTAAAAACATTTTTATATTACATTTTTTGAGTTATGCTTTTTAGAATTCGTAAAAAAGAGGGGTTAAAAAATGACAAAAAGTTATCTTTTTATATATATAGATACATTCTTAGTAAGATTTAGGAAATTTGGCAGGTCGTGGTATGAATGTGTTAAGTTTTTTTATTCTTGTGTTTATGAGAAACATGAGCCTGATGTGTCCTAGTGATTTCTTCAGTGTTTGGGCATATATTTGAAAGGCAAACTCTCATTTCCTCATCAATACATTGAAGAATTCCCCTCATTTTACTCTTAATTGTGTTGAGTACAGAAAACCCCCACCATACATATCATCTTAATTTTACACCAAACAAAGGATAGAAGAAACTTGCCTCCAGTCTTTCCGGGGAACATGGGGGGGTAGTGTAAACAATCCAGCACCACAGCTTAACAGCCTTTTGCAACCTAATCAGGCAAGTGAGGTGGGGGGTTGAGCAGACTGTCAGCTTATAGGCAATTCCCCACACCTCTGTCCCCCAAAAATCTAAACTCCAAAAACTCTGTTGCTTTTTTGGTTCCCAACAGGCACATATTTCTCTGGAATACCATAAGGTGCACCTGGAAATCTTCGAGGGCGCACCAGTGGACCCTGATGCACACTTTGAGAACCACTGGAGTAGAGGCACACTTTCCCCCGGAATTGATTGAAATGCCTAGCTCTTATTCCATTGTTCTTGAGAAAAGTCCCACCATTACTGTGGATTGAAAGCTACAACACAGAGAGATGTGCCCAAAATAAAAAACAAAACAAAACGTGAAAAGCTGTTACAGAGCAACAAGGAAGTATTATTTTGCTTAATTTTGCCATTATAAATTTTTGAAGGCTCTGATAATACCTACTATTTATTGAACATATCATATATCCCCACCACTGTGCTAAGAACTTAAGTCATTATCTTGAGCCTGAAAATAATTTTGTAAAGTAGTTATTATTCCAGTTTTACAAAAGAGGACTGAGGCTCAAAGATCAAATATCTGCTGGGAAGTGGTCTGAGATCACAGAGCTACGTGAAAGCTCAGCTTTGTTGTCAATACTCTCACTTTTTATTGCACCCGTCTGATGATTTTTTGTTGTTTTGATTTTGAAAAAAATAAGTGCCTGAAGAAAAGTGAAACAACACATAATTCTTTCCACTTACCCACAAATTTGTCATTTATGGCACTCGTTTCCCCTATATTTCTGAATTATGATCTATTGTAATTTCCTTTCAGACTGAAGGTCTTCCTTTAGTATTTCTTGCAAGGTAGGCATGTTAGCAAAGATTCCTCATTTTTTGTTTATCTGAAAGTGTCTCTGATTTTATCTTTATTTTATTTTTTATTTATCTTCATTTTTGAAAGATGGTTTCACTGGAGATAGAATTTCAGGGTGGCATTCTTTTTCCTTTCAGAATTGTCTCTGGGCATTTTGTTTTTCTCCTCCTCTCTATTTTCTTTTTTTTTTTTAAGGACAATTATTTTACAACAGTTCTAAGATCACAGCAAATTTGATAGGAAGGTACAGGGATTTCACTTATACCCCCACCTTCACACACCCATAGCCTCTCCCGCTATCCACATTCCCCCCACCAGAGTGGTACATTTGTTACAACTGATGAAACTACACGGACACATCACTACCTAAAGTCCACAGTTTATTCAGGGTTCACTTTTGGTGCGCGTTCTGTGGGTTTGGTTAAATGTATAATGACATGTATGTACACTTACAGTGTCATGCAGAGTATTTTCCCTCCTCCACCCCAATCCTCTGTGCTCCACCTGTTTACTCCTTGTTTCAACCTCTGGCAACCACTGATATTTTTACTGTCTCCATAATTTTGCCCTTTCCAGAATGTTATTTATTTATTTGAGAGATAGAAAGAGAGGAAGGGAGAGAGATGAGAAACATCAACTTGTAGTTGCATCACTTTAGTTTTTCATTGATTTCTTATATGTGCCTTGACTATAGAGCTCAAGCCAAGCCAGTGACCCATTGCTCAAGCCAGTGACTTTGGGCTCAAGCCAGCAAACTTGGGAGTATGTTGATGATTCCACACTCAAGCCAGCGACCCCACACTGAAGCTGGTGAGCCTGTGCTTAAGTCATATGAGCCCGTGCTCAAGCCAGAGACCTTGGGATTTTGAACCTCGGTCCTCAGTGTCCCAGGTTGACACTCTATCCACTGTGCCACCACTGGTCAGACTAGAATGTCATTGAGTTGGAATCATAGAGTCTGTAGAATTTTCAGATTGGCTTCTTCTACTTAATAATATGCATGTTTTTTTTTTTTCATGGCTTGATAGCTCGTTTCTTTTTGGTACTGAATAATATTCCATTGTCTGGATGTACCAATGTTTATCCTACTGAAGGACATCTTGGTCTCTCCTTCCTCTTATATTTTTTGTATATAAACCTTTCCTTCTCTCATGCTGCTTTCACGATTTTCTCTTTATCCTTGTTTTTCAACGATGTTACCTTGTGACCTCAGGGATCATATAGAAAAGCTTCAAGATTGGCAAGATAAACAGGTATCCCCAGGTAGACAGTTTTAGGAGAGGGCATGTCATTAGAAGGAGCAACATGAAGAGAACCATGCAGGAGAAAACCGACGTAGTGCACCTGTTAAACTGCAAGGCATAGCAGGAGAGTGCACTGAGAGCTAAGGCTAGAGACAGAGGCATGAACCAGCATAGACAGGGCTTTAGGGATTGTTCCCACAAGTTTAGACTGTATACTGTAGGCAGTGGGGAACCACTGATGGGCTTTTGGGAGAGGAATAGTAAAAGCAGATATGTTTTTTAAAGAGTTCTCTCTAGCAGTGATATGGCAGATTTGTTTGAGAAGTTATTCTTGAGGGAGGAAGACCAGTTAGGAACATACTGTAATGGTACTTAGTAGCAGTAAAAATGGAGGAAGAGTGGCTAGGTTTAGGGATATGAGGACAGTAAACAGGATTAATCATTGAAGGGCTATGGGAGGTGAGGGAGAGTAAGATGACCTGGATGACTTCTAGCTTCCTAACTCTACACTTGGGAGAAGCTGTTTGGGTGTGGGGCAGGGGATGATGCCTTTTGGGACGTGTTTTTCCTGTATGACATTTTAGTAGACACATCAGTAGGCAGTCAGCTTTATGGGTCTAGACCTCAGTGGAGAAGTCCTGGATGGAAATTTAGTTTTGAAGCCTGCATAGGGTGGAAATTGAGGGCAAGGGGATGGATGAGATTGCCAAGAGACAGTGTGCAGAGTGAGGAAAACAATACGTTAAGGTCATGAAACACCAAAAAGTCTAAAAAGTCAAATTCATAGTAACAAAAGCCTGCAAATGAGATTAAGAAAGTATGTTGAGAGGTAGAGATAGTACTGGAAGGGCCTGTGTCATGAAAACCAAGAAAAAGGAAAAGAAAATAGAAAAGTGGAGGAGGGAGTAGAAATAGTGAGGCTAGAGGCAGTGAGTGCCTACTTCTCAGTTTTGCATCGGTTCAGCGTGGTCACCAGGGACTCCTTGCCAGGCTCAGTGGCCTCTCAGCTAGGCTCATGTTCATCAAGTCTCTGGCCCTTCCCTTGTCCCACCTAAGGCATTTGACTCTAAGCCTCTCCTCTTGGATTAGGACATAAACATCTTTGAGGGGACCATTATTGTGCTTATCACATGGTTGCGTGTTTCACTACTTCACCCTGTTGTTGTAAAGGTTAAATGATATAAACATGTAAGGCACTTGGCACATAGGCAGCACCCTGTTCTTTCACTCAATAAATATTTATTACAGGCAACAAGACAGACATTAGGCAAAGAGCTTGCCCCAAGAAGCTCAAATTCTTGCTGGTGTGTGGCTCAGAACATGAACAGGTAAAATATGCAGGTGATAAAGTCCGTAGTCAGCAGTGTCTGGGGAAAGGGCTGGGGTAGGATGCTATTTCATGAAGGGTGGTCCAGAAGGGCCTCTCTGATGAATGTGAACATAGACCTAACGGAAGTGGAAGAGTGCGCCACAGATAAACCTGGGGAAGAACCGACTGGAGTAGTCAAGGAACAAGGAGGCCAGTGTGGCTGGAGAGAAGTGAGCGAGGGGGTGGGTGGTCCTGGGCAAAGTAAGGTAGGGAGTGGGGTCAAGAGGCTGCAGGGCCTGGAGGGTAGTTATGTGTTTACATTGAAATGGGAAGCCGCAAGAAAGGAGTGACACAGTTGAGGCATGACTGACATTTCAAAAGATGTACATATTTAATGTATACAACTTAATGATTTTGGAGATAAGTATATACCTGCAAAACCATCGCTACCATCAAGGCCATAAACATACCCATCACCTCCTAAAGTCTCCCCCTGCCCCCTTTAATATTAATTTTATGTGTGGTAAGAACATGGATCATAAGATCTCTCTTAGCAAACTTTAAGTATACAGCAGAGTACAGTCACAGGCACTATGCTGTGTAGAGCCTCAGAACTTATTTATCTTGCATAACCAAAACTTCGTACCCTCTGACCATCACCTCCCCATTTGCTCCACGCCCCCCCCCCCCCGCCACAGGTGCTGGCAACCACTATTCTACTCTCCACTTCTGAGTGTGACTACTTTAGACTCCACATATAAGTGAGACTTACACTATTTGTCTTTCTGTGTGTACCTTAGATAATGTCCTTTAGGTCCACCCTGATGTGGCAAATGGCAGGATTTCCTTCTTTTTTAAGGCTGAATAATGTTGTGTTGTATGCATATACCACATTTTCTTTATCTGTTCACACGTGAGTGGACATTTAGGTTGTTTCCATATCTTGGCCATTGTGAATAATCCTGCAGTCACTGTGGGAGTACAGAGTACAGGTCTCTCTTTGAGATTCTGATTTCTATTCCTTTGAATAAATACCCAGAGTGAAATTGCTGGATTACATGGTAATTTATTTAAATTTTGAGGAACTATCATATTGTTTTCCATAATGGCTGCAACAATTTACATTTCCAGCAACAGTGTACTAGGATTCTCTATTTTTCACACACTTACCAACACTTACCCTTTTTTATTTTAAGTAACAGTTATCCTAACAGGTGTGAGGTGATAACTTGGTATGGCTTTGATTTGCATTTCCCTGATAATTAGTGATGTTGATGTTGAACACCCTTTCATATATTGATGGACATTGGTATGTGTTCTTTGTAGAAATGTATATTCATGTCCTTTGCCCATTTTATATTTGACTTATTATTTTTTGCCATTGAGTTGTATGAACTCCTGATATAGTTTGGATATTAACCCCCTATTAGATACATAGTTTGCAAATATTTTTTCCCATTATGTAAGTTGCCCTTTCATTTATTGATGATTTCCTTTGCTGTATAGAGCTTTTTAGTTTGACTTAATTCCACTTAATTATTTTTGCCTTAAAAAAAAAGGACCATTCTTCTGGGTGGAGAATACAGAGGACAAATGGGGAAGCAAAGAGAACTTTTAAGACTTTTATAATCCTCTAAGTGAAAAATAATGGTGTCTTGGATCACTATGGTAGCAGCGGGGCTATTAAGAAATAATTGGAGTGGGAATATTTTAAAGATATAACCAACAGAATATATCTGACTTCAAGAATGACCTGATTCCAAGGTATTTTGGAAAAATGAAATTGGCCTTTGCTCAAAGAGAAACGTGCATGGAAGAGTAGATTGGAAGGGGAAATGGGGAGCTTGTTTTGGGTCATGTTAAGCTTGCTAGACTTATCAGATATCTAAGTGGAGATCTGTTAAGGAGGCAGTTTGAGTCTGAGTTCAGAAGAGAGGTCTGGGTGGGAGATATGAGATAGAGTGAGGGAAGATACTTTAGAGGTCTTAACAGCTGGGACTCTAATGTTTACAAATGAAGAAGACGAGAAGAAACCAGCAGAGGAGACTGACAAGGACCAATCGGTGAGAAAGGAGGGATGAGAAAGTGATGTGTTGGGAGCTGAGTGAAGAAAAGTTTAAGGTGCCTGACCAGGCGGTGGTGCAGTGGATAGAGCATCAGACTGGGATGCAGAGGACCCGGGTTCGAGACCCCGAGGTCGCCAGCTTGAGCGCGGGCTCATCTGGTTTGAGGAAAAGCCCACCAGCTTGAACCCAAGGTCGCTGGCTCCAGCAAGGGGTTACTCGGTCTGCTGAAGGCCCGCGGTCAAGGCACATATGAGAAAGCAATCAATGAACAACTAAGGTGTTGCAATGCGCAATGAAAAACTAATGATTGATGCTTCTCATCTCTCTCCATTCCTGTCTGTCTGTCCCTGTCTATCCCTCTCTCTAACTCTCTCTCTGTCTCTGTAAAAAAAAAAAAAAAAAAAGAAAAAAAAAAGCCAACTTAAAAAAAAAAGTTTAAGGTGATAGTGACTGTGTCAAATACTGATAGATATTATAAATCACAACACTATTCTACCAATTTGGGAGAAATCTATTTCTATACAACCTCTGAAGTTAGTTTGAGGAATTATTTCTAACATCACCTTTATTATCAGATGAAGCTGTGCTGCAGCGCACAGGGCACTGGGCCGTTAGACAGGACACCCAAAGGGACGCCTGGAGAGGTCTCCGAAGTGCATCGTCATCAACAGTTTTGCCACTGGCCCTGTATATGCCCTCAGAAGCCCAGCTGCCCTCCTGGAGTGAGCTTGGTGAGGGATGGCTGCGGATGCTGTAAAATCTGTGCCAAGCAACCAGGGGACTTCTGCAATGAAGTTGACCTCTGCGACCCACACAAAGGGCTGTATTGTGACTACTCAGCAGACAGACCTAGGTACGAGACCGGAGTGTGCGCGTGTAAGTGTCTTCTTCTGGACCTACTGGAAAAGGTTGAGTCTAGACAGGACAGTTTTATTGCCACTGCGCATTTGGAATAACCAGCTTAGTTTGGCTAACTATAAGATGTGGCTTTAGTTTTCACGCACCAACGGGACTGGCTTTGTCATGTTAGATACCAGGTGAAACTAGCAGATGTTTATACATATTTAGAAACCTGTTGTGTTTATTATATTGAAGTGATCTTGCAGTTCTTCTCAGGTAATTGCTTTTAATGATTAAAATACTAGAAATTATGTAAATAGAGTCTGATTTCTTCAAGTGCTATAAAATAACAGCTTTTGTTAACATTGTCAAAAGCGACCCTGGCCAGTGGCTCAGTGGATAGAATGTAGGCCCGGCGTATGGACATCCTGGGTTTCATTCCTGGTCAGGGCACACAGAAGAAGTGACCATCTGCTTCTCCTCCCCTCCCCTTTCTCTCCTTCTTCTCCTCCCACAGCTAGTGGCTCAATTGGTTCAAGTATAGCCCTGGGCATTGAGAATAGCTTGGTTGGTCTGAGTGTCAGCCTCGGGCACTAAAAATAGCATGATACTCGAGCATTGGCCCCAGACAGGAGTGCTGGGTGGATCTCGTTTAGGACACATGAGGGAGTCTGTATCATTATCTATCCTCCTCTCACCTAAAAAAAAAAAAAAAAAGGTCAAAAGCAATCTGAATTCAGCCTTTTTTATAACTAAAAAGTAATCTGGCTTAGAATGTAAGGATGTATATCTAGTATTCAGACATACTGCTTTAATCTCAGCCGTCCCAACTAATTATCAAGTTACTGTCCTTTTTACTAAAGCAGATTTCTGAAAAAGGAAGGTAGGGCACTCCACTTTATAACCTGACCCTCCGCTCTATGGGTCTTAGCTCTGGAGTCTGATTGCGGCCATCTAAACCTACATCTTGACAGTAATTCCAGAGGTTGGCTGACTTGGGATTAAGAAATAAAATTTCTTAGGGAAGAGAAATAAATACTCATGTTAGCTGGGCAGTTTAGTCACTTTGTAGAAAAGCCCAAGTGGGAAGGCAGATTACTGCCAGAAACGTGGTTGTGAGCGAGGAGTGAGAACATATTGTTGGAGTTGGGTCCATATGGAGAGCCGTTCAAGTCAGAAAGTTTGATGCCCTGTCAACAATCTATGGTATTGGTAAAGATGTAGGGTTTGCGTTCAAATTCTGGGCTTTATCGGCTGGGTGACCTTGATGATACTTATTATTTAACTTCTCTGTGCCTCAGTTACATCACACATGCTTCCTATCTTATGGACTTGCTAGGAGGAGGAAATGAAAATAATGACATAAAACCCAAAACACCTAGCACAGTATCTGGTATGCATTTGACTCCCAGGAGGGAAAACATGACCTATCAGACTCTGGCATTCAGGACAGCGCTTTCTTCCAAACAGTGCTGGGCAAGTTATTTCATTAATCTAACAAACACCTAGTGACTAGCAGCTGGGGACACAACAGGAGTGGGTGGTGGTGGGGGGGAAGATACAAGCTACTTCCTCTGGGGTTTATAATGGAAGGTCTGCGATCAGTATGACTTCTTTGGCGATTTTGTTTTTTTCTCTTTTCAGACCTGGTAGCTGTGGGATGCGAGTTCAACAGGGTACATTATCATAATGGCCAAGTGTTTCAGCCCAGTCCCCTGTTTAGCTGCCTCTGTGTGAGCGGTGCCATTGGATGCACACCGTTGTTCATACCAAAGCTGGCGGACAGTCACTGCTCTGGGGCTAAAGGTGGAAAGAAGTCCGACCGATCAAACTGTGGCCTGGGACCATTACAACAGCAGCTCTCGGCAACCTATAAAACAATGCCAGGTGCTCATAAGTAGAACGATTTTTCATGTATGACTTCCTGTGGTTTCACTTCATGCTGTTTTTATGCACAGTAGATACTCAGTAAGCCCTTACTGACTGGTGGTCAGTGTGAGAGTTAGTTTGAGTGTGATGTTTTACCCAGTCTCTGCTTCCAACATGTACATTCTATGTGTTTGAGAAGGAAACTTTTTAATGTTTTCGATTTTTCCAGTAAAATATTCCAATTTTTAAAAGCTCTCCTAGGTCAGGACAACTCTTACTCTGCTTGTTCCCACTCAACCTTGTCTTAGGAAAATTGACCACATGTTGTTCATGTCTCCTGGAGAAACTTTTATTAGTACTGTTATGTCATTGGGCAATAAGTATAAACCATCCAGTTACAAAAGTTTTCAAAGACAACTTTTCTGTATGGTCAAAGAAATGGAAGGCTACTGATTAAAACTATTTGAGGACATGTTTTGAACTTATAAATATTATTTCTAAAAATAGACAACTATTGATATAAAATTATCCTTTAATTATCAACCTCTCTTTAAATAAACACACACTCAGGCATTCTTGAATAGGTTACCTGGTTATATGTGTAGTCAAAAACACGTACTGAGATTACTTCTTGTTGGAACACCTGGCCATTTAGTGTTAGTGTGTTCATAGACTTTGTATTCTGGTCTGCTTGAAGTCAGCAACTTATTTGAGTGCCAGGGTATTTTGGGGACAGGAGATTCGAAAATGCCAGCAGAGGAAACACATAAGGAAGGTCTTAAAAAGTGCGAAACTGATGACTGGTTATTACTCACATCTGTGTTTTCATCCAGTAATCAGTGTCTTTTTCACAAAGTTTAGAGCTTAGTGAATGAAAGGTACCAAAGAAATACAGAACATTTATGCTAAAACTCCTAAGTTCACTTATATTATGTGGATATTTAATAAAAGCAACTCTAATCAGAAAAAATGAGGTTTCGAAATTTAGAGACTTACTATATGAAAAAAACATTCTTGCAAATTCCAATTGTGACAGTTAATTTAAAAAACAATAGACTGTAGTGAATTTGCATTTACCATACATATAGTTATTCAGCTAACAGCATGACCCTAATGCTCTAAAACTTCTGAAATTATAAGCCAAATTATTCTTTTGTCCAGAGTGTACTAGAACAGTTGGTTTTCCACATTGGATCTGAGTGACTCAATATAATTTCTTAGAACCTCTCTGGTAAGAGAGAATACTAGAGCAGCCTTTGCCACAAGACAGACCTTTGGATGTAGTTCAAGATGGTCTCATTTGTAGAGTGAGAGCAGCTTCAATGGATTCACTTGAAACCTGGTTCCAGGTGTGAGACCGTCATTCTTAGTGCTTAGTGCTTTGAGACACACAAACATACACACACACACACACACACACACACACACACACACACACACGAAAAACAAAACAAACAAAAAAATGAGGAAATCTCTCTGGTAATTGAGGGTTGGATCTCAATATATTTCAAAGGAAATATGTGTTCAGTCTAATCTCTCTCTTCTGCTTAATTGTGAAACAATATTTATGGGCCCAAACAGGAGTTTAGCTTTTAAAATTAAATAGTGACAAATATATACTGTAAGATATACATAGTTATGATAGTAATTTATATACATAGTTAATCCCAGGTGGTTTATGGTTAGAATCTAGCTTGCTTGATCAGTATGAAGCATGCAATCGCATAATGTCCTCATGCTTTTCTCACTGCTCACTGAACATTAAACTTTTACTTTAAAAATCTCTTCTGGTTTTCTTGCTTTTTAATAAATGTTAAGCAAACCCTGAACTGCTTAACTTTAAGTGGGGCTATTGGTAACGCAGTAATGTAACCTACCCTTATTTATTGCAGATGTGTGCCAGGCTTTTAATCTGCTTCCTGCACTGGGGTCTTTAAACTGTTGTCTACCTTCCAGGTACTTTCATGTTTCTGCTCCTCTGTCTGTTCTATGTGCAATTGCAAGACCCTATTGTAATAACACCAAAAATGGCATCAAAGTATTATTCACAGAGCATATACTTCAAAGTGACTGGTATTTCCTATCAAGAGGCACTTTTTGGGGGGGGCTCTTTTTCAGGTTTTAAATTGACATTTTGAAGTAAGTAACGTAGCCAGAATTTTGCATGTTCAACTGCAAACTCACATCACGACCTTATTCCCCAAGCATCCATTTTAGGATGCTTATTAACCTTCAGGAAATGCTTTGAGACAATAAACCAATCTATATTTGCTTAGGATAAACCAAGGGCCAGATTCATGAGCAGAACAAGAAGTTCCCAATGGACTTACAAGGAAATAGAATATTGTTCCCTCTTTATATTTTCTTTATATTCTCATTATTCACCTCCTTCCCCTTCTTTGTTTCTCCCAAGGAGCAAGCAGTGGAGAGGGCTCCATCTATCTACCCACACAACTACCCATCCATAAAGCCATCAACCCATTCCTTCTCCCTATCTTCCTGTGATTTGAAGTGGCTAGCTGATGGAGAGAATACCATGGGCCTGATACCACAGGGAATGTTGGCTGAATAAATAAAACAGATGACACATTTGCCATGACTCAGCATATGAGTATTTAGATTAGTTCAGTGTAATGTATTCAATATTTTCTAAAAGATTAGAGTAAAACAAGTGGAGGAAAAAGAACTGGTTTTGCTGATAGTTTAATTTTCAAATATAACTTTTATATTTTAGATTTTAATGTATCATGAAATTTAACATTAAAATCACATTGTTCTGATTGACATTTTAATTCCCTAATCCTACTAATGTCTATTTCAATATCTGTTAGAAATATCAAGCATGAGGCAAGAATCCGAGAAAAGGCAGATATCCATCAGAACATAAGCTGTAGTACTCATCGGATGACTAAGCAGAAAGAAGCAAATGGATATATTTCTTCAGTTTTCCAAAGATAAGAAATTATACTCTTAGCCCTGGCTGGGTAGCTCAGTTGGTTAGGTTGTCCCAATATGCCAAGATTGCGGATTCAATCTCTGGTCAGGGCACATACAAGAGTCAACCAATGAATGTATAAATAAGTAGAACAAAAGATCAATGTTTCTCTCTCCCCCTCAAATCAATTGACTAATCAATCAATCAATTCAAAATAAAGAATTTTATTCCTCCTAAGAAATTTGCCTGTAACACTTGATTAAAAGTAATCTGGGAAGTGAATGATGAATTAGATCATAAGCATATTTTATTGAGTTACACTATATAAAAATAAAGGTTCAGCTCTATTAACTATTATTAGCTTAAAAATAATGATTAAAAATTATCTATCTCCATAAGTACATATATATATATACACATGTACTATCCCCGCTTTATTTTAGTTTATAGGAAACTCCCACTTATTTGGAAAAGAAAATGTCTTGTGCAAGCAACAAAGTGGACTCCTTGCTCCAGAACATGTGGGATGGGAATTTCTAATAGGATAACCAATGAAAATAACAACTGTCAAATGAGAAAAGAGAAAAGACTATGTTATATTCAGCCTTGTGACAGTAATATATTAAAGACAGTAAAGGTAAAGTTTAACTAGATTTAACTTCATTATACTTCAATGTGAAGAGATTCCTGAGAAGTATATGTGCATGTATGTGTGTTTTGAAGGGAAGGATGGTGTTTGGTGCTCATAAAAATAAAAATCACCTTATTTTCACTATGAAAGTCAAACTATCTCAGAGGAAAGCAGATATTGCTCCAACTGCCCTTTGTGGGGAAAATTTTACCAAGCAGTCAGGTAATATTAATGTTAGATACTCTAACAGCTTAAGAGTGAGGGTCATGATCAGCCTGAATTGCCATGGTACCCTACCATGTATGTTGCTTTTTAAGAGTAGATCCTTTTTAGATTCTTTTTTTCTATATTAATTTTATGCAGTCAAGTCAAAACAATGGGTTAAAGATTTTGGTTGTTACAGAATTATGAAAACAGACATAGACATCAGACAAGTTCTGATGCTAGTTATTCATCACCTTGAAGGGGAAATCACACCATTTCAAAAATGCTCTATGCTTAATAGTAAACTGGCCAAAAGATGATGATAAAATACTCTTAAGACTGATGTTTCTATAGTTGGTCCTACTCCTAGAACTATACAAGAGTACTGGCTCAAGGTAAATTTTAGAAATTCTACAAAACTCTTCTCATTCTCAAGTTATTCCCTATTAGAACTTAACTCAATTTTAAAGAGATGAAGTTATTTATTCACCTATTCATCTACTCAATACTGGTTGAGCTGCGGAAGGGGATTTGCTAATTTGTAGGTAAATAAACATTTAATAAGACATAACTCTTGATACAGAGAAATTTTCATTTATTGTGGAACTAGGAAAAAGTAGATAGCAAAAATCATTGGGGAGTGGGTTCTACAACATGATGGAGCAAGAACAGGAAGTAGGCCTCTGGAGAGAGGGGATTTGAAAGGTAGAAAAGAAAGTGCCAGAAGTTACTACATAGCAACTATTAATGTCCTGAAAATTACAACTGTTTGTGTTCTAAAACGTTCTATTTAGTATCACTTTTCTAAACTATTGTAATCAAATTTAAAGAATGACTTCATAATGTTATGTATCTTTTTAGATCCCCAAAGGAAAAACGTGCCAGCCTACTTTCCAGCCCTTCAAAGCTGAAAAATTCATGTTTTCTGGATGTTCAAGCACTCAGAGTTATAAACCCACTTTCTGTGGAGTATGCTTGGATAAGAGATGCTGCGTTCCTAATAAGTCTAAAATGATTACCATTCAATTTGATTGCCCAAATGAAGGGTCATTTAAATGGAAGATGCTGTGGATCACATCCTGTGTATGTCAGAGAAACTGTAGAGATCCAGGAGATATATTTTCTGAGCTCAAGATTCTCTAAAGCCAAGCATGTGGGGGGAAACTTAAGGTTAGTCAATCATGTCATTACATTAAAAAGTTAGAATGGTTTTAAAAAGGTGGCAAAACTACCTTATTGGTTTAAAAATAGTAAGAACGCTTAGCTATTCTCAAATGACTGTATTTAAGCATTAGGAGCTTTTAAAAAGGTTCTGCTACAAATATATGTAAAATTTTAAAACCTTTAAATTGAACTTACTTTAAAATGTATCTTATAATTATACAGATACTTTGTTCTGTATACACAGATACTTTGTTCTACCTACATTTTTCATATATAATGGAAAAAGTACACAATTTATAAGAAAGCATCTTATTCTATAAAATAATCTGGCATACTTTGTTGAAGATCTGTAAAAAACACATTAAAATTTAAAACTTTATTTGTACTTTGACAATGTAGCTGAGGTTCCATTCAGATTATAATCACTATAGGATAAGCAAGATTCCAGATTGATTCTTAAATAGGAATAAGGTTAAACTGTAACTATATTTATAATTTCCATGGCCTTATCCTGAGTTTCAGTTTATTGAGATTTCTTCTTTGGGAAGAAGAAAATAGAATTTCATTGGCTACTGTTGACAATTGTTAATTAAAGTTTTTATACCAAATACTATAAAAAACAAAATTTCCAAGAAAAGACCAAGAACAGTATCTGCACTTTGAAAATGAAAGGAACTTAAAAAAAGCACACAACAAATTATTTCAGCTTGAAAATAATTTGTTCCTAAAAATTACTTCCTGAAACGATAAGTCTACATATGGATTTGAAATATAAATTGTGATTAAAGATAAATAAATGCTAAAGACTAAAACTAGACAGTATAGTAACTGGGATACTTTCATTAGACTCTAATAGCCATTTACCATAAAGTTTGGAAGAAGATAATCAAGTTTTGTAATGTTTGTTTGTATAAGTGGTGACAAGCAAAACAGTGATAACAAGTAACACTGTTTAGAAATATGGACATTTATTATTATAAAAGCAATGAGTTTGATAAAAAAGCATTATACTAATATAATTTAATACAAATGTTAAAATAAATGTAAGTTTTGATTCTTTTGAGTGCAAACAAGGTTACCCAAAGAAGAAAAAAACCTCAAAAGTTGTAAGTTAGTGGATATTACACAGAAATATTTATATTGTGGTCTTCAACTCCCTGTACATATTTTTAAAGAATCAGAAGAATTTAAATAGAATATGAAAACATAAATTATAAATATAAAAATATATCTGTACAAGATTTTTATTGAAGATATGATTCACACTATGAAAATGCCTATGAGATTATAAATAAAGTAAAATGCTGAAGAACTCCATTCTCTCAATTTTTGAAAAAGAAAAATTTCTGAAGACAAATGTTTGTAGTTAAGGGCTTTACTAATTCCACACACACACTGGTATTGTCAACAAATGGTAATTAAATGGAACCACTCTTTCAGACTAAGATACTTCCTAATCTGAAAAACACTGGGCTTTCTGAATCACAAAAATTCTGAGCCTGACCAGGTGGTGGAGCAGTGGATAGAGCGTCGGACTGGGATGTGGAAGACCCAGGTTCGAGACCCCGAGGTTGCCAGCTTGAGCACGGGCTCATCTGGTTTGAGCAAAGCTCACCAGCTTGGACCCAAGGTCGCTGGCTCAAGCAAGGGGTTACTCGGTCTGCTGTAGCCCCACGGTCAAGGCACATATGAGAAAGCAATCAATGAACAACTAAGGTGTCGCAACAAAAAACTAATGATTGATGCTTCTCCTCTCTCTCTGTTCCTGTCTGTCTCTCCCTATCTATCCCTCTCTCTGACTCTCTGTCTGTCTCCGTAAAAAAAAAAAATCTGAAACAGAAAGGTAAGAGGACAAAAGGCAGTGTGAAATCAGGACCGTGTAGCAGCATTTCGGGGTCTGTGTTACACAGCTACGCTCAGCCTGGGCAAGTCCTCCACTGGCACGCTCCTCGCAGCGTCCAGCTCGTCATACTCCCGTATGAGTGCCGACAGGGACGACACGGCTTCTGAGAAGCAGCTTTCCTCCATCCCTTCAATCTGCAGGTAGTGATGAAGATGAGCCTGTGAATAAAAAGGCTGAATCAGGTTGATTGTTTTCAGAAAATGTAATATATTCAATTATCCTATAAGTAAACATAAACATTCTTTATTAAAATGATAGTTCATGCAGATTTACAAGAGAAATGAGAACTCAAATCCTATAAACTCATGAGATTTCTCATTTAGATAGTCTGAGTAAGCCTCTCCTCTTTGGTTATAATCAGTACAATGGATAGAGCAGACAGTATCACCCTGGTTTGTAATAGTATTCTTGGGAATACAGTTTAAATAGCCAAAATAAACACATATAGTTACAAAGGTGTACTGCTAATTACCTTTTTCTTGTAGAGCCTTGTGAATCTCTCTCTCAGTTCCACGAAGGTAGGCTTCACACATGTGTTATTTGCTAAAGCTAATAATGAATGGTAATGGCCCACAGGAGGGACTGAACACAGGCTGGTCTTCCACCCTTCTTGATTCCAGGAGACAAACTGTAGAGAAGGTTTTAATCTGCGATACAAAAACTCAATGTAAAAATTAAGGTTCTAGCCCAACTAGTGGTGGCACAGTCACCACTGGGACGCTGAGGTCCCAGGTTTGAAACCCTGGGGTCACTGGCTCTGCTTGAGCCCTTGGGTAAAGGCATGTATGAGAAGCAATCAGTGAACAACTAAAGTGAAGCAGCTATGGGTTGATGCTTCTCATCTCTCTCCCTTTCTGTCTCTCTGTCTCTCTTACATGTGCACTGAAACCCCCCCCCCCCCAAAAATCAAGGTACTAAAAATGTCTGTCATATTATAGCAGACCACATTAGTTAAACCTGACATGGAACCATTTAGTTTATAATGTAAGTTATCTATTTTTTTTTACTATGAGCAGTACTTTGGTATAGCCTGAGGGATATTTAGTGAACTAAGGGATATTTAGTAGGAGGACATTTGATTAGTTGGGATGGTGAATCAAAAAGCAAGAAACATATTTCTTAACATTAGAAATCTGGTGATGAATAAAATGAAGGTATTATAGTTTATTTTGTAATTCAACAGAGCAGTTTTCCTAAAAATAGACTGTCAAATAGTAAAACATAAACTTAGAAGCAGTGTAGTGGTAATACTAAACATCATAATAATATCAATAGTTAAAATTTCTGAACACTTTCAGGAAATAAAGCATCTCATATCATTTAGTACTTGTAAATAACAAGTTTGTACTATTATTCTTATTTCACATTTGAGAATATTAAGGCTCAAACACACTGTCACAAGCAATACACATTACAAATTATCTTGAAAAAATTAAATCAAACCTTTCAATATTTCTGCGAAGATCTGAAATCTGGACATTTCCTCTAACCATGAGCGCACAGGCGAGGTAGAGGCTATGCTTAGGGTCGGCCCGAATTAGCTGGTGATCTTTACTAAAGGCATCTGAAAACATCTGATCCAACCTAGAACAGTAAGTCACTTTATACAAAATATTATTTTTCTTCTATGTATAACTATAAAATTATATTATAAATTTCTGCTATAATTTTCTCAAAGCAATTTTTTCTGGAATACAATAACAAAGGCAATCATATATAATTTTTTTTATAACAAGCTTCTGCAATAAACTGGTGGTTCCAGGTAGCTACAAAATATCATGAGTGAGTTCTAAGGAGTACTAGAAACGTGTCATTATTACTTATTTCACTATGCTTAATTACTTCATAATATCATAACTATCAAAATGAATTAAAAGCCTACAACATTAAGAGATTACTTTGTCTCTGTAAAATACACTGCTCACAAAAATTAGTGGATATTTTATAGCTTAATATTCATTTTGAAATATCCTCTAAGTTTTTTGAGCAGTATATGACATAAATTAGTTAGAAATAATCAAGTGGAAACTGTTAAAGGACAATGTTATATTCTCACAATAAAAGATGAAACTCTAGGCCCTGGCCGGTTGGCTCAATGGTAGAGCGTCAGCCTGGCGTGCAAGAGTCCCGGGTTCAATTCCCGGCCAGGGCACACAGGAGAAGCACCCATCTGCTTCTCCACCCCTCCCCCTCTCCTTCCTCTCTGTCTCTCTCTTCCCCTCCCGCAGTCAAGGCTCCACTGGAGTAAAGTTGGCCCGGGCGCTGAGGATGGCTCCATGGCCTCTGCCTCAGCGCTAGAATGGCTCTGGTTGCAACAGAGCAACACCCCGGAGGGGCAGAGCATCGCCCCCTGGTGGGCATGCCGGGTGGATCCCGGTCGGGCGCATGTGGGAGTTTGTCTGACTGCCTCCCTGTTTCCAATTTTGGAAAAATACAAAAAAAAAAAAAGAAAAAAGATGAAACTCCAATAGTGTTCCTGAAAAGGGAGACTTTTAAATGAATAGTCTTTTAATTTTATTCTTTAATTCTTTAGTTAAAGAGAGAAAGACAAAGGTTACTGACAAAATTTACATTTAACAATATACAAACCTATAGGTTCTTCTTAATATGACCACTTAATTCAATACAAATGTGATTAGGTTCCTTAGCTAACTCAAGCCACAGCTCTGCATGGTGAATCTGCAGAAACTCTGGGAAGAGCTACAGAAATCACACTCTGCTGCCTATTCACTCAACAGACATTTATCAAGTGCCCACTATGAGCCAGGCGTGATTCTATGTGCAAGAGACCAAGCAGTGAACATCAACAAAAAGCTTCTTATTCTAATGGAGCCTATATTCTATCCTAATTCTCCTACAGCAAGAAGAGGACTGCCTTAAGAGATGGTGAGCTTTAGGGGATTCATGAATCTTCTGCTATTGTACTAAAAAATGCTGGTGTGTATGTGCTTCCTGGCATTTTATGGAATCAAGGAAACCCAGAAAGGGTTAGTAATTGCTAGACAACAAGTAGTCAAACTCATTCTTGATTTATCTTTAGTTATAAAATATAAAAACTAGTAAGCAGGTATTTATAATTATTGGGATACTTACCTTTATTACATTAGAAGTATGAAATATCAAAAACATACACATCTGTGTTTATTGTATTTATCTGATAAAAATAAACTCGGTATAGAACTAACACTTGTTACTTAATACACCCAACAGACGTATGATGGGTCCTCTGACTCATTTTTATAGATGAGGAAAACTAAAATAAAAGTAGTGGCAAATTTTCTACCGGTAAGTGAGCAAATTAAGATTCAGACTTAAGCATGTCAAACTTCAAAGCTCTTAAATCTTATATCTTTATTAATTTTTGTAAGCATAAAAATTTAGTTATTACATTTAATTTCAAATAGTTTAATACATTTTTAAAACAATGACTTCTAAATAAGAAAGCACTCATATAATGGAAAAATGGCTATCAACCAACTTCTCACAAACAAAATGGTATGAAGAAATAGTTATTATAAACTTTTCTCTTAAAAATATTTTTTAAAAAGGTAACTCAAGTTCTCAACTGGAATAAAGTTACTGCAGCTCACCTTCGAGGAGGAATGTTAACATCTGCCAATGTATACAGAGGGGTCAGGCTGGACACGAGATAGTGCAGTCGAGGAAAAGGAACCAAATTCATGCTGATTTCATTAAGGTCCATATTAAGGGATCCTTCAAATCTTGCAGAGCTAAAAAAAATTAACATTAAAGCATGGAAAAAATTTAATTTAAAAATTATACACTTTAAATGTAGCTTGATTTATTCAGCCAGCATTTCCTTAAATTCTTTCATACCCTGTTCTTCAGTAGAGAATATATACTTTTTTCGCTTTGTATTAGTAATACTATCATGAACATGATGTATAAAGATAATTAAAATATATAACACAACATCTATAGCAATTCTTATTTCTGGTTTATCTGAAATATAACCAAATAATTATTATAGTTGCTCATTACATATATAAAAATATCTTCTTAAAACAGGCTTTAGATTGAGTTATAATGATTTATTCTGTAATCTACTAAATTCCTCAGAAGTCTAATAAGCTCTATAATTCGGAATATAATAATGCCAAAGTAATTTTTTAGGTCAAAATCAAGGAAATATTTTGGATCATCTAATGAGGTATATATTAGCTGGCTTTAAAGGCTAAGACATTCTATAAGAAAAAAAAGTTTACTTTTGTTTAACCAAGTGTTTCTCAAGTGTATCTACCACTCATCCTTTTATTATTTTAAGATCAATTAATATTCCATGAACTCTTCCTGAGGAAATGCTCCTTTGGAGTCACAGATATTAAAATTCTGGTCTATCACTCCAATATCTGAAACCACTAGACAATATAAAATAAAAACAAAAGAAGCTCCAACAACTTAGAATAACTAGAAAAATGCTATTACAAACATCATCTAAAGCACAGCAAAGCTTTTACACTGTCCTTATGTATGCCATCATTAAGATTACCTTGTTAGGTTGAGCAGCAAATTTGCCACAATGTTGTTCATTGCATCAAAGGGCTTTTCCTGCTGCTTTTTAAAAGACCCAGCACTTGAAGTAACCAGACTCTTTGACTTTACAGTTGTACCCAACTTTCCAGAATTCACCATGAGGTCAATTTTGCTAATGATGTCAAATAAAGACTTTTAAGAGAAAATATTAGAGAAAATCTATTAAGAAGAGTGGAAATAGATGACATTCTATCAGGAAGTAAAGATCAAAAGAAAAACAATTTAAACCTCCTTTTTCTCTTTAGATGGGAAGCTGAAAAGTAAAGTATGTTTTGTATAAACAAATAAGCATAACACAGGAATGAGTACATATGCAATATATCCATACATCCAATGTCATTTCTTACTTGGTTGTCAATGGGCAACACACAGTCTGCATGCTCATTAAGTTCCTTCATTGCCAAGATGCTATTATAAGGTGAAGTTATGACATCATCCTCACCAGAAGGATAAATTGAAGTCACAAATCTGTATACTTCTGGGAATTCATCCTCAAGAACCTTTAAAAGAAATGTGCCAAGTCCAGATCCTGTTCCTGAGGATTGAATTTCAAAAAAAAAAAAAAAAAACAACCCAACATAAATGGTTCAGAATATAATTGTGAGGAACTTGGAATTTTACATCTTTTTGTGGATATATTAAGACCTCTTATTCCTGTGATTATATATTAGCTCATCTAATTTCAGATAAGGAAATGAAAACAACAAGCATAGCAAGATTTCAAGTTCTGAATTCTATTTCTGGCTCTCACTGTGAAGTTGGAGGGCTTTCCATATTTCACTTTTTCACATTTCAATTATATCTATATGATGCCAAAAAGAAGAGACTGAAGGATAAAAAATTCAACTAAGATGGCATTCAGTCTACACTTGATATTAGGCAGCTTAAAAAAATGAATCTATCGTAACATCTTTGGTGTAGTAATATACAATCTTAACAATAACTCTATCATGACATAAGCAACTTAAACACTAAATCAAAATTGTTTAAAATTAAGTGTTAGTACCTTAAATTTACAATATTTTCAAATAGAAAACGTTTTTAAAAAACTATTTAAAAGCAGAAACTCTAGGTATCCTATTCAGGTAACTTCTGGTGCACAGACTTACATTTATATAAATTCAGAAATTTTTAAGAACTTTAAGGAGATAAAACTGGAATCTTAACCTGGTGTGTTTCAAACTATGGGTTGTGAACTGATAGTGGTCTATGAAGCTATTTTATTAGGCTAGGACCAGTACTTTCTTAAATGAAAAAGAAATATCAATGTGTCACATATAGTGTGGATAAATAATGATTTCTGACTTTTGTTTCAGTTTGTATATGTTGAGATGTAAAATATACTTCCTGTTGTTCAGATTAAAAAGAAGTTTAAAAGCCCATGCTGTAATCCATGTTTAACAATGGTGTAATGTTAAAAATACTAGATGAAAGTAAGGAAGGTTTTTTTGGGGTTACTCTTAAATGAGAAAGACTTTCTAAGCATTATACAGAACCAAAGCCATTATAGAAAAGACTGTTTTGATTCCATGAAAAATAAATAAAACTTCTTTACATATATGAAAAAATCTATAAACTAATAAAAAGTCAAACTAAGAAAAAACTTTAATACATATGATGGAGGACCAAATTTCTTTAATAGAGGTCTCACAAACCAACATCCAAAAAAATAAGAATAATGCACTAGAAATGTGTGCTATGTATATATACCGTATTTTCACTCCGTAAGACACACCTGACCATAAGACACACCTAGGGTTTTAAGGAGAAAAATAAGAAAAAAAATATTCTGAACCAAATGGTGTGTTAAAATATTTAATAAAATACCGCATTTTTTGCTACATAAGACGCATGGGCATTTCCCCCTCCACTTTTTTGGGGAAAAAATGCATCTTATGGAGTGAAAAATAAGGTACATCTAACTCAAAATAAACCAAATAAAAATGGATGTAAAGATGCTTAACCTATTTTTCAGTTAAAGAAATGCAATTTAAAACAATATAATTCTGAACATACTAAATTTAGGTCTAATACTTAGTATTTGTGATAGTGTGGGGAAATAAACTTTTATAAATTATTGGTAAAAGTATGGGTTGGTGCAATAATGTAATAAAATATTTAGTTATCAATCAAAGTTTAAAATGTACATATTCTTTAATCTTACTTTCCTTTACAGAAATACTGCCTACAGCTATAGTGGCACAAATAAACAAAGATGTATATATGAGATGTTCACGGGGGATTGTTTGTAATAAGTAAATACCATAAACAACAGCCATCAATGAGGACTGACTAAAAATTATTACCCGATGACATCAGCGTAATGGGGGCATGAGAGATACTGCTATCTCTCCTTGAAATTTCAACAAATTGAACATCTATAACGCAGTGAAGGATCCATGCACTGAATGGACTAAAGGTGATGAAAAGGGGGGCGGAAGATAAAACGCATTTGCGATGGGCTTTGGAGAGGAGAGGAGAGAAACCTGGGGTGACTGGGTTTTCTCTGCTGGACTTGTGAGGAAACTCTCTGGACCTTGTCAGCATTATGGAGAGGGAAACTCAAGAGTGACTGGGTCTTCTTCTGCCAGGAAGAGCAGTGAGATAGAGGGGCAGAGGAGGGAGATAAACCAGAAAAGCCAGAGCGCGGGGTCATAGCCAGTGTTCCCGCGGTCTGCCTGCAGCCCACACTCGGCAGAGACAGAGAAAGCTAAAGTGCAGCCCCAGCCTCCCAGATACCTCCTCCCTCACCTCGCGGTACCAAAAGTCGCAAAGACAAACCCTACAGCTAGCTTTCCAGAGCCACGCTCTTCCCTAAAGAACAGAAGTGCTTCTCCTCTGGTCCCCAGGTCTGTTGAGAGGTGGGAAGGAGAGCCCAGAAGCCTAAGACTGCCATTGCTAGAGCTGTAAAGCCAGAAAACTTAAGCCATAAAGCCCTTACAACATGTCGCAGCCACCAATGCAACTGAGGCCTGCCTACATCATTGCTAGAGCAACATCTCAGGAAATTCAGAGCTAAAAGTTGTTAATACAGCAACACCTACTAGAAGAAACCTCTCAAAATCAAAATTTATTTTTCCTTTACCACCCCCCCCTTTTCCTTCATATTCATTTTTCTCTTTTGAATTTCATTTTCTTTCATATTTATATTTCTTATTATTTTTTGTGGTGTTTTGTTTTTGATTTTTTGGTTTGCTTTCAATCTTTTTTCCTGTGGTTTTTATTTCTTGTCATAATTTAAAATTTTTTTTATTGTATGTATGTATGGATTTATTTATTTTTAGGGTTATTAACAATACCACTCTCAAATGCTATCAAGGAAGAAATCGAATACCATAGCTACACAAGGCAGAGATGTAGTTCAGAAAGAAAATGAAAAATCTCCAGGAAAAAATCTCAATCACATGTAAACCTTGGAGTTAAATGATAGAGAATTCAAAATTGAGGTTCTCAAAATATTCAACAAGATGCAAAAAGACACCAACAAGCAACTTAATGAGCTCAGAAAACAAATTAATGAACAAAATGAACACCTTACCACGGAGACTGAAACTTTAAAAACAGAGATGAAGACCTCAATACATCAACTGAAGACTGAGGTAGCAAGTTTAACTAACGGAACAAGCCAGTTAGAGGAGGGAATCAGTGACATCGAAGACAGGCAACCAGAGATGCTACAGAGAGAAGAGGAGAGAGACTCATGAATTTAAAAAAGAGCATGAGAGAGCTCTACAAGAATTTTCTGACTCATCAGAAAGAGCAATATAAGAATAATGGGTATGTCAGAGGTAGAAGAGAAGGAGAAGGGAATGGAGAGCCTATTCAAACAAATAACTGATGAGAATTTCCTAAGCCTATTGAAAGAGAGCCTCAAATCCAAGAAGTAAACTGAATGCCCAGTTACTGCAACCCAAACTGTCCTACTCCAAGGCACATCGTAATAAAATCAATGACAAAGACAGAATCCTAAAGACAGTTAGGGAAAAGAAGAACATAACATATAAAGGAAAGCCCATTAGGTAGGTTATCATCAGACTTCTTAGTAGAAACTCTACAAGCCAGAAGAGAGTGGACCCTAACATTCAAAGTACTGAAAGAGAGGAATTACCAGCCAAGAATATCATATTCATTAAAGTTATCCTTCAAATATGAAAGAGAAATAAAAACTTTTACACACAGAACCTGAGGGACTTTATCACCAGAAAAAAACCCTGCAGGAAATACTCTAGAGCATTATTTGACCAGATACAAAGAAAAAACAAATCAAAACTACAAGTTAAAGCTCCAAAAAGGTCATAATAAAAACAAGGGTAATCTATGACAACAGTAACATAAAAGGGGAGAGGATAAAGATCTGCAGTAACAAAGGAGGATGGAGGGCAGAACAACTCATAAGACAAAGGCCTCTTGTACATGTGAACATTTTTCTCTCACTAACCTAATGATAACCACCTATGAAAAAGCCGCTACTGAAACACACAGCTTAAAAAAAGAAGAAACAGGGAAAAGAAGTGGGGAATACCACCAAAAACAACTGACAGAAACAAAAAAGAGAAGAACCAAATAAGACACAGAGCTACCAGAAAACAAAACACAAAATGGCATTAGAAAATCCTCGTGTCAATAATTATCCTATATGTAAATGGACCGAACTCATTAATAAAGAGGCAGAGAGTAGGAGTTTGGATCAAAAAGCAAAATCCAACCATATGCTGCCTTCAAGAGACACATCTAAGCTGCAAGGACAAAAGTAGATTCAAAGTGAAATGTTTTAAAAGGGTTCTCCAAGCAAATAATATGCAAAGAAAATGGTGTAGCCATATTCATATCTGACAATGTTGGTTTCAAGACAACAAAGTTAACTAGAGACAAAGATGGACATTTCATAATGATAAAGAGGACATTGTATCAAGAAGACGTAACACTTCTTCTTTTTTTTTTGAGAGAGAGATAGAGAGTAAGAGAGAGGGACAGATAGGGAGAGACAGGAAAGGAAAGAAATGAGAAGCATCAATTCCTCTTCGACAAAGGAGCCAAAAACACACAATGGAGTAAAGAAAGCCTCTTCAGTAAATGGTGCTGGGGAAATTGAAAGCCACATGCAAAAGAATGAAACTTGACTACAGTTTGTCCCCTTTCACAAAAATTAATTCAAAATGGATCAAAGACCTAAATATAAGATCCAAAACAATAAATTACATAGAAAATATAGGTACTAAGCTCATGGACCTTGGCCATAGAGAATAATTTATTAATTTGACCTCTAAGGCAAGGGAAGTAAAGGCAAAAATAAATGAATGGGACTATATCAAACTAAAAAGCTTCTGCACAGCAAAAGAAACTGACAACAAAACAAATAGGCAGCCAACTAAATGGAAGATGATATTTGCAAACAGGTCCAATAAGGGGTTAATATCCAAAATATATAAAGAACTCACAAAGCTCAGCAACAAACAAGCAAACAACCCAATTAAAATATGGTGGAGGGGGGATGCATTTGGGGTGACACTAGAATCTATGTAAACACAATAAATTAAAATCAATAAAAAGAAAAAGAAAAAATATGTGGGGAGAGGACCTGAACAAACATACAAATAGCCAACAGATATATGAAAAGATGCGCATCTCTACTAGCTATTCAGAAATGCAAATCAAAACTACAATGAGATACCGCCTTACACCTGTTAGATTAGCTATCATCAACAAGACAGGTAATAACAAGTGTTGGAGAAGCTGTAGAGAAAAAGGAACTCTCATTCACTGCTGGTGGGAATGTAAATTAGTACAACCATTCTAGAAGAAAGTATGGTGGTTCCTTAAAAAATTAAGAATAGAACTACCATATGACCCAGCAATCCCTCAACTGAATATCTACCCCCAAAACATAAAAACATTGGTAGGCAAAGACACATGCACCCCAAGTTCATTGCAGCATTATCACAGTGGCCAAGACATGGAAACAACTGAAGTGTCCCTCAATAGAGGGTTTAATAAAGATATAGTACATATATACAATGGAATACTAGTCAGTCATAAGAAATGATGAAATTGTGCCATTTATGACCACATGGATGGACCTTGAGAATATTATTCTGAGTAAAATAAGTAATCAGAAAAAGCTAAGAACTGTATGATTTCACAAATAGATGGGATATAAAACTGGGACTCATGGACATAGATACAAGTGAAGTAGTTACCAGCGGGATGAGGATGTGGGGGAGGGGAATGGAGGAGGTGGTTGGGGAAAAGTTGTAAAGACAAACAAATATAAGTGACAAAAAATGATTTGACTTTGGGTGATGGCTATACAACATAATCAACAGTTCAAATATTATAGAAATGTTTACCTGAAACCTGTGTACTCTTATTGATCAATGTCACCTTGTTAAAGTTAATTTTCTAAATAAAATTAAAAAATTAAAAAAATTGAATAAAAAATATAAAGCACTAAATAAAACAAAATTATTATCTATTTACACAATTGAATTCTATGAGACAGCTGATATTGAAAGACACTTGGGAAAAATATAAAGTGAAAAAATTACAGAATAACACATATTATACAATCTTGTTTATGTAAAAACACAGACACTTTTAATAGGCCTAGAAGATACCTGGAATGATGACATTGACAAACTTAATGGGGATTAAATGTGGGGAAAGAAGACCTTCATTTTTAATCTTCAGTATTAAATTGTTTTTGTCATTTTCAGTGGATTATGAATTATAATCTTCTGAGATTTTGAGTAATAGAGGGATTAAAAAGGCACCATAATGAACTATAAATCGAACTTAAAAAAAAAACTTACTCAAGCTTGCATGTTAATTATACTAGTACAAAGAAAATTTGTTTAATTATTATAATGGTCTTCTACAGGCCTGATTATGCAGCAATTATGACTGTAATTTTAAAATGCTATCACACTGAGTAATAGATATGTATAAAAAATCAATTGTATATAACCTGCTGAATATATATAAAATCTTAATCTCAGCTTGGAAGAATAAACATGGCAAATTTTTCTTTCAAAATCAGCTAATCCTATTATGAAATTTGCAGATTACAAACTGTTTCTATTTCATGGAACAGGGAAGCAAAATACTTCCCTTGCAAGGTACACGCTTCCCTGGGGCAAGAGAGTAATGCAGTTCATTTACTGTAGGGCAAGGTGATTTATTACCACGTGAGGAATGAGTTCAAGGAGCTGACTAAAGTGATTTCTTTTACCTATTTCTCTTATTGGATACACAAAGGTTTGCAGGTAGTTAGAGAAAGGATTCTGATTTTTTTTTCCAAGCGTCCCTATGAACACGCCAGATTACTTAGCTCTAGCTGGAATAGGCAAACTCTTAGGAGAAAGTCGGCATTCCCACAAAGCTCATGTATGCTGAAATTAGCTAGAAATTCTGTAAAAGAAACTGAAGGATTTCTTTTTTTTAAGAAAATGGTAGTAGTGACGCACTTTGATAAACATTTAAGATAAAAAGTTGTTATATACATTCATAAACACTTTTTAAAAACCTTTGAAATTTATTGATTTATGTTAGAGAGACAGAGAGAGGAAGGAGGAGAGATAGAGAGGCAGAGAGAGGAAAGCATTCATTTGTTGTTCCACTTAGTTGTGCATTCTTTGGTTGCTTCCCTTATGTGCCCTGACTGGGGGTTGAATCTGCAACCTTGTTGTTTTGAGATGCGCTGACTGAGCTAACCATCCAGGGCCAAACATACACATTCTTTTTTTTTTTTACAGAGACAGAGAGACACTCAGAGAGAAGGACAGACAGGGACAGACAGACAGGAACGGAGAGATGAGAAGCATCAATCATTAGTTTTTTGTTGCGCATTGCGACACCTTAGTTGTTCATTGACTGCTTTCTCATATATGCCTTGACCGTGGGCCTTCAGCAGACTGAGTAACCCCTTGCTCAAGCCAGTGACCTTAAGTCTAAGTGGGTGAGCTTTTGCTCAAGCCAGATGAGCCCGTGCTCAAGCTGGTGACCTCGGGGTCTCGAACCTGGGTCCTCTGCATCCTAGTCCAATGCTCTATCCACTGCACCACAGCCTGGTCAGGCAACATACACATTCTTAATAGTTAGCAAGCATAAGACTAAAAGCAAGACATGTCTGCAAATGAATTCCCCATTGTACTTTCACATTGTTATAGGCAAAAGAATAACTTTACCTCCTCCCATGGAATGTATCACAAAAAAACACTGCAAACAATCACAGTGCTCTGCCGCCTTTCTCACTTTCTCTAAAATCTGTTCTTGATAAAGACTGCCAAAAACATTGTGCCCCACAGCCCTGAAAAAAAGAATATAGATTAAAAAATTTCCCTGAATTTATTTCAAGATTTCATTTCTGATCTAAATTTAAAAAAGAAAAACTTGGAAGTATTTTTACTGTATTAAGTGAATCCTATTCATGTTTCATGTCACTAAATCATGTATCTCTAAGACACCAGGTAGAAAACTTAGCAAATATATATGTATATTCCTCAGACATACTGATAAGATAGCTCATTATCAATGGATATTAAACTATGCTTTCGTAAATTTTCCTTCATTTTTTTTGTAAGGTAAAATTAAAACAAAACAAGATTTTAGTTACAGTTTTTCTTATTTCCATTTAAAGAAACTCTAACTGCAGTCAATTTTACATATGAAAAAGCAGAATGTGGCCAACTAGAAAGAGAAAATTTTAAAGCATTTTGGTTTAAAATATGAGAAAAAGATATAACTAGATTAAATGGCACACAGTAGAAAACTGATATTCATGGAGACCTGCAAGCATTTTTATGTACATGCCAAATTTCCAAGTATCACTATGATGAACTAAAAAATAAGCACGATTTCCCCCCAACACGCAGTCAGGTGTAATCAAAAGTTACAGAGTAAGTTATTCAACAATTAGAGAAAAGCCAGTTGGGTAATCAGGTGAACTTACTTATTCAGTGATTGGTTCTCCCCAAATGACTCTCCCAGAACACAAGATTCAAATTCATGCTTTAGTAAAATTATACATCACCACACATTATAAACCTGAGGGACTGACTGCAAATAGTTAAAATAATAAAAAGTAGATTTGCAAATAGCAAGAAGCTACTTAATTAAAACAAAACAAATAAACAACCTCAAAGTAAAATTTCAAATGATCATAGCTGGAGCTTTTTTCTCATTAAGGAAAAGGGACCATTATAATTTAAGGGCCAAATAGAACCTCAAGCTGAGTTTGAATGCTGGGACACTGGTCTGGCTTGCATCTCTGTATCAATCCTATTAAATCTGACCAACTAGAGAACTTGCAAAAATCAAATACTAAAGAGAACAGTTTATACAAATACTTAAAACCGTTGTCACTATTTAGTATTATGCAAGAATCAATTTACAACAAGAAATTTAATAAATCAATTTTTCATGATTCATCTTTTTCTTAAAAAAGAAAAGAGAAAGAACTGGGATATAGGTGCCTTCCAAGTATTATGAAACACCATCATTTATAAAGGAAAAGATGGCGAGAAGGTCTAGAGTTAAGTAAAGCAAGTTATATTTTAATTTCATGTCAGCAGGACCTATTAGAATGAAAGAAAAACTGCTCATTTTTTTCAGATGACATTTCTGTTTTAATGTTCAGCATATTCTCTCACCAATTATTCCCTGAGCCAGAAATATCAGTGATGAGCTGCTTGTTATCAAACACATCTCTCAAAGGTCCCTGCAAAATTTCATTTACTACTCCTTCCTCCATGTCAATCAAAACAGCCTGCGAAAGAGAAATAAAATTGAATTATCATAATTTTCTTTAGAGTTAGTCACTCTGTAAATGAAAAAACTTATGAACTAAAAGTTACACTGTTCTTTTTATAATTCAAGTTTAATAAAATCTTTGACTATGTAGACTGATTTAAGAAAAAGTAATTTTACTCTGCTCAAAAGGTGCAATCCAATAAAAGATGAATTCTAAATTCTTACCCTATTCCAAATTACCAAGTGTAAAAAAAAACAAAACTGAGTAATCTTCTCAACTTATTTTCTATCTATTCTTTTATTCATGTGCCTATGTGACTATAAATTTCTTGAGACATCTCAGATATCTGGAAGGTAATATTAACCAGAGAATATTCTCAATGCAGGGTGCATTAACGCATTTACTCATTAGGAGCGACCATGCTGTTGTGAACCACAGCCAAAAACTGTCCAATTCAAGCCAGTAAATGTGCAAAGCCAAAACACTAGCTGTCAAAGAGCAAGTGCTTGGTTCATGGGCTTTTTTACTTCTTGTGATCACATAATGTTAAGCACTTACTACATATGTCACTATTCTAAGTGCTTACATGTACCACCCCATTTACACGTAATCCTCACAACCCTATGTATAGGTACTATTAGTATCCCTACTTTGAACACTGAGGAAATTGAGGCCTACAAAAGTGAAATGACTTGTTTATGATCACCCAGCTAGTAAGTAGTAGAACTGAGATTCAAACTTGGCTATCCTGGTGCAGAACAGACTCTTAACCATCTTATTGAAGGGAGACAGTCAAGTTTGATATTTATAGAGTACTGACTCCAATGGAGTTACAATTTGTGAATTCAATTATTTTATATAATTAATTATGCTATTGTAAGCTGGCAATTAAAGTGGTATTACATAGCATATTAGAAACATTTTAATTGTATAGTAGTGTATGACACAGTATTAGTATATTATAGCAGAATAAATTAGAAAGACAATAAACTTAGGTTTACAAATGTGCTCCTTCACATACAAAAATAAATATACATACACTCTACATAGACAAGACTATATAGGGTTATTTGCTGGTAATTTTAGGGATTTTTATGCAATTTTTACCATATACTGGCCCTGTTCCAAAATAGATTTATTGAAATAATTTGTGGAAGATTAAAACATTGTTTTTGATCTAAAGAAAAATCATTTAGTTACTGTCTCCAAAACCGTGACTCAGATTAAAAATAGTTAAGCCATACCCTCTATTACCTTACAATCTGGCAAAAAACCAAACTAACATTCAAGCACCTCCTAAAGTCAGTTATGATAGCATTCTCACTGTCACAGTCACTTAGTATTAAAACCCTGACAGAGTATATAACTCTAACAATCTTTCCTTAGTCACATCAGGCCTTTTGATTTGGCAATTAATTACAACTAGAGAAATTATTCTGGGTTCCTCACTTAGCCATCTGAGGTCTGGTGTGATAATTGTTTTAGGATTTGATGTCTATTATATATTTTCTTCCAGAGCCACCTGGTGATAGCTTTCTGGTCTTTGAAATTTTCCTTAATATAGGATTTACAAAATTCTAAGTAATTGCCTGTTAACTTCAGATACTAGACAGAGTAAAGGGACTCAACCACTGAAGTTATCTTATGAAGCCTACACTCTTCAGTGATCATAGCCATATACTATCAAGACTCCTAAAGAGGCCTGACCAGGCGGTGGCGCAGTAATAGAGCGCTGGACTGGGATGCCGAGGACCCAGGTTCGAGACCCCGAGGTTGCCAGTTTGAGCATAGGCTCATCTGGTTTGAGCAAAGCCCACCAACTTGGACCCAAGGTTGCTGGCTCGAGCAAGGGGTTAGTTACCCGGTCTGCTGAAGGCCCGTGGTCAGGGCACATATGAGAGAGTAATCAATGAACAACTAAGGTGTTGCAACGAAAAACTGATGATTGATGCTTCTCATCTCTCCGTTCCTGTCTATCCCTCTCTCTGACTCTGTCTCTGTTAAAAAAAAAAAAGACTCCTAAGGAGAAGTTAGAGTGCTTTCTAGGACAAATCAAAGGCTACAGAAACACACTGATTTACTTTTCCAACGTTTCCTCTATTTTGCCTACTAATAGGATGGTGGGAAAGAGCTCAAATTGGAAGTGGTCTAGGAAATGCCAGCATTTCTTTTTTCTATGTGTGAGATTCGGATTGTGATGTCAGCACTCTCTATGGCAGAGTATACCAAGTGTTAATCAATTATTCTAACAGCTGATAAGCATATGGTCTTGGCCATAAATTTTGTTTCCAAGGATATCAAGTCACAGATAGATAGTTCCCAGGTACCACACTACTGCTCTTCACTTTCAGCCAGTACTCCAGGTCTGATCCCATCATCTCATCACTTCCATAGTATCCAAACCGCCTTTCTTTTACGTTAAAGCCAAAGGTTACTGATCAATAACTGGAAAAAGCAGTTTGTTGTAGACAAACAATCACAGAAGGGAAGTGTTGTTGAAATGGGATTAAGGCTAATATGGGCTACTGACCCAAATTCTTTTTTTGTTCAGGTCTTAGGTGGTTATGGTATTTATTTACTACAATGTGGCTAAACCCATGCTTTGTAAAAGGAGCAAATAAATCTTCCATTATATTCAAATAAAAAATTAACTTGCATTAGTATATATTTCAGGCTTAGAGTTAAGAAAGATCCTATCATTTATCTAGACATGTATTTTTCCTGAAACATTTAGGAAAAAATGGTAACTATGCAGTGTTTTACTTAAACACAAAATATAGTTTCAGGCAGATACAAATGTCTACTTAATTACGTCTATACTAGAAGTGGCTTAGTAAAGACTTTTTAATTTGAGAAATTTAAATTATTTTGTCATGATAGTTACAGAAGTATAGTTATTTTAAAAACACTTGAGATGTAAGAATCCGAGTGTGTATATCTTACTCGTGCTTTTAAAGAACAAATTTTCCCCTTGGAAATACTGCCACCATCACCAACCACTCTGAAAAATAAAAAAACAAGAAAAAAATCATAAGATCTTCCATGGCTGTTAGTGCTCTCAGCAATTAAGTTAACTTCGATTTCTATGGTAAAGCTACTTAGAGACCATTGAGACAGACACAAAAAATAACAAAGGAGCCATCATTCCTAATCTTCTCCCTTGCCTACCTCCCATCAGGATAAAAAGTGAGGTACTTAATCCCCTGGCTTTCTTTAGTACTGGCCATGTAATCAAGTTCTGGCTAATGAGATAAGAGAGAGGTTTTTGGGAAACCTGATAAAAAGGATCAGATGCAGTTGATACCAATTCTTCTCTGTTTTCCTACATTGAACATGAATAGGGATGTGATTCCTAGATTGGAGGCTGTCATTTCATAGTTATTAAGTAATAAACATGAAAACAAAAAGTCAACACACTAAGATTAATCAAACAATAAATAATATCTTGGTCTTTAAGGCACCTCTCCAAACCTAGAGCATCCAATTTATTGATTTATCTTGTACCTGAGATAACTGAATACCTTTATTGCACAAGCCACCATTAATAAGGTTTCCTGTTATAGGTAAACATATCAACTAATGTACTAGTTATATACCACTGACCATCTAAGGACATACCTAGAATTTCATGCTGATAATAGTTACCAAAGTAAATAATCTAGGACCAAAGACAGTGTACGAGTCAATATAGTTTATGAGTCAGAATATATATGAAGGGAGGCAGAATGAAGCATAAAATGCTGTAGGTCAAGGGTTGGTAAACTATAGTTCTGGTCAAATCTGAACAGCTGCTTGTTTTCTTAAAATACTGGGCCTGGCTGTTGGTGGTGCAGTGGATAGAGCATCAATCTGGGACGCTGAGATACCAGGTTTGAAACCCCAAGGTTGCCAGCTTGACCATGGGCTCATCCGGCTTGAGTGCAGGGTCGCCAGCTTGAGCGTGGGACTGACACAATCCTATGGTCACTGGCTTAAAGCCCAAGGTTGTTGGCTTAAGCAAGGGGTCACTGGCTCAGCTGTAATCCCTTCTCCCACTCTGGGTCAAGGCATGTATGAGAAGCAATCAGTGAACAACTAAACTGCCACAACTACAAATTGATGCTTTCCATCTTTCTTCCTTCCTGTTTCTCTCTTGCTAAAAAAATAAAATAAAAATTATTGGAACACCGTCACGTTCATTTGTTTATGTATTACCTGCATCCATGCTTTAATAGAGTTGAGTATATGTGATACAGATCTTATGGTCTGCAAAACCTAAAATATTTACCATCTGGTTCTTTACAGGAAAGGTTTGCCAATCCCTGGTATAGGTCAATTCCCGTCATACTGTTAAAAAGGTATGATCATTTCCTCAGATACAGAAGTGTACACAAAGAAGCGGTCTTGTTTTCAAACTATTTTTTTTGTACTAACTTATAGACGAGGTGCTACATGTGTTGATAGTACAAAGAAAGAGCAAGATGCCAAACCCCTTCTCCCCAAACCTGATTCTGGAGACTCTGTATGCTCTTAGCTAAATTATAAAGCAGAGTAGATGGCAGTGTAGTTGTATGAAGTCACCTCGTTAAGAGGGAACAGCTCCAAGGCCGAGTCTCAACTATGTACCACATTTCCTCATGTATCAGACACTTTTTTTTTTAATTTAAATTTGAAGTCTTAAAATTTGGTACATCTTATACAGTGGTTGTAGATTTACTTGCATTTCCCACTTTTTTGCGCTTGTTTTTGCACTCTTTGTTGAAAACAGTGATTCATCATCATACACAGATGAGGACAAGCTAATGCATGGGAGTTTTGACAGTGATGAGGAGTTGAATGAATTTTATGATGAATAAAATAAAACTTGAGTTCAATAACTTTATGTAATACTTTTTTCTTCTTCAAATTTTTGGCCCCCAAATTAAGGTGCCTCTTATACAGGGGATAAGAATATGCATCTTCATTTCTTATACATGGGGAAATACAGGAATACTCAATGAAAGAAATGGTCATTAAGAATTGAGGACATGGGAGTAAGTATTTAGTTAGAAGCACCTTTAAAGGAAGCATTAGAAAGGCAAATTTGGGTCTTTTAATAGCATGTACGGGAGAGGATGTTCTAGTTCACAAACAAGAGGGAATCTAATACAGTGGCACCTTGACACACGAGTTTAATTCGTTTCATGGCCAAGCTCGTGGCTCAATTTGCTCGTATGTCAAATCGAATTTCCCCATTTATATTAATGGGCATGCAATTACTCCATTCTGGCCCCCCAAAACCACACATTTTTTGTTTTGTATGCTTTTAAATAAGAAAATGTACTTTATAAATAACAAATACATACACACACACACACACACACAAGAGAGAATGTAAATAAATAAACTGGTTTTTGAAGTGTATTTACCTCCAAGGTCAGGCGAAGATGCTGGCGGAGGGGGAGGAGACTGGCAGAGGAGGTTTTCATTTTGTGCACTATTGCTTAACATGACTTACTCTCTACACACTTAATGCTACATTTAATTGCAAAATTTAACTTACACACTACGTATGATACGTAACTTTATCGCTAAACTTAATTACTATGTTTGTACTTTTCTTAAACATCATCAATATGTAACTTTATTGCTAAACTTAATTGCTATCTTTGTACTTTGCTTAATCATCATTTTCTTCACTGACTTTTGGCTTTTTCCGCCACACTTTCCTCGCTTTCACTTAGAGGCCCTTTCAACAAAAAACCTTTCCATGGAAGTTTGTTTCTTTCTCTCTTTCACAAAGTTTAGCAGGTCATGTAATGGAAGGTTGTGGAAGCTCGTGATTCAAATATCCACTCTTGACTTAAAGCAAAAAATCCCGCGAGTGACTGCTCGTGATTTAAAGTGCTCATGTGTCAAGGTACCACTGTAGCTTCACATAATAAAGATAAATGACACCAGCCATTAGGGTAATACACTGAACTTCTCTTGGTCCAGCTCCATGGTTACCAATCAACCTTCTATTACCTAATTTTTCAGGTAGATTTCCTACAGAAGAGAATGTGCTTTTGAAGGGAATTGTGTATCTAGTCTTCTTGAGTTATAGTATCCACTGTCAATTAAAACTAATTGAGTTTCTGCTTTTCGGTTGGTGCATCTGCCTGCACTAGACAGCACTGGATTAATTCTCAAGGTGTTAACAAGGTTTCTGAATTTGCAAATCTAAGGTTCTGACTCTAGAATTCATCAAAAAGTGAAAACTAATTAGCCTTCCTCAGGAGATAACTGCCTCAAATACCCAACCAAATAATTCAAATTAGAACTGAAATTTTTATTGAATTAGAATAAAACTGCATATTTTGGTCTTTAAGTATTTTTTAATTCAAGCTCACCACAGTTTAGCTTTAAGTGGTTTTAAAACACATGAATTTAATGATTTAACATTAAAAGCTTATGAACAAACCTTGAATGTCAAATTACTTTCATATAAAAGATATATAATTACATATACTCTTTATTAAATAAACAAAGATAATCTGTCAATTGTTTTTCTCCCTTTCTGTACATCTATTTGTACAGCAAATATTCCTGACCACAAATAACAACAGAAATGTAAACAATATATTTTTCTTTCAAAAGTTACCTATTATTAACAGATACCCTAAGAGCAATTTTGAGCATTCCTTTAAGTGAAACTTTATTTTTAGGTCCAGTTAAAAGAAGACATATTAAAGGTTCTTTCTGTTGGTTAGTATGTCTTAAAAGAAAACCTGTTGTCCTGCTCTGAAGAATGATATCAGAATATTAGTGACATAAGACTAATGAGAAATTCTCTTTAATGAGAAAAGCAAACAAAAAAGTCCAACATCTTGATAGTTATCAACTGTTTTTATTGTCCTTTGAAGAATTCTCCTCCAATCTATTCACATGAAAAGTAATCATCACGCTATGTCATTGATTTTCACCCTCTTCATCTCATGGCATGTAAACTAATCACAAAAATTTTACAGCACACTAAAAGACTATTATTTGCCAATCTGACAAAAAATAGGTATAATTTTGATCCTTTTACACAGACAGCTATTGTTGCATTGGCTGTTGTCATTTTTTAAATTTGACTTTTAGGGAAAAAGGGTCAGTGCCTCTCACTAAAGTCAGGTACTGCATATTTTAAAAATCTATGCAGCACACCAGCACTTTTTGTGACAGACTTTAATCCCACCTTACCTGGTATCCACATTTCTAAAGAAGCTGCTTATTGCCTCATCATAAATTCCTTTCTAAAAAAAAAAAAAAAAAGAAAATATTTACAGCATTTGATTAACTTTTGCCTCTTTCCCAAATGAAGTTCTTCAAATTAATAATCCCACAATATTGTAAGGGCTGGTATGTGGCGATGATGAGTAAAAACAAATGATCATAAAATGTGGAGACTGATTCTTCCAATCTAGGTAAGAATAGATTCCCTGAGATCTATGAATTAAGTTCAGGGAAGGTGCCGAAGTCCCCATAGAGCTGTATAGAATCAAGTGAGAGCTTTCTCTGACTTCATGGTGATCATTTTAAAAGCCGACTGGTTAAATTAAGAAATACTACACGTTTCCTATTTTACGAAGTACTTTCACATATACTATCTCATTGGTGTTCACAAGAATCCTGAGAAAGATGAGACCCTGAGAATTACATGAAACTTAAGATCAAGGTCTCTGCCAATATACGTTTAAAGACCGGTTTGCTCTTTCCTGGTAAGACCCCATACAACGTGTGTCGGTCAAACAGAAGCTCTTATCTGTTGAAGGCGTCGGTGCCAGGCGAGGGGGCCTCTGGGAGCCGGACCGGTACCTGGTTGACCGCTGCATGCTCCCTAAGCGCCAACTCCCAAAAGCAGCAGCCGATCTGGTTTCCGCACTGTCCGACTGTGATCGGGGAGAGGAAGGAAAGAGAACAGATATTAGGCGGCTAACAGGCCGCTGGGCTCTGCGCCGACTGGGTCCTCTCCCTCCCGGTGCAGCTTACCCTGCAAGACCACCGACTGGGCCATATTGCAGTGTGGCTGGCCTGGGGGCCTAAAAAGCCCGCTCCGTCCTTTGTATTTCTGCGGCCCGCCCACGGCACTAGCCCAGGGGGCGGGGCCGCCGTAAGTCACGCTGTTGCCGCAAGTCGCTACTGTCGCTACACTCTTATCTCGGCTCTGGGAAAGATTTTCCGTCAGAAGGTCGCCAAGTGCATCTGTGTCGCGCTGTTACCATAGCGACTGGGTCTCCGGGCCGCAGATCTTTGCTGCCTTGTCAACATCTTTTAGCTACCGCAGTACCGGAGGCCAGGGTAACTAGGCTTTGGAGTGGGTTTTTAAAACATGTGTCTTTAACTATTACTGGGCCGTCGTTAGAGGTTTGGTCTCCGTTCATAGTCGCCACACCATGGGCGGTGAGTCGAATTCCGTTTATTCAGATTCCTCGGGACGCTGCCTTAGCGTCTCTAAACAACCAGCCCTTTGTTCTAATAGAAAACGTAGACTGTGGATGAGCTCAGAGAAAACTCAGACCAGTAGGCGTGGCAAGGTGCAACCAAACTGGGTGGTTATACACTGTGACGAAATGGCGCTTTCGAGACTCTTGTCAGTGTTTGTCGAAGCTGTAGGTTTAGGCTTTCAACACTGTCTCTAGGCCCTCTGGCGGATTCAAAAGAAATTAAGACCTAGATCTCCTGCTCCGAGAAATTTACGATCTAATTGAAGATACACACGAAATGCTCAAGTTATTGGCTTAGAATGTGTGGTGCTGCATATAAGTGCAATAGGATTCCGTGGATGAGGATGTAAATGAGTAAATAGAAATTGATGGAAGAGATGAAATTAAAACGAGGCATTTGATTTATATACAGTGTTTAGATGGGAGAAAGGAGGAAATGTTTGAAAAATAAGGCATTCCTTAAAATGACCAACTCCTTAAAATTATCTAACATTGCGTACTGTAAACCCTTATTGATCAATTTAGACTAGACTTCAGTTAAAAATTCAAGCACTTTTTAAAATGAAATTAATGTTTTCCACAAAAATTCTGAGGAGCTACAAATTCTAGAAAGCTTTCTCTGTTAAAAATGGTTAAATTATATGTGTGGTAATAGGAGCACTTTATTCCTCTACCAGAACGAGTAATAGTTGTTAGCACATTTTTTCTTGTAGCTGGTACGTTTGATGTTGCAAAGCTGGTTCATGGTGTTGAAGCTTTCCCACGTTTTCATTTGGATGTTTTTCACCTTAGTACTTATAGCTCATGAATATTTATTTATTTATTTATTTATGGCAATTGCTGGTGGAGGTGCAGTCTTGGCACTTCATTTCAGCTCTTGATACTAAAATTCCAAGGTCTGGGGCTTCTGAAATTGTTAAATTCTGTCCAGTTTGTAGACAGTCGTGTTTGTAGGTGTGCGTTGGTGAGCTATGGTTCCAGCGTCTCTGGTACTCTGACCTCTGCAGAGCTCTATCCCTCATGCAGTGGTTCTGTCCCAATCATTATTCCCCAGAGGTCTTACACGGGAATGATGTTAAATTAAGAAAATTTTAACAAGTCTCATTAATAACTTCATTCTGGAGGGAATAAGACTGAGAGGCAATTATGCTTAAGAGTCAAGGTAGAATGTTATATACCACCTCTTCAGGACCTCAGTAGAAGTAGAAAAATATGTTATAGAATTTATATTTTCCAGAAGTCCACATTGAAGTCATGAATCTGAGTATATACTGGAGGTGAATACACTTCTAATTAGATGAACTGAGACGTTATTTAAGATATTCAACAGGCCCTGGCTGGTTGGCTCAGTGGTAGAGCGTCGGCCTGGCGTGCAGAAGTCCCGGGTTCGATTCCTGGTCAGGGCACACAGGAGAAGCGCCCATCTGCTTCTCCACCCCTCCCCCTCTCCTTCCTCTCTGTCTCTCTCTTCCCCTCCCGCAGCCGAGGCTCCACTGGAGCAAAGATGGCCCGGGTGCTGCGGATGGCTCCTCGGCCTCTGCCCCAGGCGCTCTGGTCGCAACAGAGCGACACCCCGGAGGGGCAGAGCATCGCCCCCTGGTGGGCAGAGCGTCGCCCCTGGTGGGCGTGCCGGGTGGATCCCGGTCGGGTGCATGCGGGAGTCTGTCTGACTGTCTCTCCCCGTTTCCGGCTTCAGAAAAATACAGAAAAAAAAAAAAAAAGATATTCAACATGTTTTCAGAAGAGCAATCAGAAGAGCAAGCAGAACCTCCGTCATCCTGAAAAGCTACACACTACTCTATTGGAATTCTCTCTAATGTAAAAAGAAAAATACGACTTATCTTTCATACTAGCTGTAAATGGAAGAACACTTACAATTCAATAATAGATTGAATTATTGTTCTAAATTCTTCACTCTTCCCTTCTGCACATGACTGTGCAGAACCTCCCGGTGTAGTAGAATAAGTAGAATATACCTCTTTGCTTCATTGTCCATGGGCTTGGGCATGTGGCTTTCTTTGGTCAATGTAATGATGTCAAGTATAAAACTAGAAGGAGTTGAGATGTGCTTTCATGTGTTTGCCTCTTGGATTTTGTTGTCTTTTTTTGCTAAGAAGAACTGCCGCTGATGGTTGCTGTTTCCAAAATGATGAAGACATGTGGATCATATCTGAGTCTGAATCCCAATTGAGATGTGGAGTGCTACTTAACCTGGTCAAACCCAGGTGAGGCAAGTGGAGACTAGCTGAAGTGGAAACTACCCACAGTCTTATGAGCAAGAAGAATATTTTTGTTTGAAGCCATGAGATATTTGGAATATTAGAGCAATAGCTACTGGCAAACCAAAAAAACAGATTGGGAAGAATTTCATGTTAAACATGAGCAAGAGAAAAAAATTATTGAGAATTATGCAGATTACTACTGTAAAAGGAAAAAAGGAAAGCAAAAAAAAAAAAAAAAAAAAGGATGAAGTACATGAACTGGATAAAACCTACCTAGGGGGAATAAAGAATATTCATTATATATACTTTGTGCTTTAGAGTAACTTGATAATAAGAATATGAATTCAGTAACAGGGACATAATATGCTAGCAATATATTAAGAAGTAAGTTCTATAAAGGCTGAGTCTTGCCTATTTTATTCACTAATATATCTTAAGTACTTAGAACTTTGCGTGGTATGCTATAGGTAGTCAATAAATATTTGATGAATAAAAACTAAAATGGAGATCAAAGAGCAAAGGAAATTAACTGAAGGTCAAAACACCTTAAAGGACTAGTGAATAATTAGAAGCAGGAAGAAGCAGACTAGAGAACTGAAATTCTAATTACTGATATAGAAGAAAGCCTTCAGAAAATCAGAGAGAATACTGAAGCAGAAGACAAAAGTATGAAATCTCTTAGAAAATAATATATATGTAAGAGACAAATATAGTTCAACATAAGATTAAAAAGTGCCCCAGAAATAGAGAACACGGCAAATGGAAGAAGAAATGTTCTTACTGATATAATAAAGGAAGAAAAATTGAACAGTAAACACTAAGGTATATATCCTGGTTAAGTTACTCAATTTTCATAATAAAGAGTTCTTTAGGTAACCAAGAAACAAAGCGGGGGGGGGGGGGGGCATGGAGAAAAACATCAAAACATCTAGGCTTCTTTATACTCATCTATGGCACATTCAGTACTGGAAGCTTTTGAATGTTACAAAGTTCTGAGGGGGAATAAAATGTGTTTCAAGTATATTATACTTCTAAAGCTTTTCAAGTTGTCATTAAAATATAATTTGAATTTCTGAGTACTCTCCATTTTTATTTCTGCTAGCATGCTGCATTTCTGAGCCTGTCTTTTTTAACGAACTATAGAAATGACGCCTGAAAACAGTCTTCTGTGCCTTTTTTACTTTGACAAACAGCAACTGTATCAAAATGTTATCAACATTCTTTCAACCTCTTCACCTACCATTAAAGTTCATCAGTAAATCATCTGTCTTCTAATCTAGGCTATTACAGATTTTTCTAAAGGTTTTTCCTAAAAGATTTACCACTGAATAACAAAGATACCTAACTATCCTTGGAGCCTCCAAGAACAATTTCCTTGTCACTTGCTGCTTGACCACTTGCTCTAGTGATTTATATTTTAAGTTTTTGTTATGGCAATATCTAAGTCTGGACCTAAGTCTGTATAAGTGAAGATAAATTTTGTTATGCTGTGGTATAAAAAAACAATTGTGTAATTTTTTTGCACATGATACATGTCCTTTGGGGGGTGTCTGGTGACTCTGCTTTATGTTATCCTCACTCTGACACTTAAGTTGCAGAGCTACCACTATTTGGTTCATTCCTAGTTTTTGTGGCAGAGAGAAAGACAGCTCAATAGGGTCTTGCATTGCATTTAATGGCTGCTGTTAACTCACTGGCCCAAACTAATCACATGGGTTTCAGATAAAAGTAATCATAAGGGGGCCAGGAATTACAATTCTGGAAGACAGAAATTCAGAAATAATTTGGTGAACATTTATAAGTACATCACAAGCATTCTCACACATGACAGCAGAATATACCAAGATGGCACCCAATGATCTCTGCCTCCTATTTTTGTGTAATGCCTTCCCCTTGAGTTTGGGCTGGATCTAGTGACTTCTTTCTAATGAATGGAGCCGAAACAGGTAGTAGCTACCCTAAATTAGGGGGACAGGGTTGAGAATTCTGGGGTCAGGGAGACAAAGCAGCTAAAATTTTCAAGGCAGAGTTTCAGAAATAAGTGAGATAAAGGGAAAGTTCTGGAGATCTTCAGGGTCTTATAAGCCTTAAACTCGGTCCTGATCATTACAGGCACGTGTGACAACTATCCAAAACCCAGGAAAAAATGACTGAAAGGAACAGGAAGGACAATTACTAGGATTCCACAGGGCTGAGACTAGTTCACATTCTCAATATCTTGAGTGGGGGAACCTTGTAATATATGGGTGCATTGAGTTGAATATATTTACAGAAGGGTATTGCCGAGGAGTGGAGACAAATTAGCTACAGATAAAGGACTATTCTGATCTAGCCTAATAGGAAAGCGGGAGATCAACTCTCTAAAGGACCAAGCTGTTTCCAAATAACCATGTCCCAGAATCTTGAAAGTACTTAGAAAATTAAAAATAAAATCCAGCATTCAACAATGTAAAATTAACAATGTTTGGCATCAAATAAAAAATTGCAAGATATGCAAAGATGTAGAAAAATACACTCCATAATGAGATAAAAGAAATGAGTCAGTAAAAACAAAGAAATGGCAGAAATGAAATAATTAGCAGCTAAGGACATTAAAACTAATACTATTTGTATTCAAGAGGGTAAAATGAAGAATAAAAAGATTAAGAAGAGACAAATGTAAAAGACACAAATTAAACTTCTGGAAATAAATACAATGTGTGAGATGAAAAATACACTGGATGGAATTAAGAGCAGATTAGACATTGCAAAAAAAAAGTAGTTAGACATAGCAATAAAAACTATTCCAAATAAAATAGAGAACAAAAAAAATAAAAAGGTTCAAAAAGCTGTGGAACACCTTTAAGCAGCTTTTTATATCTGTCATTGGAGTTCTAGAAGGAAGAAACAAGAAATGCTTGAAAAAATAATGACTGAATTCGTGATCCAAGAAACTCAGTGAACCTTTAGACACAGGAAACAGGAGAAAAAACTACATTATAATTAAATTAATATCAGTGATAAAGAGAAAAATATTAAAAGTACCCAGAGAAAAAAGACACTACATATAGAGGAACAAAATAAGAATAACAACAGACTTTCTTGTTGGAAACAATGCAAGCAGAAAACAGTGAAGCAAAATCTTTAAAGTACTTAACATAAAAAAACCAAAACTGTTGATTTAGTATTCTATACCCACCAAAAATATTATTCAAAAATGAAGATGAAGTAAAAACATATAACATCTGAATGAATTAATTACCAGGAGATCAGAATGTTAAATGAAAACCTTCAGATAAAAGTAAATAGATGATAGATGGAAATCTGGACCTATGCAAGGGGATGAAGAAAACAAAATAATAAGTGTGGGTAAATATAAAATACAGTGTTTTTTTTAAATGTATTTAAAAAATAATTGCTTAAAGAAAAACTAATGTGTTGTGGGCTTTATGATATAAGTAGAAATATATATAACAAAATAATACAAAAATAATAGAGTGGGAGACTGGAAATAGAATGTACTCTTATAAGGTTCTTTTAGTCTATGTGAGGTGGTATAATGTTATTAAAAAGGCAGACTGAAAAGTTAAAATATATACTGTAAACTCTAAAGTAATCCAAAGCAAAGCACAAAGCTTGCATAGCGATAAACTGGTAATGGAGATAAAATAGATTTAAAGAATATACTCAGATGTTTCAAAAGAACAGAATTATAAAAAGCAAACAAAGAACTACTGACACAAATAGAATACAAATTGCAAGAGGGGAGATTTAAATTGAGTCATATCTACCTGACCAGGCGGTGGCACAGTGGATAGAGCATCGAACTGGGATGTGGAGGACCCAGGTTTGAGACCCTGAGGTCGCCAGCTTGAGCGCATGCTCATCTGGTTTGAGCAAAGCTCACCAGCTTGGACCCAAGGTCTCTGGCTAGAGCAAGGGGTTACTTGGTCTGCTGAAGGCCTACAGTCAAGGCACATATGAGAAAGCGATCAATAAACAACTAAGGTGTCGCAATGAAAAACTGATGATTGATGCTTCTCTCTCTGTTCCTGTCTGTCTGTCCCTATCTGTCCTTCTCTCTGACTTACTGTCTCTGTAAAAATAATTAAATAAATAAATTAATTAAATAAAAATAAATAAATTGAGTCATATCTAGTACCTTAAATGTAAATGATTAGAACATTTGATTAATTAAAAGTGAGGGATCATCAGAATAGATTAAAAACAGCAAAACAACTATATACTGTTTATTAAAAAGCCACTTTTACTATAAAGAGCAAATCGATTAAAAGGAAAAAGATGGGAACATATACATTATACTAACTAATAAATAAAAGGTATCTATATAAATTTTAGACAAAGACTTTCAGAACAAAGAAATAGGAATAAAGAAAGATATTTTATAATACAGGTTTCAATTCATTAGGTGGGCATAACACTACTAAATATTTATGCATCTAATGACAGAGCTTCAGAATATATAAAGCAAAAACTGGCAGAATAGAAAGAAGAAACAGATAAATGTGTAGCTATAGTTGGAGATTTCATTATTTCAATACTCCATAAAAAAGTATACAGAAAATCAGTAAGAATGCAGAAGACTTGAACAACTCTATGAACCAGCTAATTACATGTATAGAACATTTCATCCAACAACAGCATAATAAAAAGAATGTACATTTCATGTACATTCTTTTCAAGTATACATGGAATGATTACCAGGCTAGAGTGTATTATGGCCATAAACAAGTGTCAATAAATTTATTAATTATTTTTAATTGAGTTTATTAGGGTGACATTGATTAATTTATATAGGTTTCAGGTGTACAATTCTATAATACATCTTTATATTGTGTATTGACCATCTCACCTTTCCTCCCATTTATCCCCTCTTGACCTTCTTCTACCTCCAAGTATCAATACATTTTTAAAAAAGCATACAAAAATATTTCCTCTGATAACAATGGAATCTAGGAAAACAGTAATAGAGAAATAGCTAGAATATTCCTAAATATTTGAAACCAAAATAACAAGAAAGAACCAAAAGGGAAAAATTTAACTGAAGGAAATGACAATACAAAGTTTCAAAATTTATCGCCTGGTCACAGTGGATAGAATGTCGGACTGGGATGCAGAGGACCCAGGTTCAAGACCCCGAGGTTGCCAGCTTGAGCATGGGCTCATCTGGTTTAAGCAAAGCTCGCCAGCTTGGACACAAGTTCGCTGGCTTCAGCAAGGGGTTACTCGGTCTGCTGTGGCCCCAGGGTCAAGGCACATATGAAAAAACAATCAATGAACAACTAAGGTGTCACAACGAAAAACTGATGATTGATGCAAAAGTTTCAAAATTTATGGAATGAAGTTAAAGTAGTTGCTTTGATGAAAACTAATAAAATTAAATGCCTATGGTAAGAAGGTAAGTCTCAAATCAATAGCCTAAGTTTCTATTTTAAGACATTAGAAAAACAAAAACAAATTATGCCCAAATTTAACAGAAAAAAAGTTAATACTAAAGATTGGAGAGGAAATCTAATAGAAAACAGAAAATAGAAAAATGAGTGAAATGTTTAATATGTTTCCTGAAAGATTAAAATTCTTTTGTGGGCTCCCTTGCTCCTAAGATAAAGTCTAAAATCTTTAACTTAGATTTATGTTTTAACTTAGTTTCCACTTATCTCTGTGATCTGATTTCTTTATTTTCTCTGTTGTCCTTTCATATGTTTTGTTGTCCTGTCTACTGGCAGACGACTTTTGTACATGCTGATTCCTCTGTTTCCTTCCTCCCAAGCTGGCTGATGTATCTATATATTTGATGCCTACTTGTCCTTTAGATTTAGGTTTTATATCCTAATCTAGAATGTACCCTACCTTAAATTGTAAGCTCCACTAGGACTGACACTATGTTTGTTTTGATCAATTTTTTTTTTAGCTCTAAACACATGCCTGGCTGTGGATCCTCAGCAATTATTTTTGCATGAATAAATTCTAATAATGGATCTGTTTTCTTAGGATATGACCAGTTCAAACACCACTCCTTTTCTGCATCTTATGAATTAATATCCTGAGGATTGAAAGATCATTATTCTTGGGCTTATGAGAATTAAGGAGAATATTTAGAAATTTAACCATCTTTTCCCCCCCCATTATTTATACTTCACTTATTCATTCGTTTACCTGTGAAGATCTGCTGGAGAGTCAAGTTCATTTTGTCTGCTGATATATTATTTTTTGTGCTGGAAAGTTTCATAATTAAGGCTACTGTTTGGTTTGTTTCATTGTATCACCCATACTAAAAAAAAGAAACTTTGCACAACTTGTACCAAATAAACTAGTAAAAAAAAATAGAAGAATGAAAGGATATTCCACATGCAGATACTTTATGTTGATATTAATCCCCAAAAAGGGAAGTCATGCCTCAATACCCTGATTTCAAGAACTATGAAAAAGTTAAGAAAATGTGATGATTTAATTTTTGTATACCAGATACTGGTTTTATTACATGTTAGATTTTTTTATTCCTCAAAACAACTCTCTGTTTTGAGGAATAAAAAATTCCTCTGTGAAGAAATTAATGCTACAGTATTTTACATACAGACTCTTGGTGATTTGCTCAAAGTCTCAGTGTTAACATGGTCTTAAAATTAAAATTTAATTCTGATAACAAAGCCCATTATTTTCCCACTGTTGCCTCCACTAAAAACTAACTTAAAAATTTTGCCATCTTAAGGATCAAATGTTTAGGTCCTACTGATACATTACCTAACAGTGGCCAGCAATTATTTCATTTTGTCTATGACACAGTCAGTTAAATGGTTTTTCTAAGCTAAAATTGTGATTATCTATTCACTTGATAGCACCCTAGTAAGAAAAAGAGTGGAGTTAAGATTTTTGTCTAACAGTGTAATTACTTAAAACGCCATTTTACTGTAACACAAATCATATGAAAAAACGCAGTGTTCCTGCCTGACCTGTGGTGGTGCAGTGGATAAAGTGTTGACCTGGAATGCTGAGGTCACTGGTTCAAAACCTCAGGCTTGCCTGGTCAAGGCACATATGAGGAGTAACTACTACGAGTTGCTACTTCCTGCTCCTCCCTTCCTTCTCTCTAAAATCAATAATAATAAAGAAAAACAGCAGTGTTCCTATGGGCCAAGTCACCCCATTAAATTTAATTTCTAAGTAAAAATAAAGTAATTTTATTTTATTTATTTATTTATTTATTTATTTATTTATTTATTTATTTATTGCATTTTTCTGAAGCTGGAAACGGGGAGAGACAGACAGACTCCCGCATGCGCCCGACCAGGATCCACCCCGCACGCCCACCATGGGGCGACACTCTGCCCACCCGGGGGCGATGCTCTGCCCATCCTGGGCGTTGCCATGTTGCGACTGTTAGATTCAAGGAGTACTGATATGCTCGGGGCTGCCAGGAGTGTAACTACTGAAGGAACAGGGAGTGCTGACAAGGGCCCCTGTGACGCTGAGAACAAAGAGTTCAGATGAGTCAGAGACCCTTATCAGAAGTTTATGTTTGAAATTCTCCACTGAGCAATACCCCCCCCCCATAACTGCGCACGACCTCCCTAGCCAATAGCTAACAGCCACATCAGCTTCTGTATGATGCTTGCTCATCCTAGATAGCCACCCTATAAAAAGGAGCCATTTTAGAAGCTCGTGACTGCAGTGCTCCAGTCTCTTCGGAGGTGTGGGTTGCCTGCAGTCCCTGCGCAGGTTTGCAATAAAACTTATAAAATTCACTTTGTGTCTGCTGTAGCCTGTCTCCTGGGATGTAACAGCGACCAGAGCCACTCTAGCGCCTGAGGCAGAGGCCACAGAGCCATCCCCAGTGCCCGGGCCATTTTTGCTCCAATGGAGCCTTGGCTGCGGGAGGGGAAGGGAGAGACAGAGAGGAAGGCGCTGCGGAGGGGTGGAGAAGCAAATGGCCGCTTCTCCTGTGTGCCCTGGCGGGGAATCGAACCCGGGTCCTCTGCACGCTAGGCCGACGCTCTACCACTGAGCCAACTGGGAATAAAATAATTTTAAAAAGAGACAAATAAGTAAATAAAACAGAGCAGTGGAAACAATATAAAATGTAGATATTAAAAAAAAGATTTTTGGCCCTTGCCTGTTGGCTCAGTGGATAGAGTATTGCCCTGGCATATGGACATCCCAGGTTCTGTTCCTGGTCAGGGCACACAGTTGAAGTGACCATCTGCTTTCCCCTCCATTTCCCCCTTCTCTCCCTCTTCCCTTCCGGCAGCCAGTGGCTCAATTGGTTTAAGGGTTGGCCTCGGGCGCTGAGTATAGCTTGTGGGTTTGAGTGTCAGCTTCAGGTGCTGAGGACAGTTCAGGTGATTCGAGCATTGGCCCCAGGTGGGGGTTACTGGGTGGATCCTGGTTGGAGCACACGCCGGGAGTCTCTCATTCATTATCTCTCCTCTAACTTAAACGAAAAAAGATTTTCATTAAATGTAAAAATTTTTACTAGCATTTAATAGTTCAGTCATTAACTATGGAAACTGAGAAAAAAAGTAAGTTAAGAATAAAGTCCTGTCTTAAGGGTTAAACTTAAGTATTACATTCAATAAGATTACTATTGATATAGAAATTAGGAGAGGGAGGAAAGTCCAGAAGATAAATTTTAGCTTGTTGCTGGAGCTATGAATTGAGACATTTTATTTTTTAACAGGTAGCTAACTATGTAAAAGAATCTCTGACGTCATAATTCGTGGGTGTCACTGGAACAGTTGATCATCATTTATTTGGCAAAGATGTTCTGAACAAAGGAGATCTTCAGGGTTCAGGTACAGAATAAGAGATGATGGTACAGATGGATTCTTTCTTTCTCAACTGGCATTATTGCAGTCATTCGGGAATATCCAGGCTCTTTTGAGGAAACAGGAAATAAGAGGTAGTCCAGGCATTAGAGAGCTGTAAAGAATTATACCCAGTAAGAGATATAGAGAAATTTGTAAAGGTGTAGTTCGAAGGTATTGGAGTGGGTTGAGGATTAAGGAAGATTGGATTTATAATTTGTGATATTTATTAAGAGAAAGTCTGGAAGATAAAGATAGAGAGGAAAATGGGATATAAAGTAAGAGGAGTCTCATGATATTTTGTATAGATTGACTAGACTGTCAGGCTAAAATAGGTACAGAGAATTCATTCACAGATTAAAATACTATATTTTGTTAGGTCTAAAATAGGTACAGATAATTCATTCACAGATTATAAGGCAATGACAACAAGAATAAAACCTTCAAACAAACTTTAGAGACATTTAATTTTTAGCTACTTTCAGGTTGTCGCTGGAGCTATGAATTGTGACATTTTATTATTTAGCAGATAGGAAACTATGTAAAAGAATCTTCTGATGTCATAATTTCTGGGTGTCACTGGAACCCTTTGATCATCATTCCTTTGGCGATTCCAGGCTTCTATGGAAGGTCAGTAGAAGCAATTGGTTTATTCACCTCTACAGCAATCAGCCCTATTTTGGTAAGTTTATGTATCCTTAATCAAGGTAGCTAAAAGTTAATGTTTACATAAGCTAGATAGTTATACTAAACCATAGATTTTACTAACTTGTCATTGTGCATAACATTTTTTCCTTGATAATTGACACACAGTCTATAAAAACCACTATGTAATAATCAAATTCCTAAACTTTAGCTTTATTATGACTGCAATAAACATTTACTTAATAGAATACTGAACTAGGCATAAAAAACAGTTGTAAGACATTTTTAATTTTTCCTGTCTTTTGTTGAAAACATACAAATTGATACAAGATAGAGTTGTTAATTACCCATTGTGTGGCACTGTCCTAGGTATTAAGGAGTCAGTGGTGACAAAAACACATGGAATGGGGTGGAGTACAATGATTAAACAAAAACATTTACAAAAAATTAGGGTACTGGTTCTTGACAGAAGGTGATTACACCCCCTTGCCTCCTGCCTTCTTTCTCCACTAGAGGACATTTGGCAATGTCTGGAAACATTTTTTAATGTCATAAGTTTTGGAGAGGGGTGCTATTAACACATAGTGGGTGGAGGTCTTGGATGCTGCAAAACATCCTACAATGCCCATGACAGTCTTCACCCCACTCCCAAAATGATCTGGCCCAAAGTCAATTGTGTCACAGTTGAGAAATCCTGAATTAGAGTGATGATAACTGTTACAAAGCAGAAATAAAGAGTGCTATGAAAAAACATATAACGGAAGGGAGTTGTAGAAGGCTCCTTTGAGAAATTCAGACTTAATGAATGAGTTGGCCCTAACAGGTAAAGTGTGGGAACAGTGAGGTGGGAGAAAATTCCAAGCAGAGATAACAGTAGGCAGTAAGAAGCTTATTTTATATAGTTCTCTGTTTGTATATGTGTGTATATTTTACATATACATTATGTATGTATCATATATATATTTAATAATGCTCAGTAGCATCTGCTGAATAATAATAGTTAACACTTATTGAGCCCTACGTGTTAGGTCTGCACATTATACAAATTATCTTTTTAAATGCTCACTACTACCCTGGAAATAGATACTGTTATTATTCCCATTTTACTCTTGGGAAGCATGCTTGGTTAAGTACCTTGCCTGAGATCACGTAGTCAATACAACCCTCTCAACACACTTTCTTAACTAATGCACTGTATATGTAGAGAGGCAGGAGGGGATGGATGACAACCAGGAGCGGAAGGGTTAGCTGAAGATACCACAGTGAAGTGAAACTCAGCATACACAAAGGAAAACAAGAGCTTAGGTAGACAGAGAGAGAGGAAGTGGGGGTAGGAGTAAGGGCTCAAGCTTGTTGATCACAATAACCATAAAGCCAAATTGAATTTTTTTTTGTTGTTGTTGCACAAAGCAGAAATGGACTTTAGTTGCCTTAACCATAGGACACAGTTTACTATTATAATCTAGTGGGTGTTCTGTATTTGTATCAAGACTTAGCATTATATGTAAGCAAGAGTTGTATAATACAGTACAGTGGTCCCTCGTTTATTGCGGGGTTGGGTTCCAGAACACCCCCCCCCAATAGGTGGAAATCTGCAAAGTAGCGACCTTATATTTATTTTATTATTTATATACATTTTAAGGCTTTATAAACCCTCCCCACACTCTTATAAACCTTTCCCACTCGCTTTTTAACGTTTGCCACACTTATTTTGCTTATTTTACCACAAAAATAATTAAAATAATATATAAATATACCTATATACTGCAATATCCCAGAACAGTGAAAAATCCGCAATACAAAATTAGATATATACAATTTAAAAATTCGCAATACAGTGATACCATGAAAAGTGAACCACGATATGGTGAGGGACAACTGTATTTATACACTTTTACAGATATTTAAAAATGTCATTTTCAGAATGTTGAAATATGCCTGTAAGAAAATGAAAACATTAGAAATTAAACTATTTGAGGACAGTTCACTCCCCCACCCTCATTCATTGTTATAACTTTCTAATCTAGGTTTTCAGTGAATTATGCCTTTTCGGTTTGGGACACAGTCTCAGAAGTTTCCAGTGGAGGGGGGAGATTCTACGGTTGGGCTGGAACCTGGGCTGAGCTCCAGCGCTGCCTGTAATGGGAAAGAGATATCACCAGCCAGGTAAAGTCTTCTTATCCGACAGCTGAGGAAAGTGTAATGGCTGTAATTGATACGATCTGTAGCTGACATTCACTATTAGCAAGAAAAAAGCCTAGAGTCCTGGCCACATAGCTCAGTTGGTTGGAGCATGGTCCCGAAGCACAGAGGTTGCCAGTTCAATCCCCGGTCAGGACACATGCAGGAACAGATCAATGTTCCTGTTTCTTTCTCTCTCTCAAATCAATAAAATAAACAACAATAATTTTTTAAAAAAAGAAAAAAGCCTAGGAAGATTGCTATTAAATTAGTCGTAAACATTTTAGGTTTTCTTAGCGCAGAGTCTGTGTTTCATACCTCTGCAAGTCTTAATGATAAGGCAAATTAAAAAAATACATACTTTTAGGTTTTTTATTGGTAGTTTCAAAATTAGATAGCTTTCATTAAACAAGAAAATGTCTAGTGCTGTTATGTGCAGGGCACTGTTTTTGGCATAAGGCTAATTGAAGACTCAGACCTCAAATTGAGTGTCACTTGGACTTTGGCAGTGAGTGATACAGAGTATGAAGTTTCTATAAAACAAAATCATTTTTGAAAAATTGAGGAAAACTAAAATTTGTTCAACTTTTCTACTGTTTACCATAGCAAAATGCCAAGTACTTATTGTTAGATTTCTTATGGCTTGGAAACATTTAGAACACACATTTAACCCTTTGAGGAGTACCACCGTTCACCAACATCCTCGTGCCTCCTGACCATCCAGAGTATGATCGATTTATTTTAAAAATGTGTAAGGCAACATTAAAAAAAGGCAAATATATGTTCTTCTTGTTTCCATAAATTGGTTATCAAACAAACATGATTTTAAGTTAATAAAACTGTAACTGTAACTAATTTCATTTTTTGAAAAATAAACCAAACTCATTTCCGGGGGTCAGCGAGCATGAGAAAAACTCACTGCTCAAAGGGTTAAAGTGCGTGATTATTTGATGGGAATGTTGGAAAGGAAATTCAAGAACTATATATATTTTTGGACTAGATGCCATTTAAGGGCTCTTCTAAACCTGAGATTCTATTAACATTTGAACAGTATGTGGAATTATATGTTCAGTTTTATATTTTTCCACAAATATTCTAGTTTTTATTTTTTATTTTTTATTTTTAGCAAGAAAGAAAGAGGTGGTGGAGACAGACAGGGATAGACAGACAGGAAGGGAGAGGGATGAGAAGCATCAATTCTTCGTTGTGGCACTTTAGTTGTTCATTGATTGCTTTCTCCTATGTGCTTGACCAGGGGCGGGGGAGGGCCTCCAGCTGAGCCAGCCACCTTGAACTTAAGCCAGTGAACTTGGGCTCAAGAAAATGACCTTGGGCTTCAAGCCAGTGACCTTTGGGCTCAAGCCAGCAACCATGTGACCATATCTATGATCCCACACTCAAGCCAGTGACCTCCAGGTTTCAAACCTGAGTCCTCAGCATTCCAAGCTGATGTTCTATCCACTGCAGCACCTCCTGGTCAGGCTCTAGTTCTTAAATAGACTCAACTGAAGTGATCTTAAGGTGAATATACCTTTGATTTGCCTTAGTATTATCACTTATGTTTACAAGTATGTACCCCCCCTCTTTTTTGCCACTTAGCAATTATGGCATACCTTTCAAAATGGACACTTGGAGGATTATCTTTGTATTTATGAAGTTCTTGTGATTAAATGTGTGGCAATAACTACAACTTCTTTGCAACATAAGTCTAAAATGTCTGTCTCATCAGTGCCACTATTATAATTACTTTGTGACATGCAAATATGTCAAAATTATTTAAAACAGTTTAACATGCACTCAAACTTTGGTGCTCTAAATAAATTTCTTTTTTAATATCTAACTGCATATCATTTGCTCTTTTATTCAGGCAACTCCGAAGATGCCATGGAAGTCATTGCCTGACAGTAACTGATGTTCCCATCACCGTCTATGCAGCAATGCAAAAGCCCCCTGCTCAAAGCAGCAAGGAAATGCACCCCGAATAACATCGTTAAGTCTTTCATAGAGGCTGGCTAGGGCAAGGGTCATGGGGCAGTATCATCTTATGAGCTTGTAAACAAATAAAAGCGGTGGCACCTTTGGATAATGACAACAGTTGCAATATTTTCTTTTAGTTAGAAAAGACAGAAATGTAGTCTGTAAAGCATGTAGTAATAAGTCATCAATTATTTTTGATAGAGAAGACAGAATAATATTTCACAATTAGAAAGTATCTTAGAGATCATCTTGCTCACAGTAAGTCATTAATACTAATTCAGGATGCTTATTTCACCTTGATTATCAATCAAGAAGTGCCTGTTCTCAATGATTAAAGTGTTTCAGGCCTGTTTTCTTTGTTTATATTTGATTTGCTATTTAGCTCAATCTTTTCACTTGAATACCCTAAGCCAGTTTCTGGCTTGATATCTTTTGATAATACTCTGTCCGGGAATACTTATTTGAGGTGAGAAATGAGCTCAGTGTATTGTGCATTTTGGAAGAATACCCAAGACCAAAGAAAGTTCTTAATCCATAATCTGCAAATCATATAAAGTGCTTGCATATGGAAGCTCAGGTTATTGGTTAAATTTATTATAACAAGATGAAGGCTATGGTTATAACCCCATTTTTCTAGAAAACCTGTGGCCCATCACCATACTGTACTTCAAATCCCAGCCAGTCATCTTGAAATTGTCTACATCTGGTATCCAGAAACTTCAGATTGACCTTTTTGTTTAATTAGACTTAGGGATCAGTTTAGAGATCTAGGCCAGCTCTTCATGTTTTCTTTGTCTTGCAATATTCCCAAGAAACTCGGCTGACTTCTTTTCCTCTTGATGTTTAACACCATTCATCTCATGAAACTGTCTTCTATAAAAGACTGACTTTAGTATCAGGTACAGTTCCTCTATTTTCTTGTCTGCCTTGCTGCTCCTGAAGATATACATAGAAGCCTTTTAAAATGAAAGGTTTCTTAGTTTATAATCACATAGGTGTAGATGCATGTGTACTACATGAGGTGAAAAAGAAAAACTGCCAAGGATTTATAAGTGGAGAAATTCTGAGAGTTTCGTGTATCATATATATTATATAATAATAAAAATATATAATATATGTTATATGTATAAATTAGAAAAATTCACAGTGCTGGGAGGCATTTGAATCCCAATCAGCCAGAGTGGAAAGACCTTGTTAAACATGTGGGACATAGAGTAGAGAGACCTCAGAAAAGTCACGCCTTACAAGAAGGTCTAAATTAGAATTAGAATAAAAGTTAATTTATAGCAACTTTAACAAAGCTTAAAAATGAAATTTGAGCCCTGGCCGATTGGCTCAGCGGTAGAGCGTCGGCCTAGCGTGCGGGGGACCCGGGTTTGATTCCCGGCCAGGGCACATAGGAGAAGCGCCCATTTGCTTCTCCACCCTCCCCCTCCTTCCTCTCTGTCTCTCTCTTCCCCCCCTCCCGCAGCCAAGGCTCCATTGGAGCAAAGATGGCCCGGGCGCTGGGGATGGCTCCTTGGCCTCTGCCCCAGGCGCTAGAGTGGCTCTGGTCGCGGCAGAGCGACGCCCCGGAGGGGCAGAGCATCGCCCCCTGGTGGGCAGAGCGTTGCCCCTGGTGGGCGTGCCGGGTGGATCCCGGTGGGGCGCATGCGGGAGTCTGTCTGGCTGTCTCTCCCCGTTTCCAGTTTCAGAAAATTACAAAAAAAAAAAAAAAAAAAAAAGAAATTTGAGAGAATCAGGATGATCCCTAAATAATTTAATTATCTACCAAATAAAAATTTAGTGGGCCTTAAAGGAAAGGAGTGATGGCAGACTTCTCAGCTCACACAAGGCTGGGAGTAAGGAGTAATTTATATGTCAACCATGGTGGTAAGATCTTTTAATACGTGGAGCATTGAGTAGCGTCCTCAGCAAGGTATTCTTTCAGGGGGGTGGCTGTGGGGCTGGGAGATAGGAATAGCTTTAGGCTGAAGGCAGCTCTGTACCTGTGCTAATAAACCTCAAGAACAAAACTTGAAAGGATCAAACTATTTCCAAGTAACTGAACTGTATCCAAGGAAAAGAACCCCCACAAAAGGTAAAGAACTACAATAAAATTCAACACCAAAAGTGTAAAATTCACAATGATAAGCAGCCAATAAAATACTACCCCTTATGGCCTGACCTGTGGGGCACAATGGGTAAAGCATTCAACCTAGAATGCTGAGGTCACTGGTTTGAAACCCTGGGTTTGCTCAGTCAAGGCACATATGGGAAGCAACTATAATATGTTGATGCTTCTCGCTCCTCCCCAATCCCCATTCTCTCTCTCTAAAAATCAATAAATGAAATCTTTTTAAAAAAAATTACCACATATGCCCTGGCTGGTCGGCTCAGTGGTAGAGTGTCGGCCTGGCGTGCAGGAGTCCCGGGTTCGATTCCCGGCCAGGGCACACAGGAGAAGCACCCATCTGCTTCTCTACCCCTCCCCCTCTCCTTCCTCTCTGTCTCTCTCTTCCCCTCCTGCAGCCAAAGCTCCATTGGAGCAAAGTTGGCCAGAGCGCTTGGGATGGCTCTGTGACCTCTGCCTCAGGCGCTAGGATGGCTCTGGATGCAACAGAGCGAAGCCCCAGAGGGGCAGGGTATCGCCCCCTGGTGGGCGTGCAGAGTGGATCCTGGTCGGGCGCATGCGGGAGTCTGACTGCCTTCCTGTTTCCAGCTTCGGAAAAATGCAAAAAAAAAAAAAAAAAAAAAAAAAAAAATTACCACATACGTATAAAATAAGGAATATTATACAATCTAAAGTCAAGAGAATCAGTCAATAGAAACAGACTCAGAATGACATGATATTAACAGACAAGCTACCACAAATATTTCAGTAGTAGATAAGAACATAATTATGATGAAGAAAGAAGTGAAAGGTATAAAAAGAACCCACATTGAACTTCTAGAGATGAAAAATACAATATCTGAAATAAAAATGTAAACTGAATGGGGTTAAAAACATTAGATATCGGGGAAGAAAAACATTGTGAACTTGAAGACATAGTTATATAAATTATCTAAAATAAAATACAACAATAACAAAAAGGCTAAAGTATATACAGGGTGGGGCAAAAGTAGGTTTAGAGTTGTGAGTATGTGAAAGTTTATTTTTGGGTTATTATTTATTGATTATTGTATTATTTTTTCTATGAACAACTGTAGACCTACTTGTGCCTCACCCTATATGTGAGTGGCTTCCTAGGAGGAGGAGAGAAGAAAATTAAAAAAATATTGGAGGAAATAATGACCAAATTTTTTCATATTTGATGAAAAGTATAAACTCACAGACTTTTTTTTTAATAATTTTATTTTTAATGGGGCGACATCAATAAATCAGGATACATATATTCAAAGATAACAACTCCAGGTTATCTTGTCGTTCACTTATGTTGCATACCCATCACCCAAAGTCAGATTGTCCTCTGTCACCTTCTATCTAGTTTTCTTTGTGCCCCTCCCCCTCCCCCTTTCCCTCTTCCTCTCCCCCCTCCCCCCGTAACCACCTCACTCTTATCAATGTCTCTTAGTTTCACTTTTATGTCCCACCTACGTATGGAATAATACAGTTCCTGGTTTTTTCTGATTTACTTATTTCACTTCATATAATGTTATCAAGATCCCACCATTTTGCTGTAAATGATCCAATGTCATCATTTCTTATGGCTGAGTAGTATTCCATAGTGTATATGTGCCACATCTTCTTTATCCAGTAATCTATTGACCGGCTTTTTGGTTGTTTCCATGTCCTGGCCACTGTGAACAATGCTGCAATGAACATGGGGCTGCATGTGTCTTTACGTATCAATGTTTCTGAGTTTTGGGGGTATATACCCAGTAGAGGGATTGCTGGGTCATAAGGTAATTCTATTTTCAGTTTTTTGAGGAACCACCATACTTTCTTCCATAATGGTTGTACTACTTGACATTCCCACCAACAGTGTATGAGGGTTCCTTTTTCTCCACAGCCTCTCCAACATTTGCTATTACCTGTCTTGTTAATAATAGCTAATCTAACAGATGTGAGGTGGTATCTCATTGCAGTTTTGATTTGCATTTCTCTAATAACTAACGAAGATGAGCATCTTTTCATATATCTGTTGGCCATTTGTATTTCTTCCTGGGAGAAGTGTCTGTTCATGTCCTCTTCCCATTTTTTTATTGGATTGTTTGTTTGTTTGTTGTTGAGTTTTATGAGTTCTTTGTATATTTTGGATATTAGGCCCTTATCTGAGCTGTTGTTTGAAAATATCATTTCCCATTTAGTTGGCTGTCTGTTTATTTTGTTATCGGTTTCTCTTGCTGAGCAAAAACTTCTTAGTCTGATGTAGTCCCATTCATTAATTTTTGCCTTCACTTCTCTTGCCATTGGTAAACTCACAGATTTATGTAGCTTAACCAACCCTAAGGAGAAGAAACATGCAGAAAACAAAGTAAAAATAACCATATAATTAAATTTTCTGAACCATTTATAAAGAGACAATCTTAAAACCAGACAGAGAAAAATGACACATTGAAGAACAAAAATAAGAATGAGAGGACACTTTTCATCAGAAAACATGCAAGCAAAAGGACAGTGGAAAAATATCTTTAAAAGTATCAAATATTGGCCCTGGCTGGTTGGCTCAGTGGTAGAGTGTTGGCTTGGTGCGTGGATGTCTTGGGTTTGATTCCCACTCAGGGCATACAGTAGAAGCACTCATCTGCTTCTCCACCCTTCCCACTCTCCTTTCTATTTCTTTCTTCTCCTCTTGCAGCCAAGACTCCATTGGAGCAAAGTTAGCCAAGGCACTGAGGATGGCTCCATGGCCTCTGCCTCAGGTGCTAGAATGGCTCTGGTTGCAACAGAGCAACAGCTCAGATGGGAAGAGCATTGCCCCCTAGTGGGCATGCTGGGTGGATCCTGGTCAGGTGCATGTGGAAGTCTGTCTCTCTGCCTCCTCTTCTCATTTCAGAAGAATACAAAAAAAAGTATAAAATATTATGCAAACAAGACTTTTCAGTTGAGAAAATGCCGGTGTGGATATAAGAAGATTTTATATTTGATCTTAGACAAAAAGTTGAGAAGTAATAAGCAAGAAGATAGACAAAACAAACAAGCAATACTACCAAAGATAAAGAGAGATATTTTATAATGATAAAGGAGTCATAACAACCTTAAATGTTTATGCAGAGTTAAAGTACATGAATCAAAAACCGATGAACTTGAAGAGAAATAACCCCATATTTACAGTTGTAGAGTTCAGCATCTTTCAACAACTGGTAGAGCAGCAGTACAACACAATACTGTACATTCTGGTCAAGTACCCGTGGAAAATTTACCAAGAATAGACCATCTGTAGGTAACAAAACAAATCTCAATGAATTGGAAAGCAGATAAAGTGTGCAGAGTATGCAAAGTATGTTCTTAACAAATTAGAAATCAATAACAGAAAAATATCTAGGGAATCTCCAAATATTGGGATACCAAATGACTTTCAAATAACTCATGCATATAAAAAGAAATAACAAAATATTAGAAAATATATATATATATATTTTTTTTTTCATTTTTCTGAAGCTGGAAACAGGGAGAGACAGTCAGACAGACTCCCGCATGCGCCCGACCGGGATCCACCCGGCACGCCCACCATGGGGCGATGCTCTGCCCACCAGGGGGCGATGCTCTGCCCATCCTGGGCGTCGCCATGTTGCGACCAGAGCCACTCCAGCGCCTGGGGCAGAGGCCACAGAGCCATCCCCAGCACCCGGGCCATCTTTGCTCCAATGGAGCCTTGGCTGCGGGAGGGGAAGAGAGAGACAGAGAGGAAAGCGCGGTGGAGGGGTGGAGAAGCAAATGGGCGCTTCTCCTGTGTGCCCTGGCCGGGAATCGAACCCGGGTCCTCCGCACGCTAGGCCGACGCTCTACCGCTGAGCCAACCGGCCAGGGCCTAGAAATATTTTGAACTGAGTGAAAATGTGAACACAACATATCAAAATGGATGGGGTGCAATTTAGTAGTACTTAGCATTATTTTTTTTCATTATAAAAAGAGAAACATCTTAAATCAATGATCTAAGCTTTTACCTCAAGAAATAAGAAATGAACAAACTAAACCCCAAATTAGCAGAAAGAAAGAAATAATGAAAATAAAACCAGAAATCAATAAAATAAAAGATGAATAAATAGTAGAGAAAATCAATGAAACCAAAAGCTGATTCTTCACAAAGATCAATAAAATCATCAAGCCTCTAGACATAATTATCTGGGGGAACCCCCCCCCACACACACAAATTACTGATATTAGAAATGAGAGTAGGGGCATTACTACAGATGATAAAGACATTAAAAGGATAAATGCGGTGTTTTTTTTTGTTTGTTTGTTTTCAAGGATATATTCTTTAGTCTTCTAAAGCTTCTGCCCTGAATAAATGCTTTCCTACATTCCTTATGTTCCTAGATGTGATCTTCCTGTATGGGACTGTTATAAACAGGTCTTAGGGTAACCCTGTGGTATTATTCTTTTATAATCTTCCTCCAGGTTGGCATCAGTTCATTAATCAGCTGTCTGAAGGCATGATCATTTGGAAACCTGTTGTGTCGAGGTGGCTGATTAACTTACTGTAAACTCACTATGTCTGGCTGGGCTGGTGAGGAACTCAATGCTGAGCAGCCACCATCATTACACTTTAGAAATTTCTCAAGGGGATCAACTGTTGCTTCTGACTGGTAGTGTCACGCCACATTCCGCTTATGCGTGTGCCTCTCTGATCATGCTTTGGGAGACCATACCAGGCTTTCATCTCTCAATTGCAGCTAGCCTCTGCCCACCCCATCTGCCCCCTAGGAGTGTCAGCTGGGAGTGGTGTCTTCTGGTGTGAAGTAAATAAGCTAAGTGGCTTTATTTATGGTAGCCAACCTTCTTCCCTACTTTTTGAGACTTCTAAGGACTTGAAAGGTTACCAAAGACTTGAGGGAATGCTTCTATATTGCTGATGGGCTGTGTCATTTTCTTCCTTCATCTTCTCCCCACACCCTCAGGCAAATCAGAGATCTCTGAGGCTCAGGGGAACACAAGTTAGAAGTCAGCATTAGTTTTTCTTTTCCTCAGACTCCCAGGCACTTTACAAGAGATTGCCTTGTGAGGTGAGGTGAGGGGGTAACTTTTACAAAAACTCTGCTTTCTTAAAATTCACTCAGTGAATACTTATTGAGCACATACTTACATGTCAGGCACTGTTTGAGCTCTTAAAACACATCAGTGCATAACTCAGACAAGAATTTGTGGAGCTTACATTCTGGACAGTTGCCTTTCTAGTCTCTTTATATAGTCTCTTTCTCTCTCTCTCTTTCTCTCACTATGTGTGGTGTGTTGGAGGCATTGTGATGTTACAATGCTGGTTGTGTTGAAATGGCTTCTCTGAGTCAGTCCTAACAGAGAAGGGATTGACTCCACACCTCAAAGTCTGATGAACTTAAAATGTGGTGCATTTATTGTTTTATGGTCCCAGCTATAGGCTGTAGTCACCAATTTTATGGAAAGAGGGAAGATCCTGACCAGTCAGTGGTGCAGTAGATACAGTGTTGGCCTGGGACACAGAGGACCCAGCTTCAAAAACCCGATGTTGCCGGCTTGAGCGCAGGGTCATCTGGCTTGAGTGTGGGATCATAGACATGACCTATGGTCACTGACCTGAAGCCCAAGGTCGCCAGCTTGAGCCCAAGGTCGCTGGCTTGAGCAAGGGGTCACTGGCTTGGCTGTAGCTCCCCAGTCAAGGCACATATGAGAAAGCAATCAATGAACAACGAAGGTACCCCAACTGAGTCGATGCTTCTCATCTCTTGCTCTTCCTGTTTTTCTGTTCCTGTCTTCAACCCCTCACTAATAAATAAGTAGATAGATAAACAAATAAATAAATAAATATAAGAAAAAGGAAAGAATACTTGATGACCTATACTACCATGTTACATACAAGGACATGGGGGCCCAGAGAAGAAATATATCCCAGTATTTTCTGAAATATGCCCCCTCCTGCATCCCTATAAACTCTGGAGTGAGAACTGAGGTTGCTCGTACTAGATAAAAGGCAGGTTGATACAGTATCTTAAGCCTACAGAATGAATAATGTTGTTTTTTCTGTTTTATTTTTTATTATTATTTTTTTATTTATTCATTTTAGAGAGGAGAGGGAGAGACAGAGAGAGAGAGAGGAGAGACAGAGAGAGAGAAGGAGGGGTGGAGCTGGAAGCATCAACTCCCATATGTGCCTTGACCAGGCAAGCCCAGGGTTTTGAACCAGTGACCTCAGCATTTCCAGGTCGATGCTTTATCCACTGCACCACCACAGGTCAGGCCTGTTTTATTTGATTAGAGTGTATGTCCACATGCATGTGGCAAGCACTTTAAACTGTACTTTTAGATAGTTTCATTTGGCTTTAGCTTTCACTGCTAAGTACTTGATTCTTTCCACTGAAATTTCAAGAGAAAATATTCAATTGCTGAAATACATCTTTCCTTTTCTCTTTTTAATTTTAATTTATTGTGTTTACATGGATTCAAGTGTCCCACTCAATATAACACCTTTACCTCTGAACCATGTTTCCCCCATTAAACCCCCTTGCCACTCTCCCCCTAACTCCCCCTTTTCCTTCTGGGATTTGCTGTCCTGTTATCTGTATCTGTGTTATGTATATATAATTTCACTAATCCCTTCACCTTCTCTCATCCTGTCTCCTCATCCCCCTTCCCTCTGACAGTTGTCTTTCTGCTCCCTGTGACCCCGCCTCTGCCTCTACTCCGTTCCTCAGTTCACTGTGTTCATTAGATTCCACATATAAGTGAAATATGATATTTTTCTTTCTCTGCCTGGCTTATTTCACTTAGCATAATATTCTCTAGGGCCATTCATGCCATCGCAAAAGGTAAGATTTCCTTCTTTTTTCACAGCCACATAGTATTCCATTGTGTATAAGTACCACTGGTTTTTAATCCACTTGTCCACTGACGGACACTTGGGCTGTTTTCAGATCTTGGCTATTGTAAACAATGCTGCACTAAACATGAGGGTGCATATCTTCTTTTGAATCAGTGATTTGGGATTCTTAGGATATATTCCTGAAAGTGGGATGGCTGGGTCAAAAGGCAGTTCCATTTTTAATTTTTTGAGGAAATGCCATACTGTTTTCCACAGTGGCTGCACAAGTCTGCATTCCCACCAGCAGTGAGGGAGGGTTCCCTTTTCTCCACACCCTTGTCAGCATTTACTGTGTGTTGATTTGTTAATGAGGGCTATTCTGACAGGAGTGAGGTAGTATCTCATTGTGGTTTTAATTTGCATTTCTCTGATGATTAGTGACATAGAATATTTTTTCATATGCCTATTGGCTATCTGAATGTCCTCTTTGGAGAAATGTCTATTCAGTTCCTTTGCCCATTTTTTTTTTTTTTTTTTGTATTTTTCTGAAGCTGGAAACAGGGAGAGACAGTCAGACAGACTCCCGCTTGCGCCCAACCGGGATCCACCCGGCACGCCCACCAGGGGCGCCGCTCTGCCCACCAGGGGGCGATGCTCTGCCCCTCCGGGGTGTCCCTCTGCTGCGACCAGAGCCACTCTAGCGCCTGGGGCAGAGGCCAAGGAGCCATCCCCAGCGCCCGGGCCATCCTTGCTCCAATGGAGCCTTGGCTGCGGGAGGGGAAGAGAGAGACAGAGAGGAAGGAGGGGGTGGGGGTGGAGAAGCAAATGGGTGCTTCTCCTATGTGCCCTGGCCCGGAATCGAACCCGGGTCCCCCGCACACCAGGCCGACGCTCTACCGCTGAGCCAACCGGCCAGGGCCCCTTTGCCCATTTTTTAATTGCATTGTTTACCTTCTTGGTGTTGAGTTTTAAAAGTTCTTTATAAATTTTGGTTATTAAACTCTTATCAAATGTATTGGCGAGTATGTTCTCCCATTGTGTGTGTTGTCTATTTTGTTAATGGTGTCTTTTGCTGTGAAAAATTTTTTAGTTTGATATAGTCCCATTTGTTTATTTTGTCTTTTATTTCACTTGCCTGTGGTAATAAATCGGCAAATATATTGCTACGAGAAATATCGGGGAGTTTACTGCCTATGTTTTCTTCCAAGATGTTTATGGTTTCATGACTTACATTTAAGTCTTTTATCCATTTTGAGTTTATTTTTGTGAATGGTGTAAGTTGGTGGTCAAGTTTCATTTTTTTGCATGTAACCATCCAATTTTCCCAACACCTTTATTAAAGAGATTGTCTTTATTTTCTTAGTCTCTTTATATAGTCTCTTTATAAAACTATATATAGTTTTATATAGTGCCTTTCTAGTCTCTTTCTCTCTCCCTCTCTTTATCTTTATATAGTCTTTATAAAAATAAAACTTTCTGTTTTATTTTTTTTAATTATTTTTTTATTTATTCATTTTAGAGAGGAGAGGGAGAGACAGAGAGAGAGAAGGAGGGGTGGAGCTGGAAACATCAACTCCCATATGTGCCTTGACCATTGTATGCTCTTAGCTCTTTTGCCAAATATCAATTGACCATAAAGGTGTGGGTTTATTTCTGGGTTTTCTGTTCTGTTCCATTGATCTGTATGCCTGTTCTTGTGACAGTTCCAGGTGTTTTGATTACAATGGCCTTGTAGTATAACTTGATATCAGGAAGCGTGATTCCTCCCATTTTATTCTTCATTTTCAAGATTGCTGAGGCAATTCGTGTTCTTTTTTGGTTCCATATAAAGTTTTGGAATGTTTGTTCTATAGTTTTGAAGTATGCCATTGGTATTTTAATAGAAATTGCATTGAATTTATAGATTGCTTTGAGTAATATGGACATTTTAATAATGTTTATTCTTTCTATCCATGAACGTGGTATATGCTTCAATTTGTTTGATTTCTTTTTTTAATGTCTTATAATTTTCTGAGTACAAGTCTTCTACCTCCTTGGTTACATTTACTTCTAGGTACTTTATTTTTTTTGCAATAGTGAAGGGAATTGTTTCCTTAATTTCTCTTTCTGTCAGTTTATCATTGGTGTATAAAAATGCCACTGATTTCTAAATATTAACTTTATATCCTGCCAACTTGCCAAATTCATTTATCAGGTCTAGTACTTTTTTGACTGAGACTTTAAGGTTTTCTATGTACAGTATCATACATGTCATCAGCAAATAATGAATAGTTTTACTTCTTTTTCAATTTGGATGCCTTTTATTTCTTCTTCTTGTCTGATTGCCGTGGCAGGAATTCCAGAACTATGTTGAATAAGAGTGGTGAAAAGGGCCTGACCAGGCAGTGGTGCAGTGGATAGAGCGTTGGACTAGGATGTGGAGGACCCAGGTTCGAGACCCCGAGGTCACCAGCTTGAGTGCGGGCTCATCTGGTTTGAGCAAAGAGCTCACCAGCTTGGACCCAAGGTCGCTGACTAGAGCAAGGGGTTACTCGGTCTGCTGAAGGCCCGCAGTCAAGGCACATATCAGAAAGCAATCAATGAACAACTAAAGTGTCGCAACAAAAAACTGATGATTGATGTTTCTCATCTCTGTTCGTTCCTGTCTGTCCCTATCTATCCCTTTCTCTGACTCTCTCTCTGTCCCTGTAAAAAAAAAAAAAAAAAAGTGGTGAAAGGGGACATTCCTGCCTTGTTCCTGATCTTAAGGGGATTGCTTTTAATTTTTGCCCATTGAGTATGATGTTGGCTGTGGATTTGTCATAGATGGCCTTTATTATGTTGAGGTATGTTCCCTGTATTCCCACTTTGCTGAGAGTTTTGATCATGAATGGGTGCTGGATTTTATCAAATGCTTTTTCTGCATTTATTGATATAATTAGGTGATTTTTATCCTTCCTTTTGTTTATGTGATGAATCACATTGATGGATTTGTGAATATTTTACCAGCCTTGCCTCCCTGGAATAAATCCCACTGGATCATGATGTATGATCTTTTTTTTTTTTTTTTTTTTTGTATTTTTCCGAAGCTGGAAACGGGGAGGCAGTCAGACAGACTCCCGCATGCGCCTGACCGGGATCCACCCGGCATGCCCACCAGGGGGCGATGCTCTGCCCATCTTGGGGCGTCGCTCTGCCGCAATCAGAGCCATTCTAGCGCCTGAAGCAGAGGCCACAGAGCCATCCTCAGCACCCGGGCAAACTTTGCTCCAGTGGAGCCTTGGCTGCGAGAGGGGAAGAAAGAGACAGAGAGGAAGGAGAGGGGGAGGGGTGGAGAAGCAGATGGGCGTTTCTCCTGTGTGCCCTGGCCCGGAATCATACCCGGTTCTCCTGCACGCCAGGCTGACACTCTACCACTGAGCCAACCAGCCAGGGTGATGTATGATCTTTTTGATGTATTGCTGGATCTGATTTGCTAATATTTTGTTGAGAATTTTAGCATCTATGTTCATCAGAGATATTGGCCTATAGTTTTCCTTCTTTGTAGTGTCTTTACCTGGTTTTGGAATGAGGATAATGCTTGGCTCATAAAGGGAGCTTGGAAGTCTTCCCTCCTCTTAAATTTTTTGAAATAGCTTGAAAAGGATAGGTGTTAGTTCTTTGAATGTTTGGTAAAATTGGCCTGTGAAGCCATCCCGGGTAGGACTTTTATTTGCTGGGAGTTTTTTGATAACTATTTCAATTTCATTTGTTATAATGGGTCTGTTTAGGTTTTCTGAGTCTTCCAGATTGAGTTTTGAAAGATAGTGTATTTCTATGAATTTATCCATTTCAGCTAGGTTGTCTAATTTTTTGGCATATAGATCTTCATAGTATTTTCTTACAATTCTTTGTATTTCTGCAGTGTCAGTTGTTACTTCACTTTCTTTTCTAATTTTATTTACTTGAGTCCTCTCTCTTTTTTTCCTGATGAGTCTGGTTCAAGGTTCATCAATCTTGTTTACCTTTTCAAAGAACCAGCTATTGGTTTAATTGATGAAATTCATCTTTTCATACTACTAGATAATAGAATGTTCCTTCACTGGGAATTTATGGGATGGTTCCCTTATCCAATCAGCTGTGGCCATGAAAGGAGGATGTGGGGTGCCAGCCTGAATAGGGCTGCCTCTTCAGGCTGGGGGTACTGGAGGCCTCTCTCATTGTGAAGGGGCTCTGAACTGGCAGGGACCATGAAAATAATCAGTCAAAATTACTAGGAACATCCAACACATATTTCTCTATGTGAAGTTCTGGTATCTTATGCTTAGCTAAAAGAAAAAATTCTTGTTTTTTCTCCCTATACAGAAGCTGAAGGAGATGGGGGTCCTATCTAAGAACTAAATCAAGCTTTTATAAATGGTGAATTGAGTTTCAGAAGTTCATTCTGTGGTTGGTGACAGGTATATGGTTCAGTAGATTTTCATTTGCCAAGCATAAGAGTATGAAATACTAACTGCAAATTTCTTCATGAATTTTAGAGAAGGTAGAAGAATTTTTGTGGTTTTAGTCTGTATTTGTGCATCTGCGTGCATGGCTGTTGGAGCTACTGGAGGTCCAGACGTGGTCTGCAGCTTAACTAGTTTACTTTACTCTGTGCTGCTGCTGAGAAGGGGGAGAGAGCGGCCTTCCAGGAAGCCTCAGGAAGCTCTTTTTGAAAAGAAAATAATAGGTGGTTTCAGAGCCACTTCTTCCTGCTTGGGCCTTAATGAGGGAATATTGTCAGGGTTCAGTATATTTTAAGCATTGGTTCAAATTGTACCAGTTAAGGCCCTAGAGTCTTGAATTTGGAGTTTTTAGCCCAGAAGTCACATATGGATCTCATAAGATTTTGTTTGGTCAGCCTGATATTTTTCTGCTGTGGTTGCTGTTGCTTTAATTTAGTTACCAACTAAAAAATCAGGTCACTTCGCCTGACCTGTGGTGGCGCAGTGGGATAAAGCATCGACCTGGAACACTGAGGTCGCCGGTTCGAAACCTTGGGCTTGCCTGGTCAAGGCACATATGGGAGTTGATGCTTCCTGCTCCCCCCCTTCTTTCTCTCTCTCTCTCTCTCTCTCTCTCTCTCTCTCTCTCTCACAAATCAATAATAAAAAAAAATCAGGTCATTTCATCCTCCCCCCAAGAATATCTTTTCTTCAGACACCCTCCCCCCATTTCACATTTCCACCTTCTTTTGGAAATTCTGGCTCGTTGAGTCTTGTGTTCTCTCCTGGTGATAGTTGGCCAAGCTGAGTACCTGCTGTGCTTCTAGACAGCCATGGCAAGTGCTCTATTGACTTGCTCCATCAGACCCCACAAGCTTTGCTCCTTTATGGTACTTCTCTGGCTGTATAGACATTTGGGTTTGCGATTCCAGCTCTAGAGACCAGCTGAGAGTTGGCCAAAAGACAGTCCTTTGGGGGCAAAAAGCAAAGGAGTAAACATGCTGCCCTGGATTTGAATTCTGGCTCTTCAGTCTATCTGAGTGACAGCTGGCAAGTTATCTCACTGTTCTAAGTCTCAGGTTTCTTATCTGCAAATACTACCTTACAGGATTAATGTGATGATTGAACGAAATTAACTGTAGTTTATCATGGAGCCTGGCACGTAGTCAGCCCTGTAGGAATTGTTATTTGCTATTTTTATTGACATCTTCAACATTATTATTAATGTACCTGAGACTGAAGGCTAGCAAGGCAATTTGAGTATACATATGTAATATTTTCAAGGTAAGGGAATATTTTATTCCCTTAGTAATTCCTCAAAATATTTTATCCCCTCCCCTTGTCCAAAAGTTATTATTTTTTCCCATATCTTTAATACTGTTGATATGAAGGCCTATTTTCTCTCATTATTTTGAAAGTTTGATTATCTTTTCATGTATAATTTTTTTATTTCAGTTTCTGTATTTTAAAATTCCACCAGCTATTCAAGCCTATTTTTTCCCTAGACTTTATAAATATATATACCTAAAAATGATTATAAAATTTTAAAAATAAGACTGGTTGTGTTACAGATATGTTAGAAAAAAACTTTTAGTTAAAGGACTTTTATACTTTTAAGTTAATTACTTTGTTCTATTCTCTCTGCTGAAATGTCTTCCATGATTCCTACAGAACACAGTAATAATGTCCTGCAGGGGCTGCCCCTTATGTACAATCTTATTTTTATTTTAAAGATATAAGGAAGAAAAGTTGTTTTTAAATTCCATTTTTCTTATCTAGAAAAAATTAAATTATACTTTAAATTTAAATAAAGTAGTTAGAAATTTACTTTATTAAAACTTGACACTTGCTTAACACCTAAAATATTCTTGTTATACTGATAGACCAAACAAAAATGCTAAAATCAAATCTGTCCCCTAACTTTAGGTGTTATGTAAATTAGTAAATCTTTCTAGGATAAAGAATAGTATACCAAAGATATTTTGGTGTAGACTGAAAGTTATTTATCAAGACAGAATGATGATTCTGAGAATCTAGCCACACTTTAAAAATGTGTGCCAGCATTTATTTAGAATCCCTTCTATTTTAATAGAAACAGGAACAGTAATTTCACCAGCAGGAAGTAATACAATGCAAGTAAGTTTAACACTCCTTCGATGGTTGTACATTGCAGACATTTTGGATCCAAAGTCAGAATCCAAATGAGAAATAATAAGCATCCAGTCCCTGATGATTCATTTAAGTCCTGCTCAACTAGCTGGAATCTCCCACCGGAGGAAGAGTTGGGGCTCCCCCTGGCGGGCTTTGTGTTTCTTTCAGTGCTCTAGAACTTGGTACTTGGGCGTCCTCGCTCTGCTGCGTCAGGCTGCTGGACAGGAGTTGATGCTCACCGCGCCACTGACCAGGGCTGCTTTACTGAAGCTCACTGGGCGCCCATCAATCACAAAGTGACGGATGCAGCCTGTGAATGGTCTGCCCGGGGCCAAGTCCGGTGTCAGTAGAGACTCTGAAGAAAGAAAGAAATCAAAGGTCGCAGTTGAAGCATTTCATGCTCAGATACTACTTCATGGTAAAAATATACTACATGGTAATTGATCACATCAAGATGATTTACACGTCGCCTGACCAGGCGGTGGCACAGTGGATAGAGCGTCCGACTGGGACCTGGAGGACCCAGGTTCGAAACACCAAGGTCGCTGGCTTGAGCCCAAGGTTGCTGGCTTGAGCAAGGGGTCACTCGGTCTGCTGTAGTCACCCCCCTCCCCGGTCAATGAACAACTAAGGTGCTGCAACGAAGAATTGATGCTTCTCATCTCTCTTTCTTCCTGTCTGTCCCTCTCTGTCTCTCTGTCTCTCTGTCTCTCTCTCTCTCTCTCTCACACACACACACACACGATTTACATGGCAAAAATGGAATATAATTATTTACTAATTTTCTTAGGAGCATAATCTGCTTTTCAAGTAATATGAACATGAGGTAATTAAAGTTTTACCATGTTTTTCATGATCAAATTTCTCAAAAATGTTTTAGCTATTTTCCCAGGCTGGAATCTGCCACTTACATGTAAAACCTCAGCAGTGAGTTTTCAGGGTCTTTCTGTGCTTTGAGTTAGTTTCACCCGAACCTCACTTATTTTGAATGTTTTACTGAGGAGGGAAAAAATTTTAGCTTCCATATTCTTTTTGGACTTGGTTAATATTCTATTTAATTTGTATCATTATTGTTCACCCTTAAGCCTGCACATTTTTGCCAAGCTCATAAAATCTAATGAGAAAATAATGAATTCAAATCAAACAAATTTTAATTTTTCTGAGCTCAGGGTTTAAGAACTATAAGTAAGATAATGATAACTAGCTTAGTCTTTGTGTGGGCAAGGGTACCCTGCAGTGTGCCAGGAAAACTGTCTTCCCTTATCTTAGAGATCTAGAAGAAGCCTTATGCTTATTAATTATACAGACACAATTAAATGTGTTGGGATGATAGAAGCAATATAACTTAAAGCAATTTAGAGACCTTAGAAATATCATGAAATTAAAATTCATTTAGTCAAAGGTTATTATTATGTACAAATAGTTATGTGAGCAGTAGCAGATAAAAGATGCAAAACACTTAGAAATCAGTAAGTCAGGAAGGAACATAAAACAGCACAGCAGGCCCTGGCCGGTTGGCTTAGCTGTAGAGCGTTGGCCTGGCGTGCGGGGGACCCGGGTTCGATTCCCGGCCAGGGCACATAGGAGAAGCGCCCATTTGCTTCTCCACCCCCCCTTCCTCTCTGTCTCTCTCTTCCCTTCCCGCAGCGAGGCTCCATTGGAGCAAAGATGGCCCGGGAGCTGGGGATGGCTCCTTGGCCTCTGCCCCAGGCGCTAGAGTGGCTCTGGTCGCGGCAGAGCGACACCCCGGAGGGGCAGAGCATCGCCCCCTGGTGGGCAGAGCGTCGCCCCTGGTGGGCGTGCCGGGTGGATCCCAGTTGGGCGCATGCGGGAGTCTGTCTGACTGTCTCTCCCCGTTTCTAGCTTCAGAAAAAATACAAAAAAACCCAAAACACAAAAAAACAAAAAACAACAACAACAGAAAACCAGCACAGCAAGTTAAACATCAAGCAACTGTAATAAGTTTTCTAAGCAATGCAGATTAAAAATATGCAGAGACTTTGTAGTGAAAATAAATTGTGGAACTAGCATTTCATATTTAGAATGATAATTATAAAGTCTTAGATTTGGAAGGGGCTGGGTAGATCAATTCCCTTTTTCTCTATCTAGATTAGTCTGATTATATTTTTTAAGTCTGCTCAGTATACATTATCAGAATAAAAACAGTGAACAAGAAAGACTATAAGAGTAGAAACATCTATTTCTTCTGCCCATTTTGGAGACTAGTTTCAGAACTTGGATTTTGATTCTGCCCAAGCTTACCACCTTTTAGTTCATGAGGGATGTCATGGAAATAATTCATAAAGAAATTATGGTGTGCATAGTTCGCCACAGTTTCTTGTAGGTAACGACAATGAAGTGCTCCAGAACCCTAAGGTAGTTGATTAACAGAATCAATACATAATTTTACCAGTGTCAAATTAGGTTTTTGTTTTTTTTAATTTATTCATTTTTAGAGAGGAGAGAAAGAGGGAGAGAGAGGAGAGAGAGACAGAGAGAGAGAGAAGGGGGAAGGAGCTGGAAGCATCAACTCCCATATGTGCCTTGACCAGGCAAGCCCAGGGTTTTGAACCGGCGACCTCAGCATTTCCAGGTCAACGCTTTATCCACTGCGCCACCACAGGTCATAATTTTATGAGTGAACATTGCCCCAGTTAAAAGTGTGGCTATATATAGAATTATGCAAGATTTTCAGTAGAGGAACAAAGGTCAGATCTCTCTCTGTGTGTGTAGTACATTAAAATTTTTTTCCCCTAATTTTGATTTTGAAACTATCATATGGTAAAGTTGACTTATTTTGGTGTATAGTTTATTGAATTTTAATGCATTAACTTTTTATAGATAAAAATACTATCACTAGGGTTCTATGTGGTATAATAAAACTGGTTGGGATTCCAAGAGAATTTAGTTCATATAGGGGTTTTATTTATTTATGTCTAATTTCCCTTAGTTATTCTGTTTCATCCCTCAGTTTCTGATGTGATTTTAGTGGAATTAATCTTGAACAGCTTAAAATGATGCAATTAATGACATTCAGCTTAAATTGTAATTGCTTTTGTTCTAAGTTTGCTGGCATGATTCCTAGAAGGAATTAAAAGCTTGGGCTGGTTGTTAGGCCCCCCTGGCCTGCTAGTTCCTGTGTGCTGGCTCATTAGCTCAAATTTGCTATTCATTATATGTCTCAGGCAGGCTGAATTTGGCTTCAGGTGCATCTTGCCCAACCAGTCTGTGCAGCTTAGTTAGCAACTGTTGTAGAGAGAGATGATGGCGGAATGTAATGCTGGGATCAGACTCCAAACGCTAACAAAAATTAAAGAAACAAATATTTGTTTGCATGGTATAGTAAGTGCTTTGGATGCAAAGTAAAGAACAAAATTATAACTTCCATGAAGAAGGGCCATACTTGTTTGGTCCATCTCCTGGAACTTAGCACAGTGCTTAATAGACTCTCAATAAGTGTTTGCTGTGTGTTGAATGAAGTTATGCTCCCTGGCAGCAAGGACTGTACTATTTGTTAGTTTCAACAGCATTCTGTGATAAGTGTTATGACAGTGGTATGCATAGCGCATTATGGGGAGGAGGGGGCATGTGTGTGCAAGTATAAGTCTGCTCTGAGTCCTAAAGACCAATAAGGAGTTATGCTGGGGGAGGAAGGGAAAAGTTGTTTCTTTAAAAGGTACTAGCGGAGGAAAGGAAGAACATTTTCCAGAAACTGAGGCCCTGTACACTAAAGAGCGCATCTTTGAACATTTCAGGAACTGCAAGTCCCAGAAGGGTTGGGACACCCCAGAGGCAGGGGCAACAAGTCCCAGAAGGGTTGGGACACCCCAGAGGCAGGGGCAACAAGTCCCAGAAGGGTTGGGACACCCCAGAGGCAGGGGCAACGAGGGGCCAGATTATCAAGGACCTTGTGTGCTAAGCTCAATTTGGTATCCTGTAGCCTCTTGGGAAATCTGCAATATTTTAAACTATATGGTGATTTCTAGAAAGAAAACAATGTACAGCAATGTAAGAAATGACGTGATACATGCTCTACATGGCACCTGTGTGAAGTGTAGTAGTGGCTTTTGCCAGCACTTCCTTTCAGAACGGAAACCAGAAGCGGGAGGAGAGAACTGGGAGTGGAGACGGGAAGGACAGGGGAAATAAAGAAGAAGAAGGGTTGCTTTCTGCGTGTCCCAAATATTTCATCAATGAGTTACCATCATTGTCAATACAGGTGTTTGAAAAGTTTACATTTTACAAAGCAGCGGAGAATTTAGTTATTATTATATATAGTGGGAGTATCCAAAGTTAGATGGCGTAATTTTATCTATGTTTTCTCACTCTCTTACTGAAAGCATTATTTGCCTTCACATGGGTCAGTCTAATATAATCTAGTTGGGAGGCAAGAAAAAAATCATGTTATTTTTCCTTAAACTCCCCACCAAATTCCAGATGTAAAAGCGTGCTTATCTTTTTTTATCCTTCTCTTTAGTTACACATAGCATTCAGTTTTTCCAAGTTAGTGAAATGTGTGAAAACAAACACATTCAATAAAAGGTCATGGTCCCTGCTTCTGAAGTTTAAAACAATTGTGGGATCTCCATAAGTGTCCTCCTCTCACCATCCTGGATTACACACCATTCCTGGCAGATGACAGAGGTAATGCTACTGATGTTTACAGAATTGCAGCTGGGAACCTCTCTTAGAAAATGTCACTATATAGAAACAACAGAACTTGTGGTCTGCAGCTGTTTGTGAAATTCAGCCTAATCCTGGACAGGGAAGACTGTGTATTCTCTTCTTTCCTACTTGCAAGGGGAGCAATTATTGGCAAACTTTTAGTCCGAAGGTTCTCAGATCTAAGAGCAGTATTGAAAAAGAGTTTTGTGTTAGAGATAAAATAGAGTGTGTTTCACTGTGTGTTTGTGAGGAGGCTGTGTAAAGCAAAAGGAAAAATATAAGACGATATGACCGAGGGAGAGTAATATTTCCTCTCCCAGAATGCTGGGGGTCTAGTTCTTTGGTGTTACTCTCCTGTGATCCTTGTATGAGGGGTCACAATTGTTAGTTTACTTTTCCTGTGAAAGGACATTGTGTATAAAATCCTTAGAGTTATTAGGTGAACTATGAAAACACATGGCTGAATTCTTAATACTATTACAACAATGACGAGAACTTACTGTTTTTTTGAATTTGGAACTTGTCGTTTTTAAACAACTCTTACCTGGAACACCTCCAACAAAAACAGGCTCCCTGTGATCAACTGGTTTGGGATTCAGGGGTCCAACCACGTGGTTCACTTCAGAGTCTACATCCAACTGAACCACATTTGAATCTCTAATAACTAGAATATAAGGCAAAGACAGGTCATAGGTGGCACTGGAGTGATTCATTTTCACATGAAAGGGGCTAATTTATCACAGCAATAGCTTTTATTCAGAATAAATCCTACATTGTCTTCTATATCCCTGGAAACATCAATGTCTAACTAAGTAATTATTGTAACATTTTCCTTTGAAAGGGAGGATACTTAAGATACTCTTTTCATGTAAATATATATTTAAGATACTGCCATATTTTTGCTCCTAAGTCATGCATTATTTAAATAACTCCCCAAGACTGTTTTGGCAGCATTCATATTTTCAAATAAATGTGGATTCAATATACACATTTTAGTACAGTAACATTTGATTCTCTTCTTGGCTACTCCCAAACTCTCATCTGTCCCATCATGTAAGTTATAGTCCACGTTCTGCCAAGCATCACCCCACAGCGGGGTGTGCAAACTCGCTTAAGAAAGGAAACCCAGGACACACAGCTCTTTTCACCTGTAATTCTGTGCCATCTGCCATCGCAGAGACTCTGCTTGGGTGTCACTGAGGTGGAGAAGTCTCTAATGCCGTTGTTGACTTTCACCATAACCTAGAAAAGACAGGGTACATTATATATCTTAGTTTCATCTCTCCTCATCATGATAAACCTAAATTTCTTAAATAACTCACAGGGAAGCAATACTTTAAGTATTCACACGTGTTTTGCAATTTGAACACAAGGGGTCACTCTGCAGTAGGCTATAGAAATAGTTTAAACTGCTCTGAGGAGAACAAAATAGTGGAAGGAGAAATGGGGAAGAGTAATTACAAAGATAACAGAATGAATACCTTTAATTTTAAAGGTGTTATAGAGCATTTAGAATAGTACCTCACACATAGTAAGCACCCTAGAAGGGTTCATTTTATTATTATATGGTTTAATAGAATATATCAGAACTCAAATAAAAATCAGTTATATCAAGTTAGAGAACCAATAAAAATATGTTGCTGCTTATATTTGAATAATCTCATGAATGTTCTTTAGTAATATTTTAGAATGAAAGTGGTTTTTAATTATAACAATTTATTTCTAGCTTCAAAAATAATATATGTATGTATACACATCTGGTATACATAGTTGTTTCAGTGTTTGCTAGTTTTGATAGTTGGGTATGTTTGCTGCTTCCATTTGTTGTAAAAAAGGAAAAAAGCTGCAGCCTGGCCTGTGGTGGCATAGGGGATGGGGTGTCAACCTGGGATGCTGAGGTCCTGGGTCTAAGCCCCGGGCTTGACCAGTCAAGGCACATACAAGTTGATACTTCCTGCTCCTCCTCACCCCCTTTCTCTCTCTCCTCTCTCTAAAAATCAATAAATAAAATCTTTTAAAAAAGGTCCAGCCTTACTGAATAGAGTGTCAACTTGGGACTCTGAGGTCCCAGGTTTGAGCACAGGATCATCAACATGACACCAGGGTCACTGACTTGAGCAAGGGGACACTGGCTCATCTTGAACCCCCATGTCAAGGCATGTATGAGAAGCAATCAGTGAGTAACTAAATTGATGCAACTATGAGGTGATACTTCTCATCTCTCTCCTTTCCTGTTCTCTTTCTCTCACTCACACACACACAAAAAGGTCCAATTCTTTTGTTAAAACATTTTAATTTTGTGGCTATTGTTGATGATCTTTTTTAAAAAATCTATGACACATTTTCATGACTCTCTGTTCTAATCAAATCAATTTCCAGCTTATAAATTTGAATCTAACTATTGCCTGCATCTAAATTTCATGTTATAGCTTCCCTGTTTTTTTTTCTACCAGTTAAGAAAGATTGATGAAATTATTCTGTAACATAAATCTGCTTTATAGCTAGAATCCAAGGTCACAGGAGACAGACTGTTAAGATAATTTTTAGCACACTACCTGCCCATTTTTCATGTGAACATTTAAGTACTCCCCATTGACACTGTGACCGTGAACAAGGGTTCCAGAGCTGCTTCTAGGACGGACTTCAAATGCAATCTCAAACTTCAATCCAATGTTGAAAGACTCATCTGTGGAGAGAAATACCTGTAGGTCTCAAGAACAGCAACCTAAATTTTGTCACTAGGGTGCGATTTTGTAATAATATAATTTCTGTATCTGTTTTTAAAAGCTTGACACATTTTTCGGTAAGTAAAAAGTCAGACACACCGTGGAAAGCTCTGCGGGGGACTGGGACACTAGCACATCACTCTTGTGGGGGGTGGGGCGGGGACAGCATGCTGAGAATATGGTATGGCTGTGGGAGCTCAGGAGAGGAGAAAGTGATTGCAACTAGTAGGACCACTTTTTTTTTTCTGAAGCTGGAAACGGGGAGAGACAGTCAGACAGACTCCTGCATGAGCCCGACCGGGATCCACCCGGCACGCCCACCAGGGGCGATGCTCTGCCCACCAGGGGGCGATGCTCTGCCCCTCCGGGGCGTCGCTCTGCCGCGACCAGAGCCACTCTAGCGCCTGGGGCAGAGGCCAAGGAGCCATCCCCAGCGCCCGGGCCATCTTTGCTTCAATGGAGCCTTGGCTGCGGGAGGGGAAGAGAGAGACAGAGAGGAAGGGGGGGGGGTGGAGAAGCAAATGGGCGCTTCTCCTATGTGCCCTGGCCGGGAATCAAACCCGGTTCCCCCTCACGCCAGGCCGACGCTCTACCGCTGAGCCAACCGGCCAGGGCCAGTAGGACCATTTAATATTTCCAAAGTGAGAAAGGAGGAAAGAGCCAAATAGGTACAGAGGCTGGAATGTTTGGAGAGCAGGGTGGAGGCCAGTGTGGCTGGAGTGTCTCAGTAAGGAGAGCAGGAGGCATGGCGAATGTGGAAGGGCTCTAGTGTGCACGTATGGAAGTTGGACTTTATTTTGAATTAATTGAACAGTAAAGCTAACTTGATCAGATCTGTATTATAAAACAGTTCTTAAATAAATAAAAGACACTCGATGCCAGTGCTGTGGAGTGTTTCACAAGAAAGAGAAAGTGGGATCAGTAAAAGCAGTTAGGAATCTACTGCAGTGATGAAGGAGAATGAATTCTTAAGAATACCCTAGCTGCGTTCACTCCCAGAGACTCATTGCAAACTGGGGCATCTTAATAACGTTCACTTGACCTATCTTCTTATAAATCACTTTTTAATTTTTCCTGCTATTAATAGTTAATGTTTATGGAGAATATAAATTGTGCAGGTTGCTATGCATTTTAAGCTGTCCATGTCTCTGAGTTCTAATCACTGAAAGTTAATGAAGGGCTGAGAAATGTGAGTATAGGTGTGTCAGAAAGGAAAAAGGAAAAGAAAGTAAAAATATTCCCTCTGGTCATTCTATTGGATGTGGTGGTGGTTTAGGAAGGTCTATTTGGCCTTATTGGAATGTCTTTATTCAGGGGATATACAAAGTACCTAAGTGCCTTGACAGCAGGGAACACATGAAATATTTCATACCTTTTTCTTATCCTCTTTCCCAACACCTACCCTTGTGCTCACACCTAATAGATGCGCTAAAGAATGTTTGTTAGACTGTATTGGATGGAGATTGCGTGTAGTCTGTTACGATTTTATTTATTTTTAGGACCGTTATATTCTATCACTTGGCAGAGAGACTGACATACTGGAAGCATCTGATAAAGGCTGTTGAATGAATGAGAGAGTAATAGTCAAGGAGAATAAGAATTCCGAAATAAAATTTCTGAATGTTAGTATTGTCTCTTGTCACTGCAAGCAAGGAGAGGAAGTGGGATTTCCGTTAGTAGGGATGATGGGTCATGCTGAGGGAGCAGAGAAAAACCTGCAGAGCAAGGTGGCTGCGAGCGACATAGCTCAGACCACAGAACAGCATAGAGCCAACATGGTCCACATCCAGAGGTTTGGCAGCTGTGCAGAGGCTCTGAGCGGGGAAAGCAAACAGGAATGGCATGGATGTCTGGTTTGGAGGAGCAGGAGTAGTAGGAAGGGAAAAAGTGGTCTTTGTGCAAAGACGCTGTTTCCTAGGGCTCAGTGCGTTTGGCATTCTGAAGTTCTAACTCTGGGCCCCAATATCCCTGTAAGCCACCTTTAGGAGAGAAGTATTTCATGATTCATGTTTTCAATGTAAGACAGTGTTACCTAGAACTGCATATCCTCCTTCTGTTGAAAAGTATGTTCCTGTTTCCATTGGACCTTCAAAACAAGGAGTCACGCTAAATGTCTGAGAAGCAGAGGTGATGGAGGCTCCGTTGAGCTGGAGATTGCTGAGACAGCCACTGAAACTGTAGACTGAGTTTATCTGAGAGAAGGAGACATTTCTTAAAAGCCATTTCTTAACACTCACAGATGCACCAAAGGGAATAAAAAACGAAGAGATTTGAGTCGCGAGAGAAACCAAGTAATTCCTTATTTATCTTAGTTTTCTGAATGATTAATAGTTTTTCAGGTAGTTGCTTTTTAACTAGTTCTTTGAAGCTGGAAGTTTGTATTTGATAATGTCAGCCTACAGTAGTTAAGCTATGAAAATTTTTACATATACCATGACTGAATAAGTTGCAGCTGTGGTTTTCAAACTAAATATTCGAAGTATCCTAGTTTGTTTTCCTTCAAGAATGACAGCTATGTTCAACACCCTAAGGCTGATGAGGGCTAGCGAAGTTCTTAACTAAGACCTAAAAGGTCTTTTACTTAATAATACATAATGAAATGATTTCCTTTTTTTTTTTAACACTGAAAGTATGGGTACTTTCTGAGTAAATAAATATCTTGAGGCATAAATTTTCATGGCAATTTATACCTCTGAAACTTTTAAAATCTCTTCTCTACCTTAGAATCAAAAGATCACTCCTGACTTTGTAATGCCAGAGGGTGGATAGACATTCCACAGTACAACACTTACCGTACTTTGATATCCCATCTCCAGCCCAACTACAGTTTCACTCTGGCCAGTTCCCTAATCGTCAAATAAGGACTGGTTTAAATGATCATCCAGTTCTAAAGGGCACTGACTACCTAGTCACAATCTAGCTTACCTGGACATTCTTCACAGCTCTCCCAGGAGCCACACCTCCCAAATAAATAGGACCTTTGATTTTCCAGGCAGCTCTAGTAGGAGGAAGACTTTCTTCTAGGACTCGAAGACCATCAATTATCAGTCGGCCACTGCTCTTTTCCCGAATAAAGATCACCTAGATGGAGAGAAGAAAAATAGCACATCTCAAGAGCACCCCAAGTTTAGGGAGAAGGCTATGTTGCCTCTCCTCCCAACTTTACTGTTGCAATACTGTTGAAAATCTGTAGGAATTCTTTATGAAAAGCGGTCCTTTCTCTAAAGGTCAGGAGTTTGTCTCTTTCTTTAAAGCTTGATTGAAAGTTACAGGCTTAACTTCTGAATACAGATTATATTTAGCAAAGTTCTCTATGAAGCTCTTCCCAGTTGGCCAGCTCACATGCTGTCTTCTAAATTTACTGTAATTTATTTTGAGATAAGTTACACTGCTTACCCTTTTCATTACATACACACTGGTTACTTGCTTCAATGCTTAGGTAGTTGCCCCTGTTATATCCTGTCTTCCTAATAGACAGAGTCTTCATTTTGTAACTTCCACAGCTTAGTCCAGAAAAAACATTCAGCAATTATTGTTGAAATTTAGAACTTTATAGGTAGTAGAAAAAAAAAATCTAGTGGAAAATCCTTAGAAACCAAACCAGTTCATTTTGACCATTGTTTCTTTGATTAAAATAACATAAATATAAAAAAGTTGATCTGTCAAAGAAAAATTACACTCAGCCAGTATCTCTGTTAAAATAGTGTGCTTTAGAATTTCTATAATAAATTAACAAAAGTTTTTGCAGTTGAACTCTGAGCATATAGAAACAATTTTAAAATACATGTTTCTAGAGAAACAACTAGTGGGGCATTAGTGTCAGTCCATTTGCCAGTGGTGGATATTTGCAGATAATAATATTCTCTGCCTTCAACTTACATCATGCCATAATCCATCATTATATTTCTCTTGGCTTCTAATCTTCAGTTTCTTGTGGCCAACATTAAACATGAAAACCAGACGGCCGTGGGCTAAGAATAGAGTCATGAAGTCGTTTTCATCCTGATCTGAGACGTAGAAAATCATCCCATAGGAGGAACGAGTTTTCAGACGAATGGAAAACTGAGATCTGGTAAATGAAAAGAAAAAGGTTACGACCTGTAACCTGAGACTGAGGGTGCTCTCTAACTTTCCAAAGCAATATAGGGTAAGGGAGAATGACTAAGTAGCCATTCCATCTACTCCCAAGCAGTTGTACTTCTAACGACCCCTCAGTATTGATAATGAATATTGGGTAAGCACTGCTGGTTCAAAAATCTTAATACTTCTTCATTTCCTTATATTGTACAACAGAGAGACATTCTGCATTTAAGGATGGGTTATTTCAGTTAAGAATCACAGCATATCTTGCTTAAAACTGTGGTTGTAATTAGTTCGGTAAAACCCTATATGTTAAGAAAGCTTATTCATTGGACAAAATATTAGTGAGTAATTAATATGTGTATGGAAATTTGCATACAAACAATATGATTGTGTATTATCTAAAATACAAATTCAATTTTTTTCTCAGTAAAAATTAATCAATGGATATCACATGTTAAACACAGCTGCCAAAATGTGTAGAAATTAAAACTTTGTAGAAATTTAGCTCCAGGCCATAAATAAGATACACTTATTTGGCTAACTTCTACATTTTCCTGAAGAATACAAAATATTGATTCTGCCTGTTAGACAAACAGCAAATTAGGTGTAGGGCTTTCTTATCGAAAGTGCTGCTTGTGTAAGTGTTTGAAAGAGCTATATAAGACCTATATAAGAATATTTGGGTACTAACACTTTAAACCTTTAATAATACTATATAACCTGGAGAGTTGTGATATACCAGGAAGGGATGAGAGGTTTCAGAGATGGGTTTAGGGACAACAGAGAAATGAACATGTTTGTATTTTCAGCATCTTTTCTCTTACTAACCTTCCAGCTGTTCAGAAGCATTCTATTTACAACGTGAAAGCAATTTGTATGGGAGAGGGAAAGTGATATCAAGGTTACCAGTCCTTGAAATTTGTCCCATCTTCCTTTCTTTGATTGTCTTTTCTTTTTAATAAGACACAGCAAACACCTAGAGAATGCTGTTTTATGCACCTTACTTTTGGGGAAAAAGTCACAGAGGATGTAATTTATTGAAGAGTATAAATTGTGTACTATTTAGTATTTCTTTTAAGGATAAACAAATAGGATTAAGGTGGCACAGAGAGGAAAGGTCATAGGAAAAATGATGCTATATGGCAAAAAAGGGTAAAACCCAATCATGGTATTGACTTTCTAGAAGCATAGAATTTTACTTTACTTTTCACCAAAATCTCCTTTTAAGTGTTCAAACTCTTGGCGGCTGTTGGCCGTTCCCCCGTACTGGTGGGCGTGCTCTATTGCTCTAGGGCTGTTGGAAAGGTGGCAGTGAGAGTCTCTTGGAGCATTCCTCTCTAGGAATTTCAGGCCAACAGGATCCCATGAAGGTGCTTCTTTATTTTTCTCTCCCTATAAGCATAGGAAACAAAATGAAGGCATAAAAGTGACATACTAGTAGCAAATATTCATTTGTTATTTCCTTAACAATAGCAGTAATAAAATAATTAAAGTGTGTCCTATTTGTGCATTGCCCAGTAATGAAATGGTTACTTATGCTTACCACCATAAGGAAATGCCAGCAGTAGCTGCAGCAATAACAGCAGCAAATAACAGAGCATGTTTACAAATCCAAAATTCTAGTCTGTGATAACAGAGCAGAGTTAAACTGAAGCTACAAGGATAATGCTCTTGCATTTAAATTAAATGGAATATTAACCAATGGCGGAAAGTAAAGTTGGCGATAAAATAACCCTAGAGAATTGATCAATAAAATCCACATATTATAAACAATTTTACTTTAACACACACTCATTATTATTTACACATGCTGTGTAAAATGTTAAAATATTTAACATCTTCAAAATATTTAAGAATATTTTTGGTGATAAAATATGTAGCATAGGCCCTGGCCGGTTTGCTCAGTGGTAGATCGTCGGCCTGGTGTGCAGAAGTCCCGGGTTCGATTCCCGGCCAGGGCACACAGGAGAAGCGCCCATCTGCTTCTCCACCCCTCTCCCTCTCCTTCCTCTCTGTCTCTCTCTTCCCCTCCCGCAGCCGAGGCTCCACTGGAGCAAAGATGGCCCGGGAGCTGGGGATGGCTCCTTGGCCTCTGCCCCAGGCGCTAGAGTGGCTCTGGTTGCTACAGAGCGACGCCCCCTGGTGGGCAGAGCGTCGCCCCCTGGTGGGCGTGCCGGGTGGATCCCAGTCGGGTGCATGCGGGAGTCTGTCTGACTGTCTCTCCCCGTTTCCGGCTTCAGAAAAATACAGAAAAAAAAAAAATATGTAGCACACTTTTATGTGACAGGATATAGAACAGTTTAAATATCATCTTGTGCTCTTAAAATTGCACTGCTGATTTTAAAATTTAATGTTGTGAAACTATAGGGTACTCTTTAATGGTTCTTTAGTCTTTACTTTCTGAAGCAAAAGTAAGTGCAAATGACTGATCATTCAGGCATTTATTCATTGACTCAGGCAAATGTTTATTGATTAGCTAATAGGTGGAAGAGAAGGAGAAAGGAATCAATGTTTCTGAAAACCTTCCACAGGGCACTGAGCAGCGGGGAACAGAAAAGTGAATGAGAAATGGTTCCTATATTTTACGAAACTAAAAATCTGTTTGAAGGAATAGGTGTATAAAGAGGAAATTGGAAGACAGGTTGGTGCCAAATAGAACCTTATACGACTTGCTAGAGGATGGTGTTCTGTTTTATGAGGTGATAAGGAGCCACACAGGTGTTTTTTTTAATTATTTTTTTTAATTTACTCACTTTAGAGGAGAAAGAGAGAGAGAGAGAGAGAGAGAGAGAGAGAGAGAGAGAGAGAGAAGGGGGGAGGAGCACGAAGCATCAACTCCCTCATGTGTCCTGACCGGGCAAGCCCAGGGTTCTGAACTGGCGACCACAGCTACACAGGTTTTAAAAGCAGGGAGTGGCCTGATTTGACCTACTTAGGAAAAAAGCTTGCAACAAAGGAAGGGCAGATAGGAGAGGATATATTTGGTAGTAAGGAGAACTGAAGCATACAGCAAAGTTCAGGATGAAATACAGGATTAAATGGAAAAACAAAAAATCCTGGTTCCAGATTATTGAATGAACACACACCTTTAGTTTCCACCACTCCCTAATTCCTCTAGAAATGTCAGAAGAACTATATATATAAAAATAAATCCATCTCAGTCCTGGAAATCTAAGAAGGTTCCTACTAGATGAACAAACAGGGTAAAAATTTCCGAAAGATACAATACAGATAGAAACAGATTCACAGTAAAACTCTTAATCTTATATGGGCAAAAGACAAGATCTTCCCCCAAAATCAGTGTTTCAAGCAAAAGCCAGAATTACCCTCAAAATCCAAGTGTGGTGGACAGAGGGCAGACCCGCTGTGCCACTGCTCTGCTCTGAGAGCAGCCCCCAGCCTGGTGGTGGGGGCAGAGACTCTCCCAGTGCTGGCAGATAAGGGAGGGGGCGTGGGGGGGGGGCTCAGAGACTCACCCATCCTAAAGAAAACCCACTCGGTTCCACTGTCCCTCTTCCCTTCCTCACATAGCAGTCGGGACTCCGACTTGATCCACTGCTACAGAAGCAAGGTTTCTCTCTTTAGTTGGAAGAGATACACGTAGGTAACAATATTTTTTTTGGCTCAGGCCCTCACGGCCTTAGTTTCAAGCCATGAGCGGGCAGAATGGGATGGGGTGGGGAGATTCAGGGAAACTTTCCCTCTAACATATCTTGGGGAATTTCCCCAGACTCCATGCTGTATTCCAGCCTTCCTGCAGCAGCATGCCTTCTAATGGGAGATGTGATCACCTTTGTCTTGTAGAAGGGCACAGGAAATGCTCTGCCTGGGGCCTCAAGGGTGGGGTGAGAGTCTGGGGGGAGTATGGGGGTTTTCTCTAATTTTGGCTGTTCCTCCTTCTCTCTATTCCTAGGGAGACTATCTCACTCCTTCGCACTCAGTGCAGCCACTTAACTATGGGAAGAGTGCAACCGTGGATTAGAGATAGGGGCTCAGCATGCTCAGGGTTACTAGACCATGACAGTCTCAGTTAATCAGTCCGGCCTTTCTCTGTGTCAGTGTGGGAATAGATGAACTAGAATCTGTCTCTTGTCTGCTACAAACATTAATAAACTCTGATATCTTTATATATAGCAACCAAATATTATAAGTCCTCTATGGATATATGCTCTGAATATTAATGATAATAAAAAAGAATAGTTATAATTTAAACTAATTCATTACCATATAACACAGAGATTTAGTTTATTATCCCAAAAAGGCTATGTGTGTGGGGATTCTTACCAAACCTTATTAGACTCTGACTTTACCAATATAATTTATTTGTTTGAGTGTCTATTGGTTGCAATCCAACTGGTGGTACCAATTTCAACTCAGCAAGATTCTTTTGCTTCAGATAACAACCAAACTAGTTAAGTTACTTAATAAAAAGAGGGTAATATGTTACAAGGGATATGAGAGTATCTTAAGAACACAATCCAAGAAAAGATAGTTTAGTGGTGTATGCCGTAGTCACGGCCATCACAGCTGCCAAGCACATGTAGGTTTGCATTAGATTCAGATAGCCGGTAATGAAACAATGGAGCCCAAAACTGGTGAGCCATCTTTTATTCTAGCCTTGAAACTGGGGCGCAAGTAAATACACACAGTGGGCAAACTCTTCCCTTTCCATTCAGGGCTCCCAAAGCCACTGACTTTCTCCCAGTTTTCCTAGAATCAAAGGCTCCACTAGCTCAGTCACCTCTGTTCCCCATCTCCTTTTCTCTGCACAAACTCTGCACAAACCAGCTTCTCCTTCAGTACCCTGCCATCTTGCCTGCCTCTCCTGCAACAACGTGGCCTCTGCAAAAATGGCCTCCTAGCTCCTCCTTCTTCTTCCTTCTTAAAGCTTTAGGTGTGAAACCCCTCCTCCAGCAAGCATTAGCATAACCAAGACCCTTCTCAAGCAGGAAGGTAATTAGCTGTTATGACCTGACAGCATCATCACGTGGACAGCAGCCATTTTTAACAATAAAAGTGAGCAAAATAAAATAACACAAATTTTACAAACTTATTTGCCCAACAAGTGGGGTCCTATCAGGGGCAAGAATTGGAAATTGGAAAGCTAGAAAAAATCAGGGTACTCCTTTTCTGGACATTATCATTTTTCTTTCTTTGCTGGACAGCTTTCTGCCTTTTTCTTTTTCTAGTTAAAGACATTTTCTTTCCCTGTGCATGATTAACATGGAGCTCTTAGGTTTACATGTTCTCTATTCAATGACCATCCCAGACTAGTCTCTCTGGGTTCTGAGTCTCCAAGAGGAGAACATGATGGTCCAGCTTAGCTGACATGATCTACCCTGGTCCAATCATCTATATCAAGGTAGATGAGGTTACATACCTAAATACTGGGACTCCCTGGTACATAGAAAATCAATTCTCAGAAAAGGGAGTAGCTGGCCAGATACCCCAAGAACAATGGCTATTACAATGTATAGAATATTTATTTATTTTCACATTAAACCACCAATGAGAAGATATTGTTCCAAGAAAGTTTGAAAACTTAAAAATTACAAATAATTTTCAGGCTGGAACATAGCTGGTAAGACAGGTACCCTTATATACTCATGAGGAAGTACAAAATCACTTTTATCTTTTTGGAAAGTAATTTGCTTTGACCCAGTAATTCTGTCTCTAGGAATATATCCTAAAAACGTATTCAGCAAAATGATCAAAGATTAATGTACAGTGTGTCTGTAAAGTCATGGTGCACTTTTGACTGGTCACAGGAAAGCAACAAAAGATGGTAGAAATGTGAAATCTGCACCAAATAAAAGGAAAACCCTCCCAGTTTCTGTAGGATGATGTGGCAGCATGTGCGCATGTGCAGATGATGATGTAACACCGTGTATACAACGGAGCAGCCCACGGCCATGCCAGTTGAGATGTGGACGGTACAGAGGAAAGTTCAGTGTGTTCTGTGGCTTGCTAAATTAGAATCTGTGACCAAAGTGCAACGTGAATATCGGCGTGTTTATAATGAAGCGCCACCACATAGGAATAACATTTCTCGGTGGGATAAGCAGTTGAAGGAAACCGGCAGTTTGGTGGAGAAACCCCGTTCTGGTAGACCATCAGTCAGTGACGAGTCTGTAGAGGCTATACGGGATAGCTACCTAAGGAGCCCTAAAAAATCTGTGCGTGAGCCCACATCGAACTGCACTGAATAGGTATGAAACTGGGAGAGTTTTCCTTTATTTGATGCAGATTTCACATTTCTATTGTCTTTTGTTGCTTTCCTGTGACCGGTCGAAAGTGCATCATGACTTTATGGACACACTGTACTATAATCTTTAACCATAAAAGAAAGAAAACTGGAAACAACTGGAAGTCTATTAGTGGTTAAATCAATTATAATAAATGCATTAAATGCAATATTAAGAAGTTATTGTGAAAATAAATTATCATAGCCCAAATTGCTATAATTCAGCCTTGATAATAATTTAAACCAGAGGCCACAATTTCTTCTTGGTAGCTGTTTAAGAAATTATTGATATAGTGTAAATAAATCTAAGAGAAGATTAGCAAACACTGCCATTCTGATTACCAATAAATAAATAAATAAATGAAATCTATAGTGATTCTATATCTTCTTACAAAGTTGAGTTTCTAAGACTTTTTATCATAAAGACTAAGATGTTCTTATAATATTGGAATGCTTGTGTTAATAGTTCCAAGAGCTATTGATTGTAACCTTGAGACTGTGAGTTTGTTTAGGAAACAACATTTGATAGATGGCTTCATACAGAAAACTGTTTTCATTTAAAGAGATAAACTGTGTTTGCTTTAGAAAGTTGATCTTTCTCATCAGCCTGTGATATTAACCTGCTGTCTATGATCTGGGACCGGAGATCTAGTCCCAGCTAAACAATTCTCAGGATAAACCTTTTAGCATCCATATATAAAGGTGACAGTAAGATACTATCAGAATTTAATAGTTTCCTCTAAAAATCCTTCAGGGTGTCCTCCAGCAAAATCCTTCATAAATATCAATAAAATTATTTCTCTGTCTGAATCACTTTTAGAAAAAAATCTTCCATGTGAAATTCAGGAATGAATCTTGAATAACTTGTAAGATTTGATTATAATGAACAAAATTATTAACTTTGATAAAGAAATCATGTGTGAACAAAGGGAAGTTTCATGGGCATTTTAAAAGTGTTCTATATAAGCTGTCCTATGTGGGTAGTGAAAAACCAAGATACAATGGGCAGTGAAGAGCCATCATAAGAAAGAGCTGGTGGGGATGCTTCCCTCTGTGAATGGTTCTAAAGCCAGCCTTGGAAAGAAGTTAGTTTTCCCCTTGAAAAGATGCTCAGCCCCACTAGCATTCAAGAACAAGTACATTAAAACCACAATGAGATATTATAATTTGTCCATTAAATTGACTACATTATAAAAATTTGACCATATCTAGTATTAGCAGTTGTTAGCAGAGAGACAATAGGTTTTTTCAAATGCTGTTTGTGAGAGTGTAAACTAGAATAGCAAATGCTATATTACACTAATCTAAGCAAACCCACTTTTAGGAATTGACAGCCAGAAACACTCATGAGACTTTATAGAAATTTAACAGCTCAAGTGTACTGAATGGTTACTCTATGCCAAGTGCTGTGCAAGAACATTTAATGCATTAACTAATTTAATCCTTTTAAGAACTCTACAATCAGATAGCTAAATGTTTATTGAACACCTACTATGTGCATTGCTCTAGACCCTCAGGATAATCCATGAACAGAACAAAGGAGCTTGCATTCTGACAGACAGACAATAAATAATAAAATAAACAAAGTATATAATCAATAAAAATGTGACAAGTTCTATGGAAAAACGAAGAATTAGAAAAAGGCAAGAAGGCCCTGGCTTGTTGGCTCAGCAATAGAGTGTTGGCTCGCTGTGTAGATGTCCTGGGTTTGATTCCCAGTCAGGGCACACAGGAGAAGCGACCATCTGCTTCTCCAACCCTCCCCCTCTCCCTTCTCTCTCTCTTTACCTCCCACAGCTATGGCTCGGTTGGAGCATGTTACCCCCCCAACTCCCCATGTTGAGGCACTAAAAATAGGTTGGTTGCTTAGCAATGGAGCAATGGCTCCAGATGGGCAGAGCATTGCCCCAGATGGGCAGGGGCTTGCCAGGTGGATCCAGTTTGGGGCACATGCGGGAATCTGTCTCTCTGCCTCCCCACTTCTCACTTAGGAAAAAAAGAAAGAAAGAGGCAAGGAAATCAGTAGTACCGTGGAAGGCAGGAGGAAGGCTGTGGTATAGAGTAAGGGGTTAAAGCAGGACTCGTGGAGCAGATGGGAGTTGAGCAATCCTAGAAGGAGGAAAAGGCATTGTGCAGATGTGGGGAAAGAGTGGTCTAGGAAGAAGGAAGGCTCAAGTGAAGGCCTCAAGGTTGGAGTGCACATGGTCCTCCTAGGAAGAGCCAGAAAATTAGTGCGGGGAGAAGAGCGAGTGAGGGAAAGGGGCCTGGCTAATATAAGGCCTCTTATGACATTGTAGAAACTTGGGCTTTTATTCTGAGTGCAGATGAGGTCCACTTTGAGTAGAGGGGTGACATCGTATGACTTATATAATATTTATAAGGATCTGGCTGCTGCATTGAAGAGAGACTGTTGGGAAACCAGAAAGAAGCAGGGAGGCCTGTTAAGAGGCTACAGTGATAATTCAGATGGGAGACGATGGTGTCTTGGGCCAGGGTGGGAACATGGGAACCTGAGCACAGTATAAAATTGGGACCAGGAAGGGGTGGGTGGTAGGTGAGAAATATTAAAAGAATGAGAAAGAATAATAGAGAATGCAATCTAAGAACTCAGGATTTTTGATGATGGAGCAGCTCTAGTTGATGCCACAGATCAACTGTACATGTGAGTTATTTAAGTGGAGATCAAGAAAAGAAGGGGAAACAAATATAACAAAAGCCTGAGATTGTTACACCAAATCAAGTGATATATGAGAATAATAGTATCAATAGTATGATATATATAGATTGTTAAATATGGAGCAATTTAAACCCTGCTATTGATTGAAAAGTAGTTGGAAGTTTGAGTAAAAGATGATTCAAACTGTTTTCTTAGGAACAAGAATTGATGCAACAGAGCTGGCAAATTGGACTATATGTTACTATAAGAATCTTTCATGCATACAGTTGCAAATTAAAGTAAATTCTACAAAGTGTCAGTGTCTAAGGTTGTGTGAGTGGAATACAAGGACAATTGGGAACCTGGCATAGCGTTATTTTACCTTTTTCTTCTGACTTGTTTTAGGCTTTGAGGAATTTTTTCCTTTTTTGTGAAGGAGTAGCAATGGTGAAGATTCAATGGGACACTCATAAAGGGAAGTGTGGACCTTTTCAGAATACCGTTGGAAATCTTCAACCTCCACGTCTCTGTCCAACCTATGTTTGTAATGAAGGGGAAAAAAGCCTTAAAAATATTGTTCAGAATTACAGGATGAAAACTATGGAAGTCAGAGGCTTCAGCAATTAAAAATTTTTTTTGTGTGTGTGTGTGTGTTTGTGATGGGACTTTATCCATCAATCACCATCTTAATCAGAATCCTTCAATGATAATTTAACCAGTTAATTAATAACTTTGTGCCTGGTACCAGCACATTCTGACCGATGAACGTCTTTTCCCTCACCACACTCTGGGTGATTGGGGCCACCTCTGTATTACTTAACCTGCATGAAATTCCTGCTTTGTTCTTTGTTAAGGATCTAAATGAATGGCTTGCCTTAAAGTCATGCATTAAACTATCATTTTCTTAAATCTCTAACAGGGATTTGGGTATTTTGCTCTGTTATATCATTAATAAAAGTACAGGAATAATCACATCTAAAATTTATAGCTGTGGTATGTCAGGTGCTTTATGCATATTATGTCATTTAATCCTCATAATAAGCCTACCAGGCAGACACTATCATTACCTGCAGTTTGCAGGTAAAGAAACAAAGGCTTGCCTGACCAGGTGGTGGCACAGTGGATGGAGCGTTGGCCTGTGATGCTGAAAACTCAGGTACAAAACCTAGAGGTCGCCGGCTTGAGTGTGGGCTCATCTGGCTTGAGTGTAGGGCTCACCAGCTTGGTGCGGTGTTGCTGGCTTAAGCATGGGATCATAGATATGACCCCATGATAGCTGGCTTGAGCGCAAAGGTCAGTGGCTTAAAGCCCAAGGTCACTGGCTTGAGCCCAAGGTTGCTGGCTTGAGCAAGGGGTCATTGGCTCCGCTGTAGACACCCAGTCAAGGCACATATGAGAAAGCAATCAATGAACAACAAAGGTGTTGCAACAAAGAATTACATGATGAAAACTATGGAAGTCAGTTTTGATGTTTCTCATCTCTCTCCCTTTCTGTCGGTCTTTCCCCATCTGTTCCTGTCTGTCTGTCTCTCTTGCTAAAAAAAAAAAAAGAATGAAAAAAGAAAGAAAGAAACAAGGGCTTATGTCACAAGGTCATACAGAAATTGAAAGACAAAAAAATCTAATTACAAACCCAAGTTTGTCAGCTGCTCAAGCACTTGCAAGCTTCTAAGTATTACCTTAATGCTTCTGACAAATTTCATAGTTCTGTTTAAATAATGTAAGTATTTTTATTATTGAATTGATCTTCTTTATCAATCATGCAGATTTATAAAGAATAAAAATATTATACCTGGTAAAGTAGGCATTACTTATACAGCCAGTAAAGTTAGCATACTGGGGACTGATGGGTGAGCCACCAAAGTAAAACTTCTTTTCATCTGCTTGCGTGCGCTCTGCTTTCCCTTTGGTGGGGTTCTTATTCCCAAGTCGGCTCTTGTCGACTACGAGTTCATATCTGCAGAGGAAAAAACTGCTTTATACACCACATGGCTAACGTTCTACCGTGAGTCCTATGCCAGGTTGCAGGTTTCCTCATGGAATTGAAATGGGACATCTGGTTAATAAAAAGGCAATAATTTTCTAGTCTCTTTCCAAGACCTAAGACAGGGGTCAGGAACCTTTTTGGCTGAGAGAGCCATGAATGCCACATATTTTAAAATGTAATTCCATGAGAGCCATACAGCGACCCGTGTACGTTAAGCATTATCCAATAAAAATCTGGTGTTGTCCTGGAGGACAGCTGTGATTGGCTCCAGCCACCTGCAACCATGAACATGAGTGGTAGGAAATAAATGGATTGTAATACATGAGAATGTTTTATAATTTTAACGTTATTATTATTTTTATTAAAGATTTGTCTGCAAGCCAGATGCAGCCATCAAAAGAGCCACATCTGGCTTGCGAGCCATAGGTTCCCAACCCCTGACTTAAGACATGATTGACTATTTCTGTACACAGAAAAGACCCTCCAAACCATGACTGAGATTTAAACCCATAAGTTAAGATGACTAATCATCAACATTTTTTTTTATTTTTGGTGGAACAAAACAGAATATATCTCATGGTGATCATTTCAACATGTTTATGGGAGATCATTTTCACTGTTAAGCACATTGAATGGTTTTGATCCTGATTGGAAATGGACTCCAGAAAAGCCCTGTTAATGTTTTCCTGTGATGGTAGGGCTCCATGCAAGTGGACATAGGATAGGAGCAATCTACAACAGAGCTGCATGTCATATCCTAGAAAGCTTTCTTATTATGGGAAAGAAATTCACTATTACATATTTTACAGATAAAATTAGAGATTTTAAAATGTGGCCACGGCCCTGGCCGGTTGGCTCAGTGGTAGAGCGTCGGCCTGGCATGCAGGGTACCTGGGTTCGATTCCCAGCCAGGGCACATAGGAGAAGCGCCCATTTGCTTCTCCACCACCACCCTCTCCTTCCTCTCTGTCTCTCTCTTCCCCTCCCGCAGCCAAGGCTCCATTGGAGCAAAGATGGCCCGGGCGCTGGGGATGGCTCCTTGGCCTCTGCCCCAGGTGCTAGAGTGGCTCTGGTCGCGGCAGAGCGACCCCCCGGAGGGGCAGAGCATCGCCCCCTGGTGGGCAGAGCGTCGCCCCTGGTGGGTGTGCCGGGTGGATCCCAGTCGGGCGCATGCGGGAGTCTGTCTGACTGTCTCTCCCCATTTCCAGCTTCATAAAAATACAAAAAAAAAAAAAAAAAAAATGTGGCCACACATGTAGCATTCTCAATCGCCAAATTGAAAACTAAATGCCACCAATATATGCTGAGTTCTTTCTATGTGCAAAACACTGTCCTCCAGTGAGTAAGTACTATGTTCAGGTACTTTCCTCGAGGCAATTATAGCCTATGGTTTTATTGGGGGGAGGGGAGATCTTTGTATTACATCCCTGTTCACTAATTTTATGGGGACTTATTTTGCACGTCTTACAAATTAAGAGCAATTTTTTAAAAAAGGAGGTAAGTAGCTCCTTTCAACATTAAAAAAAAAAAACCACTAGAAAAGTAATAGCATAGCCTGTTATTCATAGCGGTCAATTCCCAGAATCATGCCCCACAGATAAAGCCATCTGGTGGAAGACACATGTGGTGAGGAGCCGTACCTTGTGGGTGAGACAGAGGTGATGACGAAGTGGGACAGCCCGTCATTGTACTGCTTATCTGAGGCCTGCACCTTGGTTCCTTTCACGCTCATGGTCACAGTGCCATTATCCAAGGAAACGGAGAATACGTCTGACTGCAATGCAAGTGCGGGGTGTAAGCAGGGAGCCAGGTATCAGAAAGATGAACATGCTTCCAACCTTTCCTTAATGCTATTGCTAAAGGAACACCCAGTGTGAAGGAAGTGTGCTTGTGAAATACTTTTATGAATAACAACAAAAACAAAATACTTGATTGCTTATATTGGCATTGCCTATCAAATTAGACATGTTTCTGTGGGGGGAAAATCATCTATATTTAGAATTGAAAATTTCTGGTGATTTCATTGTGCTGAAAGTTGTCCTAATGTCAGTTACTTTCCAAACTCAGGCGTTTCTATTCCATCATGTCCCACTTTTAATCCCTGTAGATAAGGCAATATTTGAACCTCCTTGGGGATGTGGCTAGATGACCAAGCAAAAGTTAATTCGCTCAGGTAATCTGAGGCAGGTTAGGTGACAGAGTTTCTACAAAGTGCTTTGGGTCAATTTTCACAGATGTTACTGATTTAAATTAAATTCAATATAAATGTGATAGATACAAATAATAAGTATGTCAAGTGAAAGGTGTTGTAATTTATATTATGACCTAGTCCATCAGTGTATCTATTGGTAATGACCTTTGCAGAGATAAATCAGTTGAATCTTAGGGTCACTACACTTCTACAGATCTTATTTTATTTTTGAAATAATATATCTTTAAGACGAGCTCAAGTATTCTTCAGCAAATGCAATGAGAGAGAAGTTATCTTCTTTTTACTATTTTATAAATTATATCATACTTATTTCTTCTTTTTTTTTAATTCAGTGAGAGGAGGGGAGGCAGAGAGAGACTCCTGCATTGTGCCCTGACTGGGATCCACCCAGCAAGCCCACTAGGAGGCAATGATCTGCCCATCTGCAGCCCTTGCTCCATTGTAACCGGAGCCATTTTTTTTTTTTTAGTGCCTGAGGTGGAGGCCATAGAGCCATACTCAGCACCTGGGGCCAACTCACTCCAATCAAGCCATGGCTGCAGGAGGGGAAGAGAGAAAGAGGGAGAGAAAGAGAGAGAGAAGTGAGAGGGGGAGGGGTGGAGAAGCAGATGGGTGCTTCTCCTGTGTGCCCTGACTGGGAAATGAACCCTGGACTTCCAGACACCGGACCGATGCTCTACCACTGAGCAAACCGGCCAGGGCCACACTTATTTGTTCTTAACATTCAGTGGTTCTTAACATTTTTTGTGCCATGGACCACTTTGGCAGTTTGGTGATAGATACATATGGACCCCTTCATAAAATAATGTTTTAATATGCAGAAAACAAAATTTTTAGAAACACAAAAGAAACCAATCACATTGAAATACAGTTTCAAAATATTAAAACAATAAATTTGTGATATAGTAATACATGTACTTCTTATTAAGGCATTAAATAATAATATCTAGAAACAGATCTAATAAGTACTATAATTTAGAACTAGCAATGAGCAAAAATAATATTTTGAGGTATCTGTGACAACTTAAATGTAAAATGAAAAAGTTATAGGTACTGCTAATATTATTGTAATTAGTTGCCAGCATTCACAATGGAAGAAAATGCTAAATTTTAGTTGGAAAAATTAAAGATGTAATTTTTCCCCATGAAGTCTACAGACCTTATAAATTCTTTTCATGAACCCCCAAGGAGTGGGTCTATGAATCCCAGATTAAGAACCCCTGATGTACTATATCTAATACTTTATAAAGTACCTAAAATAAGGCATTCTCTGTGTATATATATGTGAATCAAAGTGAATCTGAATAAAAAAAAATCACTGTTAACATGCTTAAAAGTATTTTTAATAGACAAAACAATTATCACAAAGAAGTTTCCTCAGCGAAAAACAAGTACTTACCCCTGAAGCGTGATAGAATAGTAACCCATTTGGTTGTAACGTTTGGAAATTGAAACCTCCTTCAAAGCCATCAAAGAAAGCTATTTTCTGAGTTGAAGCAATGAAACTCTGTCCATTGAAATATGCTCTGCGAGATATCTGTGTGCCAAAAAAGTGAATTTAGTGTTTGTAATAATTATCAAATGTTTAAAAAGTGAATTTCTCACATATCAACGGTCTTGTTTGCTGGTTTCTTATTAATAGTTTTTTAAACTTCTAGTTTATACTGGAATTCAGGCATATTCACCTTCCTTCTGTGTGTCTCTAACAGATGGGTTTCAACTTATTCACTTCCTCTACCCTGAGTGAGTAATGGTGCTCACACAGCCTCTCTGGGTTTTGCAAGCCCCACCCATGGAAAACTGAGGAAACTGGACAAGTCACACTGGAACCTCACAATCTTTCCTGACCTAATGATTCTTTCTGCTGATGGTGGAAAAGAGCCCAAGGTGGACCTAGAATTACAAAGAAGCTCAAAAGAGCTATCCAGCTTTTGAGAGTGAAAAGTTCTGTATTTATTTATTATTATTTATTATTATAAAGCTTTTGATTGGTACTTACAAGAGAGTCTTCTGGGCATCCGTAACCTACTCCCAGGGTTTCTGTCTGCTCTAATAAATTGAAATCTTTCTTTTGGAACTGGAAACCCTTCATGCATCCTCTGAAGTTGATATCTAGGGGAAGGTGTGCTCGTAGAGTCCTGGAAAAGAAAAGTAATCTTCACTGGTATAGCCATGATGATGATGCTACTCTACATAAGTAGGCTATGTGACTTAACTTTATTTATAATCACTTATAGCTGACCTTTTTAAGGTCAAAAATGGTCAATTCTTGACAATTTTACATGGTGTAGGCTATAAAAGTAAACTAAGAAATCTTAATTTCTTATGTCACAATGCTAAGTTAAGAAGAAAACCCAGTTATCAGTCTTTCACTGATCCATTTGTGTCATAAATTTATCTTCTTGGCTTATTTGCAACACACACTGTAATCAAGTAAGGCTAGTATGACTTCTGGGTCTTGGGATCATTAGGAAAGTAAGAAATCTTTTATCTTGAAGATCAGGGATGGCATTTTTCTCATTACTGTAACCCTAGTACCTATTATCATACCTAGTATATAGGAGTACCCAAGAACATGCTACTGGATATTGAATGAATATAAAATTAGTTTTGACCAGATTACAATGCCTTTAATGTATTTTAGATGAACACTAGCCAGACTAAGAAGTAACGTTGCCTACATTGTGCTCCGACAATATCACACCGGGAGGGCCATACTGATGGACAGATTGGGGTACATGTAATGGCAGTGATGGTGGTTAAAGGTCCAACCTGGCATGGTTGAAGGACTGAAGAGGCTATTTAGTTTGAAAAGGAAGCTTGGGGAGCCTTTTAAAAATAGGAACCATTGTGACACGGAAGGGGGATGACACTAGTTATGATTCGAAATGAGGAAAAGCTATAAAGCTTTTTATAAAAATGTAAATAAAATTTTTAATAAAAATTTGAAGTAACTAAAATTGATATATATATATATATATATATATATATATATATTTGCATTCAGAGGTAATCACAGATACATCACTACATTTATTCCAAGAGAGGTGTGAGAGCCAATGGAGTGGGGATCTGTATGGGATGAGAGAGTGAATTCTACCAGCATTTCTCAACCTTGGTTGCACAGTAGAATTACCTGATTGGGGAAGAGTTTTGTTTTGTTTGTTTGTTTTTAAATATTACATTGTGGCCTTATCTCAGAGCATTCAGAATTTCTGGAGAGTGGTCATGGCCAATGGCGTTTATAAAGCTCTCTAGGTTATTTCAATGGGAACCAGGGTTAAGAACCACTGGACTGGAATATCCAAAATCTATCTCTCACTCTTAAAAGTCTCTGATGCTATGGACTGATTGTAATAAGAGATAGCAAAATTTTAAATATATTTAGAATTAATGTTTCACTATATGCAATTCACAACCCCTTATATAAACTTAAAAATTTTCCCTTAAATTTTTTACCAATATATGCTATTTGAGAATTCAAATAAGTTTAAATTAAGACTAAAACAAAAGTAAAGGGACATAATTAAACCTATAGATCATATGGAGTAGATACTAATTAAGGGGTCACGAGGACTGGCTGCAAAGGGCCCAAAGATGCATACACGTGTGTGCATGTGCCTGTGCACATGGATAAAAGTAGCAGGTGAGGGATCCTAAAACTTTTTAATAGATCTATCCTGGGTGTTGAATACTCAGCCCAGTACATTGTGAGGAACAAAGAACCACTTAACTAAGATATTGACAAAAACCCAGAAAATTTACCTGGATTGTAAGATTTCTGGGGGAGCCCCTCCAATGTATATGTCTGTAAAAGGTATTTTCATCTTTTCATTGTCCATGCTCTTGACATGTCGTCTGTCAACTACCAAAATCATTTTCTTATCATTGTGGTAAATGATTGAGATCTAGGAGAAATAATATGTAGGAAGTCTTGATCACTGTTTAACAATCAACTTTTTGATAACTACTGTATATTTTAATTATTCTGGTTAAAACAGTTGAACTTCCATGTTCTTATGCTTATTTGTTTACAAAATGGGAAATAGATTTTCCTTTCTCACTCGGACATGAAAATTCTTACTTATAAATTCATACTTCCTGGAGAAGGATTTCCATACAGAGAAGGAGCTAGACTGGGAACCATTTGTCATAAAGCCAATTGATTTCTTTGGCCCCTTTGAGGAGATTTGGGAAAGAATTATAAACAGGTACCTTCTGGACTGTAGACTGAATATTACTGGTTTTATTTTTTGGTGATATAGTGAGAAGCCTTAATAAATCTGTGAAAATGTTAGTCAGAAAAATAGTTAAAATAATCTTTTATTGTAAACCATCCTCATGAAAGCTATGGACTTTTAACTGAAAACAGAAATATATCTTCTTACTCTCCACAATTTGGTTCAATTTTAATGGTAATATGACTTAAACAAAAATTTTTTTTTTCTGAAGTGAGAAGGGGGGGCAAGGGGAGGCACACAGACAGACTCCCGCATGCGCAGGACCAGGATCCACCAGGCATGCCCACCAGGGGGCAATGCTCGACCCATGTGGGGCATTGCTCCACTGCAACCAGAGCCATTCTAGCACCTGAGACAGAGGCCACAGAGCCATCCTCAGTGCCCGGGCCAACTTTGCTCCAATGGAGCCCTGGCTGCAGGAGGGGAAGAGAGAGACAGAGAGGAAGGAGAGAGGGAGAGGTGGAGAAGCAGATGGGCACTTCTCCTGTGTGCCCTGGCTGGGAATTGAACCTGGGACTTCCACACACCAGACTAATGCTTTACCGCTGAGTTAACCGGCCAGGGCCCAAAGGTAATATGACTTTTATAGATTTTATTAAATTGTAGATTTAAAGTCATTGTTAATAAAAATAGATGGTTATCAGTATACTGCACATCTGTTTCAAGACTAAAGAGCATTCTTTGTGGTTTCTCTTTACAAGGGATCTGTGTTAGTATTTTCTAAGTTCTGGATATATGGTTTAAAAGGAGATTCTCTATTTACTTATATGTACTCTTTACATATAGTGAGGCTCTAAGGATAACTAAGCAAATAGCTGTATATCTACATGCTGGCATTTTCAACAAATGTGTAGAAGGATTCTACAGGAGTATCACTATAATCAAGATATTGAGCATTAACAGGAGCTTTTTGAGTAATGAAGCAACTAAAATAAATCTTTCAGTGACTCTTTTCTAGAAAGGTCAATATGACAAAAACATCTATTTTTTAAAGTAAATGTTATCCTGGAGTTAAGTAGCCGAGTGCCCTTTAGTTGGTCTTCAGAAGTGAAGGTGTTTCGTTTAATTACTTTTTTACCTAACCTGGCTGAATATCTGATTAAATCAATAGATCTAAGTTCAAGCAAAGCCAAATCAAACAGAAAAACTATCCAAACTGCAATGATTTGTACCTCGTGGTATTTTGCATCATTAATTTGAGCTCTCTTCACAGTGTCTTCAAGATGCACAGGGCCATTGCTAAATCCAAAGTCATAGAACACATGCAGATAACCATTGCGCATTTCCAGGCTGAAAAACATGCTCTGCAAAGAGAAGGAAGTTATAAAATGTGAGCATCTGCTATTATACAAGTGTAGATTTAGCTGAATTTGGGAAATAACACTGTATTCCTTATTATTGAAATGTAAAATTATAACAACATCCTCATCAGCAGTTATGTTTCATATTAATATACCAAAATGTTAATATTTATATACAATTCAAAACAGCTATACTCTATGGGTTTTTGTTTTGTTTGTTTTTTTGAGTGAGAGAGAGAGAGACAGAGAGAAGGACAGATAGGGAAAGAGATCAGAAAGGAGAGAGAAGAAAAGCATCAATTCTTTGTTGTGGCACTTTAGTAGTTCATTGATTGCTTTCTCATATGTGCCTTGACTGAGGGACTTCAGCGGAGATAGTGACCACTTGCTCAAGCCAGCAACCTTTGGGCTCAAGCCAGTGATCATGGGTCACATCTATGATCCCACACTCAAGACAGTGACCCTAATGCTCAAGGTGGCAACGTAAGGGCTTTGAACTTGGGTCCTCTGTGTCCCAGGTCAACACTCTATCCACTGTGCCACTGCCTAGAAGGTCAGGTCTTCTATGGGCTTTTTATTTACTCTAAATAAATAAAATTTTGGCCCTGGCCGGTTGGCTCAGCGGTGGAGCGTTGGCCTGGCGTGCGGGGGACCCGGGTTGGATTCCCGGCCAGGGCACATAGGAGAGGCACCCATTTGCTTCTCCCCCCTCCCCCCTCCTTCCTCTCTGTCTCTCTCTTCCCCTCCCACAGCCGAGGCTCCATTGGAGTGGAGATGGCCCGGGCGCTGGGGATGGCTCCTTGGCCTCTGCCCCAGGCGCTGGAGTGGCTCTGGTCGCCCCGGAGGGGCAGAGCCTCACCCCCTGGTGGGCAGAGCTTCGCCCCTGGTGGGCGTGCCGGGTGGATCCCGGTCCGGTGCATGCGGGAGTCTGTCTGACTGTCTCTCCCCGTTTCCAGCTTCAGAAAAAAATAAAATAAAATTTTATGTATGACTTAAGTCTTAAGACCTTTTAGAAATTTGGAAAACAGAGTATTATAGACCATAAGTATTCAAATGCTTTTTCTTTAGGCAACTTTTGAAAGTTATAACAAGCCAATAGATGTGATTGTATTTCATTTTAAGAGGAACATTGGTGATATTAAAAACTAATTTCAAGCCTGACCTGTGGTGGCGCAGTGGATAAAGCGTCTACCTGGAAATGCTGAGGTTGCCGGTTCAAAACCCTGGGCTTGCCTGGTCAAGGCACATATGGGAGTTGATGCTTCCAGCTCTTCCCCCCCCTTCTCTCTCTCTCTCTGTCTCTCTCTCTCTCTCTCTGTCTCTCTCTCTCCTCTCTAAAATGAATAAATAAAAAATTTTAAAAAAAAGGAATTCTCAGATATGCTTGTGGTTAAAGAATTCTTTAAAAAAAAAAACTAATTTCAAGGTATGTCAAAAAGAATCTTGAAAACATCAGAAAATATGGGTGCTAAAAGGGGCTGTTTCTGTGTTATTTTGAAGTGTTGGGTTTCTGTAAAAATAAAATTATTATGCACTTGGACCATATGATGGTTGAAAACCCCAATAATGCTATAACACTCAAGTAATTTACTGACCAGACTTGTTTGTTTCAGAAGATAGTTCATAGACACAAGAATTCAATGGATTTAAATAATAAGGTGCTATATGAAAGTCCTTATTTTATAAAAAGTAATCTTTTATTTTTAGAAAGTGGTCTTCTGAGTAGAGTTTGTATACTACTGAGAATGTAGGAAACAATCCATCGGGAGATAGAAAGAAAATATTTCAACTTTTATTTATGCTCATTTAAAAACACTAAAATAGCCCTGGCTGGATAGCTCAGTTGGTTAGAGTATCATCCCTATACACCAAGGTTGAAGGTTTGATTCTTAGTCAGGGCACATATGGATATCAATCAATGAATAAATAAATAAACTGTAATAACAAATCAATGTTTTTTAAAATCAATTCTAAAATAGAGAAAATAACTTTTTATTTTTAACACATGGATTGACACTGGGCCTTCGTTTTGTCCTTTGGATGGATTTTCATGGAATTCACACATTATATGAGCCCTTAAGAGTGAAGTTCCAGCCCTGGCTGGTGGCTCAGTGGATAGAGTGTAGGCCTGGCAAACAAACATCCTGGGTTCAATTCCTGGTCAGGGCACACAGAAGTGACCATCTGCTTCTCCTCCTTCACTCTCCCTCTTCTACCTCTCTATCCTTCCCACAGTCAGTGGCTGGATTGGTTCCAGTGTGGCTCCTGGCACTGAGGATAGCTCCACTGGAGCACAACAGCCTCAGGTGCTAAAAATAGCTCAGCACTTGAGCATCTACCCAAGATGAGATTGCTGGGTTGATTCCAGTAAGGGTGCATGAGGGAGTCTGACTCACTATCTCCCCTCCTGTCACCTAAAAAAAAAAAAAGAAAACAAAAAGAGTGAAGTTCCACACTTGAAGGCTGATGGTAGCTCCTCACTTATTTCTTTGCTTTTAGCCTTTTGCAGTTTATTTCAGTGTGCTTAGTTACATGGATTTATAGGTGAGATAAATAATAGAATATTTACAATGATTTTCTATTGAAATGCAGCAAATCACCATATTTGGAGACTCATAGATGTTTGCAGATTATGTCTGGTGAATTATTAAAAATGCTGTCAGATTAGTTATACATTTCTCTTATAAAATTAATTATTCTAAATTTGTTAACTTTTCTTTGTGATGACAAATGTCTTTCAATAGTACAAAACCTACTAGCTATTTTTAAAAAAAAATGCATACTTGATCTGTCATTTCAGGGTAGGTATATTATAACAATGGATGAGAAAGTAAATTTTTTTGGAGAGATGGTTTTAAAAATACATTTGGAAATTTTTTATTAAGTGAACTTGTTGATAAACACAATGAAAGTGTATTTTTTTTTTTCTAATAGCTGCTTTTCTTTTTTTCTTTTTATTTTTTTACAGAGACAGAGAGAGCGTCAGAGAGAGGGATAGATAGGAACAGACAGGCAGGAACGGAGAGAGATGAGAAGCATCAATCATCAGTTTTTCGTTGCGACACCTTAGTTGTTCATTGATTGCTTTCTCATATGTGCCTTGACCATGAGCCTTCAGCAGACTGAGTAACCCCTTGCTTGAGCCAGCGACCTTGGGTCCAAGCTGGTGAGTTTTTGCTCAAACTAGATGAGCCCACGCTCAAGCTGGCGACCTCGGGGTCTCAAACCTGGGTCCTCTGCATTCCAGTCCGATGCTCTATCCACTGCGCCACCGCCTGGTCAAAAGCGTACTTCTTATAAAAACTCTCATAACTGCACTATTAAAATACTGCTAGAAAGGAATTTTTAACCTGTTTAAAAGTCTTTCAAATGAAGATTTCCAGTGTTCTTGAACTCTTTTTTTTAAGTGTACAAAATGACATAATAGCTGATTAGCTTGCAAGACTGATATCAGGAAAACTGGAAATGTACCAAATTTCAAAGATAAGTGTTGCAAATTTGTGAATGAAGTTGAAAAAGAGTATTATGATTTAGTAAGCAAAGCCAATGATACACTTCTGGCAGTTTTATTTTCATGAGGTATCTTGTCCAGTTATGACAGCCAATAAAATTTAATATTGAAATAAATCAAACTTAGAACAAGACTTTTGAATTATTCTATCAAAAAGAGTTTTTTTTTACAGAGACAGAGAGAGAGTCAGAGATAGGGACAGACAGACAGGAACGGAGAGATGAGAAGCATCAATCATCAGTTTTTCATAGCAACACTTTAGTTGTTCATTGATTGCTTTCTCATATGTGCCTTGACCGCAGGCCTTCAGCAGACCGAGTAACACTTTGCTCAAGCCAGCGACCTTGGGTCAAGCTGTTGAGCTTTGCTTAAACCACATGAGCCTGCGCTCAAGCTGGCAACCTTGGGGTCTCGAACCTGGGTCCTCTGCATACCAGTCTGACACTCTATCCACTGTACCACCGCCTGGTCAGGCTCTATCAAAAAAAGTTTAATGAGACTTTGAAAAATACTTAAGCATATTTAATTACATTGTTCTAACTCTGCTAATAACAATAATTTTTGTATCATTAACAGATAAAAAATTTGATTTCATATTTTAAAATAAAATTTATTTTTATTCAATATTATGTTTAAATTAATTTTCTTTTATTCTTAGTTTTGAATACTCTATGGCATATACATATCATTAATAAAGAAATGTATATATAAATATGCAAATATATGCAAACTTCTTTTTACTGATGAAGGCACACAATTTAAAAAGTCAGTGTTAAATTTCTGTTGAGACACTGCTTTTCCTAGAGTTTGGTGCTGATTTCCCTATAAATTCTCTCTCTCTCTCTCTCTCTCTCTATATATATATATATATATATGTATATATATACATATATATTTAAAGTTTTATAAATTCTCTCAGTGTGTATATATATATATTTAAAGTTTTATTCCTCTACTTATTTATAAAGACTATAGTTTCCTTTTTTTTTCTTTGCGACAAGAGACAGAGAGAGACAGGGACAGATAGGGATAGACAAACAGGTAGGGAGAGAAGAAGCTTCAATTCTTCATGGCAGCACCTTAGTTGTTCATGGATTGCTTTCTCATGTGTGCCTTGACTGGCAGCTATAGCAGAGCAAGTGACCCCTTCCTCAAGCCAGTGACCTTGTACTCAAGCCAGTGACCTTGGGCTCAAGCTAGCAACCTTGGGCTTCAAGCCAGTGACCTTTGGGCTCAAGCCAGCAACCATGGGGTCATGTCTATTATCTCACACTCAAGCCAGCAACCCCATGCTCAAGCTGGTGCACCAGCTCAAGCTGGTGACCTCGGGGGCTCGAACCTGGGTCCTCTGCATCCCAGTCCAAGGCTCTATCCACTGTGTCACTGCCTGGACAGGCAAAACTCTCTCAGTATATTAAAGAGGTTGTATTTCATCTACATTCAAAAACGTAGCACAGGGAAATGCATTTCAAGGCTGCTTTTACTTATTGTTGACATCACTTCCCTGAAGAAAATAATTTAATTTTGATCTCTACACTAAGACTTCAGTTTGGTGGCATGATGCAACCTTGGAAGGTTCCTAGAAATATGCATAGCAGAAAGTAAAGGAAATAGAGGAGAAGATGAGGACTTTTATTTTTACTCACTCCATTGACCATCAGGAGCACAAGTCCATTGTCGGCTGGTGTTCGAACTTCTATGTCAAAGCGAGTCACTTGACCAAACTTCCCCCTCCTGGTGATATCCTTTACCACAGCATAACTAGAGCCATCGAAGAAATAGCTCGCAGCCCGACTCTGAGTGAAAGCCAGTTTATCTCTGAAATAAAAATGCAAGAATCATATAAACATTACAATGTTATGCTTTTCAAGTGAGGCTCTTTCCACCCATCTCATGATATCCTCCGTGGACCTTCCAGCATTTAAATGAAGTCATAATGCCTGCAGAAGTGACATAAAGAAGCATTTATAGGTAAGTTAAATGAATTGTTTTTAATGGACTTTTTTCTCTATCTTATGTGTTAGTGAAACCCACTCTCTGGACTCCTAAATCAAAGCTGCAAAGAGGTTGTTTTAATACTTTTTATAATTATGCATGTTTGTCTAAGGTAGAGAAAATCTGAAAAGTATTTTTTCAGGCATGACTATTATGCAGCTTCAAAACTAGTTTTCCCAAAGAAAAGATTGAGAACCTGGACACTGATCCACACTTGTCTCACCTGCTGCTCTTGCATGGCTATTGAAGTTTCTAGTACTCTGAACACTTTCTTACCTGGCACAGGGCACTGATTTGGAGGGATCCATATTATAAATGTGCTTAAAGTTGTACAAACTGATCACATCGTTATTCAAAGTGGCCAATTCCAGGCAGCCAATGAAACCAGGCAGGTTTAAGCTTGCAGGAGGCTGTACAACAGACCAAGCAAAGTCAAATGTCCCATGATCACATTTCACCCGGACGACACAGAGCAGGCAATAAAACAAATAGCTGGTCTAGGAGACCTATCCTAGATATTGATATCTTTCTAGCCATGAGTTTGTGTCTACTCTATGCCAAATCATTTAGATAAATCATGTTCTTAACAAGAGGGTGGGATTTATTGAACATATCCTATGTGCCAGTCACCCACTAAGTAGTGAATTTATGACCAAAATCCTTACACCAGCTCTGGGAAGTATTCATTCTTGTTCTCATATCAAGAGAAAGTAATTCTTAGGCTCAACAGTGTACTTATACCTAGAAAATAATAGTCCTGGAATTGAATCCTAGATTAACTCCCTATCTCCTTGGGCCATTCCTTTATTTACTTTTCATCGGGTCTCACACTCCCCCTTAGACCTACCCCCTCCTTCATATTATTTTTTATGCTTATATTAGTTGAGATAACTAAGTTTTTGAAGTTGTCATCTGTAACCTGAAGACTAGATACAAACCCACAGGGTACAGGTGTATACTCTTGCAATAGATGGAGGGCATGTGAGGCAGGTATGTATCAGAATGAAACAAACTGATATTCAAATGTTAGCTATAGCTTGAATGCATTTGATACTATGAAAATGTAGTAAGCAAGGACCAAATGTATATAGATCCTGGTTCAGAATTCTACTACTCACTGAGCTAAGCTTTTCTTTAAAATATCAAGATTTTCATCCCACTCCCAAACCACTGTAGTTCTTATGGATTTTTTAAAGAAAACAATCATAGGCCCTGGCCGGTTGGCTCAGCGATAGAGTGTCGGCCTGGCGTGCGGGGGACCTGGGTTCAATTCCTGGCCAGGGCACATAGGAGAAGCACCCATTTGCTTCTCCACCCCCCCTTCCTCTCTGTCTCTCTCTTCCCCTCCCGCAGCCAAGGCTCCATTGGAGCAAAGATGGCCCGGGCGCTGGGGATGGCTCCTTGGCCTCTGCCCCAGGCGCTAGAGTGGCTCTGGTCACGGCAGAGCGACGCCCCAGAGGGGCAGAGCATCGCCCCCTGGTGGGCAGAGCGTCGCCCCTGGTGGGGGTGTCGGGTGGATCCTGGTCGGGCGCATGCGGGAGTCTGTCTGACTGTCTCTCCCCGTTTCCAGCTTCAGAAAAATACAAAAAACCCCACAAAAAACCAAACAAACAAACAAACAAAAACAATCATAGTAGATTTGCAATAAGCCAAAATATACCTGGAGAACTTACCTTGAAATTTGAAGGCACACCACCAACATAAAACACAGTGTCCTCGGGGTCCAGATCCAACAAGGAATCATCCCCCGCGAATTCCCCCTTTTTAATAAACTTTTCCTCTGCAGTGCTGCTGAGACTTGGGACTGTTAAAAACACCTTTCCATGTTTTCCTACCCTGTTGAGATAAAGAATTTTCATTTTTTAGTAGGCTGATAATTTATAGAAAATACATATTTTTAATGTCACAGTGTTAATGTTCTGTTGTCACAGAATTAGTGATTTGATTTTGTTACATGCATTTATAGAATGTCAATAATCAATGGGAAAGGCAAAAAAGACATTCCATCTTGAAATTAATTCATGGATTGGCCAGATATAGAGATCTAATAATCAAGTTAGTATTTTAAAATGATGAACATTTTTTTTAACCTTTTGTTTTTCACTAAGGAATTTTGGAAGGATTATATGAATAATGGAAGAAAGAGGAGGAAGAATAGAGAAAAAATGTTCCTTACAACATCCACAAGAAGACAGTGAGTGAGGTGTGTTTGTGTGTGTGTGTGTGTGTGTGTGTGTGTGCGCGCGCACGCCTTATAAAATGTACACATAAGCCCTGGCCTGGATTCACTTTACCTTTCAATCTTGACAATGCTGAAGTAAGCAGGCCATGAACTGACAGGCTTGGAGTCCAGAGGAATCTCTACATCCTTATTTCCCAAATTATAAACATATACCAGGTTGTCGTTTTTGATTGCAAGACCCATGTACTCTTTTTTGGCCTGAAATGTCAAGAAGTTGCTTAAATAAAATTCAAATGAATGAATATCATCTTTTGTTTTTATTTCTTTAGAGGACAATAAGCAGTGCCAACATTTGGCTGTGTCAAGGTACGCCTGGACTGAATTATTACCAAAGTTCCTGTTAGACTGGGCAAATGCCTCTTTCTTGCCAGCCTCCCTATGGCTGCCTCAGTCTGCTAGTCCACTTGGCTTGTACAAGTGCATCTGGACAGGGAGGCAAGCAAGCGCAGGCTTGTGGACTTTTGACAGCTGCCAGGAATGTGCTAACCTTGTTTGTAGTTAACCAGGAATATAACACAGCCTGCCAATACCAATTGCTACACATCTTCAAACAGGATTCAGCGTCAAACATAATAGGCCTCTGTATTCTGAAGTTCTTTGGAATGCTACATTCAGACTCCTCAAAGTTAGCAGTATGAGGTTGATGTGAAGCAAGCCCAGAAATATCCCACAAAGAAGAAATTACTTGACTTTAAAATCACCACTTTAGTTTTGGCGCTAAAATGATCTATACTTTTTGAGTTACCAGAATGGGAATTTTGTTGGCATAGGTAGCTTTGTTGTAAGGCAAGGACAAAATACCTGTTTTTCTTTTAATATTATTCCCTCTTTTTAAGAAGTACAAATTGGCAGTTACAAAATAGTCACAGGATGTAAAGTACAGCATAGGGAGTAAAGTCAGTAACATTGTAATAGCTATATATGGTGCCAGGTGGGTACTGCAGATATGACGAGGATCCCTTTATAAAGTATATCATTGTCTAACAACTATGTTGTACACCTGAAACTAATACAAAATAATATTGAATGTAAACTGTGATTGAAAAAAAAAAACAAAACAAAAAAACAAAAAAATAAAAATAAAAGTAAAACTTCACACTCTTACGTTTTTGCTTCCAAGGTATAGGACAAACTGGTCGGCAGTCCCAGCCTGTTCCGGCTGCTTCACAGGAGGTTTCATGTACAGGCTCAGGGACGTGAAGGTCCTTAAGTCATCCACACTGGTCTTAGGGTGCACTTCGACTGCAGACTGGCCATCAAACATCATGGAGACTTGGACCTGGAGTTATAAATTATTCCATTAACAGTACGCTGAAGAAATGGGCACAGTGTCTTTCCATGGTTCTCAATAGCTCCCCTCATTCCTGATGGGGTCTCTGAGCTCTACTCTCCTCCATGCCTTTGTTTACCTATGTCCTCACCTTGTTAAGAAAGGATTTAAGGCAGATTGTAATATAATAGTTTACATTTAACATGGGGTGACTGAGTAAGCCTAAAAATGAGGATAAATATGAATTTCTCAATGAACTACATACTTGGCTAGAGTGAACTAAGCAGCTTGAATGGATACTTGGTCAGTTATACCAGTGGTCCCCAAACCCCGGGCCGCGGACAGGTAGCAGTCCGTGGGCCATTTGGTACCAGTCCGCAGAGAAAGAATAAATAACTTACATTATTTCTGTTTTATTTATATTTAAGTCTGAATGATGTTTTATTTTTAAAAAATGATCAGATTCCCTCTGTTACATCCGTCTAAGACTCACTCTTGACGCTTGTCTCATAAGTTCGACAATTATATTTAAAAATACCACAGTTTTTATGCCGGTCGCATAATTTTATTTTGTGCATTTATCCATCCCACCCTAAAGGCTGGTCCGTGAAAATATTTTCTGACATTAAACCGGTCCATGGCCCAAAAACAGGTTGGGGACCACTGAGTTATACAATTCACAAGGCTTATAAGATTAACAACAAGGAACTGATTAAGATAATTATAACTACTCTTGAATACTTATACAGATATGACTTCCCACTGGGCTCTTCAGAAAAGGAGCATGGGGCTAGGCTGTGAGCAACATCCCCGACCACGACTCTGCAGTTAGGAGGGGTCTAGATCAAGGTCTGAAGTCTGAGGCAGGGTCTTGAAACTTGGCTCTGCCACTTATAACTATGTAACCACAAATAAGTCATTTAACCTGCAGTTTTCAGGTAGGTAACGAACTATAGAAATGATCCCTGAAAGTATAGTCATTGCAGTTTTCTCATTTGTAAAATAAGGACAATAAATTTGTTGTAGAGAATAAGATGATAACTATAAAATGTGTTTCAGTGCTTGGCTTTATCATTACAATAATTCTAAAGATGAGTTAATTACTGTCTCTTATAATGATTCTCAGAAAAGCAACACAAAAAGCAAAATTCAATAACTGCATTTCTAAGAGACCCAATATGATACGCTAAATGGGTCTCATTCAAGGTGATTTTCAGAGGATTCAGAAGTGGATAGACTGTGCCTATCTATGCCATTTATGCAAATATTTATGAATGATTAGATGTATTTATATCAATTAATTAATATTGATTTGGTTAATATATATTCCCAGGTGCCTAGAGTGCAGCTGTCCTTTGTTGCCAGTTGAGTAGACATCAATACATCTTAATAAACAATTAAGCAGCGTGTGGAGTTAATGTAAAAATTGAGAGTCGGAGAAGGATACATTACCTGCACAGAAAGCATCTCACTTTGGGGAGCCTAGCAGGTTCCAAATTTATTGCCAAGACTCTTTTTAGGAAATGGTTTTAAGTGTTTAAGGTCCCTAAATTTTACTCCACGTGATTAAAATGACCAGAAATCACTCACAGAAAACTCAGTTTTGGAAATACTATTTCTTAATGATAAATCTTTTTCGAAATGTTCTCCAGGGTATCTAAAAAAGGTAGTTAATGGTGTGGACTCAACTATCATAGATCATTTAAAAGATGGCATATCTACAAATCATTATCTCCCTCGTTATAAAATAGTGGATTTCCAACTCTTATTTCTGCCAGTAATTTATGCCAATAGTCTGTGCAGGCCAATTCTCAATTGAGAAAATAAAATAATATATTTAGTTTTAATAAAAATGCTGCTGGTCTATAAATCAATAAAGAACAAATTAAAAAGAAAGCCAAGAACAAGCCATGTTTTGCCACAGTGCAAATGTTAATGGTTGTGTCAGGACATATTCCCACTAACTCTGGTGCTAGTTATGGTGTTGCTGTGTTGCTTCTGTATAAGCATCTCAGACTAGGGTCTTCGTTGAGCTTATTCAGTTTAGCTATATGTGTTTCCTCAGCCAAGCCTGTGAAGGGTCAGTAAAAACTTCATATCCTGTGTGTTGTATGAGAAAATTCTTTGAAGTAGATAGGCAAGATTATTCCATATAGCAATTGCACTGAAACAACTGTTAAAATAATGGATAATGAGAAATGAATAATAACAATAATACTAATAATAGAGTCTTTAATTTTTGTGAGAAACACGTTGTAAGCTGGCAAGGTCATTATAGCCTAAGGCTTAGTTTAAGACTAAGCCTTTCCCACTCTTTTAATACTAAGATCTCTTAATACTAAGATCTTTTCAACACTAAACTTTTCCCCACACCCTTGACTGTTGCATGATGTAGGGTGGTGCACTCTTATGAGGAATCCAATTTATGCCTCAGATGAGTGGCTTTGTATCAGAGACTTCCCTATTTGTATATTGGCTTAAAGGCTTTAATTGTCTATGATACATAATAAAGCAAAGACCAGGGACTCAATCTCTCTGATCTTGCCATCAGCATTGCAGAGGCCTCCGATCTCATCCTCTTTTCTCGATGTGTCTATTTTCTTAATTCCTCATCGTTCTCCCTCAGGACCTAGAATTACTAGCTGCGCTGGTTCGTGGCAAATTTTGTTTGGCTTTACTTGAGTACTTTTGCTCTATGAGGTTTGTGGACAAGGTTAAGTTTGTGGTCCTAAATCTTGGCTACACATTAGAATCATTGAGGAGTTTTAATAAAATACAGGTACTGAACCCTTTACCTTGAGAGCCTGATATATTGCTTTGAGCTTGGGGCTAGAAAAGGGTTTAGTCTGCAAAGCTCTTCATGTGATTCTGATGAACAGAGGGTGCTGAGAACTATGAAGCTGGATAGTACAGTAGACAGGTTCCAGGCTCTGGAAGCTGCTCTTTGTGTTTTCACTGTTACCGAGTGACAGATGGCGATGACTCTTTTCATGGGTTACCTTGCTGGCAACACTTCTGGTCTGAGCAATGAGCTCTCGGATCCTCTGGATGCTGGCAGAAACGTTGCTTGCAGGCCGCTTCTGCTCAACAGTACGAAGCTGATCCAGGAGCTGAGGGACAACTTCTGTCAGATTTCTTACTGCAGTTAACAAAAATTAACCACTTCTGTAAATATCTCATTGTTAACTATATTTCAGGAATCAGGTGAAGAGACAAACACACGGTTACTTCTGGTAGAACTATAAGAAAGTACTTATAACCCTGCAAAATTAATAAGTAAGCCCAAGGTATAATTGATTCCTAATTGGTGACATTTATAGCACCGATGTATGCAGAACAAGCTGACTTATGAAGTCCTTGTCTAAAGGGCAGGATCCACAGCAAAGATGCAGATGTTCCTTTCACCACACAGGAGAGATTCTGTTTGCGTTTCTAATGTAACTGCTCTAACAGTTTAAAAGATGCTGGACAAAAGAAGGTGGAAAGGTTGTTTTCCAGACGCTCATGCACACCTCTCACTGCTGCTGCAGTGGCCCCAGTAGAGGCAGAGGTGGATGGAGGAAACAAGGGAGTACCCAGAGAAAGGGCAGTTGTGCCAAGGTGAGGGTGGGCAGCCGTGGGCTTTGGGCCCAGACAAGGGTAACAGTACAAACAGATCATACTACTTTTTAGGTAATGTTTTGTTTCTTTTTATGTGTAACATACACACAGAAAAGAGCATGAATTGTAAAGATACAGGTTGATGAGAAAACACAGAAAGTGGCATAACTTTCTCCAAAATCTAATGAACTGGAGTCCCCCGACCAATGGTGTCAGTTTCACCAGACAACTTGTTAGAAACGCAATGCCCCCTTCCAAACCTACTGAATCAGGAACTGGGGGGGGGGGGGGGGGGGGCACATGATTCTGATGCACACCAGTGTTTTGAAGCAGCTGACTAGAGATAAACATTGGTCATCGAGTATTAGCAGCTGGACAAGAGCAAGCCTCTCAGAAACCAAACTAAACTCAGAGGAGAATGTGTCAATAAGGACCAAGGAAATACCTCTTTTCTGTACTGAGGAAACAAGGTGCTTCTCCAGCACAAAGAATGGAATTAAGTCAAATAATAGCAACTATCAGCTTATTGTATTGATTAATACACAGGTAAATATTTTTTGTTTAGATCACTGACCACAATAGCCATTTTATAATACAATAACTTATAAAAATTAGAGGTAATAAAGTATATTTAAAGTATTACATTAAATTTTGATTTTGGAAATGTATATGACAGGGTTCTCCTGCCCTCATATCTCTTAGAGAAAAGAAGCCACCTTATTTGAGAGTCTTAATAAACTATAATATGGTATGCTCTTTCATTTACTTTATTTTGAATCACAAAATGCTATTTGAGGAGAACACAGTTACTTGAAACAATTTCAATTAGTGCTAGTTCTGGATGCTTACTGAAATCACTGATAGAACTGAAAAAGGAGGGAAAAAATTAACACAAATTTAGTAAATATTCTTGAGGCAATATCTTTATAAATGTGAATGTTGAATGTCATGTAGGCAACTCTTTTAAAGATCAAGTTTTAAAAGCAATTGAGTGAATGGTTACATGAAAGAACTCATGAGTATATACTTAAAAGATGAATACAGAAGAGCTATTTTCTTTTATGGGAATGGAGATCTGTGACCTGAGATAAAATTTCTAGTGATCATATATTGATTAATAAAGCTATTTCTTGCCCTGGCTGGATAGCTTAGTTGGTTAGAGCATCATTCCGAAGTGCAGAGGTTGCCGATTCGGACCCCGGTCAGGGTTCATACCGGAGTAGACCTATGTTCCTGCCTTTCTTTCTCTCTCCCTTAAATAACTAAATAATTAAAAAAAATAAAGTTGTTTCTTAATTCAGATGGAAATAAAAGTAATATGGTTGGCAAAACCATGAATGAACTATGTTGTATACCTGAAACTAACATTGTATGTCAACTGTAATTAAAAAAAACATACAAAAAACAACTATGTTTGAGAACAGACACTTCTAGTTATGACAAAGACATTGATATTTAAGAGATGCGAAGAGAAAAATAATCTGGAAAATAGAAAATTTCTCAAGTAATGTGTGATTTTTTTACATGTATGTATAACTAAATAAATTAGGTAGGCATCAACATATTACATTTTCATTGTGTTTAAGTTGACCAACAAACTCCTTCTTAGAGAGAAGCTTCAGTTATGTTGGTCATATTCAGTACTTCTTGGTAATAACCTGTTTTTTTGGAAGAAGGATAAAGTGTTACTGTTTAGTTAAAGCAAGGCTGTTTAGTAAATTTTTTTTCTAAAAGCAAGATGGTGAAGATTATTAACTCTACACATGTGACTGACTGTCCTGAATGGATCAGGCTTATATTGATAAAAACAAGTGCTACTGTATTTCACATGAAAATAATAATGACTCTTAACTCATCTACTTAATGTTTGTATGAAATACATAAATTTCATATGTACACACACACAAACACACACACATTGATAAACAAACCAAGCAAAAATTTTTCTCCTTTTCTATGCTAACTTCTACAGTATTTTAATATGAAACCCAAATGAAAATTTCTTTTTAAAAAATTCACTGATTTTAGAGAGAGTGGAAGGGGGAGAGAGAGACATTGGTTTGTTGTTCTACTTATTTATGCATTCATGGCTTGATTCTTGTGTGTGCCCTGACTGAGAATTGAACCTGAAACCTTAGTGTATTGGGAGGAACTACCGTCAGCTGAGCTACTTGGCCAGGGCTGAAAATTGCTTAACAATGGCCAATTCTTCCACTAGATGCAAACTGAGAAATTCCTAAGTGATACCTGCATCTCTGGCAGAGTCCACTGCAGTGTTGTAAGCAGAAGAGTCAAAACTTTGAAGATTCTGTGACCAGTTGGTTAGATTCTTAGCCATCGGGGCAGCAGCCTGTTGGACTTCCATCGTTGTCCTGTTTGCTTCTGCAGTGATCAGCTTGGACTGCCCCAGGCGCTGCTGAGCTTCACCTTCACACAGAGCACAAAGACATTCACTTTGCAGAGAAGCAGGACATTGGTTGTGAACATTAACATCCATTTAATCACTGGGTGAAAGAGACCTTAAATTCTGAGCTTTTAAGCCAAACAAGATTTTTAAATTATACTGATTGTAGTGTAAGTTAGGTGCACAAGAATACTGTAAGCAGTGTTAGTGAGTTTGAATGACTGTCTCATTAAAATCATGTAGCTCACTTAAAACATTTTCCAATTAGAGATAAATTAAAAAACTAATGAGTAATTAGCATTTCTTCAGGTTAGCTACTTGGTAAGAAAGCCACAGAAAATGCATATGAGAGTTAACTCAGAAAACATTTGTGTTTGAATAGCATTCTTCTATGTAGACCAATTTTTGCCATAAAAAAAGTTCTACTACAGAAGTAAATTGGTAAGGAAAGGTATTTTTGAATAAGAAAAGCAATTTTCAAAAAAGCATATATAGTGAAATCCAACTTTTACTTAACATCTATTTACGTAAAATAAAAATATGTTTACAACAAAAATTTTTTCCCTAGGTAATAAAATTATAAAATATTTTTCTTCTCCTGTTGTTTCTTCTATCTATATTTTTTAATTTTTCTATGATGGTCATGTATTATTTCTGTAATAAAAACCTCAGGTGAGGTTGTAGCTTCAACTTTTTTAAGTGGAGAAACATTTAATTCAACCTTAAATGCTCTGAACTCTGATGGAGGTAGCATTGAATCCCGAGTCTGCTTCTTTTTGGAACTGTGCCTTTTGGAGCAAATTCCCTAATCTTGACAAGCCTCAAGGTTCACATCAGTTCAAAGGTAATGCTGATACTTTCCAACATGAGATAATGTATGCAAAACACAGCCCAATGTCTAGCATGTGGTAGTGCTGATGGTGCTGATGACAGGGATTCTCAATGGATGACATCCTCCTGGACAAGTAGTAAAGCATCCCCATTCAGCCCTCATGTTTTAACCTCCACTACGCTGGGGAACACACAGCTGCTTCCAGTCACATTTTCTACAATACCACTGTCATCTCAGATTAGGCAAGATGAGTGTTCTTATTTCTCTGTCTGGCTCGCTGGTCTCCTTGCTTCACTGTAAGAATGCCGTGGCATGTAACAGAAGGCAGCTGTTCACATTTGGAGCCAGAGAAACCCAATTACCATATTAGGGCATGTTTATTAATGACCAAGGATGTTAACACAGTCAGTTACTGAACATACACATAGGCACAATTGGAGGGGAAATTCTCTCAAATTGAATGGTCACCCTAGGTGGTGTGGTTACAGCTTTTATAATTACTTTCTAGAATTTTTTTGGGTGTGTGTGATGAATATAGTTTCTTTTGTCATCAGATAACAATATTTATTCATAAAATGATGGAAAAGCAAAGAATCATCTATATCTTCCTCAAAGGTTTATTTTAATATTATTTTAATACCAGTGAACAAACAGGTGAGGCTTAAATTCTGTCCGTGATCCTTACCTCTTTCTGTGGCTTGCAGTTGCTTAATGGCATCATTTAATTGGTTTCTAAGAGCACTCTTTCTTGTTAGGGCTCCGCCCACACGCCTGCTGGTGTCAGCCACGGCCTCATCATTGTCTATGGAGAAGAAGCCAAAAAGAGCACCAGTGGAACCAGGATACCAGGGGGAAAAATCTTCATTTCAACAAGAAAAATTCTGATTTGTACCATAGAGCCAGCAGCAATATTCTGAATACGACATGAGCACAGACCACCAATTCTGGAAAGTGGCATTTCAATTAGGAGGTACAGGTTTGCAGAGTACGTGTAAGCTGCTTGAGAGTGATTTCAGATGCCGCAAAGTGACTTATAAAACGTAAAGAGATAATGGCTAATTCTTTTGATTGAAAAATATATTTGATAGAAAAAAGTTGTAGCTAATAACACCTAGTAGCATAATAGGCCCTGGCCGGATAGCTCCATTGGTAGAACATCAGCCCAAAGTGCAGAGATTGCTGGTTTGATCCCCGGTCAGGGCACATACAGGAACAGATCAATGTCTCTCTCTCTCTCTCTCTCTCTCTCTCTCTCTTTCTCTCCCTTCCTCTCTGTCTAAAATCAATAAATTAAAAAAGAAACCACACAAAAATAAACAATTGATAAAGAGCTGAGAAGATCCATCTATATTTATGGTGACGATTAGTTATGTAAGAATAATTCTTTTTTTTTCTGAATTGTTTTAATAAAATTTTAATCAATATACAACACACATCTTGAAAAGGGCACACATTACGTTACACACCTTGATGAATTTTCACATATTGAACACAAAATATAACCAGTGTCCAGGTAAAAAAAATAGAACATTATTAGCTCACTTAACAGTTTCCTGGGACTTCTGTAGTTACCAAAAGATGACCATTATTCTGAATTCGATCTCTGTCTGTTAGTTGTATCTGTTTTTAAATTTTATTAAAAAGAAATAATATAGTAATGCATTTTAAAAATATCTTTTGTATCTCTGTTTTAATTTCTGTAGTTGTAAGACTTGATACCTGGTAGTTTAAGTCTTTTATCTTTGTTTTTATTCTTCAAGACTTTATTCTTCCATACAAATTCTAGAATTATTTGACATATAGTACTGGTACTTTAATTACCATTACATTGAATCTTTACTTAAATTTGGCAGAATTGTTATTTTTACAAAATTGAGTCTTTCTCTTAATACAGTTTTAATTACTCTTCTTGAGATCTAAATTCTTATTTTGCTCTCTAGTTATTTAGAACTTCTTTAACTTCTTGCAGTAGTGCATTATAATTTTACATGCAGAGATCTTAGCATCTTTCATCAGACCTATTGCTAGTATTGTATGTTATTGCAAATGGTGTTATTTTAATAAGTTAATTATTAGTTGGTTAACAGAACTAAACTGGATTTTTACACATTGAATTGGTAATGTGGGGCTTCCTTGTTCTGTTTTCAGTCTTAGTGGGAAACCTTCTATTTCAGTATTAATTTGCTGAATTATTTTATTATTATTTATTAAATTAGGGAAGGTAATGTCTATGCCTAGTTTGCTATGAGTTTTCTTTTTATAACATGAATGGATTTTGAGTTTTGTTAAATAATTTTCCTACATGTAGTAAGATGATCATATAAATTTCTCTTTTTTTTTTTTTAAGTGAGAGGCAAGAAGATAGAAAGACTCCTGCATGCACCCAGACCAGGATCCACTGAGCAATCCTGTCTAGGGCTGATGCTTGAGTATAGAGCTATTTTTAACACCTGAGGTGATGCTATAAGACCAAGTGAGCCATCTTCAGCACCCAGTTGATGCTCTATCAAGCCACTAGCTGTGGGAGGAGAGGAGAAGACAAGTGGGAGTTGGAAGGGGAGAAGCAGATGGTCTGTGTGCCCTGACTGGAAATTCAATCTGGCATGTCCACATGCCAGGCCGATGCTTGATCCATTGAGCCACCAGCCAGGGCATAAATTTTCTTCTATATTCTATAAGTGTGGGCCTGACCTGTGGTGGCGCAGTGGATATAGCAACAACCTGGAATGCTGAGGTCACTGGTTCAAAACTCTGGACTTGCCCCGTCAAAGCACATATGGAAAGCAACTACTATCTATGAGTTAATGCTGCCCACTTCTCCTCTCTCTCTCTCTCTCTCTCTCTCTCTCTCTCTATACACACACACACACACACACCCTTTATCTAAAAATCAATAAATTTATTCTGTAAGTGTATGAATTACTATGAATGTTTTAAATGTTAAACTATCCTTGAAATCTGGAATGAATTTAACTTGATCATGTATTACCAGTTTTAAGTATGCTAGATTTGATTTGCTAATATCTTGATTAGGATTTTCATATCTCTTTATGAGAGAATTTGCCTTATAATTTTCCTTTTTTAATAATGTCCTTGTCAGTTTTTGGTATCAAAGTTTTGTTTGCTTCATATAGCAAGTTAGAGAACATTTTCTCTTGTATTATTTTCTGGAAGAATTTATAAATGAGTGGTGTTATTTCTTCCTTAAAAATTTCTAAAAATTGCCTGACCAGGCAGTGGCACAGGGATAGAGCCTCAGCCTGGGATGCAGAGGACCCAGGTTTGAAATTCTGAGGTTACCAGCTTGAGTGCGGGGTTGCCGGCTTGAGCGTGTGAGCATAGACACGACCCCATTGTCGCTAGCTTGAGACCAAAGGTTACACTGGCTTGAAGCCCACAATTACTGGCTTGAGGAAAAGGTTGCTGGCTTGAGCAAGGGGTCAGTGGCTCAGATGAAGCCCCCTGTCAAGTAATCAATGAACACCTAAGATGCTGCAACTATGGGTTGATGCTTCTTATCTCTCTCCCTTCCTGTCTGTCTGTCCCTGTGTGTCTGTCTGTCTCTCTTGCTAAAAAATAAAATAATAAAATAAAATAAAGGTTTGGAAGAATTCATTGATGAAGCCACTGAGCCTTGAGATTTCTTTGTGGGAAGGGTTTAATTATTGGTAAACTTTATACATATGTATGTACATATAGGTCTATCAGATTTTCTATTTGTTTTTGCATCATGTTGATAGTCTTTTTCTTACAAAATCATTCTTGAAAGTATGCTTGTAGCATAGTTCCTAAACTAGGTTATCTTGGACCAGATCCAAACAAGTCAGTATGGAATAACTTGTCATCGTAATTGAAGGATCAACTTTCAAAATGTTGAGTTTATGCTCTACAAAGCATCAAGAAATTTATGCTTCTTCATAAACAGAAAAATATATTTTTTTCACTTGTTCTACTCTCCTCTTTGTTTCCAGTGGGCTTGTAAATATATACTCTCCCACGGAGTACTTACTCTTTTGTGTTGTAGTCTGGTGTGCTTGGTTTACTGTTCAGTTATCTTCCCCTCACATATGTATGATGGGTACACAGTGCGCGGTGCTTAGCTGGTTCTGTCACCAAGTACAATGTAACCAAAGAACAAGCACTTCTTTCTTATTTCCTCTGGGTAGTGCCTGAGAATTTTCCAGAATTCAAAAGGGGACTTAAACATATTTTGTAGTTGTATTGCACTCTTCCCCCCTTTTAGCTTAACTTTTTGAAAATTTTGGTACAAAATATCTTTTTAGCTTTTCCTTTTGGGTCCTGTGACTGCAAAAAACACTGGCTGATATGCTGAGAAAGAATATATTTAACTCTATATTTGGAGCTCTTGATAAAAATAGGAGAAAGAAAATCTATTTTGGATTGAATGTTTATAAGAAGAAATATTTCATAAAAAGCATGTCCTATTTGGAACTTATTGTCTTACATAAACTTTTTTTTTTAAATTTCACAAGTGAATTCAATAGAAGATTTCTTTAAATAGCTGCTTCCTGATTTTTTATTATAGATTGGTAACTATTTGCTATAGATAACAACAAAAAAGGAAAACTGGAAAATAAAGATGATTGGTGATTGAAAGTCATTTCAATATAAATTAACAGTAATCTGAAATTACAACACAGCTCAGTAGAAGAATATGGTTCAACTTGAAAATTTAATTTTTTATCACAAATGTGTATATTGTTTAAAGATAGGCAAGTTCTATTTAAAATTTAAAAAAAAATTTTATTTCTTGACTTTAGCAAGAGAAGAATGGGAAGAGAGACAGGGACATCAATCTGTTCCTGTACGTGCCTTGACCGGGGGTTAAACTCGCAACCTCTTTGCTTTGGGAACGATGCTCTAACCAACTGAGCCATCTGGCCTGGGCAGAGAGGAAAATTCTTAACCACACAGTCTTAACTCCCCTTCAGTGGCCCTTTTACAAATAATTAAATGAAAGAGTTTAACCAGACAAACTCATGAAATAGGTAATAAAATCTACAATATGTTCAAAGAGACCGATGCAGATTTATCTGTATATAAAACATGGAACTTTGAAGACATATCATTCTCAAAATAGAAAACTTGTTTTCATGAGGTTCAATAACTCAATAATACAGGATTAAGAAATACCTTGCAAGTTATCAAGGAGAATAAAAAATTTAAGTCATTGACTCATGAAGATCTGCATATTCTAGTTCTTACATTACATGAAACAAAAGCAATACATAGATATGGCAACATTTATCTTAAAATATTTTACTATTAACTGAACACTACTGCTACTACTGTAGTTCTTTTCTAAAGAGCATGTTCAAGACTGAACTTATATAATTAATTGGAACTGAGAGACTTAATAGCATTTTTTATTGCCTTTGTTTACCCAGAAACATAAAATAATAGTTGCTTTATGGTCATTAAATAGTTAAGTATTCTGCATATAAGAAACAAATGCATTTATTTTTATGTATTTCTTGGTAAAAACAAGAACACGGTTAGACTTGAGATTAATTGCTTTGATAAATTTACGGGAAGTTTTCAGTTTCAAAGTTGGCTTTTGTTTTTAGGTGGTATTTAGAAGTTAGTTAGATAATGGATTTCCAATCTCATTAGTCAGTGCTTGAATAGCCTTAGAAATGAGTTCCTTACCTCAGAGATGAATAATGTGCAGTTAAATTCTTAGTCAATTCAATTGTTTTAAAAGTAACTCACGAGATTCAAAATTGACTTAAGCGATTCATTTTTTTCCCCCTCCCTTTCCATTCTGGAGGTACTAGCTGTAGCAGATACAAGCATTAGCCTTTGAAAATGCTTTTTTCTTTATGGTCATTGGGCTTGTCCTAAACGCAGTAAACTTGAAAAACACAAACCATAAGAAAGTGCAAAGTACCAACCGTATGGTACCCTATCCTCCTGATGCTCACAGCGATGAACCGAACAGATCATCATGGGTGAAATTTAAAAAACCTTCTGAATTGTCCAAGAAAGGGTAAATTATGTGAAATACAGTGTTAGTGTTAAGTGTATTTTATGGCATTATATTTCTATAAAAAATGATATATTTATGGTAAGTTTCTATTAATTAGTCTATTTGACTACCAGAAATATCCACCACATATTTTACTATATGAAAGGTTATTTTTTTAAACCCACAATTAATTTTAAAATACCTAATCGTTGCTTTGTTACACCTTGACTCTGAGCAGGACCAGCTAATGTATTATTCTGTTGAAATATCACTTATTCTTTAATGTTAGAATTTTGAAATCTGTCTACATGCAGAAATATTTTGTGAAACGTGGGAAGCATCTGTAAACCAGAAGTAAGCTGGGAAAGTGAAGGTACTTACTGGACTCTGCCCTTGTTTGCAGTTCTCTGGCTTGATTGAGGAGGTTCTCGCTTTCATCTTTATGGTAAATGATTTGAGTATCAATTCCACTCACAGCCTACATAGGAATTTGGTGAAGAGATTAAGAAGGATTGCAGAGGAGCTATTTGTGATTTTAGCATTTAGATGATGCAGTTTATCTGCTAAACACCAATCAAAATTCACACCGCTTCATTTTCATAGCTCAAAATCAAGGTCAAAGGTGAACATGAGACAATAAGATCCTTGGCATTTTCAAGATAAATGTTTTTTTTTTTGACAAAAATTCAGTGAACCAAGAAAAGTGCCCGGCCGAGGCCCCACCAAAGTGCTTGTCACGTGGAAGCCATCAGTAAACAATTTTTGAGTTGAAAAAGTCATTAAGTGAAAGGGGCTAAGGAGTACAAACTACTAGTTATAAAAATAGTCATGGAGATGTAAAGTATAGCACAGGCAGGACAGTCAATAATATTGTAATAGCCATGTATACATAGTACCAGGTGGGTACTAGACTTGTTAGGGGTAATCGCCTCATGAAGTATAAATATATAAATGTCTAACACTATGTTGTTAGACAAACAACTAATATAACATTGTATGTCAACTGTATTTAGTAAATACATTGAAAAAAATCTGAGCATGTGCATAAAGCATATTCTCTAGTCTTAATTATGTTTTATTCAGGGACCATGGCTTAAAAAATAATGTCCAAGATGTGAGCATTTGCTGTCTGAACTAAGGCACATCTTGAAGAACTTGCACTATTGAAATATTTATAACATAAATAAAAGGGTCTTTTCTTAGTTCTGCTCTGTCTGTCATATGTATTATACTACAAGCTCAAGAGATGACATTAGAAAATGGAAAAGCCATAGCTGGAAAAAGACAACATATAAATGAACTTAAATATGGCCCTGGCCAGTTGGCTCAGCAGTAGAGTGTTGGCCCAGCACATGGATGTCTCAGGTTCGATTCCTGGCAGGGCACACACATCTACTTCTCCATTCTTCCCCCTCCCCCTTCTCTCTATCTCTTGCTTCACCTACCACAGCTATGGCTCAGTTGGAGTACGTTGGCTCCAGGCACTAAGGATGGCTCCATGGCCTTGCCTCAGGTGCTAAAATAGCTTGGTTGTCAAGCAATGGAGCAACGGCCCCAGATGGGCAGAGCATCTCCCCATAGGGGGCTTTCCAGGTAGATCCTGGTAGGGACACATGTTTCTTTGCCTCCTTGCTTCTCACTTTATAAAAAAAAATAAGGGAATACTCACATCATAAATTTGGTCAGTGATGTTCAAAGCCAATTCTGCTGTATTGTTGGCTTCACTAACATAATTGGCAATGTTTTCATAGACATTTGAAGCATCCAAAGCCTTCTGAACCAACCCATTCATATCTGAACTGTGTAAATTCCTGTTAATGAACAAACTTGTCATTACTTTTCCATCTGACCTCCTTGAGAAACAAGGCTATTTGTAGGGCCTGACTGGAATATTTCCAGGATCACGGGTACTTCTTGTTATTCAGAGTCACCTGGCTCCACAAGGTTTCCTAAGCACCTCTCCTAGAGGCACATCTCCTTTGCGTTCCTCTGCCTTTGGTGACTCCAAAACTACCCTATTTTGGCTCTATGGCAGCAGCGGCTGTCAGGCAGTAGCCACAGGCAAAGGAAGTGATGATTTAAAAACAGTCCTCTGCACCTCTTCAAGCACTAGTTTATGTGGCAGTGGTCAGGCAGAGGAACAAACCTATAGTTATCCACTACTTACCAGGGTCAGCATTGCTATTTTCTTTTTCATAAAAGAAACCAAGGCTCTCAGAGAGGGTGCACAGCCTCAGCATGGTGGCAGGTATTAGCTGGTTTCACTATTTATTCAATCTCCTTTTCCTCTTTTCTTCTATGGCCCTATTTCCCTTATATAACACATCATATTTTTCCTTAAGAAGGGGAATAACATGCTCAGAGCATGCATGTGCAGATACTGGGCTAGTCCTGTTCCATATATTATGTCTTTAATTTTTACCACATCCATGACCTAGATATTGTTATTCCCCTTTAAAAGAAGCAAGTAAAGCTCCAAGAGAGGGTGCATGGTTTGTCCAGGGCACACATTGTCTCACTCCTGAGACTCAGCTGCCTCCCTTAAGCACACAGCTCTATTCATACCCACCCCTACCTCCGCTCTATACACCACATCCTCTGTCTTTATCCCAACTGGCCTCTGTAAGGTTCATCTAACATTTATGGAGAACCCATCACACACTGGACACTCACATAGACGCTAATAACAACATATGCCTCAGAGGACTGATGTAAGATACAACAGGGATAAAATATGTGAAATGATTGGCTCTGTGCCTGGAATCCAGTAAACATCAGGGTTATATTTATACCTAAGTATTTCCTGAATTGGAATTTCAAACTATTCTATTGACAAATACTTTTTCTTCCCCTATAACAAAAATGCCATCCCTCTTTCTGCAGCTCATGGTCAGTTATTTGTCTCAATTTTATTCAGTTTTATATTCACTGGTTCCACCTTCTTTCTCAGTTCCAAACATTGATGAGTAGCGTCCCTTAATTCATCAGTAACTTCCAAAGGACTCTTTGTGTGACCCAGTATGTAAGACTGCAGATCCCACGCTGGCTCATCTCAAATGCCCCGACCTACAAGCCCACTGTTGCTTGGCCTCCCTCATCCAGTTTCAGTTCTCCTATACTCTCCTAAGGCCAAAGTGACTTTCTCCATATTTCCTGGGCTACTCCTTTCTCTTCTACTCAAGTCCGTCATTATTCTATGGCTCCTCTGCAGTAGGGCTGACTTACCGATGGGGCATAGCAGGGGCCCACAAAAATGTTTTCATCTTAATTTTTTAATCAGAAGAAAAAAATGAGAATAATGATTACATTCATTTTTATAAGGCAGTCAGGACATATAGTTTTAAAGTTTTTATGGAGAAAGGGGCCCACAGAGACAAAAGTACTTAGGACCCCCTGAAGTCATAATGTAGCCCTGCGCTGCAGCGGTAATTCTGATCTTGCGATTTCTTACCCCTACGCTCAGCCCTGTGTTCTTAGAAATAGCTCAGAAAGTAAAACCTGTTTTAAAAGAAAGGGATAAAAGAAATAAAATGTTACAAATATTTATTAATATTTTTTAATTTTGCTGGCTAGAGCGGTAAGAAGATGTACTAAAGAGCTTGAAACAAAACTTTTTGTTTTTATTATGAGGCACAAAACATGTATTACATCAATATACAAAATAAAAATGTGCCTTTGAAATAGAAGCTTCTTGATGAATTATGTTTATCTCTTTCTTGAGGCACAACACGCAAATCATTGAATACCCAGAGAGATGTTGAGGAACAGTCACATTTTGAAGGAAATATGTCTATAAATTTGGATGGTTTCCTGCATACATTTATACAGAAATATTCTAAACACAAAGGGGACTTCAGAGTGATTGATGTTCTTGATCATGTTTCATGTAAAGTGTGTGGTGACTTAGCATCTTGCTAGAACACTGCTTGCCGCAGAGTAGCATTTAGAGAAGGTGTGTATTGGGATCCTAATCAGTAGGACGGTGATTACAATGACTGAAGAATGTTGAAGGATGGCTCTCAAAACTATTCTACTAATACAGCATATTATCCAAAGCAGTATTGTATCCAAGCTCCATTGTATTGCTTTGACTAAAACAAAGCTCTCAAGAGCATTTCACTCACCAGGACTTTATGTGACATTCTCTCTCTTTTTCTCTCTCAATTCTCAGGAGATTTGGAAGGATATTTGAAATTTTTGGTGATCAGGAATAAAAAGATGATTTTAGTTTTGACAGAAGTTACTATTGGTTCTTATTTTGTTCATGACCTTCACTGATTCTTGTTTCTAATTGCCAGACTTGCAGTCCTTTCTCTTTAATTATCTCATTATTTATCCATTATTTCAGGGTCATGAATTCAGTTCCAATCTTTCAGTACATTTCAATTAACATTAATTGAGTGCCTAAGAGGTGTGTGACTTCCTTCTAAATGTTATGAGGAAAATTGTCCAGTGATTTTTCTCTTAACAGCTGTTGAAATCAAATAGACCCTGTTGGGCACTGTGGAGTGTTGAGAGTATTTAACAGCAGTTAGTTGTGTTGCCAGTTACCAACCAGCTTTGCTTGAGACATTTGAGTATAGAAAACTAATGTTGCCTATAAAATAAATAGGCAACGATGGTAATTTAAAACTTATAAAGGGATCAATCTAATTATTTGGTAATATTTCTTTTTTGCAACAGTTATACCCCTAAGAAAAATGTGTTATGTCATCCTATTAATAGTTGTGAAACAGAACGTCCCTCCCACTCAAACACAGGCCTGTGATCTGACAGACTTTTTTAAAATAAAAAAACTCTCTCCTCCAACAATTACAATAAACAATGATTGGTTCTCAGACTGATCATCAATAAACAAATAAACAAGCAAACCTAACCCTCAAACCAACTTGCTAACACTGTATCCCAATAACTCTGGCATATATAATTGAATGAAAATAAGTTAATCAGCATGACCTGTGGCAACACAGTGGATAAAGCATTGACCTGGAATGCTGAGGTCACCTGTTCAAAACCCTGGCCTTGCCCAGTCAAGGCACATCTGACAAGAAATCAATGCACAACTAAAGTGAAGCAACTATGAGTTGATACTTCTCACTGCCTCCCTCTGACCCCATAAAATCAATAAATAAAATCTTTTTCTAAAAAATAAGCCCAGTAGATATTTGTATTTCTAAAACCAGAACAATACCTGCTCAGTTCATCTGCCTCTTGCTGAAGGTTGTGTGCATGGTCAACAGCTTCTTGGACTAAATCGTGACCGAGGTTACTTAGGTTGGATAGTTTTCCCTGTAGTTCATTTCTGGCTCCATCTATTTCAGCATAAATTCCTGATGCATTCTAAAGAAAATATTTGAAAAAATGAATTGAATTTAAAAGAACTTAAAACAATTTTCCCAGGGAGCATCAAAAGATAATCTCTATCCTTCCTCATTATGAAGTTCAATAAATTTCAGGCCAGGTCTACATGAGCCTGCAACACTGTAAGTAAATATTTATATATTTCTCTTGCTTCTTCAACTCCTTGTTCTCTACCCATTGCTTAAGTAGCATTCAGTCATGGTCTGCCACCTCTGAACTGAAAACAAAATTAATTAAACAAAGCTAGCTTCTGTGATGCTGCTTTCTCCCGGTCGGTCTCTTATTTCTCTGGCCTGGAAGGAGACCTTCAACACTGGTGTTCCTAAAGGTTTGACTCGGCCCTTCCACCCTGAGAAGTCTAACTCTACTCTCTGAGCCCAGTCTGTTAGTCTTCAAATTCATTCTCTGCTATCCCGTAGGAAAGCTGATCTTTCTATTAAGCAAATATGATTATTTCCCTTCTCGAAATCAGCCATTGTTTTGCAGGTACAAGTCCAATTCCTTAGCACATCTTCATCAGTGGACCCCTCCTCTCACACGAAGTTCACTTCTCAACCCTTCTCACCCCACCACATCCTGTGTCCAAACTTGAATAACTGACTGTGCTTTAAGGCTCCATGTTTTTCTGGCCCCTACGTCCTTGCACATACTATTTTCCTTGTCTGAGAAATAGCATTCCCTTCTTTTCTGTCTCATTGCTCTGGAAAAGTTCTACTCATCCTTGCAGCTTCAGCTCAAACCTCACCTTCTTTGTGAAATCATCCCTAACCTCTCCAAGGTGAGTTCAGTGTGATCACATCTTTTCTTTTTTAATACATGCATTTCTTTACTGCATTTTTTTCACTTGAATAGTACACTCACCAGATTACACAATCCTGCAAGATAGAAACTACATTTATTTTTGTATTCCCAGAATGTAGTACACTTCTTGGCACATACGGTTTATTTTTATGGAGACAGTATTAAACCTCTGGCTCTTTGGTTGGTCATCTGGGGAACAATGCTTTGAAAAAAATATTTTTAATTGTCTAAGCAGAAAAAATACCATAATTACTCATTAATTCATACAGTAAATATTTCTTGTGTGCCTACTATGTGCCAGCTACTCTTTGAGGAGAGAGAATACAGATCTGTGAACAGTCTGTGCTCTCAAGCAATTTGCGATCTGGTGGGAAGATACAGATAATAAACAAGTGACCAACTAAGCAAGCAAGCTAATTTCATGGAGTAAAAGTCTTTTAAATAAAATAAAACAGGCAAGATGGGTTGGAGAATGATTGAAAGTAAGAGGCTCACTTAGAATAAATGGTCACAAAGACACTAGCCATTTGAAAATTTGGGGATAGTAAGTGAAGAGGCCCTCAGGTAAGAAAAAGTACGGTGTGTTAGAAAAATAGAGAGAATTTGGAGTGTAGAGCGAGGGAGAAAGTGGGGGATGAGGTCGGGGTGGGGGTCAGAGCCAGGTCACTTAGGGCCATGGTGAAATGAGCTTGTTTGTTACTTACAGTGTCACTGGAGGTTTTATGTGGGAGAAATAATGTGATCTGATTATGTCTTTAAGGAATTGCTCTGCTGAATAGAGAATGAGTTTTGAGGGGCAGGAGGGGGCTCCGTGGCAGATCACATGGAGGTGAGGAGACGTGGACTGGAGAGCAGCTGTAGGGAAGAGGGGAAGCATTCATTCCGGATATCGGGCCAACAGGTCACACTGAAATGGGAGTGAGGAGGAATCAAGAACAACTCCAGAGTTTTGACTTGAGCGATTGGGTTGTGCCATTAACAGGGTGGGGAGACTAGGGAAGAAGCAGGTTTTATTCAGAATATTTACACTCAATAGTCCTATTACATATTGAAACGGCAGATGAAATTGTGAACTTGCTACAAATTCTGCTTAGCTCTTGAAAATATCAAGTGACCATTTGTATGCAAGACTTTGGAACTCAGTGAAAGTATCAAAGTCAGAGGTGTAAATTGTGGAAAAATGCATATAATTAAGTTTTAAAGCCATAGTATTCAACAGGATTAATGAGGGGGAGAATATAAATAGAAAGGAGGGCTGAGGACTGAGCACTGAGCCATTCATTATCCAGAGCAGGGATCTACCAGGCGCAATGCCAAGTACGGCCCAAGGCCCGTTTTTATATCGGTCCCAGCTAAGAATAACCTTTACATTTTTAAAGAGTTGTAAAAAAATAATAACAAACAAAAACCAAAAGAAGAATAAGAGAGGGCAGTTGCATGTGGCCTGCAGAACTTAAAGTATTTACCACGGAGAGGTGGTGCCGCAGGGAAGCCAACACAGAGGCTGGGAAGAAACAGCCAGGGAGAGGGGAGGGGACACGGGGGGGGGTTGGAGGGGCCAGAACAGGGTCTTTTGGTGTTTTTTTTTTTTACTTAATTGATTTGAGAGAGAGTGCGAGAGAGAAACATTGATTTGTTTTTCCACTTATTTATACGTTCACATTCACTGGTTGTTCTTGTAGGTGCCCTGACTGAAAATCAAACTTACAACCTTGGCATGCTGGGCCAATGCTCTAACCAACTGAGCTACCTGGCCAGAGCCCAGGACAGAACTTTTAAATAAGGAGGGAAGGCCCTGGCCGGTTGGCTCAGTGGTAGAGTGTCTGCCTGGCTTGTGGAAGTCCCGGGTTTGATTCCAGGTCAGGGCACACAGAAGAAGCACTAATCTGCTTCTCCACCCCTCCCCCTCTTGCTTCTCTCTCTCTCTTCTCCTCCCCTCCTGCAGCCATGGCTCCATTGGAGCGAGTAGGCCCTAGGTACTGAGGATAATTCTATGACCTCTGCCTAAGGCACTAAAAAATGGCACTGGTTGCAAAGGAGCAAGGGCCCCAGATGGGCAGAGCATCGCCCCCTGGTGGGTTTGTCGAGTGGATCCCGGTTGGGGTGCATGCAGGCAGGAGGCTGTCTCTGCCTTCCCTCCTCTCACTAAATTAAAAAAATTATAAATAAGGAGGGAAGGATAACAACACAAGGCTGAGAATGCTGAGGACAGAGAAGCAACCATGTTTTTGGCTAAGCTGAGGTTGCTGGTGACTTGGAAAAGCATAGGCTCAGTGCAGGGGTATGGACTCCCATCTGGAGGGGGTTAAATTCAGTGGACAGCGTGGATCTGGGGGTGGAAACAGCAACTGTGAATGACTCGAGATATTTTGTTATGAATCTAAGAATAGTAATGAGGCAGATATTAGAGGGAATGTAAGCCAGGGTTTTTTTCTTTTTAATTTTTAAAAGATAGAGGATATCAGAGCATGTCTGTATGTTGGCAGTAATAATCCAGTGGAGAGAAAGAACCGGGTGAATCAGAAAAGGGGAGGCAGGCTGCTGCCCTGTTTCCAAGGTGAGGAAGGGTAGGATTCAGAAAACAGGTGGAAGGATGGACCTGTGACAGGAGAATGGACATATTATTACTTATTACAGGAAGGAAGGTAGAAGTCTGGATACAGATATAGGTGAGCTGGTACATTTGGGGAGGAAATATGAAGAGACTTCTCTCTGTTCTTAATTTTTAAGCGAAGCATGCAGCAAATTCAGCAGCCAGACGGATAGAAGAGGGGGTGAGTCTCCCACCAGTTATGTCGGCTGCACTGGTGTGGTCACAATGCTGGGGGTATTTGAATTTACTGGGGACATGGGGTTAGACTTCTCAGATGAGTATAGCAGGGCATAGTGTGGAAGTTAAGAATATTTGCAAAGAATGATTATATTGATCATTTTAGCTGTTTAAGGAGGGAAGAGAGGATACAAGAAGGGGATGAGTGCAGGGGATGAGGTCTCCACGTGGCCAGAGAATTGCTGGAGTAGGCATTGTAGAGTGACGGAGATAAAAGATGGTGCTGGGAGGGGGTGGGGGTGTGGGGTTCGAAACCGGGATTTTGGAGAACGTACTATTATTGATGTTGACTTGGGTATGGCCATAGGAGGGATAGCAGAGGTGGCCTGGAGGAAAAGCTTGTTTTCAGGAGTGCAAGGAGCTGGAGGTCTGAGAGCTGGTGGGCTCATGCATCTGGGGTTTGATCTCTCTAAGGATAATGATGGCAGTATGGATGCAGAGGTAGGCAGGGAGGCTGGTGTGGAAAGAATGAGAGGGGTGATCAGATGGCTTTAAAATAATATCCTGTCAAAGGTAATAAAAACGAGCTAAGAGTAATTTGGTGATGGCTTGTCTCACTGCACTTTATTGGAATTTCTACTTTAAAAAGTATGACTTTTATTGATTTAGACTGTCAGTTTTATTAAACACACAACTTATGAGTAAAGAGTGAGTAGGATGGACCTAGAGCAGTACTTTCAACAGAAATTTCTGTGACAGTATCTGTGTTATCTGATATAGTACCCACTAGCCACATGGGGCGCTACTGAGCACTTGAACTATGGCTAATGTGATAGAGGAATTAAAATTTTAATTTGATTTTATTTTAAATCATTTAAATTGAAATTTAAGTAGTCATATATGGCCACTATTCGATGACAGAAACTGAAACCTAATCTTATTTTTATAATGCCGGCTAACTTGATAGATTTGAATCTGATTTAATTATTCTGAGCTGCTCTTCTAATCTGCTATCAATACAACCGCGAACAATACAAACCCAAACAAGTTCCATGCATTTTTACCTTTATTATATCATCAAGTTCTGCAAGGGTCAGACGAGGCATCGTCAGAGAATCCCAAGATGTCCTCAGGGAGGCGTTCACCCCATCCACGTGTCCCCTTACTTTGTTGTGCTGTTTCTGTAGGAAAAACAAAGGAGAAAGAACATGGCTTTAGATGGAGAGAGCATCAGGGAGAGCAGTCAATATCAATTTACTGTCTTTGCATCCAGACAGATCTGAGTTCTAATCTCAGCCCCACCATCTAACTGTGGTGCAACTTCGGGGAATTCTACCCACCAAATAGTCAGTTTTCTCATTTATGATATAAAGGTAACAAAGGAAGCCCTTTGGGAGCTTTGAAGCATGTGGTTGTGATTATTACTTAAAACATCATCATCATCTGAGTTAACACTTGATTCTTTTCTCCTTCAATGTAAAGTGGAACTATGAACACAGGATTGAACGTAAGCTCCATACTTGCAATAATTGGAAAATAAATTAATTCAAAAAAATATCATGTGCTAACTTGGGGGTACAGATAGCTCATTTGGGTAGGAATAAAGCATATACAAAACAATTTTAATGTCTCTTATAAAATTTAAAATGGCCCTATTATCAAAGCACAACATTGTGATCTTACTTTCTCTTACATTGAGCACATTACATTAGATATTCAGAATTTTTGAGGAGGAAAGTTTCCCAAATTGCTAATATATTTTTTGATGAATGCTTTAATTTTCACCTTTCACCACTGGGCAGGATGTTGTGAATCTGAAGAAAAATATTATGTAACTTCAAATGAATTCAGAGTTTGAAAGCAACATAGAATGAAACTTTAGAGGAAAAAGTAAAAGACTCATTTTACAATCTGGGTACAAAAATGAGTTGAAGTTACTTTAGAAGTGGTAATTCAACTTGAGGTTGAACTATATAAGCTCTAGTATAATCTAGGATATCCTAGAAACAATTACAGAAGCCCAGATATAGTAAGACATACATTAAGACTTTCTAAGTTCATCTTAATGTCTTTATCACCTCCTGAGTTCTTTTCTGATTTAGTGAAAAGGAAGACAGAGTCCAAATATAATATATTGCTACATGGGAAGATAAAGGTCTGGGGACAGAAAAGAATCTCATTTAAACATCCTCTTAATGCAAGAACATTAAAACAAAATCAATTTCCCCTCACTATCTATTAAGCTTAATAACACAATGTGACTATCTGGAGTTAATTATACTTATCTCCTCAGGGAAAAGTAGTTATACAGCCCTGCACAAAAGGAGTATTTTAAATTATATATATAAGGAAGGGAGGTGGGATAAGGTTGGTATTATTTAGCTCTCTCAGAGAAATTTTCTTTTTACAGAGTGAGATATGACCCCATCTGGAAGCCCTTGAGTCTAAGCTGCCTTAGGGGAACACTGCTAACGCCCCGAAGTCATAGTCAAACTTCAAAGCCGTGTGCTCACAGCACTGCACGATAAACTGCAGTAATTGGGAAATGATATGTTTCAAGTTAAAGGGTTTCCCCCACTTATCTTATAAAATGTTAGATAGAATGAATAAAATGAACTTTGAAACAAATAAAGATATTCCTACAGAAAGATGGTCAACTTGAACAAAAGAAAGTTTTGGAAAAAAATAATTATGAAAATGATATAATTAACGCTATTCCTCATGCTTCAGCATTCATTTCACATATGCAAAAAAAAAAAAAAGTTTCCCAATTCTTAAAAACAGTCCTGGAAAGGCAAAACTTTGGCTTATGAATATCTCTAAACAGGATTTTTAGAGTATTTAATTAACTTTTGATATATAGAATCTTATATTCATCTGATGAAATTTTTTTTTTTTTTTTTTGTATTTTTCTGAAGCTGGAAATGGGAGAGACAGTCAGACAAACTCCCGCATGCGCCCGACAGGGATCCACCCGGCACGCCCACCAGGGGCAATGCTCTGCCCACCAGGGGGCGATGCTCTGCCCCTCCGGGGCGTCGCTCTGTTGCTACCAGAGCCACTCCAGTGTCTGGGGCAGAGGCCAAGGAGCCATCCCCAGCACCCGGGCCATCTTTGCTCCAATGGAGTCTCGGCTGTGGGAGGGGAAGAGAGAGACAGAGAGGAAGGAGAGGGGGAAGGGTGGAGAAGCAGATGGGCGCGTCTCCAGTGTGCCCTGGCCGGAATCGAACCCGGGACTTCTGCACGCCAGGCCGACGCTCTACCACTGAGCCAACCGGCCAGGGCCCATCTGATGAAAATTTTTATCATGTTGTTACCTTTTGGTGTTGGGAGTAAGATAGTGAAATAAATATATATAGTTGTGTGGCTACTGTTGGCACACATCAAAATGATTTTTTTTTTGGTTTTGTATAAAGAGTGGAATTTTGGTGTTACCATAATTAAAATACTTTATACTTAAGTTGAGTGGGGGAGACAGAGCCATTAACAGATGGTCACAATACAGAAAGAGATGAGCACGGGCTCACTGCAGGATTGCTGGAGAGGGGCGCTTGCCAGTCTGCAAGGCAGGAAGGCCTCCTGGAGGCGGTGATACCTGGGGTTTTGCAGGTAAGGGAGGACGGAAGTCTGATTTTTAGGCATATGGGATTATTGGTAAGGGGACGGAGCCTGAACTGAAGAGGAGTGGCTGAGGAGGCTGCAAGGCTCCCCAGAGAGGCTTCTGTCTGTATGCACATGAAACACCGCAGACTGTCTAGTGCCTTTCAATGCTTTCAACCATGAACCACAGAAAAACATGTATGTTATGCTGCAATGCAGTAAACACACATAACTAAAGTAGAGATATGATGAAACCATACTTTACTATAGGTTACGTACTTGAATATTTTCCTATTCTATTTCTATTTTTCCTTCTTCTTTTTAAAAAAATGCTGTTTACAGCATTCAAAACTAATTTTATGGTTCACTAAATCAGCAATTTTCAACCGGTAATTGCAAGAGGCACCTTAATGTGCTACAAGAATTATTAAAACATGCAATACTTGACTATTTAGTCAGGGGCACTGACCTCTTTTCCCTTAGATTGTCAAAAAAAAAAAAAAAATGACAGCCAAAATAACAATAACTGTACAGAGTGAATGAATCAAAATTATACCTATTTTTTTATCAGATTGGCAAAAAATAGTAATTTTGAGGGCCATGAGATGAAAAAGGTTGTAGTGTTCTCAAGCTGTAGTGTTCAAGGCACTGCTATAGGTAGTAAGAGAAAATGAAGGCTCTTAGTAAGACCAAAAGGTAATGGTCAATGACTTAGGTAGGCCACTCTGGCCGGATGAGGAGGAGGGGCTGGAAGGGAGCAAAAGTAGAGGAGAGAGAGCAGGAAGCTGTTTTGGTTGAGAAATGAAGGCCCACACTGGAGAAGTTATAGAGACATAGAAAAGAGAATAGAGCTAAAAATATTCCGATGATAAAATTAGCAGGAACCTGTGGTTGATGAGATGTGGGAGGTGGGAATGAAGGGAAATTCAAGGAGAAGGTTGAGTTCCACTAACTCTCTTGAAATCTGCTTGAAGAAATGTGTTACACTTATAATTTTGCTTAACAAATAATGTTATCCTGACCATTATTATTCTAAAAAATATTGACTAAGGAATCGCTGTTATTAGAAAATGGTGGTGAAAGATGTAATTTGCTCTTAGTTAAGACATTTTACAAGGACTTACTGAGAAGTAGCGGTGACTGAAAATCAGGGTGGAGAGCCGGATTTAAGTTGATTTTGCCAACCATAATAATAAGCATTACTGAATGAATGAATTTGCTCATAGTTGTTTCCTGTTTTTTTACTCTGATACTTATAAGTATGTTCAAAGATGTACGTGTCTTCCTATTAGCTGACTCCTCTCGGTGGTGTGGCTGTGAGTGCATGTATTGCTTGGAGCACACGTGGTCACAGAAGTTCTCATCCATGGAGCTGTGGGCATGCACAAACCCTGGCCTCATAGAGATAACGGCTTCATAGGGATAAAAGCTCTGGACATATTTGGGATTTTCCTCCCCTCTTTGTATTTGCATGACCTTGTCTTGAAGTAGACTGCCTATATCTGCTGCTGCTGATTGGCCAGGCTGTGAGATTTACTTATGCCTTTCCAAAAATTACATATATCCTTACAGACATGGTTCTGGGTTGCTCTGGTGTTCTAGTTCTCTCAGTATATAAAAAAGTTAAGCATAGGAATAGTGCAATATTTACTCACTTGCTAGAGCAACACATTCATATATGCAGAGCCAAGCACCAAGAACAATTACATTTTTATCAATGCAAAAGCTAAAGAAATCTAAAGGTTTCAACTTGATTTGAGTTATACATTAGCAAATTACAGTGGCAATAAAATGTGCAAATATTATTTTTAAAATATGAATTTAAATGTACCAGTATTTTAAAAATTGTATACCAACTGTACCCTTTTGATATAACTTTGTGTTGTTTATGTCTAAACCACATTTACAGTTAGAGTGTCCACTGTACCTCGTGGTCCCGCTGCCTGGCTGCTGTGGCTCTGTTCATGTCTTCCGCATCCCTGACATGGTCCAGAGCCTGGTCCAGTGATTCCTGGAGGTCTAACAACTTAGCATTGTAGTCGTCCAGCTGCTCCAGGACCACAGGAAACAGAGAGCGGGTATCATTGTACAGCCGCTGCCAACTTTCAGCCAGGCTCAACACTGGAAAAAAACGACATGAAAAGTCAGTCTGGGCTTCTCCTGTTTCCTCCCATTGTATCCAGCATTTAGCAGAGATGCAAACATGTCAGGCTATGCCTTCTTTAGCAATAGAGATTGACGGTGTTGTTCACAAAATAAACCCATGTTTTATATTTGAAGTAAAAAAACCCCAAAAAACTATTTTGTAGGGTTTGAGAGCCCCTGGGTAGCAGTCAGCCAAAAGACTGGTTTGATTAGTTTTCCTATTGAGATTATGTTTTATATGAAAATCAACATTATACTATGTTTGTTATTACCCAGACTATTTCTAATTTTACTATTTAAAGGGGATTTGGATATATTATAGTTTTACTATTAATATAACCAAAATTATCTTGTTTGTTACTGACAAACGATGTTTACAACCACTCATTTTCCATAGTCTCTCCAGTCTACAGTTTCTAGTTAGCTCCTTTAAGTCAATCCTAAATCATTATTTTGGGCGGAAAGAAGATTAAATGGTAATGGTATTATCTCAAACTTTGTATGGGTCTTAGTTCTCTGATCAATGTTACATGCATTGACTGTGTGCCTTAATTTCATTTTTTTCCTCCAGGGAATAGCAGTCTGTCTTGTTCAGGTTTTGTATTTTCTTTCATCACCATGAGCAGAAGACACAAGTTCATGGCTGAGTAAAGAAAGTGGTTGAAAATGCCTTCACTAGGTGGAAGGCAGCTAAGTGGGAGATGTGACTGGTCCCATTTCCTCGGGGAAGTCTTGTTAAATTCCAAAAAAGGCAAGGAGCACGGAAGCATACGGCTGTGACATCAGAGCTGCAGCCTTCCCCTTCTTCATCCTGACTCAGAAATGGGGCCCAAGCTTCTACCTTGGTTTTACCGTTTCTATGACTTTATATGTTTGCTATCATAAGATGTCTTGTGTCAAGAATATTTTTGTCCATTGTTAATAAAAATTGATAGTAATGATTGTAGGAAAATTATCTAGTATATGTGTTCCTAATCCTTTTGTGCTACAGGGCCCTTTGTAATATAGTAAAACCCTCAGCCCCCTCTTATAATGTTTATTAAAATAAAATACAAAGAATTAAAAAGGAGACCAACATATCAAAAAATCAATTGGTAATATAATAATGCAAATGCTTCATTTCTTTTTGTTTGTTTTAGAAGGAAGACAGACAGACAGACAGGAAGGGAGAGAAATGAGAATCATCAATTCTTTGTTGCATCACTTTAGTTGCTCATTGATTGCTTTCTCATATGTGCCTTGACCAGGGGGCTACAGCTGAGCAAGTGACCCCTTGCTCAAGCCAGCAACCTTGGACTCAAGCCAGTGACCTCAGGCTTCAAGCCAGTGACCATGGGGTCATGTCTGTGACCCCATATCAAGCTGGCAACCCTGGGCTCAAGCTGGATGAGCCCATGCTCAAGCCAGAGACCTTGACATTTAAAACCTGGGTCCTCAGTGTCCCAGGCTGAAGCTCTATTCATTGCACCACTGCCTGGTCAGGCTAAGTGCTTCTTTATTAATGCATTAAATAAGATTTAGAGGTGGAAATAATAACTGAATTATTGATGAACTTAATGTTTGAGATGACAGCAACAGTTAAATACAATATGCAGACCTATGATTCCTTTTGTTGATTATGTAGATTAAATGAACACAAATGCTTTGCAACTCTTCCCATCAAGGGTGGAGTCAATTTCCTCATCTCTTGAATCTGAGCTGGTCTTGACCAAAAGAAAGGATATGGCATTGTTGGGTTCCACAGCTACGCATCAGGAGACCTTATACTTTCCATTCTTGCCCTCTTGGAAGGCTTACACTAACTTTCGTAAGGTTAAAGACATGGAGGAAGAGGCCATCTCAGCTAAGACCCCAGACAAGTGAGTGAACTCAACCATGCCATGTGGAGCAGAGATGAGTTGTCCAGGTTGAGTCTAGCCCAAGTTGCCAAGCCATGAAATCATGAGCAAATACATGATTATTGTTTTAAATGACTATGTTTGGGTGGATGGTGAGACAGTGATTGATAACTGATATAGGAACCAACTCAGAAGTTTGCTAATACTGTACTATTGTGATTTGATGTCTACATGCATCATTAAAGAAAATATTAAATTCCCATCGAGGTTAAAAGTCATTAGAAGTCATTCATGGACCTCAAAACATGAATGTTGCTGATCTTATAGCTTCACTGGTTTCTCAACACAATTTTCCTTTCTTTAATTCTGGGAACTGGTTTTCATTAGCCTGCCTTCCCTGTTTTATATATTTTTACCAACTGCTAAGTCCCTATTTCTTCTCCTCAAAAGATTCCTTGTGGAAGCTCAGATGTTTCTCAAAAGCTTAAGGTTGGGTCTGGATCTAAAAATCATGGTCATATAGTCATGTTGTGCTAAATGATTCTCTGAGGCCATGTAACAAGTTCTAAACTGCTCTGAATATTGAGTATTGATTATTTTGACCAAATATTTCCCTGTATCTCATTGTCCTTTCCTGGACCCACAAAGAAAGCAAATACGTGCTGGACTTTAGGAATTAAATGCACCTACATTCATAGGCTTCATCTGCCTCTTCATCCACGAGGTCCCGTTGAGTGAGGAATGGTTGACGGCTTCTAATTTCCTCCAGCATCTTCTGGGCCAACATCAGCTTCTCTGAGATTTCTTCAGGGCTAAGCTCCTGTTCCTCCCCATAATAGAGCATCTTATTGTTGATCTCTGAAAAAAAAAACATAATGAGAGAAGGCAGCAGGGAGAGAGGACTGGGTGTTTTACAGTGATGCCATTGAAAATGGGCGAGTGAAGGCAAAGGGCAGGCTGGTCCTTGAATGGAAAGAGAGACTCATTGAAAGATGGCATACTGATGTTCACACTGCAAATACTGATGTCAGCATCTGAGTCCAACATTTATTCCCGGGGAAGTAAAATCTGAGAAAATCACTTCTCTTTGCTTCCCATTTAGTGTCTTCAGAATGGGAACAGGATTAATTCAAAATCTGCCCTGATGTCTGGTTTCCATAGTGATTCAATAATGTTAATATTTAAGGCACAAAAATCTGGGGTCTTTGATCAACCTTTTATATAAAATATGTAACTTGGAGGAAATGTTGTATCTCCTGGCTTATATAAGATGCACTGGAGATATTAATTGTATGTTAGCTAAGGATTTATCAAGGTTTTAAGCCAAAATGAAAGGATACTGTAGTTGTTCAAGTGAGTCACTCACATTGTTCTACAAACTAGATATAATATAAAGGCTTGTAAATTATTTTCCATATGCATTTTTTACAATTGCTATTTTCCTTCTGTAGTATGACTCTCAAGATTGTAACATTTTGACTCTGGGTCATTTTCACCTCATGTCCAAAAGTAGGATGAAGAATTTTAGAACTGGAAGGACTGTTGAGGTTCAAAGGGATTAGATGAGTTGTTTAAATACTAGCAAATCTGAGAAGTTCTCTGACTCCTCATTTCTTCCATCCAGGTACTAACCAGACCCAACTGTGCCTAGCTTCCAAGATCAGACAAACTCGGGTGTATTCAAAGCTGTATGGCCATAGACCCTGATTCCCTGTTTCTACTACATATGATCTGATGAAAGTTATGCAACTGCAACCTTGTCTTAATGCACCTCCGGGAGGAAGCATTCTATCTTCGTGGCATAAATGAAATTGTGTGTCTGTGGTTTACTATGATCTATGCGGTTAGCCAGACAAACACTGGTGTCACATAAATCATACCAAATAAGGGCTTGTTTTTTATATGGCTAGTAACTTGAAGGTCATCAGTAGTTATTTTAGAGATGGTTGGGAACAGGAATGACACATTGTTGGTGTTGTGCAGCATTCTTGAATTGTGAAGGAAGGGAGACAAATGAAGAAAGAGGTTTTAATGCTAGAAATACTACTGAGAGTTATAGGGATACCAAGATATTCTAAAAAAATACTATTAAAGGGATCGAACATTCATTTTTTAAGAAAGCCTAAAACACTAACTCCTGAAATAAACTAAACATAGATTTTCCCCCCCCTTACAAATAGCACTTGCAGGGCTAAATTCCTTGGCTTTTGGATAAAGATGTTATATTTACAATTTTGGTCTGTTTTATTTTAGCCACCTCTGGTAGAGATTAGAAAAAGAATATGTAGACAATAGCATTTTTGCCTTTGGTCTTCAGAGACTGTTTATACATTATTATACACAAGTAAAAACTGATGGAACCATTTACATTTTTTTGGTAATTTTTTTCATCTTTGCTTATGCTTAAAGGGCCAAATAAGAGGGTTTAGCTACTTTCTTAATTAAATACTTTAGAATAAAATTTTGAGTTACAGAAGCAAAGGCAATTTTTTTTTCTCTGAATAGTTTACTAGGATGCTGGCTTTATTTGCTGCCTGGAGGGACATTCATTTCTTAATTAGATGAGGTTAACTAATCTAGGTTCAATTTTACTTTTAGAACAAATCAATAGTAACTCTAGAATGTTATAGAAAAAGAGTATTTTATTGGTAGATGCAAAAGCATGCAATAATGAGGAAGGGAGAGGGAAGTGTTGCAAATGCATGCTGTTTGTTTTTATTGTGCATTATAGGCACCAAAGGAAATACAGCAAATGATTAATATTGACTTGATATATCCATTTTCTTGGACTATGCCCCCTATACCTCAATATAAAGATATGACTTTCCCACTGTGGGTCCCTTTATTGCCATGGTGCTCTGAGATGTACTTGATGTTGTCATCTAGCTCTTAATATATATATAGATAATATAAAAAAAACTATGGAAAGACACATATTCTTTCCTAGCAGACTGTAACCCAAGGAATTTCTCTTTATCTTAGAACAAACAAAATTTGCCTGCTTCCTGTTAATAAATAAAGACTGGTTTTCAATGCACTATTAAGATAGTTGGAAGTTAGAGCACAAATAAGCAAGCCTTCCCCCTTTAAGGGAGAAGGCAAAAGTCACAACAAAGCTATTGGGCAAAGAAATCTCACACACACACCCCACCCCCAACCAAATTTTCTTCTGGATTAGGGACCGGAGCATTTTGTATGCTTGGCTTTTGGGAAAGAGCATTAGAGACAGTTCAGGATGTTTTGGGTGAGTTTAGTGCCACTTTACAGGCAGTACTTTTGCTTCAAACATCAAGGGAAAACATGAATCCTATTCAATGATTGCATTTTAGAGACACCATAGCATGCAATTTCCCATGCCAAAGATATTTTGGCATTCCACTTCTGTAAAAGGCCTGGAAAGTGAGTGATTTTGTACTATTCGTTCTTGAAAATTTACAGATCATAAGTAAGGATGAATGCTCAGAAATCCCAGATAAACAACCTTGAAATGCAGACCCTATAGAAGTTTAAACCTATAACACTACCAACGGTTCTTGGCATAATCGTAGGCACTAACAGTAGGTATTATTTTTTATTGCTGTTAATAACAAGAATGATTCCTTGCCATTAAGCTGAACCAGAAGAGGATATATTTACCTTGGATTTTATCCCTCATGTCATGGGCTTGCTCCACAAGCTGAGTTGCATGGTTAATGGTATCCATACTTTCCTTCTGAGCCAGTTGGCTCTTTCTTGAGGCTTGGCTTTCCTATAATTAATTCGTGTAAACACTAGATTAAATTTACGAGAAGGGAATGTTGTATATGTGTATGTGGGGGTGGGTAGGCATAATGTATTTCATAAACATAAAATTCTCTGACATGAAAGTTCTATTATAGAATCTATAACATATAAATGGTCTTAGAAACCATGCATGGAGGCTGACATAATGACTGGCTTTAGGGTTACAGAATCCTATAAAACCAGATGCCATTCCTCTGCCATCAGTCACAGCTCGACCCAAACCAACTAGCCTTTAGAGGTAATTTACCCTTTGAATTTTTACTATATCTTAAGATGCCAGCCTAGGAAATTTTCCATGTCTGCTGATCAATCTGATGTTGTGCTGTCTAAAGAGCTTAAATCTTCAAAGGGAAAACTGCCGAGAAGGTAGGCAGATCTTGAAATGCTCCATGCATCCATGGCTCTTGGGTGGTCCAACCACTGGTGAAACGGAATTACCACAGAAGAGGATTATGCTCACTGGGCGAAATGCCTCTTCAGGGGTGCACTCCCGAGTCCCATCCGCAGTGATGGCACTTTTGTACAAATAACCGTTCGAGCAGATTTGGCTCAGAGTGAATGGAGCTCTTCTCTGAGAAGCTGACTCTATTCTCTCAAGTTGGGAGTTTCTGTTTCAGAGTTCCCATACTATATTTGTTAAAATGAAACCCCAACTGAAATGCGGCTTCTGAAGAGAGGTAGTGCGGTGGTGCATGTATGTGTGTGTTTCTCTGTGTGTGTTAAGACAGAAGCTGATCTAAGAAATGTTCAAGGCCAGGACTCTGGCCTCTATGCAAGGCACGGGGGATGTGTACTTTCGTTTGGCATTAGAAAGATGGACTTGTGCGTTTAAGAAGAAGACTTCTTTAGTTTGGCACATGATAGATGCCCACTTGCTTCATCTGGTGGGATTCTTTTTTGTGTATTTTGGGTGGAGATTGACTCAGCTCTATCACAAAGGGCTATAGTACCTGAATGCCACACAGAGTGCTGACAGACCCATTGCACAGTTTCCCCAGGACAAGGAAGTAGACACTTCAGACTTCTCTCCTTTTGTCCAGTGTCTCAGCCACAGGATTATACCATGATTTTACCTGGATTGTTTTTACATTTGCCAGGCATAACCCAAGCAAGCGGCCCATAGTCACAGAAGAGAATGCAGAAACCGTATCATAGCAAACATAGCCCTAGAGACTTTTCACTGGGCAAGTCTGGAACGCCCTCCCCACAAAGCTCCCTGTGCAGCAATAACACAGCATCAGCCCCTTCCCCAAACAGTGGGCTCTCTGCTTGGACAAGGCATTCTGAGTCGGTGCTGTCCTTCATCCAATTCCCGTCCTCTTCCTCGCTTGTTCTAATGCTTTCCAGTGACTCAAAATCTGTGGTCATTTTAAAATTAGATGATGCAAAAAAGATGAATATTATTCTTGATGTCACCTCTCCCCGCTTTTCAAAAATACAAACCCAGTCATTTTATCAAGTTTAAATTGAGTTGTATTTGTAGAGCACAATATCATGTTTTTTTACTTTGGTTTCATCCTTGAAGGGAAGATGCTATTGTTAGTAATGTGTTCATTTAACTTATGGAAACTTTGAATTGAGGCATGAAAGGCAGCTGGAGAATGTCAGCTTTCTAAGAAAACTTCTTTCTGAAAAACACCAGGGGGCGCTTATTTATTTTTAACAAAAGAATCAGTGGAAAAGCAGAACATGCATTACCTTAAATTGAAAAATTACTGGCTATAATATATAGTAATGCTTATGTGACTGTTATATTTTTTTCTATAGCTTTGCTATGGAAGGAAACTAACGGTATGGGCACACAGTAAAACAGGCACACCTTGCTTTAAGAAAAGCTGAAATTTAAAACTTATCTCACAACTGTGAATCAGTTAATGGTTTACACTGCAAATGGAGCAATCACTGCCTCACCAAAACAGTGAACATCTTTGTACATATTTTATATAAAAACGGCCCGGGCTGGTTGGCTCAGCGGTAGAGCGTCGGCCCGGCGTGCGGAGGACCCGGGTTCGATTCCCGGCCAGGGCACACAGGAGAAGCGCCCATTTGCTTCTCCACCCCTCCGCCACGCCTTCCTCTCTGTCTCTCTCTTCCCCTCCCGCAGCCAAGGCTCCATTGGAGCAAAGATGGCCCGGGCGCTGGGGATGGCTCTGTGGCCTCTGCCTCAGGTGCTAGAGTGGCTCTGGTCGCAACATGGCCACGCCCCGGAGGAGCAGAGCATCGCCCCCTGGTGGACAGAGCGTCGCCCCATGGTGGGCGTGCCGGGTGGATCCCGGTCGGGCGCATGTGGGAGTCTGTCTGACTGTCTCTCCCGGTTTCCAGCTTCAGAAAAATGCAAAACAAACAAACAAACAAACATATTTTATATAAAAAGTGGCAAGAAGTTTTTGTCACAGAGTGCATAAAGAGGAATGTACCTAGAATACTAATGTTTTAAAAATATCAACCAGACTGAGGATGATAATCGAATCTATCGGGAATGATCATATATTTTGTTTAAATGAGGACACTTCTGAGAGTGAATGGGGGAACTTCTAGTACTCACTCTGGGAGACAAGCATCAAAGGGACAGTCTTGAACAAAACAATAGTAGGAATACTGGAGTGCCATTTCAGAATCTGTTCAGTGATATCTACTTCTTTGGGCTTGCTTATCTCCTAAACATTAAGACTTCCAAATACCTTTCCAGCCTTGATCTCTTCCCTGAACAACAGATTCGAATCTCTAACTGCCGTCAGAGCAACTGCAGATGCTTCATCCCTAAACTGTCCAGGATAATCCATTCTCTATTTTTAGTCTTAGTTAGCCATTTCTCCAAACCTGAGCTTTCCTCCTGTTTATCTTAATATTCAATTGATCACCAAATTATTTTTTTTCACTTGCTGTTCTGGCCCTCTTCCTGTTTCCCATTTCCCATTCTCACTTAATTCTTGTTCATTGCAATTCTTCTCAAATGAAGACAAGGTAGCAATCAACCACTCTTGTTTAATTACTGTGGCAGTCTCCTACTTTGTGTTCCTATCTTCAGAGTCTTTACTCCCCAATCTCTATAACCTTTACTGAGGAGGAGTGTTTCTGAAATCCCAAATCTGATCAGCTCATTGTTTTTATTTATTTGTTTTATTTTTATTTTCTTTACTGAGAGGCAGGGAGGCAGAGAGACAGACTCCTGCATGCGCCCTGACCAGGATCCACCCGGCAACCCCCATCTGGGGCTGATTCTCTGCTCATCTGGGGCCACTGCTCCATTGCTTGGCAACTGAGCTATTTTAGTGCCTGAGGAGAGGCCCTGGAGCCATACTCAGTGCTCAGGGCCAACTTGCTCAAACTGTTTAAGCCATGGCTGCAGGAGGGGAAGAGAGAAAGAGAGAGAAAGAGAAGGGGTAGGGTGGAGAAGCAGATAGTCGCTTCTTCTGTGTGCTCTGACCAGAAATCGAATACGGGACTTTTACATGCCAAGCCAATGCTCTACCACTGAGCTAACTGGCCAGGGCAGCTCGTTGTTTTTAAGTAAATGTTTTAATGTCTTCCAAAATCCACAGTGTGAAATTCATGTTCCCAGCATTGCGGGCAAGGTTTTCCATGGTGTGGCCTCTGAGAACTTATCATTATTTTCTGCTCCTTGTCTTATAATTAATCTTCTAGAAGGCCAAGGCCAAAGTTTGTCCAGTCGCCAAAATACAAAGTGTTGCTTTACATCTCTCTGCTTTGTGGTAATTTTCCCTTGCTTGGACATACTTGATAAACTCCTAGCCATTTTTCAATGCATGAGTCAATGCTCATTTTCTCTGAGAAGTCTTCCATAAAGTACCCCTGTTAAAACATTTGTTTCTTCCGTAGAGTTATCTCTTTAGGCTGTATCATATCTTTTTTTTTTTTTTTTTTTTTTTTTTTTTTTTTTTTTTTTTTTTTTTTTTACAGAGACAGAGAGAGAGTCAGACAGGGACAGACAGACAGAAGCGGAGAGATGAGAAGCATCAATCATTAGTTTTTCGTTGCGCCTTGCGACACCTTAGTTGCTCATTGATTGCTTTCTCATATGTGCCTTGACCGCGGGCCTTCAGCAGACTGAGTAACCCCTTGCTCAAGCCAGTCCAAGCTGGTGAGCTTTTGCTCAAACCAGATGAGCCTGTGCTCAAGCTGGCGACCTCGGGGTCTCGAACCTGAGTCCTCCACATCCCAGTCCCACGCTCTATCCACTGCGCCACTGCCTGGTCAGGCTGTATCATATCTTGATTATTGAATATTGTTATAATTTTTTTACATGCCTGTTTTCCTCACTAGACTGTGAGCTCTTTGAGAGCAGGAGTCTTATTATATTCATTTTAGTATCTCTAGCACCTAGCACAATAACCGTTATATGTCAGATATTGAATAATGTTTTTGGAATTGAAACATTTTTATTTTCTGTCCTGCCTTTTTGTCAGGATAAGAAATGAGACTCAGATGCTTTTGATGTGTGGAGGTGACCAACTTTCCTTTCAGTCCTAAAGACCTCTTTTCATCAAATGCATGGGCACCTTTTAGGGGATTCCCAGAATAAGGGGTGGGAAAGAGCTATAAGATTTCCTAAAAAAGGGCTAGAGAATTTGGATATGGATGTTGGGACAAAACCAGTAACTTCAGGTTAATGTAAATGGTGAGATTTAGGTTATATAAGATTTATGTGGCAGGTCATTTGCATACAGAGGTATTTTCAAGTTCAAGAGGCAATATTAGTATGATTTTTATCACTGTGGGAACCTACACTGAAATCTTTCACTCTATTTAAAGCTAAACATTAGTTTCTTTCTTTTCTTTTTTCTTTTTTGTATTTTTCCAAAGTTAGAAGCAGGGAGGCAGTCAGACAGACTCCTGCATGCGCCTGACTGGGATCCACCCAGCATGCCCACCAGGGGGCAATGCTTTGCTCATCTGGGGTGTTGCTCTGCTGCTACCAGAGGCATTCTACTGCCTGAGGCGGAGGCCATGGAGCCATCCTCAGTGCCCAGCCAACTTTGCTCCAATGGAGCCTTGGCTGCAGGAGGGGAAGAGAGAGAGAGAAAGGAGAGGGAGAAGGGTGGAGAAGCAGATGTGCGCTTCTCCTGTGTGCCCTGACCAGGATCAAACCCGGACTTCCACACGGCCGACATTCTACCGCCAGGGCCAGTTTCTTTCTTAATAGAAAGCTTTCTAAAACAATACTTTTCTTAAATCATTCTTAGAATCAATTATGGACTCTCCTAAACTAAGAGCTTGAGGATGCTTGAGAAGTCCTTATGATAAACTCTGGGCATTTATTTTGAAATGTTTCAGCAGGATCTTGTCGGTAAGAATGGAAACAGCTGTGTGAATGCTACCATCCACCTCCCGCTTTGGTGGTGTGTTCTTGCTGTCGAGGAGCCTTTTCTACGGGGATGTTATTTTCAAGCTTGCATTATTTATCCCCAGGAAAGCCTGCCTGCATTTGACTTACAGCAAAAATAGGAAAACTACACAACAAAATGATCTGTAACTCTGTCTGAAGAACTGATCTTGGTGAAAACATTCCCTCAAGAGTTGAGGCACTTTCTTGGTATTTCCTTTGAAATTTAAAAGATCTCACTGCTTTTCAAATGCTGGTACTTGGATTAATTTGCAGCATCACATGGGAAGCAAGGACAATTTTTGTATGCATTTCAAAGTCATTCAATCTTCCAAGGGTCCAATTAGAGTAAGTAACATTTTTAGAAGCTTAATCTCTTAAAAGTTTAAGAGCTCCAAGCTCAAAAGAGATTATCAGAATTATTTTAACCTTTATTTTTATAGAAAGTGAGAACTATTTTTGAAAGGCACTTCAACAGTTTATGTCAAACAGCAGTATAAGAAAGCAGAAATTCCGTAGTGCTTTAGGCAGTACTGGTACTGGTGGGGCATAGTAAGGGGGACAATTTGTTAAACACTTTAATATGTTAAATATGGTGCCTTGTGGCTCAGTTGTGTTTTTATTACTATAGAAGATGGAGATTTTTCCACTGGGGTCTTGGAGAATGTATTTGATAGTTTCTTGCGTTGACTCTGCTCAAGTTTTAATGCTTTTCTAGTTAATTTCTGAGAGCTTTTACAAGTCGTATTCCCCTCAATATTTTTCTTAGTTTCATTGACTTTTCCATTTATTTAGCTGTTTTACTGAGTATTTGAAATTGTATCTTGTCAAGTCTATTATATCTTTTTATTGTAATTTCTCATACTGTATTAAATGTATTGTTATTTCCTTTCAAGAATTAATATTTCTTTCTATTTTGTTGTGAATTAGATATTTAATCTAAGTCTTTAATCTGTTTGGAATTTTATGGTATATACAATATATATATATATAGATTGACTTACGACCTATGCAACTTATGACCAGTCGACTTTACGACCACAATCGCTAGCCACCACTGCTCCATGTCTGGCAGCGCAAGTGTTGCCCAATTGGGCGTACGACAGTGCGGACCAACTTCTGGCAGCACTACCATCTCTGCGTGCACCATTTCAATTGTTATCCCAGACTCAGTACAGCAATTTGTATTTTGTGTCTTGGATATTTTTCATCAAACCCCTCCAAGATGTCTACCAAGAGGAAATTTTCTTTGCAAATATTAAACCAGTTGTACTGGTAATGCAGTGTTTTACTTAAACCTGACAAATGTAAAAATAAGAAACAAAATTGTGTAGAGATGATACAAATGGCATAAAGTGAACAAAGAAAATTATGATATATAATAATAATAAAAGAAAATTATAAAATATGACTTAAAGATTTTTATAACATCATTTCACAGTACTGTACATATAGCCTACTCAACTTACGACCAAATCATGTTAAGACTGGTCTGTCGGAACCAGTCATGGTCGTAAGTTGAGCACTAGCTGTATATTTGTGCCAAAGTGCAAAACGGCTTTCTCAGCACAATTCCTTTCTTCTTGTTTATAATATTCTACAAAGTAAAGCTTATTTCTGGATGCTGTTAGTCTTAGTCATAGAATGCTAAGGCAAACAGCTGAATGACTATCCTAACTGAAACATATACCAAACATATTAACCAGCAGTGAAAGTGAATATAAAGAAAGTTCCCCATAAAACTCAATTTTTCAAGGAAACCAGTCAGGATGGGAAGAAGCAGTAGAGACCGAGTATACCCTTGATTTATTTTAAGGTACCTGAGTCACCGCATATTTTCTGAGCTGTTAAGCCTCCGTTGTTTGTGACTAGCTCAGCTCACACCAGCTAAATCCCTTCTCTGAAGGCAGTCCCAGAAACTGAACACATACCCTTTCAGCTAATTCATCCACATCAGACAGAAGGCTTTTCATTGTATTCTCAGCATTGTTGATTTGTATCTTTCTTAAGACATACTGGTTTTCTCTTTCAGACAATTTTGACTGTGGAGAAAAATGTTTTGAAAATAATCAGTCGATGCACATAACAGATTTATAAACATCAGCACAAAATTCTCATAGTGTTAGAGGACTCAGAGTAGAACGGAAGCCTCTGTTCCCAAAACAGTGGGATCTGGGGTCTATTGCAGGCTGGTAGGAAGGTTGGGGTCCGCCTGAGGGTTCTCAGGTCCCTAGAGGCTAAAATTCTTCAAGGTCTGCACCTCAGACAGAGGCCCTGGTCTGGGCTGTGCTGGCCATGGTGAAGGGGTGCCTTTTCTAATTTTCACAAATGCACAGTATAGACTGGTTGTGGCCTTGGGTGCCTGAGCTTTAAAATGTCAGTTTTGGAAGACTGTGGAAGAAATGATCAACCTATTCAAATCAGTGTATATGGAGTCTAGAAATTTACTTTTTTTTTTTTTTTTTTTTTTGGTATAAGTAGAGCAATACTTTTTATTTCAGACCATTTGCCCCTTTCTTTTTCATTTTTGAGAAGTTTGGTCCAAATGTGGCTTTACTCAGATTACTTCAGAGTAAGCACATCAGTCTTGGCACTGGCTTCTAGTCAACTCTAATTATACCTGTCTTAAAGTTGTGCTCTTAAGGAAAGAGGATTCAAGTGGTATCGAGAAGCCTACGTCTGGGTGAATCCTCTGTGATGAGGGCCTTCATGTGTTTACACAGATGAGCTTGGACAAGAACAATTTCTAAGTTTGGAATAGAATGTTCACTAAGATTCCACCCAGCTCTACCATTTTGTGATTTTTGTTTTGTTTTGCACTTTGCATATTTGGGCAATTGCTGTACATGTCATTCGTACCTCCAAAAAAGTACAGTAATGAGCATTTACTGTGCTAGGTACAGTTCTAACTGCTGTACACGTATCAACTCATTGAATTCTCTCAACAATCCACGAGATGTTCAAAACATTCCTTAATTCTAGATGAGAAAACTGAAGAGTAGAGTGGTTAAATAACTTACCCGAGGTTAGTAAGTCAGAACTGGCATCTGAATGCAAACAGTCTAAATTCAAAGTTTATGCTCTTAACTATTAAATTAAATTGACTAACAAAATAAATAACGACAAAAAGTGTGCTAGTATTAATTCTATTTCAGCCAATTATTATTGTGCGTGTGTGTGTGTTTAATATCTGTTGATTGTGATAGAAAGGTGAGTGTATTGCCTGCCTTTAACTTGCTTATTAGAGATTAACCACTAGACCTGTGAAGAAAAACAGGATGTGAATATGTTGTGTGCTTGAGTGTGTGTAAGAGTGCAGGAAAATGAGAAAAATACGATGGGGAGAAGGAAAAGTAAAGGTAGGAGATAAAAGATAGAGAGAGGGAAACAGAGAGAGGGAGAGAGAGAATTTACTAAAGAAACTCCTCTAAACACTGTAAACTGAGAGTAAGGCAATGGTGAGTTTGTGGTAATGACTTGAATGACGCACGTACAGCTTTACCCAGGAAATGAGTGTCTTGCGTCTCTCATTAGCTTTGCACATAGGGGCTAGTTTTTCAGTCATTTCATTTTCTGTATTAACCTCTTTTTATAGATGGCAGCTCTTGGTTTCGGCTGGAGCTCATGCTTACGATGAACTTTCCATCATTTCCTAGGTCTAACAATCTGTAATATAGCCATGGGACTCAGATACCAAAAGGGATAGGAGTTACTAGAGTGGTTCTGTGAAACCAGAATGAAAACATGCAGAAGGTACAACATTTCTGCATACTTTGAGGAGGTAGATGGTGGAGTTCATTTCATTCACGTGTCTGTGGGCAGCGGCGCCAGAGGACACACTCAACAGACCGGATTTGCTTTCTTCAATGGAGAGCGCAGCTAAGCGGAGGTCATCGGTCAGGTCCCAGATGCACTTGTCACAGCCTGGAAGTAGAATGGGCATGTCGATTCCTCAAAATCAAAAGTCGGCTGGAATGTATATTGCTTTAAGTAGATCACTATATGTACTGCCTTAGTTAATACTATTTCCATTTTTGTTTCTCGAGGTGCTGTTCTGGGTCACAGAACTAGTTAGTCCTTATATTCAAAGTGGAGTAGAGCCTCAAATAAGCCAAACTGCCCATCAAGCCCTATCCCCCCTTAAAACCAAACAAAAAGCAAGTAACCCATGCTACAGGGAAAATAAGTTAACATGAATACTGAGCGCCCAACTGAGACAGAAGGAAAGCACGGCGGAGCGAGCCACCTGCGATGGGCGGGTGAGGAAAGGCGTTGGCCACTTCTCTTTAGCGTGGACCGCCCTCTGGGACAACACTCTTCACACCTGGCCTGGGCTGTGCTTTGTGCCTGCTGGCGGAGGCGGCTATTCGCTAGGCTCTGCGCCTCTCCTAGCACCTTGGCTCGTCTCCGTCCCTGTTGTAGTGCCACTCACTCCTTGGCCCCACCGCAGGAGCGACGCAGCGTGTGTGTCTCCCCCCCCCCCCCCCCCCCCCCCCCCCCGTGGTCTGACCTGCTGTCTGGTGGGGTAGTTGCAATTTCTCATTGTTTCCTGCATTCACAGTTGAGTTCCTCTCACCACTGTCATTACCCCCCAGGGACTCAGTGCCTTCCTGGGGGACACTCACAAGTACACCCTTTGAAACTTTTCTGTACTCAAGCTCTTTCTCACAGAAGGTACTCTCTTCTGGAGAACTGATAAAGGGAGGCTCAAGTGTTAATAGTTGTTAATATGTTAATTTGTTATTTGAAGTTTAATATGGTCTTACTTATATCCACTCTCAGGGGAACATCAACTGGAAAGAAAGGTGCACAGGGCCAGGCAGGCATCTTGATGTCCTTAAAGTGACCTTGCTTGGGGAACCACCTTTCAGTGCATACATTTTGCCCTGCTTGTGCCTCCCTTCTGTGCCATCTTCTAAACTATGATTCATTGGTAATATTCATCTCTTGTGTCCAGAGGGATTCAGAGGTCAAAATACTTTTGTTTAAGGAAGGGGATACCCAATGTTAAAATAGTCTTTAAACCACTCCACTTAAAGGTAAACATTAGTTACTTTTTTTGTGTGTGTGGCAGAGACAGAGAGAGTCAGAAAGAGGGACAGATAGGGACAGACAGACAGGAAGAGAGAGAGATGAGAAACAGCAATTCTTTGTTGCGGTTCCTTAGTTGTTCATTGATTGATTTCTCATTTGTGCCTTGACCGGGGGGGCTACAGCAGACCGAGTGACCCCTTGCTCGAGCCAGATGAGCCCGTGCTCAAGCTGGCGACCTTGGGGTCTTGAACCTGGGTCCTCCACATCCCAGTCTGACGCTCTATCCACTGTGCCACCGCCTGCTTAGGCAGTTACTTTCTTGATAGACAGCTTTTTCAGGCAAAGCTTTCCTTAAGTCCTTCTAAGAATCAATCATGGGCTATTCTAGAGTAAGCATTTGAAGGATGCTTGAAAAGTCATTAAGACCCATTTTGGGAATTTGTTTTGAAATGTTTTAGCAGGTCCTTGCACCATCAGGACCACTCATAATTTGACAGGAGTGACAGAAAAATCCAGGAAATAAAGACGGCATCTCCTTTTCATAAGGCCTGACTAGTTTATTTCTGGTGCCACTCCGGAGGTGCAGTGATTTGGGAAAAGGTGCTAAAATCTCTTGGTATCTCAGTTTCCCCAGAGTTGTAAAGCATTTTCTGTTAACCATATTTTCTGGTGACCTGAAGAGAAAAAGGAGCTAAAATAAACTCAGTCACTGGAAATTGCGTTTCTGCATTTGCCTTTACTCACTAGGTAGGATGCCAAACTTAAAGACTTGATAAAATAAGTTTTGCAAAATCAAGGTGTTTAAATGTAAATCACCCTTTTGCCAATCGGAATCAGTGGACAACTGAATATTTTTGTTTAGGTCTATTTGGCTGAGTCACAGACAGCGTGAAAGCTAGGGGTGGAATTCAGGCAATTTCTAGAGAGAGGGTGTTGTATAGCTCTCCTTAATCCTACACCTGCAGCACATTAGAGGAAGTGGGGTTAGTCATGTACTGTTATTTTTACTTATGGTTGGGCAGTCCATGCCTGTAGGGGGTTCAAAACCTTCTTCCAAGCATTCTCCGGTTACGCTGTCACATGGACCTCCTCCACAATTGCACACTGTGGGAAACAAAAACAAGGGATTAGGGAGTCATTTCTTAATGCTTAAAATATGGCAATGTTCTTGTGGTTTCTAGAAATATTGGCTATCAGCATATAATTACTCCATGGGGATTAATTACATGCTATGATATAGAGATTGTACCCCTCACCCAATTAAGCCCCAGTCCAGTGAGATTTTCAAAGGTGACGCTCAGGCAAAAGCAAATTTAAAATTTCTAGGACTCCTTGTCCAATTTGGGGTAGGGGGTGGGGGGGGGGATTCTGATATGACTGTGCCATTGCTTCAGTCCAGAAAGATCCTGGTAAATTTCAAAAGGTACAGGATAATCCAGAAGCCCATTCTTCCACTGGAATCTGAAAGCCAGCCTTTCACTGCAGACTGATTCTCCAGTTTCATCCAACTGCAGGACTGATCATTGCCAGGTGTGAGGGAGGAGCAGCCAGCAAGGAGAGTGAGGACACCCAAGAGCAAATCTTGGCTTCCACAGCGCTTGACCTTGGCAAGGCGGCTCCAAACCTCCAAGTGATAGCTATCAGTGGGAAGGCCAGAAATTATGTCGTGGAAAGAATTAGAAACATGTTTACACAAATTTAGAACCCATTATTCATCTACTGATGATTTTCAAGAAAGCCTTTTGGAAAAAAACAAAAACAAAACCTCCATCTCATCACACTGTTCATTTCCCACTGAGTGTCAGAGTAGAAATTAATTTGTAATATTTAAAAAGGAATTCCTAAGCTATCTGTGCTAACAAATAAGCTGAAATAGAATTGTGAAGTTTCCCCACCACTTAACTGTCTTTACAGAAAAATCATAAAAAAATTCGTTTTAAGGCAAAATGCAGTTATTACATGTTCAGCTATTTAATGTTCCACGAAATGTTGATTTATTAAACGATTCAGCAAGATCATGCCTGTTACTTCTAACATTAGCTTCTTTTCCAAGAGTGATCAGCTTCTCTGTGTCTGAACATAAGTTTAGTAAATGTTTTCAGAATCAGAACATCAATGTCTAAGGCTCAAATTTTGCCAACACTCTTTCTGAGACCTGCTTTCCTTCTTTAGCCTGGCTGGACACGGAGCCCTGCTCTTCCCTGTGTCATCTCTGGTATTATGTATGCCTCTGTGCTCTCTGCCTTCTTGTAGACATGTGTGGGGAAAACAACTGTGTGAGGCCTACTCGCCGGTTTACTGGCTGCAAGCATTTTGCTTGATTAGTGCGTGAGCACGTGGCAGCGCCACGTGTGGATAGTCTGTGCAAAGCTGTGGGTGCTTGTGCTAAGGACGGATTGCGGATTGCAGACGGTGGATTGTCTGCCAGCCACTCCGAGGAGCCCGAAAAGTGGGTTTCCCCTGCCTGTTGGCTCATTGGCTGTTGTGAGACCTTATTAAACGGGAATGGCCCACCACTTTCTGGGTCTGCAGTTTCACTATCCTCTGCCTGAATCCAATGCGAACCTGCCAGGCTTTGGCCACTGGCATTACAACATGCTTACTTTTTATTGTGGCTTCTGCAGATCACATGTGTTTTCTTCTCAATATTCAACTTTTCACTTCTTAAAATGTTTTTAAGTGGGATTCTGTTTTAGTGAGAGAATTTCCAATAGGAGTGCGCCACAAAGATACAATATCTCTTCCTCACCCTTCTTTCCATCAAAGTCACAAAAGAGGAAGAAATATCCAGTCTCAGCCTTCTTTTATCCCTAGAGGAAGGAAATTTCACTTAACCTCTAAAGCGCTTCACTCTATATGGCAAATGGATTAGGTAAATTATGAATAAAATGTGTACATTTTAGTCTAACTTAAGTCTAACCAGGAATATTTCTTATACTCTTCCTGGGATATTTGCTCTGACAATTTGAGGAAATTGGGGGATATTTAGCTCTACCCTTAACTTGCTCAGCTATTTCACCAAAATGTCCATTTTACCAAACATAACTGGAAAATGGCGCTTAGCTTCCAAAAAAAAAGTGATGTGGACCACACACGTTTTCATTCAGAATTCTGACCCGTTTAGGCTATCCATGGAAGTCTGATTTTTTTTCTTTGATCAAAATTAGGACATAAGGTAGTAAGGCAAAAGGTCATTTGTGTCAGTGTCTCATGCAAAGCTAAGTTACACCAGGGATAATACCTACCCCTGAGAATGTACATTGCCTTGGAAAAGAGACAAGGGGACACTTGTGATACTCTCCTAAGATAAATCCAGTATACACACTGGCCAGGTAGCTGCTTTAGGATTTACAGTGCTCTACCTGCACAGTTCTTGGCTATCCTGGCATCTCCATAGTAGCCGGGGGCACACTGTTCACATCTGAATCCAGTGGTGTTACGCAAACAATTCCTACACTGGCCAGTGACCTCATCACAATCTTCAAAAATCAGGTTGGGATCCGAATTTCCACTGCAGTCACATTTCTTACAGGTGTTTCCAATAAGCAAGGGGTTTCCATAGTAACCAGGAGCACATCTGAAATGGAATCACACGTTAAAAATTTAGCAGCCATACTTTTTCTTTGACTTCTTTCTCACCTAGAAAAAAACAGTTAATATTTGTGGTATGCTTTCCCAGAATTCATTCACATCTCACATCTTCCTAATAGGCCTAGGCTTTGTTTTTAAGGAGCCACCCCTCCCCAGAGTTACATCCCATTCAGGTTGGCCAGCCCTCCAGATGCAGAAGTATTCGGATCTGATCAGCGAGTGGGTGGTTTTGGTCATCCCAACAATTGGAGTGCAGGGCTGGCATACGGTGGTTGGTGCCAGATATACTAAATGTACTGTGATGAGATGCACCACTAGCGCACAGCTAAGAATTACCCTGGCAAAAATGTTAATAATACCTTTGCTGTGAAACTCTGGTGTAAGTCACCATCCACCTTGCTGTCGCGAATCATTCAGATAACCTAAACCTGAGCCAATCACTGCCTAGCATTGTCCTGTCCAAAATGAATTGGCTTAGGAGTGATTCAATTAGAGAGTCTAGCACAGAACTCTTGTTCAAGGGTCATGGGAAGGCTTTCTTTTCATCTGCAGATGAATAAAGAGTCAGGCAGTGCTCTTAGTTCTGACAGCCTCCTGTGACTGAGGGAAGGCAACGTGGAACCAAGGCAGAGGACAGAGCTGAGAGTACCATAGATAAACAGAGTTGGAGTCTAGGTTACTATTCTTCTGGACATTTTAGACCTCTGAGCCTACAGATGCCAGGCCCTGACTGCATTTGTTGTGGGGACACAGCTGGTGCCTATAGTCATGCTGGCTGGGTCCTAAATGAGACATCCTAGCCCAATTGGAGAGTGGTGACTGAAATCCATCCAACCTTTGCTGGCCTTGCCAAACCGTGCACTCTGGGTGGGGCTGCCTCTGCTCAGGGGAAGAGATGCCTTTCTCTATTGTTCCCAAAGGTGCCTGTGGGCCAGCAGAGGCCCTGCTGTGAGTGGTGGGACTGCAGGCTTCATCCCAGGGCCAGCTGTTACGTGGCTTCTGTCAACTGTTGCCAGATTGTAGCCTTGTGTAGTCAGTGTAGCCTGGAGGGAATGAAAGACCTATGTTGCCAGACCTTCCTATTTTTAAAGAAAGAAGATGAAAATTGGATTTAATGTACAATTTCAATTTTTAAAGGTTGGCTCAAAATTTTTAAGAATACTGTATGCACCAAAGTGTATGTTTGATGGCTGGCTGTTGTCTCTATTCTGCTACAGACCTTAAATCAGTATTGAAGACTGGTTAACTGGAGCTAAGGACGCTTTGGGAGTGGCAGGGAAGAAGGTGCAGTCATATCATCACAGGACTGACGTTCAGGCCAGTGGTGGGACTCAAATAATTTAATAACTGACTCTCTGCCCCAATGACCATTTTAAGTACAAAAAAATGATATACTGAAAGGGAGTTTATTATTTCATGTATTTAATACTTAAATAAGAACAATAAAAGAGGTACACAAAACTAGATTATGTTATAAGGAAGAGTTTTAAAATATTAATGAAAAAAATGTTAAATAATACCTGAAAAAAAAAACCAATAAAAGTGTTATTTAAGATATTTCCATCTTGCTTCTTGATTGGCGTCCTCACTTGCAATTTTTTTCACCAATGGACGGAATGAACATTACTATGGGCACTTAGCATACACTGTTGTCCAGATGAATGTTAAAAAAGAATAAGTTCTGGCTGGTTGGCTCAGTGGTAGAGCGTTGGCCTGGTGTGCAGGAGTCCTGGGTTCAATTCCCGGCCAGAACACACAGGAGAAGCATCCATCTGCTTCTCCACCCATCTGTTTCTCCACCCTTCCCTGCATCCTTCCTCTCTGTCTCTCCCTTCCCCTCCTGCAGCCAAGGCTCCATTGGAGCAAAGTTGGCCCGGGCACTGAGGATGGCTCCATGGTCTCTGCGTCAGGCACTAGAATGGCTCTGGTTGCAACAGAGCAACGCCCCAGAGGAGCAGAGCATCACCCCCTGGTGAGCATGCCAGGTGGATCCCGGTTGGGCGCATGTGGGAGTCTGTCTGACTGCCTCCTCGTTTCCAACTTCAGAAAAATACAAAAAAAAAAAAAAAAAGAAAAAAGAATAAGAAATATAAATTTGTGATTTCTACATTGATCTGCTGTGAGTGGTGGGACTGCACTGCATCTTAGATCATCTTAGAGAGAACCCTGATTACACTTGCCATTTTAACAACTGGTTCTCCGAACACAACAGAAAATTAGGTATCGGTTCTGCTGAACCGGTGCAAACTGGCTGAATCCCACCACCGATTCTAGCGCAGGAGTTACTTCTGACATGAGAGAGAAAAAGCAAGAGCTAGGGAAGGTTTTTCAGGTGTGATGAAAGTAAGAAAGCCAGTGTTGGCTTCAGCGTGCAAGATGGCATGCAGGCAGAACAGGGAGACTGGGTGGCTGCGGAGAGCCTGGCGAGGCGTGGCCTTGGCAATGGAAATGAAGGGAGCACTTCCCAAGGAAACCCACTAGTCATGAGAAACTACATTTTTAAAAGCTTCCATTTAAAGTACTAAAATCATGATTCAGAATGTTTGAAAGATAAATTAAAAAAACACCTGTAGCCTGACCAGGCGGTGGCGCAGTGGATAGAGCGTCGGACTGGGATAAAGAGGACCTGGGTTCAAGACCCCAAGGTCGCCAGCTTGAGTGCGGGCTCATCTGGTTTGAGCAAAAGCCCACCAGCTTGAACCCAAGGTCGCTGGCTCCAGCAAGGGTTTACGCAGTCTGCTGAAGGCCCGCGGTCAAGGCACATATGAGAAAGCAATCAATGAACAACTAAGGTGTTGCAACGCGCAATGAAAAACTAATGATTGATGCTTCTCATCTCTCTCCGTTCCTGGCTGTCTGTCCCTGTCTATCCCTCTCTCTGACTCACTCTCTGTCTCTGTAAAAATAAATAAATATATAAATAAAAAATTAAAAAAAACCCAAAACACCTGTAATCTCAAGACCCTGATAAAATCATTGTTCAGCATTTGCATATGGTCTTCCAGTCTTTATCCCCATGTTGTAATGATGGTGTATGTTCAGTCTTTACAGCCTCAACAAGACTTGTGTCTCATAGCTTCACGTAGGTGAGTTTATTTAGTTTCCACAGACCTCTGGGAGGCAGGTCACCCAGGCCCGGCATGCTCAGGTTGAACGCCTACCTTGGTTTTCCAGGCTTACATAACTAGGAAGATACAGCACAAGACCCAGACCTTCAGACTCTCATGTTCTCTCCTTCACTCCACCCTGGACCACACTGCTGCTGCTATAAATGAATGAGTGTGTATCCAACAGAGGGATAATTTATGTCTACTTTATGCAGGGTGCAGAGAGACAGGAAGAGTGTACGCACAGCCCGTACACTGAAAGAACAGGAAATGAATTAAGCATAATTATGCATAATACCATGAACTTCAGAAACTGAGGTCTATGAGAAGACAAGAATGAATTTAAAATTCACACAACCTACGAAAAGATACTACCAAGAGAAAAATCCACACAACCTACAAAAAGATACTCCCAAGAGAAAATGTTTAATGAGTTTAGTTATTCATACTCATTTATGTCTTTGCGCCTCTAATTTACAGACCTCTGGTCCCCAAGCCAGCTTAGATCATTCCTCTATGGCAGTGGTCCCCAACTCCCAGGCCGCGGACCGGTACCGGTCCGTGGGCCATTTGGTACTGGTCCGCAGAGAAAGAATAATGACTTACATTATTTCTGTTTTATTTATATTTAAGTCTGAACAATGTTTTATTTTTAAAAAATGACCAGATTCCCTCTGTTACATCCATCTAAGACTCACTCTTGACGCTTGTCTTGGTCACGTGATACATTTATCTGTCCCACCCCAAAGGCTGGTCTGTGAAAATATTTTCTTTTTTTAAAAAAAAAATTTTTTTTTTTACAGAGACAGAGAGTGAGTCAGAGAGAGGGCTAGACAGGGACAGACAGATAGGAACAGAGAGAGATGAGAAACATCAACCATCAGTTTTTCATTGCGCGTTGCGACACCTTAGTTGTTCATTGATTGCTGTCTCACATGTGCCTTGACCACGACCTCCAGCAGACCGAGCAACTCCTTGCTTGAGCCAGCGACCTTGGGTTCAAGCTGGTGGGATTTCACTCAAACCAGATGAGCCTGAGCTCAAGCTGGCAACCCTGGGATCTCGAACCTGGGTCCTCTTTATCCCAGTCTGACGCTCTATCCACTGCGCCACTGCCTGGTCAGGCGGTATTTTCTGATATTAAACCGGTCCGTGGCCCAAGAAAGGTTGGGGACCACTGCTCTATGGGACACATAGCTGTATTGAATTGCTAACCTTTGTAGCAGTTCACCAAACAGAGAATATTGGACTTTTAGGCTCACTGAAATGGGACTCAGATCTGCCACCTTAATGTGCAGCTGGGAATCTTCAGGTCCAGGAGTGAAGGACTTGCCCAAGCTCACAGAAGGCAGATGTCAGTTACTTTCTTTCCTCTGTTTAATTCCACTGTATGTGATTTCCATAGGTTGTCCCCTGGTCTTCCACAAGAGAAAAATCAAATTCTTTATTCTGTAAGTCAGAATCTCAATCACAGTGGAAACCTACTTTAAGTTACTCTGAGTTTTCAGAACATCTTTTGGGTCCTGGCCAGTTGCTCAGTGGTAGAGTGCCGACCTGGTGTGTGGAAGTCCTGGGTTTGATTCCTGGTCAGGGCACACAGGAGAAGCAACCATCTGTTTCTCCACCCTTCCCCCCTTTTTCTCTCTCTCTTCCCTTCCACAGCCATGGCTTGATTAGTTAGAGCATGTTGGCCCTGGGGCACTGAGGATGGCTCCATGGAGCCTCCACCTCAGGTATTAAAAATAGCTCTGCCACAGATGGGCAGAGCATTGGCCCCAGACAGGGGTTGCTGGGTGGATCCCAGTCAAGGTACATGAGGGAGTCTGTCTCTCTATCTTGCCTCCTCTCACTTAAAAAAACCAAAAAACAATAACAAAAAACATCTTTTGGTGGTAGGTTCAGAAGCAACTCTGAAGTCATTGTCCAAACTTCAACCTTACAGATTTTACAGGCTTACATAGCTAGGTTTCTCATTCACAGCCCCCTAAAATCCCTGACTTTTATAGATAAGGAAATTAGAGTGTGGGGAAGCTAAACAATTCATTCATTGCTATAGGGCTCAAACCTATTATGGGACTCCAAATTCAATGCTCCACAAGTCTGCAATTAAGAAATTAAGTAATTAATCAGTTAGTGATCATAATAGTTGAATAATCAAATGATATCAATGCACCCAATTCCTGCCTTCTATGAAGAAATAAGAAAGGATATAAAAGGACCCGTAGTTAGATTTAGAGTCAGTATTGGAAGTCTTGTACCCTGCAGGTTGAACCCATTTGTTTCTTTCTTCCATAATCTCATTAATAACTTTATTAGTGACTTGATTCACTTAAGGAAAATAGAGCTGATAAATTTCCAGTGTAAATTAAAGAACTGTGGCATATCAACTTTGTCACTGCAGCTAGTGATTAAATTATTTGGACAAAATAGAAAATAAAAGGATGTTTTGTGGAAATCAGACTAAATTTTTACCAATGGTTATTGCTTGGGAAGTTTTTGGAGTTATTTTCCTCTTCTCTGCTTCTCCCTGGGCCATACAGGTACCAGTGAATGCTTTCATTATGGATGCCAAAACTCACAGGTGGCACAGAAAAACTCTTTTTTTTTCTTCCTTTTTTAAAAAAAATTTGTATTTTTCTGAAGTTAGAAGTGGGGAGGCAGTCAGACAGACTCACGCATGTGCCCAACCAGGATCCACCTGGCACGCCCACCGGGGGGCAATGCTCCCCCTATCTGGGCCGTTGCTCCATTGCAACCAGAGCCATTCTAGCACCTGAGGCAGAGGCCATGGAGCCATCCTCAGTGCTGGGGCCAACTTTGCTCCAGTGGAGCCTTGGCTGAGGGAGGGGAAGAGAGAGAGAGAGAGAGAGAGAAAGGAGAGTGGGAAGGGTGGAGAAGCAGATAGGTGCTTCTGCTGTGTGTCCTGATCAGGGATCAAACCCAGGACTTCCACACGCTGGGCTGACACTCTACCCCTGAGCCAACCGGCCAGGGCCCACAAGACTTTCTTTGTAGCTGTCATGATATGAAGTTAAATGATGAAAATAAAGAGTGCCTGTTGTGCCTGACCTGTGGTGGCACAGTGGGATAAAGGGTCGACCTGGAATACTGAGGTTGCTGGTTCGAAACCTTGGGCTTGCCTGGTCAAGGCACATATGGGAGTTGATGCTTCTTGCTCCTCCCCCTTCTTTCTTTCTCACTCCTCTCTCTCTAAAAATCAATAAAAAATAAAAGAGTGCCTGTTGCATAGTAAGCGCCATATAAATGCTCTCTACTTCTCCATGAAAGACAGGGAAATCAGGCTAGAGAAATGTAAATAACTCATCAAGGTCACAGAGCAAGAGTTCAGAAGTTGAGCAAGGCAGAGAGTAGGAAGGCATAAGAAAAATTCTGTACAGATAACAGGACTGATACCTTAGGTTTGAAAAATTTAGTGCCTGTAGGAAGAACCAAAATAAATTTCTGAGTCATTATAAGCCTCAACAATTGTTATCTTTCTCTTCCTCCCTTCCTCTTTTGAATTTTTCTTCTCTATCAGCAAGGCCATCATGAAACTTATTATTACTGTCATCATCATCATCATCTCTGATGACACTGTGATTACTTTTCTTGTTAGGGTTGTAAGGTCCTCTGGGATTTGCTTTAATTTGCCCCATTCTTCTCTCATCATCCTTAAGCAGCAAGATTCACATGATAAATCCTCATGTGGTCCTAGCACGTTTCTCACTCTACTGCAAAACTGAATGGATAAAGGTGTACTATTGAAGTGGTCATATGAGACAGTGAGAAATACTGAGGCATTGGGTTCACATACGTTTATTAACTGAAAACTTTGGACTGGATATTAGTTTCAGGTTTACCATTAACCATTGCGTGACCTTAGGCTAAGCCTATGCATGGCTCTCAGTCTCAGACCCATCATCTTTGAAATGTACTATTTAGGAGCAGAGGAAAGACCACATTGGAATGAAAATTGCAAAACTCCTGCCTGTAAGGTTGTATATGTTATAATTATTTGCATCAGAAGATAACTTTTATTTGGAACCTTTATTCAGCCAGAGGATGGTAACTTGAGTTACCTGTTTCCATTTTCCTGGCATGAGATGGGAAGTGAGGGGTCAAATGGGGAAAGAAATGACTGACTTTTCACTACCTGGTGCCTTTTAAAGGGATGTAAATAGTTCTATTGTGGCTTTAGTAAAAGAATTAATAAATCAAGTACCACTGAAACAAATATACATAACTGAGTGCCTATCATGTGTCAGGGGGAAAAGTGGATAAAAAAATAAGATGTTACTTCTTTTGAAAAACTCTGTTTAATAGTCCAGATATTTTTTAAAGTGTGTGATTTTGGTTAAATGTCTTAACCTCTTTGTATCTCACTTTTTTCCTCTGTAGAAAGGATAAAAATAAATCTCACAGAATTTTTTAGGCTCAAATGTATCATTGTATGTACAGTGTTTACAATAGTGCCTGAAAGACAGTAAGCACTTAATAAGTGTTTGTTGTTATTTTTATCATTATCATCATAATAAAATGTAGTAAACTCTACAATTGATCTGGTGGCTTTGAGGAGCAGCAGGTCCAATATGTAGATTTAAAATTGAAAGATGGAAAAAGGACTTTGGGAAGAGACAGGCAGGGGCAAGAGCAGGCTAAGGAATGCTGACCTTTCTGTGAAGACAGTGTGTCTGAGCTGTTTTATATGGTAGAGTCAGAGGATAATACTTTATGTTTTAGAGCAGTGTATCTCAAACTTTGATGTGATATGCATCCTTGTGAACAAAAAATATTTTTATAGAATACCTATTCTAGTGTTGGTTTATATTATCTTTAAATAATGTCTATATTTCAAATATAGGTAGAAATTCCTTACGTCTATGGCTTTGAACATCTAGAAAACCAAGACAAATTTCCTAAATAGAACACACACTAAATTGTAAAATTAATCAAATTCAAATCAACACTATTAATTCAAGACAATAGTTGATGTCTTGTTGCAAGTAGATAGCCACTGGTAACATGACATGGTAGGGGACTGTCAGCACACATATCCTGCCATGTGCTGTGATGACTCCATTTGCCTTGAGGTCATGCCACTCAGCCTTCAGCTGTTTATAAAGTGTCATTGAGACAGCATGAGCTGTTATTTTCTCCTTGAGGAAGAGGTCCTTTTATTATAAAATGGTACAGAAAGTCCAGAACATGTTCAATTAACCTTTTATCAAGATTATTATTGAAATTAAACACAAAAGTAATATCCACTGAGAATCCATAAAACCCTATGAATATCTTCAAGGATACCAGGGTCCTTGAACCATAGTTTGAGAAACACTGTTTCTTCTCATGCAGGTGTGGTAGCGAAGATTGACAGACAGCAGTAGTTCACAATGCAGTGTGAGGACTAATGAGGGAACCCAATGCGCTGTCAAAATACAGATCCCAGGCCTCATCCCTAGAGGTCCATTACAGTGGGACAAGGAGGGGTTTGCGGAAGGCTTAGGCATCTAAATGTTTTCAAGAGATACTTACACACAGTCAGATTTGTCTGTCCCTTGACTAAATAATCTCTAAGTACAGCAAGACCCCACAGTGTTCTTGGATGGGACTAATTTTTACTTTTGTTTGAAATAGCTACCCATACAAATCAGCTGCATATTTTTTAATTCTTTTTTTTTTTTTTTTTCATTTTTCTGAAGCTGGAAACAGGGAGAGACAGTCAGACAGACTCCCGCATGCGCCCGACCGGGATCCACCCGGCACGCCCACCAGGGGCGATGCTCTGCCCACCAGGGGGCGATGCTCTGCCCATCCTGGGCATTCAGCTGCATATTTTAAAAAGATCTTGTGGACAAGTCCCATTTCAAAATACATTGACAGCATATGTAAGATGGCATTTAACTGGGAAAACTTCACAACTTGGCTGTTAAACTCAAAACAGAACTCCCACAGTCCCAGGGTAAAGCACAAATCAAAAGTAGCTGAGACCACCTTTTTTTTTTTTTTTATGATCTAGCTCAGTGGTAGTCAATCTGGTCCCTACTGCCCACTAGTGGGAGTTCCAGCTTTCATGGTGGGCAGTAGTGGAGCAACCAAAGTATAAATAAAAAGATTTAACTATAGTAAGTTGTTTTATAAAGATTTATTCTGCCAAACTTAGTGAAAATCTGACATAAATACTTGATAAGTAATTATTATTATATGCTTTAACTTGCTGTAACTCTGCTTTATAAATTTTATAAAGTAAAGTTACTTTCCTACTTTATAAATCACCATTACTGTGGAACCGGTGGGCGGTTAGAAAATTTTACTACTAACAGAGATACAAAAGTGGGCGGTAGGTATAAAAAGGTTGACTACCCCTGATCTAGCCCATTCATGGGAAAGAAATCACTCTTGAAGAGCTTTTGCCTTTTTTTTTCTATAATCTTTTTTTTTTTCTGCCTTGTAATGGTGGTTTTCAAGTTTGCCTCCTGCCCTGACCATGACTTTCATCGAGGATAATAAATCATGACTCAGTTATTTCTGTATCCCTGCCTTCTTCACCAGTCTGCTGTGCGGTCATTTCCATTTTTAGGAGGAATCCCTTGTATTGTAAGGTCAACTTTTGATGTAAAAGACCTCAGCACATTCTCTTTAGAAGTGCAAGGTATAGAGGAGGGTGGACAGAGAAGGGGAGGAGGAGAGGGGCCTCTTGAAGTGATCCTGCCCCGATGCAGGGGAAGGGCCTTCGGAGGACACTTACTTCTAGCACCTCTGCAGGTGTGGCGACTTGTGAAAGGGAATTTAGTAACAGCTTAACAATTTTTCTCCTGCATAGCAGAGACTCATCAAATTCATTCATTGTCAAGGTTTAAAATAGGAAGACATTTTGGAAAACCAGCATGGGGGCAGGGAAAGAGTCCAGATTTTTAAGCTAAACTGTACAAATCTTGGCTCCCCCACAGAGCAGTAATGTGACTTTAGACAAGTCCTACCACATCCCTTAGTTTCTGTTTCCTCACCTACAAAATGAGAAAATTATGACTTCCTCACAGGGTGAATGAGAGGCAGAGAGATGAGAAAGTAAAGCGACGAGGACACAGGAGACCATCAATAAAGGGCACTATTTACTTCAAAGCCATAATTTCTAGTTAAGGAAACTGAAATTCAGGGAAATGAGCCAACTTGTCCCAGACACCCATTATGCCAGTGGTGGAAACTCAACAATGATGGTAGTGACTCACACTGTCACCAGTTAGTTTGGTGCCATATTAAAACTTGACAGTATCATCTCACAACAGTCTTATTATAAGGTGGGTATTTTTATTTTCTCCTTCCTGGAGATGTGGAAATAACTTAGAGGTCAGAATAACTTGCCCAGGGGGGTCACAAGGGCCTAAAGTTGAGATACAAACTCAGCCAGGCTCTCTACTTCCACTCCCCAAACGAGGCTCTCTCCCTCATCCCATCATGCAGGTCCATCAGCAGCACCAGATCTGACCCAGCCTTCCAGGGTAGCGGCAGGTTTCAGGGCCTCTGATGTGGGTTGGGGACTTATCATCTACAATCCCACATCTCAGGTGGCTGTGCTGTCCTGTGCCAGGTCCCCCACTGACAGAACCTTCAGCTACACTACTGAGTGATTTTGCAGAACTGAGCTCTTGGGGCTGAGATGACTTCATTTCTGGTTGGCCTTGCATTAGATTAGAAGGGATCTAATTAAGGCCATTATTTCCTCTCAGAGGAACTGTTGGACACCCAGTATCTGGTAATACAGCTCAATCTTATCAGACTACACTGAGTTTAACTTCAGACACTAAAGAGGAAAAGCTCCCCCCACCCTCCTGGCTGGTTGACAATTCTCCTAGACCCCCCCACTGAGGCAGAACATGAGAAAATCAGGTGTCTCATATTCCTGGGTCCCCAAGTAAGAAAATACAGAATGAGTGTGTCACAAACATGAAACAACCAAAGGTAATCTGAGCATCACTAAAGGATATAGCTAAAAACGGGAAAAATCCAACCCTTTGGGGAAAGAATTGCTCATAATTTTGCACATTGAATACTCATAATAGCAATGGCCTCCTAGTATAGAGATTTTCTCTGTGCCATAGACATAGTGAAAGAGTGGCAGAACTACTTTTTGAGAGGTGGAGGGTGTTTTCTTTGGAAGTGAGATGGCTTGTAATCGAAGGTTACATTTTGATCCCAGTCAAGGCAGCCGGCAGCATGCTGTTGTGAGGGGGGCACACTGCAGATGTTGGCCCAGACGTCTGACTGGTGTCTCCTTGCCTTGCCTTCCCTGTCTTTATGGCACCACTTATCATTTTGCTGCCTAACCACAAGGAGAAGGCCAATGTCAATAGTATTTCTGTTAAAAATTAGAAGACCTCTCTGTGATTTTTTTTTTTTTTTTTGTGGAAGCCATTTTCTCATAGAAAACAGAGAGCAGCTAACAGGCGGGAAAATGAGAAATGTCTTGCCAAGAAACCATTCAGTGGGAAGCCCCATATTCTTAGTTGTCAAGGCCTTTCTTGATTGAGTCGAGTCTAGACAGAGCAACCCCAAAAAAGAGTTAAGTATAAATATCAAACAGGGATTCAAAAACTACAAACTCTCATGGAATTTGTTTATTTCTCAGCAGAGGAAATGGCATAAAGAAGGAGGTAAAAAATAGATGTGTGCTTTTTTTCAATGTATTTTAATGGGTGGCACTGATAGAGGATTTCTTTCTTTCTTTTTTTTTTTTTTGTATTTTTCTGAAGCTGGAAACGGGGAGAGACAGTCAGACAGACTCCTGCATGCGCCCGACCGGGATCCACCCGGCACGCCCACCAGGGGCAACGCTCTGCCCACCGGGGGTGGGGGGTGGGGGTCACTCTGCCGCAACCAGAGCCACTCTAGTGCCTGGGGCAGAGGCCAAGGAGCCATCCCCAGCGCCCCGGCCATCTTTGCTCCAATGGAGCCTTGGCTGCGGGAGGGGAAGAGAGAGACAGAGAGGAAGGAGGGGGGTGGGGGTGGAGAAGCAAATGGGCGCTTCTCCTATGTGCCCTGGCCGGGAATCGAACCCAGGTCCCCCGCACGCCAGGCTGACGCTCTACCGCTGAGCCAACCGGCCAGGGCCTTCTTTCATTTTTATTTTGATGCATTGCAATGTATTTTCAGTGTATTACTTTAATAGAGGATTGGACTCACTTTTTACTTACCAAGGAAGCCTCACTTTATTAATTATACCCCTGATCCTCAGTGATGGAGAGAGAGGGGAGTGTTACCAAAACCATCCAGAGAATCTTTTTAAAATACACATACTCATTTCATATATATATATATATATATTTTCTTTCTTTTCTTTTCTTTTTTTTGAGAGAAAGAGAGAGAGAGAAAGGGAGGAGAGAGAGAGATGAGTAGTATCAACTTGTAGTTGCTTCACTTTAGTTGTTCGTTGATTGCTTCTCATATGTGCCTTGACCAGGGTCTCAAGCCAAACCTGTGACCCCTTGCTCAAACCAGTGACATTGGGCTCAAGCTAGCAACCTTGGGCTTCAAGTCAGCAATTTTGGAGCTCAAACCTTCGAATCATGTTGATGGTCCTGCACTCAACCCTGCAACCCTGCACTTAAACTAGCAAGCCTGTGCTCAAGCTGGTGACGTCAGGGTTTTGAACCAGGAACCTCAGTATTCCAGGTCGGTGCTCTATCTACTGCACCACCACCAGTTAGGCTCATTTCTTCTTTCCACGTCCATTTATCTTGATGTGGTCCTGGCATGGATCCTAAGAAAGCATATTGTTATATCTGTATCTGGGGCATGGGATGAAGAAAGTTTCCCCACAGAGTTCTAAAATGCTACCTATCCCCTACTCCTTCCTCAGCAGTATGTGCTTCAGGGCCTACTGAAGGGGAGCAAGGCAGAACTGATGAGTGCAAAAAACAGGAAGCTTCCTTTGACCAACACAGAAAATAGTACATTTCATTAGCCTACCTTTCACAGTTAGGTCCAGCGTAGTTTTCTTTACAAATACACCGAATGGCTCCATTTTTCCTATAACAGGATTCTGCAAAACTAGAATTGTAAGGGAGTGTTAGAAGTCAATTCCATAAATCACTGAAGAGACTTTTTTCAAGTGGATGTGGTCATTTGCTTAATTTTTTATCTTTATTATTGTTTGTTTTATTTTTTAGGTGAGAGGACGTGAAATAATGAGGCATGCTCCTACATGCGCCCTAACTGGGATCCACCTGGCAACCCCATCAGGGGCTGATGCTTGAGTACCGAGCTATTTTTAACACCTGAGGTTGATGTGCTCCAGTGGAACTTTCCTCAGTGCTCAGGGTCACACTTGAACCAATCGAGCCATTGGCTGTGGGAGGGAAAGAGGGACAAGGGGGGAAGCAGATGGTTGCTTTTCCTGTGTGTCCTGACCAGTAATCAAACCCAGGACATCCATATGCTAGGCTGACACTCTATCCACTGAGCCACCAGCCAGGGCCATTAGTTTTATTTAATGCAAGTCTGAAACACATATTCCAAAGGCAGATAAAATAATTAAATTTTGTCTGCAATTTTAGATTTATATAAGACTTTCATCTTATTCTCATCAATTTCCATGCATAAATTTGAAAGTTCCCCATTTTTTTCCTCCTTAGATCTCTTCCACTCTTCAAAGTTATGAATCAATTCTAAACTATACTCAATAATCTTCACAGAACCTTAATTTCTTTTATGTGTTCCTTGAAGCTTGGGAATAAAGGACAGAGAGACTGGCTTAGCTAACCCAAGTCACAAAGCAAATACTCAAGCACTAGGACCCACCGTAAAGGGATTTTAGTGCATAGAACCCTTCTCTTAATTCATCTTTTTTTCTTTGTAGATAAAATATTACGACAAAATTAATACAAATATTAGTTCAGCAGAGTAAATAAGTATCTTAATTATTAAGGCAGGGAAATAAAATATTATTCTCCACATTTGGAAAATTCTACATTGACACATGAATTTACCCATATGAGATGGGTGTGAAAAGTTTTAAAGACTTTTAAATTAGTTTTGGCCTAGGTACTGTACAGTTGATGGAATACGATCAGCTGCTCTCACATTCCTGCATGCGTCAGCAGTTTTACCCTAATGGGCTTCCAGAGAAAAGCTAATGGGTGGGTTTGCTTTGTTTGAAGACATTTATAAAATCAGGTCAGAAAACAATATGTGCTTCTAGTGAAAGGTAATACTCCTAATTTATTTCCTCCCACTGTTTGATTAAAAACATTCCCACGAAATTATATTTCTTTGGCCTTTACTCTTTATTTTGCTTGTTCTTATTCCTTAGCCCATTTAAAGAAACACTGTCAGTTAAGAGTCCAGGACGTGAACAAACCCTCGTGCATGTTTCTTTGAAGACGTTTCACTCAGCAGCCTGCCTACTGCCTGAAGGACAAACATCTGCCGGTGCCTGGAGTCATCTGCCTTGAGCTAATGTCCTGCTGTTTCAAACAGATGACATTTTCCTTAGATGGAGCCATTGCCATAACTACTAGTAGATGTGGAGGATTTCTGGCCAACCTCAAAATAAATAAATAAATTCTGTGCAAATGGTCCCTGGGAATAGCTGCGTGACCATGGGTCTCCATGGTGGGAGACTCAGAGCCCATACCAGCCACGGAGGGTTCCTTTTATGCTTTTCATTGGCATTATTTGTTTGTATTTTTCTCAGAATCTAGTCTGTCTTGGCTAGGAAAATGAAAACACTGCGCCTTTCTCAGCCCCACTAACAACCATGGAGCCCTTCCTAAGAGGAAGGGAGTCTTTTGCTCTTGGAAAACCCTTAGGGAACTTAAAGCAAAATAGACTCAGCACTGTTTGTTTGCTAAACTGCCTCAGACTTTATTTCCTTGCTTTCCGATGAGGCTCTGTAACTGGAAACCAAATCCTGGGCCTGCAGGCTCGAATAGCAGATCTTTGAAAGTGTAATTTAGATTCCATACTTGGCGCCTTTCTGAGCTCAAATAAAAATTCTGGCAGTTTCATTTTGGTAGAAAGTATAAATAGGAATTTTTAAAAAGCTGAAAGAGGCAATGGTGTATTTAATATTTGATAATATATTTGATCAGATCAGTTAACTAAGTCAATAACAAGGCTAGATCAAAGGTTAGAACTTTATAGGATCCAGGCAAATGTGTCTTGTTTTATGGTCACAGACTACCTCCCCATCCTCATTTTTGTAGCTAGCTTTCCCCCCCAAGGGATTCAGGAAAGAGAACTATTGCCACTACAAAAAAAAAAAAAAAAAGGTCTTTCACACCCTTTCCAATTCCCCCATATTCTCACATATATTCTTTACTTATGGATGGTGTATTTTTGCATTTATGTTAATTTTCAACCTCAAATCTGTACTATGGAGACTACAGTTTCCATATCTTTAAATATGTTCTAACTGCAGAGCACATTCCCCAAGACCTTCAACTGCTCTTTGGAACTAGGACGGACACACACACACACACACACACACACACACACACACACGGGTGGAAATAGTGATCTCTCATGCCTGTGGAAACTACTTCCTCTTCCAAGGAAAGAAGACTATTACCAAACTGGCAAGTTTCTGTTTTGATTATTTAAAAGAGTTAAGAACCTTCAGAATAGCTTTTTGATCAACTGAAATACTAGATAATCTGGCTCAAACGGGAACAGGTCATTTGCTTTAGGAGCTTTATAATACTGCTGTATTTTGACCTATCTTAATAAATGCTGGACTGTTTGTTTTATTCACTGCTGTGATCAGTGACTGGTACATGACTGGCACATCAGTGTTTGATAAATAATTTGTGGATTGCATATAGATAAAACTTCTCATAGAAATGAAGTTCCAAAAGCCTCTTATCTCAAGACATTGTCAGATAACTTAGATAAGAAAGTTTTGTCATGAGAATGATGTAAAAAGTGCAAAAGTAAGACAATACAATTAACATTTGAGATTGCCTTTCTAATTCATTGGTTAGTTTCTAAAGAATCTACAGTTTGAAAAAGAAGAAGAAAAGGAAAAAAAGGAAAGAAACTAAAGCTCAAAACTTACAGATCTGTTTTGAGCAGTGAATGCTATATAACATCATTATTTACATGGGCAAATAAGTGAAACCTGTTATTAGAAAGTTGGGGGTAAATATGTTTAACAAAGTAACTATATCATGTAAGAGAGCAGCATGCCAAACATGTCATCAGATATGTTCAGAATCTGAGAGCAGAATATTAATGAACAATAAAACAGTACACTTAGATGAGGCAAAGGGAGCTTGTAAATCAGGACACACTTGAGCGGAAATAACAGAATATTTAATGTTACAGTTTTCTATTCTCCCTCTCAACACCATCCATTATGCACACATTATTAATACCATCGAACATGAAAAATCACAAAGGAAGGGCTGAAGCAGTTTAATGATTGCTAAGGAAAGATGGGGCTGTAAAACATCTGACTTTTTCACTGACTGTAGGACCCATCAGGGGATTTCAACAAATCACAAGCTATTAGGTAAAATGTTAGTCGATATTGGTATTCAGATAAGGACAAAGCATTAGGCATTTGGTTGTCATCTTCTCTTTTTTCTCTTTTAAGAAAGTGTGTGTGTCGCCCTGGCCGTTTGGCTCAGTGGTAGAGCGTCGGCCTGGCGTGCAGAAGTCCCAGGTTCGATTCCCGGCCAGGGCACATAGGAGAAGCGCCCATCTGCTTCTCCACCCCTTCCCCTCTCCTTCCTCTCTGTCTCTCTCTTCCCCTCTCGCAGCCGAGGCTCCATTGGAGCAAAGATGGCCCGGGCGCTGGGGATGGCTCCTTGGCCTCTGCCCCAGGCGCTAGAGTGGCTCTGGTTGCAACAGAGGGACGCCCCGGAGGGGCAGAGCATCGCCCCCTGGTGGGCAGAGCGTCGCCCCCTGGTGGGCGTGCCGGGTGGATCCTGGTCGGGCGCATGCAGGAGTCTGTCTGACTGTCTCTCCCCATTTCCAGCTTTCGAAAAATACAAAAAAAAAAAAAAAAAAAAAAAAAAAAAAAGAAAGTGTGTGTGTCACAGGTATTCAGGCGCCTTTTTTAGTTCTCTTGTATGCGTTCTTTAATTTAATTTTTACAACACCTGTCAACTAAATATTACATCCACACCCTTAGAACAGTGCCTGACATAGAGTAAGGAGAATATAAGGTTTGAAAAAACATAAAGTATGTGCTTACTAAAGCCAACATCTACCATATGCCTTTCCATGTGTAAAGCACCACCCCAATAGACTACAGGTATTATCCTAGTCCTATGAGGCAGATTCTGGCACCGACTTTGATTTACTAGGGAAAAAAACTGAGATCCAGAACAGCTAAAGGAATCAATGAATGGAACCAAGATCTGAATCTAGTCTCCTTGATCCCAAATCCCATGGAAAGTGAGACTTTGTTTGAGATCATACAGCTATTTTGTGCCAGAGCACAGCTATTAACCTAGTTTCATTACTCTATCTACTTGAAGTATAATAAACACACACGCACACGTGCGCGCGCGCGCACACACACACACACACACACACTTGGTTTTTGTCCCGAGTTCCTAGCACAGACCTCCTAAAATTGTTGGAATTTCAAGGCTGTCTTTTACCATTCATAATGAGTTCCTTCCAACCATACCAGAGTGTATGATAATGAGGTGACTCTTGATGGACTCCTACATAGCTTCTGGATAGAGGTTGGACTGCCAGGGGAAACACCCACATGATTAGAGAGTTCAAACTTTCAACCTCATATTTCCTACCACCTCAAGGGAAGGGAGGGAGGCTGCAGATCCAGTTTAATCACCAATCATTTCCTCAATCATGACTATGTAATGGAACTTCAATAGAGCTCTTCAACAGCAAGGCTTGGGAAGCTTCTGGGCTAGGGAACACACTTAATTGCTAAAAGGTGGCTCCCCTAGAGAGTAAGCACACAAAAGCTGTGGTCCTTCCTGTATCCTCATCCTTACTCTGCCCTCTGTATCTTTTCCATTGGGCTGTTTCTGAGTTGTATCTTTTAAAATAAAACTTACTAGTCTGAGTTCTGTGAGTCGTTCTAGAGAATTACTGAACCTAAGTGGGGTTGAAGGATTCCTAAATTTGAAGTTAGCTAGGAAGAAATGTGAAAAGCCCGGGGGTCGCAATTTGGCTGGCTGCTGAAGTGAGACTAAGCCCTTAACTTCTGGGGTCTGCCCTAACCCTGGGGAGTTAGTGTCAGAATTGAATTAGGAGACTGAATTGAATTGAATTGGATAATTGGTTGATGTTTGGAAAACCAGCCAATAAAATGATTAGTCATGACTTGACTACTCGATTTATACATATTAGGTATCTAAAAAGAAATTCATTATTTCCAATAAGATATATGTTTATTTTCTTTAAATACTCAGTCAGGTCAAAATATAACCACAGGTGAAAACTAGTTTTCATGGAGATCTTCTGTGAGGTGATTTGTTAAAACGTGTATTCTGTTTATATGTATTCTAATTCTGATTGAAAAGAATACAACATGTAGAAAACTGTCTGCTCTGTCAGAGTCAGAAGAAACACTACCATGGAAATATAGAATTATAATGGATCTGTTGGCATTACTAGTTGTGATCTCTCTAGGTTAAGGGATAGCCAATAAAAGATGAGACTACCTTTGTTTATAAAACTTGGGAGATTTCATTAATTTTTACAGTGCACCTCAATATTTTGGGAATAGAGTCATCGCCTATGCTGCATGTACCTAAGCTTCTCTGAAACTGTATTTAAGCTAGAGACCTTTCCTGTATCTTGTCCAGTCTCATCTCAACAGGAGGGCCTCAGCTTTGACTATGGAAAAAACTCAGAACTCTGGATAGGACCCAAAAAATGGGGACAAGGGCATAAGCAATAGAAGAGACCTCTTTCTTTAGGACTTACGTGGCCACGTGTGGTAGGGGACAGGGGCATGGCTGGCAGAGACGTGGAGGTCCCCTGATGGAATCTCCGATATAACCATCCAGACACTTCTCACAGTGCTCCCCTGTCGTGTTCCGCAGGCAGTGCTATAAGACAAAAGATAGGAACATTGACTAGGACACAAAAGAAATTTTATAGAAAGTGAACCTAGGAACCAAGCAATACTTCTAGCAAAGAAGATGTCAGGTTTGACAGAATAGACAGTGTGCATCAGTACTGATCATAATGAAGGAGCCACATCGCCCCAGTCAATGCTAGAAAGTGCACACAATAATACACAACTTCCTTCCAGACCACTGTGTGTGTACCAACAGCCTGGGACTCTAGAGTTTGTGTGCTGAGAGGATTATTCATTCGTTACTTTTTTTTTTTTATTTTTTTCATTTTTCTGAAGCTGGAAACGGGGAGAGACAGTTAGACAGACTCCCGCATGCGCCCGACCGGGATCCACCCGGCACGCCCACCAGGGGCGACGCTCTGCCCACCAGGGGGCGATGCTCTGCCCATCCTGGGCGTCGCCATGTTGCGACCAGAGCCACTCTAGCGCCTGGGGCAGAGGCCACAGAGCCATCCCCAGCGCCCGGGCCATCTTTGCTCCAATGGAGCCTTGGCTGCGGGAGGGGAAGAGAGAGACAGAGAGGAAAGCGCGGCGGAGGGGTGGAGAAGCAAATGGGCGCTTCTCCTGTGTGCCCTGGCTGGGAATCGAACCCGGGTCCTCCGCACGCTAGGCCGACGCTCTACCACTGAGCCAACCGGCCAGGGCCATTAGTTACTTATTTTAATTCAGAATGATAACCAGAATAATCAAACTCTGGATATTGTAGAAGAGTCAGCTTACCGACTTGGAATGAATATGAAATGGAAAAATAAAATTTCTCTGGTGCTTACCCACGATAGTGGTAACATTTTAAGGATTTATGGGCTTGAAAGAACAAAGTGTGTCATGCTGAAGCATAAATGAAAAGAAGGTGGATAAAGAATTTCATCTAGCGGGTTGGTGTCTTGGAGAGTGACATACAAGAAATAGTAAGCTGCTTTGTTTATAAAATTTCTCAATTTGTTGTGAGGTGATTAGAAAAAAAAGCACAAAACAGGCTGATTCTTCTGCCTAAGATGCCTATTCATCATTCGTGATCTTGACCTGGTCTCAAAACTTCCCGGACTCCCTCCTTGATGCTCTCCACCTGCCGCTACCCTCACACTGTATCCATCTGCTCCCAGCTTGGTCTTTAACCACAGTACTGCTATCAACCTCAGTGTGGCAGGTAGTCATTGCTCTTTGTCCAGCTGACAGATTGACTTCTGACTAGTACTCCATAAGAGGCAGTGCTGCTAGTTTGCTAATAGTTTTCTCCAAATGGACTGGCCTGGATTGCATAAGGCAATGTAATTAGCATTATGATATCTTCATCTTTACATTCATCAGAGTGTATAAAGGCTGAATAAGGTTTTAAGTGAAAAATTATGCTGCGCTAGAATCAGAACACCATTGAAGAGAGACCCTCTTGTTGGAGCAACTCTCTTAGTAAGACCTATGCACAGAGCTTCAACAGAATGAATGACTTTTCCCGAACAGTACTCTGTGGAGGAATCCTGGGAAAGGCAAGATGGAGCAGGGGTAGGCTGAACTCTAAGCTCTTTCGTTTGTCCTTATGGTCCATGTTGAGGTTCAAAATAAAATGATAGTGTGGCCCTGTTTTAAATGTTTTATATAGATTAATTTAATTCTCACAATAATTCTAAGTAAAGTTATATTCCCCACCCGACCCCCCATTTTACATATAAAAGATGGAGGCACAGACTGTTTAATATATACATTGCCCAATGGCACAGATGGTAGGCGGCAAAAGTAACATTCTAACTCAGGCTATCTGACTCCGGAGGCTAGGCTGCTCATTCCCACATTATACTGTGCCTCCAGGGTGATCGAGGAAAGGCTCCTCTCCAAGAGTCACAAAATGACTGCATGAGGAGGCCGCAGACTATCTTATAAACAGTGTGAGCTTCAAATAAAGTATACACACTGGTTAAAAAAGAGGAATCCGCCCTGGCCAGTAGGCTCAGCGGTAGAGCGTCAGCCTGGCGTGCGGGGGACCCGGGTTCGATTCCCGGCCAGGGCACATAGGGGACGCGCCCATTTGCTTCTCCACCCCCACCCCCTCCTTCCTCTCTGTCTCTCTCTTCCCCTCCCACAGCCAAGGCTCCATTGGAGCAAAGATGGCCCAGGCGCTGGGGATGGCTCCTTGGCCTCTGCCCCAGGCGCTAGAGTGGCTCTGGTCGCGACAGAGCGATGCCCCGGAGGGGCAGAGCGTCGCCCCCTGGTGGGCGTGCCGGGTGGATCCCGGTGGGGTGCATGCGGGAGTCTATCTGACTGTCCCTCCCCGTCTCCAGCTTCAGAAAAAAAAAAAAAAAAAAGAGGAATCCTACTGTGGGCAACCAGCTATCTTGTCTGAACACCCTTTGCATATTTAATTGGTTATCTTTGACTCCTAATTAGAATTATGTTAGAATGGAATTTAGGGGATAGTTCAGATTGCCTGATAGACCAATGAGAAACTCTGAAAAATAAAATCCGATGTGACTACAACAGGATGTTAACATAGTTTTCTCACAGTTTTTAATACTGTATCTTGTGCTAAGTCAGTTGTCAGTAAATATTTGTTGGGAAAAGGAATGAAAGAAAAAGTGGCAAAGAGCAAATTAGTCCACTAGCGTCTGGAGCAATGAAAGGAAATAGCATGCATCCAAAGCCAGCTAAAAACCAGTGGCAATTTCTCATCCCAGGGAAACCAGAGAGCCTTGCCCAACTACCAGGAATCTAAGCCATGAACAATCCGGCAGAGCTATTCGTAGACTGGGGTCAGATTGGTCTGAGTCCTTGTTGGACAGATGAAACCCACCTGTGCAGACCATTCTTCATGCCTGAAATACCCACTAAGCTGCAAAAATGATCTAATTCCCAATTCTGTCTGCTTATGGCTCAACAGATGCTTTGGATTCCTGGTTAGGGCTCTAATTCTGCCATGGCAGCCATGGGGAGCAATTACCTTCAAGGGCAAAGCCACCAAATCTCTCCGACCTCTAAATGCTCAGAGTGTGAACACTGACTTTCCTCACCTGCCCCTTTTTCAAGGGGTTGTAGTGAAATTCCCTAAAAAGCAGTGATGCACAGTTTGGGAGATGGGCAGAGTGCTGGAAGCAGCTACTAGCTCTTCCATTTTCTAGCTGGTTGAACAAGTCACTTGACCTTTCTAGGCCTCTATTTTCCATCTGTAAATGAGGATCTAGACTTGCTAGCCAATAAGCTTTCCTCTAACTCTGAAAATCCTTTACTCTGATCTTGCAAATATCCCTTTACCTTCAATGGCCTGCCATTTAAAAAACAGAAAACAAAAAATGACAACAATCAGCAAATATGTTGTTGGAGGGGAAGAGTTATCTTTAAATAAAACTGATCTTACTTAAAAATGACAAAAACATTCAGAATCTCTGGCCGGTGGCTAAGAAAGCTACTATAGACAGTCAATTGTAGATTAGCATTAGAAATGACATTTGGATACCAGCTGTGTCTCCTTCACAAGAGAAGAGATGTCTCTTATTGACTTGGCCACAGCACCGGCATAATGTAGGAAGAAGGCCTGAAGGATCAGGTCAGCCTTGGTGTGGTTTGTCACAATCTTTGCGCAAGACTATAATCTATCTAGATCTGTGGGTCTCAAAGTATACCCAAGGGAGTAAAGGCTATTTCCATAGTAATATTAAGATTTTATTTTCTTTTGCATTCTAGATTTCTCACATGTGTTAAGTGGAGTTCTCCTGAAGCTATAAGATAGGAGATACAGTATCATCACAGATTGATGCAGAAGCGTATATGAGATTCATCTGCCTCCCAGACTTTGAATATATTTTCAATTTATAAATTGATGTGATTTATTATTGTTATTTTCAAAGAAATTAATAGGAAAATATTATTTTAAATTTTGTTTTAAATTCAAATGCGGAAAATGGCGATAGATGTAATCCACGTAAACAGAAGTCGTTTGGCAACCTGAATAATTCTTAAAAGTGTAAAGGGCTCACGAGACCAAAAAGTTTGAGAAATACTGCTCTGTCTAGATCAGTGCTTCTCAAACTTGAACGTGCACACGAACACCTTGGGCACCTTGTGAAAATGCAAATTCTGATTAAGGACATCTGGGCGATGGCCTGGGTGTCCATTTCTTTCTTTCTTTTTTTTTTTTTTGTATTTTTCTGAAGCTGGAAACGGGGAGAGACAGTCAGACAGACTCCCGCATGCGCCCAACCAGGATCCACCCGGCACGCCCACCAGGGGCGACGCTCTGCCCACCAGGGGCGACGCTCTGCCCACCAGGGGGCGATGCTCTGCCCCTCCGGGGCGTCGATCTGCCGCGACCAGAGCCAATCTAGCGCTTGGGGCAGAAGCCAAGGAGCCATCCCCAGCGCCCGGGCCATCTTTGCTCCATTGGAGCCTTGGCTGCGGGAGGGGAAGAGAGAGACAGAGAGGAAGGAGGGGGTGGGGTGGAGAAGCAAATGGGCGCTTCTCCTATGTGCCCTGGCTGGGAATCGACCTGGGTCCCCCGCAGGCCAGGCCGACGCTCTACCGCTGAGCCAACCGGCCAGGGCCTGGGTGTCCATTTCTTTTTTTTTTTTTTTTTTTTTTTAATTTATTTTTATTTTATTTTATTTATTCATTTTAGAGAGGAGAGAGAAAGGGAGAAAGAGAGGGAGAGAGAGAGGAGAGAGAGAGTGGGGAGGAGCTAGAAGCATCAACTCCCATATGTGCCTTGACCAGGCAAGCCCAGGGTTTTGAACCGGTGACCTCAGCATTTCCAGGTCGACGCTTTATCCACTGCGCCACCACAGGTCAGGCTCCATTTCTAACAAGCTCCCAAGTAGCGTCAATATTTCCGGCCTACATTATAATTTGAGAAGCAAGAGTCAGAACACCTAGCATAGGTAACAACACTGTTTGCTGATTCCTCCACAAGGAACCTGAGCCTGAGTCTCTATTATAACAGACAGTACCTCCTCCTGAAAGAGAGACCCACGCCTGCGAGGCTGAGCAAGAAGTCCTAGGCAGAGAGTAGAGGGCGCCAGCTCCGGCACAGAGCGCAGGAGCATGGAGTGAGTTAGGGGGGACTGAGGAGCTCAGTGGGGCTGGAATACATGCTCCTGAGTAATTTTAGAAAGGTGGGTGCCTCGATTAGGTTGTGATTTTGAAAGGTGTCTCCACTGCTAGTGAGGAAGACACATCAAGGAAAGGAGCGTCTGGAGCAGGCTTTCCTACTGCCTGCCATTTATCTGCCCCATCATTCCTTCCTTGCGCCTCCTTCTGCCAGGGAGTCCGACAGGTTCACTCCCGTGGCCTGGCTTCTGGGTCCTTGCCTACCAGACTCAGCTGAGAACCCTGCCCCACGTGTCCCCATTCTGATAAGATGCAAAGTGGCCTTTCGGAAAGACACCTCGTACACACTGGGCTCCGTTAGGTAAGCCGCTTTTCACTTGGCTGCCTTTCCGTGTTTGAAAAGGTAGCATCCCTCCTTCCCTAGACAGCCACCTGCCCCGGCTCTCCGGCTGCTTCTTCTATTCTGCGCTCTTCCTTGTTTCACTGTCCCAGCTTTAATAAACATACTCTAAAAAAAAAAAAAAATGTATTCCTCTTATGAAAAAATCTCTGAGCTTTTTTTGATATGTCCAAATGGTAACATAACTTTACCTATTCTATATTGTATTGTCAAATGCCTTGGTTCCTTAAAATCAGTGTGTAGAATATAAGATCTACTTGAAATTGGACATTGGAATGGAAGAAGACTTAGAAACAATGGAGGGAGGACAAGGCAGAGGCATTATGTGCCTTTAAAATAAAAGCAAAATAAAATGAAATAAAAAAAGGCCTTTTATTTTTGTATTTTTCTGAAGTTGGAAATGGGGAGGCAGTCAGACAGACTCCCACATGCACCCAACCGGGATCCACCCAGCATGCCCACAAAGGGGCAATGCTCTGCCCATCTGGGGCATCACTCTGCTGCAACCAGAGCCATTCTAGTGCCTTAGGCAGAGGCCATGGAGCCATCCTCAGCGCCCGGGCCAACTTTGCTCCAATGAAGCCTTGGCTGTGGGAGGGGAAGAGAGAGACAGAGAGGAAGGAGAGGGGGAGGGGTGGAGAAGCAGATGGGTGCTTCTCCTGTGTGCCCTGGCCGGGAATCGAACCCGGGACTCCTGCACGCCAGGCCGACGCTCTACCACTGAGCCAACCGGCCAGGGCCAGGCCTTTTATTTTTAATTGCTTATGGAAAATGGAAGGCACGAGTTAGGCCAGGTGAGCTGCAAACAACTGATTGAAACTCTGGAGCGCAGAGTGAGCTGCAAGGAAGGCTCATGTGGAGCCATTGCCTCTTCTCTGGCTCCCCAGGAACTGAGGGCTACAGGGCACGAGCTGAGAAATGGGCCCTGCTCAACCAGCTGGCCGGGACAGGGATGTGGAAGGAAACAGACAAACAGGGTTTGATTCCAGTGTGACCCCATAGACAATATATTTGCCAACCGAATGGCAATCTGTCTTTTCTGTATTGGCAAGCTTCTTCTGCTCCCTCACTTGTGCTTAATGAAATTCAAATTATATTTTTTGTTATTTGAAATTTATAAGAATAGATCTATATTTTAGCTCTGGGGGATAAGATTGTGGCTGATTTTCCTTGAACTTCATGTACAGTATTATCTGTATTGTCATTATTTTGCTTGTGAGTTTGTTTGTTTTTTACATTTAGCATATATTACTTTAACTGGGGAGAAGTGTATTTTCTACCAGGTATGGTGGGGTGAAGGAACCATGATTAGGGTAAATAGGGTAGCTATTCTTTCTCCCTCTCCTTTTTTATTTTTCTCTTTTTTAAAGATTTAATTTATTGATTTGAGAGAGGGAGAGAGAGAGAGAGAGCAAGGGGCATGGGAAGAGTGGTAAGCATTAATTAGTAGTTACTTCTAATATGTGCCTTAATTGGGCAAGCCTAGCCTGACCTGCGGTGGCTTAGTGGATGGAGTGTCGACCTGGAGTGCTGAGGTTGCCGGTTCGAAACCCTGGGCTTCCCTGGTCAGGGCACATATGGGAGTTGATGCTTCCTGCTCCTCCCCTTCTCTCTCTCTCTCTCTTTCTCTCTACTCTCTCTCTAAATATGAATTAATAAAAGAAATTAAAAAAAAAAAAAAGGGCAAGCCCAGGGTTTTGAACTGGTGACCTCAGCATTCCAGTTGGACGCTTTATCCACTGCGTCACCACAGGTCAAACCTCTCTCTTTTTCAATGTTCTGTCTTGGAACAAAGTAATTGCAAGAAGATTGGCAACTCCCCCAAGAGTACATAAGAGTGTTTACACTCTATCCCATCCCCAAATTTTATTAGAAACTCACAGGCCCCATGTTCTGTGAAGGAACACATGACTGTCCCCTTCAGAAACTCATGACTAGTCAGAGAAAGACCATGATAGCTCCTATTCTGAGGATGTCCTCGTCAGTGAGTGGCTTTGTCTTAGCTCTCCATGGGCACTGGCAGGAGGAACTTACTCCCCTTTCATTTATTTGTCTTCCATCTTAGTGAATAGCAGCTGATGGACTTGCCAGTCCCTATTAACATATTTTAATAAACCAGATAACAGAGAGCCTTTAATTAGTCAAACTATCAAGTTGTACATTATTAGTTCAAAAATCCATGGGATTTTTCAAATGTCACTGGGATTAAAATAACAGGAAACCGGAGATGGAAGCATTAGAAAAGGGTAGTTTTTGGCAGCTGCAGTGCCTACACTGCTACAGAGGACATCCTGGATGTGATGGTTATTTAAGATGGTGGGGGAGGGGAAAACAGAACTGCCAGGATGTGACAAACATTACAAAGAAAACAATGGTTAGTGTCTGCCACTTCATTCTCTCTGTCCTCAGAAGAATGGCAACTGCTAGGTTTAAAGTAAATGAGAACATTCTAATTTGCATCTTAATGTAAAATAACACCTCCATGTACACACCTTGGAGACCACTTATAATCAAAATTATCTGCTTAAAAGAACAATTATGTTAATTTTGAGGTAAAGAGGTCTATTTAATTGAGTATTCTTATATTTTATGCAAAACACTCTTGCAATTTGGAAAGCCTCTTTTGCCTCATATGACCTTGAAAAATCTAATTTTTTTGCTATGTAGTATATATAGCTCATGGAGGAAAATATGATCTTATGGTCTGACCTGTGGTAGCACAGTAGATAGACATCGACCACCGGTTTGAAATCCCTGGCTTGCTTGGTCAAGGCACACATAAGAAGCAACTACTATGAGTTGATGCTTCCTGCTCCTTGCCTCGACCTCCACCTCTCTCTTTTTCTCTCTCTCTTCTCTCTCTAAAATCAATAAATAAAATCTTTAAAAAAAAAACCCAAAACACCATGCCTCCTGTGACCCTGGCTGGGGAGCTCAGTTGGTGAGAGCATCGTCCAGATACACCAACGTTGTGGGTTCCATCCATTATCAGGGCATGTACAAGAATCAACCAATGAATGTACAACTAAGTGGATTATCAATGTTTCTCTCTCTTTCTCAAATCAATCAATCAATCAATCAAATTTTAATGCCTCCTCTAACTTCTATAGAAACTACTTCTGGTAAAATTTTCAATTTCTATTTTCACTAAGTTGTCAACCCATTCAGTGAAAACAGAAAGTATGTATGTAGCAAGCAGTTTTTTACTACAAAGAGACCTTTACAAATCTTTATCACATTTCACTGAAGAACAGTCTATTGGAGAATTCATTTCAGTTAAGAGAAAAAGAAAGTCTTCTGAGGGTTTGATCACAAAACTATAAACGCCATAAGGCCAAAGCTTTTCATTTTATTAGCAATTTGGCTCAAACCTCATTTAAAAAAATTTTTTTTGATCTATAGGCCTGACTACCTTACAAGTTGTAAGATAGCCTATGAAACAACTGTTATATTTTCCCAGTTTATGTGGAGCAAAGCCAAACATATGGCAAACTGTACTATTACAGAGGAATTTGGATGGGTGATTTCCTCCTATGTGTATTATTTTCAGTCTCTCATTGGCCCACAGCAGGAAGTCAGCTGCAGAGGGTGGTGAGGCAGTTACCCCCGGAGCACATGCACATTCAGACACATGCCTTGGTGGCCACTTACAATCATGAGCAGCTTATATGAGGTGTTTTACAGGAAAAGGTAAAGGGTAAAAGAAAAAAAAAAATTGATTGGCGGTTTGTTCCTAGGTAGCTCCAACGTTCAGAAAGAATATTTGATTCCCACTCAACACTCAAAGGGCCAATGAAATACGTGCGAAGTGTAAGTGCCCCTGACCTACCACACAGAGTCCAGAGCCGTCCTTGCACGTGTTGGCATTGCCGTTACAGTCACAGGGCAAACATTCTCCTGACTGGGCGAGAAAGAATCCAGCACCGCACGTCTGAAACACACACAACAGCCTTGTCATTATTGAAAAGATATATTTGGTCAATATTTTCTGAGAGGAATAAGAAGAGATGATTAAGAAACTATTTCTTTACAAAACAAACTAAAAATTTATACTACCATTCTGTGATAGGTGATGTAAAGATATATTTAATTATCTTTGTTACACATTTGTTTCTCTCTTCTTTCACTTTGCTAAAAAATAGGAATAACTTTAGCAGTGTTCTATCATTGTAAGGAATATTGAGACTTTAGATAATGATAAAAGAGAAGAAACATCTAATGTTTTTTCCCAAACAAAACCATGATTATTAGGGTAAGGAATTGCATCATGTTACCTATAAAAAATTGTGATTTCAAAAATTATTGGCTATGGTATAACAATTTAGAGCTGTATGTTTCATAACTTTGGGCTCTTAAAAATTTTTATCCTTTCAGATCCTAAACTTTTAAAGGGTGGATTCTGTGTGGGTCCTGTTTATATATTTCATTTACCCTCATAATTCTGTGAAAAACACATTATCTTCCTTTATTCTAGCGATGAGATTATTAGACCCAGAAGTGCTGAGAGGGTTGTGGCCATTGGAGAGGGCTGTGGCAATGTTAAACCATCTTGCAATGCACCAGTCGACCTGCACACCGATGCACTGTCCTCTCCCAATGTCACTAGTGCTCCAGCCCAGAAACTTCGCGAGAGTGTTCTTGCTTTTATGCAGTTGGTTTATAGATATGTATATATTTTATGTTACTTTGGAATGTCTCGATGATGTAAGGCAGAAATGGCCTTACAGACCTGGAAGTCTACTCCCTGCCCACCAGACAGATTTACTTCTAAAGAATTCCAAACAGATAAGAATCTGGGTTGTTTCCACAAATTTACAAAGTAGATTTCACATCGTCCCCTACCCACCAATTGAACCATTGTAGCTGAAACTTGACTACCAGGAAATTTTTCATTATATCTGGCTGAAGTCCCTCTGACTGCTATGCAAACCCATTTCCTGTTACATTTTCCTCTGTAAAGGAAAGAAAAAACACTAGACATAATTTACAGTATAAAAACACCTCCAGTTTGGATCCTAACACTAAAAGCTAATATATTCCATTTAGAGAAAGTTTAATAGAGTACAATGACATTAACCCATGAAGAAAAGGCAGAGAAATACCATTTTACTAAGTGAAGGAAAGTAAGGCTGAGAGAGAACAAATTTATAATTTATAATAGAGAGCTTGTGGTAATAGTAAGCCTTTTTCTCAGTTTCCACTAGAGAACGAAAGAGAGGGAAAGCATTTAATTTATACCATCTAATTTCACATCTTTGACTTCTGTTTGGAAATATAAAAATGCAGGTTTCATTATTATGTAGTAAATATGCATATCTATATGTATATTTTCTGAGTTATATATATGCATCTTAAACTTTTTTTTCTTTCTTTTTTATTTTTTATTCAATGAGAGGAGGGAAGGCAGAGACAGACTCCTGCTAGCACCCCAACTGGGATTAACCTGGCAAGTCCACTAGGGGGCAATGCTCTGCCCATCTGGGGTGTTGATTTGTTGCTCAGCGACCAGGCTCTTTTTAGCTCCTGAGTCAGAGGCCATGGAGCCATCCCCAGTTCCCCCGGGGGCTTACTCACTCCAATTGAGCCATAGCTGCAGGAGGAGGAGAAGAGAGAGAGAGAGAGAGAGAGAGAGAGAGAGAGACAAGAGGAGAAGGGGTGGAGAAGCAGAAGGGTGTTTCCCCTTGTGCCTTGACCAGGAATAGAACCTGGGACATCCACATGCCAGGCCAATGCTCTACCACTGAGCCAACCAGCCAGGGCTAACCTTCTTTATATTATTTAACTGCTCACAAAAATTAGAGGATATTCTATCACTTCATATTTATTTTGAAATATCCCCTAATTATCGTATATATTATATATACTGGTCGGCCTGACCTGTGGTGGTGCAGTGGATAAAGTGTCAACCTGGAACACTGAGGTCACCAGTTCAAAACACTGGGCTTGCCTGGTCAAGGCACATATGTAAGTTGATGCTTCCTGCTCCTCCCCCTTTCTCTCTCTCTTTCTCCTCTCTAAAATGAATAAATAAAACCTTAAAAATAATACAAAAATATATATATCCTGGTCAAAAGACATAAAATTGATTTAATAATGTTAACTGTGTTTCCTCTTGCAGTTTGAGACAGAGGGGTTTAATTATAAGACATGAATAAAAGTAGTGAGGAGCTTCATATTAGTCATCTCAGTAGCTGCCAAAGAGTGGATTTTGAGTTCTCTAACCATGTTACAGACATCTGGGGAGCTTCTGGTTCAGTAATTCTGCAAAGAATATGTATTTTTAAATAAAATATTGAAGTAAAAATTTTAATTTTAATTACTCCTTTTTCCCAGCATTATTGAGATATAAGTGACATGTAACATTCTGTAAATTTAAGGTGTACAATGTGTTGATTTGATACATTGCAAAATGACTACTATCATAGCATTAGCTAACATTTCTATCATGTCACATAATCACCATTTCTTTTTGTTTTGAGAACATTTAAGGTTTACTTTGTTAGCAACTTTTAAGTATGTAACTGTAGGTCAAATAAGTTTGCAAATATAATGTTTATGTTTGCTCGCTTATAGTTTGCATTGGGTGTGGGAGACAGGCTGTTTGCTGGCATGGTCTTCATAGCCTAAGGCAGTGGTTCTCAAAGTGTGTGCCAGGGTACACTGGTGCGCCCTAGAGGATTTCCAGGTGCGCCCTATGGTATTCCAGAGAAATATGTGCCTGTTGGGGACCAAAAAACCAACAGGGTTTTTGAAGTTTAGATTTTTGGGGGGCAGAGGTGTGGGAAATTGGCTGTAAGCTGACAGTCTGCCCAACCCCCCACCTCACTTGCCTGATTAGATTGCAAAAGACTGTTAAGCTGTGGTGCTGGATTGTTTACACTACCCACCATGTTCCCGGAAAGACTGGAGGCAAGTTTCTTCTATCCTTTGTTTGGTGTAAAGTTAAGATGATATGTATGGTGGGGGTTTTGGATTGATGGAATTGTCTCTTGAAGCCTTTGGATTTCTATAAAAGAAGAATATGTGGCAATATCTAAAAAAGCTTTAAACATTTTACTACAATTTTCAACATCCTATTTATGTAAATTAAGATTTTCTACCCTCATCACAATTAAGAGTAAAAAGAGAGGAATTCTTCAATGTATTGATGAGGAAATGAGAGTCTGCCTTTCAAATATATGCCCAAACATTGAAGAAATCACTAGGACACATCAGCCTTATGTTTCTCATAAACACAAGAATGAAAAAACACATTTGTACTTGGACCTGCTGAATTTACTAAATCTTACTAAGACTGTATCTATATATATAAAAAGATAAGTATTTTGTCATTTTTAGCCCCTCTTTTTTTATGAATTCTAAAAAGCATAACTCAAAAAATGTAACATAAAAATGTTTTTTAATTTCAGAATAAATTTGATTTTGTCATATTTATTTCATTTAATTACCATAAAAGCATGCTTGGACTTTATATATTTTTTGTTTAATATTTGACTTAATTATTATAACATTTCTTAGAAATTTGTATATAGTGTGCCTACAATTATTTGTAGGATTTTAAATGCGCCCTGACTTCAAAAAGTTGAAGCCTGACCAGGTGGTGGTGCAGTGGATAGAGTGTCAAACTGAGATGGGAAGGACTCAGGTTGGAGACCCCGAGGTCTCCAGCTTGAGCGCGGGCTCATCTGGTTTGAGCAAAAGCTCACCAGCTTGGACCCAAGGTCGCTGGCTTGAGCAAGGGGTTACTCGGTCTGCTGAACGCCCACGGTCAAGGCACATATGATAAAGCAATCAATGAACAACTAAAGTGTCGCAACGAAAAACTAATGATTGATGCTTCTCATCCCTCTCCGTTCCTGTCTGTCTATCCCTATCTATCCCTCTCTCTGTCTCTGTAAAAAAAAAAAAAAAAAAAGTTGGAGAACCACTGGCCTAAGGCTTAGCTTTAAGACTAAGCCTTTCCCACCCTTTTAATACTAAGGTCTTTTCAACATCCTTATAATACTAAAATCGTCTCAGAACTTAGCTTTTCCCCACACCCTTGACTGTTGCATGTTGTGGGGTGGTGCACTCTTATGAGGAATTCCATTTATGCCTCAGAGAAGTGGCTTTGTATCAGAGCCTTATTTGTGTATTGGCTTAAAGGCTTTAATTTTCTACACTATAAAATGAAGCAGACTGGGGCTCTCTTGCTCAGATCCTGCCATCAGCATTGCAGAGGAGAGGCAGCCAAGATGGTGGAGTGCTGAAGGAGAAGCCAGTTTATGCAGAGTTTGTGCAGAGAGAAGAAGATGGGGAACAGAGGTGAATAAGGCTGGTGGAGCCTTTGATTCTAGGAATACTCAGATGAGTCAGTGGCTTTGGGAGCCCTGAATGGAAAGGGAAGTGCTTTCCCACTGTGTGTTTTTTCTTACCCCCTGGGTGCGAGCTAGGATGAAAGGTAATGGCCCACCAGTTCTTGGCTCCATTGTTTCATTACCATCTGTCTGAATCAAATGTGAACCTGCACGGGCCAGGCAGCTGTAATTGTAGTCGCTGCTACTGGCTGGCTTTACAGTAACACAGTATTATTAGCCATTATCATGGTGCTATACATTAGATACCCAGAACCTGTTAATCTCAAAACTGGAAGTTTTACACATTTTGACCAACCTCTCCCCATTTCTTCCCTCCACTCCCCCACCTCAGCAACCGTAAGCACCAATCTGGTCTCTGTTCTATGAGTTCCAATGAGTGGGGCAGAAATTGGAGGTGTATTGCAGAATAAAAGCACACTGGTAGTGGCAGGGAGTGATGCCTGGAAACTACGTAAGATCTACTTGTACCATCAACTATAATAACAACCACCGACTCCTTTGGCCAAAGAATCAAGTTTCAGTAAAGTTATTTTGAATTGATATTACTTCTAGTCTTTTAGGCATTCTTGTAGCTCTTTCTTCTGAAGAAGATAAAAAAAATTAAAACTTGCCCTGAATAGCCTGTACAGTGGTGGCACAGTGGGTAGAGTGTCGAGTTGGGATGCTGAGTTCCCAGGCTTGAACCCCAAGGTCACCAGCTTGAGGGCAGGCTCAACAGCTTGAGTGCAGGTTGCTGGTTTGAATGTGGTGGGATCATCAAAATGATCTGTGGTTGCTGGCTTAAACTCAAAGGTCTCTGGTTTAAAGCCCAAGGTCGCTGGTTTGAGCAAGGGGTCACTGGCTTGGCTGAACTCCACCATCAAGGCACATGTGAGAAGCACTCAATGAACAACTGAAGTGCCGCACCTACGAGTTGATGCTTCTCATCTCTTTCCATCTGTCTGTCTGTCTGTCTCTCTCTATCTCACTATCTTAAAAAAACAAACAAAAAAAGACAACTCGTCCTGAATAAATGAATCATTTTGAATATGACAGTGGCTAATCCTTTCTATCCCTGAGGCCTTGGCTAAATTAAAACTCATTTAAAAAAATAAAAATAAAATTGTTACCACATAGAAAAAAAACAAAAAGAAACCAAAATATTGGTAAAATTTGTATTTTAAAATAGCATTAGTTTACAGAAAATTACAAAGAATTGATTTTTTTGTTTTGTTTTTTTCTTACCAGCCCTTGGGGACATTCTGGAAGAATGTGGGGGTATGTCTGGCTTGTCATAATTTGTGGGGTCTACTGCCATTAGGGAGGATATGGTGGGCATGGTACAATGTCTGAGGGCCCCATAACCTAACTTCATTTTTTATATTAAACAGAAAATATTTTTGCAAGCTTTTAATATGCAGTGCATTTTCTAAGTACACAATTACCATGTAAATCAAGGGAAAAGTGGTTCTGCCTCACGTTGCCATATGCAAGTGCTGCAGCATGACTATGGAAGATAGAGCCCAGTGAATCATCAGGAATGCAACAGCTGTAGATGTTTGCAGATGCGAATGTGTTGATCTAGTGACTCCAGTACCACCGGTGCTTTTAGTGTGAGTGACGTGAGTTTTCCAATATGTAAACTAACTCATTGAAACTCCAAATTAAACAAAGGATCTGTATTTTTTAAAGTCCCTTAAAAATTCCAGTGTGTGACCAGATTTGGAAGGACTGCTTCAAAGCGTTACTCACAATGCCTTGTACATGTTAATTGCTCAGTGAATGCTTGCGATTTGGATGGTGTTGATCAGGATAGGAGAACTGAGGCATATTTGCTGCTGGAAGCCAGTGGTTTAGACTGCCAATCTACCTAGTACTCACTGCTTGTGCTGGACTTGGTCTCCAATCTCTCAACACTGTCCAGGCAGCCACTGTGTAGACTAGACTGTGCAGGATGAAATCTTTATAATGCAAAATTTAGGAGGAGAGTTCACTCTGAGAATCTGTCATTATCCACCTATACACTTCCCAGGCTACAGTCTTGTGTGAAGGGTGACTTGGCTCTAGTCTCTTGTAAAGACTGTAGCAGTCGGGAGAAAAAAAAGGAGGCAGGGAAAAGGTTGTGTGAAGCAGTCATTTGGCCTCCGGCCGAGAGGGCCAGGCTGAAGGGTGGATACCTGGCTAATTCCTTTCCTGCTGGGTTTTGTACACGTGATGATTAGATATATTTCCTAACTCATCTATCCAGGGGGGAGGCACCATTTATAAATTCACATGAAGGGACCACATAGGCTAATGGAAACCCTCGTCATGGGGAGCTTCTGATACTACTGCTAGAACCCATGCACTTGGATACCATGGACATTGTGAGGAGGAAGAAACTTTTCTCTATACACCTAGGTTTTTTTGGCTGGCCTGATGATCAAATTGATGTGAGACAGATTAACAAGAAAAAGTAACCAAATTTAATTGTATTCATATGTATTGGAACCTCAGATATATGATAGATTCAGAAACAGAAAGGTAAAATGTAGTAATAGTATTCTGAGCTACGCGGTGAGATAAGGCACCTGGGGGCTTAAAAGGAAGGATGGTCGGTCATCTGCAGGACAGTAAGAAGGGCAGATGTTCAGTGATTAGAAATTGGCCCTGCCCTATAGATAGGTCAAAAGAGGCTCTTTCTGGTGATAACTTTTATTAGGAGCAACTTTCTTAATTTAAATTCTTTAAGGGAGAGGTAAAATATTGTCATGAGCTTGCAGTATCTTGATTGCCTTCAGCTCAAAGGAATTCACTTGCCAAAGTGTCACATTTTGGGAGGCCTGCTCTAAGCCCCTGTAACCTTGTGCTATAGAATTTTAGAGTGCTCTTTGGAGTGGTAAATTGTTAAGTGCTTCAAGAAAGTTTGAGAATTCTCAAGGAAGAGCTCTTTAAGTTTATTTCTTTTACATAAAAGTGTCATCATTTAAATTTCTTTTTTATTTATTGACTTAGTGGGAGAGGAAGAGAGAGAGGAAAGACAGGAACATCTATCTGTTCCCGTATGTGCCCTGATGGGATTGAACCAGCAACCTCTACACTTTGGGATGCACAAAGTTCTGTTAATTTTAACTAAATGTCTTCTTAAAATTCTATAGAAACTGGTAAAATTAACCTTTGTTTTGTTACTTAAAAGGTAAATATTTAATATTTTCAGGAATAAAAGCAGACATTTATTTTTTTATTTTTACTTTTGCTCCCGGTTAACAATCTCTTTGTTAAGTAATTAATTCTAAGACCAATGCTTTTTAGAGGTTCACAAAGCTGTTTGTTTTCCTACAAAGAAAATAGTGTCTGTCTGCTTTATTTTGAAATACTCTCCATAATTTACTAAACAAAAATGGTGTTTATATGTATATATATGATATATATTTATATATATACACACACAAGTGTGTGTGTATGAGCAAGAGAAAAAGTCTTATAATCAGTTTTTAGATGCCAAGTACAAAAAAGCCTGAAATAAATAAAAAATTCAAAATTTCCCCTTTAAACCCCAGAAAAAAATCTTAAAAAAAAGATACATTGCTTGCCCTGGCCCAATAACTCAGTTGGTTAGAGCATTGTCCAAAGCAGCAGAGGTTACTGGTTCGATCCCTGGTCAGGGCACATACAAGGAACAACTCAATGTTCCTGTCTGTCTCTCTCTCTCCCTCTTCCTCTCTCACTAAAATCAATAATAAAAAAAAAAATAAAAAAAGATACATGCTTAAAAGTATATACTTAATATATAAAATCTACTAAATGAAAATATTTACTTTTTAAAACTTTTTCAACTAATTTTTTTTTAAAGTAAGAGAGAGAGGGACAGAGGGGGAGAGACAGACAAGAAAGGAGAGAGATGAGAAGCATCAACTTGTTGCGGCACTTTAGTTGTTTATTCATTGCTTTCTGATATGTGCCTTGACTGAGGGGCTACAGTCAAGCCAGTGACCCCTTGCTCCAGAGAGCAACCTTTGGGCTTAAGCCAGCGACCTCAGGTTTTGGAACCTGGATCCTCTGTGTCCCAGGCCAATGCTCTAGCCACTGTGCCACTGCCTGGTCAGGCCAAATTGTCATTTTGACCAATTAATTACTTGCCACTGTTATTTCATAGATCTTTCTCCATTACTAAGCCACTTTATTATTTCAGCTTGCTTTCTGCCCTAACACTAAGATCGGATTAATCAATAGCATTTACCTCTGCTTTTGAAGAATAAGAGTGAAAATTGCCATTTGTTTAGTTGGTTATGATTAGTGTGATATCTGGCTTGGAGAGTAAAAATCAATGTTTGTGTACTTGACTAATTTTATATTTATAGAAACTAGAACTAGATAGAACTTTAGGAATAAATTAGTGTAGTACACCATGTACCACTTATATTTAAAAGAACTGGAAAAGACAATATATCTTGAAATCATTGCAGAAAGCATTAGTTCCAAAGGTCCATCATGCAATTATGGACATCATGCATCATGTCTTTCCTCTCTCTCTTCCTCTCCCACTAAGTCAATAAATAAAAAATTTATTATTTCATAAGATATCATTATAATGAAATAACATTATTTTTTAACAAAGAGAATACATTTATATAACTGATTAATCATTTTCCCCTCATTTAAAGAAGTCCCCTTGAGTACACTAGCCTTAAACCAATAATACTGTCATTGTAATGAATATCTGTACATTTTCTTAAAATTCTTAAATTGTACTCATTTGAAGTATAACTCAGTATGCATTCTTGTAGGTAGAGTGCAGAGCGCATTCCTAGCAGCTGTGGCTAATGCAATGCTGTGAGAACACTCCAGCACCTGAAACCCTCCTAGGCACACCCAGGAGGAAGCTTGCCCACTGTGGGGAGGTGGCTCAGCGCCAACCAGGCAGCTCCCTGACTTTTTCGGCCATTGGCTTTGAAGAACACGCCGTAACACCCTATAGGCTGAACCTGTGTATGTATATATAAGCTGGCTTGCTTCCTGAATAAAGTGGATCTGCGTCATTGAACCTGGTCCCTGGAGTCGGGTTTATGCGTCTCTGTTGTCCTCACCCCTGGTGGGCCTTGTCCACACATTCTTTTTTTTTTTTTTAATTTTTTTAATTTTTATTTTTTACAGAGACAGAGAGAGAGTCAGAGAGAGGGATAGACAGGGACAGACAGACAGGAACGGAGAGAGATGAGAAGCATCAATCATCAGCCTTTCATTGCGACACCTTAGTTGTTCATTGATTGCTTTCCCATACATGCCTTGACTGTGGGGCCACAGCAGACCAAGTAACCCCTTGCTCAAGCCAGCGACCTTGGGTACAAGCCAGTGAGCCTCGCTCAAACCAGATGAGCCCGCACTCAAGCTGGCGACCTCGGGGTCTCGAACCTGGGCCCTCCGCATCCCAGTCTGACTCTCCATCCACTGTGCCACCGCCTGGTCAGGCCACACATTCTTTAGGTATAGCAAACTGTAAAAAGTCAGTTGGGGTAATTAAATAAAGTGAGTATCAAACTAAGTGCTACCAATTTAGATGGAAAACTTTCACAAAAATCTCTTGTGTTTTCCAAATATTGTCACAGAGAAGCTAACTAACTAGCCACAAGCTCTACTTTTGCATAGACACTAAATTTCTGAGCTTCAGAATTTTTGTTAAAAAGCCTGTTAAATGCTCTAATAACATTCTCTGGAAATCTAAGGTGCCCAATCACTCACTAAAACAAACTTGTCAATAACTGACAATGGCAAAAATGGACTGGATTTAGAAGACTGAAGTTGTCGTCCGAGGGTGTGAGACACATCTTGAGATCTCTGCGTAGGTACTTATGTCCCAGAGAATCAGACCCTATTCTCCAGCTTCAACAACAACGAATTAATTAAAATAAAATTCTATTTCAGAGAGCACACTCCTATGTGCCTATTCTAATAGGATTTGACCTATAATTAGAATAGATATTTCCACTGTCTTCAACCAAGTATCTATAAACATTTTACAAATATTGACTCATCTTGCTTTCTGAATTAGATTTCTAGAATTTTTATTTATCAACTTTTACTTTAATTTACGAAGGTTCAATGTGGAAAGCATAAAAAAAAAACCCATGAAACAAAACAACTCTCCAAACTTATTCAGCTGTGTCCATGTTATCGCTACCTTCCAGGTTGTATTTTTTGAAATTTAAGAGTAGCCCTGGCCAGATGGCTCAGTTGGTTGGAACATTGTACCAAAGTGCATAGATACTAGTTCGATCCCTGGTCGGGGCACATATGGGAACAGCTTGGTGTTTCTCTCTCTCTCTCTCTCTCTCTCTCTCTACATTCCTTTCTCACTACAAAGAATAAATAAAAATTAAAAAAATAAAATTTAACAGCACACATTCAATTATCTTTCATTTTCAAGCTTAGATTTTTGTTTTATGATGAATCTACTGTCTCTTATTTCCAGAAAACAATGATTTTTAGCTTCTAGTCTTAGTGAAATCCATCTTGTTTTGTTTTATTAAACTTGTCAGCTTAAAATTTAGTCACCTTAATATTAAATATCATGTTCATTTGGGAGCTAAAGCTTTGCATCATTACTCAGAGTCTGTGGGTCCTGCACAATGCTAACTTCCATCGGCTTAAAAGTTTGGCAGACTTAAAAATCAGGTAGTATTTGGAAATCTCCCAGTAGGGACCAATAGTTCAATTTAATCAACTCAAAAAATATCAATTAGCCTTTGTTGGGGAGGAGTAACTTCTGAGAACATATGTTTATTACGTGGGTAGGCATCACACGAGCCATTTTTTTTCTGTGTCTGTAAAAATAAAAGATAAAATATCTGGGATGAAAAGCAGTCCTGAATTAAGCTATTGATAACTTTGGCTCTATAGTTTTTCAGGTAGGGCTTAACAAGCCCTGATTGTTCACATACAAAGCTGTTCTTGAAGTGCCAAAGTAAGTTACAAAATAGGTATTATGCAACATGCTCCAGTTTGCAAAATGTTGGCTTTTTGATTGATTTTACTTGAATATTTAGAGAATTACCCATATATCCTCCCTTGGGTCTCTCTAAGCTCTCATTTGTGCAATTGAAATTCCTCACATTTCAATAGGCGAAGTTAAGTTTTAGATTTTGACAGTGATTTCACCATAGCTCGATTAGGAAAGTGGTTTCAACATTCCTCAGAGGTTTATCCAGTTCAAAGGTATTTCTTTTTAGGACTGGCATAGTAAAAGATAGGGCATCGGTTATGCCCGATGCAACAAACTGTGTTTGTGCCTGTTTCTCCTGGTTAGGTTCTTGGAGCTTCTTTTGCGTTTATTGCTTAGGCTTTGTGCCTGCCACACCTTTGGCCAGCTTGCAAAACACTCCAGCTCTCAATTTAATCACCAAATGAAACAGAGACAGTGATTCAGGTCCTGAGGAATTCTGAGGAGTACAGAGCTATCTGTGCTTAAGTTAAGCCAGGTCCTTTAATTTGGAAAAGTGCAGAGATATTTGTCACAGCACTTCTGTTGTACTTCTGTGGGCATCCCTCAGCACTTTTTATGGGCCTTATGCATATTCTTTGGCACATGAAAACCAGGACTCTACTCAAAGATCTCAAATAACGGTTCTCAAACCCACCACTTGATCAAATGCTTATTTGGACTATGGATTCCAACAAACTTAGCCTGTGATGAAGTATTGATACTGCGCTTGCTAATAAATAGCTCTCTTTAATTGTATAACTAAAAGAATCAAACAAGAAAGTTTAGAGCCCAAAAAGCCATAATAACTTTCCTTGAATTCTGATGAAAAATTTAAAAATTTTCACTTGAAAATTTATTTAAAATGCTTAAGTTGCTCGTTTATAGTAGCAATTGCCACTTATATAACAAAATGGGGTTTTAGTGGTGCCCTTTTTCCTGAAAAAAATCTCCTGCTGGAAAAAAATCTGGCTTTCGGCCTCGGGTCCTCCTCACATTGGCTCATGTAACTGGCTTGTTCTTTTCACTCCTCGTCTTCCAAGCTATGGTTACACAACATAGCCCATGCCAGATTTTTTTTATATCTGAAAACTGACTCAGTTTTATTTAATTTACTAGTAGTGCAAATTCTCTGGACACATTTCCAAGAAAGGAAGAGATGTGGACCACAAGGGCTAGCTATAATAACAAGTAGAGAGAAATTACTTCAGAGTTACAGCATTTAGGGGATTTTAACATGACTCCTTAACCATTTAGTGCAGAAATCAACGATGCGAGATGACTGATATCTCTGTCATCTTTGTCTGGGTTCTTATGAATAATAACAGCTAATATTTATTGACATCTGTACCAGGCACTGAGTTAAGTGCTTTTTATAGACATTCCAATTTGTTCATGACCATTTAATGGCCCATACTCTCGCAAATGTCTGCCTAAATTACTTTTCCTTTTTACCAGAAGTTGGGAGTTTAATTGTCTATTCATTGACATGTGAAACCCTCATGTACCTCAGTGCTACCCTCACCCTGGATCACTCAAGATGCAAAGCAGAAAGTGAGTGGCAGGACGCGTCTTTGTTTCCTGTGTTCTCCCTCAGGGGATTAGGCATCACTGAAGAAATGCTATTGTGCATTAGTAGGAAAGGAGAAATGCATCCCAAGCCTCTACCACACACACTTATTCTCAGGAGATAAGCTTGCTTTCTCTTTTAATGAGAAAATAAAGGCCACTGCAATGGAAAAATCTCACACTATTTCTCTTCTCCTTCACAAAATTCACTTTGACTCGTCCTAATGTCCTCTGCCCATCTCAGAGAAGGTAGTGTTTGTCATTTTGGGAAAGACTAACCTTTCTCTGTGCTCTGGGACTCACACACCTGTGGCTCGCAGACCCTGTTCCACCATTGAGCTGCCCTCCCTCATGTACCGTCCATCTCTTTGCAGCCACAGGGGCGAGAAGAAGCAGATACAATTAGGTGCTGGATCCTGTGCTGGATGAACCTTTACTTTGTCCCCTGGGCTTAGATTCTAAGAACACCTTCCCTCAGCTCTGCCTGCCCTTCCTTTTCCTCCTTTCTTGTCCAGCCAAGCTTCCTAAGTGAGAGCTCAGTCACACTGACTGCGTCCTTCATGCTAATCTGTGCCTCTCTCCATCGTTTGGCTTGTGCTTCCATTGTGCCCCTGGAGCTGCCCTGGCAAACCATTAGCTGATGTCTTTCTAGTTTGGCTTTTCCAATATTGCTAGTTATTGTTCCAGCACATTGCTTGAATTCTCTCCATAAAATTATCTTGGTTTCCAGGAAAAATCTCACTCCGGGTTTTTCTCCTGCCTATCTTTACAGTATTTTGGGGATGTGGTGGGAAGAAGGGAGGATTGTTCTTCTTCCTCTGTTGTTCCTTTTGGTGTTCTACAAGAAAACCTCCTTGTTACTTCTGTCTTTCTACACATTTGTGTACACACTTTGTGATGTCAATCTCTCTCACAGTTCCATCTTCTACCTACACTCTGGGGACTCCCAAATATCTTTACATATCCCTGATCTTGCTCTTTTATCCCATACTCTTGTTTCTAGTGCCTGTTAGTTAGACAAGTTTGTCTCCAGTTCTATAGGCACAAAAAATGAACTGTGTCCCACACTGACCTTATTATAGTCTCTCCCCAATCTAATTCCTTCTTACTTTAAATCTCAGTTAGTAATAAAGATTATAGAACATAAAAGAAAAAAAGTAGTACATTAGTACTTTTAAGGTATTTTGCCTTAATGAAGTTTTGGGAAATGCTTTCAAAAAACCCTGCAAGGATCAGAGAATAGTTAGCACATAGAGTGACAAAATTTAAGTACTCAAGCTCTGTGTCTTCCTTTTCACAATCACGATGCCCTCACTGTTTATTTCCAATCTATGGTTCTCAAATGGTAGAGTTTTAAGGCAGGAAAAATCTTACACAATTCTAAACTGTTATAAATTACTCTCTAAACTAGTACCTCTATCTGTGTTGAGGTGGACTGTAGGACTAGAAGTTTGTTGAGTTAATTCCTGTGTAGAATTCAATGTTTTTTAAAGGTTAAGTAATCAGAATGTGCTAATTTGATGCTTACATATTATTTATAGTATTAAAACTAAACAGTAACCACAGCAACTGCTTAGAACTTAGACAACAAAAGATTTTTCAGGGAGGAGAATTTTTTTCACTGACATTGTTTAGAACTGCTGGCACGTGGTAATAATAAAACACAGACTGAAGTTTAGTAAGTTTTATTACTGTTTTTAAATTTTCTACACACAATGTATTCTTCATTTCCTCCACCTAGGTTGGATTTTGTCACCTTTTAGAAACTAGTACCTCACAGAGTTTACACTCTCCCTCTGAGATATTTACCAAGATAATTCTATTCTTTCTCCTTGTTCTCAATACCACAGTCATACTTCAGGACAATGGCATTTCTGGATTATTATAATTGCCTTCACTCTACTCTCTTGGTCACCAAACTTTCTTTATTACCAAAATTAAAAAAACAAAACTTTATGATACTACTTTTCTGCTTCAAATCTCCCATTGGCCTTTTATTCATCAACTACATGAGTACATAAAATTCCTTTGCATGACATACAAGTTTCCCCTTTTATAATCCAACCCCAACCTATCTCTTTAGGGTCAACCTCTACTCCCTCTGCTCTAATTATACTACCTATCCTCTCTCCACCCTCCACCTCCAAATATGCAATTATCTCTCTCACATACTTGTCACACACTTCCTTAGAGACTTATGGTGTCTTTCTCCCCTACAACTCCTATGAGTCCTTTCCTTAGTCTCAGACTCATTTGCACATCATCTGTTCTCCCCTAACACTTTGCATATACATCATTAGAGCACATTGGAGAACATGCTATCATAATTTCTAAATTTTATTTTTCTTTTTAAAATTTTTTTCATCGACTTGAGAGAGAAGAAGAAAGGAAGGGAGAAGGGGGGGAGAGAGAGAGAGAGAGAGAGAGAGAGAGAGAGAGAGAGAGAGAAAGAGAGAAAGGGAAGCTTCAACTTGCTGTTCTACTTAGTTCCATTTAGTTGTGCTTCTCGTACGTGTTCTGACCGGAGTTGAACCTAAAATCTCAGCATGCCTGGACAATGCTTTATCCACTGAGCTACCTGTCCATGGTGCTATTACAATTTTTAATTTACCCTCCTGCCTCTCTGAAATCACTGTGAACAACTTGAGAACAAGAAGAGTGTCTTATTCATCTTTGTATCTGCATCACCTATCTATAGCAAGTATCAATAGATGCTGAAATTATGTTGACAAAATGGATTTGAAACTGTAAAGAGTGAGACAAATCATGTAAAAACTTTGGAGAGCAATTTGGCAAATCTCACAAGTAAAGATCACTAATCATGAATAATTTTTTAATATATAATATTGAAGAAAAAAGCTGACTGCAGAATAGAAACAATCTATTTACATTGCATTTAAAAACATGCAAAATAATACTAAGTAATACATTGTGTAAGAATACACACATATAAAAAAACATAAAGAAATAAATGGGAATCTAAGAAATCAGGCCAGTTAAGGGAAAAAGAAGAGAATGAGGTTGAAGAAGGGTACATGGACTTCAATTATATTGGTAATATTTTATTTCTTAAGTTACATGGAAGGGATAAAATGTTAATAAAAGAGGAAAGAAAGAAATGAAAAAAAGAGAGAAAGAAAATGGCAACAGAGTAGGCTGACATTACAACTCCCACCTCCCAGAACCACAGTAGATTACAACTTAACTTAGGAACAATCATCTTGAAAAACCAACTTTGGACTAAATTAAGAGGAATCTATAACCAAGCATCACCGAAGGAACCACACTGAGCTGGTAGGAAAGGCGGAGACGCGGAAAAGGCTGCCCCGCTCCCAGGAGTGAGAGGCAGCCCAGAGGGTCTATCATGATGGGATGGGTTTCCTGGAGAGTTGTGGGTCTACAGCCCCAGGACTGGAGCCCCAGAGACTAGAGGAGGTGTAGAGACAGTATTTAGCTGAAAGAAGAGCTGGGTTACTGTTTGTGAGAGGAAGACAGAACTTTTAGACCCAGACTCTATTTTAAAGGGATCACACAGAAAACTTCATTCACAGACACTTACCCGGGGCTCTGGGAGCAAGGAGCGCCAACAAGACTGGAGTCGCGAGAGGAGAGTGTAGTCTCGGAGGCACAGGTAGAGACTGTGGGGGCCAGCCACTCTGACCCCTGTGCTGGGTCACTCCCCAAACCTAAAGTGGCCATATTTCTTGGGAGAACCAACGCCAGCAAAGGGAAGCAATTACCCTGCCCACTAGAGGCTCTCCTGCTCCAGTCAGTGCAAAGAGTTGCTTAGAAGCAGGAAGCACATCAGGGACACAGTGTTTGAGTGCTGAAATCTGGCCTACACAGCCTTCTCAAACTGCTGAGTACCCCTCGAAGGGTGGGAGGGCCTAGTTGCAGCTGTGGCTCTACGCCAACATGGCAGTAGGGGGCGAAACCTAATGAAGTAGCTTGCGCAGCAGTGGCAGGGGCAGAGCCCAGCAAGGCGAGCTCATGCACCCAGAAGTGCCGGTGCCGAGTGCCTGAAAAGCCAGCAGTGGTGGTGGGCTGGTGGACAGACCACACCTCGGGAATAGAGAGGCCACCCACACTGGCTAAGAATAGATAAAAGCCAGCCTAGGAGTGCAGCTGATATTTACAACAGCATATGGGCCCAGCAGAGGCAGCCACAAATTCTGAATCACCTGTAGCTCCAAGAAGGTTGCTAAGGGCCAATCATCAGAAGTGACCCCCACTGGTCTGTGCCAGGTTCTGGCCAGGGAGGTCCAGGGCTGGCACATCCAATGGCCAGATATGGACAGCATCAGCTCAAGACCTACCAACCATAGTTAGAGTGGTATCTTCAGAAAGGGCTTCTCACACCTGACCCAGCTAAGGCATAGAAAACACTAACACAAATAGCAAAAAGAGCTGTAGCAGCAGACAAGTAGCCTGCAGTGAATTACAAACAACAGCTGAGGCAAACCCAAGAAGATCTAGAAACGACAAAACTGAAAGCTGGAGGCAGACAACACCAACCTTATACTCAGCTAGCTACACAAACAGCACATTCAAAGAAGCAATCTATACAGAGACAAAATGGGAAGACATAGAAATTCAATCCAAATGAATCAACAAGAGAAATCCCCAGAAAAAGAACTGAATGATTTGGAAATAACCAAGATAAGGGATGCAGAGTTTAGAATAATGATTGTTAGGATGCTCAAGGATCTTAGAGCAACAATGGACAGACAAAATGATTGCCTAAATAAAGAGATAGCAAGCATCAAAAAGAACATTGAAATCATAAAAAAGAATCAGACAGAAATGCCAAATACAATATCAGAAATGAAGACTACAGTAGAAGAAATTAAAAGCAGGCTGGATGAAGCAGAGAATATAATCAAGAAATTAGAGAACAAGATAAATGAAAGCACAGAAGTAGAACAGCAAAACAAAAAGAAGAGCAAAAAGTCCGAGGAAACTCTCTAGAAGAGCTCTTTGACAACATGAAGAGAAAGAACATCCACATCATAGGGGTTCTTGAAGGAGAAGAGAATAAACAAGGGATAGAGAACCTGATTGAAGAAATCATAGCTGAAAACTTTCCTAAATTGATGAAGAAAAAAGTCAGACAAGTTCAAGAAGCACAGAGAATCTCATTAAAGAGGAACCCAGGGCCTGACCTGTGGTGGTGCAGTGGATAAAGCGTCGACCTGGAAATGCTGAGGTCGCCGGTTCGAAACCCTGGGCTTGCCTGGTCAAGGCACATATGGGAGTTGATGCTTCCAGCTCCTCCCCCCTCTCTCTCTCCTCTCTCTCTCTCTCCTCTCTAAAAAATGAATAAATAAGATAAAAATTAAAAGGCTGGTCTGGCCTGACCAGGTGGTGGCACAGTGGATAGAGCATCGGACTGGGATGCGGAGAACCCAGGTTTGAGACCCCGAGGTCACCAGCTTGAGCGCGGGCTCATCTGGTTTGAGCGAAAGTCCACCAGTTTAGACCCAAGGTTGCTGGCTCGAGCAAGGGGGTCACTCGGTCTACTGTAGTCCCACAGTCAAGGCACATATGAGAAAGCAATCAATGAACAACTAAGGTGTCGCAATGAGAAACTGATGATTGATGCTTCTCATCTCTCTCCATTCCTGTCTATTCATCCCTTGCTGTCAAAAAAAAAAAAAAAAAGAGGAACCCAAAGAAACCTACACCAAGATGCATCATAATTAAAATACCAAACCTAAGAGATAAAGAAACAATACTAAAAGCTGCAAGAGAAAAGCAGTCAATCACCTACAAAAGAGCCCCCATAAGGATGACATCTGACTTTTCAACAGAAACATTTGAGGCCAGAAAGGAATGGTAATAAATATTCATAGTAATGCAAAAAAGAGCCTACCACCAGACTTCTTTATCCAGCAAGGCTACCATTTAAAATTGAAGGAGAAATAAAAAGCTTCCCAGACAAAACAAAAACAAAAACATAAACAAAAAAAACTCCTCAAGGAATTTATTACCACCAAAGAAATGTTACAAGAAATGTTAAAGAGCCTGTTGTAAACAGAACAATGGGAAGAAAAAAAATCTAGTAAAAGAGGAGTGTAATTTTTATTTATTTATTTATTCATTTTTAGAGAGGATAGAGAGAGGGGGAGAGAGAGAAGGGGGGAGGAGCTGGAAGCATCAACTCCCATATGTGCCTTGACCAGGCAAGCCCAGGGTTTCGAACCGGCGATCTCAGCATTTCCAGGTCGACACTTTATCCACTGCGCCACCACAGGTCAGGCGAGGAGTGTAGATTTAAAGAACAAAATGGCAATAAACAACTACATATTAATAATAACCTTAAATGTAAATGGATTAAATGCTGTAATCAAAAGACATAAGGCAGCTGCATGGATAAGAAAACAGGATCCATACATATGCTGTCTACAAGAGACCTACCTCAAAACAAAAGATACACATGGACATAAAAAGTACAGAGATGGAAAAAATGTTTCATGCAAATGGAAATGAAAAAAAAGCTGGGGTAGCAATACTTATATCTGAAAAAATAGACTTTATAACAAAGGCTATCATAAAGAATAAAGAAGATCACTACATAATAATAAAGGAAGCAATTCAACAGGAAGATATAACCATTATAAATATCTATGCACCTAATATATAAAAGCACCTAAATATATAAAGCAGATTTTGATGAACATAAAGGGCGAGATCAACAGCAATACTATAATAGTAGGGGACTTCAATACCCCACTAACATCACTAGATAGATCCTCAGGAAAGAAAATTAACATTCAAACAGCAGCCTTAAAGGACACACTGGGTCAACTGGATTTAATAGATATCTTTAGAACCTTTCACCCTAAAGCAGCAGAATATATATTCTTTTCAAGTGCTCCTTGTATATTCTCTAGGATAGACCACATGTTACAACACAAAATGAGCCTGAATAAATTTAAGAAGATTGAAATCATATCAAGCATCTTCTCTGATCACAATGGCATGAAACTAGAAATCAACCACAATAGAAAAACTGAAAAACATTCAAACACTTGGAAACTAAATAGCATGTTATTAAATAATGAATGGGTTAACAATGAGATCAAGAAAGAAATAAAAAATTTCCTTGAAACAAATGAAAATAAACATACAACTAAAAATTTATGGGACACAGCAAAAGCAGTACTGAGAGGAAAATTCACAGCATTACAGGCATACTTTAGGGAGCAAGAAAAAGCTAAAATAAACAACTTAACCCTGCATCTAAAAGAACTAGAAAAAGAACAGCAAATAAAGCCCAGAGGAAGTAGAAGGAAGAAAAAAATAATGATCTGAGAGAAAATAAATGACATAGAGGCTAAAAAAAAAAAATAATACAGAAGATCAATGAAACCAAAAGCTGGTTCTTTGAAAAGGTAAACAAGATTGATGAACCTTTAATCAGACTCACCAAGAAAAAAAGAGAGGACTCAAATAAATAAAATTAGAAATGAATGAGAGTGGAGAAGTAATAACTGACACAGCAGAAATACAAAGGATTGTAAGAAAATACTATGGAGAACTGTACACCAAAAAATTAGACAACCTAGGTGAAATGGACAAATTCCTTGAAACATATAATCTTTCAAAAATCAATCTGGAAGAATTAGAAAACCTAAACAGACCAATTACAATGAGAGATTGAAACAGTTATCAAAAAACTCCCAACAAACAAAAGCTCTGGGCCAGATGGCTTCACAGGTGAATTCTACCAAATATTCAAAGAACTAACTCCTATCCTTCACAAGCTATTTCAAAAAATTCAAGAAGAGGGAAGACTTCCAAGCTCCTTTTATGAAGTGAGCATGATCCGCATTCCAAAACCAGGCAAAGACACTACAAAGAGAGAAACCTATAGGCCAATATCTCTGATAAATTTAGATGCTAAAATTCTCAATAAAATACTGTCAGACCAGATCCAGCAATAAATGAAAAATTCACACATCATGATCAAGTGGGATTTATTCTGGGGAGGCAAAGCTTGTACAATATTCACAAATCAATCAATGTGATTCATCATATAAACAAAAGGAAGGAGAAAAATTACATGATAATATCAATAGATGCAAAAAAAAGCATTTGATAAAATCCAGCAACCATTTATGATCAAAACTCTCAGCAAAGTAGGAATACAGGGAACATACTTCAATATGATATAGGCCATTTATGACAAACCCAAGACCAATATCATAATCAATAGGCAAAAATTAAAAGCAATACCCTTAAGATCAGGAACAAGGTGGGGTGCCCTCTTTCACCACTGTTATTCACATAGTTCTAGAAGTCCTAGCCACAGCAATCAGACAAGAAGAAGAAATAAAAGGCATCCAAATTGGAAAAGAAGAAGTAAAACTATCATTATTTGCTGATGATATGATACTGTACATAGAAAACCCTAAAACCTCAGTCAAAAAACTACTGGACCTGATAAATGAATTCAGCAAGGTGGCAGGATATAAAATTCATATTCAGAAATCAGAGGCATTTTTATACATCAATAATGAACTGTCTGAAAGAGAAATTAAGAAAACAATCCCCTTCACTATTGCAACAAAAAAAATAGAGTACCTAGGAGTAAATTTAACCAAGGAGGTTAAAGACTTGTACTCAGAAAATTATAAAACATGATAAAAGAAATCAAGAAAGATACAAACAAGTGAAAGAATATACCATTTTTATGGATAAGAAGAATAAACATCATTAAAATGTCTATATTATTCAAAGCAATTTATAAATTCAATGCAATTCTTGTTAAAATACCAATGGCATACTTCAAAGATATAGAACAAATATTCCAAAAATGTATATGGAACCAAAAAAGAACATGAATAGCCTCAGCCATCTTGAAAAAGAAGAATAAAGTGAGTGGTATTACACTTCCTGATATCAAGTTATACTACAAGGCCATTGTCCTCAAAAGAGCCTGGTACTGGCATAAGAACAGGCATATAGATCAATGGAACAGAACAGAGAACCCCGAAATAAACCCACACCTTTATGGACAATTGTTATTTGACAAAGTAGGTAAGAGCATACAATGGAGTAAAGACAGTCTCTTTATCAAATGGTGTTGGGAAAATTGGATAGCTACCTGCAAAAAAATGAAACTAGACCACCAACTTACACCATTCACAAAAATAAACTCAAAATGGATAAAATACTTAAATGTAAGTTGTGAAACCATAATCATCTTGGAAGAAAACATAGGCAGTAAGCTCTCCGGCATCTCTCGCAGCAATATATGTATTTGCTGATTTATCTCCACGGACAAGTGAAATAAAGGACAGGATGAACAAATGGTACTATATCAAACTAAAAAGCTTTTGCACAGCTAAAGACAATATGAATAAAATAAAAAGACAAACCACACAATGGGAGAACATATTTGACAATATGTCTGATAAAGGCTTTTTTTTTTTTTTTTTTTTTTTTTTTTTTATTTATTCATTTTTAGAGAGGAGAGAGAGAGAGAGAGAGAAGGGGGGAGGAGCTGGAAGCATCAACTCCCATATGTGCCTTGACCAGGCAAGCCCAGGGTTTCGAACCGGCGACCTCAGCATTTCCAGGTCAACGCTTTATCCACTGCGCCACCACAGGTCAGGTTTATAACCAAAATTTATAAAGAACTTGTAAAACTCAACACCAGGAAGATAAATAATTCAATCAAAAAATGGGCAAAAGAAATGAATAGACACTTCTCCAAAGAGGACATACAGATGGCCAATAGGCAGATAAAAAAAATGTTCAACATCACTAATCATTAGAGAAATGCAAATTAAAACTATAATGAGATACCACCTCACACCAATCAGAATGGCGCTCATTAACTAAACAACACATAATAAGTGTTGGCAAGAATGTGGAGAAAAGGGAATCCTCCTGCACTGCTGGTGGGAATGCAGACTGGGTGCAGCCACTGTGGAAAACAGTATGGAGATTCCTCAAAAAAATTAAAAATGGAACTGCCTTTTGACCAAGCCATCCCACTTTTAGGAATATATCCTAAGAATACCAAATCACTGATTCAAAAGAAGAAATGCACCCCCATGTTTTTTGCAGCATTGTTTACAATAGGCAAGATCTGGAAACAGCCCAAGTGTCCATCAGTGGACGAGTGGATTAAAAACCAGTGGTACATATATACACAATAGAATACTACGCAGCTTGAAAAAGAATGAAATCATACCTTTCGCGAGAACATGGATGGACTTGGAAACTATTATGCTAAGTGAAATAAGCCAGGCAGAGAAAGAAAGATATCATATGACCTCACTCATTTGAGGAATCTAATGAACAATGTGAACTGAGGAGCAGAATAGAGACAGAGGCCCGATCAAAGGGACCAGAGGGAAAGCGGACAGAGGGAAAAGGGGATAAGAGGTGGGATCAGAGAAGGGAAAGAGATTGGTGAAATTATATATACAGCCTGACCTGTGGTGGCGCAGTGGATAAAGCGTCGACCTGGAAATGCTGAGGTCACCGGTTCGAAACCCTGGGCTTGCCTGGTCAAGGCACATATGGGAGTTGATGCTTCCAGCTCCTCCCCCCTTCTCTCTCTCTCTGTCTCTCTCTCTCTCCCTCTCTCTCTCCTCTCTAAAAATGAATAAATAAATAAAAAATTATATATACATAACACAGCGTTATAGAGATCAGGAAAGCAAATCCTGGAGGGAAGGGGTGAAGGCATTGGTGGGAGGGGGACAATAGGGATGTCAAGGGGAACATGGGAGTGGGCGAGATATATTCGGGGGGACACTTGAATCTATGTAAACATAATAAATTAAAATCAATAAAAATTAAAACAAAACAAACAAACAAAAGAAAAGAAATAAGGGAAGAAAAGAGAAAAGAAAACATTCCCCTTAGGTTGGCTGGATTTCTATGTCTAGACCTGGTGAAGTCTTTAAAATACCATTTCTAGGAAGTGACTAATGTGGTCTTGACAATAGATTCAGATGCTTGTGTATAATTTCCCTAACTTCCTTGTTATTCACTTTATGAATCATTATCACTGTACACAGTTTAAAAAAATAAGCATGAGAACATTCCTTTCTTAATTTGTTCTTCCTTTGTTTTTCATCCTACAGCTAGCAGTGACCTCATCCCCTGTTGAAGCCTTTCACAGGTCTGTATCTGTTTCAATTAAGCATGTATCAGGCTACCTGTGCCACCTGGAGGACTTGGGGGTACTTATTTATTCTAACTACGATTTACTATTTAAGGCAAAAAGTAAAGAATTCTCCAAATAGTGTGCAACACTCCCATTTTCCAATGCCCAAAACAGTAAAATGTTAAAATCCAAGTAAGAGGGTTTACAGGTTAGATTTCTGTTCTAAGAGGGGAGGTGGGGCCCAAACTCAGAAAGCCCTGTCCCCTCAGAGACCAAGACAGGTGATAATGGGAGCCCCAGCCATCCCCTGGTTAGATTGACAGAGCAGGGCAGAGTGACCCATGTGCTCTGGTTTAAAGTTGCCTCCTCCAGCTGGTCTGTCGCTGAAAAGAGGGAACAAGGAAAGATTGTGAAATAATTCTAACCAAATAAGCTAAATTGTGTAATTTAAGATTTTGTTCTTATAGTTTGCTAAATATTTTTGGTATAATCTTTTCTCCATTATTTTCTTACATGAAAGTAAAATAATTTGTGAATTGAAACAGCTGGTTGCAACAGATGCTTTGGAAAGGGTATCCCACCAGAAAGGAAATGGAAAATGCCATGGATTTCAAAAGAGGAGTTGTCATTGACATAGTCAGTCAGGCATGGGCCCAGCAAGTAACAGAATTCACTTCAGAGGGCTGGATGGAAGAGAATGAAGACAGAGGACAAATGAGTGGTTTGCAGAAGCATGGGCAGGTTAAAGCAGCAAAGAATGGAGAGGCAATGGGAGGACAAGCCTATCGCCCCAGGGGCCCCTAGAGCAAAGAAAGCTTGTTACACTAACCCAGAGAGAGGACAGAGCTACGGAGAGGCCACCATGGGAGCTGCGGTCCTTGGGAAGTTACAGCTTTTGCCCAAGAGGCAGGCCTGAGGCAGAGAGGGAACAGGGCAGAAGAGAAGGGCTTGCCTGTCTCTCCTCCTCCTTCCTGAATCAGCAAGGGAGCCCGAGAGCTGCAGTCTGTAAGGTGGGTAGACCAAGGAAGGTATAGGGAAACAGATGGGGGTAGGTGCAAAGTAACCAGCACACCCTCATTCCGGGGGCTGTTGCAGGATGTGGTACTCAAGACAGCAAGAAATAACTGACCTGCCAGCTCCTTATCTGGGGACTATACAAATGGTCCAGTAGATGTGTGAAATGACATCTGATTGACTTTCTTTCTCAGACAGTCCTAAGCTAAGGCCTCTTTCAAGTAATCAAGTTGCTTTTATCAAATCTTTGAAGGGTCATTAAAAAAATGTCAATTTACTAATTAGAATGGTTTTTAAGCCTTGAAACAGCAGCAAAGTCAGCCTTTGTTAGAAAATTATTAAAGGTGATACCAGGCATTCCTGTGGCGGTGTGCATTGAGCTAGAACTAGGCCAAAAGTTCAGGATTATTTATATCCTGCTTTTTAATCACACCTTCCTCGTGGCCCCCGCCCTGCTGTCGTTGTTGGTGGAGAGCAGTCCATGTCCCTCGAGGGGTCTGCCTCCTTAGACAGCGCTGGTAGTCAGCCTTCCTCAGGCTTAAACCTCCGAAAACAGGCAAAACTCTAACCACACCCCTTATCTCCTCCAACAGCCTGAAGTGAACTTTACATGTCGTATACATTTAATCAAATCTTGGGAGATAACTATTCTTTGTTGCAGTGAAAAGGTCTTTTCAACTGTAATTATTCCAAATATTAATTTGGTGGTGACAACAGAATTTGAAGTGGTTTCATTAAGGGCCATAGTCAGGAAAAAGCGTGGATATATTTGCCTCTTATGAAAAGTATTTTTGGAATAGTTTGTAAGGGACTGAAAACAGCTAACAAATAGAATTGTTATCCATCTGGGGATTGAAATTGTGAGATTTAAAGATGGATTGCACTTCACATATTTTGATTCTTCTTTTATAATTTATAATATTTATTTATTTATTTATTTGTTTTTTACAGAGATGGAGAGAGAGTTAGAGAGAGGGATAGATAGGGACAGACAGACAGAAACAAAGAGAGATGAGAAGCATCAATCATCAGTTTTTCGTTGTGACACCTTAGTTGTTCATTGATTGCTTTCTCATATGAGCCTTGACCGTGGGCCTTCAGCAGACGAGTAACCCCTTGCTCAAGCCAGCGACCTTGGGTCCAAGCTGGTGAGCTTTGCTCAAACCAGATGAGCCTGCGCTCAAGCTGGTGACCTCAGGGTCTCAAACTTGGGTCCTCCGTATCCCAGTCCAATGCTCTATCCACTGCACCACCGCCTGGTCAGGCTATAACATTTTTTTAAATGACATATTTCCACCTGGCCTGTGGTGACACAGTGGATAAAGCATCAACCTGAAATGTCAAGGTTACCGGTTTGAGACCCAGGGCTTGCCCGGTCAGGGTACACACAGGAAGCAATCAATGAACAACTGAAAAATGAAGCAGCTGTGAGTAGATGCTTCTTGCTCCACCACCCTCTCCTTTCACTTTCTGTAAAAATCAATAAAGAAAATATTTAAAAAAATTTTTTAATGACATATTTCCCCTGTTCAGTTGACAGAGCACGTTTTCAGGGAATACAAATAAATGATGGTTTGTGTCCAAACAGATTCCTTTCAAATAATCAATTTTAATAGGTTTCTCAATGATGTGGTAAATTAATTGTTCTAGCAAGAAAATTAAGAGCATTTTATAGGCAGGGGAAAATTACCTTTTAAACATTTTTTTTTCCTATTCTTCTAACAGTTTACAAATCTTCTCTATGCCCCTGCCCCACTAACACATACCTTTTGGTAATTTTTATAAAGAAATTGCATCCCTAATTGTCAGAATATGATGAAAGTCTACCCTTAGGCATTTTAAGAAATGCACACGTGTCTATGTTTAAGTTCCATTTATTAACTGTGTATTTGACAGCCATTTCATAAATATTTGTTCAGTGAGCGAATCAATTTCTCCTTTAAATAGGCTTACATTCAGGATACCCCTGGCTTCTAGACCTAGCTCACTGACATATGTTCCATGTGCATTGATGGGATCCACTACAATCTATCCCTACAGCAGCCATAACTCCTTATAGTTACATCCTTTGGAAAACACGAGATCATCTAGATTCCAGTTCCAGCTCTACCAGCAGATGACCTTGCCCAGGTTACATTACTCTAGGTCTCAGTTTCCTGTTCTGAAAAAATAGTTGTGATCGCTATATTATCTCCTAGAGTGGTTGTGAGAATCAACTAATGTTGTACATTCAAGTTTAACAGAAGGACATGGAAGGGCTTCAGTTGCTATTAGTTTTTTCCCTTCCTTTTGGATGTGTCTATGCCAGGGTTATCTGTTTTCACTGGAAGCTCTTCAGTGAGCTGTAACTCTTTCTTTCTTCATGGCACATAACTTCACAATGACTCCTGAAGTTATTAGCTCATTGTCTTTCTTCCTCAGAAGATTTAACTCTGAAAAAAAACAAACTAAATTTTCTGATTTGTCATCACTAGATCCTCAGTGCCTTGTCTAGCCATCACTAGATCCTCAGTGCCTTGTCTAGCAGGTGCTTAATGAATATGTATTGAATGTATCTTGGCGTTATGGAATCACAGGATTCCAGAGCTGGCCAGGATCTTAGTGGTTATCTCGTCTAACCTCTCATTTTAAATTTGGAAAAACTGAGACCTAGAGAAGTAAGTGATTTACCAGAAGTCATTTATATAGAGGTTAATGTCACCCTTAATGGTCCTTCCATTAAATCACACTGTTTGATAATGAAAAAGAAGAAAATGCTATTGAGAATTGTGGGGGTTATGCTATAGCTCACAGCTCTTCTGGGACTGCAAACAGGCACACTGCCCACCTCTGCTTTTCCCAGGCACAACTGGGACACAAATAAGCTCTGCTCATGGTTATCAGATTTGTCAAGAATCTCACTGAAGTTATTCTACTAGTGTCATCTCCCCCTTTTCACAGATGAGTGCCGCCACCATCATCATCATCATCATCATCATCATCATCATCATCATCAAAAGGTCTTAGTACTACTCCCTAAGCACAGGGGTAAGGAAATGGCAGTGGGGTGAGTTGAAGAAGTGGCAGTGGTCAGCCTGACCAGGTGGGGGTGCAGTGGGTAGAGTTATCAGCCTGGGATGCTGAGGACCCAGGTTCAAAACCCCGAGGTTGCCAGCTTGAGCGTGGTTTTACCAGCTTGACCATGGGGTTGCGTGGGATCATAGGCAGGACCCCATGGTCGCTGGCTCGAAGCCCAAGGTTGCTGGCTTGAGCAAGGGGTCACTGGCTTGGCTGGAGCCTCCTGGTCAAGGCACATATGAGAAAGCAATCAATGAACAAATAAGGTGCCACAACTATGAGTTAATGCTTCTCATCTCTCTCCTTTCCTGTCTCTTTGTCTCTCTCTCTATCTCTCTCTCTAAAAAAAAAAAAAAGTGGCAGTGGGAAATGGGAGAGGAAACACATTTAAGCTTGCTCAGGTTTGTTCTCTGTGTGTGGCTCAACCAAGATAGGAAACACTGCCCCTCAGCCCTCAGCAATTACTTGGTTTTGCATACAGCAATTATTATTAATTTAAATATAATAATTTACAGCTGATGTTTCCATTTTTAACAGTTTCTATGGAGGGCAGATAGAAATGGACTGCAAAGCAAATAATGTAGATTACTCATTAGAGAAGACAACCTTTGTTAACATCTGGTTGTATGATGTCCAACTGTGTTCCCAACACCTCCTTTGTTCCCCTGGGGGAGCTGACAATGAGTCTTGGGAAAGGATGCCCCTTTGTGTAATACACACCAGCATGTGTGCAGGTGTTTCCCCTTATGAATCAGAAGCAGATGTCTGGTTAGGCAGAATGTATGACAGCTTGACATGTCTCATCCCACCTAAAAGGACAACTATGACCCATAAATTGTACTAATAAAATCACTAAGATTTTGACTGAGCCATGAAACTAACACCTTCATCCTTCAACAGTGAGGGGGGCTAGATCCCACAGGGGGTTGGGGACAGGCTCAAAAACAGCATTGTGTGTTGACCCTCCACGCTGCCATGGATGTATTTTATGAGACAAATTCTGTGAGACAAACAACATTGAGACTCTAATCCAAGTGTTCTTATTTGTAAAATACGAGCAATAAAATTTATTAAACAAATTATTTTTACATCTTTACTAGGTGTAAAATACCTAAAAGCCTCAGAAGAATGACTCTTCAGACCAAGATCAACATATTTGAGTGGTAGTCTGTTCAAGGACTCTGTTGACAGGGCCACTTTCAAATAGTTCATAAACAAATATATCAAACACCAACTGTTTACAGAGAGCAAAGCAAACGAGTAACTATTCTGAACATTTAGCTTCTTAATTTGGGGAACTAATTAAAAAAACAACAACTTCTCCAACAAGTAATAAACCTATACTCACAAAAGTTTAACTACAGTATCATGAACCGTTCATGAGCTACTTCTGTCCTTTTTAGGACATGAATGATATTCAAAATTGGCACAGAATTTCCATCTTTTTCTTGTTATTTGGAATTATATATTTCCTGTGATTTTTCTCCCGAACTTCTCTCCCCTAAGATTTCATTTTGTAATTGTGGTAAATTAGTATTTAAATTATATCTTTATTTCTTCAGTTTTACATTTATAAATGGCACAAATAATCTGCACATTTCTTTTTAGTAATAATTCTGGAGGATAGTTTTAGAATTACTTTACAATCGAGTATCATATGTTTGTAGCTTTGAATCCCCCCACCCCCAAAATAACTGTTGTGACCCAGATAGTTATTCTGTTATAGAGTATTTATAAAAGTGAAGCTTGGCCTGACCTGTGGTGGCGCAGTGGATAAAGCGTCGACCTGGAAATGCTGAGGTCGACGGTTCGAAACCCTGGGCCTGCCTGGTCAAGGCACATATGGGAGTTGATGCTTCCAGCTCCTCCCCCCTTCTCTCTCTCTGTCTCTCTCTCCTCTGTCTCTCTCCTCTCTAAAAATGAATAAATAAAATTAAAAAAAAAAAAAAAAAGAGTTGGTGCTTCCACCTTTAAAAAAAAAAAAGTGAAGCTTGCCTGACCTGTAGTGGCATACTAGATAAAGCGTTGCCCTGAACACTGAGGTCGCTGGTTCGAAACCCTGGGCTTGCCTAGTCAGAGCACGTACAGGAAGCTGCTACTACAAGTTGACGCTTCCAGCTTCTCCCCTCTCTTTCTCTCTCTCTTTGCTATCTCTAAAAATCAATATATAAAATCTTTAAAAAAAAATAGTGAAGCTAAAGTACACACACTAAAGTGAAAAGAAAATGACCACAAAGGAGTGGGCAGTGCCTAGAGTGCTCAAATCTATTCTATGCACTGCCATTTCAATGAAAACAAAATAATACACATTTAGGAAAGGAAATGAATGGGTAAGGCTGAGAGTGTTTGATTTAAAATAATTCTGTTATCTGTCATTTGAGCGGGGAAAATTGTGCTGATTTTAAAACAATACTCTAGTTACAGATGTTTCCAGACCCCTTCCCTGATCCAAGGAAACAAAATACCATTCAGCAACAAGCCCAGATTTAGAGATGGGGCTTGTTCCAATATAAACATTTCTTAGCTAGACCTTCTCCATGAAAGAGCGTAGTCAATTTTTCCATATACAGTGGGAAAGACAACGCTTTTAGCTTAAAAGGCATTCTCGCCTGTAGTGCAAAGCTCCTGGGCTGAATAGCTTGGGAACACCGTGGTTCACTACTGATGTCAAGCAGAATGCCAATTTGTTCATCAGAATTATATGACAGAATTACACTGTTTCTGACTGTATACATGCTATAAACAGAATACTCGGCACTATTTTGGTTTTCAGTATTTGGTACGGTCACACATTCATTCTATTTCTTTGTTTCATGTACCACTGTTTACCAGGGGCAAGGTTTAGGGTGTGGCACAAAGCAGACATTCAACAAATAACTGAGGAATGCATAAATTACTTTTTTGAGCACCTGTGATACTGAAGGCACTTGGCCAGGCAATTTGGGGAATCAGAAGATGAATCACGGACACTGAGAGCCTCCAGGAGTTCAGTAGGGGCTTCTAAAATATATAGGTAATATAGGTAATATGAGATAGAAAGTGCTAAGGATCACAATATAAGAGAGCTATGGAGAAATACTGAGAGAGAAAAGGAAAGGTTACTTTTAACATGGGGGTGGGTGGGTGGAGAATGGCTTTTTGGAGGAGGTGGCATTTGTGTAGAATTTTTTGGAAGGATGAAAGCTGAGGCTGAAAGGCTGGAAAGCACAGGGCATTTGTTAGTTATTCACAAGGTAAAGCAGTTCAAATTTACATTCCTTCTGTTGTTCAACTGCATTCTTCACTCCTGTTCATCTCCTTCAATAAAGGCACCAGATGGACCTACTTTTCCCTTACTTTCTGGGATATTCTTTGGAAGGATTAGTTTAATATCAGCAATTAAATGTGTGTGACATCTTCAGCAACTTTCTGGCTTATAGTATGCTCATGATGAGACACTACTCTTTCCACACTTTGTAGATAATATTGAAGATAAGCCCTAACCCCTGAAATAGCTGTTAGATATGCTTAGAGGCCTCGTTAGTTCTTTGTGGTCACCAGGCTTTAAGTCACATGGCTTAAAGGTTAGAAATTTTGGAATCAACAATAATTTCCAAGTTATAATTTCTGCATAGAGAGAATGTCATTCAACTATAAAAAGAGAATATTTTTATTTTATCTCCTTTTATTCTGCTATCCAATTTTTGTTGTCCAAAGTGAGATGGGCAAAGGAATGGTAGCAGAAACAGTAGGTTTTGTGGTTCACTGAGTAAGCTACAAGATTGATTTACTTGACTTAGCACCTACCAAGAATTAAAGCAGGAACTGGTGGCTGGTTTTCTATATTCTGCTGTCACTAGCCCAGTTACTGAACAGCTGAAATAGAGCAAAAACTGTCCTCATTTAAAGCTTCAACTACTATTTTAGTTTTTTCTACTTTATTGAAATTTGTACATTTCTTATGTGATTTGAACTGAGCTCATAGGAAATTCATACTGGCTCATAGCTTCAAGAATAAAGCACATTTTCTAGATGAACATGAGCTTATCTTAGCAGATTTAAAAAGAGAGATAAATTGCAATCAAAGGAAGATCAGAACAGTTTAGATAATCTGAGATGAAAATATAATGTCTTAAAACTAAAAACCGGTGTCGCAGCAAAAAGCTGATGATTAATGCTTCTCATCTCTCTCCAATCCTGTCTGTCAGTCTCTATCTATCCCTCTCTCTGACTCTCTCTCTGACTCTGTAAAAAACAAACAAACAAAAACAAAAAAAAAACCCTCCAAAACAAAAAAACACAATTAAAAACCAAGATCCAACACAATAATTTTCAAAATAAGCAAATGGAAGAGCAGACAGAAAATGTCCTACAGGGAAAAAACACACACAATAAAATGCTTATTTCCACTGAACATTTTGATATATTGCAAGCACAAAAATACAGGTCACAGGAAAAATGTGCTTCTTCTGCCAAAATAATCACAAATACTCTTTGAGAGTAGAAAGAGCCCAGCCCTTACAAAGGGCTCATAGAGATACTCTCATAGACATAATCACTCTGATCTTACAAAGATATTTGTATCACCTCATAGACAGTATTGCTCTCATTATACCGAGAATCCTCCTCACACCAGTGACTAGGGGAGAAAACAAAGGATGATGGCAATGCCTGCCATTTTGAAATGAGTCATAGAGTGGGCAGCAGGTTAGAGCTGTCCTGCATTCCAAAGACTTTCATATTTTGCTGACCATATAAGAGCTGCCCTAACCCCCTGAAGTCCTTCTTATTTCTTACCCTCTATTAGACTCAGAATACAGCTAAGCAGATGTTATTGATGAGGTAGTCCCTGAATTTGACCAACTATAGTTTGCTGGAAGTTGGCAGATCTTCTTTGAGAAACAGGTATTATGTATTACGTTGCTGTTAGAAGAGTTGGGGGACTTGGCTTTGAAATCAGTAATGAAAAAGCTCCAGAAATACAATGAAGATGTTGAAACTCAGAATTGTTATATGCTGGTTGAGAAGGTTTCAGTGGGACGTGACCGCCAGAGTCGACTACTTTGTTGTTATCAAATATTTCATATTGTTCACTAATTTCTTACATTGAAATTTCTTCGCTACATGATAGGAAAGTTTCTTGAAGTCATTTGGAAACCTGAAAGATGACTGTGTGTAGGGAAAATAACCAACATGATGTGGCTAGGGAATTTTTAAAAAATAATTCTTTGTATTGTTTTATAATAAAAGTATCATTGTTCATTTTTTTAAAAATAGTTTTTCTTTTCTTTCTTCCTTTTAAGATCTGGGATGTGTTATTTTTAACATGACTAACAGAAAACTCTAGCTGGAAATTCTAAAGACACATTGCACTTGAAGCTTTCTGACGAAGCATACACGCTGAAAGCAGTTCAAGCGGTTCATTAGCCACACGGAGCTAAAGCAAATATCCTTCAAATAAAAAAGGCACAAATGATGTGGTTGTGAAATAAATTCAAAATTGAGATTAATGTAATGACCAAAAGGCCAAGAGAACTAATATCTTAGTAGTTAAATTACTTAGGACTCTGGCACAGATGATGACATATGCTGTAATAAGAAGATGAACATGGATATGCTCTTGTCTGAGCCGGCCTGTACAGTGTCCCACAAAGAGCTCACCAGGTGTCCCTCATGCTATTGTTTGTTTTGTATCCGTGCTCTGATGCAGAAAGGCAAGAGGACTGCCCTAAGAGTCAGGAAACTTCGTTCTGGTTCCAGTTCTAAAAACCCAGAGGAAGTGACTAAACTTCTGGCTCCTAGTTTCTCCTCTTCCAATGACATCAGTGGCACGATGATTTCCAGGCTCTTCCCAGGCGAACACTGTAGAATTCTATAAAACTGCTGCTGCCTCAGTAAGGTTACACACTACAAGTCTTTGGGCAAATGATTTAATAGCTCCATGTTTTCATAAATTAGATTAATAACCTGCTGGTTTGTAAGATGTTTGCAAGGAAAAAAGGTGAAAATATATAGAAATATCCCTTGTAATTTATGGAAGCTTTATAAGTATTAACATTATTTTTCAACTGAATTACTAGTTATTGCAAATTTCAATACTTGGCAGTTGTGAATAACATTTGTCCAAAATCAATAGCTTTTTAAATGCTAAATGCTTCAAGCTATGGGTTGGCACATAAAGAAGCTTTCCTAATCCATCAAAAGACCAGTTCTCCCTTGGTGTTCTGCATCTATGTCGTAAAGCAAAATATAACAAGCTGCAGCTTGCCTTCATGACACTGTGACATGCTTAAGGTGTTACTTTTTTTATTCAAATAAAAAAGTAAGGATAAAATACAGCTTTCAATATTCATTTTCTCCCTTTAATAGACAGCATTCATAGTGGAAGCATTTTGGCTTTTGGGTATAAAGAACCACAGAGAGTTGTAATACTGTGTTGAAGGAGGGGAGATAAAGACTAGGAACAGTCTTTTCTAGCTCAGGGTGCAGGTGAGAAACTGTGGTTTAGGTTTTAGGATAAGATGATGTTCCTGGTGATGGACTGATTGGTTTAGAAAAATAAGAACCAAGCAAATATTCGACCACTCCCTATGAAGAACAAAAGATACTAGTTATCCTGGTCTACCCACTACCACCTTATCATTTTCCAAGATTCCTTTGTTGTTTTGCTAAACACTTCCAGGTAATTAGTGAGACAAAAATGGAATTTCCTAATTTCCTAGGAAAGGGCCAAAAATATCCTCAGACAAGGAACAGGAAGGATAAAAATATCTCTCAGGAGAACACCAATTGTTTAGAGATCACCCGCTCATGAGTGGAGCTGCCGCGGAGGCGCTCAGAGCGGCAGCACCTTGGGCTCTCAGTGCCGGTACTGGCCCAGAGGCGGTGCGTGGGCTGCTAGGAACCTCCCTGGAGGCACTGCCTGGAACGAGATTTTGGTCACATTTTGGAGATCTGTCGTGAATTAAAATATCACATAAGAGCTCCAGCATAATAGTTCTCAAACATCTTACAACGGAGACATCTTCCTCCCCACCCCCCACCCTAGTGACATCCCATATGGAATTCATCTATAAAACAATTTTGTTTTTAAGTGATCTGGTTGAAGGAAGCAGAGCCCCAACTTCCTGGTGCTCAGCCTCCCTCACCCCAAGTTATGCTCTAGCATTTCCTGGAAACTTTAGCTTGAAACCCCCTGATTTTAGTGGGTCTTATGTTAAAATTTCTTTGAAGAGATTTTTTTCCCCATGATGTATATGTTTCTACAAAAAACCTTGACTCCTTTATCATCATGGCTCTCCAAAGATATGGCAAGTCCTCTTGATGGAATCTCTACAATGACTCCAGTATCGTATTTTCCTTCCAGACCATGGCCACCCTCTAAATCCAGGCCCTCTCTCTCTCTCCTGGACAGTGACCAGTGGGCAGCATAGGTTCCCCTGAGGCAAGGCTCTCTACCACCTTCTGCCCAGTCCATCCAACAGCCTGTTTCCAGATTAATATTGATGAAGTACAATTCTCACTGAGTTTCTTTCCTCCTCTGAAATCTTCAATGGTTTCCTGTTGTCCAGTCTCACTAACTGAAACTAAAAGAAACCCATGTCTTGTCTTTACTAGTCCAGTCTGCTCAGCTTAAATTTTCCTCAGCCTAAATATTCAACTCAAATGCTACCTTTCCCATGAAGTCACCTGTGAACTTCCCAACAGGAGTGAACCTTTCTTCTACACTCTCTAAAAGTTTTTTTCTTTAATAACATATCAATTTAGTTGTATTATACTATTAGTGTACTTGTTTTATCTCTTTGATCATGTTTATCCATCTTTAGAGTATACATGCATTTGCATTAAAAAAAGTAGTAGGTACCTTTTATAAAATAAGAGAGTATATTGATGATGATCAATCAAGTGCCCCTGGACACCTAAAGAATACAAAGTGGCAATATAGGGCCTAACATACTATTTTCCATATTTTAAAATATCTAATTAGAATGAATTGTGACATACTCTTTAAAAAATGTGCAACTAAAATGAAATGCTAAATTTTGTGTTTGTTTTTGCTTTTGACGAAAGTTCATCCAGAATGATAAAACTGATTATCTTATTTTACCAGAGGCTCTTTTTTGCAGGTATAAATTACTTTGCCTCATTATGAAATGATTTATTGCTTAACACACTTTATTTTGTAGGCATGGACTCAATTATGTTCTATCCCACCCCTGCAGTTCCTTTGTTGAAGGACTAATGCCCAATGAATTTGAAGACAGGGACTATAGAGAAAATGAAGGTTAAGTGAGATCATAAGAATAAGGGCTCATTCTGATAGAACTGATATATTTATAACAGAGAAAGAGACACCAGAGATACCCTTCTCTCTCTGTAAGTGCACGGAAGAAAAGCCATGTGAGGCCTCAGAGAAAAGATAGCTATCTACAAATCATGAGGAGAACAATCACCAGAAACCAACCTTGAAGGCACCTTGAGCTTGGACTTTTAGCCTCCAAAACTGTGAGGGAAAAAAAAAAAAGTTGGAAATGGGGAGGCAGTCAGAGAGACTCCTGCATGCGCCTGACTGGGATCCACCCAGCATGCCCACCAGGGGGTGATGCTCTGCCCATCTGGGGCATTGCTCTGTTGCAACCAGGGCCATTCTAGCACCTGAGGCAGAGGCCATGGAGCCATCCTCAGCGCCCAGGCCAGCTTTGCTCCAATGGAGCCTTGGCTGTGGGAGGGGAAGAGAGAGACAGAGAGGAAGGAGAGGGGGAGGGGTGGAGAAGCAGATGGGCGCTTCTCCTGTGTGCCATGGACGGGAATCGAACCCGGGACTCCTGCACGCCAGGCCGACACTCTACCACTGAGCCAACCGGCCAGGGCCCAAAACTGTGAGAATATTAATTTCTGTGGTTTAAGCCTCCCAGTCTGCAGTATTTTATTATGGTAGCTCTAGCAAGCTAATCCAGTAGGCAAAATACTTCAAAACATGATGCTAGAGAAATAGAAGAAATGGTAGAGATTGTTGGCCCTGGAAATTTGGGGGAACCACTACTGTAACATATTCCCCCCTCCCAAGTTAACAATGGTCTTCATGAGTGAGCACTGCTACCACAGCGAATCTCCTGGTTGGGAGGCACAGACTACCTGGGCCTCCATGTGGAATCCAGGTGCCTCACAGGGTGCCTCTGGGCTCTTAGTCATTATGAGCTGAATAAGTAACTCACTTATTTCAGACATATTGTTTTATATAATGCTTGAAAATTTCTAGAAAAGATGTTAAAGCCTATGTTGCTATTTTTTTCCTCTGCTTTTTCAAGTGAGAGGAAGAGAGATAGAGAGACAGACTCCTGCATGCACCCCGACTGAGATTCACCCGGCAACCCCTATCTGGGGCTGATGCTCTGCCCTTCTGGGGCCATGCTCACAATGGAGCTACTTTTAGCATCTGAGGTGGTGGCTCCATGGTGCCATCCTCAACGGCCAGGACTGATGCGCTTAAACCAATCGAGTCATGGCTGTGGAGGAGAGAGAGAGAAAGAGAGGGAGAGAAGGGGGAGGGAGAAGGGTAGAGAAGCAGATGGTCATGTCTCCTGTGTGTCCTGATGGGGAATCGAACCCAGGACATCCACAGGCAGGGCTGACACTCTACCACTGAGCCAACCAGCTGGGGCCCAGCCTATGTTTCTTTTAGGTCTGAAAAATTCTTTTTGTTGCTAAACTTCCTTTCTATTTTGTCATTTATTGAAAAATAATTTTTTAAAATAAACAGCTTCTAAAACTTCACCAAGTTTTCATGATTGACATACTCTGTTTAATAATTTCCCCTGAGGTCCTGCTTTTTTTTTTTTTTCTTTTTGTATTTTTCTGAAGTTGGAAATGGGGAGGCAGTCAGACTCCCGCATGTGCCTGACTGGGATCCACTCGGCATGCCCACCAGGGGGCGATGCTCTACCCATCTGGGGTGTTGCTCTGTTGTAAACAGAGCCATTCTAGTGCCTGAGGCAGAGGCCACAGAGCCATCCTCAGTGCCCGAGCCAACTTTGCTTCAATGGAGCCTTGGCTGCTGGAGGGGAAGAGAGAGACAGAGAGGAAGGAGAGGCGGAAGGGTGGAGAAGCAGATGGGTGCTTCTCCTGTGTGCCCTGGCCAGGAATCGAACCCGGGACTCACACCAGGCCGATGCTCTACCACTGAGCCAACCGGCAGGGCAGAGGTCCTGCTGTTACTACACTTCAAGTTCTTTCCTTATTCTTCTAGCAAGTTCTCTTATGTAGTAGGTCCCTAAAGTAAACTCAGAATTCCACTGAAGTGACTAATGCTTAGCATTAATATAAATATTCTTTAGAGATTTTCAAGTACTGAGACCACTCTGGCATTTCTGGATGATACTGGTGGCTCTTGTTAGCTGCGATAATCTAAGGCACTTTGAGATGAAGAAACACAGATGTTAGAGGGTCATTATAGGACAAAATTTAAGAGCCTGGAGTCAGATTTTTAGATGACTCACTTTCTCATCTGTAAAATGGTGCTCATAGTAGTGCCTTCCTCACAATGTTATGAGAAATAAATGAATTACTAATACACAAAATTCTTAGAACAATGCCTAGGGCATAGCAAGTGCTAATCAAGGATTTAGGAATTAAAGCTAAAAGGATCTTCCAACTCAGCTGGGTAGCTGTCCTGACGGCTCAAGGATAGCTACTGTCCTTTAAGGCCCTTATAAAATGGCAAGGGGCCCTCTCGGGGCTGCAGCTGCCTCAGGGAGACCTGGGTCTGCCTGAAGGGCAAGGCCCACTCTGACGCAGGAGGAGGAATAGACCTTGGCTTCCGAGCACTTTCCTGTAGATCTCAGTCCCTCGGAACAAACCCAGGGTCGTGAGGACTCTCTGGGCAATTTTCACTGTGAGAAACTAGCTCTTCCATCTCTTAACATTATCTTTCTAGTCTAGGAACAGATCGCACTCCTCACTCCCTGAAGACATATTAACCTGAATTAGAAAGCTTCCCATGTTAGCAGGAAAAACATTACAATCTCACCATTGCTTGAAGAGTTCTGAGCAACACCCTATTTTCAAGTGGATTCCACAAATGAATCCCCCATCCCCGCCCTCCCCTCAAGGATACAGGGTCTCCCGAGGTTGTATTTCCAAGCTCAGGATGCTGGCAAGTAGGCAAGAGTAGAAAACCTTCCTTATCATTTCCTATTTTCCTTAAAACCCTTTCTGAGTACTTACTATGTGCAGGCCAGTAAATGACATAATCTTTTCAGTTTTTCAGATCCCTTGAAGCAGCAGTTTGCTTCAAAGATTTTTTTTTTTTTTTAAATTCTAAAGTGTAGCCTGACCTGTGGTGGCGCAGTGGATAAAGTGTTGACCTGGAAATGCTGAGGTCGCCATTTCGAAACCCTGGGCTTGCCTGGTCAAGGCACATATGGGAGTTGATGCTTTCAGCTCCTCCCCCCTTCTCTCTCTCTCTCTCTGTCTCTCTCTCCTCTCTGTCTCTGTCTCTCTCTCTCCTCTCTAAAAATGAATAAATAAAATAAAATAATTAAATAAAAGTTATTTTCTTTTAAAAAAAATTCTAAAGTGTAACTTTTCAGGACAAGGTTATACTTGGGTGGGTCTGTGAGCCCCTCAGTAACCTCACACAGCCTTTGGCTTTATATTTTAGGCATCCCTATAATTACAGTATATATATATATATATATATATATATATATATATATATATATATATTAGGCCTCCCTATAATTACAGTTATATCTATATCTATATAATATAATGTTTCCCTGTTCTGGAGCCTCAATATCCCATAAGTCCATTAGAATTCAAGGCCAGATTGAATTTTAGAGGCTAATGCTTCTCATGCTTCAACGTGCATATGAACAGCCCGGGGAGCAGGTGAAGATGCAGGTTCCGATTCGGGAGTGGGAGCTGAGGGTCTGCATCTCTAGCACATGCTCTGTGTTGCTGCTGCCGTCCTTGGGCCACACTTAGAGTCATAGACTCCTCTTCCCCGTAGCCAGTAACAATCAGGGCCTTCACCTCCAGGGCAGATGATCTTACTGACATCCAGAAAGGTCCTTGAAAATATTTGCTTCCAAATGCTTCCTTCTGTGCAATCTAATCTAGGCTTCTCATCAGGAAGACTCAGCTGACAGCCATCCTGGGCCTGCTCTAGTGCGGAGATTTCAGCCAATGTACTGAATGAATCAGCAGTCCGTCGGCAGCTTTCCACTGCTCTCCCACCACATGAAAGCACATCCTCCTCTCTGACCTTCGGGCATGGCCGCTTGACTGGTGTGAGATGTGCTGACAAGAGTCTCTTCTCAGTAGTTCTCCATGTCCCTTACCTCTTCCATTGCCATTCTTCCTGCTTCCCTGTGTGGTGCTTCTTGTTTAGCGTCACGCTGCAGGGTCTGGCTAGGGCAGGTGACAACACTGAGGAGCCCTGGTGTGGGAGACGACTGAAATTCACTGGGCCTCTGTGGCTCATGCCACCTGGGAAGCCTCTTGGTGTGTCATCTTGGAGAGGCTTATGTCTAGGGCTGGGCCAGTGCTCTGGCCTGCAAACCATACTGAGCACCGCACCTGGGCTTGTGAGGAAGCAGGAAAAGAATTTGATTTAAACAGCTCCATGCCTCCCCTCAAATAAAATAAAATAAAACAGCCCCACCCACTCCCCCTCTGATCAGCTTGTGTTTCCTTCAGACTCTGGATTCCTAAATCTTGGGGTTCTAACTAGGACAGCAGCTGTGACTCTGAGTGATTCTGTTCCTTAAGCCAGTGGTTCCCAACTGCTGGTGTATGGACTGGTGCCCGTCTGCCAGAAGTTTCTGCAGATCTACAACTCTTTCACAGATCAGCATGAAATTTCTAGCGGATGGGCAGTTGAAAACCACAGCCTTAAGCCAACTTCCCTTTTATTTAGTATAAATTTTGATCTATTTATTAGACAATTTTAGAACTTTGTTGCTAGGAGTAACCTTTCATTTTGTTTTGTTCTCTTCATTTTTATTTTTCATTTTTCCATTGATTTGAGAGAGAGAGAGAGAGAGAGAGAGAGAGAGAGAAAGAAGCATCAAGTCATTGTTCCACTTAGTTCCATTTAGTTGTGCACTCATTGGTTGCTTCTTGTATGTGCATCGACCTGGAATTGAACCATGACCTCGCATGCCAGGACATGCTATCCACTGAACCCTCTGGCCAGGGCTGTTCTGTTCTTTTTAATCTGTGGAAATTGAGGCCCTGGGAGGTGAAAGAACTTGCCAAGTCTCCTTTAATGGGTGAGGGTGATCTGGTATTTAGCGGCCAAGAACCAGAATAGTTAGTTCCAGACTCACAGTGCAGTGCTTGCCCCCTTCACTGTGGTACTCCCCTACTGATAAATCAACTTCAGGATAAATAGTAACAAAAAGAGTAAAGTGAATAATAGTATATTAGAAGTAAACATTTTTTCTCTTAAAAAATATATGTATATATTTGCTTAATTATCTCCAGTTCTAAAACGAAGGATGATTAGGTCCATTGAAACAATTTGAAAGAATATAAGACCGGAAATCAGAAGACACTGTTCCTGGAAGTGCTGCTAATGAGCTTTGTGTCCTTGAGTGAAGGACCCCAACTCCCTGAAGGTCCTGAGACTCAGTTTCCTCACCTACAAAATGAGGGGGTTGAATCTCTAAACTTCCTTTCTAGATCTAACATTCTGTGTTTTCTTTGATTTTATGGTTCACACTGCAAGATGCAATATAGAGTTACCCATCCAATAATAACCACCCACAGGTCCCCTTTATGCTGAATTCCGTGCTGCAGTAGATACTTCAGGGCTTGACTCTTATGAATGGAATTTCAGGGCATCTACTGGCATTGATCATGGCAGACAACAATTCCAAGGGCACAAAACAGAATAAGGCAATTAACATGCACCACAGAGAAACACTGGTCCATCTCTAGGCATTCAGTTTGATCTTTAAATACCAGGCATTTAGCACCACACCTGTGTCCTGAGGATGGACAGAACCACAGATGACAGAACCACTCTGATGCTTCCAGGACTCATGTCATATCAGCAGGAAGGGAGGTCACACTTAGGGCACTCTTAGCTTGTCATAGTATTTCAATTTGGTCAAGGGCAATCACACACATTGTGCCTGTGAAGCTTGAAATGCACTGTGGAATAACTGCTGCGGAAGAAGAGGCCAGTCACACTTTTAAACCCAAGACTCTGAATATGTGTTCCTCTTGTTGTGATTCTGGATGGTTCTATAGCCCTAGCATCCCCCAGTATGAGACTCACTAGACATTTCTCTTGCCTTCTGCTGATGTCTATATTATGCATTCCTTTGGGGAGACATTTGGCTTTACAGAGCTGCTTAATTCAGTATGCTATGCCGCAATTCACTTTGTAAATAGACAACAGTATTGCATGTAACAGTCACATTTGAGGTGTTTTAGTAAGAACATCTTTGATCTCTGGACTCCCTGATTTCTGTTAAAGTAATCATGCCATTCCATCTAATGGAGGGCATAATTTCAAAATAAATATTAATATACAAAATCTGCACTATGTTCAAGGTCCTTTTAACTGTGGTATATAGCACGGGTTACTGGTCCAGGCTGCAAGAGACTTGTGCTAATGCAGCTGTTATTGTTATGGGATTTCTCCAACTCATCAGTTCTCATGCGGTCATAAATGGAGATGCTTCACTCCATTTAGGTAAACACTAGCCCGCTAGCTTTTTGCCAAACTAGATCACACAAACTAAGACCCTGGAAGTGAAAAGAGGGTCACACTGAGCATTACTTAAAGTACATCTGACCACCCCTCTCTCCTTTAAGTGTGTTTTAGACAGAATTTGTTTCTTTATGCATTTTTTTCTTTATGTAGAGGATTTGGTTTTGTATATGAATATTTTCCCACTACCATTCCGCCTTGGAATGCTGTTTTCCCCAAGTTTCTCATGATAAAAAGACTCTGATTCAGAGCCGAACTGCTGGCAGCTGAATTTCATTAAGACTTTGATGGGAAACTTAAGTTGGGATTACAAACATCTGTGGTTAAACTTCCCTTTAGTAAACCATTTCCCAGAATTTAACTTTACCACACTAGAAGCAAAAAGAGAAACGGTTGAAAAGAAATGCTGCTCTTTGGCAAATGCTGGAGTAGAGATTCAAATATTCTTCTATGTGGTCACTCACAGTATCTTGATGAACTAGCAGATTACTTGTTTCAGAAAACAAGTAATTGTTTGCAAATGCTAAGTTTTGGAACTCAAAGCATGTATCGGAAATCTGATTTTAATGCTTTCTAATCAATCAAAGGTCTGAAAATTATGTCTGGCCAACAATCTATTTACATTATTACTCTGAGCAAGGAAAAACCCTAAAGGAAAGGAGGGTTTCTAGGCATTATATATTCAAGAAACTAGGACAAGTCAGATTAGAGAACTTAATTGTGAAAGAAAGAAAAAAGAAAAAAGGTTATAGTCCTTGTCATATCAAAGATACTGTTTTGTTTGTTTTTTAGGTTTTTGGGGATTTAGAAAAACTCATTCATTTCTCTTAGCTGCTCAGGTCATCTTATTGCTGGGGAAAGGCTATGGTCAAAAAACGATTAGGGAAACAACGGTTACAAAAACTAAATTACAGTCTATTTCTTCTAAATTACAGTCTAATATTCATTTCCAAAGTTGGATAACCAGCAAATTTGTCAGCAAAAGTCAAAATTAATCAAATTTACAGAATTAATAAAGATTTAAATAAAAATAGAATGATACTACAAATCTTTACTTGTAGATATATAAAAACAAAGCAGAAGAAAGAGAGGTGAGGTGACAGGAAGAAAAGAGGCAGCTTCCATATGTATTATATGTATCTAATATATAAAAAATTTCACAACAATCTTGCAAGACAAATACATTTCTGTTCATTTTACAATGAAGAAAATGGAGTCTCTGAAAGATGAGCAAACTTCCCCAAAGTCAAACAGCTAGAAAGTAGTAGAGCTGCGCAGCCCTGACTGGATAGCTCAGTGGGTTAGAGCATAGTCCCAAAGCACAGCGGTTGCCAGTTTGGTCCCTGGTCAGAGCACATACAGGAAAACGGATCTATGTTTCTGCTCTCCCTCCCTTCTCCTCTCTCTAAAGTTAATTTAAAAGAACAACAACAACAAAATAAAGAAAGTAGTGGAGCTGGATTCATAGTACATTTGTCTGGCTAGATGCCCATGTTGTGCCTTTTATGAAAGGTGAATTTCAAATGTTTTGATTCAGAGTTTTCAAATAAACAGCCCTTGGGCTGAATTGGGCCATCAGATGTACTTCCCACAGGGTATTTTAAAAAACTTAAGTCAACAATTTCACTTAAGAATCCAGATTCTATCTTCTCTTGAAAAAACAGAAGACCTGCCAACTCGAAGAGGTGGCTGCCTTCCCTGGAAGAGGCACCCTTCCTCTCCTGTTGTTCTGGCTCCATCACTCACGGGATGTGTTCCTTTCACTGTCCAGTTATTTTTTTGCTTGGCTTCTATAAGAATCTGAGTTTTATGATTTTCTCCGAACTATATGACCAGCAATTTCACTTCTGGGTATATATCCAAAACTAACGGAAAGCAGGGACTCGGACAAATATGTGTTACACTAATGTTCAGAGCAGCACTATTCATAGTAGCCAAAAGGTAGAAACCCCAAATATTCATTGAAAGATACATAGATAAACAGAATGTGATCCATACAGACAACTAAATATTACTCAGCCTTGAAAAGGAATGAAATTTTGGACACATGCTAAAACACGGATGAGCCCTGAAGACACTGTATTAGGTGAAAAAAAGCACACAAAGGCCAAATATTGTAGATTCCACTTATATGAGTTACCTCAAGTAGAGAAACTCAGAGACAGAAAATGGAATAATGGTTGCCAGGGCCTGGGGGAAGGGGTTAATAAAAAGTTATTGTTTAATGGATCTGGGGTTTCAGTTTGGGAAGATGAAAAAAGTTTTGAAGATGGGTGATGATGATGAATATATATCAATGTACTGTAACTATGCCTAATGCCACTTAAAATAGTTAAATTTTATGTTATATATACTTTACTATAACTTACGAAAAAAACTTTTTTTCGTTAAATCAGAGAACTCTGGAACAACAGCAAAGGTATTCTTTATTTTCCAGGAATTTTATAATAAATTCTGTTAAGATAGACCATGTATGCATTGCTTTGTTTTGAATTCTTTACTTATTAATCTAAATCAGGAGCTTTTAAACGAGGCTATAACATCATGTAGAGGAAACATACTAGAACATGCTTATAAAGGACACAAGAAAATTCTGTAGTTAAAAAAAAGAAAGAAATCTATCTGGGAGACCCAGTGAGATGCTGGGAAAGAGAATTGAGTTTGGAAACCCTATAACAATAACAGTTTCACTAGCACAGTCTCTTGCCAACTAGACCAATAACCCATTCTGTAGACCAGTGATTTTCAACTGATGTGCCACAAAAATTTTTATTTTTATTTTCATTTTTATTTATTTTTGCCACAAGAATTTTTAAAACATGCAATATCTGACTATTTAATTAGGGACATTGGCCTCTTTTTCCATAGCTTATGAAACAAAAAATGACAACAGCCAACACAAGAAAAGCCATCCAATGAATGAATCAAAATTATACCTATTTTTTTTGTCAGATCAGCACAAAAATATTTTTTGACATGTTGCAAAATTTTAATTATTAGTTTATGTGTGCCATGAGATAAAAAAAAAGGCTGAATATTGCTGCTGTAGACTACCTTTGTCAATTTGCTCATCTGTAAAATGGGTATGTTTTTCACTATTGAGTTAAATAAGATAATGCATGTAGGTTCATGAGACATAGAAGAAGTCTTGAAATTTTCACTTCTTTTTTTTTTTTTTGAGTAGTAGATGGGGTGGGAAATTATCTCAATTCTTTGGTAATCCTAAGAGTTTGTGCTACTTATACTACTCATCTAGTGAGCAATACATAAATGGTCTTTGAATGGCATTTTATATATTTTTATTCTAAGATATTCCCAAAACTTTAACTAAAGTTATGCCTGCAGAGAGTTCTATTTACCTAACTACCTTTTTCTAGATACTCCTGCACAGCTGAGAGTACTCTCCTAAACTCCTTTGTAGCTGTGTTTACCAGGTAAGGTGCCAGGGCAAGTGTTCTGTGCCTCAGTTTTCATACGTGCAAAATGAGGAAGTAATTATGCCAGTCCCAGTGGGTTGTCATGAGGGTTAAAGGAAATAACCAGTGTCTGGCAAATGGTAAAATACTCAATAAGTGCTAGCTATAAGCCATGCTGTTATTATTACTACCACTATGACTATATTTCGGTCCTTCTAAAATAATGTTTCCAGGAACGTTCTTTGGTGCTTGGTGAGTAGGTGATTGCACCCTACTGGTCTGGCTTAGGAGGAATAGTTTTTCCACATTATCATTATGGCATTTGGGTTGTAGCCACTCTTACAGAACGTTGATTCATTCTGCTTTATATAGTGGCTATGTATATACTTTTCTTCCTTAGAATGTTTACTCCTTGAGGTTAAAGATGTGACTCTGCCTTTTTTCTGTGCCTCCTGGCTCCTACTTTATTGCGCTGTATGTGGTAAGGATCACAACCGGCTGGTTGGATGAGTGTTAAGTGAATGAAATAATGACTGCATGCAGGGGTTCAAATAACTTAATTACTCTGTTGAACAGCATTAGAGAATGATGACCCAGGCTAGTGACTGGAGGTCTTAGTATGATTCTACGTGGCTCTTTTCAAAGTAAGGGGCCAAGATAGAGAAAAGGAAAGCAGAGAGTGAAAGAAATCTAAACTGTCTTTCAGAAAGCATTCTGCAATCCTTCAGTGGCCAGGTGCCCAACTATGTGCTGGAGCATCAGAATCGCATATTAACAGTGGAAAGTGTCCAGAGGGAAAGCCCCTCAGAGCTAATCTAATTCATAGTGCTTTTGTTTAGTAGGTAAGTTTGTCCAGTATGGAGTACCCTGGAACATGTGGCTCGGGGGGCAGTAGGTTTTCTTGGAGGGAAACCAACAACAGCAACACCCAGTCAGGTTACTAGGAGATAAATTCCAGTTTTCCCCACTCAGGGAAGTTTGCTCAGATTGTCAGTTGTGTCCCTTATTTTCTCAATTATCTATCAAAGGCAGTAACAGCGGCTCTCCACAACCTCCCACTTGCCCTTCCAGCAGAATTCCCTCCTACTGAGTCTCTGTGGCTTCAGTCCAGCCATGTAGTGTGGACCTCTAGCCTAGTGTTCTTGCCCTTGTTTGTTTAACTCCTGCTACTTCTTTAATTTTTAAAAAGACTTTATTTATTCATTTTAGAGAGGTGGGAGAGAGAGAGAGAGAGAGAGAGAGAGAGAGAGAGAGAGAGAGAGAGAAGGAAGTATTAACTCCCATACATGCCTTGACCAGGCAAGCCCAAGGTTTCAAACCAGCAACCTCAGCATTCCAGGTTGATGCTTTATCCACTGTACCACTACAGGTCAAGCTCTTGCGCCATATATATATGGCTATGTACACACACACACACACACACACACACACACACACACACACACATATATTTATTTATTTTGTGGTGACAGAGACAGAGAGAGTCAGAGAGAGGGACAAATAGGGACAGACAGATAGAAATGAAGAGAGATGAGAAACATCAATTCTTTGTTGTGGCTCCTTAGTTGTTCATTGATTGCTTTCTCATATGTGCCTTAATTGGGAGGCTACAGCAGACTGAGTGATCCCTTACTGGAGCCAGCGACCTTGGCCCAAGCTAGTGAGCCCTGCTCAAACCAGATGAGCCCATGCTCAAGCTGGTGATCTCAGGGTCTCAAACCTGGGTCCTCCACATCCCAGTCGGATGCTCTATCTACTGCGCTACTGCCTGGTCAGGCTCCTGCTACTTTGATAGACCAGAATATCACTCCTTCCAAGGACACTCGGACACCCTCTCCTTGGGGACTGTCCCCACCTCCACCCCTCCAATTCTTGTGCATATCTATATGGTCAAGAATACTTTTGCCTAGTTTTACTTGCTATAGTAATTACGACAAAATAAAGACATTTTTCTTAAATGTGAAATATCAGAATACTGAATATGCTTTTTGAAACTGCCAAGTTTCCCTTTGCCCACCCCCATTGGCTAAGAATCACTGCTTCCACCATAAACTCAGCTATAATTAACTCAGTCAATTGCTTATAAAAAAAAATAATAAAAAAAAAAGCAGAAGGCGGAAATATCCACCCAGATGAGCGCAGTTACCCATGGGTGATCTTTTCAAATTCATTGCATTCTGGTGGGAGCGGGGCCTTGTTTTGGAAGGAAAGGACAATTCTTTCTCCTTAGATTGCCAGTGCTCTCCAACCTGTCAGTCAATGCATATCTCATGTATTTGTTCCTCTAACTCTCACTGTGCACCACAGTGTGCTAGGGGCAATGTCACAACCTGGGGACCCAGGGGTGGAGAGGACACAAGTGCTGCTATCGAGGAGCTTGGGAGCCTTAGAAAGCCTTCAGCCAAGTGCCTCCCACTGCTGCATGTTTGCTTTAGTGCTTTCTTCCTTCCCTTTGAAGGAGAATTGAGGAATAATAACCATTCATAGAAATCCAATTCAAATAAAGCGAATGTATTTTTAGAATATCCTTCCACCCACATCTCTGATCTCTCAGGAACAACGTGTTATGTGTGTCCATGTTTTCTTTCTCTCTCTCTATGTAAATACAATCTCCTGAACCAATGCAGTAGGGTGGTTGTACCATGCTGTTAAATCTCCGGAATGTATTTGGTTTAATGTCTCCACACTGGCTATGGAGAGCACGGGAAACCCGACAGTGTTGTCGTTGCTATCCTGTGGGATTGCAGGCTAACTGGAGGCATTATGTGAAACTATGCAGTGGGACCATAATTACCCCAATCCCACCCTTTCTACATCATATACTTTGACCCTCCTGGAATGACTAATAGTTTCTTTCTGTTTCCCTAAACCAGGGGTGGTCAACCTTTTTTTTTTTTTTTGTATTTTTCCAAAGCCAGAAACTGGGAGGCAGTCAGACAGACTCCCGCATGCGCCCGACCGGGATCCACCCGGCATGCCCACCAGGGGGTGATGCTCTGCCCATCCAGGGCATTACTCTGTTGCGACCAGAGCCACTCTAGCGCCTGAGGCAGAGGCCACAGAGCCATCTTCAGTGCCCAGGCCAACTTTGCTCCAATGGAGCCTTGGCTGCGGGAGGGGAAGAGAGAAACAGAGAAGAAGAAGAGGGGGAGGGGTGGAGAAGCAGATGGGTGCTTCTCCTATGTGCCCTGGCTGGGAATCGAACCTGGGACTCCTGCACACCAGGCCGGTGGTCAACCCTTTTATACCTACCGCCCACTTTTGTATTTCTGTTAATAGTAAAATTTTCTAACCGCCCACCGGTTCCACAGTAATGGTGATTTATAAAGTAGGGAAGTAACTTTACTTTATAAAATTTATAAAGCAGAGTTAAAGCATATAATAATAATTACTTACCAAGTACTTTATATCAGATTTTCGCTAAGTTTGGCAGAATAAATCTTTATAAAACAACTTACTATAGTTAAATCTATCTTTTTATTTATACTTTGGTTGCTCTGCTACCGCCCACCATGAAAGCTGGAACGCCCACTAGTGGGCGGTAGGGACCAGGTTGACTACCACTGCTCTAAACCAAAGGCCTCAACTGGTATTCTGAACCTATGAGACTCTGACAGTATTATAAATTTAACTCACTGAAGGGCATTCTTTCTGGCTGGAAGGATAAAGACAGAGACATAGCAGTATTAAGTACTATTGCATCATAAAAAATAAAGTTCTAAGAAATATTTCCTAATAAATGTTTCTTTTTATCCAATCATCCATGTATTTTATAATAACAATAACATCACTTAGAATGCATAAAGCATTTACACCATGTCAGACAGTGTTAAGTACTCTATATATTTTATCTAATTTCATCACAATAAATATACAAAATGTGAAGCAGACATTAATAACTCCTCTGAGCCTCAGTTTCTTTATCTGCAACTTGTGCATCTATAATTTGTCCAAGGTAAGCAGCAGATAAGTTGAAATTTTAACTTGGGATCATTATACTGCAAAGCGAGCAAGTAAACACTCTGGTGTGCCACCTTCCTATTATTTCACTGAACATATGGGTATATATAAAATTGCTCAGGGTATTAACAATAAATTTAAGGTTCCTTAAGAATTCAATAATTATTTTGTTATGTTTTGTGAGAAGAAAGTTACAAGAAGTTATAGGGGGAGGGGGAGGGGCACAAAGAAAACTATAGATAGAAGGTGACGGAGGACAATCTGACTTTGGGTGATGGGTATGCAACATAATTGAATGACAAGATAACCTGGACATGTTTTCTTTGAATATATGTACTCTGTTTTATTGATGTCACCCCATTAAAATTAATAAAAATTTATTTGTTAAAAAAAAAGTTATGTAAGCCTGTCTCTTTAGAATTAATAGACAAAAATACAGGATGCCCAGATAAATTTGAATTTCAGACATGCAACAAATAATTTTTTAGTTTAAATATATGTCCCATGCAATACAATATAAAAAATGTATTTATCATTTATCTAAATTCAAATTAATTGAGCAGCTTGTGTTTTTTTCTTCTTCTGGCAATTCTACTCCCAAGTCAAACATTTCATTCAGGGACTTTCCATGCTCAAAGCAACAGGTGGAGACATTGCCTCCCTGGGTGAATTCCAAGCCTGTACAGAAGTGATGTGTTTCCGAGACTTCCCAGGAGTCTCTCCTGGGCCCCATGTCTGAGTGCTGAGGTGACTAGAAGCTCTGCCCCCTTTCTCATGGAGGCTGCATTTTGCACCACAGTGGGAAGTTGGTATGCTCTGACTCTACTCACCCTTCCCTCTGTGTCGAGCATGGGTAGGGCTCACTCCTGGACAAGGATCATCTTCATGCACCTTATTTTATCAGTAATAATAACTATAACTATACTAACAATTCCTAGAATTAATAGCAATAATCCAGATTTCCATGCTGTTAGAAATGGTGTCAATCCACATAACAGTTTTTGTTCTCTAACTGCTGTAACCATAGCTATAGCTATAGTGTGTGTGTGTGTGTGTGTGTGTGTGTGTGTGTGTGTGTGTGTGTGTTGTGTTAGGTCAATTGCTCTTTCCTTTCCCATGAACTTAGGTGACTTCATTCTCCTCCTACTCAGCATCTCCCATGCTTTGGACATGATATTATCCATCTCATCTCAGGAGCTCTTAAATCACTTATTCTGGATTTATCATCCTTTATCTGATTTCTACAATAAACAGCAACTTTGAATAAACATTGCTCAACACAACAGTATATCTTTTGGGATAGGGGAAGTCTTGTTTCTGGACTATAACTGCTCAGGTCTACTTAAGGTATTTGCTCTTCCGTTTCCTAACAACTTCTTTGGTGCCTGTCACCCTCACCCACTCCTTCACTCTCTCCAGTTGCAGGGGATCTTCAGTTAGTTTTACAAAAGGACCCATCCTGCCCTATTGTTCCCCCTGTCCTAACATCACAGAAGAGCAGGAAGCCAGTGACAGGGATCATGCAGTAAGTGCTGTGGCTTGACAAAAATGACCGCTGGGACATCCAAGTGGCAGAAAGTGGCAGAGATGCCACTGCAGCCTCAGGTGGCAGAGAAGCTAGCTAGCCCGCTGACTCAGAGGAGGCAGGACAGACGCACTTTTGCTAATTTGAACGGTGACATGTTCCAACGCCTCAACTCTAAACTCACAACGTCCAAATCCAGCTTACAAAACAGAACTCTTTATTTCAAGTTTCTGAACTGACCCGATCCAGATGAAACTCAAGGCGGATGGGGGAGGGCGAGGAAGAAGGGGAGCGAGGGGAGCGAGTGTGGCACACGCAGCCCGCGGGGCGCAGGTGCCCAGCAGGGTCACAACGGCACGAACACGGTACCTCTGCGGTAGGCGGCGGCCTCCCGGGAGCCGCGCGGGGCTCGCTGGTCTCCGGCGGGTCCTGTCTGCCCGCCGCTGAGCTCCCTTCGATGTCAGAAGGAAACGCGCTGTCGTCCCCGTGCGCCGCGCGGGCGCAGGCGGCGCCCCAGAGGAGCCACAGAGGCAGGACCGCGCACCAGGCTGAGCTCAGAGCCATCTCCGCGCCGACATCCAGCGAGGGGGGAACTCAGGGGCTCGGCAACTGCTTGTCTCCGTGCCGAACCTCCGTGATGCGGAGCTGCCTCGCGTACTTTGCCGTTTCAGCGCCTGCACTATCCAGACGTAGGACCGCAAGGCAGCCCACGGAGCCACTTACTGATATTAAAAAAAATAAATAAATAAAAAGGACACGGAGAGTTTCTCTCTCTCTCTCTCTCTCTCTCTCTCTCTCTCTCTCCTCTCTCTCTTCCCTCCTCTCCTCCTCCCTCTTTCTCTCTCCTCTCCCCACGGTTTGCCTCCCTCCGTCCTTCTCTCTCTTCCCTTCCTCCTTCCCTCCCTCTTTCTCTCTCCTCCCTCCCTCCTTCACTCTCACCCTCTCTCCTCTTTCCCCACGGTTCTCTCACTTTCTCTCTCTCACTCTCTCTCTCTCTCTCCCCAGCGGTTCTGGCTGGAGAACATACAGATGGATGGAACTCAAAACTAAGCATCAAAAGGCAGGCTGCATTGGGCGAGCCCGCCAGCCCCCGCCGCCTCCTGTCCGCGCGGGTCTGGACTGCGCTGTCCGGCTTCCTTCCCACACCCATTCTCACCACTCCCTTTTACCTTTTACTTCCAGGCCCTCCCACTCCAAGCTGCCCTTTCTCACACCGGGTCGGGCTTTCCCTTGCCGCCTCTCCTCCCATCTCAGTTTGGAGCCCTTCCAAGGAACCCAGATGAATATTCAGCTTGTGCGATTGCTTCCTTTAACATCTCTTTCTTACTTAGCCAAGGTGCCCAGAGGTCTTATCTATAGTTATATAGATTTGTAACGTACTCCCTACGACCTCGTTCGCAGGAAAGCGGGTGGAAAAGGGATTCTGGGGACAGGAGCCAGAGGTAGATGATTTCAGTTGGAGCGGGAAAAGACACCCACTTTCTTGAGCCAGAGTTCTCATTTTTTAGAGGTGGGCTGCTGCACTCTTTGTGCTATCTTCTCTTGAAATTGACTGGCTACCCCTCTTCCTCCTGACAGTCCTAACCCAGAGGACTTGGGAGAAGACTATCTTTCACTGCAGCATTGGAAAATGACTTCATTACTTAAATGCATGAACTTTTATTTACAAAGAACATCTTGTTTTCGTCCTAAAGAGGTGCTTTGTAAGGGGCCTGAAACAAGGCTTGCAGTGTATGAGCCTGTCAAATATACTGCCCACAGCCCTGACCTCTTCCTCTTGGCCTGTGCATGCCTACTTCATCTCTCTGAGTGCTGTAACCTTTCCAAGACTTTGGGGAAAATTGGGCTACAATTTTGCTGGGGTACTCCCATGGGTGGGTCAGCAGCCACTACAGCTGATAGGTATCTCTGCTTACATTGGCTTCATAATGGAGCTTTAAACATTCCTACAGGACCCAAACACAACTTAAAAAGGATTAAATGAGACAACCATATAATGACACCCAAGTAAGTAAGTTTCTAGGTGTTTAAAATCACTCATGATTACACAATAAAGTATTTTCACAAAACCTAATCATTAGCTCTATTTTATAGGACAACAGTCATCTTATCTAAGGATAAAGGAAACAACCATAAGTCAGCTACTTTGCATATGATATTTGTGAGCCTCATGGTATAGGTATAGGACTACTATTTCCTTTTCACAGAAGGAGAAAGGGAAGTTCTGAGAGACTAGGACATTTGCCCAAGGTCACACAGCTGAGGTTTGAACCTGGCCTCACTGAGCCCATGCTATCTTTCACATATATACGGCCTGAAATGCATGAAATAAAGGCTATGACTTCAGAAGATGGAGAGATGGCTCTTCCATTTTTGAATACCCTCAATGTGACCCTAAATTTGCATAAATTATGATTTAATTTAATCTTTACTATAACCCCAAGAGATAGGTATTACTATGCACATTTGGTAAGTGATAAAAGTACTAAGTACTAGAACCCAGCTAAATCTAATGCTAAAGTCATTGGTTTTTAACAATAAAATTATGTGCTACAAAAATGTCAAGGCTGAAACAAGCCAAAAGCTTTCATATATCCCAAAATATTTGTGATGTTTTCATTTTAAAATATAAAAATAGGCCTGACCTGTGGTGGCACAGTGGATAAAGCGTCGACCTGGAAATGCTGAGGTTGCCGGTTCGAAACCCTGGGCTTGCCTGGTCAAGGCACATATGAGAGTTGATGCTTCCAGTTCCTCCCCCCCTTCTCTCTCTCTCTGTTTCTCCCTCTCCTCTCTAAAATGAATATATATAATATATATATATATAAATAGTATTGCAATAAACAATTAAGCCAACTTATGATCATTTTCTTCCATATAAACTAGTTAACCCCTAAATTAAGTGAAAGAACTTAAAAATATATGTTTAATTCGGTTATAAGAAACATCAAAACCTATAGAGAATTTTTATGAGTTTTTTTGAGCCAAACTGATATAATTTCCGGGAAGCAAAAATCTCAATGGATTGAGAAAATGCTCTGGAAAATGGCAGTTTTGAGTTTATTTTGTACATTAGAATCAAAGGAGGAGACTTAAGGAGGGTTACATGAAATCCATTGGTGGTTGATTAAGGGGCCAGGGAAAGCAAGGTGGGGGAATCTTTGGAATTGGATAAAAAGTAAAAGGAAGAGACACTTCTTTTACATGGGTGGGTAGAGGACAGTTGATAATTAACATTTTCATCACATAGAGATGGTATTCAGGGGAAAAAGATAACAATGAGAGGTTCTGTGGTCTCTGCTCTAGTACTGTGGGTGTGCCCCGAGGGGGTCTGGGAAAGATTACTTTGACATTTCAAAGGTATGTTATCTTAGATGTACAAAGATAATAGGCTCGCCTAGTTAAGCTTGACCTTTGTCAAGGAAGCAGCATGCCTAGGATGTGACTACCTGCCAGGACTAGGATGTGACTACCTGCCAGGACAGGCTTTCAGTCTGGGATTTTAATTCATCCTTTGTGGCTACTTTAGGTCTCTGAGTTTGTAAGGCTCCCCATGCTGGCCTCCCCGAGCTCTTCAGGTTTAGTACGTCACACCTCTTTCATCCAAAATTGGTTCTTCGAGAAATTTGTTGGGTGACAAGATGGCCAGGCCCTGAAGAGGGGAAAATGATTCTTAATTATTTTGCCTACCTTCCTTTTTAAAGAACTTTAAGTAATAATGATTGTTGGGCAGATAAAATATATTATGCTCACTTTGTTAAAGATGGTGCTGCCCACATGGAAGCCCGTTGCACAGGTGATGGTATTGGTTGCCCTTCTTGCTTGGGATGGGCGTGATTATATTAATGTGTGTTGGGGGCGGGCTGTGGGCAGGCAGGATCCTTGTAGCCTGGGGCTTGGTTTTGGGACTAAGCCTTTTCCACCTTTTTTGATGTGGGGTGGTACACTCATGAAGAATCCCATTATGCCTCAGATAAGTGACTTTGTTTCAGACTTTCTTGTTTGTATATTGGATTAAAGGTTTTGGTTTCTACACTATAAAGTGGGGCAGACCTGGAGCTTGCTCTCTCTCGGTTCCTGAGATTAGTTTTAGAGAGGAGAGCAGAGTAAGGCCACATGGAGAAGGCCAGGAGAAACAGCCAAGATGGCAGAATGTTGAAGGAGAAGCCAGTTTGTGCAGAGTTTGTGCAGAAAGGAAATGGGGAACAGAGGTGAATGAGACTGGTGAGGTTAGAAACCTTTGATTCTAGGAAACTCGGATAAGTCAGTGGCTTTGGGAGCCCTGAATGGAAAGGGAAGTGTTTTCCCACTGTGTGTATTTCTTGCCCGCCAGGTGCCAGCTAGGATTAAAGCTAATGGCCCATCAGTTCTTGGCTCCATTGTTTCATTACTGTTGGGCAGATAAAATATATTATGCTCACTTTGTTAAAGATAGTGCTGCCCACATGGAAGGCTGTTGTTGCCCAGGTGATATTAATGTGTGTTGGGGGTGGGCTGTGGGCAGGCAGCCTTCCTTGTAGCCTGGGGCTTGGTTTTAGGACTAAGCCTTTCCCACTCTTTTTGATGTGGGGTGGTACAATCCCATCATGCCCCAGATAAGTGACTTTGTATCAGAGACTTCCCTATTTTGTATATTGGATTAAAGGTTTGGATTTCTACACTATAAAGTGGGGGCAGACCGGGAGCTTGCTCTCTCTCGGTTCCTGAGATTAACATTAGAGGAGAGAGCAGAGAGAGGCCACGTGGAGGAGGCCAGGAGAAGCAGCCAAGATGGCAGAGTGTTGAGTGAGAAGCCAGTTTGTGCAGAGTTTGTGCAGGGAGAAGGAAGGAGATGGGGAACAGAGGTGAATAAATCTGGTGAGCTAGAAACCTTTAATTCTAGGAAACTCGGATAAGTCAGTAGTATTGTGAGCACTGAATGTGAGTGGGTTTTGGAGCTCAGTATGTGTTTTTACTTGCCCGCCGGGTGCAAGCTAGGATTAAAGATGATGGCCCACCAGTTTTTGGCTCCGTTGTTTCTTTACTGACTGTCTGAAGCCAATGCGAACCTGCATGGGCCGGGCGGCTGGGATGGTGGCCCTGTATACTGGCTTTACAATTACTGTCTGTCCGAATCCAATGCGAACCCGCACAGGCCAGGCAGCTGTGATGGTGGCTGTGGCTACTGGCTTTACAATGATGGTGATGATGATGATGATGATGATGATAATGATAATAATAATTGTAAAGCCAGGAAGCACGGCCAGGGCCAGCATCACAGCAGCCCGGCCCATGCAGGTTCGCATTGGATTCGGACAGTTGGTAAAGAAACAGCGGAGCCAAAAACTGATGGGCCATAGCCTTTAATCCTACCTTGCACCCGGCGGGCAAGTAAAAATACACACTGGGCTCCAAAACCCAGTCACACTCAGTGCTCACAAAGCCACTGACTTATCCGACTTTCCTAGAATCAAAGGTTTCTAGCTCACCAGCCTTCTTCTCCTCAGTTCCCCATCTCCTTCCTTATCCCAGATACAAACTCTACACAAACTGGCATCTCACTCAGCACTCCGCCATCTTGGCTGCTTCTCCTGGCCTCCTCCACGTGGCCTCCTTTAGCTGCTGGCTCTACTCTCTCCGCTCTCTCATGCTAACCTCAGGAACCAAGCGCCAAACTCCCGCTCCGTACCCATTTTATAGCGTAGAAATCCAAACCCTTAATCCAATATACATAATAGGGAAGTCTCTTAATACAAAGTCACTTCTCTGAGGCATGATAGGATTGTACCACCTTACACCAAAAAGGGTAGGAAAGGCTTAATCCCAAAACCAAGCCCCAGGCTACAAGGATTCTGCCTGCCTTTAGCCCACCCCAACACACATTAATATCACCTGGGCAACGGCCTCTTTAACAAAGTGAGCATAATACATTTTATCTGCCCAACAATAATAATAATAATAATAATGTATGTAGCATACTCTAACTTCAGATACAGACCTCTGTAGTACACAAAAACTGCTCCCATTTGTCTTCTGGATTATGTCCTGTACCCCAGGGTCTCCTCTCCCTGCTCACCAGGTGGTGTTCAGGTCATGTGAGAGGCGTGGGCAGTATACGTAAGAATGTATCTGTTCAAGACTTATGTACATTTTATTTTTGATTAAATGTATGCTTCAATTCTTCCTCCTATCTCTTTTTGCAGACACTATCATTATTTTGGGTTCAATAAAAGCATAAGACACAGGAGAGTGAGTTTTGTATGAAATAATAAATCTTTGATCTGTTACAGAAGCTCTGGGACCTTGACACATAACTTAGTTTCTTTGAATGTCAGTTTCCTCATCTGTGAAATGGGGATAATAATACTTCTTCCATTCAGTTAATTATGAATAGTAAATGAAATAATATAAAGTGTTAACACAGGTTGGCATATAGTCAGTGCTCAATATATATACTCTTTAACTAGTTTACATTTGAAAGCCTTAAAAAAGAACAGAGTAACTATTTTTAAAAAGGAAAAATAGCCCTGTTTATTTAGCCTGTGACTTGGGTAACCTCCCATTTGCTGAAAATAGCCGTTTGTATTTCTGGCTGCTACATGGGCCTTCCCTGTGTTAACACAAATGCAGCAGTCATGGATCACAAGGTAACAGGGCAAGCAGGCGAGGACAGGGCATGGCTGGCTGTTTTACAGCAAAAGGCCACCCCCTGACCATCAAAGGCTTGAGTGTGGGAGGATTTTATTTTTACTAAAACTACAACTGGGGAATGTCTCCAGTGTGGCTGCTTTCTTATCGTGACCCTCCCTCTTTTTCCTGAGATTGGGGCCAGGCAGCCACAAAATACTTTCATGTTCATTATCTATCTCCTTTGGGACTCCCACCCAATTCAGAACAGAGGAGTCTGCTCCATCATCCCCAAGGCACAGAAGAAAGCACCGTCGTTTAGAGAGGCTAAGAGGTTACATGGCAAGGACACTAAGCCAGTTCGTGCAAAATGAGGGCCCCACATCTTTTGATTCTCAGACCAACGCAATGCTTTTCCGGCTAGACCCAGCTATTTTTAGTTTTGGCAGCAGCAGATCTGGTGGTGTGAGGACTTTATCAAAAGAAGGTTCTGGAATTCCCTTCTGAGTCTCCTGGTGCACTTATCAGTAGATAAATATCAAGTCTGCTCATTCCCTTCAGCACTTGGTTGTTGGGCCTGTCCATAGCATCCTGGAATCTAGTGAGGGTGTTGTTAATGCATCCCGTTTGCCCTTCTGTAAATAGAAGTCACGTCAGATGCTATTTTGGATGTTTGGGTGCTAATCTTGGACATAATTAGACAAAGAATTGTTAAGGGGATTGTTGTATATTAGTGACAACAATGTTATGATGAGATTGGTCAGAGCAGCAAGCAGGAGTGATCCCCTACCATGAGGTCTCTGACTGATAATCAAGTGTCAAGAGGGTAAGGCGGAAGAGGGTGTCTCCTGCTCATGCTCCTCTCCTCTCAGGCCCAGCTCTCCTCTGCGAAGGACATGGGTGGAAGTTCAGGCTGTCGAGGAGGAGCAACAGCAAGGGTGCTGGGTGCAGATGGGCTGCCTCGAAGTTGTTCTTTTGCCCATTAGTTTCTCAGCTTGTGTTCAGGATGTGGATACTATGTAGCTATCTATGCTTCTTCTCTTGACTGTTTCAAGCATCACAGCCTCATTTGGCTTTTCACATGTGCTCCCTGCATCCTTTCCATCCATCTATCTATCCATACATCTATTTATTATTCACTGTTGGGCAGATAAAATGTATTATGCTCACTTTGTTAAAGAGGCCGTTGCCCAGGTGGTATTAATGTGTGTTGGGGTGGGCTAAAGGCAGGCAGAATCCTTTAGCCTGGGGCTTGGTTTTGGGATTAAGCCTTTCCTACCCTTTTTGATGTAGGGCGGTACAATCCTATCATGCCTCAGAGGGTGACTTTGTATTAGAGACTTCCCTATTATGTATATTGGATTAAGGGTTTGGATTTCTACACTATAAAATGGAGGCAGAACGGAACTTGGCTCTTGGTTCCTGAGGTTAGCATGAGAGAGCGGAGAGAGTAGAGCCAGCAGCTAAAGGAGGCCACGTGGAGGAGGCCAGGAGAAGCAGCCAAGATGGCGGAGTGCTGAGTGAGATGCCAGTTTGTGTAGAGTTTGTATCTGGGATAAGGATGCAGATGGGGAACTGAGGAGAAGAAGGCTGGTGAGCTAGAAACCTTTGATTCTAGGAAAGTCGGATAAGTCAGTGGCTTTGTGAGCACTGAGTGTGACTGGGTTTTGGAGCCCAGTGTGTATTTTTACTTGCCCGCCGGGTGCAAGGTAGGATTAAAGGCTATGGCCCATCAGTTTTTGGCTCCGCTGTTTCTTTACCGACTGTCCGAATCCAATGCGAACCTGCATGGGCCAGGCGGCTGTGATAGTGGCCCTGGCCTTGTTTACTGGCTTTACATTCATTTAATCTGCTCTTATTGAACACATGATCGCAGGTTAGATGCTGAGGGTAGAATGATAAAATCATGATCATAACCTTCAAGGAGTTAAGAGTCTGGTGGGACGGATCATAAATAGACCCTATAAAGAATGCAAAGTGGCTAACAGGAGTTCAAAGGGAAAATCTAGACATGCTGCTAATAAATGAGTACAGAATGAGTGCTTTACCTGGACTCAGTTAGGGGGAGTCAGAAAAAATTCCAGAAAAGGGGACAAGTATACTGTGTCCTATCTGATGGGAGGAGGGAAGGACGGTGCTCCAGGGGGGGAACTGCTTATGCAGAGGGACAAATGCGTCAAAGACCTGGTGCCACAGGAAGGGTGAGGAAGCCATGGAAGCCGTGTGATTCACAAATGCCCTCTTAAGGACCCCATCTCCTGTTTGCACAGTCAGGGCTTTCAGGGCTGGGTGACCAAACACCTGGGAGAAGAAAGGGCTTCCCAGCCTCCCACTGGTCTCTCAGCATGGCCCTGCAGTCCAGGGCCCTGCGCAACACAGGGATCCTCCCAAAAGGCAAATCTGAATACAGTACCCGGGAGCTATTCACAGTCATATTTACATCCTGAACAAAATCCTGAGAAAACTAATGGAAAGAAAGACAATTTCTTTTGCCTGACCTGTGGTGGCGCAGTGGATAAAGCGTTGACCTGGAAATGCTGAGGTTGCCGGTTCGAAATCCTGGGCTTGCCTGGTCAAGGCACATATGGGAGTTGATACTTCCAGCTCCTCCCCCACTTCTCTCTCTCTGTCTCTCCCTCTCCTCTCTAAAATGAATTAAAAAAAAAAAAAAGACAATTTTTTTTAAAATTAAAAAATAAATTTAAGCCTGACTAGGCAGTGGTGCAGTGACTAGAGCATCGGCCTGGGACACAGAGGACCCAGGTTGGAAACCCCAAGGTTGCCGGCTTGAGTGCAGGGTCGCTGGCTTGAGCGTAGGATCATAGACATGACCCCATGGTTGCTGGTTTGAGCTCAAAGGTCGCTGGCTTGAGCAAGGGGTCACTCAGTCTGCTGTAGCCCCCCCCCCCCAACATCAAGGCACATATGAGAAAGCAATCAATGAACAACTAAGATGCCGCAGCTATGAATTGATGCTTCTCATTGCTGTCTCTTCCTTTCTGCCTCTTGCGCACACGTTAAAAAATAAAATAAAAATAAATTTAAAACTATATTGTGGTAAGAATAGTTCATGAGATACACCATCTTAACTGGTTTTGAAGTTTATAATATGTATTGTTATCTACAGGCACAATGTGTACAGCAGAAACCTCGAGGCAGCCCATCCGCACCTAGCACCGCCGCTTTGCTCCTGGACAGCCTGAACTTCCGCCCCTGTCCCCCACAGAGGAGAGCTGGGCCTGAGAGGGGAGGAGCATGAGCAGAAGAAGATACGCCCTCTTCCGCCTTACCCTCCTGACAATTGATTATCAGAGACCTCAGGCGGGGCATTGATTGCTCCTGCTTGCTGCTCTGACCAATCTCATCATAACACTGTTGTCATTGTTGTTTTTTTTTTTTTTAAGTGAAGAAATTTAAACCTAGGAATAGCATGACCATATTTATATTATAATTATAGTAAAATTGAAAATTCCAGATATCAAAAAAGGTATAAATAATGGTCTCCAGGAGTCATACCATTCTGGGGCAATAACTTTCTATACTGAAAATGTTTGGGTATAAATACCTTTAGAATTCTGCTATATAAATATAAGTGTGTTCCATCTATTTTTATATTTTTACATATTTTGTATGTATAAAATATATTTTATAAATGTCCATTTCATATATTTTATTTATTATATTTTTAGAAAAATGAATCAGATATACAGAATATTTTAAATTTTTTCTCCAGGTCACAGTAACACCAATATGTTACTGTAAATAGCTCTCAGCACTCAGATTTGCATTTTAATGAGGCCTGGACTGGAGGATTGCACTGTGAGACCAGTAGAGTCTGGGAGCCCTTTCTTCTCACACTGGCACTGTAAGCTGGTAAGGTCAGGAACCATACCTGTGAAAGGGGGAGGAATGATTGGGAATAATAATTGCAATGGGGACATCCCAGTCCAAGTGGTTCTGCCTGATGGAGAAAGGGGTGAACAAACAGATGAAAGAGAATGATCTTAACCAGGACTATTGACGGCTTTGGCTATGGCCAACCCTTTGATCTACTCAGTTAATTACTTCACTAAGCTAAAAGAAAATGATTGATGCTTAGTGGTAATGTAACCAACAGAGAACAGAGGTGTCAACATCTGTTAGCTCAGTGATGAGATCAATATAAAAACAGGAGTTTCTGGAACTTGATAATGAAATGATATGACTAAGAACTGGGCAACATTCAAGAAAGGATGGCTTAGAAACAGCACCACAGAGGAAAGAGAAGATTCCTTGAGATAACGGTTAAGACAAGAATTGCCCACCACGGTGGTGTGTAAGCAGAATGAAGAGTTCTATCTGCTCTGCGTAAGGGGCAGCAGAAACTGGCCGGAAAGGTTCTAACTCAAAAGCTCTATAGCCTAGCTCTGCTTCCTTTTTGCTCCCTCTAGAAAATCAGGACATGAGCTGAGCTGGAAATCACTTTAGAAAATGAACCAATTTTAGAAAAAAATAAACATAGTGAGAGTGTAACAATAATAATACCTCGAATGTGTACAGTGCTTTAAAGTGGGAGTTGCAGTAGATACAGTCATTGCTCCTCTAACAAATGAGAAACTGATCTGGTTCCAAAAGTTCAAATGTATAGATTTAGACTTTTTTTTTTAAATTATTGTTCCTTTTTTCTTAAAAAAAATTTTTTTTATTTTATTTATTCATTTTAGAGAGGAGAGAGAGAGAGAGACAGAGAGAGAGAGAGAGAGAGAAGAGAGAGACAGGGGGGAGGAGCTGGAAGCATCAACTCCCATATGTGCCTTGACCAGGCAAGCCCAGGGTTTCGAACCGGTGACCTCAGCATTTCCAGGTCGACGCTTTATCCACTGCACCACCACAGGTCAGGCCCTAGATTTAGACTTTTAGAAAAAAGATTCTCAAGTTTTGTTTACCACATCCATTAGGTGGCCTACAGCCCCTAAATACTTAACACTCTAAATAAGATTTATTATTCATCATCCATTTCTAGTGTCAACTTTGCAATCAGCACTATTCTAGACTTTGGAGATACAGCAAAGAAGAAATAAAACAAAAATGTCTTTTAGAATGGTTTAGATTCTAATTGGGGCAAGGGTAGGAAAGAGAGAACAAATAGTCAAGCAAGAGTAATATATAAATATAATATGTCAAATGGTAAGTTCCATGGAGAAAAATAAAGCAGGGTAAAAGGGAGAGGGTGGATGGTGCTTGCCTTGTTGAAGAAGAAGTTAGAATGAAGTGATAGAGGGAAGAGGAGCTGGAGATAAAGTTATAAAGGTAGGGTAGACCTGACCAGAAAGTTCAGTCAGTTAGAGCATCGTCCCGAAGCACAGAGGTTGATGGTTTGATCCCTAGTCAGGACACATACAGGAACAGAAAACTATGTTCCTCTTTCTCCTTTATCATTAAAATCAATAAAGAAAAAGAAGAAAAAAAAGAAAGGTAGGGTGCCATGTTGGTTAAATTATGTAGGACCATTGAGATCATTTTGAAGACCTTGGCATAAGCCTTGAGTGAGATGAAAAGTATTTGGAGGGTTCTGTGAGGACAGGTGACATGATCTGACTTATTTGGTCTACTGTGTGAATAATAGGCTGTAGGGAAAGAGATGAGGGGAAAAACAGGAAGACGATTTCAGGCTATTTCAGTAATATAGGTAAGATGATGGAGGCTTCATCTAGGATATTTGCACTAGGTATGAGAAGCCATCATATTCTGGATTTATTCTGAATGAAGAAGCAATGAAATTTGTCACATATGGGGAATTAGAGAAGAAAGGAATCAAGGATGATGCCCAGGTTTTGGGCCTGAGCAAACTTGAATGATAGATTTGCCATCACTAGATGGCAGAGGACTATGGGAAGAGCAGGTTGAAGGAAATGGAGACAAGGAAGAGTTTAGTTTTGGATAATTTTTTTTTTGAGATTCCTCTTAGATCACATTCTTACATTCTTTACTTTTTAAAAAAGACTTGTCTTAAAAACATCATAAAACCATACTACGTAATGCAGAATGCACAAAATGACATTTTACTGCAGACTATTACATGCAAGGTATTGTGGATAATACTATGGGACAACCTTATAATCTAATAAGGAAGATTTATAAAATATAGGTAACAGCAATGTTACAGTTCAACTCAATGCTCAAGGTAGGCGTGTACCCATTGCACTTGGGGGTAGAAGCAGGAAAAGATCCCTTTGAACTCAATGAGGAAAGAAGGTATCACATATAGATTGATCTCCCCACAGGTATCTGAATTAGGTATGGGAAGACAGGTGGGGAGGCCAGGGCAAGGGCAGACTGGCTGAAGCATTGAACAAAGTTCACTTGGGTGAATAATGGGAGAGAGTATGCAATAGGTAGGGATGGTCCTGATCACTTTATAGTTTATTACTAGAAGAGAGAGGATCACAGGGAAGTATTAATTGGACAACCATGTGGAGGGTGCACTAGAGGGGAGAGACTGGAGCCTGGGGAATAGTCTAAGCCTCAGGTTATAAACACATAGGAACACTTATGAACTATCACTGTGTCCCCCAAGCATGAGTCCTCATCCCTGGACAATCCAGATGCAACACAAACATCTCAATTTGTAAAACCAACATTTACTTGAAGGCGCAGTGAATTTTAGCTTGAATAGGATCATCCCTCCAAGAGGATAGGCCTGGAAAGAAAGCAATGTTTGATACTTGTATTTCTTAGCCCACACATAGTCTCAGGAGTTTACCAAGCCACCACATGCTAAGCTCCTCTGCCAGCAGCAGGGGCGGCCTGACCACAACTCTTGTGAGGCAGCTCCATCCATCACACACCTTATCCCTTGGTGAAGTTCATTCACTACTGGCCCTGGGTCTCCTTTGACTATTTTTTGACTATTCCTACTGCTTCTCTTCCTTCCTCTGTCTCTGTCTTGCTTTCTTTATTTTGTCCTCATTTATTTCCTCAAAAGTTCCACACTGATTTTATTTATATTTATCTCAAACTAAGTAAATAACCTATTTTCTTTATTTAATAGAAAGATAATCTTTCCTATTAAACCAGCTCCTAAGGCTGCTTTATTTTAAATAATTAAATAGGAAAATGTGTGTGTGTATATATATATATATATATACATATGTATAAACAAACAATTGTGATTTCAGGATTGTAATCCATGCAGTTTCTTACTAACACATTAACACATAAACCTAGGTTTTTACCTTTAAATGCAGCCAGAATTCTCTGTGGGAATTTTTAGACTAAACTTCACTCTGACATCGCTGGGACCTGCAGAGGCTGATGAAAACTAGCGGACTTGACGAGAGCTCTTGGTAACTACTCTTATTTTCCGTGGAGCATTCACACCTCCTCCACACAGTACCTGTGCTGGGGTCTCACTGCTGTGATGGTTCCTACTAGTAATTTTCATACTCTTGCTGTTATTATATGACTAATATGTTCTGGAGAAAACTAGAAGACAGAGAGATAAGTTAATGATTGTAAAGTTAATGGAATTCTCTGCTATCCAGGGCATAATCCAGTAAGTACTTTTCACGTTTCTTTCAGTCATTTTAATATTCAGAGCAATAATGTAATTGCAGATGCTTTACTATCAACATAGTATTTAATAGCTCTTAACATTTCTCATGGAGGCAGTTATGGTCTCATTATCAATCTAAGAACACTGAACCTTTTCTACTGGTCCCATCTTAACCCTTAGCACCATTCAGATAATTCACAGCTCTCCCTACTCTGTCCCTAATTACCTGACTCTTTTGGTCCAAAGTGATTTTACTTTGAATCATGTATTTGACTGACTCAGTTCTTTATTTCAATTTTCATTTGTACACTCAGACCTAGTAAAACTTGCGAGGAATTAGTACCTGGAAGTGAGATTATGGGACTAGATCATAATTTAGGGGACAATTTCCTATCTGGTATTCTCAGGCACACAAATTCAGACTCCATTGTTACTACAGGTTGTTAGTACACTGGCATTTTACATTAGTCTTCATTTCTCATTTCTTTGAATATGCCTATGCTGTCACTTACACTGTCCCAAATAATTCTCCTGACAACTCCGTGGGGTGAGCATCATCGTGCAGGCTGAAGCTCAGAGAGACAGGAACATCAGTAAGTAGCAGACCACAACCCAAAGGCTGATCTTCGCATTCTCAGCCTGGTGTGATCTCTTCCCATTTACGTGGCTTGTGAAGTCTGTGACATTTTTACTTGTATAACCCAAATTAAGACATAGTTGAGCTTCAAGGACATAAAAAGAGCAGCATTCAAGATTGCTGTCTATCAGATTTTTTTTTTTTAAATATGGAACGCTTCACGAATTTGCGTGTCATCCTTGCGCAGGGGCCATGCTAATCTTCTCTGTATCGTTCCAATTTTAGTATATGTGCTGCCGAAGCGAGCACTGTCTATCAGATTTTTAGAAACAATTTACTTACTTTATTCTTAAATTAATATTTGTTAGAAAATAAAAAAAAAAACATGACAAAAATTGATTAAGGGATAGGAGGAAAGAAGTAGCAAATTTGGAAGGAGACATTCAATTTGCTAAACAGCTGAGTAAAAAATGAAGGCTTTTTCTATCGACTAAGAGTACCTGAGCACAGACAAGTTAAGAACTAGGCTTGCAATGACTCAGGCTTGTATTCTAAGAGAAGAAGTCTCTTGGGTGAACACGGCTATGTATCAAAGACCTTGAAATAAGCATTTCTTACAGCTGGCTACTGAAGAGGGGCCTTAGGACATTTCTGCACTTAATACAGTTGGATAGCCTTTGGGAAAGGTCTAGTGTGATTTTTAACCTGGTATTAAGATGAGTGATGACCACGGGCTCCATGGAGGTCCCAGGAAAGAGCACAGGGAGAAAAGGACATCTGATGTTCTTATCCCGGGCTGCCCCTCACTAGTCACAGCCTCGAGCTAGTCTCTTAAGCTCTCTGGCCTTCACACTTTCCCTCTGTAAAGTGAAAAGTGAGAGAAGATGAGCCTAGCATCCCATTCAGCTTCATGGCTTTCATGTTCTAGGAAAGAAAGAATCCCAGACACTGACTGTCCTGGCCATAGCCAGGAGCAGGTTTAGGAAGCAGCACCGTGAGGACTATTCCAGGCCCTTCCCTGCTGGAATAATTAAGCCTAGGATCTGGTCATTTTTGCCTGAAGCTAAATTTTAGGTGTTTAAGAAAAACCTGTGGAGTTGTCATGTAACAAATCAAATGCCACAAAAGGAAGATAAATTGAGTTACTATTTTTAAACTCTGCCAGAAAACAAACTGTAGCCCAGGGGAAAAAAAATGCAGCTGGAGACCACAAAGGAAAAGAATTTGGAAATGTCTCTTGTCCTTGATTCACCCTATTATACAGCCCTTCACTGGCCCTTCCTAGAACAATAGTCCATCAAGTCATAGAGTGCTGGAGATGGGAAAAGACCCGGCAAATGTCATAGCAACAGGAAAATGTGACTTTAATGGCTGAGAAGGGTAGTGGCTCCTAGCCCTTAAGTCACTTGCAGGACCATTCAAAAAAGGTTTATTGTGTTATAATATTTAAAAACTTGAATTCCACCTGAGCAGGCGGTGGCCCAGTGGATAGAGCGTTGGACTGGGATGTGGAGGACCTGGGTTCGAGACCCCGAGGTCGTAAGTTTGAGCGTGGGCTCATCTGGCTTGAGCAAAGTGCTCACCAGCTTGGACCCAAGGTTGTTGGCTTGAGCAAGGGGTCACTCAGTCTGCTGAAGGCCCACGGTCAAGGCATGTGTGAGAAAGCAATCAATGAACAACTAAGGTGTCGCAACGAAAAACTGATGATTGATGCTTCTCATCTCTCTCCGTTCCTGTCTGTCTGTCCCTATCTATCCCTCTCTCTGACTCTCTCTCTCTGTCCCTGTAAAAAAAATAAAAAAATAAAAAATAAAAACTTGAATTCCACTAGCCCCTATTTTTTCTCAGCTGTGAATTATTTTATCTTTGCTCTTTGTGAAAATGCAAAATGTATAAACACAATTGGTGAAAAGCAAAAGAGCAAAAACCACAAGATGTATGTGAAGTTCGTAAGCCCGAGGCCAAGGGCTGACACAAGCCAGACTGAACTGAGTAGAGCAAGGAGCGTCTGACTGTGTGCAGGCTGCTGAGGAACATGGGGAATTAGCATTATGAAATTTGGGCTGTGGATTCCTTATTTACTTACAGATTTTATGTAATCTATTATATAGACTAAGTAAAACTCAGTCTTCATAAAAATGTTCTTATTTAACCTGATAAAACAGCAATGCATCTGAGCCTATTAGGTAGCTTTGAGTAGCACATCTGACCAAAGCTGGACACAGACAGGCAAACTCAACCTTCTGATCTACATGTAATACAGACATGTGGATAAACTATAAAAGCAAAAGAAATCTAAAAATAAAAAGCAAAAGGCCAGGATCATTAACACACAAAACAATCACAGAAAGATCAGAAGAACATTACCTGTGCCTTCCGTCTCTCTAGCTCTACTGCTCTTAATAACTTAAACAGTTGGCTTGGATCTCTTCTTGGACAATACGATAATGCTGTGGTCCGCCTGCCACCCTGGCAAGCCCATTAATGCATCATGGCTAACCATTGTGGCAGGACATCAGTCTGGGAGGAGCCAGTTTGAGCTGGGCAGAAGGCACACTATCAGCAGGGTGTCCAATAGGCTGGTCAAGGGGCTGAGCCTCTATTCCAGAAACAACTGCCAGGATGTTTAGCATTAATCAGCCATCACATTAATGGAGGGCTGAGACTATAGCTAAACTTGCTCAAAGTAGCAAGTCAGGATTCATGCCGACGAGACTGGAAACCAGCAGACATTTTGATTCAAAGACGTTATTTCGTGCTTTATTAAGCCAGTGGTACTGCCTTTACATTGGAGCACCACTTCCATCCACTTCCCTAATCATAGCATTAGCATAGCTATGATTCTTCAGATGAAAGTGGAGCAACCTAGTGGCCTGTCATTCATTTAAGTCAGTCAGTCTAAAGGCCAATCTGTCAATCATCAGTGCAACAGTCTCCCATTTTGCTGCCATTTTTCTAAACTCAGAATTTTTCTCATTAACTGACAAGTTCCAGCTCCTCATTCTGTTTATTTATTTATTGTTATGAAATGCTTTTTGCTTCAGGACTCATCACTATCCCCCCCAGAGGCAGATTAGGTGGGTTGAGGCCTCGGGTGCAGAAAAAAAATATTGGGCCCCTTAAAAAAAAAGAGAGAGAGAGAGACAGGGAAAATAAAAATACATGTTAACCATATTTTTAAATAAATAAAAAAATATTATGTACTATTAATGTTAAAATTGCACATATGACACCAAACTTGGTGTCATTAGAAAAAAGTGTAAAGTTGGGGTTTTGCAGGGCCCTTCAGAAGTCGGGGCCCAGGGCGTGCGCCCAGTGTGCCTGCCCTTAAATCCGCCTCTGATCCCCCCCACAAGCTTGCCTATTCAGCACCTACTTCTCTTTTCCTTTGCTCCAGCTCGCAGACTCTACACCAGGGGTCCCCAAACTACGGCCCGCGGGCCGCATGCGGCCCCCTGAGGCCATTTATCAGGCCCCCGCTGCACTTCTGGAAGGGGCACCACCATCTCATTAGCCAAAAGCAGGCCCATAGTTCCCATTGAAATACTGGTCAGTTTGTTGATTTAAATTTACTTGTTCTTTATTTTAAATATTGTATTTGTTTCCGTTTTGTTTTTTTACTTTAAAATAAGGTATTTGCAGTGTACATAGGGATTTGTTCATAGTGTTTTTTTTTATAGTCTGGCCCTCCAACGGTCTGAGGAACAGTGAACTGGCCCCCTGTGTAAAAAGTTTGGGGACCCCTGCTCTACACTACGGGTCCTTCCTTTTAACCTTGTCAAGGTCCTCAAAAATGCCTGCCTGCAACCCATTGCTTCATCATGTTTTGAATCATTTTTGCATATTTTTAGAAGCTGTTGTACTGCACTGACACTATCACTCACATACTAGGTGCTCTTTGGCAAAGCCTTTTGTAAAGTGAGTGGCCAGACTGAATGGTCTCTCTCTAAGGTGGTTCTAAAACCAAGTCTGTGTTCTGAGCCTTCTCCACCTTTCTCAGAAGCCAGTCTGCCAGCTCTGCTCTCTCCCTCAAGGATGACGATGGCTCCTACTTTATTGAGGCACACAGTTGGATTCCCTAGTTTTTCCTCCTTTATGTAACTTTACGATCATTCGTTATTGTCTTTCAGTAGATGGGGGCTTGATCTTTGCCGAAGCTAATTTATTGTACTTCATTCTTCTTCCCTTTTCTCTAGTGATTTTATATCTTCTATTAACATTAAAATTAGTGTCCCAGGCGGGTGGCTCAGTGGATAGAGCATCAGCCTGGCGTATAGATGTCCTGGGTTTGATTTCTAATCAGGGCACACAAGAGATGTGCCCATCTGCTATCCTTCTCCCTCTTCCCTTTCTCTTTCTTTTTCCCTCCTGCAGCCGGTGGCTTAATTGGTTCAAGTGTCACCTCAGCCACTGAGGATAGCTCACTTGGTCCAAGCATCAGCCTCAGGCACTGAGGATAGCTCAATTGATTCGAACTTTAGTGTCAGACAGGGATTGCTGTGTGGATCATGGATCCCGGTGGAACACAAATGGGAGACTGTCTTACTATCTCCTCTCCTCTCACTTAGAAAGAAAAAGAGAAAGAAAAAAAGAAAGAAAGAAAGAAAGAAAGAGAGAAAGAAAGCAAGAAATAAGAGAAGTTAGCAAGAAATGAATGCTTATAAAAATTAAGAATACAGAAGTAATTAGAATAAAAGCAGATATACTTCTCTTCCTCTACTTCCCATCCAATCTACTACCCAGAGATAACTACTTTAATTTGATGAGTATTTTTCCAGAATTTTTTTCTATGCACATACAAATATATACATATATACTAAACAAATATATAAATACATAAAACAAATGTAATTGGTTTTCACATTATACCTGTTATTCTCCAACCTGTTTTTAAAATTCAACATTTCATTCAACAACTATTCATTGAGCACCTACTATGGCTCAAGCTCTATGGTAGGACATGGGTATAGAAAGGTAAGAAAACAGACATGGCTCTTGTCCCAACAGAGCATAAAGTGCAGTGGGGAAATATTTTGAGTTTTAATTCCATTTCAATAGATATATATTTTGCTTATTGTTTCCAAACAGCTGCATGATATTCTGTGGAAGAGGTTTACCATAATTCATTTAAATGTTTCTTGGTTGAAGGGCACTTAAGTTCTTCATATTTTTCTATTATACCTGATATTACAATGAATATTCTTTTTTTTAAATGTTTCTTTTATTTATTTTTTATTTTTTTATTTTTTTTATTTTTCTGAAGCTGGAAACGGGGAGAGACAGTCAGACAGACTCCCGCATGCGCCCGACCGGGATCCACCCGGCACGCCCACCAGGGGTGATGCTTTGCCCCTCCGGGGCGTCGCTCTGCCGCGACCAGAGCCACTCTAGCGCCTGGGGCAGAGGCCAAGGAGCCATCCCCAGCGCCCGGGCCATCTTTGCTCCAATGGAGCCTTGGCTGCGGGAGGGGAAGAGAGAGACAGAGAGGAAGGAGAGGGGGAGGGGTGGAGAAGCAAATGGGTGCTTCTCCTATGTGCCCTGGCCGGGAATCGAACCCGGGTCCCCCGCACGCCAGGCTGACGCTCTACCGCTGAGCCAACCGGCCAGGGCCGTTTCTTTTATTTTTTTAAAAAATATTTTTATTTATTTATTCATTTTAGAGAGGAGAGAGAGAAAGGGGGAGGAGCAGGAAGCATCAACTCCCATATGTGCCTTGACCAGGCAGGTCCAGGGTTTTGAACTGGCGACCTCAGTGTTCCCAGGTCGACGCTTTATCCACTGCACCACCACAGATCAGGCCTACAACAAATATTCTTGTATACTTGTACCCATTTTTCTGTGGGGCAGAATTGTATTAATGAAACTGTTGGGTTGAAAGTATACATACACTCGGGCCATTTCCGCATGTTCTGCCGATGCTCCTCTGGGAAGCATGCTGGAGATGAAGAATGACACGGGCAAGAGTATATTTCATTAGAATGCACCCTGAATATTTTCCTCCCTGAGAACTGTGCTTTTCTCCTTTAGGATCAAATCAAATCCGAGGTTTTAAAAGCGTCGTATTTTCTGAATATACTTCTAGATTAGTTTTCAGAGTCAGCACATCATGCAATGATCTAAGAGACAGATATTTTGCACAGTCCAAGGCAGAGAAAATTAGTTCTCTTTTTACCTCTCTCTTCAGTTTACAAGAAGTAAGTTATGGGAGCCAGAGCAGTACTCTAGACCTCGGGAGAGCAATGTTCCTGCTGCAATAAAGAGGATAAAGAGAGCTGTGAAGTCTTGGTCAGGTCTCTTCCCCTCCCTACCGTGTGCTGTGCATCCCTGGGGGGAGGCTGCAACAACAAGGCGCTGGGCTTAGAGAAAGCCGGTGCACCGAAGCTGCTTTTCCTGTGCAGCATATTTGACTTACACGATTTGGGACTGAAGTTATACATTTTCCCTCTCCACCCAGATGACATCATATCCTTTTACTATCCTGCAGCTTAGTTCTTATGGAAGAGAACAGTTAGGGTTATAAAAGAGAAAGGGAGGGAAAGACAGGGAAAACAGCCAGCTTATAAACATGCCAGGGGCTTCTATTTGAGCTTGAAAGGAAGTCTGCACTTGCAGAAAGACCGTGGTGCTTAATGGCCTGAACTGGCCATGTTGATGGGTACAGTTTTCCATTTTTGCTGAGCCAGACCCTGGAAAGATACCACGCCATTCCCTGACAGGAATCTTGTTAATTAGCCATATTTTGCTTTTTCTGTTTTAGAGATTATTAGGCCTTTATAATATCAAAATCTTGTTAAAAGTTAACAGGCAATTTTCAAAGTCATATTAAATCATGGGGTGGGGAAAATACTCCCCAATCCTTTTAAACTTGCAAAATGGAAAATGGAAAGCTTTGCCTTTCTCCCACAGTGTACAAAATTTGAAAAATAGCATAAAGAGGCCCTGGCTGGTATCTCAGTGTATAGAACGTTGGACTGGCATATGGACGTCCTGGGTTCAATTCCTGGTCAGGGCACACAAAAGAAGTAACCATCTGCTTCTCTTCTCTTCCCTCTCCTCCTTCTCTCCCTCTTCCCCTCCTGCAGTCAGTAGCTCGATTAGTTTGAGCATTGGCCTGCGTTGGCCTCAGGTGCTAGAAATAGCTCAGTACTTGAGCATTGGCCCCACAAGGAGTTGCCAGGCAGATCCCAGTCAGGGCACATGTGGGAGTCTGCCTCACTATTTCCCCTCCTCTCACAAAAAAAAAAAAAAAAAAAAAAAAAGAAGAAGAAGAAGAAGAAAAGAAAGAAAGAAAAAAATAGCATGAAGATTTTTTTTTTTTACAGAGAGAGAGATAGATAGGGACAGTCAAACAGGAATGGAGAGAGATGAGAAGCATCAATCATCAGTTTTTCACTGTGACACCTTAGTTGTTCATTGATTGCTTTCTCATATGTGCCTTGACCATGGGCCTTCAGCAGACCAAGTAACCCCTTGCTCAAGCCAGCGACCTTGGGTCCAAGCTGGTGAGCTTTGTGCTCAAACCAGATGAACCCGCACTCAAGCTGGCGACCTCAGGGTCTCAAACCTGGGTCTTCTGCATCCCAGTCTGATGCTCTATCCACTGCGCCACCACCTTGTCAGGCAATAGCATGAAGATTTCTATCCAAAGCCCTTCTCTGCCTTAAAAATGGCATAGTAATCTAAAGAACAAGGCTATGCAAATATGTTGTCAACTGTCTTAATAAAAAGCTGTTTCCATAATATAATGTTATTTCTTCAAGCTACAGTCAATATTTGTGGCTGCTAGAGGATGACAACAAGGAGGTTGAAAACAAGATATTCTTAGGGCAGAAGATGAAGTCTCCAGAACTGTTGGGGGCAAGAGAAGGGGAGAGGAAGGGAGGGAAAAGGTAGTTTGAAATTTGCTGCGTCTCTGCCCGACTTACTTAATTTTTTGAGACAGATGGTGTGAACAAAACAAGCCACATACTAAACCTGACAAGCTCAGGGGAGGCCTACATGGTGGCCTGATAAACTCAGAGACCTAAAGTAACCATATAGGACAGTCTGAAATTAAAAGTTTCTAGCTGATGTCTTTCTGGATAAAAGTCAGTCTTTGCCTTAACTGAGCTTGTTTATTGTCTTTTTGCATTTAGATAATTTACCTTTGAAATGTCAGAGTAATTTCTTTTTTCCAGACCCCTCAGGGTGCAATCACTTCACCTGAGCAAAGACCACAGAGTTCTATTGTTATTGTTATCATGTTAACTGCTCACTGTTCACTATTCTATACCCACCTAGTCTATTTGTTTTACTTTTTTTTTTTTTGTAATAGAAAGGACTTTATTTTTTAAGAATCCATACAGCCATTGATTATACAGAGTCATTTCTCAGTACTCTTTTCTTTCCACTTAAATTGAAATACATGATAATGATAATGCCAAAACAAGAATCAACGGTTCATCATTGGGTACAAATATACATTTCATCTTTATTGAATGCCAAGCAAGGTTAATCATCTTTGCCTTCATGAAGAGCTGCAGCAGGGAAACAGGGAGAGGAAGACCGCACCCTTTTCTTTCGCGGGGAGGAGGTGCGTCCCCGAGTCCCACCTTGTTGTGGGAAGACTAACCCATGTTCTGCCGGTTGCCATAGCCCCGGGGGTGGGTGTCCTTCCAGTCATCCCACTGGCGAGCTTGGCGGAGTGATTGCTCGTCCTCCTCTTCCTTATCTTCCTGCTGTTGCTGCTCTCTTTCGGCCTCTGAAGTTGTCTTGGCTATTCCCTGATCTGGCAAAACTCCCAAGTTCCGATGCTGATCATACCACTCATTCACAGTCATAGTTGCCAGACTTGGATAACCAGCTCCAAATACTTTGGCTTGGGCTGCATTCCGTGTGAGAATAAAGGGTCTCAATGGAGGCCTGGCCTGATCAGTTGAGCGAGAAGTTGATGCCTCTTTGGAAGAGTCTTTTTCTCTCAGGATCTTTATCTCCTGTTCAATGCTGTCAAGCTCTTCTAAGCTGATCCCAATCCACCTTCGAAGGTGAAGGAGGTAATACTCACGGACATGCTCATCGTCTGCCTCACCATTTTCCACAGCAGACTTCAGGGCAGACAACCTACGCTCCATCTCCTTCTTCTCCCTGTATCTCTCTATTTTAGCCTGTCTTTGAGATGCCATGGCCACGAGGTTAGGCTGGGCCATGGAGGAACTAGCAGTGTTTTTTTCAGTTGAGTTGTTCGTGGTTTTGGGCAACTCAAACTCTGCCACATGATAGTGTCGGCACTGAGTTAAGTACTTTAAAAAGTGTTCTCGAGCCCACTGCAAATGATCTAGACGCTTGCTGGGGCTGACTTGTTTCATGGAGAACGCTCCTTGAAATGCAGGCACCATCATGTACTTCAGGTCGGCGGAAGCGATCTCTTCTAAATCTTCATTTTGGCTGAACAGGTCGAGCTGCGATAACATTTCGGAAGCCGTCTTAAGGAGGAAGAGTCCTTGCAGCACCTTCTCTTGGACCGCCCGGGAGCCGCTGGGCTCGGACGTCTCTTCCACTTCGTCCAGAAGCCGCTTGCTGACCTCGAACAGATGTGTCAGCCGTGGCGGCAAAGACTCGTCTTCCGCGGCAGCAGCCATCTTGAAGGAAGGAGGAACCCGGAAGATCTCACTTCTGGGGTTAAAGGCAACCTTGGTCAAAAACTGCTTGAGCCTCCAAACCGGAAGGGGCGGTGCTTTGGCCCCATTGTTACGGAAGCGGCGGGAGCCCCGGGACGCGGCTGCTTGGCGGCCTTGGCAACCGCTGGCACCGACTCACTGGAGCCGCTGCCGGTTACAAGGGGGGAGGCCTGGGTGAAGCACAAGCCTGTTTTACTTTTTATTCAACCCTAGAGATTTCACTGCTTTGCTTTCTCCTGCCTCCCTAATCTATCACCAATAGATTTCATGTAACCCCTTTAAATCTTCCCCTTTGATTGTGATGTACCACTTTCCAGAGCTTTTTCTCAATCCGTTGAGACTATTTTCTGGCAATTGTTGTCAGTTTGGCTCAAATAGACACATAAAAAATTCTTACAGGTTCAGACGTTTCTTTTTTTTTTTTTTTTTTTTAATTTTTTTAATTTTTTAATTTTTTTGTATTTTTCTGAAGTTGGAAACGGGGAGGCAGTCAGACAGACTCCGCATGAGCCCAACCAGAATCCACCCGGCACACCCACCAGGGGGCGATGCTCTGCCCATCTGGGGCGTTGCTCTGTTGCAACCAGAGCCATTCTAGCACCTGAGGTGGAGGCCATAGAGCCATCCTCAGTGCCCGGGCCAACTTTGCTCCAATGGAGCCTTGGCTGCGGGAGGGGAAGAGAGAGACAGAGAGGAAGGAGAGGGGGAGGGGTGGAGAAGCAGATGGGCACCTCTCCTGTGTGCCCTGGCTGGGAATCGAACCCGGGACTCCTGCACGCCAGGCCGACGCTCTACCACTGAGCGAACCGGCCAGGGCCAGACGTTTCTCATGTTGACAAAAGTATAACTTTCTTTTCTAAACGCAAGTCTCATCTCACTGGGGAGTTTCACTGTTCCAAAATGAATTTAAGTTCACTTAGGGATACAGGTTTGGATGTTTCTTACAGGGACATGAGTGATGGTAATGGCAAGTCTTAATTTGTAGCTGGTCAGTGGTGACACCCAGATCAATGTCTCCTGCTGCACTCAGGTGTTCTCCGGAGTGATCACCGTGGTTTTATTGTTCTCAGAGATCCAAAGGCAGGAGAAAAGTCCCTCCGTAGCATTTAGAATAACTTTTTTTTTTCTTAATTGTGAGCCTGGATAGTTTTGCTTGAAAAAGTGAAATTTACTCCAGTGTTGGCAGGGACTATACAAATGTCTTATTTTCAGGAAATGATCTGTAGCTCATAAATTTTGCCAAAACATGAATAAAATTAAAATATCCCTAAGTGAACTTAAATACATTTTGGAACAGTAAAGCTCCCCAGTGAGATGAGACTTGCTTTTTTTTTTTTAAGTTACACTTTTGTCAATGTAAGAAATGTCCAAACATGTTAGAATTGGCTTTGAGTTTATTTGAGCCAAACTGACAATAATTGTCAGGAAGCAAAATCTCAACGGATTGAGAAAATGCTCTGGAAAGTAGAAGTTTTACCACTTGTTTTATACATCAGAATCAGAGGGGAAGCTTAAGGGGGTTCCATGAAATCCATTGGTCATAGAATAGGGAGGCCGGAGAAAACAAACAAGGAAATCCCTGGAATTGGATAAAAAGTAAACCAAGAAGACACATACTTCTACATAAGCCGGTATAGGATAGTTAACAGTGAGCAATAAACAGGATGATCATGACAATGAGAGGATTGGTGGTCTCTGCTCTGGTATTGATGGTTGTGCTTCAATAGGTCTGGGAAAGAAGGGAATTACTTGGATATGTCAAAGGTATGTTATTAGGTATGTTATAGATGCAAAAAAGACAACAGGCTCAATTAAGGTAGATTGATGTTTGTTAGGGAAAAATGCCGGCCTAGGACATTACTACCCACCATGAAATACCTTTTATTAGAAAGTTTTAATTTCAGACCATTGTATGTAGTTTACTTTAGGTAGCTCAGAGTTAAGGAAAGTGAAGAGACAAATATTCTTTTCCATTGGTGGGTACAGGATAATTAATAATTAGCACAGTAACAATAACAATGAGGAATTCTATGGTTTCGTCTCTGGTGCATGATTGTGGCCTGCCGGGTCTAGAAAAAGAAAATTACCTTGACAATTCAAAAGTAAATTATCTAGATTCAAAAAGACAATAGAGCCTGACCTGTGGTGGCACAGTGGGTAAAGCATTAACCTGGAATGCTAAGGTCACAGGTTTGAAACCCTGGGCTTGCCTCGTCAAGGCACATATGGGAGTCGATGCTTCCGGCTTCTCCCACACTTCTCTTTCTTGTTCTCTCTCTCTCTCTCTCTCTCTCTCTTTCTCTCTCCCCCTCTCCCCTCTTTAAAATGAATAAATAAAATCTTAAAAAAAAAAAAAGACAATAGGCCCAGTTAAGGCAAAGATTGACCTTTGTCAAGAAAGATACCAGTCTAGGACATGACTATACCCTATGACTAGCTTTTTAGCTAGAAACTTTTAATTTTAGACCATCTTGTGTGGTTACTTAAGGTCTCTGGGTTTATAAGGCCATCATGTAGGCCTCCCCTGAGCTTATTTGGTTTAGGATGTGGCCCCCTTTTCATCCACACTTCCTGCTGTTGGTCATGACCAACTTTAGGGTTGGATTATGTGGTATAGTATTTCCATGGTATTAGGAAGGCTCATTCTTAAGAAGTTGTAGTCAGTGTTTGACTTGCTGAACAATGGACTATTGGGAATGGAGCAAGACTGTAACCTTGAATGGAAGGCAAGGCTGAATTTTTCTCAAAAAGCAGAAAAGTGGGAGCCAGTCAGGTCTTATGGGCCTTTATTAAGAAAAACACTCTGGGCCATTTTTAATCCAAGTTCTGCTGTCTGTCTCACTTTTCTCTATCTTGCATGTAGTATAACATTTACTTCTAGTTTGAAGGCACACTATACACCTCTTCAGGTTTCAAAATCTGACAAGAGATGAGTTCTCATTTACTCTTGCCCATGTACTTCCCATTAGAAGCACCCAAGTGCCGTTATTAACCTGATTCCTGTTGTTAGTGGTGAGACCAGAAACAACACTAAGTGTTGCCCTGGTGGGGTCAGACCGGACATTTACTCAGCAACCTCAGTACTTATGTTCTGGCTAGGAAAGAAGTCAGCATCAAGACTCAATATATAAGAAAGTTTATTTAGAAAATCATAGAGGTAGAAGAAATAGGCTTTAGGAAAAAAGTTACAGAGTCAAAAGAAGGGGAACTCAGGAGAAAGAGAGAAATGCATCTGGGAGGAGGGGGAGGTGGAAAGAGGAAAGGTGCCTGCGAAGAAAACGCACCTGGCCACCTGGCGGGGGAAGAAGGGGTGGGGAGGGAAAGGCAGGCTTCCAGGAGGGAGTGTGTGCTGGGTCCTCCAACCTAAAGACTTTTAAGGGTGGAGACTTTATGGGAGGTCCCAGGGGAGGCTCTCAATAGTATATTCATCAGCTCCAGGTGTGTTCTTTCAGGGTCTGGTCTCCACTAATTGGTCAGGGTCAGAGCAGGGATCCTTAATCAATGCAATTGGTCATAAGGTCAGCTGTGGAGTTACTTGTCTGGTTTTGCTGCTTTTCTGGGCCTGGAGCTGAAACATAGCTGAGGCCTGGCCCGTGGTTGTTACTTTAGTGACCTTCTGTACCTGGCCCATGGCTCTTGCTCTGCTTATGCCTATCTAACTGCCTACCACAATTTCCAGCAGTTGTGCAAGTGGAAGTTGTAACCTTATGATTTAACCAGGGCCAAGGCTGTAAGAACATAATACTGTAAATTACAATTATCTAAAAATTCCAGAGGCCAGGAGGACAGTAAGAGTTTTATAAGTACATTTCCTGTGCCTCAGAAGTAGTTATAGGAAGCCATGTTTTTATAGCCACTTCAGCTTCTATCTGAATTAATACTGTTAGTAGTCCTTGTTGGGTTAGAGGGAATAAGTACACTCCCATAAGTGGGTTCTAGTGTTTATACATAAAATTCCTTTCTCAATATTTCTTTTCCACTATCTAAAACTTCTCTTTTTCTTTGTCTCTATTTACTCATTCATAAATAACCAACTTATTAAAACAAAATATATTTAAGTTCTCTTAAAAATATACATATCACTTTCCTTCCTTTTGCAATAAAATTTATTCTAAATTTCAAAAGAGAAACCATACAGAGAGCATTATTGATAATGCAAAAGTTATCTTATATACCTTCAACAATTATTAACATTTGGGCCATATACACAAGTTTTGAGAAAAGTCTAAAGAACAGGTTTAACCATATTGTTATGATTAATATTAGCAGACAGGTAAAGCCAATAAGCCAGTGATTCTTAAAGTGTGCCCTAGAAGATTTCCAGGTGCGCCCTATGGTATTCCAGAGAAATATGTGCCTGTTGGAGACCAAAAGACCAACAGGGTTTTTGGAGTTTAGATTTTTAGGGGACAGAGGTGTGGGGAATTGGCTGTAAGCTGACAGTCTGCCCAACCCCTCACCTCACTTGCCTGATTAGGTTGCAAAAGGCTGTTAAACTGTGGTGCTGGATTGTTTACACTACCCACCATGTTCCCTGGAAAGACTGGAGGCAAGTTTCTTCTATCCTTTGTGTGGTGTAAAGTTAAGATTTGCTAATGGCCTCACTTTGCCCTATAAATAAAGATGCGGTTTTTGGGAGCACTTTGTTCTTGCCAGCAGCAATTACAGAGCCCTCCTGACCCCGTATTTTCTTAATTCCATGTTATTTTCTTAATTCCACACTGTTCTCACTCAGGACCTGGAATTACTAGCTGTGCTGGTTCGCGGCATGTGCCCAAATATAAAAATAAATATAAAAAAATATATAGTTACTCTATTATGTGATTTCATTATGAAAATACCTCTTTTTGTTAACACATCATTATTATATTTATTATTAACACATCATTATATTATTTTTAGATAAGTACACCCAAATAAAATGAATAGATTTCTCAAAAAGAAGCATGATATTGAAGAATTCGATTCTGGAAGTGAGCAAAAGTTAAGTGTAAATAAAATAGGACTTGAAGGCTGACAGGCAGAATTTAATTTATAGCATTTTCTATCTCTTAACTCTGAACCATACAATTGGATCAGAAACCCATTCATGGAAACTTCAAGTGATTTTGGTTTAACATTAACAGAAGAAGAAGAATTGGCAGCTATATCCACTGATCGTGGATTGATGATTAAACATAAGGAATTCTCTTGAAGCCTTTTGGATTTCTATAAAAGAAGAATATGTGGCAATATCTTAAAAAGTTTTGAACATTTTACTACACTTTTCAACTTCCTATTTATGTAAATTAGGATTTTCTAACCTCAACACAATTAAGAGTAAAAAGAGAGGAATTCTTCAATGTATTGAGGAGAAAATGAGAGTTTGCATTTAAATAAATGCCCAAACATTGAAGAAATTCCTAGGACACATCAGCCTCATGTTTCTCATAAACACAAGAATGAAAAAACTTAACACATTCGTGCCAGGACCTGCCGAATTTACTAAATTTTTCTAAGATTGTATCTATTGATATATATAAAAAAGATAACTTTTTTGTTGTTTTTTAATTTTTTAATCCCTCTTTTTTTATGAATTCTAAAAAGCATAACTCAAAAAATGTAACATAAAAATGTTTTTTTTTTTAAATTTTTTAAATTTATTTATTCATTTTAGAGAGGAGAGAGAGAGAGAGAGAGAGAGAGAGAGAAGGGAGGAGGAGCTGGAAGCATCAACTCCCATATGTGCCTTGACCAGGCAAGCCCAGGGTTTTGAACCCGCGATCTCAGCATTTCCAGGTCGATGCTTTATCCACTGCGCCACCACAGATCAGGCTAAAAATGTTTTTTAATGTCAGAATAAATTTAATTTTGTAGTATTTATTTCATTTAATTACCATAAAAGCACACTTGGACTTTATATTTTTCTTTAATATTTGACTTAATTATTATAACATTTCTTAGAAATTAGTATGTAGTACGTATTTGTAGGATTTTAAATGCGCCCCGACTTCATAAAGTTTGAGAACCACTGCAATAAGCTAATAAAATTTAACTTCAATTTGTAGGTGTACAGGTCTTGTCGATGTCTTGGGATAGTTGTCTCTTTCTGATGTCTGTGGCTTCTCATCCCTGAGAAGTCTTTGATCTCCACTGTAGATGGAGGCAGGTGTTAGAAACAGGGGAGGACATCCATTTTGATGTTAACCATTTGATAAGGTCCTTTTCAATAATGTTGGAGAGAGTCTTTAATTAATATCTTTTCCAATGTACAAAACTCTCCTGGTTGTAAACTGGGGTCTTTGTTTCCCGGAAGTGCACTTGTGAAATGAATGTCACTAATTTATTAGTCCCTATAAGCTAGTTAATGATAGTAATGTAGAATGTCTCTTTTTAGTAAAGGTGATTCATATGTCCCTTCTTCCAGATTCGTAGGGCAGCCAATGACTATTTTGTAAAACGAAAGGTGATGTTTACCAAAAGAAGTAGATTTCTGTTTGAAGAGCAGTATAAGGAGAGGTTCTGGGCAAAGGAAATCGAAAGTTTCTGTAAATTTACCTAGTTATTTTATTTATTGATTTTAAAGAGAGGAGAGAGAGAGAGATTGATTTGTTATTCCACTTATTTATGCATTTATTGGTTGATCCGTGTATGTACCCTGACCAAGGATGGAACCTACAACCTTGGCATTTTGGGGCAATTCTCTAATCAACTGAGCTATCCAGCCAGGACTCCTAGCTGAGTTTTTTTGTACCATTTGTATATTGCACCAATCCAGAGGACTGGAGTGATAGACACAATAAAATGCTGTAGAATTGGTCAAATATTACAAATGGGTTGCATTATTTGTCCAATAAAAAAAGTCCCTCATTTACTAACTCAGAGGGAATTCCCCAATTGGGAAACTTTTTTGAAAAATCAACTTTTCTTCAATAATAATTTACCTACTGTTAAGGTTGTTGTTCTCTGGCAAGGTAATACCTCAACCCACACAAGTAATAAATAAGACATATTTATATTTGCAATGGTGTCATTGGGGTAAAATCCAATCACCATACCTCAAATGGATCTAAAGGAAGTGAGAAATGTCTTTGGGACCCAGGGAGTGATTTTCCAGGGTTCTATTTTAGACAGAACATTTGCTATACACTACAAATGTATAGCAAACACATTTGCTATGAGCTACAGTAACAGTAATATTGTTTATTCTGTAAAGTCATCTTTTTAGGACCCCAATGTGTTAGGTCAAGTACATATTAAAGCATATATAATTGAGTCCCTACAGGTAAGAATGATTTCTGATTGGACCATATCTATTTGTCAGTGACAAAGTTTGCCCCTTTTTGTAGCCATATCCCCCCTTTTTTTCTGCAGCTGACCATTGGAACTGTGAGAGAGAATCTTTTATTGATTTAATAAGAAGCAAGGAGCATTCCTGGGTCTGAATAATTTGGCTATTTAATGTTGTCTGTCCAGCTGCAGCATCAGCTAAATAATTTTCTTTTGTTTCCATGGTGGCAGCATTGGAATGTCCTGAGTTTTTTATTTTTTTTATTTTTCTGAAGCTGGAAATGGGGAGAGACAGTCAGACAGACTCCCGCATGCACCCGACCGGGATCCACCCAGCACGCCCACCAAGGGGCGATGCTCTGCCCACCAGGGGGTGATGCTCTGCCCCTCCAGGGCATCGCTCTGTTGTGACCAGAGCCACTCTAGTGCCTGGGGCAGAGGCCAAGGAGCCATCCCCAGCGCCCGGGCCATCTTTGCTCCAATGGAGCCTTGGCTGCGGGAGGGGAAGAGAGAGACAGAGAGGAAGGAGAGGGGGAGGGGTGGAGAAGCAGATGGACACTTCTCCTGTGTGCCCTGGCCGGGAATTGAACCTGGGACTTCTGCACGCCAGGCCGCCGCTCTACCACTGAGCCAACTGGCCAGGGCCCTGTCCTGGGATTTTGATAATTGCTAATTGTTTAAATTTCTGTATGGCATCTAATAATTCTGCCATCTATTTTCCATTCTTTATGGGCTACCCTGAGAAGGTTAAGAAGCCTCACTGGTTCCACAACATTCTATGTTTCTGAGCTACACCAAAGGCATAGCTACTATCAGTGTTAATGTTGGCTACGTGATCTTTGACCAATTGACAAGCCTAAGTTAGAACAATTAATTCATCTTGTTGGGCAGATCTTATTTTGATAAATAAGAACCTTCAATTATCTCCACCATGGTTATTGCATATCCAGCTTGGTAACATCCCTGTTCATCTTTCTTTATTTCTAATTTTTTCATCTTTTATTTTTATTTAGAGAGAGGCAGGGAGAAAGAAAGAGAGAGAGAGAGAGAGAGAGAGAGAGAGGGAGAGACGAGAACATTGAGCTGTTTCTGGATGTGCCCGAACTAGAGATCAAACTGGCAACCTCTGCACTTCGGGATGATGCTCCAACCAACCAGTTCATCTTTCAAAGATCCATCTGTAACAAAATTAAGTCAACATTATCAATAAGAATTTCCTATAAACTATTCCTAAGAACAAGAAGGTAGTCAGTCAACAAAATACAGTTGTAGGTGTCTTCATCCTGCAAGGAAAGTAGCAAAGTTGTTAGGTTAAGACTGTTAAACTGAGTTCAAGTAATAATAGGTGCAGAAGACAAGAGCCAGTTGACTGACAGAAGTGTTAATTGCAATGAGAATTCAGTGGAGAGTTAGCAGAATGAGAACATACACTAAAAAGAACCCATGGCGCCTGACCAGGTGGTGGCGCAGTGGATAGAGCGTCGGACTGGGATGTGGAAGGACCCAGGTTCAAGACCCCGAGGTCGCCAGCTTGAGTGCGGGCTCATCTGGCTTGAGCAAAGAGCTCACCAGCTTGGACCCAAGGTCGCTGGCTCCAGCAGGGGGTTACTCGGTCTGCTGAAGGCCCACGGTCAAGGCACATGTGAGAAAGCAATCAATGAACAACTAAGAAGTCGCAACGCGCAACGAGAAACTGATGATTGATGCTTCTCATCTCTCTCTGTCCCTGTCTATCTCTGCCTCTGTAAAAAAAAAAAAAAAAAAAAAAAAAAGAACCCATGGCTATCTTTTCTGTTGGTTTGTATAACATGTCTATAGCAGAGATGGCTGTCATGCAAAGAAGGAGCCCTTTGGCTACTGAGTCTAGTTACTGAATATAATGGCTTATAGGTCTATGATGATCTTTATGTTTTTGAGTTAAACTAAAAGTATTTTCTTTATTTTTATGTATAAAATGTCAGCTTATAATTAAGGTGTCCCAGAGTGAGCCTTTTAAAGAATTCTTTAGGGATTTTATGTCTTGTTTCCTTTCTGGTTCCACTGAATTGGATTGAGCCAATTTTATTTTATTTTTTTATTTCTTATTTTTTTTAAGATTATTGATTTTACAGAGAGAGGAAGAGAGGGGAGTGAGAAGTATAAACTCACAGTTGCTTTAGTTCATTGTTTGCTTGTTGTATGTGCCTTGACTGGGCAAGTCCAGGGCTTTGAACCAGTGACCTCTGCATTCCAGGTCGATGCTCTGTTCACTGTGCCACCACAGGCCAGTCTCAATTCGACTTTAATAATACTTATAGAAGCTGGGCCGTAATAAAAATTTAGAATCCCATTGTGACAGTATTCAGTCAGACCCAGGAGCCCTCTATGCTGATTTTTTGTTGTTTAGTTTTAGAAAAAGAAAGGATATTCCTCTGAGTTTTTTAGGTTTAGTCAGTAGCCCATCTTCAGATATTAGATAACCAAAGTGTTTTGCTTAGTGAAAAAAATCAGTTTGTCTTTTGATATCCTATCTCTATTTATGGCTAGCTGTTGTAATTAGTAAATAGACTCTTGGGAGTCTAATAAGTCCTAGACTCAGCATAAAGGTAAAGCATCTACATATTAGTTTGGAGTGAAATCTCAGTTAAATTCCTTTGTGAACCACCAGGATCCTGGAGCTGCTAGAATTCCTGGATTATCCTTGTCTGAATTCCTATTCTTATTTTCCTCTAAATTGGTAGGAAATAGTGGAGGAGATAGAAGGGGAAGAAAGATGGGAGGGGGAGGAGAAATCTGGATAAGGAGGCTCAGAGAGCAGAGACATAGTGGAGGAGCTGTGGAAGGGGAGGGAATGGGGTGTTGGCATTTATTAGCTTCAGAAGCTTTCTTTATTTCAGAGAGAGTCTCTAAAATTTTTTAAACTTTTTTTAAAAAAAAATAGTTTACCTGTGCTCTTCCTAGAAGTTTCTAATTTCCAATCAAGATATACTTCCCGGCCTGACCTGTGGTGGCGCAGTGGATAAAGCATCGACCTGGAAATGCTGAGGTCGCCGGTTCGAAACCCTGGGCTTGCCTGGTCAAGGCACATATGGGAGTTGATGCTTCCAGCTCCTCCCCCCTGTCTCTCTCTCCTCTCTCTCTCTCTCTGTCTCTCTCTCCTCTCTAAAAAAAAATGAATAAAAAAAAAAATTAAAAAAAAAAAAAAGTCTCCTGTAAATTGATTAAAAAAAAAAAAAAAGATAAAATGTATTATGCTCACTTTGTTAAAGAGGCCATCGCCCAGGTGATATTAATGTGTGTTGGAGATCGTTGTAACCTGGGGCTTGGTTTTGGGATTAAGCCTTTCCCACCCTTTTTGCTGTAGGGCGGTACAATCCAATCATGCCTCAGAGAAGTGACTTTGTATTAGAGACTACCCTATTTTGTATATTGGATTAAAGGTTGTGAAGCTACACTATAAAATAGGGGTAGAACGGGAACTTGCCGCTTGGTTCCTGAGGTTAGCGTGAGAGAGCGGAGAGAGTAGAGCCAGCAGCTAAAGGAGGCCACGTGGAGGAGGCCAGGAGAAGCAGCCAAGATGGCGGAGTGCTGAGTCAGATGCCAGTTTGTACAGAGTTTGTATCTGGGATAAGGTAGAAGATGGGGAACTGAGGGAAATAAGGCTGGTGAGCTAGAAACCTTTGATTCTAGGAAACTCGGATAAATCAGTGGCTTTGTGAGCACTGAATGTGACTGGGTTTTGGAGCCCAGTGTATTTTTACTTGCCCGCCGGGTGCAAGCTAGATTAAAGACTATGGCCCACCAGTTTTTGGCTCCATGGTTTCTTTACCGACTGTCCGAATCCAATGCGAACCTGCATGGGCTGGGCTGCTGTGATAGTGGCCCCGGCCCTGCCTGCTGGCTTTACAACTTCCCATTTATTCAGTTTAATTTTTGTACTGGGAGTTTTCTAATTTTGCATGCAAAAAACTTAGACGCAAAACCCCCTCTATTTTGACCATCTTAAGTTGATATCATTTCTAATTAAATCTTTTTATTTTGATAAGTACTTGTAAGTAAAGCCCTCTGTTGGGCAGATAAAATATATTATGCTCACTTTGTTAAAATGGCGCTGCCCATGTGGAAGCCCATCGCCCAGGTGATAATATTAATTGCCCTTCTTGCTTGGGATGGGCGTGATTATATTAATGTGTGTTGGGAGGAGGCTGTGGGCAGGCAGGATCCTTGTATCCTGGGGATTGGTTTTAGGACTAAGCCATTCCCACCCTTTTTGATGTGGGGTGGTGCACTTTTATGAGGAATCCCATTATGCCTCAGATAAGTGACTTTGTTTCAGAGATTTCCTTGTTTGTATATTGGATTAAAGGTTTTGAATCTACACTATAAAGTGGGGCAGACCGGGAGCTTGCTCTCTCTCGGTTCCTGAGATTAGCATTAGAGAGCAGAGCAGAGAAAGGCCATGTGGAGGAGGCCAGGAGAAGCAGCCAAGATGGTGGAGTGCTAAGAAGCCAGTTTGTGCAGAGCTTGTGCAGGGAGAAGAAAGGAGATGGTGAACAGAGGTGAATAAGGCTGGTGAGCTAGAAACCTTTGATTCTAGGAAACTTGGATAAGTCAGTAACTTGTGAGCACTAAATGAGTGGGTTTTGGAGCCCAGTGTGTGTTTTTACTTGCCCGCCAGGTGCAAGCTAGGATTAAAAATAATGGCCCACCAGTTCTTGGCTCCATTGTTTCATTACCATCTGTCCGAATCTAATTGGAACCTGCATGGGCCAGGCAGCTGTGATGGTGGCTGTGGATACTGGCCTTACAACTTCCTATTTACTATGTATTTGCAGGAGTATTAATGGGGACTGAAGCTGGGAATTTTTGGCTTGTAGGCACAATCGCTCATGTTAATTTTAGTTTTCTTTGGATAGCTTTAGAATCTGAACAGATTTCTAGAAATATTATGTGGTGGGTTGAAGTGTGCTGCTTATGAGTTGAACAGTAAGAGGCTGTCACCTACTGTGAGTCAGATCAAACGCTCTCACTGTCTTGGTTGCATTCCCTGGATGTGTAATGCAGCCATGATGACTTGAAGCACTAGGTAACCACCTTTTATGTGCACATCCATGGGTGAGTCAATTAATTAATTACGGTCGAGTTGGAATTCCCTGTGGAGCACCTGTATGTCATAGAGCAGGGGCCCCCAAACTTTTTACACAGGGGGCCAGTTCATTGTCCCTCAGACTGTTGGAGGGCCGGACTATAAAAAAAACCTATGAACAAATCCCTATGCACACTGCACATATCTTATTTTAAAGTAAAAAAACAACAACAAACAAACAAAATAAAAACAAACGGGAACAAATACAATATTTAAAATAAAGAACAAGTATATTTCAATCAACAAACTGACCAGTATTTCAATGGAAACTATGCTCCTCTTACTGACCACCAATGAAAGAGGTGCCCCTTCCGGAAGTGCGGCAGGGGCCAGATAAATGGCCTTAGGGGGCTGCATGTGGCCTGTGGGCTGTAGTTTGGGGACCCCTGTCATAGAGGATGCCTCATGACATCTTAACAAAGATTCTTAGTCACCTAAGAATATCAGAGATTCAGCTTTAGGAAGAAAGTGTTTCCTCTCTTTTTAAAGATTTTATTTATTGATGTTAGAGAAAGGAGAGAGAGAGAGAGAGAGAGAGAGAGAGAATGAGAGAAGGGGTGCAGGAGGAGCAGAAAGCATCAACTGGTTGTAGTTGCTTCTCATATGTGCCTTGACCCGGCAAGCCCAGGACTTTGAACCTGCAACCTCAGCATTCCAGGTTGAGGCTTTATCTACTGCACCACCACAGGTCAGGCAGGAAGTGGTCTTATCTTCAGATCCCAATGAGTTCAGGCTTTCATTTATGTGGTTAAAGGTTTTTGTTCAGGAAGCAATTCCAATTGAAAAGCCTAACTTGCCCTGGCCAGATAACTGAGTTGGTTAGTATCGACCGGATACACAAAGGTTGCCGGTTCAATCCGCAGTCAATGGACATACAGAAAAATACCAGTGTTTCTGTCTCTCTTTCCCCCTTCCTCTCTCTCTAAAATCAATCAATACATTTTTTTTTTAAAAAAAAGAGGGAAAAGCAAAACTTAAAAACCAGCTACTCATTTTTCCTCTTGTCCTGCCTTAGCCAGGGTTCTCTCAAACCTCAACCTTTTACTCTACCTGAAGGGTTTTAATAAACAACTTAAACAGCCTGACCAGTGGTGGCACAGTGGATAGAGTGTCAACCTGGGATGCTGAAGTCCCTGGTTCAAGGCCCCAAGGTTGCCGCTTAAGCACGAGCTCATTGGCTTGAGCGTGTACTTGACAGTTTAACCCAGGGGTCGGGAACCTTTTTGTCTGAGAGAGCCATGAACGCCACATATTTTAAAATGTAATTCCATGAGAGCCATACAATGACCTGTGTATGACATTACATATTATCCAATAAAAATTTGGTGTTGTCCCGGAGGACAGCTGTGATTGGCTCCAGCCACCCGCAACCATGTACATGAGTGGGAGGAAATGAGTGGATTGTAATACATGAGAATGTTTTCTTTTTTTTTTTTCTTTTTGTATTTTTCTGAAGCTGGAAACAGGGAGAGACAGTCAGACAGACTCCCGCATGCGCCTGAACAGGATCCACCTGGCACGCCCACTAGGGGGCGACGCTCTGCCCCTCCGGGGCGTAGCCCCGCCTCGACCAGAGCCACTCCAGCGCCTGGGGCAGAGGCCAAGGAGCCATCCCCAGCGCATGGGCCATCCCTGCTCCAATGGAGCCCTGGCTGCGGGAGGGGAAGAGAGAGACAGAGAGGAAGGGGGGGGGCGTGGAGAAGCAAATGGGCGCTTCTCCTATGTGCCCTGGCCGGGAATCGAACCCTGGTCCCCCGCATGCCAGGCCGACGCTCTACCGTTGAGCCAACCGGCCAGGGCTGAGAATGTTTTACATTTTTAACATTATTATTTTTTTATTAAAGATTTGTCTGCGAGCCAGATGCAGCCATCAAAAGAGTCACATCTGGCTTGCGAACCATAGGTTCCCAACCCCTGGTTTAAATGCTGGGTCTCTGTCTTAAGTGCAGAGTCCTTGACATGACCCCAAGGTTTCAGGCTTGAGCCCAAAGGTCGTTAGCTTGAGCAAGGGATCACTGGCTTGGCTTGAGCCCACTTTCTGTCAAGGCATGTATGGCAAGCAATCAATGCATTGATGCTTCTCATCTCTCTAAAACAAAGCAAAACAAAACAATAAAACCCAACCAAACAAAAAAAAACCCACACAGCTTAAACAAAATCAGGGTCTCTTACCTTAAAAATGGGAGGTCTGGAATTCCAAGGGAAACTCACCCAACTTTACCCAATGGAGCACGGGTCTGGGTGTGCAAGGTGGTCTTGGTGGGCTTCTTTGGAATCCTGCCTGACACTGCCAAGTAAATGTCAACTATGCCAAGTAAATGTTAATGTAAGAAACATCAAAACCTGTAAGAATTTTTTATGAGTTTATTTGAGCCAAACTGACAACAAGTGACAGGAAAGAAAATCTCAACGGATTGAGAAAATGCTCTGGAAAATAGTAGCTGTACCACTTATTTTATACAGCAGAATCAAAGGGGAATACGTAAGGGGTTACATGAAATCCACTGGTGACAGATTAGGGAGGTGGGAGAAGGCAAAGTGGTGAAGTCTCTGGAAGCAGAACAAATAGACCCATACTTCTTTTAGTAGGTGGGATGCAGGATAGTTAATAGCTAACAGTTAACATGATAATAGTAACAATGAGGGGATTTGTGGTCTCTGCTGTAGTGCGGTGGTTGTACTTTGAGGAATCTGGAAGCAAGAAAATTACTTTGATGCCAAAGGTATGCTATCCTAGATGGAAGAAAAAAAAAAAAGACAACAGACAGGCTCAGTTAACAAAGGTTAAAGACTGACCTTTGTTATGGAAAAATACCAGCCTAGGACATGACTACCTGCCAGGAACTGCTTTTTGTCAGAAAGTTTTTGTTTCAGACCATCCTGTGTGGTTACTTTGGGTCTCTGAGTTTGTAAGACTGTCATGAAGGCCTTCCCTGAGCTTGTCAGGTTTAGTATGTGGCCCTTTCTTTCATTCACACTTTGAAAATAAAATTTTATTTTATTTTCCCTGATAAATTTTTCAGCAGTTCCATTGAAGAATTTATCTCCTTTTGGTTCCCATTAAGTACTGTGGTAATTTTAGCAATTTAAAGTGACTCCATTTGGATTTTATATTTTAACCTCCGCTATCCCCTCCTAAACACATACACCACGAGGCAGGCAGCTGTAGGGCAGATAAAATATATTATGCTCACTTTGTTAAGATGGCGCTGCCCACATGGAAGCCTGTCACCCAGGTGATATTAATGTGTGTTGGGGGCAGGCTGTGGGCAGGGAGGATCATTGTAGCCTGGGGCTTGGTTTTAGGACTAAGCCTTTCCCACCCTGTTTGATGTGGGGTGGTACAATCCCATCATGACTCAGATAAGTGACTTTGTATTAGAGACTTCTCCATTTTGTATATTGGATTAAAGGTTTTGATTTTTGCACTATAAAATGGGGGCAGAACGGGAGCTTGCTCTCTTGGTTCCTGAGATTAATATTAGAGGAGAGAGCAGACAGGAGAGCAGAGAAAGGCCACGTGGAGGAGGCCAGGAGAAGCAGCCAAGATGGTAGAGTGTTGAGTGAGAAGCCAGTTTGTGCAGGGAGAAGGAAGGAGATGGGGAGCAGAGGTCAATAAGTCTGGTGAGCTAGAAACCTTTGATTCTAGGAAACTTGGATAAGTCAGTAGCTTTGTGAGCACTGAATGTGAGTGGGTTTTGGAGCCCAGTGTGTGTTTTTACTTGCCCACCGGGTGCAAGCTAGGATTAAAGATGGTGGCCCACCAGTTTTTGGCTCCATTGTTTCTTTACCGACTGTCCGAATCCAATGCGAACCTGCATGGGCCAGGCTGCTGTGGTGGTGACTCTGGCAACTGGCCACACAGGCAGCCAAACTACATCTGCTGGATAGCACAGCAGCACAACTGACATGTATTTGAAAAGTGAAGTGTTAGTGTCATTTAGGAAGTAGAGCAAATTCCTTCATCAGAGAGGAGCACTTGGATTAAGAAAGAGTACTTCATTAGGGTCTGAAATAAGTGCTTGAAGCAAATCTCTTGACCCCGAAGTTGAGGTCAAGGATCCCAGGGCAGGGTCAGGAGCTTTAAAAAAATGCTGTTAATAGAGTTTAATGAAGTGAGGGCTATTTCCAATTGAATCTTCAAAAGCCTTTCAAACTGCAATTAGCATTTCCTGTTTGCTTAAGAAAAATGACATAGTCTTAACTCATTCACAGCCATTCTTATTTATTGGTATTGCTTTATTAGAGAAAGTAAAATAATTACAACATTTGAATATTCAGTGTTAATGTTTATTCCTTTCCCTTTCTGCTTCACCCAAACCAAAGGTCTAAAAATATTATGAATAAGACATGCCATTTTATTATTAGCCTTTACCTGTGCTCTTTTATCTTTTAGAAAAACTCTATCCTTTCCTCTGCTTTTCTTTCTTTCCTTTTTTCTTTCTTCCCCTTCCTTCCTTCCTTCCTTCCTTCCTTCCTTCCTTCCTTCCTTCCTTCCTTCCTTCCTTCCTTCCTTCCTTCCTTCCCTCCCTCCCTCCCTCCCTCCCTCCCTCCCTCCCTCCCTCCCTCCTTTCTTTCTTCTTTCTTTCTTTCTTTCTTTCTTTCTTTCTTTCTTTCTTTCTTTCTTTCTTTCTTTCTTTCTTTCTTTCTTTCTTTCTTTCTTTCATTCTTTCTTTCTTTCTCAATGAGAGGAGGGGAGGCAAAGAGACTGACTCCTGCATGAGCCTCCACCATGATCCACCTGGCAAGCCCACTAGGGGGTGATGCTCTGCCCATCTGGGGCATTGCTCAAGCTCTTATTACCACCTGAGGCAGAGGCCATGGAACCACCCTCAGCACCTGGGGCCAACTTGCTCCAATCAAGTCATGGCTGCAGGAGACAGAAAGAGAGGGAGAAAAATGAGAGCAGAAGGGGTGGAGAAGCAGATGGGTGTTTCTCCTTTGTGCCCTGACTGGGAATTGAACCCGGGACAACCATATGCCGGGCCAACACTCTACCACTGAGCCAACCTACCAGGACTCCTCTGCTTTTCTTTGCCTAGCTAATTCCTACTTATCCTTTTAGTCTCTAGCTACATCTACTGACTCTGTAATGGGTTGGGGTGCCACTGCTGTAAGCTACCTAAACCCCTGTCCTTATTCACCCACTTGTCTGCCAGGACCTCCCACCACGGCACCATAAGTTATTCTCTCCAGTACCTGGTACATATGAGCTACTCAATGTTTGTTAGATGAGCAAATAAATGAAGATTAGAGGAATAAACAAATAAGTAAAATCACTTTGTTTTTTAATTATTATTATTTTTTTTTAGAGAGAGAGAGAGAGGAGAGTGAGGGATGATAGGAAGGGAGAGAGATGAGAAGCGTCAAGTCATAGTTGTGGCATCTTAGTTGTTTACTGATTGCTTTCTCATATGTGCCTTGACTGGGGGGCTCCAGTCAAACCAGTGACCCCTTGCTCAAGCCAGTAACCTTGGACTCAAGCAAGTGACCTTGGGCTTTAAGTCAGCAACCATGGGGTCATGTCTATTATCCTATGCTCAAGCCAGATGAGCTCACACTCAAGCCGGCGAGCTCAGAATTTTGAACCTGGGTCCTTAGCATCCCAAGCCAAAGCTCTATCCACCATGTCACTGCCTGGTCAGTAAATTACCTTATAATTTGTGGAAATATAGTGTCTTTCAAATATTGTGTATCAGGATCAATTGTAGTACTTTGTGGAAATGTACATCTCAGGTTCTAACTTCAGAAAATTTGCATAAAACATAATGATAGATATGAGAAGCTACAAATAATATGTTACTACCATTGTTTAAGTGGGAGACAGAAAGTGGAGTTTGATGAGACTTGAGAAATAGGCAGGGAGTAAGATGTGGAAGAGTCTGATGGTGAGATTGGGTTTATTTGTAGTACAGGTTACATGGAACTAGCAAAGGGCTTTAAGTATGACTAGATTTCTGTTGTCTGTGTAGTAATTAGATTCCATACTAGTTCTCAACACTCTCTGTATGTTACAATTATCTGGGTAGTTTTAACAAATAAGTAATGATGCCTGGGTCTACCCTGAGAGATTTGGATTTAATTGGTCTGAGGTATGGTTTGGGCTTTCAGATGGTTTTAAAACTTCCAAGGTTAAAGTCAATACTGAGAGCTAGCAAAATTCAAAAAAAAATTTGTCCATATAGTTTGGTGATCAATTAACTCTTTTGCAACAGCTCTTAAATTGTAGTTGTGTATTTTTTTGATCTTTTCCTTTTTCTTTCTTTCTTTCTTTTTTTTTTTACAGAGACAGAGGGAGAGTCAGAGAGAGGGATAGACAGGGAAAAACAGACAGGAACGGAGAGATGAGAAGCATCAATTATTAGTTTTTCATTGCGCATTGCTACACCTTAGTTGTTCATTGATTACTTTCTCATATGTGCCTTGACCGTGGGCCTTCAGCAGACTGAGTAACCCCTTGCTCAAGCCAGCAACCTTGGGTCCAAGCTGGTGAGCTTTTGCTCAAACCAGATGAGCCTGAGCTCAAGCTGGTGACCTCGGGGTCTCGAACCTGGGTCCTCAGCATCCCAGTCTGACGCTCTATCCACTGCGCCACCGCCTGGTCAGGCTGTAGTTGTGTATTAAGAAAAAGCAAATTAAAAACCATAATGAAGGCCCTGGCCGGTTGGCTCAGCAGTAGAGCATCGGCCTGGCGTGCAGGAGTCCCAGGTTCGATTCCCGGCCAGGGCATACAGGAGAAACACCCATCTGCTTCTCCACCCCTCCCCCTCTCCTTCTTCTCTGTCTCTCTCTTTCCCTCCCGCAGCCAAGGCTCCATTGGAGCAAAGATGGCCCGGGCGCTGGGGATGGCTCTGTGGCCTCTGCCTCAGGCGCTAGAATGGCTCTGGATGCAACAGAGCGACACCCCAGAGGGGCAGAACATCGCCCCCTGGTGGGCATGCTGGGTGGATCCCGGTCAGGCGCATGCGGGAGAGTCTGTCTGACTGCCTCCCCGTTTCCAGCTTTGGAAAAATGAAAAAAACAAACAAACAAACAAACCCATAATGAACAGTGATGGGATTCAAATAATTTAACAACTGGTTCTCTGCCCTAATGACTGTTATAAGGATAAATAAAAGAGCCCTGGCCTGTTGGCTCAGTGGTAGAGCATCGGCCCGGTGTTTGGAAGTCCCAGGTTTGATTCTCGGTCAGGGCACACAGAGAAGTGCCCATCTGCTTCTCCACCCTTCCCCCTCTCCTTCTTCTCCAGCTTTCTCTTCCCCTCCTGCAGCCAAGGCTCCATTAGAGCAAAATTGGCCCGGGGAACTGAGGATGGCTCCATGACCTCCACCTCAGGTGCTAGAATGGCTCTGATTGCAGTGGAGCAACACCCCAAAGGGGCCAAGCATAACCCCCTGGTGGGCGTGCTGGGTGGATTCCTGTCAGGCACATGTGGGAGTCTGTCTAACTGCCTCCGTGCTTCTAACTTTGGGGGGAAAAAAAAGAAGTATAAAGAAAAGACATACTGAAAGGTAGCTTATTATTTTAAGCATTTAATACTTAAATAGGAACAGTAAAAGAGGTATACAAAACTAGATTATGTTATAAGAAAAAGTTCTAAAATATTAATGAAAAAATATTAACTAATACCTGACAAAAAACAATAAAACTGTTATTGAAGATATTTCTATATTGCTTCTTGACTGGCATCCTCATTTATAATTTTTTTCACCTATGGACAGAATAAACTTTACTACCAGTACTTAGATTACACTGTTGCGCAGATGAATGTTAAAAAAGAATAAGGAATGTAAATTTGTGATTTCCACATTGGGCGGCTGCTCAGGCGCCCACCTTAGAGAGAACCCAATTACAAGTGCCATTTTAACAACCAGTTTGCTGAACTCAACAAAAAATTAGGTATTGGTTCTGCTGAACACGTGCAAACTGGCTGAATCCCACCACTGACACTGAGGCCTGACCTGTGGTGGCACAGTGGATAAACTGTTGACTTGGAATGCTGAGATTGCTGGTTTGAATCCCTGGGCTTGGCACAGTCAAGATACATATGACAATCAATGAATGAACAACTAAAGTGAAGAAACTATGAGTTGATAAAGCACGCTCTCGCCTCTCTCTGTAAAATCAATAACAATCTTAAAAAAAAAATAGAAACGTAATGAGATATCACCACACACCTACCAGAATGGCTAAAATAAAAGAAACAGCAGTAAATCTAAATACTGGAGGACACACAGAGCAAATGGATCTCTCCTACATAGCTGGTAGGATGTATGGCAGTTTCTTATAAATTATGGAGCCACCATGCAACCTAGATTTTGCACTCCTGGGTGTTTAACCAAGAGAAACAAAAACTTAAACTGAGGGCCCTGGCCGGTTGGCTCAGTGGTAGAGCGTCGGCCTGGCGTGCAGGAGTCCCGGGTTCGATTCCCGGCCAGGGAACACAGGAGAAGCGCCCATCTGCTTCTCCACCACCCCATCCTTCCTCTCTGTCTCTCTCTTCCCCTCCCGCAGCCGAGGCTCCATTGGAGCGAAAATATGGCCCAGGTGCTGGGGATGGCTCCTTGGCCTCTGCCCCAGGAGACAGAGCGACGCCCCGGATGGGCAGAGCATCGCCCCCTGGTGGGCGTGCCAGGTGGATTCCAGTTGAGCGCATGCGGGAGTCTTTCTGACTGCCTCCCTGTTTCCAGCTTCAGAAAAGTAAAAAACAAAACAAAAAAACTTAAACTGACAAAAGACTTATACATGAATGTTCATAGCAGCTTTAATTATAATAACCCCAAATTGGAAACAAATTGAATATCCTTTAAAGGGTATGTGGTTAAGCAGACACTGGTATGCATATACCATGGAATATTACTCAGCATTAAAAAAGAATAAACTATTGACACATGTAACAATTTGGATGGATCTCAAGGGCATTATGTTTAGTGAAAAGAGCTAGTCTCAAAAGCTTAAATATTATTTGTTTTTACTTGTATAATATTCTTAAAATTAAAAATCAGTAAAAAAGGAGAACAGATTAGTGATTGCCAGAGGACAGGAATGGGGTGGGTTGTGATTACAAAGAGGTAATCGGAAGGGTTTTCTTTGTGCTGATGAAATAGTTCTGTATCCTGATTGTTGTGGTGGTCACACACATTTATAGATGGGGTTAACTTGTACAAAACCACTTGCACACAAAAGTACACACACACACACACACACACACACACACACACACGAGTGGCAGGTAAAAAGTGGTGAAAACTGAATATGATACTGTACAAGATGGCACCATGGAAGCTGGGTAAGGGTTCATGGAATTCCAGGTATTATTTTTGTAACTTTCTGTGAATCTACAATCATTTCAAAATTTAAAAAACAGTTGTGTATTGCTATTCATTGGTTGTATTATTTAAAATTTCATGCATTTATATTTTAATTTCTTTGCTAAAGATTTAAGTATAATAACAATGTCTCATAATTATCCTATTTCAATTCAATGTAGTTAAACTCAATTTATTCAAATAAATATTTGAGGGCCTTCTAGACACAAAGTTAATGAGGTTTAATTTTCTTACTCTTTTTTTATTTATTTTTATTTTATTTTATTTTTTTAGAGAGACAGAGAGAGAGTCAGAGAGAGGGATAGACAGGGACAGACAGACAGAAACGGAGAGATGAGAAGCATCAATCATTAGTTTTTCGTTGCGCATTGCGACACCTTAGTTGTTCATTGATTGCTTTCTCACATGTGCCTTGACCGTGGGCGTTCAGCAGACCGAGTAACTCCTTGCTGGAGCCAGCAACCTTGGGTCCAAGCTGGTGAGCTTTTTTTTTTTTTTTTTTTTTGCTCAAACCAGATGAGCTCGTGCTCAAGCTGGCGACCTTGGGGTCTCGAACCTGGGTCCTCGGCATCGCAGTCCGACGCTCTATCCACTGCGCCACCACCTGGCCAGGCTTAATCATCTTACTTTTAATATTATATTGTCCATCCAGACTAGCACAGTGATGTATATACAGTAAGATCTCAAGAAATGCTACCATTTGACTGGCCTTATTAATTTTTTATGGTGATGTGATAAGTCCCTTATTTATATAAGTGCTGTGTTTTGTTTCCTTTGTTCTTTCTCTCCAAAAAGATGAAAATGGAAAAAAAAATACATTTTCTGATATAATTTCTGTTATTTAAATTTTGAAGCCACAGGACTGATGAAAATATTTATGTACTCTATAAATTTATTTCAGGTTCCAAGTTGTAACTATATTTTAAGTATAGTGTTTTACATGAAAAGATATATATTTCTACTTTTACCTTGAAATCAGGACAAAATAGCTTAGGCTACCAAATGACATTCTTGAGATATATATATAATTTATTTATTTATTATTAATCACCAAGCTTAAATTTGTAGGAGGAGGGCACTTTTCTTAATGTTCTCTACTTGGTTCAACATTCTCAGACAGCAACTACAAGCTAAGTATCACTTCAGAAAATGAGAAATTCTTGTTTTCATGTCCTGATTGGCTTTATTACACAAGAAGGTTAATTGAGAGGCTTTTGCAGCTCATCTGGGTAATGACAAACAGCTGTAGTATATTGTACTCCCCTGCACCCCCACATCATTTTGATCAAACAGCACCCAGATATTAAACTGCACTGCAGACCCTGGTGGCAACTGTTTCTGGGTGAGCATCACAGGAAGCCAGAGGGAAACAAAAAGCCTGAGAGGAAATGTTCACCTCAGCAGTGGTTGCCGCCCCCACCCCCCTTGACCACTGAAGCTGTAGGATTGGAATACTGGAATTCCCATGTACTATATGTACTTCAATGGATCTTTATTTCACACAGTGGTGCCACCCATGGCAAAAATGTGCTTGCCTAATACAAAGGCACTAAATGGCAGACTTTTGTATCCCAACATATGAATAACATTGCTGATTTTACATAGTAGCAAAGAGAAAGAATGCCTCTGACTGCTTTGAAGAGCCTTACTTGTCTTATATCTGTGATAACAACAGTTAATATGTTTGAACACATTATGGGCTAAGCATTGTACTAAGTGTTTCACATGTAATATCTTATTTATGTATTTATTTATTTATTTATGTAATTGAATTTTTTTTGGTTAACATAATTATACAGGTTTCAGGTGCCCAATTCTACAACACATCTCTGTACACCCTATTGTGCGTTCACCACCCTCAAGGGAAGTCTTTGTTCATCACCATATCCTGTATCCTTTTCTATCTCCTTCCCCACAACTGGCCATCACCACACTGTTGACCATGTCCATGGGGTGTTGTGTTTTTTTTTCTTTTTTTTTGCTCTATTTCTCCCTCTCCACCCAACCACTCCCCCCCCCCCCCCTCCAATAGCTGTTAGCCTGCTCTCTATGTGTGAGTCTATTTCTATTTTGTTTGTTAGTTCATTTTGTTCATTAGATTCCACATGAATGAAATCATACACATCTCATTCAATCCACTTAATAACGCTAGGATAGAATAATTGTGGATATGTTAGAAATGATGCCTAGAGCACTTACTAAGCTTGTCTAGGGTCACAATGCCAATAGCTGTTCAAACCTGGACTTTATTGAATCCAGGTCCATTCTATCCCAGAGACTCACACTCATCCTAATAAGTAGGTTAACAGGGGATGCTGTATAGAGAACTCATTGAAAGGAGGTTGCCTGATAGAGTAGTTATTAGGGCAGCAGACATTTTTCCAGTGTGGTTACCACTGGCCAGGTCAACAGGTAGAAATCAGTACACTCTCTGGTAATCCGCATGCATATTTGAGATGGCCTGCGTTCTATTATGTGGTATTGTGATGCTGCAGTGTTTGTTAGGGAGATGACATTTTCAGGTAAAGGCAACTTGCTTAGTAATAAAGGAAGAGTTTGTCAGTAATGCTTTAGATGAAAGATGAATACGCACCATTGGTGCCCTTCTTGCTGGCTTCTCCTTATCCATGGTTACTCTTCCCCTCACCAACCTTTTTTGTCCTCTTCTACACAGTTTAGTTTTGTGTAGACGAAGCTACACAAAATGGTCCCTTTTGCCTTGGCCAGAGAGCTCAGTTGGTTAGAGTGTCATCCTGATACACCCAAGGTGTGGATTCAATCCCTGGTCAGGGCACATACAAGAATCAACCAATGAATGTATAAATGAGTGGAACCAATAAATCGATGTTTCTCTCTCTAAAATCAATCAATCAATCAATCAATCAAAATACTTCAAAATTGTTTCTTTTATCTTTCTTATCTTTTCAACAAGGAAGTAGAAAAACAGGTTAAGAGGGCAGGTTTGGAATTGAACTTGGGTTCAAATCCCAGTAGAGGAATTTGCTGACCCTTAGAACCACATTTAGGTCAAGTCAATTTTCCTGAGCCTCAGTTTCCTGATCTGTAAAGTGTGAGTAACAATGATACAACCTTTTGGGATTGTTGTGAGTGTTAAATGAGATGATTCATGTAAAGCCTTATTTTTGGCATAGTGGAAGTGCTCAAATGTTAGGCATAAATAACTGTCAACAACACTTCAACTTGACTCATTTCTAATCCATATACCTGCTCTTCCCATAATTTGGAATTCCTTTTTTCTTCACTAATCTCTGAGCTTCCTTAAACTCATCATACTAATTGGCAACCATAGAAACCATGTATGTGTAGATCTACACAATTTCAAACTTGTATTGCTCTGTATTCTAGTTACCAAGCACTGTAATAACCACTACTTTCTTAATTTTTCTTTCTCTGATATATTATTTAGCACCTGTGTAAACTTAAGCAGCTGTGCTCAGCTATGTATAAATATTTGCTTATGTGCTGCTGTTACATTTATTTATGGGATTCTGTGTACAGCCAGTTGCTCTATTAAATTATAAATTCCTCAGGGCCAAGGGCTACACTTTCTTTTGCAACTGCTCTGGTTGTGCTTCCAAGAATAGATTTCAGGAAGGTTAAAACTCAATGTATATTACTGCCTTAATAATATGTTAATGACACATCTCCAAACATTATGTTCTTATCTAGGACACCATTTCTTAAAGAAATGTCAGCAACAGCCAGCATTTTATAGCCATGTCAAATTGGGGGCCTTTCATTGCTAATTTTTCATATTAAAAAAGTTAAAAAAACAAGTCTATAATTTGAGAAAAAATGTCAACAATAAAGACAAAGAAAAAAGGGTTTAGTATTTGCTTACCTTTAGGAAAACTTTAGACCATGTTTTTGTTTGATCAGTGAAGTAATTGATATATTGGATTAGGCAACAGAAATATCAAGTCATGTACAATAGTAATAATAATAATAGCTGCAACTTTAGAGCACTTAGTAAGTGCTAGGTGTCTTACTAGGAGCTTGGTTTGTCTCATTCAGTCTTCTCAGTACTTCCATGAATGGGTGCCATGTTCCTCCACATTTCACATACAAGGAAACTAAGGTTGAGAAAGATTTACCCATTGTTCAGGATTCAGCTACAAAGTAATGGAGCAGGCCATGTTAATCACTGAATATACTGCCTCCTTCAAAAAAGAAGAAAGCTTTTCAGATGAGCTATAAAGATAATTCCAATGTTCCTTTTTTTCTTCTTCCACAAGACCACCCCTGTTCTGATCCCCCCACAAAGGAAAGGATATTCTATCAGTATATTCATAATTAAGCTTGATTTGTGCAGATATATAATGACAACTGCAGGGCTTATGGATGGCTAGCAAGGAAAACTTAGGGGGAAAAATGCCTCTCTCTAGTTGTTTGCTTTCCTGTGCTCCTGCTCTCCAACTGCCTGGCTTTAGGCTCACTGCTTGCTGGTGATGTCCCCAAGTAAGTCCTGTTCTGCCAGAGGGCAGCCCTTAGGAAACATACCTCATTGCCTTTCAAGAGGAAAGACAGGAAATACCTTTTTTTTTCTTTCTCTTTTACCCTTATCTTTCCCTCCTCAGCTCTATTCTTTTGGAGTCAGTAACAGCTAAGTTCACCCAGGCATTGGGTAACTTGAGCCCTCCCGGGAAACTGAGAATGCTGGCCCTGAACACACGCACAACATGCAGCTGCTCTCTGGCAGCTTCACAACTCCTGCTGGTTCTCAGGACCCAGCAATTCCAGAGCTAGCCTCTGGGTCTGCACGTAAAGCATGCTTCAATAATGAAAACACTGAGTTGGTCTGTTCCAACTTCAGGCATTCGGTTAGTCTCTCAGACTTGAGATGTAGGGCATCCAAGAACCTCTCAGTGGAGTCAGGACTATACTGTGGCTGATTTATAGAAGAATTCTTATATTTGTTTTGTTTTACAACAAGAGTACCAAGAGAGTTTCTAAGTCTTAGCAACATGCTATATTCTATAATGTGACGCAGGAGGGCAGCAGGGAATATATACGAATGCTAATGCTGCTTAAACTTCAGGCTCCTCAAATGCCTGGCTTCTAATAGGGGTTCTGTTGCATTTATAATTCATAATTGTATTCTGTGTTCTAGTTCTTTAAAAAGGCCTCCCAAATTGTATAATCTTCAGGCCACTTGAAATCTGGATCTACACCTGGTTGAATGACTTTTTGAACAATAGTTCTACACTGTGTTTGACTTAAAAAAAAAAAAAGAAGAAAATCAAACCCTTGAAGGTTAAATATGAAAAAGTGCAAATAATATAAGCAACTAACAGTTCTTGAGACTTTACATGTATCAGGCACTGTTTTAAGCATTTTTCTTATATTAACTCCTTCGATCCTTACAACAATCCTAGGCAGTAAGGTCCATTATTAGTCCATTTTTAGGATGGGGGTACTGATATTACATAATGCCTCAGGTCCAGCTAGTAAATGACAAAGTTTGGATTTGAGCCCGGGCACTCAGAATCCAGTGCCTGTGTGTTAGGCCCTGTGCTATGCTGATGTGAACAGAGAGTTTCTATTTTCTATTTTATTTCTGGTTGTTTTCATGCCTTTGTTTTTTATCTTTAGGAAGTTGATGCATTTCTTTTTTCCTTCATCTCCTCATCAAAAGATTTTATCTCTCTGCTTTCCAGTGACGAGAATGGATTTTTTCACGTCTATTGTAAGAGACTGGAATCAAAGAATGTGCAAAATATGCTCTAACAGAAATCCAGAGAAGGCAAGTGATTTGCCACTTGGCAAAAGAATAGGAGTTGGGACTCAAGACTCTATTTCTCACTCCCACCATGAAGGCTCTTCTACAGAATATACTTACATTATAATACGTATATAGTAGAGCAAACTATGTATACGTAACAGTATACTAAGAATAAGAGTATAGAGTAGAATTCCTACATGCATTCAAAGTTGGATTTAAATCAGTGTTTTTATGCTAAAAATTCTTTTTATTTTAATTGTAAATAAATGTATCTTTGTTTACATCAAAAGAAATTCCAAGTTGTAATCTAAAAGGAAGTAGTTAACTTCTGTAACTAATATTATTATTTTTTTTAAAGAGCCGCTCAATAAACAAACCACCCATATTTCAGTTCGGTGTTTTTGATGTCTTCAATGCATTCTTTTATAAAATGTAGCATAAATAAATAAGTTGAAGTTGTTTGTTTAGATGAATCTAAAACATTTACTCCCACGTGAAGAATAAAATGTAGATTTTTCTTCTGAGGTTTAGATATTTCTCATAGTATTATCATGGTTAACTGGAGGTCTCTGCATACTCAAGGTTCTCATATACCTGAAACCTACAGGAAAAATATTGCATTATTATTATTATTTTTATTTTTATTTTTACAGAGACAGAGAGAGAGTCAAACAGAGGGATAGACAGGGACAGACAGATAGGAACAGAGAGATGAGAAGCATCAATCATTAGTTTTTCGTTGTGCATTGCGACTCCTTAGTTTTTCATTGATTGCTTTCTCATATGTGCCTTGACTGCGGGCCTTCAGCAGACTGAGTAACCCTTGCTAGAGCCAGCGACCCTGGGTCCAGGCTGGTGAGCTTTTGCTCAAGCCAGATAAGCTCGCACTCAAGATGGCTACCTCAGGGTCTTGAACTTGGGTCCTTCCACATTCCAGTCCAACGCTCTATTCACTGTGCCACCGCTTGGTCAGGCTTATTTTTTTATTTTAATTTTATTTTTTGTATTTTTCTGAAGTGAAGAGCAGGGAGGCAGAGAGACAGATTCTTGCATGTGCCCGACCAGTATCCACCCAGCATGCCTGCTAGGAGGTGATGCTCTGCCTGTCTGGGCCGTTGCTCTATTGCAACTGGAGCCATTCTAGCACCTGAGGCAGAGGCCATGGAGCCATCCTCAGTGCCTGGGCCAACTTTGCTCTAATGGAGCCTTGGCTGCAGGAGGGGAAGAGAGAGAAAGAAAGAAAGAGAGGGGGAAGGGTGGAGAAGCAGATGGGTGCTTCTCCTGTATTCCCTGGCCGGAAATTGAAACCAGGACTTCCACATGCCTGGCCAATGCTCTACCGCTGAGTCAACTGGCCAGGGCCCATTTTATATATTATTGATCTTGAACCACTGGGCTTTATAGATAAACTTAGTTAAAAAACTATATCATTGGTAAAAAGCACAAAATTGTATAATTATGTTTTTTTTTCAAGTAATCCCAGAATTTTTAACTGCTGCTCTAATTATGGATGACAACAGCATCCCCAAACACCATTTTACAGAAATGACCTTCTTTATGATTTCTTCTTGCATTGTATGTGTGTAAATTTTGAAGTAGGTTCACAATATTTTCTGTCAACTCTGCCCTTACCTCACCTAACCCACACTAAGAACTTCCATTTTCTTTACATTTTGCAATAATTTCTCACTAGGCCTCTGGGCTATATAAAAGTAATTAAAGAGCAAGGGATCCAAGTGGCCCAGTCAGATTTCTGTGAGCCTTCTCACCTCCAACCCTTTCATCCTTCAGTCTCACCATCCTAATAAAGAGAGAAATAAAATACCTCTCATCTACTGTAACTTCTCCTCAAGACACCACACTACATTTCTGCTTTCCTTCCCCTTCACATGCTTGAAAGGTGAGCTGACGTGTTATTTCAACATCCTTGTCTTTTTCAGTCCTTGGACACTTCCTCCTTCTTTGTGACTGTGGCATTGACAGACACAGTTGACCACTCCATCCTCTCAACTCTCTATACTTTTTACTTTCTAGACACTACTCACATCTAGTTCTCTTCTTAGCTCTTGGACCACTTTTCCCCTTGTCTGTCTTCTTTGCTAAAATCTTAAATATTATCAAAATTTACAACTATATTTGTTGTTCTTTTTTTTAGCTTTACAAATCACCCTCAGTCATTTCATTCAACTTGTTGTAAACTACCTTTTGGGGGGAGCACAAGTTTGGCCTCCTGCTTGATCCTCTTATGTGAATACTGGACACACACATCCTTGTACTACTCTAGCTGGAAGGCATGAAGCACTTCAAACTCAACTGTTTAAAAATAAAACTTCTGCCCTGGCCGATTGGCTCAGTGGTAGAGCATTGGCCTGGCATGCGGAAGTCCTGGGTTCGATTCCCAGCAAGGGCACACAGGAGAGGTGCCCATCTGCTTCTCCACCCCTCCCCCTCTCCTTCCTCTCTGTCTCTCTCTTCCCCTCCTGCAGCCAAGGCTCCATTGGAGCAAAGATGGCCTGGGCGCTGGGGATGGCTCCTTGGCCTTGGCCTCAGGCACTAGAATGGCTCTGGTTGCAACAGAGCGACGCCCCGATGGGCAGAGCATCGCCCCCTGGTGGGCGTGCGGGGTGGATCCCAGTCGGGCGCATGCGGGAGTCTGTCTGACTGCCTCCCCGTTTCCAGCTTCAGAAAAATATGAAAAATAAAAAATAAAAATAAGTAAAAATAAAACTTCTACCTTATTTGTAAAAACCTATCTTTTGCTTTGTGTTCTATATGGAATTGGTAAATATCATGACGATTCTATCTTAAAATGGCAGAACTCTTCAGTGCCTTCCTCTACCTCACTTCAATATTCAGTCATTCATCTAAATTCTGGCAATTCTATCCTAAAATGGCTCTCAAATCCACCTACTCTCATATATTGTTACTCCCAATGTTCCTGGAAAGGGGACCTGGCCTTTGGGTCTGCCTAGGGCCAGACAGCAGTGTGTGGATTCTTGACTCCATGCAGGAAAGGTTTCACAGCACAAGTCCAGGTAATTTTGAGAGTACATTTATTAAAGACGGGGACAGTGATACAAGGAAGGACTTAGAATACAAGAAGCAATAGGGGAGAGTAGGCAGGGCTGCTTTGTCTCTCTAGAAACCTTATGGGAAAGAAATGAGCCTACACTTGGAAGTTAGAGAAAAGGGGCCCTTGGAGACAGGTTTAGGGGGTGAACCTGGGATGAGCTGCCCATTGTTATCCTGGTTGCAAGTCTTGTGGGGACCCTTAGACTTAGGAGATGCATGCCTGTGGGGGAAGAAGAGAGGAATGGAAAAGGTATAGGCACACTCCCAGGAGGGAGAACACGTGCTGGGTCCTTCGCTTTGAGAGTATTTAAAACTGGGAGTTTAGAGGAAAGTTTCAAAAGAGTATTCATCAGCTTTTCCAGGTGCGCACTTTCTGGGTTGTGGACTCTATTGATTGGTTAGACTCAGGGCAGGGTCATTAGTCATTGCAGCTGGTCCTAGGGTCACCCACCTGGTTTTGCTGTTTTTCTGGGCCTGGAGCTAAAATACAACTGAGGTCTGGATGTTATCTCTAGGGATGTAACCTTCAGTATTTGGCTGTAAATTGCTAAGCCAATTCATTCAGCTATTTGTCTCAGTTTCCCAATTCTACTTGCCAAGAAATTTTCCTAGCTTCTCTCTATCCTGTCTCATCAAAATGCCACATATCTCTTAGCCAAGATAATTCTATCTGCCTAACTAGTGTTTGGGATTTCAGTACCTTCTTCTTCTCTCCGCTACCACTGTATTCTCTCCATGCCGCTAGAGTGGCCTTTTAAAATACGAACCTTATCAGGAGATGACCCTGTTTATAAACCTAGAGTAGTTAGATGTTATTGCTGATTCATAGTATTGGGATGAGTTGTATTCCTTCCTGTTCACTTGTAAATCCTGTGGTTCAGGATTAGAATTGAAAACATCAATACAAATTAATGTTTAGCTTAATATTTGGCCAGTTAGATAGATAAAAAACAATTATAAACATGCGTGTATATATGTGTTAGTATACATGTATATATTTTCTAGCTCTATCCTTTGAGAAGGTCTAGAAGCTGTAAAACCCCAGTAGCAACAAGCACATCCATCACCTAGACCTTGCTTTCCCGATGTCATTTTCCAACACAAGGAGAAATGTCCGATTTTAGTACTGGGTCTGGAAAACTCCAAGATGAGCCTGAAGCATTTATAGTGCCAGAAAAAAAGAAATGAATTAAAAAGAAAAGAGCATGTCAAAAGAACATAGGAGCTAACTGAAGAGCTTAAAATGACCAAAGGTAGAACAATTTAACCAATAAAAAAATTCAATTAGATCATAATTCCAAATTTAAAATCTTTGGTTGTATACTAATATAAATAACTCATTGAATAAACAAACAAATAAGTAACAACAAAAGAGGCAAACCTTTCTTTTCTTTTTTTATTTTTTTGTATTTTTCTGAAGCTGGAAACGGGGAGAGACAGTCAGACAGACTCCCGCATGTTCTCGACCAGGATCCACCCGGCATGCCCACCAGGGGGCGATGCTCTGCCCACCAGGGGGCGATGCCCTGCCCTTCTGGGGCATCGCTCTGTTGCGACCAGAGCCACTCCAGCGCCTGGGGCAGAGGCTGAGGAGCCATCCCCAGCGCCCGGGCCATCTTTGCTCCAATGGAGCCTCCCTGCGGAAGGGGAAGAGAGAGACAGAGAGGAAGGAGAGGGGGAGGGGTGGAGAAGCAGATGGTCACTTCATCTGTGTGCCCTTGTTGGGAATCAAACCCGGGACCCCTTGCACGCCAGGCCAACGCTCTACCACTGAGCCAACTGGCCAGGGCCAAGGCAAACCTTTCTTATAGAAGAATTCCCAATAGTAAGTGTAGATACTGTTTTCCTCTCCAGGAAATCTGCTTATTGTCCTTGCCTTCAGTGCAGGCTAGACTTAATGATTGAGAAAGATTGTACCTGCATAGTGGAGAAACCTAGCAGACAGCATTTGAACCATGATCAAGGTTGACATCACCAGTGATAGTGATTTTGACATTATGTCCCTGATATGATGCAATGAGTTGGGTATGTCACCTCTGGGGTATTCTTTCCCAAAATCATGAGACAACATCAGATAAACTGAAATTGAGGGACATTCTGCAACATATCTGACCAGTACTCTTTAAAAGTGTTAAGGTCATTAAAAAAATAAACAAACAAGTCTAAGAAACTTTCGCAGATTAGAGGTGATTAAGAAAACACAATGACTAAATGTAATGTGGTCCCCGGGATTGGATCCTGGAGCAGAGAAAGGACGTTAATGGAAAAACTGGTGAAATCTGAATAAAGTTTGTTGTTTGATTAATGGCAATGCATCTAGTTTTGGTGAGTGTTCCATGGATATGTAAAATATTTAGATTAGGGGAAGCTGGGTGCAAGGCATGTGGGAACTCTGTGCTATTTTAGCATCTTTTCTATAAATCAAATATTATCCCCAAATAAAAACTAAAAAAGAAAAAGAAAGAAAAAGAGCATGCTTCCCACCGTCTGTGCCATGTTTATTAACTTGTCTTGTAAAAGTCATCTGGAAGTTTTTCAGTTTGCATGCCTGGGCCCCACCTGGGAGATTCTGGTTCAATAGGACTATTGTCGAGGCAGGGAAGCTGCATAACTGTGGCCCAGGAGATCCCATACCCTCCAAGTGTTGCAAAACCACTAGTCTGTAGCACAAGTAGTGTCTGCCTATGGCATTTCCCTTGTATAGACTTTTAAGTTTTTTATAGTAAAAACTTGCTCAGGGACAATAGCCAGAAATGCCTTTTACAATTATAATTAAAAATGTACTAATTAATAAGACAGTAATAATTCTGAGTATAAGTAATATAATTTTAGGTTGAGTAGCTTTGCACAGAAAAATTGCATGAAACCTGTGTGTTTTATTTATAAGTACAATATATTGTAAGTTTGCCACTTGACAACCATGAGCCCCAGAGCTTATTCAATATTTATAAACAAGAAAATTATTTCCACATCTTCATTTTGCATTCCACTTGCTTTTAAATGAAAATTTACACATTTCCAGCAAGATTTTCATATGGTCATTCTGTACTTGCAAGCTTCTTGAGAAACTGAAACACTCTAAAGTTATTTCAGTAAACAGAAAAACATCCCAAACCCAAACCAAGTTGGTCACATGTGTCAGAACATTAAAAAAAAAGAAAGGTACTGGTAAAAAAGTAATGAAAATAGATTGAGACCCTGGTCAGCTTGCTCAGTGGATAGAGCATCAGCTCAGTGTATGGTTGTCCCAGGTTTGATTTCCAGTCAGGGCACACAGGAAACATGACCATCTGTTTATCTTCTCTCTCTCCCCCTTCTCTCCCTCTTCCCCTCTCGAAGCCAGTGGCTTGACTGGTTTGAGCGTCAGTCCTGGGTGCTGAGGATAGTTTAGTTCAGGGGTCTCAAACTCGCGGCCCGCCGAACAATTTTGTGCGGCCCGCAGACTAATCCACAAAGTTCAAAATATTTTGGATAAAATTAAGTAAGCCTAGGGGCCTACTTGTATTTTTCATTTCTCTAGCATCCTAGCTAGATATTAGCTTAGTTAACAGCAGTTGTGATGCGAACTACAGTTTCTGGTCGTTTTGTGACACTGAGTAAACTGCATGTACGATTGTGCTTGTTGTACTGATTTTTTTTTGTTTTCAACTGCAGTGAGAAAAGTGTTGCATAACAGTTGCCTTTTGTAGACCTAGTGCAGCCTGCCGAATGGCTGTGATCTTGCTCTGCGGCCCACATGCTGAGTTGAGTTTGAGACCCCTGGTTTAGTTGGTCCAAGGGTTGGCTTCAGGCGCTGAGGATAGCTTGGTCGATTTGAACATCAGGCCTAGATTGGGATTGGCAAGTGGATCCTGGTCGGCATACATGTGGGAGCCTGTCTCACTATCTAACCCTCCTCTCACTTAAAATAAAAAAAGAAAAGAAAAGAGATGAAATCAGAGAGAGCATGTAAATGAAATACTAAGTGTATGTACAAGCCTCTGTGAAGGTATGTGTGCATGAATCTTCTTACAGAGGTCCATGAATATCTAGAGATTCATGAAGTGTCAGAGGTTTCTGGATTCTCTGAAATTGAAGAAAAATATATGCACATAAATTTTTCTGGGGATTCTCAATGAGGACAGTGAGCCACAAGGAATTAAGGAACAGAGACCATGGGTTGTCTTTCGAGAAGCCAAAGCACACTTTTATATTAATCACATAATAGTTTTATTATTTATTTATTGTGATTTTGAAACTAGATTTATTTATTTTTAAGATTTTATTTATTGAATTTAGAGAAAAGAGAGAGAAAGGTGGAAGGTAGTAGTGGGGGAAGGTGCAGGAAGCGTCATCTTATAGTTAGTTGCTTCTTGTATATGTCTTGACCAGGCAAGCCCAGAGTTTCGAACTGGTGACCTCAGCATTCCAGGTCAATGCTTTATCCACTGCGCCACCACAGGTCTATGTTAGAGTAAGTTTATTAAAGCTGGGACAGTGAAATAAGGAAGGGCCTAGAATAGAAGAAGCAACAGGAGAGAGCCTAGGTGGGGCTGCCTCGGCTGTCTAGGAACCTTGTGGGAAAGAAATGAGCTTACACTGCGAAGTCAGAATAAAGAGGCCTTGGAGAAAGGTTCAGGGGTTTAGCCTGGGACTAGCAGCCACTGTTTACTGCTCCCCTGGTTGCAAGTCTCATGAGGGCCCTTAGAATTAAGGAGATGCACACCTATGGGAGAAGAAAAGAGGATTGGGAAGAAGAAGGCATGGGTGAGCTCCAGGAGGGAGAGTGTGCTAACCACATTACACTTTTAAATCAAAGAACTGAAAAATTGATGCATTGTGATGTGATCTCATAACAATACCTATTACTAATGTAGAGCTTAATTTTTCCCAATAGAGGGTTGAGAAAAGTCTTCAAATGCTATGAACATTCCCAGAAAGGATGACTAAAATCAAAGCTTCGGGGTAAGGATCAGTCATTCATTCATTAGTGTTTACAAAGCCCTTACTATGTGCCAGGCACAGTTCTAGGATTTTGGAATACATTAATTGACAAAACAGACAAACAGTTGCCTCTTCCAGAGTTTGCTTTTAAGTAGAAAAGATAGACAAGAAAGAATAAACAAAATAAGCATTAAGTAGAGTGTTAAAGGGTGATAAAAATACTATGAAAAAAGGTGCTGGCTGGTTGGCTCAGCAGTAGAGTATCAGCCTGGTGTGTGGAAGGCCCAGGTTCAATTCCCGGTCAGAGCACACAAGAGAAGTGCCCATCTGCTTCTCCACCCTTCCCCCTTTCCTTTCTCTCTATCTCTCTCTTCCCTTCCTGCAGCCAAGACTCCACTGGAGCAAAGTTGGCCTGGGTGCTGAAGACAACTCCATGGCCTCACCTCAGGTGCTAGAATGGCTCTGGTTGCAACAGAACAATGCCCCAGATGGGCAGATCATTGCCCCCTGGTGGGCATGCCAGGTGGATCCCAGTTGCATGCATGCAAGAGTATGTCTGATTGCCTCCCCGCTTCTAACTTCGGAAAAATACAAACAAACAAACAAAAAACCCAAACCCCCCAAAATACAAACTATAAAAAAAGAAAAAATAGAACAGAATTTTACCATGTTTTTCATCCCCAAACAGGGGTTGAAACTGCCCATATAGGGTGGGGAACTATTGTATATTAAATAAGTTGAGAGGATATCCTTAGTGAAGGGGCAAGATTTGATCAGAGATTCGAAGGAGGTGAGAGAATTAGCCATGTGGTTCCTGGGGAAGAGCATTCTAAGCAGAGGAAATAGAGCAAAGGTTATGTTTGGGGAGCAGCAAGGAGCCTTCTGGAAGGAATTGAGCAATGGGTGAGAGAGGAAGAAAGAGTAGAAAAAAGGACAGGAAATGATGAGATAGTGGGAGCTTTGTAGGCATGGTGAGGACTTGGGTTTTCCCTCTGCATGAAATTGGAGCCACTACAGGTACTGTATTTCCCCATGTATAAGATACTTCCATGTATAAAATGCACCTTAATTTTGGGGCCCAAAATTTATGTATTATATAACTTTATATAGTACATAAAGTTATTGAACTCAAGTTTTATTCATCATAAATTCATACAACTCCTCATCACTGTCAAAACTCCCATCTAGCCTGACCAGGTGGTGGCGCAGTGAATAGAGTGTCGGACTGGGATGCAGAGGACGCAGGTTCGAGACCCCGAGGTTGCCAGCTTGAGCGTTGGCTCATCTGGTTTGGGCAAGAGCCCACCAGCTTGAACCCAATGTCACTGGCTCCAGCAAGGGGTTGCTCGGTCTGCTGGAGGCCCGCGGTCAAGGCACATATGAGAGAGCAGTCAATGAACAGCTAGGGTGTTGCAACGCTCAATGAGAGACTGGTGATTGATGCTTCTCATCTCTCTCCGTTCCTGTCTGTCTGTCCCTCTCTCTGACTCACTCTGTCTCTGTGAAAAATAAATAAATAAAATTAAAAAACAAACAAACAAAACAAAAACAAACAAACAAAAAAACTCCCATCTATTAGCTTGTCCTCATCTGTGTCTGATGACAATGTCCTCATCTGTCACTGTCTTCAACAATGAGCACAAAAACAAGCGTGAAAAAGCAGAAAATGCAAGTAAAAAAAATCTATAACCACTGTATAAGATGCACCTAGTTTTTAGACCCCAAATATTTTGAAAAAGGGTGCATCTTATACAAGGGGAAATACGGTATTTTATTTTGTTTTGCCTTTACAGATTTATGAGTATAAACCTTGATATACCTTTGTCAGAAATTGACAAAGCAACACAACATATGGAAGGCTAGAGGAAATTTGATAAACCAAAGAAACATAATAACCAGCTCAAAAAGTAGAGAATGCATTTGCTTTCCGAACACACAGGAAACAGTTATAAATATTGTCCATGTATTAGACTACAATAAAATCTTATTACAGTCAAGAAAGAAGAAACCATAGATAACATATTATCTCACAACAGTACAACAAAAGCAAGCATTAACAAGAATAGAACAGCCTGGCGCTACACCCATGCGTGGCGGTTTAAAATTGGGAGGGTTATCTCGGCTGCGGAGATTCCTCCTTGGGAGCAAGGGGTACCAGCTCCACCCAGGTCTCTCTGCTCAGGTTTCCAGTGCCAAGAAGAGAAGTCCCCATAACTTCTAACTGTAAAAACCAATGGGGGCCCTGGCCGGTTGGCTCAGCGGTACAGCCTCGGCCTGGCGTGCCGGGCACCCGGGTTCGATTCCCGGCCAGGGCACATAGGAGAAGTGCCCATTTGCTTCTCCACCGCCCCCCCTCCTTCCTCTCTGTCTCTCTCTTCCCCTCCCGCAGCCAAGGCTCCATTGGAGCAAAGATGGCCCGGGTGCTGGGGATGGCTCCTTGGCCTCTGCCCCAGGCGCTAGAGTGGCTCTGGTAGAGTGGAATAACATCGCTCCCTGGTGGGCGTGCCGGGTGGATCCCGGTCGGGTGCATGCGGGAGTCTGACTGTCTCTCCCCGTTTCCAGCTTCAGAAAAATACAAAAAACAAACAAACAAAAAAAACCAATGGGGATTTTGGCTGAGTGAAACTGAGGGGGTCCCAGGCAGCTCTTCTTAAAGGGCTCCTGTGTGGCCTTACTCAGACTCGCTCTCTCTGAGCTCCAGCGCTGGGGTAGCAGCTTGATAGGAACCAGGGACGGACAAATGGGGAGGAACTGGATTGTCGGACATCAGGATAAGAGCTGGGGTGCAGCTTCCTGCCAGACAAAAGTGCTGGCAGAGGCCATTTTCTGACAGCCCTGACACCCCTCTCCCTGCCAGAACAGAGCTGGCTGGCAGGTGCCATATCTGAGTCTCCATCAACCTGGCTCACACTGTTCACCCCACCTAGGTGATTCCCTGAGACCCCACCCCATCCAATTTATGGGCCCACTCAAGCCATTTTCAGTGGCTTTTCCATAAAAATGGCATATCTTGGCTCATGTTTTGGACTTTCATAAATCTCTCAAACAAGCAGCTTCTGGCCTCTGCATACCCAGTACCCCTTGCTAAGTGGCTGTAGGCCTAGCTCTGGTGGCATCCGACCTTGGTTCACAGCTTGGCCTCTCCTGGGCACCTCCAAGCCCAGCACAAGTAGCAGCCATCTGCACATTGCTCTGTAGCTTGTGCCAGGGAGCCCCAGGCAGGGCACAGGCAGTGGCTGGCCTTGCACCTCCCAGGAGGTCCAGAGCCAGTACAAATTGGTTGTTACAGAATAGTCATGGGGATAATGACCCTGGCATGGTAGCTCAGTTGGTTAGAGTGTTGTTCCAACATGCCAAGGTTGCAGGTTTGATCCCCAGTTAGGACACATGCAAGTATGTGCTAATGAATGCATAAATAAGTGGAATAACATGGCTATGTTTCTCTCCCCCCAAAATTAATAATTATTAAAAAAAAAAAGAGAACATGGCTTTTAGAATCCAACAGATCTGAATAAAAAAAAAAGCCAATAAAATAGTCAATAATATTCTAATTACTATGTATGGTGTCAGATGGGCACAAGACTTGTCAGGATGATCACTTAATAAGTGACATGGGCCTGACCAGGCAGTGGTGCAATGGATAGAGCGTTGGACTGGGATGCAGAGGACCCAGGTTCGAGACTCCGAGGTCGCCGGCTTGAGCGTGGGCTCATCTGGTTTGAGCAAAAGCCCACCAGCTTGAATCCAAGGTCGCCGGCTCCAGCAAGGGGTTACTTGGTCTGCTGAAGGCCTGTGGTCAAGGCACATATGAGAAAGCAATAAATGAACCACTAAGGTGTTACAACACGCAACAAAAAACTAATGATTGATGCTTCTCATTTCTCCGTTCCTGTCTGTCTATCCCTCTCTCTGACTCTCTCTGTCTCTGTAAAAAATAAAAATAAAAAAATAAGTGACATGGTCTAACCACTGGGTTGTGCACCTGGAACTAATATAATATTGTATGTCAACTGTAATTGAAAAATAAAAAATAACTAAATTGTAGTACACACATATATATATATATATATATACATTTTGAAATTTAAAAGTACTTTTTAAAATAAGGATTAACAAGCATCTCTTGGTTTAACAAGGATAACAAACCCAATTACAAACCAGGTAACAATTAATGACAAAAAAATTATGGTGTATTGAAACCTATGTGACATAGTCAATATGCTAAGCAGAAGCAGTAAATTGAATTCAAAAACCTCTCAAGATCTCTTATGTTGAAGTTATGGCATTGATTGGGAAGTAGTGGACCCTGAAAATTGGGATAGGAACGTGCAGGTGGATCTAATGTAGCTAAAGAAATTTAATGTCTAAATTCTGCTTACTTTCCTCAGCTTTTTCTCTCTGATTCAGGAAGCTGGTCTTAGCCTGGAGAAGCTGCAATGGCTTCATGAGGCAGTTATCCTGCCAGAATGCTGAAAACTGCAGGGCTTTACACAGAGGAATAACAGAGCTTATGTTTCAAATTACTCTGCCTGCTGTACTGTAAAAGATACTAGATGGCAACAGTTGACTCCAGGAGACTATTTAGGAGGCTACTACAGTGATTCAGGTGAGACAGGACAATGACTGAATCAATCTGGGGCAGTAGGGTTGATGAGAAGTGCTCAGTCTTGATATTTCTGAAGATAATGCCAGCACGACCTGCTGACTGGTTGTATGGGGCTTGTTGGGAAAGGAGGAGAGTCAAGGATGCCTTCAATGATTTTGGCTTTAGCAAATAGAAGGATGGAGTTGCCTCTATCTCCAAATGAGATGGAGAAGGTTGCAGGTGGAGCAGATTTTGGGAGAAGGTTGGGATGAACCTTTGGATCTATTAAATAGATCAAATTTGGATCTATTAAATTTCAGAGGTTAGACCTTGTAGTGAAGAGAGAGAGGCAGCAGTTCACTATATAAGCCTAGAATTTGTGAGAGAGCTTTTCATTGGAGGTCTACATTTGGGAGTCATCAACATATAAATGATGAGAATGTTCTGGCACTTAATAAGATCCTGAAGGCGCTTAATGTGATCGCAAAGGGAATAAGGGTAGATGGAGAAAGGAAAAGAAAGAGGACTGAGCTTGAGACCCCCCCCCCCCCCGACTTTAAGTCTTCAGGGAAAAGTAAAAGTAGAAGAATCAATCAGGGAAACTGGGAAGGAGGGACCGGTGAGGAAGAACAACTGGAAGCGTGTCATCCTGGAAACCACGTGAAAGGAGCAATCGATCAATCTTGTCACATGCTGAGCTGACAGACAAGTAGAATTGACTGTTGGATTTATTAACTTGAAATTCCTGATGTCTTTGTCAAGAACAGTTTCAGTGGAGGGGTGAGAGCTAAAGCTTGATTGAGTGGATTCAAGACATGATGAGGAAAAGAAGTAGAGACAGAAAATTTCCTGCAAAGGAGAGGAAAGAAAAGGTGTTGGTTGGAAAAGCAGGGTCAAAACAAATGATTTTTTTTTCTTTTTAAGATGGGAGAAGTAGTAGCATGTTTGAGTCCTGATTTAAGTGATCCAACAGCCAGTGAAAAATTAATGGTTGAGGAGATAGAGAAAAGAATGAGTGGACTGACATCTTTGGTTAGGCAGGCGGGATGAGGCCTAGTACTCAGAGAGAAGGCCTGATACCTAGGAGAATGGAAATTTCATCTGTGGATGGACTGAGAACAGAGAATGTGGGTAGATATTTTGGTAGAAGTCTATGCAAATGTTCTAATTGCTTCTATTTTCTAAGTGAAGTGAGAAGGTCAGCAGCTAAAAGCAAGGATAGTCTAAAAATTCTATGAAGATATAATAAATGTATCAGTGAAACTCATTACTTTTGAGTTTCTTCTATTAAGCAGTGTTTATATGCCAGAGTTTCACTTGAATGGAATCAATGGAGGCAAAGGTTCAGTTTGAGAAGTGCTGTAATAATGTGTACAAAGAACAGCTGCCATGTTCAGCTCATATCCAGCTGTTTGAGGTGTAACTTAAAATGAGATTTTCCCCAAACTCAGCATACGTGGAGGGAAATTTCAGAGCTTTGATCCCTTGGCAAGTGTTCTAAAAGGAGGGTAACCCATGGCAAGTGCACAAACTGCTCCCAGATAACTCACCAGAGAATTTAGGAATGGAAATCCAGTGGAAATCATTCAGACAGATTCATCTTGAGTCCAGAGGTTCAGCTCCACCCAAAGTTCAAACTTCTCTCCTCTTCTGCATCCTGTGAATTTCCTGAAGCAAATATTTGTATTTAGCCCCGTGTTTCTTCCCATTTAGCTCTGAGGTCTGTTTAGGTGTGCAAAGCCACTCAGATTTTAAAGCACTGCCTTTAAAATCTGGTGTTTCCCCCCCCCCCCCCCCCGTGACTCCCGAGAAGCAATGCGCCTTCACGGAAGTCTTAACCGGGTGCAGTGTCAGGCAGGAACTTTCTGATACAGCAGCAGCACTTCTTAAAGGGGAACAGGTTCGGAAATCGACATGTAATCACTCATTTCTCTGTTTAGAACTTTGGAATTTACAAGGAACCTCATTCATTTTGGGAAAAGAAGAGACTTGAGTAATAGTAAGAAAAAGGAAAGTTTTAGCACTGTGTTTTTTAATCTTTATCTTGAATAGTTAATCTACAAAGACAATCTGTTTTATTAGCACATTATAAGTGTGTGTGTATGTGCATGTGTACACGCACATGCATGTGAGTCTATGTGTGAAAATCTGGGTACATCCCATGACCTTTCACCCACCTTGGTATAACAGGCAATTCTACATTTAAAAAAAAAGATTTTATTTATTGATTTTAGAGAGAGTAGAGAGAGAGAGAGAGAGAGAGAAGGAGAGGGAAATGGGAAACATCAACACATAGTAGTTGCTTCTTGCATGTGCCTTGATCAGGCAAGCCTGGGGTTTTGACCAGCGACCTCTGCATTCCAGGTCAACACCTTGTACGCTGTGACACCACAGGTCAGGTGGCAAGTCCACACTTTTTTAAGTCACGGACATGGAATCTCAACTCTCTAACAGTCTAGTCAGAGGTATTAATCAACACATCAATCTCCATTCAAGATTAAGTCTCTCTCTCTTCCTCTCCCACTGGAGAGCTATTATTGATGGTCAGTCTTCTTCTCTCTTCTGCCCTGCCTTGTCCTCAGGCTGGCTGACCCCTCCAAAGTGGAAGGAGGAGGTGGAGAAAGCAGAGGCAGCAGTGTGTGCAAGAGCAGTGACTCCCGAGAGCCATTTGTTAAGTATCAGGAAAATAATCAGCTGGTTGTTAAACTGTCAGTAGCTTGAGATGCATTATGATAAGTGTATTTACATGACAGAAATTGGCAAATGCTACATAAATCCTATACTAACACACTACTGGATTAGGGAATGACCTCCAGTGGCTCTGAGCTCTCTAGGCTTGTCAGACAGTTCACCTATTCTGCCCTGACCTGGAGACTCCCATAATCAGGTACCTCTGATGTGATGGGCAGTGCATGTTCTGTGGCAGGACACTCAGAATCTTCAGTCAGATTCTGGTTTTAGATGATTACCCCACAGCTCTCCTATTGTTGAGGGTCCCTCTGTGCTCTGGACAGGATCCTTTTTGGCATCACCTCAAAACGGCATTCTTATTATATTAATTTTCAATTGATGCATTTAAAATAATTCCAGAAGATTAGTGGCTTAAAACAACATACATTTATTATCTCACTTTCCCTGTGTCAGGAGTAGAGTCAATTGCTCAGGGTCTCACAAAGTCGTGATCAGGTGTCTGATAGGCTATGTTTCCTTCTGGAGTTTGGGGTCCTCTTTCAAGCCCATGTGATTGCTGTCAGAATTCAGTTTTGAGTGGTTGTAATATTGAGTTTTCTATGTTCTTGCTAGGCATAAGCCAGGGGTATTCTCAGCTCTAAGAAGCCACTTGCAATTCTTTGCCATGCATCCCTATCATAGGCCCTTTGACAGCATGGCAGCTACTCTTTCAAAGGCAGAATGAGACTCTCTCCAGTTTGCAAAGAGGGAGTCATATAATGTAATATAATGACAGGGGTGACTATCCCATCATCTTTGCTTAATCAAGGTAGTGACATCCCATTCCTTTGCCACATAATGCAACATAATCAAGGGGATGACATCCAATCATGTTTACCATATTCTCAGCTAGAAGCAAGTCACAGGTTTTGCCCACATTCTGTGAGAGGATTGTGACTCATTGGAGGTCACCCTAAGTGTATCCATCATACTGCCATAAGTTCTATACCTGATTCCTGAGTTTTATAGACTTTTGACCCGTTGTCAGAGAGGAACACAATCTCTTCCCAACATGGACTCTGCTGTCTCTGTATTTTGTTACCAAAACAGCCTGCTGACTTCTCTTTCCTTCAGGATTTCCTGGGCAGAAGTTAGAGACAGGTTTTCTGTGTTCCACTGCAGGGACCATGTATGAATCCCTCCGGTGATCACTTTGAAGTCCATTGTCTTTGGACTTGAAGCAAAGGAAGTTGAAACTGACATTGTATCCCTGCCCTTTGGGTGGAAAAAGAACTGCTTGTCACAGTGTAAATTTCTACAAAGAATTCTCAAATCTTCTTTGCTCTTTATATTCTGACTTCTTTGTATAAATTTAATCTTGTTGATGGGCTCGAGATTCTGGTAGATACTTCAACTTCCATAATAAGAAGCCAACAGATTTCTGTGTCAAATGCATAAACTAAGAATAGCAGTATGCATATGTTATTTTAAAATGTGTAAAAATATTAGAAGAAATAGTTAAAAGAATGAGAAAAAGGTGACATTGAAAAGCAGAAATGGGCGTGGGCAAGGGTGAGGCAGGTTACTGCTATTTTTCATTGTATTCTTTGTAGCACTAATCAATTTTTAAAGAATATCTACCTGTGTGATTCGGATTTTAAACAAAATAAGCTCAATGTCAGCCTGACTGGTGGTCATACAGTGGATAGAGCATCAAACTGGGATGCTGAGGACCCAGGTTTGAAACCCCAAGGTCACCAGCTTGAGCACAGAGTTGCCAGCTTGAGTGCGGGGTTGCTGCCCTGTGCCCAAAGGTTTCTGACTTAAAGCCCAAGGTCTCTGGCTTGAGCCCAGGGTTGCTGGCTTGAGCAAGGGGCACTGGCTCAGCTGGAGCCTCCTGGCACACCTACCAGCTGATGCTTCTTTCTGTCTGACTAAAAAAAAAAAAGGAGCTGAGTCACTACTCTTTTTGGTCTTTGTCCTGTCATATGCTGCTACTGGTGGACTGAACATAGGACTTTTTATTCTTTAGTTTACTAATTTGCTAAGTGAGCACAGCAATGCTTTAAAAATTAAGAAATAGAATCTCCTGGTAAAAAATGTTTTGAGACCCTCTCAAGAAATATACTTAAAAATGGTAGTTGTGATGAACCAATTTGCTGTCAATTGGTTGAGTCAACTATTCTTTGTCTAAGTTATTTCTAGTACAAAGTTTTGGTCCATTTGAGACAATTTGGTCTCAGCTGAAAATGTATTTGCTGCACACAAACTATGTCAACATCTTGTATTTAACATGGTTTAGAGTTGAATTGTTAATTGCATGTTTGACATTCCTAGAAGTCAATCCTAACTTTAGTGGAATGCATTCTGTCTCAAATGTTCACTAATCTTCCTTATTATACTAACCTTCCTCATTAATATCTTAGGCATATTAATACATAGATATATTGAACATATAAACTTTGCAAGATAGAAAATCAAAGCCAATGCTGAAGTGTTGAAAGCAGCATTCATAGCTGGAAACAACTGGTGAGTGTAGCATGAAGCAACCTGTGTCAGTGATCATGAAGATTAGGCCACGGGCACAGCAGGGACAGTCCTCGTAATCAGCAGTCAGATTGCCAATGTTCAGGTTGAGAGGCCCGGTGCTCAAGAAACTCTCTTCTGAGCTGTACTTTTCAACATTTGCAAAGCAAATTAGAAACAAAGGCAGCTCTTCCTATTAAACTTAATTATTTTTCTATTGGAAACCGACCCAGGCCATTTTGGAAATGCACAACCCTGAATTTATTTTTGGTAGCTAATAGGAGAGTCCAATAATTTGACATAGGTGAAGTTTAGCTCCTATCTCACCCTCCTGATGTGAGTTGATGATAAAAAAAAATTCTCAAAGAAAAGTCTGAGTCATATCCAGACATTTGCCACCATTTGTTACTCAGAAGGGCCATACCAACTTACTCTTTTTTTTTTTTAAATTAATTTAGTGAGTGGAGGGAAGGTAGAGACAGATTTCTATATGCGCCCGGACCGGGATCCACCAGGTAAGCCCACTATGGGACAATGCTCTGCCACCTGGGGCTGTTGCTCCATTGCTCAGCAACCAAGCTCTTCTTACTATCTGAGGCAGAGGTCATGGAACCACCCTCAGTGCCTGGGGCCAACTTGCTCCAATCAAGCCATGATGGCTGCAGGAGTGGGGGTATAGAGAGAGAAAGAGAAAAGCGAGAGGGGGAGGAGTAGAGAAGCAGATGGGTGCTCCTCCTGTGAGCCTGGACTGGGAATCAAACCCAGGCCATCCACACATCAGACGGCACATCAGATGGACGCTGCTCTACCACTGAGATAATCAGCCGGGACTTTTTGTTTGTGTTTTTAAGAGAGAGAGAGAAAGAGAGAGAGAAAGAAACAGACAGGAAGGGAGAGAGATGAGAAGCATCAATTCTTTGTTGCAGTACCTTAGTTGTTCTTGATTGCTTTCTCATACATGCCTTGACTGGGGGGAGGGGGGGTTCCAGCTGAGCCAATGACTTGCTGCTCAAGCCAGCAACCCCTTACTCAAGCTGGTGAGCCTGAGATCAAGCCAGCAACCTCGGGGTTTTGAACCCTGGCCCTCAGAGTCCCAGGTCGATGCTTTATCCACTGCACCACTGCCTGGTCAGGCAAACTTACTCTACTTTTAAAGGCTCAGGAAGTCTTGGCTTTCTGTCTTTAGGTGATTCAACTTCATGTTACATGGAAGATTTAGTTGAGGCAGGCACAACAGTTTCCTGGAGGCAGGATTCTGTCACCCTGAGAGTTGACATCAGGCAAATACAAGTCTTCTGACCTTTCAGCTGCATACAAGACAGGGGGTCAGGCCAAAGGTCCTCTTAAATTCTTTTTCTAGAATAGAAAGTTTTTAAAATTTTTTAATTTATTTTTTAAACTTTTATTTACTGGTTTTATGAACAGAGGAAGGGGAGAGAGAGACAGGGACATTGTATGTGCCTGTATGTGCCCTGACCGGGGATCAAACTGGCAACATCCACACTTTGAGAGGATGCTCTAAGGTTAGAATCTAACCAACCAAGCCATCTGGCCAGGGCTCTTTCTTTTATTTGTATTGTAAGTTCCTTGAAACTATTTTATTTGACCTCTTTTATGTATCTAGATTGTCACTAATTTAATCACAGAGCCCATTTCTAATATTCTTTATATTAATTTCCTAAGCTTCTGGTGTAAATGGAGTAAAAGAAAACTGAAGACTCGTGCGGGCTTCTGGAATGTGGACCTCCCCACTGGCTACCAACTAACTAGCTTACTAACCATCCCTAGGGTGGGAATTTCTACGTAGGACAGAAAAATACACCCAAGACTTTATTTATATTAACACATGCTGTTTACGCTGCATTATTATTATATTTTTAAAACACAAACACAAGAACAATGCTCATTAGTTGGATTATATACGGTTGCATTTTCTCCTAAGTATCAGTTCCCCTGGAGCAGGCGAGCACATATCTGAAAATAAAACACTTGAGAAAATAATATTGCATTAATCTCTCACACTGGAGCTTGATGTTTCAGCTGTGGACCAAGTGGGAACATAAATTTTGTTGTTTCATTCCATTCTGCTTCCATTTCTGAAATAAACTTGGCAAACAGACTGCAGGCTCCTGGTCATCACTAAGCTGCCCTCAAACCACTTGAAGCTCTTTATCTTTTCTCATAGCATCAACAGGAAATTGATGTGTCACGTGTAGCATTAGTTCAAACCCAATGCCATCTTTCAAGTCAGAGACATGCTCTCTATTTCATGGCTCTGCATTCCCAGGTTAGCTCTAAAGGAAGAAATTCATCTGTCTCTCTTCTTTCTCTATTGCCTGTCTTTTTTCTTTCATTTCCTGCATAAAAAAAAAAGACCTTTTTCAATAAGATAATTGCTTGCTTGGTTCTTTGTATTGAATAGGACTAATTTAAAGAAAGTTAAATTTTCAATATTCTAGGTCTAAGAAAGATCTTCTAGCAATAGCAACTTCTGTTGTTTTGAGTGTACATTTAAAATGTTATATAGCTACAAACTATCCCCTTGGCCAAAAATGTCTCATCTGTGTAGCACCAGCCCTCGGCTGAGCCTTTTCCTGGTGCCTTTGTCTCCTTTCAGCAGGTGTCATGGATCATTAGTTTTTGTGGGCAGGCACATAAACACTCAGGCTGCCTTTGGACATTTATTCTTTCAGTCATCCATTAAATATTTACTGATCACCACTTGTCAAGCAGAAGAGGATACATATGAAAAATGAGGGAAACGCATCATTTAACCACACTGGGATACTTAATAATGGCTCTTTAACAGTAAAGCTTGAATATTTCTTTGGGGCTCCTTCCCTTACAAAATTGATTATCTGTAAAATGGCATGTTGATTCTACTTCAAAAAGCCATGGGTTAAGCTATAAGCCTAGGGGCTGAATTAACCTTAGACTCCCTCTTTCCCTTTCTTTTCTTTTTTCTCTTTCTCTTTCTTTCTTTCTTTCTTTCTTTCTTTCTTTCTTTCTTTCTTTCTTTCTTTCTTTCTTTCTTTCTTTCTTTCTTTCTTTCCTTCTTTCCTTCCTTCCTTCCTTCCTTCCTTCCTTCCTTCCTTCCTTCCTTCCCTCCCTCCTTCCTTCCTTCCCTCCCTCCTTCCTTCTTTCCCTCCCTCCTTCCTTCCTTCCCTCCCTCCCTCCCTCCCTCCCTCCCTCCCTCCCTCCCTCCCTCCTTTCCTTCCTTCCTTCCTTCCTTCCTTCCTTCCTTCCTTCCTTCCTTCCTTCCTTCCTTCCTTCCTTCCTTCCTTCCTTCCTTTTTAAAAAAAATCTAGACTAGACTGACAGCTAAATTAAGTGAAGTGAGCAAGAATTCTCCAGCTGGTACCAATTCAAAATGAATTATATCAAGAAAAAGAAACCAGATGTCCTATCTGGAAAGCACCAAAGATTGGACCTACACAGCATGGACCAGCGCAGTCTCAGGGATGGACAAGACATCAAGAATTTGGCCAAACAACCACATCTCTCCACTGTGCCTTTAGAAAACATGGATAGAAAATATCTTTGGCTCACAGAGAAGTTATACTGAGTAATGAAGCACAACTCCTGCAGTAACGTTTGACTTGCATGTACTCTAAAGCACCTTCATCTGACCCAATGGTGTTTATAGACCAGATTCTGCACACCACCATGCACTGGCTTTCTCAGAGTAGTGTCTCCATGCAGGCAAACCTTTTAATCCCTGGTTTAACAAATTCATAAATATGCAGTAACTTGAAGATTTAAGTATATAAATGCTCAGGGTCCTTCCTATCTCTACACATGTCTGAAAATGATCTTGATTTGTTCCTTGGAGATGAACCAAATACTAGTGGTGAAACATTCTCTCTCCCTTTGCTTGTATAGACATGGCCTAGCTTAAAAATAAATGTTTAGTTAAGACGATCTCCAGTTTGACCTGTCTGAATGCACAGGAAGCTGCCTTTAGTGGAGCTGTCTATGGCTATGGCTTGGAATGTCTTGGTGTAAGTTGGAATGTTTTGATGTGGATGGAACAGTGTTCCCGAGGAAAGTTCTTTCTCATTTCCTAGCTGCTCAAAGTGTAAATGTCCTTTCACACTTGCCCCAGTGTTCAACCAGTCAACATTTGTGAGTGTAATAGATACAACAGATAACGGGCAGCAGATTTTGCTTTTTCTCTTAAACCAACAAAACATATTGATGTGCTTGTAACTGATGAGTGAGGTAGGCTTATCATTCACCATTATGGCTAATCATATCAATTTGAAGTATTCACTGGGAAAAACTGATGGCTGTACTTACAAAGTTTAGCTATTTCCTCTTATTTTCCTGTAGTCAGCTAGTTCAAGGCTTTCAAGTTATGGATAGGTAAGTTGATTTATCAAGAACCAGAAGAAGGAGTTTGGTGTTGGTATTTAAATATATACCGGTATTTTATTTGATATTGGGCCAACATCTCTGCTCTGATTAACACTGGGGAACAAAATTTTTGTTGCATCCACAAAAACACTTGTTCTAACCTAATTCGAGTGTGCTGATCTCAAATCTGACATTAGTTTTTCTCTGTAAGCTACAGGTTTTTTTGCAATTCAAGATTTTAGGTTTTCATTTTATTGTAAAATTTTCAACATTTAGTTTAACATAATGAAGTAGAATGTCTTCTTGGGCGTCATCTTTGTGAAAATATAATAATTTATATAATGCAGTAAATATACTAATACACTGAAAAATATGATTGCATCAGAATTTGTCTACAATTTCAAAATAGAACATATTAAAACACTTATTTTAATCATAAAATTTGTGCAAAACTTATTTAAATTCTATTTAGGCAAAAATTTGTAGCTCTTGGTTTGTGTACTTGTTGAGGACAATCTCGTTTGATGCTCCAGCAGTAGTCTGCTCATCACTAACAGCTCCAAGATTTTCATGAGACTTATCAAGGTGACTGTTCAGGAAGTGAATCTTAATGCTCATGTTACATCCAATGTCGTGGAAAGCCAACAGCATCCTTTGAACCAGAAGTTCATAGTTTTCTGCTTTTTTGTAGCCAAGGAAGTTCTTTGTAACTGCCACAAAAGACTGCCATGCTGCTTTCTCCTCCTTATTCATCTTCCTGGCAAATTCTTCATCACGTATGAGGGTTTGAATTTGAGGTCCATCGAATACACCTGCTTTTATCATCTTGAAAGATAAGGCAGGAAAAGCAGAAATAATATGTTGAAAGCATTCACTTTCTCTATTCAAAGCCTGAACAAACTGCTTCATTAAGCCAAGTTTGATGTGAAGTGGGGGAAAAATGACCCTGTCTCAATTAACTACAGGTTCATTCACAATATATATTTTTAAATTTTTTAAAATTTATTTATTTTTTACAGAGACAAAGAGAGAGTCAGAGAGAGGGATAGACAGGGACAGACAAACAGGAACGGAGAGAGATGAGAAGCATCAATCATTGGTTTTTCATTGCGCGTTGCAACACCTTAGTTGTTCATTGATTGCCTTCCCACATGTGCCTTGACCGCGGGCCTTCAGCAGACCGAGCAACCCCTTGCTGGAGCCAGCGACCTTGGGTCCAAGCTGCTGGTGGGCTCTTCCTCAAACCAGGTGAGCCCGCGCTCAAGCTGGTGACCTCGGGGTCTCGAACCCAGGTCTTCCGCATCCCAGTCCGATGCGCTATCCACTGAGCCACTGCCTGGTCAGGCCATTCACAATATTTTGCCTCCCTATTTCCAGAGCTTCATGTTTTGGCCACTCCTTCTGTGTCCAGTGTTTTTCCTGAGCTCGGCTGTCCTACAAACACAGAAAGCAAGGATACTTCATGAAACCTCTCTGTTGTCCTAGCAAGAAATTTATCATTTTTCGGTCTATACAAATGATCCAGTTATACTCCTCATACTTCAGAAAGTCAAGGAAAATTTTTATGTCATTCTTACTAAGTCATTCAATTCGGGTTGGCTAAAGTGCTGAAGGGTTAATGACTGCTTGGCATCAGAAGACACTTCAGATTCCACAACCATTTCCTCATACATCTTATCAAAATACACTTGATCACCATGCTCACTTTCTTTGTCCTTAGAAAAAATAAAACCATTGAAAACTGGAACCAGGAGTGTCTCAGAGTGTAGGATAGGTCATATTGCTGAAGGAATATTAGGATATGCGATCATATGCCGTTTTTTCTTGCCGATGTCCTCTGTATGGGTCAGACAGAATTTCTGACCCAGTCACAGCTGTGGTCCTTTGGTATGGGAATACCAAGACATTCCTTTGTGTTTTCCTTTTGTCCAGTCACAAAGCATTTCCTCACAATTATGACACACAATATGAGGAGCCCAATTCCTGTCTTGATCACCAAGGGGAACTTGAAAATAGGCAATATATGCATGTGTCACAAATGATGAAATATTGCGCCTTTGACGTTGAAGTGTGTAACAGCTACATATATAACAGAAGGTGTCAGGACTATTGTTACATTTACGCCTACTCAAAGAAGCCATGATTCAATCTTAAAACAAAATAAAAGGGTGTTTTTATAAGATAATAACTTTTTACATTTAAAAACAACTACAATTATGTAAAAGTGATATTTGTAAAACATTAATTGCCTTGTGGTTATGTTCAATCCAAGAGTCATTGCCTTTTAACTCCAATTTAAAAACCAATGCATGCCATTAACTGTAACAAAAAGAAATTAAAATTGCATAAAAACTAGAGCATGCACCAAAAAAAATTTTTCAGATTTGGAATCAGTGATGCAGAAATATATAGAAAGAGTTCTAAAACCTCATGCAACAAAAAGTGAAAAAAAAATTGTTCCCCAGTGTAATTAATTTCTTGACTTTGTAAAGTGCAACATGAGGTTTGAGTGGGATTTCCCCTATTGACTCAGAATCACCAGTAAGACCCAAAACTGAGAATGTACCCAAAATTCTAAGCCCTAAGAAATGCACCTGCTGAGATCTGCTGTCTTTTTGCTGAGATCACTAGGAAGAATAAATTCAGCAGACTTGGTGTTACCACTCCACTATTCCTCTGTTGCTGATATGAGAAAACGGAGAAGTAAACCTCCCCCCCTCCTGTGTGTGTGTGTGTGTGTGTGTGTGTGTGTGTGTGTGTGTTCACAGATGTGCATATATATGCACTTGCATGTTGGGAAGGGACTGTTGGATGGAGAGGTCACTAGATTTTTCATCCTCCACATTGGCAGGTGTCCCTTTTCAAGAGATACTTAACTGAAATGGCTCCCACATGTATATGTTGCAGACCTGGAACTGGCCAAGGGAAGTCAAAGTTTGGGAGCAAGTGTCTCTAGAGCAGTGGTTCTCAAACTTTTTGAAGTCGGGGTGCATTTAAAATCCTACAAATAATTGTAGGCGCACTACATACTAATTTCTAAGAAGTATGTTATAATAATTAAGTCAAATATTAAAGAAAAAAGATTAAAGTCCAAGCGTCCTTTTATGGCAGGGGTCGGAAAACTTTTTGGCTGAGAGAGCCATGGACGTCACATATTTTAAAATGTAATTCCATGAGAGCCATACAACGACCCATGTACAGTATGCATTATCCAATAAAAATTTGGTGTTGTCCCAGAGGACAACTGTGATTGGCTCCAGCCACCCGCTACAATGAACGTGAGCAGTAGGAAATGAATGAATTGTAATACATGAGAATGTTTTATATTTTTAATGTTATTATTTTTTTTGTTAAAGACTTGTCTGCGAGTCAGATGCAGCCATCAAAAGAGCCACATCTGGCTCGTGAGCCATAGGTTCCTGACCCCTGTTTTATAGTAATTAAATGAAATAAATATGACAAAATTAAATTTATTCTGACATTAAAAAACATTTTTATGTTACATTTTTTGAGTTATGCTTTTTAGAATTCATAAAAAAGAGGGGTAAAAAAATTAAAAAACAACAAAAAAATTATCTTTTTATATATATAAATACATTCTTAGTAAAATTAGTAAATTTGGCAGGTCCTGGCAAGAATGTGTTAGGTTTTTTTATTCCTGTGTTTATGAGAAACATGAGGCTGATATTTCCTAGCAATTTCTTCAATGTTTGGGCATATATTTGAAAGGCAAACTCTCATTTCCTTGTCAATACATTGAAGAATTCCTCTCTTCTTACTCTTAATTGTGTTGAGTGCAGAAAACCCCCACCATACGTATCATCTTAACTTTACACAAAACAAAGGATAGAAGAAACTTGCCTCCAGTCTTTCTGGGGAACATGAAGGGTTAACAATCCAGCACCACAGCTTAACAGCCTTTAGCAACCTAATCAGGCAAGTGAGGTTGGGGGTTGGGCAGCCTATCAGTTTACAGCCGATTCCCCACACCTCTGTCCCCCAAAAACCTAAACTCCAAAAACCCTGTTGGTTTTTTGGTCCCCAACAGGCAATATTTTTCTGGAATACCATACGGCAGTGGTCCCCAATCTCTGGGCCATGGACCGGTACTGGTCTGTGGGCCATTTGGTACTGATCCGCAGAGAAAGAATAAATAAGTTACATTTTTTCCATTTTATTTATATTTAAGTCTGAACAATGTTTTATTTTTTAAAAATGACCAGATTCCTCTGTTACATCTGTCTAAGACTCAGTCTTGACATTTGTCTCGGTTACATGATACATTTATCTGTCCCACCCTAAAGGCCAGCCCGTGAAAATATTTTCTGACATTAAACCGGTCCGTGGCCCAAAAAAGGTTGGGGACCACTGCCATAGGGCACACCTGGAAATATTCTAGGACACACCAGTGTGCCCTGGAACATACTTTGAGAACCACTGCTCTAGAGGAATCCCCCAGTAAGGGACAAAAGAATGTGCTACAACAATGCTATAGGAATATTCTATGAAGATATGCAGAATTAGAAAAACAATTAAAGACAGCAAGGCTCCCTAGGGCGAAAGCCCTGAGCCGATGAGAGTCCAGGGGCCTCTCTGACCTTGTACTGAAAACAACAAAACATCAGGAACAGAATTCAGCAATAGAAATGTTCAGACTCTCAAAACAGAGATTAAAAGTTAGCATGTTGGCCCTGGCCGGTTGGCTCAGCGGTAGAGCGTCAGCCTAGCGTGCGGAGGACCCGGGTTTGATTCCCGGCCAGGGCACACAGGAGAAGTGCCCATTTGCTTCTCCACCCCTCCGCGCGCCTTCCTCTCTGTCTCTCTCTTCCCCTCCCGCAGCCAAGGCTCCATTGGAGCAAAGATGGCCTGGGTGCTGGGGATGGCTCTGTGGCCTCTGCCTCAGGCACTAGAGTGGCTCTGGTCGCAATATGGCGACACCCAGGATGGGCAGAGCATCGCCCCCTGGTGGGCAGAGCGTAGCCCCATGGTGGGCGTGCCGGGTGGATCCCGGTGGGGCGCATGCGGGAGTCTGTCTGACTGTCTCTCCCTGTTTCCAGCTTCAGAGAAATGCAAAAAAAAAAAAAAAAAGTTAGCATGTTCCTTGCCCTTTACTTCACCCCCTGAAAACTTCTGCTGTCTGCTTCCTTGAGTAATTTGTACTGGCTAATAAATATCTAAGCAAGGCTGGGGACAGGGCCTCAGTCTTTATAACTACTGTCTGGGGCTGTTGCCTTCCCTCAGCCCCTCAGAGCATTTCATTCTGTCTCTGAGTAGATCATTGTTGCCATGACACAATGCCATCTGGGGCTAGCCAGAGATGAGGCCCCATTTTGTAAGTAACTATAAGTGTCTACAGCTGTGACTTAGAAGAAGAATGCTGGTGAGGGAAGAGCATATTGGAGCCATAGTCAAGCAGGGATGGCGATTAAGGGGAGGCATGCAACATTTCCCTGTCCTGCTCCAACTCTAGATGACATATTACAGGGAAGAGGAGGAAGGCGCAAGGCATCTGTTGAAGACCATGCTACTGGCTGGGTAAAGGGAGAAGAGTGTGATGAATTGGATATAGCATTCTATCTTAATCAAATAAAATGACTAAAAATCATGGAGCAGGGCTAAGACACTGTTGTTGTTGGAGGGAGGTGGGGGTCTTGACCTAGCAGAGTAGTTACTGGAAGAAAATAAAATGTTTTCATATTCATAGCCTAATGAGTTCACACTCTGGTTACCTTCTTATTGCCTTCTAGTCCATTGTTCTTGCTACTTGCTGCCTCCAGCTAAATGTTGTCTCTCACAGAATTCAATACTGTTCAGAACATATTAAATATTCGAATCTATGTCTTCTGTATCTCAATTACACAAACCTTTGGGATTTGAGTCAAATCCTTTTTTTCCCCAGAAGCCTTCTTTGACAGCCCCAAGCCCACTTTCTAACCTGCCTTTTTCCCAATTGTTCTCCACCATTTTGACATTTTCTGGAATCCATCCTTGCTTTTTATTCCACTTGACTACACCCTAGTTCAGGACCTCATCAAAGCTTATCTCTGAGATGCCACATACTACTTAAGGCCAACTGGCTGAACATCTGACGCATTTGGCAAACCTTGTACTCTGAAACAGCAGCAGGAGTTCAGAGGAATATGTTTTTTTAAATTTCACAAGACTGTTAGCTCACCAGGTGTGTACTTATGAGGTCATAAATATCATTTTCTAAGTTGCATCAAGATGACCCTGTACTTTTTAACCATCCCTCTCCCCACCCTAGTTTCTTCTGACTTCAAATTACCCTGTTCCTGGCTGACAGATCAATTATATTTTTAACTCAGGAAATTTTTTTTGTACATGGAAGTCACCATCAGGGTCACGAACAGCATTATGTATATCAGATATTGTTGGAGAAGGGCTGAGAAGAGACAGCCTGGGTGTGCAGTGGGATGAAAAACTTCCTAGCGCCATGATTCTCAGACTTTAATTTGTACACAAATCACTAGTGATTCTTATTAAAATTCACATTCTGATTCAGAAGGTCTGGGTTACTTGCGATTCTGCATTTCTTTTCTTCTTTTTAAAATTTTATTTTAAAGATTACATTTAAAGGGATGACATTGAGTACATAGGCTTCAGGCATTTAAACTGTTGATTATGTTGTACACATATCACCCAAAGTCAAATCATTTTTTGTCACTGTATATTAGTCCCTCTTTACGCCCTTTCCCCCACCCCTCCTCCACAATCCCTACCCCTGGTAACCAATTCATTTTTATCTGTCCATAAATCAGTCTTATGTACCACTTATGTGTGAAATAAATTCTGCATTTCTTACATGTGCTTAGGTGATGCTGACGATGCTAGTCCAAGGACCACACTTTAAGTAACAAGCAAATCTCATTTAATCCTCACAAAGTTCCCTATGAGGTGGGTGTTATTTATTTATTTATTTATTTATTTATGATAGAGACAGAGAGAGGGATAGACAGGCAGGAAGGGAGAGAGATGAGAAGCATCAATTCTTCATTGTGGCACCTTAGTTCTTCATTGACTGCTTTATCATATGTGCCTTGATTGGGAGGCTGAGTAAGTGACCCCTTGCTCAAGCCAGCGACCTTGGGCTTCAAGTCTTGTGAATCTGGGTCTTCTGCATCCCAGTTCGATGCTCTATTTATTGTGCCACCACCTGGTTGGGGACATGGCTGTTATTTTATTTTATTTTTTTTTAACAGAGACAGGAGAGAGATTCAGAGAGAGGGATAGACAAGAACAGACAGACAGGAATGGAGAGATGAGAAGCATCAATCATTAGTTTTTCGTTGCATGTTGCAACACCTTAGTTGTTCATTGATTGCTTTCTCATATGTGCCTTGACCATGGGCCTTCATCAGACCGAGTAACCCCTTGCTGGAGCCAGCAACCTTGGGCTCAAGCTGGTGAGCTTTTTGCTCAAATCAGATGAGCCTGCGCTCAAGCTGGCGACCTCAGGGTCTCGAACCTGGGTCTTCCGCATCCCAGTCCAACGCTCTATCCACTGTGCCACCGCCTGGTCAGGCATGGCTGTTATTTTTAATCCTACTTATGAATAAATAAATTAATGGTGCTTCACCAGGTCGTGGTGCAGTGGATAGTGTCATCCTGGGATGTTGTAGACCCAGGTTTAATTTTTTTTTTTACTGATTCATTTTAGAGAGGAGAGAGAGAGAGAGAGAGAAGGGAGGAGCAGGAAGCATCAACTCCCATATGTGCCATGACCAAACAAGTGCAGGTTTCGAACTGGCAACCTCAGCATTCCAGGTCGACGTTTTATCCACTGCGCCACCACAGGTCAGGCGAGGACCCAGGTTTAAAACCTTAAGGTCACTGGCTTGAGCATGGGCTCACTAGCTTGAGTGTGGGCTTGCAGCCTGAACATGGGATCATAGACATGGACATGACTCATGGTCACTGGCTGGAGCCCAAAGGTCGCTATCTTGAAACCCAAAATCACTGGCTGGAGTAAAGGGTCACTGGCTTGGCTGGAGCTCTCCCCCACTCAATCCTGTTAGGGCATGTATGAGAAAGTAATCAATGAACAACTGAAGTGTCACAACAAAGAGTTGATGCTTTTCATCTCTCTGGCTTCTTATCTGTCTGTCCTTGTCTGTCCCTCTCTGTCTCTCTAAATAAAAGAAAGAAATTAATGGTCAAATGAATGAAATAATTTATTCAAAGTCACATACCTTTTAAGTAGAGGAACAGGGACTCAAGTTCAGGTTTGTTTGATTCAATATCTCTTTTTAACCACTAGACACTCTTCCTTCTAGAAAGGTTGGGCAGAAGAGAATGGACCTAAGGAAGGAATTCCATTCAGAAAGTAATACATCCAAACCTGATGATGAATGGGTTTGATTTTCTCAGTCAAGTTGGTGAGGGAGTCACTTGTTAGTAGACACAGAGCCTGGAGGAGTGGGAATGAAAGGCTCACAGAGAGTTTGGATGGTTTGGAGCAGCTGCGGGGAGCCATGTGCTAAAGAATCAGCAAGAGGAACAACAGGGCTGTCTGCAGAAGGGAGGGCACTATCAAGCTGGGTAGATTCTACTGTGCCTCCTAAGCTTCACATTAGAATCACCTATACATCTTTTCCAACTTTCAACACCGAGGAGATACCCCAAACGAATCAAGTCACAATCTCTGGGGCTGGGATATAGTATCAATATTTTTTTAAAGTTACCCAGATGATTCTGAAGTACAGGTAATGTTGGGAACCACTCCTGTATACTAATTGCTTCTAACACCAAAGGGGTAAAGTCTTTTAATTATTTATAAAGAGTCCAAAAAAGCATTAAATAATGGTTTTGGGGTTTGGAATACTTCAGGGATTGTCAGACTTTTTCTCTATAGAGTCAGGTAGTAAAAACAAGAATTTTAAGCTACACAGGCCAAGAGACAAAATTGAGGCTATCATATAAGTACTTATATAGCAAGAGAGAAAATAAATGTGTATAAAATTTCTATTAATGAAATGTAAAACTTTATAGACACCAAACTTTGAATTTCATATAATTTTTATGTTGCAAAATATATATTTTTATTTTTTTCAACCATTTAAAAAAATGAAAATTATTCTTAGCTTGCAGGACTTATAGAAATAGACAGTGAGCTGGATTTGGCCCCACAGTTGAAGGAGTAAAGTTTGCTGACTCCTAGTATAACTAATGATATACCTTGTGGAAGCCAAGGAAGCTGTCAAATATATGCATTTAAGTAAAAATTTATCAGTATTCAAAAGAGTGCCTGACTTGACTAGCAGTAAAACTGTCCTTTGAAAAATCATTATATTTCTAAGGACAAGGTACAAATTGAATGACAACATTTTAAGGCAAAGCCTACTTTTACTCATATTTTTCATAATAAATTAAAAATAGCTGGCTGAAAATATGGACAATTGACACAGTCTACTACCTTAAATAGTGTGTTTTATAAATAATTCATAATACTTTAAGAATATCTGATAAAAATATAAATAGGATTTTGATTTAATTTTAAAACATCTTGGTGTTTAGCCAGATGTTGCTTCTCTCCAGCCCTGACTTGTCAAGAGTCCCGGCTGGAGGGTGCAGCCTTTTGTTTTTCTATATTGTGTGTTTGGATGCAGAGATTACAGGCCAGAAAAATTGCCATTTTACAAAAATGCTGTCAGTATCATCAAATGAGTAGTCTGGAATACATTAGAAAGGTCACAGAAATCACTCTACTGCCTTGAGGCATTTTATATTATTAGCCCATCTGAATTATTGTTGTAATAGCTTCAGATAAAATTTCTCATTAGCACAAAACATGAAAAACATTTAAAGAAAGAATAGATTTACTTACAAATGCATAGTTGTTCTTTTAATTTCTGTGTATGAAAATGTTCAATTGCTACTAAAAGTTACCAGAAAATAAAAAGCTGCTCCAGTTGGAATTTGTCTACCTTGAGAAATTGCCAGGTGTTGAAGGGTGCCCTCTGCTGTTAATTATATTTATTACAGCAAAATTTGATTTAGGTTGTGTTGGACCCTTCCTTGAACCTATTCAGTTTTTTAATGTTTCTATGATGATTGTACATTTCACATAACAAAGACAACAGAAGTTCCACAATGCTGGCTGGGATGGTTAATAACCTGTCAATTCTGCCCTTTTTGAACTATAGGATAGCATGAGAACATCTGGCAATTTTCTATTTCCATGTTAGAGTGAAGTTTTGACCTCTATTTCACTTTCAAATGGGTCTCTTTGGCAGAATAAGTCTGCTTTCTCAGTTAACTTCACCGTTGGCATCCTTATAGTGCATAGGAGGCTTTAAGTCCAATGCTTTAGGAGGTACTTGTGCAGTTGTCAGAGGAGCTACACCAGCTCCGGCACCTTTAATCACCTTTGCTCTCTTCTCCTGTTCATTAACTGTGACTGCTCCCTGAATCTCACTTCTTGGGCCTCTAATTTTTAAAACTTTTCTATATTTGTTGCACTGAGGGCTCACTGATTCTCACAATTCTAATTTTCATGTCTAAACTCTTAAGCTGTGTCACCTCCTGGGCCTTGGAGGGAGGCGCAGGGACCAAGTGTTTTATTAGATGCCTGCTACATGAGCACATGGTATGTATGCATATATACATATAATATATACCCACGTATGAAAAAAATATATAACATAAAGTATATATTATATAGAATATGAAATAGTAATATAAAAGTAGATATAAAATGTATCACTTTGCCTCTCTTTTTTCACTGGCATCAGACTATCTTCACTCCCTGGGACTCAATTCTTGGGAAATAGTTTTCCAGCATCTGTGAGTCTAAATTTATTCCTGTGCTTTCTATCCCCACAACCATCATAAAGATCTCATCACTTCACATCTGGATGGTGGTTTTAACATTTTAACTCTTCTTTCTTGACTCCATTATCAGCATCTTTTTTTTTTTACTATTGGCCCTACATGATTTTATCACACCTCTCTTGGTATAAAGCACTTCTTGAATCATTTCCCTCCCCTGTGAAAATAACACTGCAATGGTTCTCCATCACTTAAACGTTCAGTCACAAATGTTTCACCCTGATATTTAAATTCTGGCTTTATCCCTCCAGCCTAATATTCTGCTCCAATAAGGCCATTCCTGCCGGCCAGCCTCTTCATTGCCTCCTCTCCTTCCCTACACTGGGCCTTGCATGCCTACCTTGATTCTTTCTCATTACATTCTTGTCTAAAATGTTTTCTTTCTATTTGCCAAAATACAATTCTCACTTAAAATATGAATATTTCTATAAAATCTTACATAATATTTAGTCAACATTGATATGATCCTTTCTCAACTACCTGTTTCTCATTTATTATTGGTTCCATGCATTATGGTATCATAGTATCTTATATTATTTAATTTGATGTTAGTGTGTATTCTCTTGGAAACTTTTAACTGCTTCTTTAATATATATTGTGTCACCTGCAAGACTATATGCTTCTGAGGATAAGTATATAGCCTGGTACTTCAGTGTACTTAAGTACTACACTGAACTTAATCAATGACCTGAACACTCTGGACTTCATTTTCTTCTGTAAAATGGAGGTAATGATACCTCTCTATCTATCTCATTTTGACACTTGAAACTAAAATGAAATAATGTGGATAAATGGATCAAAGCTTTCCAACTCATTTGTTACCACTAATGATGATGCATAACTTGCTTTTCTTCTGAGTTATCACCTAATATAGTGTCATGGAACTTCTTTCTGTGAATAGAACTAATTACCAAAGAGGGTCACAGACACCATGAGAAAGGACATTGTCTCTCTGAGGGCACATCAGATCTGCCAAAGTAAAAGACTGAAGTCAGTATTCTCAGCTCAGCTCTTTATTCCTCCACCCATAAACTTCCATAGTGCCTATTTTCATTCATACAAAGGCTCTTGAAAAATTAGTCTGTTCTTCCTGTTTGTACTATAGCAATTAGGAGTCAAAACTCACACGTATACAGAAATTGCTCTCTAAATATGATCAGAGGCACTCTCATTGTTTGAACAAATAGCTACTCTTCAGTTGTCATCCTTCTAAACCTCTCTGGAGCATTAGTTGCCACTTAATAGAGTTGTGAAATAAGATTTGATGAAGGAGAGAGATGTTTCAATGAAAGAGATTGCAACAGAAAAGACCGATTTAACTATATTATAATGAAGGATGTCTCCACATCAATAATTTCATAAACAGCAAAAGAGGGCAAACAAAAACTTTGAAAATATTTGTTATGTAGTTGACAATCATGTTATTTTCCCTTATATTAAAACCTAGAAATAATATGAAAAAGAATAAACAACATAATAGGAAGATTGGCAAATGTTACCAATGTACAAATCACAGAAGAGAAAATACAAATATTACATAGATAATATCATGTTCAACTTCACTAAAAATCAGTCAGTGGTCAGTTTTAGGTTCCATATTTTTTCCTTTTGAAATGTTTTAGAAGTATATTTAACTTCTTTTGAACAGTTTCCATAAAGAAAAACTCTTATTGTGAAGTTCTTTAGGTTGAGTCCAAAATGAGGGACCATCTTCCCTATGTTTGCTTGAGGGAGTCAACTGGGCACAAACTTTTCTTTTTCCAGGAATGTAATAAGGCATGTGCACCCCAACACCAATCCTGAAGACAGTATTAGCTTACAAAGACATGTTTCCACCAAGTTATGTCATCAGTAAAGTATAGCTACCATCCCTCATCCAAGAAGGAACAGACTCCAAGGAAGATGGACAAATCTTGTCAGGTGTTGTTGAAAGAATGAGTGATGGGTTGTTTAGGAAGGCAAAGAACAAGGAGAAATCAATTCTTTTTAATATTGTTTTGTGTCAATATTAAAGGTTAGTATCCTTGATTCAGGTTATAGCTCTACCCAGGGATAGGTGAGCTGCCAGCAATAAAATCATGTTGCCAAGAACTTTCATACTGCCTTGAACCATTTTTTCCCTCCCATATATTATGTGAAAGGTTTAGGATACGCAAATCCATAGAGATAGAAAATAGGTTGGTGACTGCTTGCAACGGAGGGGGCTGTGTGAAAATGGGGAGTGACAGCTAATGGGTATGGGGGTTTTCTTGGGGGGGGGGTGATGAAAATGTTCTAACACTGATTGTTTTAGTAGTTGCATACCTTTGTGAATATACTAAAAACTATTGTATACTTCAAATGGGTGAAATGTATGGTATGAATGTGAATTATATCTCAATGAAGCTGTATTTTAAAATGCTACACAGCCTGACCGGGTGGTGGCGCAGTGGATAGAGCATCGGACTGGGATGCGGAAGACCCAGGTTCGAGACCCCGAGGTCGCCAGCTTGAGCGAGAGCTCATCTGGTTTGAGCAAAAGCTCACCAGCTTGAGCCCAAGGTCGCTGGCTTGAGCAAGGGGTTACTCAGTCTGCTGAAGGCCCGTGGTCAAGGCACGTATGAGAAGGCAATCAATGAAAATTAAGGTGTTGCAATGCGCAATGAAAAACTGATGGTTGATGCTTCTCATCTCTCTGTTTCTGTCTGTCTGTCCCTCTCTCTGACTCTCTCTGTAAAAAAAAAAAAAAATGCTATACAATGTAAGTCATAACAGTTTGTTCTAATATTTTTATTTATTCTTTACCACAACTGGTATACCAATATTGCACCAATATTTCTCAGCTCCCAGTTCTAAGCTAGAGAAAAAGGTATACAATAAACTTTTTGTGAATTCTTATATCAAAAGATTTCTTGGGAATTTTTTTACAAAGGCAAATCATCAGTTTAGTTTTGTTGCAAAAATCATAGAAAACCATATGAACATAAACATCTGTGACTGGACCTGAGAGTAGCGCCTACCTGTGGACTCTTCTAGGTCAGCTTCTCATCTGATTAGTCCGCTCTTACTGTCATCCGTGGGGTTTGTCCAATCTGTAGTAAATGCTGAAAAAGTAAACCCTTCCTAATTCTTCATTTCTCCAAAATAATTTATTATGTTTCCAGGAAGAAATCTGCTTTATGTCTAAGATTTTGTTCTTAGAATCTATTTTGTTTGGGGACTCATAACTTAGCAAAAGTTATTGTCCTAAAAAAAAAAAAGAAAAAGAAAGAAATCAATCTGGCCTATAGCAATTTGCTCACTAGATTTTAATACATTTTTATTTATCTTCTTATAACACATTGAAAAGTTTGTAAGGATAAAATGTTGTGTTTTATTTAGTTTTATGTCTTGTGGGTGTCACAGTCAAGATGCAGCAAATGTTTTATTGAATGATGAATCAATAAATGAATGCAGAAAGGATGAGCAGAAATACTGGCATTTATCTGATACATGAGACACAAAGACAGCCACTCTGCTTTGGGTGAATATTACTCAGAGCCTTGGCAGGCTGCAACAGTGAGGTTTTTAGTATTTACAAGTCATCTTTGAGGGCTCACGGCAAATTGGAATTTGTAATCAATTTGAATTTCACGAGTTTTTTTTTTTATACTTTTTTTTTAAAGATATTTGACTTTTTATTATTTATTTTATTTTTACAGAGGCAGAGAGAGAGAGAGAGAGAGAGAGAGAGAGAGAGAGAGGGGTATAGACAGGGACAGACAGGAATGGAGAGAGATGAGAAGCATCAATCATCAGTTTTTCGTTGTGACACCTTAGTTGTTCATTGATTGCTTTCTCATATGTGCCTTGACCAAGGGCCTTTAGCCGAGAAACCCCTTGCTCAAGCCAGAGACCTTGGGTCCAAGCTGGTGAGCTTTTTGCTCAAACCAGATGAGCCCGCGCTCAAGCTGGCGACCTCAGGGTCTGGAACCTGGGTCCTCCGTGTCCCAGTCTGACGCTCTATCCACTGCGCCACTGCCTGGTCAGGCGAATTTCACGAGTTTTAACAAAGACAGAATTGTGGGAGCAAATCTCTTAGTGAAAGTGAGCTGAATTGGCCACCTGTCAATGGTATGGAAAATTGGTATGCAAGGGTCTCCTTAGCTTCTCATCCTGGAAAGAGAGAAGAAATAATTAATTGTATTATAGATTTTGGAAATTCCAGCAGCCTTCTAGCAGTAACGCTTGAGCATTACCAATATCTATACTACCAAAAGGGATTAAAAATTACTATAAAGTCAATATAAGCCTGACCTGTGGTGGCGCAGTGGATAAAGCGACAACCTGGAAACGCTGAGGTTGCTGGTTCAAAACCCTGGGCTTGCCTGATCAAGGCACATATGGGAGTTGATGCTTCCTGCTCCTCCCCCCTTCTCTCTCTCTCTCTCCCCTCTCTATAATGAATAAATAAAATCTTTAAAAAAAAAATTAAAAAAAAAATTCTTAAAAAAAAAAAAAAAGTCAATATAAAATAGGGATTGTGGCCCTGGCCAGTGGCACAATGGATAGAGCACTGAGGCTGCTGGCTAGATCCCCAAGGTTGCCAGTTGGAGCCCCAATCAGGGCACATGTGAGAAGCAATCAATGGCACAACTAAATGGAATAATAACGAGTTGATGCTTCTATTTCTTTCTCTCTTCCCTCTCTTTTCCTCTCTCTTTCTTTCTCTCTCTAAAAAAAAAGATTGGGGGGATTGTGATAGGATTAGGTGGATTAAGAGACAACTACATAGACACTGAGCAGACCCCCTCCACTTCAGCTACCTGCAGTGTGTATCGTGGCCTCATCAGAAGTCACTGAGACTTCAGGTCATCCCATTTATTTGGGTTTGTTCAACTGCACCGCATGCCTTGAGGCCTTGATCCGCTGTGCCAACTGCAATCCTCCACCACCACCACCTGAAAGAGTGTAGGTGAAACCTGGTCCAAGAAGAGGACTGAAGAAGGCTAAATCCCAAAGGTGCACACGTCTGGCAGCAAAAGGGCTATGTGGTGGGTCCTGGTGGGATTGTAAATCAGCACGGTTCAGCCATCCAACCCCTGCCTCTCTCCAGTTGTTTCATACCTCAAACAACAGCATGACGTGTGAGGATTCCTTTCTCTTTTTCTTCCTCAGGAAAGAATAAAATTTTACTTTTCTTCCTTTATTATCTGCTGTCTTTTTATAGATGAGAGCAGTGTCCCCTTTCCACGTTTCTAGGGCAGACCCTGACAGGCTGATAACTTCGAAGGTTTTCTTTCTAAGTGTGCACACTCACTTTTGGGGGCAAGCTGGATTTTCCTCTTTTTCTTTTTGGCTAACTTATCCTGAGTCAGCTTGTACATGCTGACCTAGTAACTTAATTACCTTTTGACATATTGAGGAATCTGAGTTTCTTCAACACTATTACAAACACCTAAATTTTACTGGTATAGACACTCGGCTGCCTCATTTTCTTAGTAATTCCTTTCTTATTCAAAGTTTCTTCTCACTGGACAGGGGAGCTCAGGGAACTAGCTGAACATCAGGACATGTTGGATGGAAGAAAAGGAGAGACTGCGACCATCTGTTAACCTTCTTTGATGACCTAGTGAAGAGGCCTCAGTTCAATCTGCCAAAGCGCCCATTAGCTAATGGAGAACGGAGGCTGCGTGTTTCAAGAGCTGAAGCAGGAGGCTAAGCTGGGCAGGACCCGCTCCTATTAATTCATCACCAACAAAAATATTTGTTATCTGTCTAAGGACCGGGAATACTAACAGGAGAGAGATGAATTGTTTTGCCCTTGAGGCACTCATGGTGCCCCAAGGAAGACAGACAAAAATCAACAATGGTGGGAGGTGCTGTGATTGAAGCAAGCTGTGGGCATTGGCAGGGCGTGGGGAGGCTGGGCATACCTCACAGCAGATCTGGGGCACTGAGCGGGGAGGGGCAGCAAATGCAGGGAGCCCCACCCCCAGCCATCTGGTAGTTAAAAGACAAATAAAACATCTTGAACTTAAACCTTCCCGTTTGGAGATGTTGCAGACTTCATGTCCTTGAGTCTCAAATGTAAAGAATATGCTCTCAGAGATGAAGTTTCCCCTGCTGTTTTGCAGGAAGCCAGCTATGACCCCCTGGCAGCTTTTGATCTAGGAAATAATCCTTGTTTGTTTGCTCTGTAATCACAGAGAGTTTAAGCAAAGTCTTTTCATAACAACAGCAACGGGAATAGTTGTTCTTTTAAATATTCCCTGCATTCCGTATTATCTGTTAGGTACTTTGCATACAATTTTTTAAAATAAAAACCTTGCAAAGTAGTATTATTTTACTTATTCTGCAGAAAAAAATAGAGTTATAGAGCAGTTAACTTAATAGTAAGTTTTGGAAAAAAAGTGTTAGTCTGATATTCTGCCTCTTCATAAATCTCTGCTTTCAGTTATATTAAACCTGCAAATGACAGTGTCTTTGTCTAAGTTATCAGTGCCTGCAAATACTTCCTGAGATGTCTCTAGGTGGCTTTTAAAATGTTTTTAAATGCTTGTTTATTTTTAAGTTTTTCAGAATAAGTTATTGAGTAGGGCCCTGGCCAGTTGGCTCAGTGGCAGAGCATTGGTCTGGTGTGTGGATGCCCTGGGTTCAATTCCCGGCCAGGGCACACAGGAGAATCACTCATCTGCTTCTCCACCCCTCCATTTCTTGCTTTTCTCTCTCTCTCTCTCTTACTCTCTCTCTCTTCCCCTTCTGCATCCATGGCTCGATTGGAGCAAGTTGGCCCTGGGAGCTGAGGATGGCTACATGGCCTCCGCCTCAGGCACTAAGAAGAGCTCAGTTGCTGAACTGAGCAATACCTCAGATGAGCAGAGCATCACTCCCAGTGGGCTTTCTGGGTGGATTCCCATCAGGGTGCATGCAGAGTCTGTCTCTCTGCCTCTGCTCCTCTCACGTCAAAAAAGAGTTATTGGTTGCCCTGGCCGGTTGGCTCAGTGGTAGAGCATCAGCCTGGCGTGCAGGGGTCCCGGGTTCGATTCCCGGCCAGGGCACACAGGAGAAGCGCCCATCTGCTTCTCCACCCCTCCCCCCTCCTTCCTCTCTGTCTCTCTCTTCCCCTCCTGCAGCGAGGCTCCATTGGAGCAGAGATAGCCCGGGCGCTGGGGATGGCTCCTTGGCCTCTGCCCCAGGTGCTACAGTGGCTCTGGTAGCAACAGAGCAACGCCCCAGAGGGGCAGAGCATCGCCCCCTGGTGGGCAGAGCGTCGCCCCCTGGTGGGCGTGCTGGGGGGAGGGGGGGATCCCTGTTGGGCGCATGCGGGAGTCTGTCTGACTGTCTCTCCCCGTTTCCAGCTTCAGAAAAAAAAAAAAAAAAGAGTTATTAAGTAATTTTAAAGAATGAAAACACCACCAAAAAAGGAGTTAGTTCTAACTTGAGGGATAGGAGGATGAAAAAGCAAGATTAGATTCTTATCATGATTCTTGCTATAAAATTCTTTATTCCCTTGGACTTCAGTTTCTTTATCTGGAAATAAAAAGAGGACACTTAAATAATCTCAAACCTCTCTTCTACTTTGAAGAATCTTTTTTTTTTTTTTTTTTCAGATAAGGAAATAATATGAACCAAAAGAGAACTTTGTTACATTAGAGCAGGCGTCCCTAAACTACAGCCTGCGGGCTGCATGCAGCCCCCTTAGGCCATTTATCCTGCCCCACCGCACTTCCGGAAGGGGCACCTCTTTCATTGGTGGTCAGTGAGAGAAGCACTGTATGTGGCGGCCCTCCAATGGTCTGAGGGACAGTGAACTGGCCCCCTGTGTAAAAAGTTTGGGGACTCTTGCTTTAAGCTGGATTCTTGACCATGACAGTCAGGGTGAGAAATTCCTTTTGAGGACCACATTACAGATGTTTTAAATTCAGTCATCTCCATCCATTGTCTTTGCGTGATGTGTAGAGTAGTGCGCATTTCTTGGTTTCTGAGGTTTTGCTCTAAGGACCTGATTTAAAAGTTCCTTTCCTTATACACCAGGGTCAAGCTTCCAAACTGTGAAATCCTTGAACTTTCTAGGAAGCATTCTAGGCATATGATTTAACATCTGGTGAACTAGGTCTTGAAGGGGGGCATTAGAAAATATGGGACAGGGAAAAAGAACTACACCAACAACTGATACAAGGACCTCATTATTTCTGGCCTGAATAGCATAGTTGAGAATCTTAAAGATTTTTGCCAGTTGTCTTACTTATTGATTACTACATCCTTTCACTGCTTCTGTACAAAATTGAGACTCGTGCTCAGGAGAGTAAGCACTCTGGATGGAAAGCCACACCACCTGGCAGATTAGGGACACTGTGAACAACTGATCTGTCTTAGTCAGGTCCTCACAAGTTCCTGTCAATGCTTTTACTTGTTCAGAGTTGTCGCCCTCTCCAGCTCCCCCAAAGATTTCCCGCGCTCACTAAGATCCTTCAGACTCCCATCTTAGTGCCCCTCTTCCTCTGTCTCAGTGGATGACTGTTCTTCCTATATCATGCATATTAAGGTCCCAGGTAAGCCCTCCATCAGCCACTAGCTGGGTACCTACATGCTCCCCTCTGTCCACACCGACACTGAGCCCCATGATTTGTCTTCTTGTCTTATAGGATCGCTTGCATCCTTCTCAAGTTCAAGGCCTTTAGGCCACTGACCTAAGTCATGACCTCCAAGACACTTGGAACTCTCTGGCATCTCATTCTTACAGTCATTGTCTCAACTCTTCCATCTTTCCATCATCTCCCTTTTCAGAGGTTCCTAAATAAGCAAACTGACTTAGAGGCCATTTCTCTCTGCAGTCACCTTCAAGTCTCTCTCCATTTTTTTTTTTTTTTTGAGATTTTAAAATTTTCAAAGGAGTGGGTTAGACCCCTAACTCTGCTTTCTTAACCCCAGGGTTCTTTACCTGCTTTTACTAAAGTCACCAAAATTACCCTCATGACCAAGAGGTTATTGACTTTTTTAGTCCTTATCTATCTGGGCCTGTTTGCTGCACTTGGTAAAGGTGATTGTTCTCTCTTTCTTTCTTAACAAGCTCTTTGGCTCCTACAACACTATGTCCTGGTTCTCTCCGTCCCAGCCTGGTGTGCTTGCTTCTCTCCCACCTTTCCCTCTACCATCACTTCAAAGCGTGTTGCAAGCAGGTTGAGTGGTAATTAAGAGTGAGGGTTTCTGAGTTAGATTGTCTCCCACTATTTGTGCTTCCATAGATTCTTAACCCTTTTATGCCTCAGCTTCCTCATCATTTAAATGGGATTCATAATATTTCACATAGTTACGAGGATAAAATCAGAATATATGTGTAAAGTGCTCAGTATGGATTTTTTATTTCAAAGAGAAAATGTTATTGTTACACGCTAATTTAATTATATAAAGAAGCCGTGTAAAGTGAAATATTAAGTTTCCAACTTGCAATAGCTGCTCACCAATATCCCATTTTTAACTGTAAATATCCTAGGAACTATAAATGCACCCTGACTTAACAATGTGTGATTAACATTTTTTTTGGACTTCATAATGGTGCAAATGTGGTGTGCAGTCAGTAGAAACTGTACTTCAGTTTTTCAATTTTGATCTCTTCCTATGCTAGCGATATGCAGTATGATACTCTCCTGTGATTTCAGGCAGTGGCCACCCTGCCACAGTTCCTGGTTTTGATGACTAAGAGATTTTTTAAAGAAGGTGTTAAAACTAAAAAGAAGATTCAAAACTGTACAAAATCTCAAAAGCACTTAAATATTTGAAATCACAGAAATTTTTTGTCTAACATTCTTATAATTCTAGCAAGCCGTAATTAGATTAAAAAATAGGTATATTCAAATTTTATTCTGAATAAATTAATATAATTACTAGAGATTTACTCGTTTTTATATATAATTTATAATAATATATACTTTAACTAACTCAGGTTATTTCAAACTTATGTGTGCAGCCCATCATACATTAGAGCAAATCACCACTCAAATGCTCATAAAATTGGCACAGACGAGTAAAATGCATAGTTGATTTGATATTTCTTTTATTTTTATTTGGTTATTTTAGAAAATTAAAAATCTATGTCAGTATTTCAGATTCCTGATGAACATTAGTTCCCCCAAATCCCAACTTAACTATTTTTAATCAGAATTTTACAGACATTTCTGAAAGTGCATTAATCTTTTAAAATGTTAAGGTGTTGCTTAGTGAATTCTTTATTCACTAAATGTATTTTGGTTCTCTTAATTCTTTGGTCGGTATATTCGATCAGTTGAACTAGGCAAAGCAGTCTATGTTTTAAGTACTGTGCACATTTTCGGCTTGTTAGGTAACCAATTGTCTTGATTTACCCAGGCTGTCCCTGATTTGAGCCCTGGAAATCCCTTGTCCTGAGAAATTCTGTAGGCCCAGGCAACCAGGACTACTGGCCAACCAACATCCACCATACGGCCTGATCAAAATTTTCTCCTTGTTTCAAATGGAAGAAACAAAACAAAAACCCTGGGCTTTCAACTCATGTGTCCTTATTTGGAAACAGTTCCAGACACTGATTTCATGTTTTAAGATGCTCAGTCAGGTTTATTTATGTGCTTTATTTCATGTTTCTTTTTCTTACAACCTGATGGTGAATGCTAAAAGTAAACATTTCAGAGCAAAATGGGCAAAGTTGGGTCTATGTTTTGAGCATCAGATGTTTGTATCAAGAGCACTTTGATCTTTACCATTCATTTAGGACTTAGAGATAGGATTTATGATTAAAAACTGAAAGCATCTTTGTATCTGGTAATATAGGGCCATAGAAATATGAGAGTAGATCCAACTCTGGCTTTTTATAGTAAAGTCACTCACATTTTAGTTTATTTCACTTGCAGGTTACTGACCCACAGTGAGGAGCATCTTTTACTCCCCCTGTGGAAGGGACTGAAAACTGCATCCGTTTCTAGTACACCCCACATCAAGGAGACAAGAAAATTGGCAGCAAGTGGTAAGTCCATTTAGTGACTTCCCCTGGCCATCTCTGTTTCATGGTGCAGTTTAAGGTGGATGAATGGTTCACTCTGGGCTCCAGGCCAACTAACTGGCCCCAGGGAAAATCATTCTCACACCCATGCTAGATGCACACACACCCTGCAACAGCCTTTCTTGCCTGCAGCCTCCCAAATAAAATCTTTATACTCAAGGAAGCAGCAGGTTCTTTCATTGCTGTCTCTGGGCTACAAGAATCAAAGAGCAAAATGGATGTTTTCCTCTGAGAACTGGCACTGAGCAGAAGGAAGGAAATGACTACTCCAATTCAAGCGAGTATTAATCTCTGGAGAAGTGGGGACTGAGGAGGGGTAAAGTTGGCTGAGACTTCAGTGGGAAAGTCATAAATTTTGTCTTTTATCCCAGCAACGAAGATTCTTCCTTTACAGGGCTGCTTACTTTTTTTTCCTCCTTCTTTTAAAAGAGTTTGGATAATGAACAATCACTTTCTAAATTCTCAAGTTTAAAAATCTCTCAGTACAGGAAGAAAAGGGAGTTTTTGAGTAGATCTGGATGAATCATTTAAAAACATGCTTGGAAGTTTTAAGATTCACACACATCTTATGAATATGTTTTAACCTAATCTAAAGAATCTGGTGCTAAAGCAAATCAACAATTCTTTACCTCTTCTCTCTGATACTTTAAATATAATATTTTAAAAGATCAACTCATATTTTTAAATTCTTTTTAAGAGTTGTCTGTCATTCAAAGATATATTGAGCGGTAGACATTGTTGTGGTCTCCTTTTAAAAATGATGACCTCGTTTGACCTGAACCTAATCTTGAGGACACAGTCCAGAAGGGGGAGCATTCCAGGAGTCAATGTGCATGTACTTATTGAGGAGCCACTGAGCCACTTCACCCGCAGGTGTTGTAAATTACCAAAGGCTACAGAATTAATATTAATATTTTAAGAGGCTTGGAGAACATTTTATTAATTTGGGTTAAGGTGTGCAGAGAAATTGTGAGAATAGTCCCTGTACTGTGTGATTGGCATAGTCAGGATGGCCCTTGGCATTGTATTGTAAATGCAAAGGGGAGGAAAACATGGATCCCCAGACATTCCACCACACCTGTGGGGAAAGGGGTGAATGGCTAGCCAGGTGCAGGGAGAGAAAAGCCAAAATAAACCTTTTCTTATAACTATGGGCCATTTGCGGGCATTTGTCCCCACGGAAACTACCTCTCCTATGTAAATGCGTGTAGTTAACACGTGTGACTCAGGACAGAGAGATAGCAGATGAACACTAGATAATATAGGAATGCCTTTTAATATGTAAAGAGACATCTTTTTACCATTATGTTGGCTTGCAAATTTTGTTTTCCCCAAAAGGATGTATGGCTTGCAAATTGAACATGGTCCTATCATGTTAAAGGACATATGACTATAACCAATAGTGGTAAGGGGCTCCTAATTACAATTTTTGCTTCTGTACTTCCCACTTACAAAACTATAAAAACTAATTAGAACAAAGGGCCAGCGCGCTCTCTCCTGTCGGAGTTGCTGCCACTTGGCCAAGTTAGACAATAAAGCTTTGATGTGTAACCGACGGACCTTGTTCATGTCTTCAATGTTTCGGGTCCCTCCGGATTAGGCTTAACATTTATCAAAACATCTGTGCCCTGGAAAACTTAAAACAAGTGGTGGTGGGCTGTTGTAGAGTAAAACAGATTTAAGAGATATGACAATCAAATAGAACATAGACCCTTACACGTTGATTCTTGACAGTGATCATGATATTGTGGTTATGAAGGAGAATTCCTTTGTTTCCAAGAGCCAATTGCTAAAGTATATGGAGGCAAAATGTCTTGATGTTTCCAACTTATTTTTTGTTTTAATCAGCAAAGATAGAGAGAGAGAGAGAGAGAGAGACAAAGAGAAAGAGAGAGAATTGAAGGCAAATGTTAAAAAAAAAATCTAGTCTAAATATTGAGGAGCTCACATTAGAAAAATTTCCTGTTGTTTTGGTTCAAGACCAGGCAAGTCCACAAGTTTGCCATTTAGCTTCAGAGTATAAATCGGGCTATTCTGACATGTACTAAAGAGCTGCCTTTAGTCTGGCTTCCATTCAAATTTTAGCTAACAGGAAGAAGAGCTTTGCTGTCTGAAGAGGTGAGTCAGAGCAGAAGAATTCCTTACAGATGTCCTGTACTCAAGTATTCCAAATTCATTTCTCTCAGTTAATTTTTCAACCAATTTATGCATACTTCACTTTATTTTTAATTTAATTTGCAAATAAAATTGCATTTGCATGTTCTTGAGTAACTTTGTCTTTTCAATTACCTTTCATTTTTATTTCTAGAATCTCAATTATATTATGATACATGCCACGATAATTGCATTGTAAAATGTCATGAACCATGATAATGGGGAGGCGATTCATAAAAAAGAGTTCCTCATTGTCTATTCACAGTAAGGCCATGATTCATAAATTTGAAAGAAAAATTTCATGACTATCCTGGGTAGTGAGGAACTTTGGGTTTTAATAGGTCAAATAGCCCAGGGTGCTAGGCCCATTCACATGTGACAGTTTTTGAACATGGCTTTAAAGTAAGACTTTGTGCTTCTTACTTTAAAAATATCAAAACTAGTTGGATAGAAATTCACTTTTTTTTAAAAAAGAATCCTCAGTCACAAATTTGACCATTCTACTCTTTTGTTGGGTCATCGTTTTTGAGTTTCTGAAAGTCAGCACATGGGTCCATAAAGATTGATTTTAGAAGCTTCAAGGCAAGATAGACAACATTAAAGTTTTGCTCCATTTCTTTGATACCTTTGAAAGACTCTCCTTTATATGCATCACTCAGTCTTTTGCCACTTATACTTGTAGTATTAATATGTTTTCTTAAAAAAGCATCTGTAATTCAAATAATTTTTCTTGGAAGCCCAATAATGCACTGCTGGATACTGTGCTGTGAGTGTACTGGGGAGATAGAGGGGTAAAATGTGCCCTCTTGGTTTCTAAGGAGACTGTAAGACCGTAGGGAACAGAAGACACACATACACACTATTCTTAAGTTACAAAGAATATGGTGTATCCCATATGTGATTTATAAACAAAGTGTTGTGCTAGCTTCCTTACTCATTACTTGAGCATAATTAAAGGATCCTCTCTTATGATTCCAATGTTCTTTTCCCCTCACCTCAAGTGTAGTGCAACCACACATTACAATTATGGTTAGTAGGGTTACCAGCTAAAAGTGTGAGTTTCTTAAGCCAATTCCATGACATTTTACTTAATACCTTCAGTATCTATCAAACTTTGTGGTATATAAATAGAGCTCTGAAAATTATTGTTGCATAAGGTGAATGAATGGATGGAAAGATGATGAATGGTTATCAAGAAAGCCTGGGTGTCTATAAATTCTTCCATAATCAGATTGATACAAGCTTCAGAGTTTAGAGACGTTTGATTTCAATATGTTATTGATTTTGCTTTGTGATCCCAGGGATAAATAAGGTCCTTCCCATTGCACATAAAATTCATGAGTCTGTATCTTTTGTTAGACTGGCTATATAGCCCCCTTTGTGTTAATTATGCTAAGTATAACTATTCTTTAGTTATTTATTAAGTACCTTCTATGTGCCAAGCATCACACTAGCTACAAGATCAGCTACATAATTTGCAGGTTCCAGTTCAAAGTAAAAAATGTAAAGAGCCCTTTGTTAAAAAAACTAAGAATTTTGAGACGGTACGGCAGAACATTGAACCAGGCGTGAAGTCTGTCCAGACCTTCTGTGCAGCTGGATAGATCACATCTATGAAGCTGACCCTGGCCAGGGGCTCAGGAGGTAAAGGTGAACAGAAACCGCTCTTGCCCTTGTAGAGCTCATAATCTACCAGGAGAAACAGATTATAAACAAATAATCACATGAAGTAATTTTAGTATTTGGTATTAATAAAAACACAATATTAATAACAACTACATGCTAAGTGCTCCAAAGAAAAAGAATAATATTCTATGAGGCATTTTATCAAAGGAATGAGACTTAGGCCTGGGCTTAATGAAAGCTTTCTTTAAAGGATGAGGGGAAATAAACCAGGGCCGAAGGGAAGGAGTGACCTCTCAGGCCAAAAGGACATTTCATCAGGAATGCTTAGACACTGAGGGGAGAGGCTTAGCATCACAAAACCGAATGCGGGATCCTGTATAGAGAATAAGGGGAGAGAGTGGTTAGAGCTAAGACTGAGGAGGTGGAGAATGTCCAGACACCAGGCAGTTCGTGGCCAGCCTGCGTAAGGATTGTGATCTTTATCTTAGGGACATTGAGGACCCACTGCAGATTTTTAACCAAGGGGTAGGGATGGTGGGTGTCAGGAACAGAGACTAGAAGGGGGACAGAGTACACGCAAGGCCACCAGTTAGGCTGTTGTGGTATCTGGGGCCAGAGAAAAGAGTGTCTTGTCCTTGGACCATGGAGGAGTGGGAGAGGATGTGGCTGGTTGTGACAAGTGAGAAACAGGGCCAGCACAGACCCAGGGGAGGCGAAGGCAAGAGGCCTGGAAGCTTTGGATTTAACTTGTATGAGCATAATACGGGCAGATGTTTAAAATTAGGGGCCCAAATGACATTTTGCTTGGCCTTGACCTTCCTAAAAACAATTCACAAAGATGACATAAATAAATACTTGGAGCATGAGAAAGGATGAAAAACTTCCCTCCTCTACATTCTCATTTCACTTTGGGGGAAAGAGAAATCGGGTGATTTCGTTCAGTCCCTTGAGGAGTGCGAGTGGTGGTCTGTCACAATGAGAGGCCAGCCGCCTGCTCTAAGCCCATGAAGCTGGTCTGTTTGAAATGGTGGATTAGTCCAGAGGGGAAATAAACAGCTAGAATGCTGATACACAGGAAATGTGCCTTCTTCTCCTCTAGCTAAGGGCAGCTTTGCTTTGGCAACTCTTGGCTTTCCTTAAAAGGAAGTTCAAACTTTTTCAGGAAGATCTGTAGGGATCTGATGGCTCAAAAAACAAATCTCTCTTATAAAAGTTCTGTAAGTAAACTGGCTGCCATAAAAACAAAACAAAGCAGAATGAAACAACTCATTTATTTGACATAACAGATTTAACAAATTATAATGGAGTCCTGTCATTCTTTTCGGCTGAGGAACAAGAGGGTAAGAACCAATATGAATAAAATCGCACAGCAGGAGTGACCCCTACCTCCCTTCTCTCTGCTGGGACTATTTCTTTTTCAATCCTCCTCTTTCCCAGGGACTGAATTCTTACTTACTGTATTTCCCCATGTATAAGATGCACACTTTCCTGAAAATTTTGGGGTCTAAAAATGGTGCTCTTACACAGTGGTTGTAGATTTCTTTCACTTGCATTTACCGCTTTTTCACGAGGCTGAGGAGTTGTATGAATTTTATGACGAATAAAACTTGAGTTCAGGCCCTGGCTGGTTGGCTTAGTGGTAGAACGTCGGCCTGGTGTGCAGGAGTCCCGGGTTCAATTCCCGGCCAGGGCACACAGGAGAAGTGCCCATCTACTTCTCTACCCCTCCCCTCTCCTTCCTCTCTGTCTCTCCCTTCCCCTCCTGCAGCCAAGGCTCCATTGGAGCAAAGTTGGCCTGGGCGCTGAGGATGGTTCCATGGCCTCTGCCTCAGGCACTAGAATGGCTCTGGTCGCAACAAAGCAACGCCCCAGTTGGGCAGAGCATCGCCCTCCGGTGGGCATGCTGGGTGGATCCCGGTCAGGCGCATATGGGAGTCTGTCTGACTGCCTCCCTGTTTCCAACTTCAGAAAAATACAAAAAATGAATAGAAAAAAAAAACAAACTTGAGTTCAATAACTTTATGTAATACATTTTGTTTTTCAAATTTTGGGCCCCAAAATTAAGGTGCTACTTATACATGGAAGCATCTTATACCTGGGGAAATATGGTACCTACTTCAGGAGTCATCTTACATTGTTATTCTACCTAAAGTAATTTGATAAGACTATGTCTATCATATCAGAAAAAAAAGTGTATTTGGAACTGTGGCATTGCAGTATTTAGTTAGCAGTATTAGTGATTTGGTAAATGAAATCCATAGTGGAATTCTATGTGAATTTCAGAATCTCTTCCCCCCATTGATCTATCAGAGTTACTAATGAGCTTGACTAAGAAACCTGTGCGTGACAGTTCTGTGTTATATGATATTTCCTTTTTTTCCTCTCTTTTTGCCCTCACTGTTGCAGAGAAATGACCAGAAGTTAGTTCCCATCAGGAAAAACAGGAGAGCATGGAACAATTATAGACTCTTGATACTTGACACTGAGGAACAATTTTTTTTCATTTTCTGTTGAATGAGGTTTTAGAACTATTTCTATATATTTCTGCATCACTGATTCCAAATCTGAAATCCATTCTTTGGTGCATGCTCTAGTTTTTATGCAATTTTAATTTCTTTTTGTTACAGTTAATGGCATGCATTGGTTTTTAAGTTAGAGTTAAAGGGCAACGACTCTTGGATTGAACATAACCACAAGGCAATTAATGTTTTACAAATATCACTTTTACATAATTGTAGTTGTTTTATTTTTTTTATTTTTTATTATTATTATTTTTTTTGTATTTTTCTGAAGCTGGAAACGGGGAGAGACAGTATGACAGACTCCCGCATGCGCCTGACCGGGATCCACCCGGCACGCCCACCAGGGGCGACGCTCTGCCCACCAGGGGGCGATGCTCTGCCTCTCCGGGGCATCGCTCTGCCGCGACCAGAGCCACTCCAGCGCCTGGGGCAGAGGCCAAGGAGCCAACCCCAGCGCCCGGGCCATCTTTGCTCCAATGGAGCCTTGGTTGCGGGAGGGGAAGAGAGAGACAGAGAGGAAGGAGAGGGGGGTGGAGAAGCAAATGGGTGCTTCTCCTATGTGCCCTGGCCGGGAATCGAACCCGGGTTCCCCGCACGCCATGCCGACGCTCCACCGCTGAGCCAACCGGCCAGAGCCAATTGTAGTTGTTTTAAATGTAAAAAATTATTATGTGATAAAAACACCCTCTTATTTTGTTTTAAGGTTGAATCATGGCTTCTTCGAGTAGGTTTAAATGTAAGAATAGTCCTGACAACTTATGTCATATATGTGGCTGTTACAGACTTCAATGTCAAAAGCTCAATATTTCAACATTTGTGACACGTGCATATATTGCCTATTTTCAAGTTCCCCTTGGCGATCAAGACAACAATTGGGCTCCTCATATTGTGTGTCATAATTGTGAGGAAATGCTTTGTGACTAGACAAAAGAAAAACACAAAAGAATGCCTTTTGGTATTCCCATGGTTTGGCGTGAACCTAAGAACCACAGCTGTGACTGTTATTTCTGTCTGATCCATACAAAGAGCATTGGCAAGAAAAAACAGCATATCATTGCATATTCTAATATTCCTTCAGCAATACAACCTATCCTACACTCTGAGACACTCCTGGTTCCAGTTTTCAATGGTTTTATTTCTTCTAAGGACGAAGAAAGTGAACATGGTGATCAAGAATATTTTGATAAGATGCGTGAGGAAATGAATGGTTGTAGAATCTGAAGGGTCTTCTTCTGATGCCAAGCAGTCATTAACCCTTCTGCAGTTTAGCCAACCCGAATTGAATGACTTAGTAAGAATGACATAAAAATTGTCCTTGACTTTCTGAAGTATGAGGAACATAACTGGATTATTTGTGTGGATCTTAAAATGGTAAATTTTCTGCTAGGACAACAGAAAGGTTTCACAAAGTATCCTTGCTTTCTGTGTTTATGGGACAGCCAAGCTCAGGAGAAACACTGGGCACAGAAGGAGTGGCTGAAATGTGAAGCTCTGGAAGTAGGGATGCAAAATATTGTGAAATAACCTGCAGTTAATCGAGACAGGATCATTTTTTCCCCACTTCACATCAAACTTGGCTTAATTAAGCAGTTTGTTTAGCCTTTGAATAGAGAAAGTGAATGCTTTCAACATATTATTTCTGCTTTTCCTGCCTTGTCTTTGAGAAGATAAAGGCAGGTGTATTCGATGGACCTCAAATTCAAACCCTCATACATGACGAAGAATTGGCCAGGAAGATGAATAAGGAGGAGAAAACAGCATGGCAGTCTTTTGTGGCAGTTAAAAAGAACTTCCTTGGCAATAAAAAGCAGAAAACCATGAACTTCTGGTTCAAAGGATGCTGTTGGCTTTCTGCGACATTGAATGTAACATGAGCATTAAGATTCACTTCCTGAACAGTCACCTTGATAAGTTTCATGAAAATCTTGGAGCTGTTAGTGATGAACAGACTACTGCTGGAGCATCAAACAAGATTGTCCTCAACAAGTACACAAACACAAGAGCTACAAACGCAAATTTTTGCCTGAATAGAATTTAAATAAGTTTTGCACAAGTTTTATGATTAAAATAAATGTTTTAATATGTCCTATTTTGAAATTATAGACAAATTCTGATGCAATCATATCTTTTAGTATATTAGTGTATTTACTGCATTATATAAATTGTTATATTTTCACAAATATGATGCCCAGGAAGACATTCTACCTTATTATGTTAAACTAAATGTTGAAAATTTTAAATAAGATAAAAACCTAAAATCTTGAATTGCAAAAAAAACCCTGTAGCTTACAGAGAAAAACTAATGTCAGATTTGAGATCAGCACACTCAAATTAGGTAAGAACAAGTGTTTTTGTGGATGCAACAAATATTTTGTTCCCTAGTGCATGCCTGATGATACTAGAAGAGCAAATAAAACAGATTTGTATGAATATTTTATTTTCTTTCACATATGCATAATTCAGTTGTCTTAACTAGAGTTGTATGCTTTTGGGTTTTATTTAAAAAAAAAGAAAAACTTGGATAGCCCTGGCTAGTTTGCCCAGTGATAGAGCATCAGCCCAGCTTGTGGATGTCCCAAGTTTGATTCCCAGTCAGGGCACATAGAAGAAGCGACCATCTACTTCTCCACTCTCCTTCCTCTCCCTTCTCACTCTATGTCTCTCTTTCCCTCCTGTAGCCAAGGCTCCACTGGAGTGATTTGGCCCAGGCACTAAGGATGGCTCCAGTTGCAACGGAGCAGTGGCCCCAGATGGACAGAGCATCACCCCCTAGTGGGCTTGCTGGGTGCTGGGTGGATTCTGGTCGGACGCAGGATGTATGTGGAAGTCTGTCTCTCTGCCTCCCTGCTTCTTACTTAAGGAAAAAAAAAGAAAAAAAAAAGAAACCCAAAGAATCAAAAAACTTGGATACCTTGTTATCTGTTCTCTGTGATGCCAAGGGAAGTGATTTTAAATTTTATAAATTAATATCCCTCAGTGAATCAATTTCTTGTGTAATTTTTACCCTGCCGTTCCTAAAGTTCCTAAAATCATTGTCTTGTGGATCTCAGTGACTCTAACAATACAAGTGTGCATCTATCATTGTAATCTTTTTATAATATTTATAAGACCTCCCACAAGCTAAGGAAAGTGATGTTCATTGATTGCGTTTGTACTTGCCATCAAGCTTAAGGTCATAAATAATGAAGACTGGGGTTGCAGTCCTTGCAAAGACCCAGTAGATGGCAGTATGCAACACAGATTCACAGATCTCAGCCTTGTGGGGAAACTGACTGGGAGGACATTGAATCTCTGGACATGAATGTTGTTTTTTTCAGCCCAGTCGGAGGAAGAACTTGGTTTGCTGAATCATTACAGTAAACAAAATTAATTTGAACTACTTTGGCACCAAAGAATGTTAAACTTCTTTAAGTCTGAAAAAATCTATACTTCAAAAGTCTTTATCAATGCATGGTAAAATCTTTCTGTAACAGTGCATTTGATGTGCTGGCCTCCCGTGCTTCACATTTTACTAATCCCCAGAAGAAGACCACTCTAGGCAACCTGCAGATAAGCCCTCTGGACATTTCATAAGCACATGCTGAATATACCAGGTTTTTTGTGGTTTGACTTTTCAGCATCATGGGAAGACTAATTTGGGCATCAGCGTGTACCTGAAAGGCCACGTTTAATTAGACAGTTGTGTTTTTTGATTACTTTAAAACATTTTTATATTTTTGCATAATACTTCCCCCAAAAATTAGTTATCATTTTTCAATAGCCCTAAGAGGCATGCAAGATAAGTGAAATTTTTTATTTCAGAAGAGACAAGCATCTGGTTAGCTTTGCTAATGATTTTAAAATTGTGATTACTTAGTAAACAAAGAAATCATTTCTAATATACACTACGAACACCAGTCACAGATATTTTTGAAAAGAGAATTTTTCTAGAATAAGGGTTCTTAGAGAAAAAGAGAGAAGCTAAGTGTACATTGTGTACAGCACTTACTTACATTGAGATTTCATAATTTAAGTAGACACGCCCATGCTCACACTTTCCCAACCTTCCTTCTGGTCTGAATTTGTGTCCTTAGATTGGAGGTTTTGCTTTGACCTCCATTTTTCAGTGTGTGTGGCCTGCCTGGCATTTACCACTTGGACAAATATACTACCTTATATTTATTTTTCAAGACTTCTTTGTCCATTTAGATTTCAGAACTCTGTTTAATTCCACAATCTCCTGGAACTTCTAGCTCTGGCTCTTCCTGGCCTCACTCACTGTGCTGACACCCAAGGCCCAGTAAGGCTGATCTGCTAGGCATTCTCAGAGTTGCCTCCATTGGATTGGAGGCATTTGGAGTCTAGAATTGGGCTGCCAGTTGTAGGGGTTCCTTTTCCTCAGGGTCTTTGACAAAGCTTATTTTGGGGATTGCTTTTCCCCTTCTTCTAAATGTTAGTGTTCTTGGGGTTCTGTCCTAGTCGCTCCTTTCTCACTCTGCACAGCTTTCATGGGCCATGCCAACCACTTCCTGTCTCCAGGTTTCCATTCATGTTTTCTTGCAAGTTCCTTCCATGCCCATGCTTGTTGCCCAGTAGCCCAGATCCTTCTCCTGAGTTGCAGAAATGCAGATACCTCACAGGTATTAAGATGTCTTGCTGGCACCCATAGTAGGAGCACGAGATATAAGGATATAGTAATACATTATTTGTGGCAGGAATATATACTGGTCCTGGCCAGTTGGCTCAGTAGTAGAACATCAACTGGTGTATGGAAGTCCCGGGTTCAATTCCAGCTCAGGGCACACAGAAGAAGTGAGCATCTGCTTCTCTCCCCCTCTTTCCCTCTCTTCGCCTGTTGCAGCCATGGTTCCAATGGTTCGAGCAAAGTTGGCTCCAGGCATTGAGGATGACTCTATGGCCTTACCTCAGGTGCTAAAATAGCTTGGTTGCCGAGCAACAGAGCAGTGCTCCAGATGGGCAGAGCATTGCCTGGTGGGGGGCTTGCCAGGTGGATCCCCTTTGGGTGCATGCCAGAGTCTGTCTCTGCCTCCCCGCCTCTCACTTAATAAAAAAAAGTACAGATATTATTAAAGAAATTCATTACACATTATCAATTTGTGATACTTGTTGGACACTTCCTGTAGGTAGTCATGGATAGTCATAGATAATTAAAATTGTTTTAGGTAGGAAGAGGATTTGAATAGGAAAGTAAAGCTACACCAATTGCCTCCATTCCTTTCACATAGGCTAGATTAGCTGACATTGCTTTCAGAAGTCTCTGATGCTATTTTAAGAAATGAGGGTTGGCCTTGGCCAGGTGGCTCCCTGGACAAAGTTTAGCCTTACTGGGCCTTGGGTGCCAGCACAGTGAGTGAGGAGTGCCAGGGGTTGTGAGTTCGACATTTGGTCAGGACACGTAGGAGAAGCAGTCAATGAGTACATAATTAAATGGAAGAACTAAGCGAAACGACAAGTTGATGGCTCTCTTTTTCTCCCTTCCCCTCTCCTCTCTAATCAATGGGAATTTTTTATTTTTAATGAGCGCTGAAATGTTCTAAAAAACAGGGCTCTAAAAAAAAATTAAGTGGCCCTGGCTGGTTGGCTCAGTGGTAGAGTGTCGGCCTGGTGTGCAGAGGTCCTGGGTTCGATTCCCAGCCAGGGCACACAGGAGAGGCACCCATCTGCTTCTCCACCCCTCCCCCTCTCCTTCCTCTCTGTCTCTCTCTTCCCCTCCCGCAGCCGAGGCTCCACTGGAGCAAAGATGGCCCGGGCGCTGGGGATGGCTCCTTGGCCTCTGCCCCAGGCGCTAGCGTGGCTCTGGTCGCGACAGAGCGATGCCCCGGAGGGGCAGAGCATCACCCCCTGGTGGGCAGAGCCGCGTGGATCCCGGTTGGGCGCATGCGGGAGTCTGTCTGACTGTCTCCCCGTTTCTGGCTTCAGAAAAATACAGAAAAAAAAAAATTAAGGGTTCTAACAAAAGGATGTCTAAAAACAGACCAAAGTATATTGTCTTTTGTTATCTATACGGAGATGTGACTAAAAAGATATACGTGTTACCAGAAGTTCATTACATACAACAGACTGTTTTGTCTACTTTGTGACATTATTTACCTTCTCACAGATTTTTTTTTACCCCTTAATTATGCTGTAACATATAGGGTATTGACTGTATCACTCTCTCTCTCTCTCTTTCTCTCTCTCTCTCTCTCTCTCTCATGTAAATGATGACCAGAGGGAGGTGACCCAGAGAGATTTAGTCATAAACCAAGGTCATACAGCTTGGTGGTAATAGTTTTAATGCATGATCTGAGAGGTTAAGATGATAACAGCACCTACTTCATAGAACAACAAGGAATCTGTGCTAGAGAACATGTCAAGTACTTAGAAAAATGCCCGGCCCATAGTAAGTGCTTAGCAGGTGTGATTAATTAATTATTTTATTTATTTATTTATTTATTTATTTATTCAAGACTTTTCTTATTAATTGGAGAGAGAGAGAGAGAAGATGGGGAGGAGCAGGAAGCACCCTGACCAGGCAAGCCCGGGGCCTCATTCCGGCAACCTCAGTGCTCCAGGTCACACACCATCCACTGCGCCACCACAGGCCAGGTCTAAGTGTGATGTATTAATGTGAAGGAGCCACAGGTGAGTCATGTGCTCACATTAATAAATGTATAACTAACACTGTAATAATTCACATGGAGGAAAGATGCAGGGTACTTTGAGGATATAATAGTGTTTCTGACCCTAGTCTGGGGAGCACTTCCCTGAATAACTGACCCCCGCCCTTCAACGCTGTATCTGAAAGATGGATAAATAGGTGTTAACTGGGGGCTGGCTCAAGCTAGTTCTGGTCAGAGAACCAGCCTGTCCTCAACTGGGAGGGAGGATGAGGGAAGGAATGAAAGGAGACTTTGTGTCTGGATTTCAGAACACGAGGTTGGAGAGAGGGGAGGAGCCAGAGGACACGGTGGGGATTTGGATGTATAACAAGAGCAATGGGCAGCCACCAAGTATATATCGTTGGAGGAGGGAGTTATGGCACCTGGATACCTGCTTAGTCAAGTGAGCCAGATTGGTAGTCTCTGACCTCTGTAAGGCTGATAAGCCCCAAGCTGGATGGGAAGCAGTTTGCTTTGATGTACTCCTATTCCCAGAATGGGGGGTGAAGCTCAAATTGGTTTAAAAGATTTGCAGGCTGCATTTGGTAATACATTGAATGTCAGATAATTAGGTGGAAAGGAAATTTATTTTGACAGACTTTCTCACCTACACAAAAATATTTCAACAGCTCTAAACCAGAGGAAAAAGCATATGGATAATCTGAAAACACTTATAGTTGGCTTTAAAACTCACAAAGAAAATGGCTCAGGTCAGGGTCACACATGTGTCCTTATTCCTGTTCACTCACCACTCACTCAAATTCACATTGTCCTCCTCTGGGTTCTGAGAGTGGGTGCACTTGGAGTGACTGACCATTACTACTTTACTTGAGAGTGGGTGGCCTAAGGTCATTGAAACATATAGGAAGACTCAGGTTGGAGCTTGCTGTTTTTACAGATAATCTGCTGTAGATAAAGAATTCTTTTCCTGGCCATGTAGCTCAGTTGGTTAGAGCACCATTCTAATAGGCCAAGGTTGCAAGTCTATCCCCGATCAGGGCACACACAAGAGTCAACCAATGAATGCATAAACAAATGGAACAACAAATCAATCCCTTCCCCTCTAAAAATAAATAAAAAATATTTTTAAAAAGAATTCTGTTATCTCTCATTTTACAGATAGCAACACACCTTTTGAATAAAACACTTAAATATTTATAGCATTTAATTTTTCTATCAATATTTTTTAATTTTTATTTATTTATTTTTTACAGAGACAGAGAGTGAGTCAGAGAGAGGAATAGACAGGGACAGACAGACAGGAATGGAGAGAGATGAGAAGCATCAATCATTAGTTTTTCATTGCGCGTTGCAACACCTTAGTTGTTCATTGATTGCTTTCTCATATGTGCCTTGACCGCGGGCCTTCAGCAGACCGAGTAACCCCTTGCTTGAGCCAGCGACCTTGGGTCCAAGCTGGTGAGCTTTGCTCAAACCAGATGAGTCTGCACTCAAGCTGGCGACCTCGGGGTCTTGAACCTGGGTCCTTCCGCATCCCAGTCTGACACTCTATCCACTGCACCACCTCCTGGTCAGGCACTATCAATATTTTTGACCAAAAAGTAAACCAATTCAGAAGAAAGAATAAAATGATCCATTAATAGGACCAGAGTAGAAATTACATATTACTAAATATGTAACTGTAGAGTCTAATCGTTTCTACTTTTTTTTTTTTGTAGAGAGTCTGTCATTCAAATAAGTGTAGAAGTGGAACATTCTACATATTCCAAGTGCCAAAAATATTATCTTCCTGAAGCCCAGCAGTAAGCGTGGAAGTGCCATTACCAGGCTTTGGTGGCATTAATAATTTAGAGAGGTGTCCTCCGCCTCCTTTCAGATAGGCAGAAGGGTCCACCAGGTTGCAGAGAGGATGGGAGGATGAGGATTGGAAAGAAGCCATCCTGTCATTGCTGTTGCTTTTTGTAAAATACAAATTGTGGGGGGTTTTTTTTGTATTTTTCCGAAGCCAGAAATGGGGAGGCAGTCAGACAGACTCCCGCATGCGCCCGACCAGGATCCACTCAGCACGCCCACCAGAGGGCGATGCTCTGCCCATCCAGGGCGTCGCTCTGTTGCGACCAGAGCCATTCTAGCGCCTGAGGCAGAGGCCACAGAGCCATCCTCAGCGCCCGAGCAAACTTTGTTCCAATGGAGCCTTGGCTGCAGGAGGGGAAGAGAGAAACAGAGAGGAAGGAGAGGGGGAGGGGTGGAGAAGCAGATGGGCGCTTCTCCTGTGTGCCCTGGCTGGGAATCGAACCCGGGACTCCTGCATGCCAGGATGACGCTCTAGCACTGAGCCAACTGGCCAGGACTCAAATTGTGTTTTGAGAAACAGATCAGCCCCACGTAAAGATTGTAGACTCCTGACAGAACAGACTATGTATAATGCCCCCCCCCCCTGCAAAAAAAACACCACCACTTGGCTGAATCTTATCCCACTAGCATGTATGAAAGTCCATTTCATTTTTTAATCAGGAACCTATGAAATCAAACTTATTTTGTGATTTAATCTTACCTTGTAGAAGCATTAATGATAATTTAAAATTATTCTAAAAATGAAAAAAAAATTTGTGCACATTTTTGTCATGTTGTAATGTGGGTACTAAAATATTACAGAGAGGAAGTTGGGGAACTGGGTGAAAAAGTCAAAAGGATTGAGTACAAATTGGCAGTTACAAAATAATCACAGGGATAAGTACAGCTTTAGTAATTCAGTCAATAATGTTGTTGATAACTATATATGATGTCAGGTGTGTACTAGAGTTATTTGGGAGAAATCACTTTGTAAGTTATATAAAAGTCTAACCACTATGTGGTACACCTGAAACTAATATAATATTGAATGACAATTGTAATTGAAAAAAAAAGACTTTACGGATAGTGGGTGGGTTCATGCTCGCCAGGAAGCAGGGTTGATTTAGTTTACATGATTGGATTTAGTTGATCCAGTCATTGGGATTAGAACTGTGGGTGGAGACTGTGTCCCAATGATTATAAAAAGCTAGAATATCTGAGTTTAAACACACTTCAGGGAGAATTGAAGGCTAGAAGAGAAGGCTTCAGACTTCAGACTTCAGACCTTCAGATGCTTAGCAGAAAGTCCCTAAATTAAGGTAAGTGATCTATCTCTTCTGTCTGGACTATGCCTGCTGTCCCATTTTTCTCTTTTTTTTTCTTCTTTTTTTTCTTTTCTGAAGCCGGAAACGGGGAGAGACAGTCAGACAGACTCCCGCATGCGCCCGACGGGGAACCACCCGGCACGCCCACCAGGGGCGACGCTCTGCCCACCAGGGGGCGATGCTCTGCCGAGACCAGAGCCACTCCAGCGCCTGGGCCATCCCCACTCCAATGGAGCCTTGGCTGCGGGAGGGGAAGAGAGAGACAGAGAGGAAGGAGGGAGGGGGGTGGAGAAGCAAATGGGCGCTTCTCCTATGTGCCCTGGCCGGGAATCAAACCCGGGTTCCCCGCACGCCAGGCTGACGCTCTACCGCTGAGCCAAACAGCCAGGGCCCATTTTTCTCTTTTTGACTACAACTTATCTTTCCAATGCCTTTACCTTTGGATTCCAGGAGAGAAAGAACCCGTCTTATCCTGTGTCAGGGAACGTCATTCACCTTCTGTTCTAACATCTCCGTTTAAATTTTTACATATTAACTTTAGGTCATTTTTTATACATGCATGTATTTTCCTGCATTTTCAACTACAGTATAGACTTATAAAGTTGTTCCTTTTTATTTTCTAACATTATTTCTTCAAGGCTTTTTAATAGCTATATTATAATTAACTGAATTCTTTCATTGTTATATCATTAGATCATTTCAAATTACTTGGAATCATAGATACCACTGCAAAGAACAAGTTTTTACAGATGTAGCATTTTTTTCTTTCGGAAAATAAATTGTTTTGTTAGATAACCCTCAAAGGTGGGTTAGCGAGCATTTTCAGATTGTAAGCCCCATTTTCAACTTGCCTTTAAAAAGTCAGTTTTTTTTTGAAATGGTGATAGAGGATTTAAAGAAGAGGGTGGTTTCTGTTGCTACTCAGGCCTCACCAGATAATGGGAGGCTTCTAAAGACTCCACATTGTGCCTGGGCAGGTATCTTGTCTATGATTATAGACTTTGTATCCCCAGAGTCTAGCGGAGGCTGGAAGCATGAAAGGCCAATATGTTTTGTTGGGCATAGCATTCATTCTGTTGTGGTTTTCTCACACATGATTTCCTTTTTTTGTTGATTTTTAAATTTTTTTATTGATTTTAATTTATTGTGTTTACACAGATTCTAGTGTTGTCCCGAATGCATCCCCCCTCCCCCGTATTCCCCTCAACATCTCCATTGTCCCCCTCCCTATAGTGCTCTCCCCCCTTCCCTTCAGCTTTATCCCATCTTATCATCCCCTTTCCCTCTGTCCTCTTTCCCTCTGGTCCCTTTGATCTCTCCTCTGTCTCAATTCTGTTCCTCAGTTCACATTGTTCACTGGATTCCTCAAATGAGTGAGGTCATATGATATTTTCCTTTTTCTGCCTGGCTTATTTCTCTTAACATAATAGTTTCCATGTCCATCCATGTTGTCGCAGAAGGTAAGATTTCCTTTTTCATGGCCCCGTAGTATTCCATTGTATATATGTACCATTGCTTTTTAATCCACTCGTCCACTGACGGACATTTGGGCTGTTTCCAGATTTTCGCTATTGTGAACAATGCTGCCCTAAACATGGGGGTACATTTCTCCTTTTGAAACAGTGCTATGGTGTTCTTGGGGTATATTCCTAAAGTGGGATGCTGTATCCAAAGGCAGTTGATTTTTAGTTTTTTGAGGAATCTCCATACTGCTTTCTACAGTGGTTGCACCAGTCTGCATTCCCACCAGCAATGCAGGAGGGTTCCCTTTTCTCCACATCCTCGCCAGCACTTATTCTGTGTTGTTTTGTTTATGAGCGCCATTCTGACTGGTGTGAAGTGATATCTCATTGTGGTTTTAATTTGCATTTCTCTAATGATTAGTGATGTTGAGCATTTTTTCATTTGCCTATTGGCCATCTGTATGTCCTCTTTGGAGAAGTGTCTATTCATTTCTTTCGCCCATTTTTTTATTGAATTGTTTATCTTCCTGGTGTTGAGTTTTACAAGTTCTTTATAAATTTTGATTATTAACCCCTTATCAGATGTACTGTCAAATATGTTCTCCCATTGTGTAGTTTTTTTTTTTTTTTTTTTTTTTTTTTTTTGTATTTTTCTGAAGCCGGAAACGGGAGAGACAGTCAGACAGACTCCTGCATGTACCCCACTGGGATCCACCCGGCACACCCACCAGGGGCGACGCTCTGCCCCTCCAGGGCGTCGCGCTGCTGCAACCAGAGCCACTCTAGCGCCTGGGGCAGAGGCCAAGGAGCCATCCCCAGCGCCCGGGCCATCTTTGCTCCAATGGAGCCTTGGCTGCAAGGAGGGGAAGAGAGAGACAGAGAGGAAGGAGGGGGGGGGTGGAGAAGCAAATGGGTGCTTCTCCTATATGCCCTGGCCGGGAATCGAACCCGGGTCCCCCGCACGCCAGGCCGACGCTCTACCGCTGAGCCAACCGGCCAGGGTCTGTAGTTTGTCTTTTTATTCTGTTCTTATTTTCTTTAGCTGTGCAAAAGCTTTTTAGTTTGATAAAGTCCCATTTGTTTATCCTGTCTTTTATTTCACTTGCCCGTGGAGATAAATTGGTAAATATATTGCTGCGAGAGATGACAGAGAGCTTACTGCCTATGTTTTCTTCTAAGATGCTTATGGTTTCACAGCTTACATTTAAGTCTTTTACGCATTTTGAGTTTATTTTTGTGAATGGTGTAAGTTGGTGGTCTAGTTTCATTTTTTTGCAGGTAGCTGCCCAATTTTCCCAACACCATTTGTTGAAGAGGCTGTCTTTACTCCATTGTATTTTCTTACCTCCTTTGTCAAATATCAGTTGTCCATAGAGCTGTAGGTTTATTTCTGGGTTCTCTGTTCTGTTCCATTGATCTATGTGCCTGTTCTTATTGCCAGTACCATGCTGTTTTGAGTACAATTGCCTTATAATATAACTTGATATCTGGAAGTGTGATACCTCCCACTTTATTCTTCCTTTTCAAGATTGCTGAGGCTATTCGTGTTCTCTTTTGGTTCCATATAAATTTTTGGAATATGTGATCTATATCTTTGAAATATGTCATTGGTATTTTAATTGGTATTGCATTGAATTTATAAATTGCTTTGGGTAATATAGACATTTTAATGATATTTATTCTTCCTAAGCATGAGCACGGTATATGCTTCCACTTGTTTGTATCTTCCTTGATTACTTTTATCAATGTTTTATAATTTTCCGAGTACAAGTCTTTAATCTCCTTGGTTAAATTTACTCCTAGTTACTTTATTTTTTTGGTTGCAATAGTGAAGGGGATTGTTTCCTTAATTTCTTTTTCTAACAGTTCATGGTTGGTGTATAAAAATGCCTCTGATTTCTGAGTGTTAATTTTATATCCTGCCACCTTGCCAAATTCATTTATCAGGTCCAGTAGTTTTTTGACGGAGCCTTTAGGGTTTTCTATATACAATATCATATCATCTGCAAATAATGGTAGTTTTACTTCTTCTTTTCCAATTTGGATGTCTTTTATTTCTTCTTCTTGTCTGATTGCTGTGGCTAGGACTTTCAGGACTATGTTGAATAAGAGTGGTGAAAGGGGGTGCCCCTGCCTTGTTCCTGATCTTAAGGGGATTGCTTTTAATTTTTGCCCATTGAGTATGATGTTGGCTGTGGGTTTTTCATAGATGGCCTTTATCATGTTGAGGTATGTTCCCTGTATTCCCACTTTGCTGAGAGTTTTGATCATGAATGGGTGCTGGATTTTATCAAATGCTTTTTTTGCATCTATTTAAATTATCATGTGGTTTTTCTCCTTCCTTTTGTTTATGTGATGAATCACATTGATTAATTTGCAAATATTGTACCAGCCTTGCCTTCCCAGAATAAATCCCACTTGATCATGATGTATGATTTTTTTTCATATATTGCTGGATCTGGTTGTCTAATATTTTGTTGAGGATTTTAGCATCTAGATTCATGAGGAATATTGGCCTATAATTTTCTTTTTTTGTGATGTCTTTGCCTGGTTTTGGAATCAGAATTATGCTCACCTCATTAAAGGAGCTTGGAAGTCTTCCTTCCTCTTGAATTTTTTGAAATAGCTTGAGGAGGATAGGAGTTAGTTCTTCTTTGAAGATTTGGTAGAATTCACTTGTGAAGCCATCGGGCCCCAAGCTTTTGTTTGTTGGGAGTCTTTTGATAAATGTTTCGATCTCATTTGTTGTAATCGGTCTGTTTAGATTTTTTCTGATTCTTCCTGATTGATTTTTTTTTTTTTTTTTTTAACAGAGACAGAGAGTCAGAAAGAGGGATAGATAGGGAAGACAGACAGGAATGGAAAGAGATGAGAAGCATCAATCATGAACCTTAGTTGTTCATTGACTGCTTTCTCATATGTGCCATGACTGTGGGGCTACAGCAGACCAAGTAACCCCTTGCTTGAGGCAGCGACCTTGAAACAGCTTTTTAAAAAAAATTTTTTTAAAAATTTTTAAAAATTAATTTAATGGGGTGACATTGATAAATCAGGGTACTTATGTTCAGAGAAAACATCTCTAGGTTGTTTTGACATTTGATCTTGTTTACCTTTTCAAAGAACCAGCTCCTTGTTTCATTGATCCTCTGTATTGTTTCTTTAGCTTCTATGTCATTTATTTCTGCTCTGATCTTTATTATTTCCTTCCTTCTACTACCTCTGGGCTTTACTTGCTGTTCTTTTTCTAGTTCTTTTAGATGCAGGGTTAAGTTCTTTATTAGAGCTTTTTCTAGCTTCCTTTTTTTAAAAAAAATTTTTCTTTATAGGGACAGAGAAGGGGGGGATAGGTAGGGACAGACAGACAGGAACAGAGAGAGATGAGAAGCATCAATCATCAGTTTTTCGTTGCGACACTAGTTGTTCATTGATTGCTTTCTCATATGTGCCTTGACTGTGGGCCTTCAGCAGACCGAGTAACCCCTTGCTTGAGCCAGCGACCTTGGGTCTAAGCTGGTGAGCATTTTTTTTTTTTTTTCTCAACCAGATGAGCCCACGCTCAAGCTGGCGACCTCGGGGTCTCAAACTTGGGTCCTCGGCATCCCAGTCCAATGCTCTATCTACTGTGCCACCGCCTGCTCAGGCTTTTTCTAGCTTCTTAAGGTATGCCTGTAATGCTATGAACTTCCCTCTCAGTACTGCTTTTGCTGTGTCCCATAAATTTTGAGTTGTTGTATGCTCATTATCATTAGTTTATAGGATCTTTTTCTTCTTCTTTGATCTCATTGTTACCCCATTCCTTATTTAATAACATGCTATTTGGTTTCCAAGTGTTTGAGTATTTTTCAGTTTTTCTGTTGTGATTGATTTCTAGTTTCATGCCATTGTGATCAGAGAAAATGCTTGATAGGATTTCAATCTTTTTAAATTTGTTGAGACCACTTTTGTGCCCTAACATGTGGTCTGTCCTAGAGAATGTACCATGAGCACTTGAAAAGAATGTATATTCTGCTGCTTTAGGGTGAAAGGTCTGAAGATATCTATTAAATCGAGTTGATCTAGTGTGTCAAATAATTCTGCTGTTTCTTTGTTAATTTTCTTTCTTGAGGATCTATCTAATGATGTTAGTAGGGTATTCAAATCCCCTACTATTATAGTATTGCTGTTGATCTCGCCCTTTATATCCATCAATGTCTGCTTTATATATTTATGTGCTCCTATATTAGGTGTGTAGATATTTATAATGGTTATATCTTCCTGTTGGATTGCTCCCTTTATCATTATGTAGTGACCTTCTTTATCTCTTACTAAATTATTTCTTTATTTTTTTAAAAATTTTATTTATTCATTTTAGGGAGGAGAGAGAAAGGTTGAGAGAGAGACAGAGAGAGAGAAGGAGGGAGAAGCTGGAAGCATCAACTCCCATATGTGCCTTGACCAGGCAAGCCCAGGGTTTCGAACCGGCGACCTCAGCATTTCCAGGTCGACGCTTTATCCACTGCGCCACCACAGGTCAGGCCCTAAATTCTTTGTTTTAAAGTCCATTTTGTCTGATACAAGTTGTGCTACCTCAGCTTTTTTTTCATTTCCATTTGCATGAAATATTTTTTTACTCACATATGTTTTTCTTTGAAAAATTTGAAGGCTCCTTAGAGTCACTTTACTGTGATGAGTAGAGTAGGATTGGCTTTATTTTATCGATTGTATCTCAATGTGGAAACCATTTTTCTTGAACTGCAGGTGACTCTCAAAGGAATACCGACTAGGTGCAGAGACTGCATTCCTGGACCCTGTTAAAGACCCAGTTGAACTCAGGTCCTGCAGATAAGACTTTATTAGAAGTCTCTAGACAAGGTAAACTGTCTTACCTAAAAAAACAATGTCCACCATCCTATTTCCCTCTGTTGTGACTATCTACATTTTGGATAGTTTTCAGTTTTTCTCATAGATTGTGCCTTTACTATGATCCTCTGGTGACTTAGTATCACTTTCATGTGTAAGCTGTAGAAATATTCACAGTCGGCCTGACCTGTGGTGGCGCAGTGGATAAAGCGTCGACCTGGAAATGCTGAGGTCGCTGGTTTGAAACCCTGGGTTTGCCTGGTCAAGGCACATATGGGAGTTGATGCTTCCAGCTCCTCCCCCTGTCTCTCTCTCCTCTCTCTCTCTGTCTCTCTCCCTCTCTCTCTCCTCTCTAAAATGAATAAAAAAAATTTAACAAAAAAATTAAAAAAAAAAAAAAATATTCACAGTCTTTATTTTTTTGCCCTGGATTTAGGTGCATCCTGATTGTAGAAGAGCGGATACTATACTGAAGGCTCCTTGTTGCTACCAGAAGATAACCAAGGGCCATTTCAGCTCAGTTTACTGCTAAGGAGTGACCTTGAGAAACCATGTCAAGTCTGAAAGAGGAGGCAATCTGTCCAATCTGTCTGGGACTTTTTTCCTATCCTATTTCCTTTCCCTGTGCACATACTTTCTGTTATGATTGCATGCAACTTTGGGCGCTGGAAAAGAAGGATCTGAAATTGACCTGCCCCATATGTCGAGAAGTAATCGAGAAGCCACCTGTGGAGAATTGGCAATTCACAGTACTCACAGTTCTCATCAAACAGCACGGTTTCCTACTGGACAAAGGTTTGCATGTGAACAGTGAGTTCCTAAAGTTCCAGGAGGATATGACCCTGGATGAAGTCACCAGAAACTCCCGCCTTGTCCTCTCTGATGACCTAAGGAAAGTCCACTATGGGGAGATCTGTCACAACCTAATGGAAGATCCCCAGAGATTTGTCTACATGGCCTGTGTCCTGGGTACCCCGTTCTTCACCTCTGGCCGCCATTACTGGGAGGTAGAAGTGGAAGAGGGGAAGGAGTGGGCTCTGGGAGTTTGCAAGGAATCTGTCGACAGAAAGAAGAAGAGTGGCTTTTCCTCTGTGCATGGCTTCTGGGTCATCAGCATGAAGGCAGGAGTGATCTACTCCAGCTCCATACCAGAAACCAAAATTACTGCCAACCCTGGCCTTACCCGCGTAGGAATTTTTCTAGATGTTGAGATGGAAGAAATCAAGTTTTTTGATGTTAAAAATGATGCCCTCATCTATACACACTGTAATTTTTGTTTGGAACCCTTGCGTCCGTTCTTCTGTCCTGGGTTGCCTGGAGAAGAAGACAGTGGTGGCTCACTGAGCATCTGCTCATGAGAAATTTATGGTGTTCTTTCTGCTGTGGAGTTATTGGACTAATTCCATTAAGTACCTATTCTAACCTGCTTCAATTGGTTTAAATGACCAAAACTAGGTTAGGTGGGGAAGGAAAACTTGAAAAGGTTATGGAGATACAAGGAAAGAAAAATAAGACTGGGCTGATTGCCAACCAAGGTTAACGGAAACAAAGCCACTCAATCTTACCCACCAGGATCAGAAAGGAAGTGTGTGAGGGGACAGAGAAAAACTGGCCCTCAAAGTCTTTGTTTGGGAGGGAGACTCCTAGAATGGAGTTGATTTGAGTGGCTATATTTGACTGTGAAGTCCCAAGTGATGTAAATGGGCTGGACCAATGGTTTCTAGTCCTGACTTCTTATTATAGGCACATGAAGAAACTTTAAAAAATTCCCTTATCCATAACCACACCGTGAACCAATCAAATTAGAATCTCTGCGATTAAGGTGCAGCAGTACTTTTCCATATTTTCTAGGTGATTTCAATGTGCAGCCAGGATTCAATATCACTGAAATATAACATTGATTTCAAAATTTCATTGTGCATCAGAATCCCTGGATGAATTCAGTAGGTCTGAGATGGGACCCAAGAATTTTCATTTGTAATAAGTTTTTTTTTTTAATAAATTAAATTCAATGTGGTGACATTGGTCAATAGAGTACATAGGTTTCAGGTAAACATTTCTATAGCATTTGAACAGTTGATTGTGTTGTGATAAGGTTCTAAATGATGCTGGAGGGACCACACCTTGAATCCAGTAGACTAAAGCACACAGTGTATTTTAATTTTAATCCTGTGCTAAATTAATAAAATTTTGACTAATTAAATTGAAACTAATTTTGTTTTTAATTTATTTCAGATGTCTGCATTAAAAAAAAATAACCGGCGGCCCTGGCCGGTTGGCTCAGCGGTAGAGCGTCGGCCCAGTGTGCAGGAGTCCCGGGTTCGATTCCCAGCCAGGGCTCACAGGAGAGGCACCCATTTGCTTCTCCACCCCTCCCCCTCTCCTTCCTCTCAGTCTCTCTCTTCCCCTCCCGCAGCCAAGGCTCCATTGGAGCAAAGATGGCCCGGGGGCTGGGGATGGCTCTGTGGCCTCTGCCTCAGGCGCTAGAATGGCTCTGGATGCAACAGAGCGATGCCCCAGAGGGGCAAAGCATCGCCTCCTGGTGGGCATGCCAGGTGGATCCCGGTCGGGCACATGTGGGAGTCTGTCTGACTGCCTCCCCGTTTCCAGCTTTGGAAAAATGAAAAAAAAAAAATTAAAAATTTTTAAAAAATCTATAAAACAAAAACAAAAAACTGGCCCTGGCCAGTTGGCTCAGTGGTAGTGTCAGGCTGGCATGTGGAAGTCCCCGGTTCAATTCCCGGCCAGGGCACACAGGAGAACCACCCATCTGCTTCTCCACCCTTCCCACTCTTCTTTCTATCTCTCTCTTCCCCTCCCGCAGCCAAGGCTCCATTGGAACAAAGTTGGCCCGGGCACTGAGGATGGCTCCATGGCCTCCACTTCAGGCACTAGAATGGCTCCAGTTACAACAGAGCAATGCCCCAGATGGGCAGAGCATCACCCCCTGGTGGACATGATGGGTGGATCCCAGTGTGGTGCATGCGGGAGTCTGTCTCTCTGCCTTCCTATTTCTCACTTCAGAAAAATACAAAAAACAAAACAAAACAAAAAAACCACCCTCAGAACAATTGAACAGAAGGGAGGGAAGAATAAGGGAGAATGGGTGGTCTTGGCTGGGATTAGATCAGTGTGTTAACAAAACTCAGAGCATTATGGACATTCTTGTCTACTCCCTTCCCACACTTCCACATATTGATTTCCATCATCAATTCTGATACTCTGATTACATCCAAAAGTATGATTAAAATGATTGCTCATTATGATGACCCAGTTCTGTGTTCTTAATATTGGGTTCTCGAACTTTCTGTAAGAAAAACGCCAGTAGCCTGACCAGGAGGTGACGCAGTGGATAGAGCGTTGGCCTGGGATGCAAAGGACCCAGGTTTGAAGCCCCAAGGTTGCTGGCTTGAGCACGGGCTCATCCGGCTTGAGCACAGGGTCCCTGGCTTGAGTGTAGGATCATAGACATGACTCCATGGTCACTGACTTGAGCCCAAAGGTCACTGGCTTGAAGCCCAAGGTCACTGGCTTGAGTCTAGGGTCATTGACTTGAATGAGGGATCACTTGCTCTACTATAGCCCCTGGTCAAGGCACATATGAGAAAGCAATTAATGAACAACTAAGGTGCTGCAATGAAGAATTGATGCTTCTCATATCTCTCTTCTGTCCCTTTCTCTGTCTCTCTCTTTGTCTATTTCTCTCGCTAAAAATAGAAGAAAAAGAAAAATGACAGCTTTTTTTTTCTTAGGAAGCAACTAGAGAAAACTGGTGAAATTTTCTGCTTAAGAGGCTGTTGTCTGTGAACATCCTCTAAGTTTGGTGAATGCCGATGACCCCAGGATATTCACCCTCACATCCTGTGTCCCGCATGCCTTGCTTGCTCTCTGGTCTTTGCTGGGATGTAAAAATGGGAAAGAGGATTGGGCTCTGGGACTCTGCTGGGTCTCTGATCACAGAATCCTTTAAGGACAGCAGATCCTGTCCACAAGCCAGAATTTCTGCCAGCTTTCACCTCCACTGTGTGGGAACTTTCCTAGACATGGAGTTGAGGAAAATGATGTTTCTTGATGTTAGTGATAGTTCTCTCACTATACAGTTACTTCCGTAGGCAACTTCAGGAGAAGGCAACACTGAAACCCCACTGAGCATCTGCTCTTCTCTCTCTAAAGTACTCTGAACATAAAGTATGAGTGTCATGGGTTTTTCATTTTTAGGATGACTGACAGGATACATAGTATGTCCGTAAAGTCATGGTGCACTTTTGACCCGTCACAGGAAAGCAACAAAAGATGACAGAAATGTGAAATCTGAACCAAATAAAAGGAAAACTCTCCCAGTTTCATACCTATTCAGTGCAGTTTGATGTGGGCTTATGCACAGATTTTTTAGGGCTCCTTAGGTAGCTATCCCGTATAGCCTCTACAGACTCATCACTGACTGATGGCCTACCAGAACAGGGTTTCTCCACCAAACTGCCGGTTTCCTTCAACTGCTTATCCCACTGAGTAATGTTATTCCTATGTGGTGGCGCTTCATTATAAACGCGCTGATATTCATGTTGCACTTTGGTCATGGATTCGAATTTAGCGAGCCACAGAACACACTGAACTTTCCTCTGTACCATCCACATCTCGACTAGCATGGCCGTGGGCTGCTCTGCTGTATACACAGTGTTACGTCATCATGTGCACATGTGCACATGCTGCCACATCATCCTACAGAAACTGGGAGGGTTTTCCTTTTATTTGGTGCAGATTTCACATTTCTATCGTCTTTTGTTGCTTTCCTGTGACGGGTCAAAAGTGCATCATGACTTTACGGACACACTGTATGTGATGCATCCTACAGCCAAATCATAGATATCAGATATTTTAAAAATCTCAACCGTTCTAGCTGACCTTAATCTTAGACCATGATCTAAGCCATGTAGCCATGCTTTTGCCTCGACCACTTCATTGCCTGCCCATCCAGAAAGACAGTTTCCTTTTTTCCCCAGGAAATTCAGAAAACTCATCTTGCAGAAAATGCAAATTCTTACTTTTAATGCAGAGCAAATTAGGTTTTTTTGTCTTTGCTTTTTTGGGAGGGAGAAGCTTATTCAGTCCGACACAGTTTTAAATACTGCTGCTTTATTCACCAAGATTCAAAGGGCTTAATTAATTAATTAATTTTTATCGTTTTTGTATTTTTTCAATTACGGTTAACAGTTTTATATTAGTTTCAGGTGTGCAACCCAGTGTCTAGACATTATATAGCTTACTAAAGGACCATTCTGATAAGTCTTGTACCCTTCTGCCACCATACATATTGTTTTCTCATTGCTGTACTTTACATCCCCATGGACATTCTGTAACAGCCAATTTGCACTTCTTAATCTCTTCACCTTTTCAACCATAATCTAATCCCCCTTCCATCTGACAACGATCAAAATGCTCTCTGTATCTGAGTCTGTTTCTGTTCTGCTTGCTTATTTATTTTGGTTCTTAAATTCACTAAATTTCTTGAGTATTCTTATAACCAGTGTTTTGAACTCTGTATCTGGTAGACTTCCTGCTTTCATTTCTTTTATTTTTTTTTATTTGTTTAGTTTTTATTTGGAGATTTCTCCTTGTTTTTTATTTGGGACATTTTTTCTTTTTTTGTCTCTGGATTTTAGCGTTTTTTTATGTCCATTGATATGTATTCGGTAGAGCTGTTACATCTCCCAAGCTTGGCAGAATGGCCTTGTGTAGTAGGTGTCCTGTAGGGCCACTGGTGCAGTCTCCCCAGTCACCCAAGCTGGGGAGACAGATGTGCCTCCAGTGTGGACTGTGTGCATGGTCTTCTTGTAGTTGAGCCTTTAGCTGCTGGCGTCACAGGGAGAGACTGACCTACAGGCCGATGAGCTGTGAGGACTGGCTGCAACGATGATGGAGGAGCTGCTGTGCAGGAGTCAACCCTATGGAGCAGGACTTGGTTTGGGGGTCTTTGATACTCTCTGAGTTTGCCCCTTTAGTATGTCACTCATGGAGGTGGCAGTGTTGTAAGCTGGCATGGTCTGAAGCTGACTGCAGGATGCACTGGCTTTGGGGCCTCTTGGAAGGTACAAAGCCACCCACTGTGCCTGTGCCCTGCCTGGGGCCACCAGCAAGAGCTACAGAGTGATGTGTTGATGACTGCTGTTTGTGCTGGGCTTGGAGGTTCCCAGGAGAGGCTAAGTTGTGACCCAAGGCCAGCTGCCACTAGTGCCAGGCCTCAGACCACCTAGCAAGAGATATGGGAGCAAACAAACCAGATGCTGCTTGTCTGAGAGATCTTAAAGTCTGAAGCAAGAGTCAAGAAAGACCATTCATATGGAAAAGACACTGAAAAGGCTTAGGGCCCCAAACTGGTTGGGGTGGGGCCTTGGGGAATCACCAGGAGAGGGAAAACAGTGATAGCCAGGTTGATAGAGACTCTGAGAAGGAACAAGGGACAGGAGAATAGATTCATATGACTCCCATACAAGCCCTTATATGCTCACTCTATTAAACATTGAGTGCTAGAGATAATATCTAGGCCTCAGCTGTGTTTCAGCTCTAGGCCCAGAAAAGCAGCAAAACCAGACAAGAGATGCCAAGGCTGACTGACCTCAGGATCAGATGTGTTGATTATTGTCCCTCCGCCCTGGTGCTGACCAATCAGTGGAGAACACAAACTTAAAAGGACATACCTGGAGAGCTAATGAATATTCTATTGAGCTATGCTCCTGTGACCCCTAAGATCTCAACCCTTTAAAGACCTTAAGAGAAAGACCCAGTGTGCTCTCCCTTCAGGGAGTAAGCGGAGACTTTCCCCTTCTCTTCCTCCCTCTCTTCTTCCCCCATCCAGTTTTCCTTGTTTCTCTGTTTCTTCTAAGCTCTAAGGGACACTAGGAGACTTGGACAATTACTTGCTGCACTTTGTCTCTTGATTAAATTTCCTCTCTTAAGAAGACAAGATCAAGGTCTTATTGTACCTCTGGTAACCTAACAGTCTCCATGTGGCTTCTTTAAATCCCTGGTTGTAAGACTTCCATTCAATTAGATTTCAGATAGTTCTGAATGATGGCTGTTCTGTAGTTTAGTTGTTATTCTGATATGGTTGTCAGAGGATTCAAGAATTGTATTTACCTACATCTCCATCTTGACCAGAAATCTTTTGTTTTTTTAATTTTTCTCCTCAATCATAAATTGAGGTGAACTGCTTGATCAAGGTGTTTTGTAATGGTTGAAAGGGTGTTTCCATGCAGATTGTTAAGCCAAATTCGGAGGGACCCAAAACATGGAAGACAGGAACAAGGTCCGTCGTTTACACATCAAAGCTTTATTGTCTAGCTTGGCTAAGCAGCGGCAGCTCCGACAGAAATCTGAGGGAGAGCGTGCTGGCCCTTTGTTCTACCTAGTTTTTATAGTTTTGTAAGTGGGAAGTACAGAAGCAAAAAATTGTAATTAGGAGCCCTTTACCACTATTGGTTATAGTCATATGTCCTTTAACATGATAGGACCATGTTCAATTTGCAAGTCATACATCATTTTGGAGAAAACAAAATTTACAAGCCAACACAATGGTAGAAAGATGTCTCTTTACATATTAAAGGCATTTCTATATTATCTAGTGTTCATCTGCTATCTCTCTGTCCAGAGTCACACATGTTAACCACACGCATTTACATAGGAGAGGTAGTTTCGGTGGGGACAAATGCCCGCAAATGGCTCATTGCTATAAGAAAAGGTTTATTTTGGTTTTTCTCTCTCTGCACCTGGCTAGCCATTCACCCCTTTCCCCACAGGCATGGTGGAATGTCTGGGAATCCATGTTTTCCTCCCCTTTGCATTTATAATACAATGCCAAGGGCCATCCTGGTTATGCCAATCACACAGTACAGAGATTACTCTCACAATTTCTCTGCACACCTTAACCCAAATTAATAAAATGTTCTCCAAGCCTCTTAAAATATTAATATTAATTCTGTAGTTTTTGGTACCTTATAACACCTGGGGATAAAGTGGCTCAGTGACTCCTCACAGATCAAATGGGAGCAGCTGTCAGTGAGATAAAGGGAGGCAAGGCCAGGGAGAAAATAGGTGATGAGCAGAGTTGTGTGGGTAGAGCACCTGGGCTGGAGGAAGGCAGGCCTTGTGCAGCAAGGGGACTGGAGTTAGGTGAAGGTGGTAATTTATTGGTTTATGCTGGTTAACTGGAAGTTCTTTCATAGTTCCATGTGAAAAGCCAAACAATAGACATTGAAAATGATAACACTTAACAGTTATTCTCTACTTTAGCAAAAGAACTTAGAAAACAAGTTAGTTAAAACAAACTAGAAGACTGTATTTTAAAATGTAATATAGACTGTATCATACAATGCTCTGGTTAACATAGTATTTAAGAATAAGAGATAATTAATATGGATATTGAGAGATTTATTGAACATTTACTGTGTTCCAGACACTGAACTAATTGTGTACACGAATTATTTCATTTAATCCTCACAAAAGTCATATGGGGCATGTATTCTTGTGGGAGACAGGCTGTAAGCTAACAAAGTCCTTGTAGTTTAAGGCTTAGTTTAAGACTAAGATCTTCCCGCTCCCTTCTAAGACTAAGTCTTTCCTACACCCTTGACTGTTGCATGGTGGGGGGTGGCGCACTCTTATGAGGATTCCCGTTTATATCTCAGATGTGTGACTCTGTATCAGAGACACACATATTATTTGCATATGGCTCTGCAATATATAATAAAGCAGACCGGGGGTTTTGCTTTGGCTCTTGCAAGCTATGGGCTATGCAGAGACCTCCCAATCCCATCCTTTTGCTTTTTGAGTCTATTTCTTCATTCTGCACCATTCTCTCTCAGGACTGGGACAATTACTAACCATGCTGGTTCACGGCATATTCTAATACCCTCACTTTGATAATCAGAAAATGAAAGCAAAAGGATTAATATGGTTTAAAAGGATTAAAAGCAAATGGTTAAATAAGTTGTCTAATTATTGTCCCATTTCTCCATAAGTGGCTTATAGCTAAAAAAGATAAAAATGAACATTGGAAAAAAAATAAACGAACAAAAAAATAATGAACATTGGATTTAAACAGTTGGATTCAGAGACAACTAGCCTTAATTGACAGATGTGGGCACTGCGGAGCCCGTTTTCACCCTCTTTAGCCCTTGGCCAGCATCTCGAGCTGACATGGCACTCCCCTTACTAAGTCCTGACACAGAGCTCCAGGGACCACTAATCTTTAATTAAATGTAGCACTAAGGATGAAAGCTTTTTGCTACAAGATGCTAACATGGCAGGATTAAGAAAAGGCTGCTTGATGCTATCACTACTATCTAACATTATTATCCAAATAGAAGCCAAAGAAATAAATTATAAGCAGTCTGTGCTAAATTCTGCTCATACCAGCTTGAGATCACTGATTATGTGCAGCTCTTCCCAAGTCTGAGTCCCATGATGTGACATTGGTAGCTTCAAATTGGCCATGTTTATACTGGCAAAAACGGAGGTGTTTATACTGGCAAACTGGGGAAATGTTACAATTACATCATTTTTATCTTTTCCTTTTTTTTTTTTTTTTTTTTTTTGAGATCTGGATGTTATATACCATCATGGTGTTGTAAAGTACTGCACCTTAATCCACAGACTACATAGAGACACCAAGTTCAAATGAATATTTGAGGAGTTTATTAATTAGCTGGCTAGCTACCCAGGGCACAATCCTAAATCACGTAGAGAGTTCCTACAATTCTGTGGCTGATTTTATAGAGCAAATCACATACCAGTTGGAGTGGGTAAGGAGGGGCTTGTGATCCCTTTGTCTAGAGGTATACGTTATTCTCATGACTTTAGAGTGAGTCCGAGTATAGGAATTCTTTTTTTTTTTTTTTTTTTTTCATTTTTCTGAAGCTGGAAACAGTGAGAGACAGTCAGACAGACTCCCGCATGCGCCCGACCAGGATCCACCCGGCACGCCCACCATGGGGTGACGCTCTGCCCACCAGGGGGTGATGCTCTGCCCATCCTGGGCATCACCATGTTGCGACCAGAGCCACTGTAGCGCCTGAGGCAGAGGCCACAGAGCCATCCCCAGTGCCCAGGCCATCTTTGCTCCAATGGAGCCTTGGCTGCAGGAGGGGAAGAGAGAGACAGAGAGGAAAGTGCGGCAGAGGGGTGGAGAAGCAAATGGGCGCTTCTCCTGTGTGCCCTGGCCGGGAATCGAACCCGGGTCCCCCGCACGCCAGGCCGATGCTCTACCGCTGAGCCAACTGGCCAGGGCTCAGATAAATTTTATCTTCTTTGCTCTGTGTGGCAAGTGGCTCCAGGTACCCTTTCAAAGAATTCCAGGAATTAGCTAAACTGACCAGATTACCCAGCTGCCATTGTAAACCAGGAAGCTCCTGCATTCTTCTCCCTCCATTCTCACAGAAAGGAGGGGGCAAGAAGCCTGACCTTTCCTCTTTAAAATGGCGTTGCCAATACTAAGTTTTACAGTTCCTTGGCACCTTATCACAACGGCACTAAGCTATAAACTAGTAACAAAGCTAACTACTGAGAAGGGGAGATAAAACTATCATTACCTGGAAAGCATGTGATTTCATACATTGAAAACTTTTAGGGGCAAAAATACTCTCAAAATTAATAACATTAAAAAAAAAAAATTCCAGGCCTGACTGCTGATCCAGCCCATGGAGGCAGACCATGCTTCCTTCAGTACTGATTAAATTTGTAAATAGTAAATCTTGGAACCCAAAGCATCTATGATGACTTGCACCAGGTGGAGAGGACATATCAGTAGGAGAAAAGAGTCAGGAGTTAGTAAGAGCAGGCGATGGGAGCAGTGGGAGGACTCAAATAATTTAACAGCTAGTTCTCTGCCCTGATGACCTTTTTAAGTATAAAAAAAGATATACTTAAAGGTGGTTTATTATTTCATGCATTTAATACTTAAATAAGAATAAAAGAGGTATACAAAATTAGACTGTTATAAGAAAGAATTTTAAAATATTAATGAAAAATATTAAATAATACCTGACATAGAAAAATAAAACTGTTATTGAAGATATTTCCATATTGCTTCTTGATTGACATGCTTACTTGCCATTTTTTTCACCTATGGATGGAATGAACATTACTACGGGTGCTTAGAATATGCTGTTGTGCAGATGAATGTTAAAAAAAGAGTAAGGAATGTAAATTTGTGATTTCCACATTGGGCAGCTGCCCAAGTGACCACCTTAAAGAGAACCCTAATTACAAGTGCCATTTTTACAACTGATTCTCTGAACCCAACAAAATTTAGTTATTCGTTTCACTGAACCGGTGTGAACTGGCTGAATCCCACCACTGAATGGTGTGAAGCACTAATCCTGGTTTTGAGTTCCAGGCGTTAAAATGTCCAGGGCCCAGTTGCATCCAGGCTGCTCTTGCTCCTGCTTCTGCCAAAGGACACTATTATGTTCTTTCTCTAAACCCCACTCTTCATCTAAGCTGGTTCATTTGGGGGTTTCTTTCATCTTGACCAAAACTAGATTGCCTAATAAAATAATCTAGTTATTCGTATTGAATCTCTGAAGGAAAGACCTACGGCTTCTTCTCTGCCTCCACACACTCTGCAGAAACGTGTACACGAGGAGACCATTCCTGGGTCAGTAGGGCTCTTGTAATTCCCTCATTGCAAACTGCTATTTCCCAAGTTTCTTGGCTCTCTATGTCAAAATTTTATATTCAAAGAGTACGTGATTTGTGGTTGTAAATGTAATCAATGAAGTTGGAGAACAATGTTTTGGTGTTAAAAAAGGAATAACCAGATATACCAATGGCAGAGAAAATTCATGTCATACACCTTTAGTTATGAATTTAGTCGTTCATGTTATAAGCAGACAACTAAAGGCCACTAGACATTTTTGAGAAGAATTAATGTCTTGGAAAAGAAGAACCATGACAATCAAACAAAAAACTTACCCTTGATGTAATTCAGAAAATAAAAATAGCAAAAAATTAGTACTTTTTAAAAATAATCTTTTAAACATAAAGTTTCAACCATACACGCAAGATAGTATATATCCTAAATACATTAAATACAGTAATAAAAATCATTAATAAGAGGACTGCAGTGTCTCTGGTGGATATCGTCAGGTGCTTTCTCATCAGACTTTGCCTGTTGGAAAGGTTGGGTGGGGAAGAAAAACCCTTCACAGAGACCTTCTTTGGTTCTTATACTACAGCGAAGTCTGAAAGTTGAGTGTTTTAGCTTCTAGTCTCTACCATAGAGGCAGGAGAAAAAGTGGTTTCAAATGCTTTTGAGTATCAATCCCTATATTCACAGTAACAAAATCTATAATATATTTGGAATTTATTTAAATGCATTATATCTATATGAGTAAAGCATACATAGACCCCCAAAACTTAAACCTAAATCATGTTCATGGAAGAGACAATTTCATATTTTAAATATTCAAGGCAATTGAATTAAAATCCCAGAAAATTATTTTCAGTGTTCATCTCCACAAGCTGATTCCCAAATTTACATATATAGATAAATAAAGATCCATAAATATCGGAACTAACTTATAATAGTGTTTCCTTTTTTTTTAGTGAGTTACCTGGACAGAGAATTCCAAAGACAAAACAGCTTAGAAGATTTTGCAGACTCTGAAGTCAATATTCGCTTTAGGCAGGATTCCTCAGAAGATACAGATAAGACTGGGAGAAATAATTCCAATGAAGTTCATAAGAAAACTTTCATAAGAGTTTAATATCTTCTCCCTTCATTAGTAATTCAGGTAAAAGACCTATGAAGCGCACAACTGAGGCATCTTTCCACCTTTGACTTCTCTCCTGTTTGGGGATGGTCAGCCTCTCAGTGCTGGATTAAAATTTCAATTGACCTTACTGAAAATGTGCCAGTGAATTTTGAGTCCTGTAGACTATTGTCAGAAAATCATGGCTTTTCTAATCATGACCTTTCTTGATTAAAATGCTAAGGATATTCTATTTTAGAATAGTTAATTACTTGAGCCCAACTTTAAAAATTAAGACCCTTTGGTATAAAGCAGGGATCTCAAACTCAACTCAGCATGTGGGCCGCAGAGCAAGATCACAGCCGCGGCGGCCGCACTAGGTCTACAAAAGGCAACTGTTACGCAACACTTTTCTCACTGCAGTTGAAAACAAAAAAAAATCAGTACAACAAGCACAATTGTACATGCAGTTTACTCAGTGTCACAAAACAACCAGAAACTGTAGTTCGCATCACAACTGCTGTTAACTAAGCTAATATCTAGCTAGGATGCTAGAGAAATGAAAAATACAAGTAGGCCCCTAGGCTTACTTAATTTTATCCAAAGTATTTTGAACTTCGTGGATTAGTCTGAGGGCCGCACAAAATTGTTCGGCGGGCCGCATGCGGCCCACAGGCCGCGAGTTTGAGACCCCTGGTATAAAGTAATAGGACCAACTCAAACAGCATAATTTTAAAAAAGTGATATTCTTCATAGAAGAAAGGGCTTGCCTGTAAACTATGAAGAAAATAAAAAAAATTTAACTGATGTAACAGAAAAGATTTTAAGAAGGCAGTAGTAAAATTTTCTACTTTGAAAAAGTGAAAGTCAAAGTGAACTCAGGACCTCTTCATAGATTGGTCAACTGTACAGAATAGACATTCCATTCCATAGAGCAATACTAATAAGAACAGTGAAACTAATGGATTTTATTGTATTGAATTGCTTCTTTGACAACCGAGACTGAAAGCCAAGGGCCATTTTGCTAGAGTGTGTTAATAAAATTTTCTATACTTGATAATGTGGGGAAAAAACCAACCAGAAATGGACCTGTATTTGGCCATGTGTAGATTTGGACACATTGTGGCTTTCTACCATTTCAGAGGAAGTAGATTTTGCATTTGAACTTACTTCATTATTACTAGATCAACATGCATTGCAGTGAGTACCCAGCGTTACAACAGTCTTGATGAATACCAGTTAGTTCACATACATAGCTGAAGTACTGACTTAGAAAATATACTCTGTATTACTAAAATCACTTACAGAATTTCTAATATTAGGTAATTTACTACCAGGGATGGTATAAATAATATAAAATATAGAATAGGACCCAGATTTCAGAACTTTATACTATTTCTCCAAAATAAATCAGGTCTCTTTTGAGGGTAGCTACTGTTAAATTTGGGGCAGGAGGCCCTGGTCGGTTGGCTCAGTGGTAGAGCGTCGGCCTGGTGTGCGGGAGTCCCGGGTTCAATTCCTGGCCAGGGCACACAGGAGAAGCACCCATCTGCTTCTCCACCCCTCCCTCTCTCCTTCCTCTCTGTCTCTCTCTTCCTCTCCCACAGCCAGGGCTCCATTGAAGCAGAGTTGGCCTAGGCACTGAGGATGGCTTTGTGGCCTCTGCCTCAGGTGCTAGAATGGCTCTGGTTGCAGCAGAGCATCGCCCCCTGGTGGGCGTGCCGGGTGGATCCCGGTAGGGTGCACGCGGGAGTCTGTTGACTGCCTCCCGTTTCCAACTTCAGAAAAATACAAAAAAATAAAAAAATAAATTTGGGGCAGGGTATGCAAGATAGGCCTGAACATATTAGTTGATGGGGAACAACGGTAGTGTCAGAGATTTTTGGTATTGAGAGATTTTTGGTATTGAGAGATATTTGAGTGTTGAGAGAAGAGAGGTTGGCCTTTTTTTTTTTTTTTTTTTTTTTTTTACAGAGGCAGAGATAGACAGGGACAGACAGACAGGAACGGAGAGAGATGAGAAGCATCAATCATCAGTTTCTCGTTGCGCGTGGGGACTTCTTAGTTGTTCATTGATTGCTTTCTCACATGTGCCTTGACCACGGGCCTTCAGCAGACCAAGTAACCCCCTGCTGGAGCCAGCGACCTTGGGTCTAAGCTGGTGAGCTCTTTGCTCAAACCAGATGAGCCCGTGTTCAAGCTGGCGACCTCGGGGTCTCGAACCTGGGTCCTTCCGCATCCCAGTCCGACGCTCTATCCACTGCGCCACCACCTGGTCAGGCGAGAGAGAGAGGTTGGCCTTATAAAAGTGAACAAGTGATGATAAACAAAAAAATCAGATACTACCATAAAGTTAAACAGGTTGAGTTCATATAGAGGCCTTGGTTTCATAATATTATTAAAATAAAAACAACACAGGGTACTCACAAACTATGAAACAACTATATTAACAACTGTATTAAACAGATGAATTTCTGTTGAGGAAAAGGTAATATAGTCCTGTGCCTCTTTTTTTTTTTTTTTTTTTTTTTTTTTTTTTACAGGGGCAGAGAGGGATAGACAAACAGGAACAGAGAGAGATGAGAAGCACCAATCATTAATTTTTTTGTGTGGCACCTTAGTTGTTCACTGACTGCTTTCTCATATGTGCCTTGACCATGGGCCTTCAGTAGACCGAGTAACCCCTGCTCGAGCCAGCGACCTTGGGTCCAAGCTGGCGAGCTTTTTGCTCAAGCCAGATGAGCCCGCGCCCAAACTGGCAACCTCGGGGTCTCGAACCTGGGTCTTCTGCATCCCAGTCTGATGCTCTATCCACTGCGCCACTGCCTGGTCAGGCAGCCTTCTGCCTCTTAACAACATTTCAGTCAAGGACAGACTGTCTAGACCAGGGGTCCCCAAACTTTTTACACAGGGGCCAGTTCACTGTCCCTCAGACCATTGGAGGGCCAGACTATAAAAAAAACTATGAACAAATCCCTATGCACACTGCACAGATCTTATTTTAAAGTAAAAAAAACAAAACGGGAACAAATACAATATTTAAAATAAAGAACAAGTAAATTTAAATCAACCAACTGACCAGTATTTCAATGGGAACTATGCTCCTCTCACTGGCCACCAATGAAAGAGGTGCCCCTTCCAGAAGTGCGGCGGGGGCCGGATAAATGGCCTCAGGGGGCCGCATGTGGCCCACGGGCCGTAGTTGGGGGACCCCTGGTCTAGACAGTGGTCCATTAAGATTATAACAGATCAAAATTTCCTATGACCTAGTGACATTGTAACTGTCCAAACATCCTAGTGCAACATATTACTCATGTTTTTGTGGTGATGCTGGTGTAAGCAAGCTTAGTGCACTGCCAGTTGCATAAAAGTATAGCACATACAATAGGTACAGTCCATAAAACACAATAATGATAATAAATGACTGTTACTGGTTTATGTATTTAGTATGCTATACTTTTTACTGTTATTTTAGAATAACAATAAAATACCTGATGCAATTAGCCTTGTAACTCTGTAGATAACAGGAAGGTAGATAAAGATACTTTAAATATTTGATTTACATGACTTAGAGATATTAACTGAGCATAATGACTTTTTTTTGTGGGTGATGCTGAGATCTACAGAAAGTCAACTCTACTACTCCAGCACACACACTCAGCTAGTCTGTTAAAGGATACAGATAATGTTATACAATTCAGGCAAGTGTTATAATGTTATTCTAAGACTATAGACACTCTCCGCATGGTAGAGTTGTTTTATGGTGTTTAAATTGAGCCTATGCCACATGCAGAGACATGTAAATTCTAAGTGTAAAGTCTGATAAGTTTATTTCAAAATAAATTCATCTATGTAAACTAGCACATAGATAAGAAACAATCAAGAACTTAATATAAACAAAAATCAGTATTTTCTCTTGTATCTGGCTTCCTTCACCTGGAATTACATTTGAGGATTATTTGTATTGTGATTAGTTGTGGATCCTTCTGAATAGTATTATTGAAGAGTATAACTAAACACTATTCCATTATGTGAATATATCACAATTTATTTTTCATTCCATTCTTGATGGGCATTTGAGTAGTTCCCAATTTTTGGCTATTATAAAAGTGCTGCTATGTACATGATTTTTGTTTCTTTTGGTGAACATATGTACACACATCTTTTGTGTATATTAAATGATAAGATAGGCATATGTTCAGCATTAATAGATATTGCCAGATAATTTTCCACTGTGTTTGTATTATTTAACACTCCCACGATCAGTGAATAAGACTTTTGATTGCTCTACATCTTTGCCAACATTGAATATTTTCTTTCTTTGAGGGTATATAGTGGTATTGCTTGTGCATTTAGTATGTATAATTATAATGCTTAATCAAGGGATTGTTCAAGTGATTTCTCCATTTTCAATTGAGTTCTTTATTAAAAATTTATTTTAAAATTATTGGGTTGGCCTGACCAGGCGGTGGCGCAGTGGATAGAACATCGGACTGGGATGCGGAAGGACCTAGGTTCTAGACCCGAGGTCGCCAGCTTGAGCGCGGGCTCATCTGGTTTGAGCAAAAGCTCGCCAGCTTGGACTCAAGGTTGCTGGCTCGAGCAAGGGGCTACTGGGTCTGCTGAAGGCCCACGGTCAAGGCACATATGAGAAAGCAATTAATGAACAACTAAGGTGTCACAACGAAAAATCGATGATTGATGCTTCTCATCTCTCTCCATTCCTGTCGGTCTGTCCCTATCTATCCTTCTCTCTGACTCTCTCTGTCCCTGTAAAAAAAAAAAAAATTATTGGGTTGACATGGTTTGCCAAACCATATAGGTTTCAAGTATGCAACTCAATACCAGCCATCAGCCTCTACACGCCACATCATGCCCAGCGCCAGTCCCCCACCCCCCTTTGTCTTATTGGTTTGCAGTTCTTTATATATTTTGGATACAGGCCTTTTATTGGAAAAATATATCACAAATACCTTTTATTCTACAGAGTGAAAGATGAGTTCAAGTAAGGAAGGAATGTAAAATTTCTGACTGTTACAGACAGATACGTTCATGCATTTTTAAAAATGAGTGATAATAGATATAAAATCTCCATGGTTTTGACAGTCCATTGCAGTCAGTTGAAAGTAATCTAAGAGTTTTATTTTATTCTAAAATATCAAAATGGGAATCCAGGCCCTGGCCAGTTACCCCAATTGGTTAAGTGTCATCCTGAAACAACAAGGTTGCAGGTTTAATTCCTGGTAGGGCACACATGGGAGACAACCAAAAAAATGCACGACTGAATGAAACAACAAATGGTTCCCTTCCTCTCCCTTTTCTCTCCCCTTTCTCTACTTTTCTAAAAATTAATAAAAATTAAGCCCTGGCCGGATAGCTCCGTTGGTTGGAGCATCATCCCCGAACATGGAGATTGCCGGTTTGATCCCCAGTCAGGGCACATTCGGGAGCCATTCCTGTCTTTCCCTGTCTCTTTGAAAATGAATACTGGCAATATGCCAATAACTGGATTATTTTAACCATTTAAATTTGATGAAAAAGATTAGAAAATTATGTATTTTTAGTTTAAGTTGTCAATATTTACAATATACCAGGGATTATATTACTTGTAATAATTGAAACTTATTAAGAAAAACATTAAATGTCAATTAGTCTTAATTAATAATATTAATATTAAATGCCAATGCACATAACTTTTCAAAATTTTAGGAGTGTAAAATAGTTTAAAGACCACATGCCAGGATCTGAGAACCTCATGGACATCTCTGAGTCTTTGTCTTTCAAGCTCCTTAGGGTCCCTTAGCAGCACACACTCCTTTTCTACTATTCTCATGGCATGGTGTAGTAGACTGCAAGTGGCAAAAAGCCTTTGTAGATTCCCGGCTTAGCAAAAGGCTAAGTTCTCCCCCACCACCTCTATATTGGCTATGAAGCTGAATATTTGCACCCAATTCACTTGCTTGCTTAAGTTGCTGGAAGCAATTTACAGGCCCTTGCTCTCACTCTTTATTTGTTCTAATGTTGGCTGATTTCACTTATGCATGGTGGAGGGATTCTTGTTTATGCCTTACGAGAGTTCCTGTTTTTGCCTCAGATGTGTAACTTTGTATCAAAGATTTCCTTATTTGCATATGGTTATTAATAAAGCAAACTGGGGGTATGGGGCAGTCGGATATTGCCATTAGCATTGAAGAGGCTTCTTGATCCCACCCTTCGTTCTCAGTGAGTCTGTTTTCTTACTTCTGCACCGTTCTCCCTCAAGACCCAGAATTACAAGCCGCGCTGGTCCGCGGCAGCATTGTTAAAGGGCCTGAAGGTCAAATTTTTCACTCAGGCTGTGTGGACTTGACGGTCCCTTCTCACTAGTCAGGCCGCTTAAACTTGGGCATTGCCTAGGTTCTTGAACAATCACAGACTTACTTGTTATTGTTGTTTCTTTTTGGCAGTACAACGAAATATTCTAGTCAATTTCTTATTAACTTAAACTTGGAGGATTGCATAATCTAATATTGTCAGAAATTATGTCCAGCTAAGCTTTTTGAATCTGTATTCTGCACTTAGAATTTTTGTATCTTAGTACTAAGCTGTGGCTCTGCCATTCACAGATCATGGAAAGGAGACCAGAGGCTTGGCGGGGGGAGAGAATGGGATGCCCTGCGATGTTGCTACGAAGGATTCTAGTTGAATGCAATTCACAAAATTTAATTTTTAGCGTTATCAAAGTAGTATCATCACATAGTTTGTAAATCAAAGAATTAATAAAAAGTTCATGTTCAGACTTTCTTCTCCATTTCTTTCCAGCCTTAACCCCACTTCTAGACTTGGATACTTTTATCTCAGTTATTTCTCCTGGGATTTACCTTTACATATATACAAAAAATATTTATGCAGCTCCCTTTTTTAACTTAGACTAAATAAACTTTATTTACAACATCCTGTCATGGTAGTTGAGGCATTAGCTCTTTTACAAGGCATCCTCTTTTTTCCCTCTAGCTAACCAATATAATCATAACTTAAACTTGGGTTAAATTAATATTCATTGTTTTATTCTGATGACCACATAAACATGTTCACTAATGAGTCCAGTAGTTACAGTCTTATTCCATATATTTAATATTTCAATAATAATTTTTTTATTTTCTAAACTGTATGTATTGGACACTGATTTTTTAACAAATCCTAAAACAATTTACTATCATTTTTTAGTAGTATTTTTGCAAATGCTCAAAACACTTTATATATTTCTTTATTCGCTCATTCATTATTTTCTGGCACCATCATTGAGCTCTGATCTGAGAAAGTGCTTTCTGCACTTGGCTCATAGCTTCTCACTTTTTTTTTTTTTTTCTTACAGGGACAGAGAGAGTCAGAGAGAGGGATAGAAAGACAGGACGGAGAGAGATGAGAAGCATCAATCATCAGTTTTTCGTTGAGACACCTTAGTTGTTCATTGATTGCTTTCTCATATGTGCCTTGACCTTGGGCCTTTAGCAGACCGAGTAACCCCCTGCTTGAGCCAGAGCCAGAGACCTTGGGTCCAAGCTGGTGAGCCTTGCTCAAACCAGATGAGCCTGCGCTCAAGCTGGCAAACTCGGGGTCTCGAACCTGGGTCTTTCGCATCCCAGTCTGACGCTTTATCCACTGCGCCACTGCCTGGTCAGGCTCATAGCTTCTCACTTTGAAGCTTTCCTTCACTGTTGTCTCTATGTTGGGTTCTGGTTGTAAGGGTTCTGGAACCAATACCAATGTGTGAAGGGAATTTCCACAACAACAAGAAATTCTCTGGCATCAATTGGGTGTCCTCCATTTGACTCGATACCCAGAGATAGCATCAGATTCCTGGTTAAGAGCTCTGTTCCACAAGACTGCCTTCCACTTCAGATGCCAATAGCAAGCCCAGGTTTTACCTGTGCTGCCGCCCGACTGGCTGTATTAGTAGCTCCTTGGGTTCAATTAATTTGCTAGAGCAGCTCACAGAATTCAGATAATCTTTTTACCCACTTGATTACCAGATTATTACAAAGGAGATTAAAGGATATGAATCAGCAGCCAGATTAAGAGATACGCTTCAGTGGCACAGCCGGTTAGAGCACCATACAGACAGATACACAGGGCCAGCTTTCTTTCTTTCTTTCTTTTTTCTTTTAGGAACAGAAACAGAGACACAAAGAGAGAGAGACAAAGGCAGAGAGAGGACAGACAGACAGATAAAGACAGACACACATGAAGGGAGAGATGAGAAGCATCAATTGTTTGTTGCAGTATCTTAGTTGTTCATTGACTGCTTTCTCATTTGTGCCTTGACTGGAGGGGGCGGGGGGCTCCAGGTTAGCCTATGACCCCTTGCTCAAGCCAGCAACCTGTGGGCTCAAGCCAGCGACCATGGGATTATGTCTATGATCCCACGCTCAAGCCAGTGAACCCACACTCAAGCTGGTGATCTCGGGGTTTTGAACCTGGGTCCTCTGCATCTCAGGCTGGTGCTCTATCCACTCTGCCACCGACTGGTCAGGCAAGGCTATGTTTCAAATAACAGGGCACCTGTTTTCATGGAGTTTGGGGCCTGGCACTGTGGCACCTGGAAGCGTTCCAGATCACCAACCTGGAAGATTTCCCAAAGCCTCTTTTTAACTTTACTACATAGCCATGGCTGATTAAGTCATTGGCCATATCGGCCATTGGTTATCAGTTCAAACTCTGGCTTCTCTCCCTCCCCTAGAAATCAGGGAGCAGGACTAAAAGTTCCAACCCTCTATTGTCGGGTTAGTTCTCCTGGCAACAAGTCCCCATCCTTAGGTGCTCTCCAAATGTCACCTTATTAACACATTCCCAGTTGTTGATAGGAGTTTGTTATGAATAGCAAGTCTTGGAAACTCTTCTAATATTGTGTTATCATTATTATTATCAAAAATTTTCTTTTTGGAACTCTACTCAAATATTGGATCCGATATACTAAGTCCTGAATTTTATCATCATTTTCATTTATCTTATTTCTTTTTATTCAGTTTCCTGGAGGTTTCTTGAAATTATCTTTTGAATCTCCTATTGTATTCTGAATTATGACTAGCATCTTTTCATTTCCAAGAGCTGTTCTCAGATGGATGAGACTTGTTTCACCGACACAGAATAATTTCTTACACTGTGTCATAGTGTGTGGTTCAGAGGTTTACCTATAGCCAAACCACCTGCACTTAAATCCCAGCTCTGTCAGTTACTGGTTGTGTAAACTTGCACTAAATTTCCTCATCTATAAAATAGGCTATAACTTTCATCATAGGGATGTTGTGATTATTCAATTAATTAATGCACTTAAAGTGCTTAGAACCTTATTTGACCCATAGTGAAAGCCTCCATAAGCAGTTGTCACTCTCATTACCTCTCTCAGGTTATTAATTCTAAGATTATGTTATTTTTCTGGTATTATTGTTTTTTCTTCCTCTAATTTCTTTTTTAATTTGGTGTTTATTTTATATATTTGAAATTTTCCTTAAATGTCTGGTGATCCTTAGCTGTCTATTCATAATTAAGAGTTACTAAAAAATGAGTTGAAAGTTGTGTATGGTGTCCATCAAGCTGCTTGACTCATAGAGTTTACTGTAGGATGTGCAGATATTGAATTTGCCTTTTTGTTGAAGGATGCCAAAAATAATTATGTAGATATCATTTATTATGAGTTATTCAATTTCTCCAGAGAATTCTGGTAACAAAGGCTTTGGAGTCAATATGTACACTTTTTTTTTTTTCCAAATCTTTTTTTTTTTTAATTTTTTTATTTATTCATTTTAGAGAGGAGAGGGAGAGACAGAGAGAGAGAGAAAGGAGAGACAGAGAGAGAGAAGGGGGGAGGAGCTGGAAGCATCAACTCCCATATGTGCCTTGACCAGGCAAGCCCAGGGTTTCAAACCGGTGACCTCAGCATTTCCAGGTCAACGCTTTATCCACTGTGCCACCACAGGTCAGGCCAATATGTACACTTTTTAAAAAAATTTTCTTTTATTAATTTTTAGAGAGGAGAGAGAGAGAGAGAGAGAGAGAGAAGGGGGAGGGAGGAGCAGGAAGCATCAACTCCCATATATGCCTTGACTAGGCAAGCCCAGGGTTTTGAACCAGCAACCTCAGCGTTCCAGGTCGATGCTTTATCCACTGCGCCACCACAGGTCAGGCAATATGTACACTTTTATTAATTCTTATACTTGTCACAGTCTTGCATTCTTCAGTCTGGATCTGTCTGCTTAAGTTTCCTCAAAGAATAAGTCTTTCATTTTCTTTTGGGAAACTAGTGTTCTACTTGATTGGGGAAGAGAGCTGGGAAATCCAACCACTCTCCATTTAAACTGTCAATAAATCCACCTGTGCTCAATTTCACACCTAACATTTACCTGGTATCTCCAAGCCCTGTAACTTTCATGGGTGCTGTGGAGGTGTGTTGGCTTATTTCTGGTCAGTATCCTATAAATATCCTGTTTCTATAAGTTAAAAATTTCTCAGCTCTGTTATGTCAGTTAGTTCTGACTCCATTTTTTTCCTCAAAAATTTTATTAAAAATTTTCCTTGTGATTGTCTTGTCTCCCATTCCTTTTGCCGTTGAGGTTATATCATTTTATTCCCTTTAACTATCACTTTAGTGGGTTCAAGGGGGAATAGGAGCCTAGGGTTAACTTTGCCATGTAAGTGGCAAGATTAGGATTGCTTATAATGCTGGACCTCTGGAATACATCCATTCCAATTGCTGAGAGCCAATGTTTGGTCTTTCCATTCACTACTTTAGGATGAAATCGTTTGTGGCAGCTCATTAGGTCACATCATTACCTGATCTTCAGTGGCCTCAGGTTATTGGAGGCCATGAAGAATTATTTTCTTTTAATAGAACTACATCATCTGTCTTTTGTTCCCTGTCAACTTTTAGATGAGATTAGCCTTGCATCTTTGTAACTCAGTCTTATAAACGCTGAAAGAAGTAATAGGGACAACAACAGTTTCCTAAGGCTCACGTCTCAGTGATTAGTTGATCTGAATCTAAGAGGTGACAGGCAGTAGTTTAACCAACTGCTTCATCACCTTGAAAAATCATACATATTAATGAAAGTGTACCCATTGAATCATTGGAATCCAATATCTGGCCTTTAAAAAGATACTCAATCCCACCCTAATTGGATTAAGTCATATCAAAATTTTTGTTCCTCCCATTGTAAGAACCGACTCTTTGGTTATGACGGACCGTAATCAAACTCAGAATTATTGAATACTTCCCAGAATCCATGAAAAAATTGAACAACCAAACTTCAGAAAAGCAGCTGGTTCAAAAGCAGTTGTGACCAGGCAGTTGAATGCCACCAGGATACAATGTTTCTCATCTCTGATGTTCATATGTTACCATTATTATTTTTAATTTGTTCCACAAAATGTTAAACAGAGCCACCAATGATTCATCAGTTTTCCATATTGTATCTTCCACCAACACAAAAGACTGACCTACATTCTCAGTTTTAGTCCAGAAACATTCTTGGGAGAGGCTTTACTTGGCCCAGATTAAATGAAATTTGTAAACTGGGCCAATCAAATGGGGACATGGGGTCAGGTCAGGCAAGAATGTCATCTCTCTAGGGAACCATTTGTATGGAATGGCTGTGGTGACAGTAGCACATTCTTGAAAAAGACAGTGCTGGCAAAACAATGTCTTAGATTTTCATGACAAACTAATCTTGAGTTGGGGAGCAAAATTTGTCTTAGTTCAAAATACATGTAATAGTATGTTCCTCATACACATCAACTTAAAATGTAACTATCAGAGGTAAAGGGAACACATTTTCCATGGTCATTTCAAACCTTAACTGTCTCTCTGAAATAACCAGCTTATAATAACAAAGTTGATAGCTCACTTCAAGAGCAGAAATCTGACAGCACTTACTGTCTTTGACATTTTCAATAGAAAAACTCTCTTGCAGTGTTGACAACCTGAATTATAAGCAAGAGAGTCAAGAATGTTGGAATGAAAGATACTTTTTAACATAATAGACCTCAATAAATATTTTGGATATTGGTAGTAGAGAAATACTGAACCTGGAATTAGAATCATTTTGAAGCATGATAGCTAGCCATCAATTTTTTTTTTTTTGACAATTTGATACACACATGGTTTAATAAAATTACATAAATGGAAAAGGAATTTTGGGTCAGCATGTACAGTTTATCAAAACTAGTTATTGGTGCTTTTCAAAGGACTTGGCATAAACTGGAATTTGACACAAAATTGAATCCTTAATTGATTTGCTGTCATTCAGTGACTTTTACATTCTGGGAAGGGGGGTTGGGGGAGGTAGAAGAACATATAGAGGGGATAAATGGTGAGGAAAGGAGACTTGATTTGATGAATACACAATGCAATATACAGATGAAGTAGTATAGAATTATGCACCTAAAACATATAATTTTGTTAACCAATGTCACTCTAATAAATTCAATTAAAAAATATAAAAATTACACTTTACACTTGAGAGCTTGTTTTAATCAAAATATCAAGACTGGATTATATTTCCCTGCACTCTGAATATCAGGAGATTTAATTGTTTACTTTGTGTATGTGTGCAGCTACCGCAGACTTGATTTAATGCTGGTAATGATATTCAATCATAGATAAGCACTCTGAATATTTAAAATTTAAAACACATCTTAGTAATTGTTTAAAGTCTCCTGAGAGAAACTGCTTCTCAGTCTTTTGGCTAAGATCAAGTGTAGTATCTGTTCTATCAGTTTCAAGTCTCCTGAGAACTAACGCCTGATTTTAAAAAGTAAGAGAGCAGCCCCCTGGGGGGCAGAGCGTCGCCCCATGGTGGGCATGCCGGGTGGATCCCGGTCGGGCGCATGCGGGAGTCTGTCTGACTATCTCTCCCCGTTTCCAGCTTCAGAAAAATGAAAAAAAAAAAAAAAAAAAAAAAAGTAAGAGAGCATAATTTGTGTTGATAGATGCAGACTTAAAAAACAGAAATGTGGAATAGTAAGAAGTGCCCCCTACTGATTTCCTCTGCCTCAAAATGTCAGAAACTCTGTGACCCCAAATAATGGAGAGTACTTGATGATTTCAGATAATTTCACCTATGTGTGAAGTGTAATAGGTAGTTAAAAATTCAGGTACAGGCCCTGGCCGGTTGGCTCAGCGGTAGAGCATCGGCCTGGCGTGCGGGGGATCTGGGATCGATTCCAGGCCAGGGCACATAGGAGAAGCGCCCATTTGCTTCTCCACCCCCACCCCCTCCTTCCTCTCTGTCTCTCTCTTCCCCTCCCGCAGCCGAGGTTCCATTGGAGCAAAGATGGCCCGGGTGCTGGGGATGGCTCCTTGGTCTCTGCCCCAGACGCTAGAGTGGCTCTGGTCGCGGCAGAGCGACCCCCCGGAGGGGCAGAGCATTGCCCCCTGGTGGGCAGAGCGTCGCCCCTGGTGGGCGTGCCGGGCGCATGCGGGAGTCTGTCTGACTATCTCTCCCTGTTTCCAGCTTCAGAAAAAAATACAAAAAAAAAAAAAAAATTCAGGTACATTATTTTAAAATATCTCTTTTGAGATACAGTGGTCTCCTATCGCGGGGGTTAAGTTTCAGAATCCACTGCGAGAGACAAAATCTGCAAAGTAGCGACCTTATATTTATTTTACTATTTATATATATTTTAAGGCTTTATTTTGATTTAATATTATTTTAATTAATATTTTTATATATTTTATATAATTTTTAATTTTAGGCTATAAAATGCTTATTTTACCACAAAAATAATTCAAATAATAAATATATAAAAATACCTATATACCACAAAATCCAGCAATATAGCAAAAAATTTGTGATACAAAAAATTAGATATAGGAGTGACGTCAGAGAAATGGCGGCATGAGAGATTCTCTCAATCTTTCCCCTTGAAATTTCAACAAATTTAACAACTAAACACAGAGGAAAAAGAAAACAAAACCTTAGGAGCACCCAAAATTTACACACACCAGACAAAGGTATGATTGGGTGAAAAAGTGGCAGAATATATAAGACGGAGGACAGGGCATTTCGCTTTCTGTGCTGATCTGAGGTAGGGGCACTTTTTTTTGGACCCTAGCAAAGAGGAGAGGCTGAACTAATAGGGATGGTGCTCAGGGCAGGCACCCAAACATCAGCTTGGCCTGAGATCGTGGACACTGGGTGTGCAGGGTGATGGGATCCACCTTAAATTACCAGCACAGGGTGCCCACGTGGGCTGGCGCCAGTATCTTTGTGTACTCTCAGCAGCACTAGCAACTCCACCTAACATCACCAGCACCAGGAGCCAGCGGGTGCGCATGTGCTGGTGAGGTGCTTTTGCCCGAGATTAACAATGCTGGGCACCTGCATGAGCGCCAGCCTTTTTGGGTACTCCTGGCTCCACGATCTCCTGCACCGGGTGAGCGCAGGAGTGCTAAGCTCCACCTAGCATCACCGGCATGGGGAGCGAGTGGGCTCACACGTTCCAGCGGAAGTGCTTTGCCCCAAATTAACAACACCAGGCGCCTCTGTGAGCACCAGCATTTTGGGGCACCTCCACTTCCACGAGCCCCAGCACTGGGCACCTGCGGGGGCACCAGCATCTTTGGGCATTACTGGCTCCACAATCTTCAGCGCCAGGCGCGCACATGGACCAAGACCTTTGGCCTGAGAATGCCCAGGCTGGGCGCCTGAACAGCGGCTGCAAAAGTCTGTGTGCAGTCGTGGGAGCTGGACACACATGTGGCCTGTCACAGGCTACCAATCAGCGCAAGCGGGAAAAGCCTATAGAGATGAAAACCATGGGGTGCTGAGGCCTGCCAGATAAGCCGCCAGCCCATAGAATTTTGCCTGTGTGTAACATAAACGAACTTAGCCCTTGGTCTGTGCTCTGCCCTGCCCTGCCCTGCCTGCTGGTGCTGGCGGCTCTGGTTCCCACTGCCTTCCCCAGAACTGTGCTATGAGCGGTGCTGGAAGGGGGACCTGGCTGTGCATAGATTCCCTTTCTGCTAGGACAGTAGCTGAGGTGAACCCCACAGCTAAGTCTCCAGGCTGGGCAGCTAGCTCCAGTGGGAGGGATGTGCAGAGAGGTGCCTGAAAAACTGAGACTGCCATTACTAGAGCCAGATAATTGCAAAGACCTAACAAGCCCTGGACGGAGGCCCAGCCTATGTCATTGTCACAGGGACACATGAGCAGACCTCTGCCCAAGAGCTCCACATAGGCAAAACTACTAGTATGGCGCCACCTGCCGAAAAAAGGAAGAAGTTCCATTTCAAAACCGGGGAAAAAAATTATATTTTTTAACGGTTTTTGTCATTTTTCTTTATTCTTTTTTCTTTTCCTTTAAAACTATATTATCCATAGTTGGTACATTTTTCATTTTTGTTTTTTTGTGAGGGTTTCATTTCAGAAACCTTTACTTCTGCTTTTTATTTCTTTTTTCTTTTTCTTTCACTTTGTTTTGTATTCTATTTTTTGTCCTTTCTTTCTCTTTATTCTCCCTTCTAATTTCTTCTCCTTTCTTATTTTCTCTTCTTTTTTAAAAAAATTTTTGCTCTCATCTGATCATCACTTATTAAAATATTATATTTCAGACTCATATTTTTCTTTGTGACTTTTGCTTGTTTTTGACTACACATTTTCTTTATCTTGTCATCTCTCCTCAGTTTCTGCTCTTTGTTCTCTATAGCTTTTGTTCCACTTATTATTATAGAATTTTCATTTTTTCACTGTATTTTCTTAACTTTTATTTTACTTTCTTAATTATTTCTTATTAGTGTTATTAACAATGCCACTCTCAAATACCACCAAGAAAAAAGAAACCAAATATCATGGATACAAAAGACAGTGATGTAGCTCAGAGAGATGATGAAAAATCTCTTGAAAAAAATTTAATTACATGGAAACCTTGGAGTAAATGACAGGGAATTCAGAATTGAAGTCCTAAAAATACTCAGTGAAATACAAGAAAGCTTTAAAAGGAAATTTAGTGAGCTCAAAAAACAATTTAATGAACAAAAAGAATACTTCATTAAGGAAATTAAACTATTAAAAGGAACCAAACAGAGATGAAAAACTCAATACCTGAACTGGAAAATGAGGTGACAAGCCTAGCTAATAGACCAGGCCATGTAAAAGAGAAAATTAGTGATATAGAAGACAGGAAACTAGAGATACTACAGAGAGAAGAGAGACTTACGAATTAAAAAAAAATGAGAAAGCCCTACCAGAATTGTTTGACTCCATCAGAAAGAGCAATATAAGAATAATGGGTATATCAGAAAGAGAAGAGACAGAAAAAAGAATGGAGAACATATTCAAACAAATAATCGATGAGAATTTTGTGGAAAGAATTAGAGCCTCAAATCCAAGAAGAAAACAGAAAACCAAGTTACCTTAATCCAAACAGACCTACTTCAAGGCACATCATAATGAAATTATCAAAAATCAATGACTAGGAAAAAATCCTCAAGGCAGCCAGGGAAAAGAAGACTACAACATATAAAGGAAGGGCCATTAGGTTACCATCAGATTTCTCAGCAGAACTCTGCTAGCCAGAAGAGAGTGGACCCCAATATTTAAAGTAGAGAAAGAGAGAAAGTTCCAGCCAAGAATACTATATCCATTAAAGATTTTCTTAAAATATGAAAAGGAATAAAAACATTCACAAGATGAGAGATTTTATCACCAGTAAGTCTCCACTTCAGGAAATACTGAAGGGAGTTATTTGACTAGATACAAAGAACAAAACAAGACAAAATCAGAACTAAAAGCTCTAAGAAGAACATAATATAAACAAAAATAATCTGTGACAACAAAAACAAAAAAAGGGGAGAAGACCTAAATTTGCAGTAACAAAGTAGGATGGAGTGCAGAAGCACTCATGAGATAATGGATTACAATGAATATGATATATATTTTAATTACCTAATGGTAACCACCCCTGAAAATACCACTACTGAAACACATAGCTTGAAAAAAAAAAAAAAAAAAGAAACAGAGGAAAGAAGTATGGAATACAACCCAATAAAAAGAAATGACAGAAAAACAAGAGAAGAACCAAAAAAGAAATACAGCTATTAGATAGCATTATATAAAATGGCAATAGGAAACTCTCAAGTGTCAATAATTACATTAAACATAAGTGGATTGAACTCACCAATAAAAAGACACAGAGTAGCACAATGGATCAAAAAAGAAAATCCAACTGTATGCTGCCTTCAAGAAATACATCTAAGCTACAAGAATAAAAATAGACTCAAAGTGAAAAGCTGGAAAATGATTCTTCAAGCAAATAATATCCAAAGAAAAGCAGGTGTAGCCATACTCATATCTAACAATGCTGACTATAAGACAAAAAAGGTTATCAGAGACAAAGATGGTCATTTCATAATGATAAAAGGAACATTGAATCAAGAAGATAAAACACTTCTTAATATATATGCACCAAACCAAGGAGCACCAAAGTATCATATATAAGACATATATTAACTGATCAAAAAAAACCTGACAAAAATATAATCATACTTTGGGACCTCAGTACACCACTGAGGGCTCTAGATTGTTCATCCAAACAAAACTAATAAGGAAATATTGGCCTTAAACAAAACACTAGAACAATTAGATACAATAGACATCTACAGGGCATTTTATCCCTAAACATCAGAGTATACATTTTTCTCCAGTGTACATGGTACATTCTGAAGAATTGACCATATGTTGGGACACAAAATTAACATCAACAAATTCAGAAAGATTGAAATTATACCAAGCATATTCTCTGACCATAAAGATTTAAAACTAGAATTCAACTTCAAAAAAGTAGTAAACAAACCCACAAAAAAGAGGAAATTAAACAACATATTTCTAAAAAATGAGTGGGTCAAAGAAGAAATAAAAGCAGAGATCAAAAGATATATACAGACAAACAAAAATGACAACATGACATATCAGAATCTCTGGGATGCAGCAAAAGCAGTGATGAAAGGGAAGTTCATATCATTACAGGCTTATATGAACAAACAAGAGAGAGCCCAAGTAAACAACTTAACATCACATCTTAAGGAACTAGAAAATGAAGAACAAAGGCAACCCAAAACCAGCAGAAGAAAGAAAATAATAAATATTATAGCAGAAATAAATGAAATAGAGAACAGCAAAACTATAGAAAGAATCAATAAAACAAGGAGCTGGCTCTTAGAAAAAATCAGCAAAATTGACAGACCCTTGGCAAGACTCACTAAAGAAAAAAGAGAAAGGACTCATATAAACCAAGTCCAAAATGAAAGAGAAGAAATCACCATAGATATCATAGATATACAAAGGATTATTGTAGAATACTATGAAAAACTATATGCCATCAAATTTAACAATCTAGAAGAAATGGATAAATTCCTAGAATAATATAATCTTCCTAGATTGAATCATGATGAAGCAGAAAGTCTAAACAGACCCATAAACAGAGAGGAAATAGAAACAACTATCAAAAACCACGCAAAAAGTAAAAGTTCAGGGCCTGATGGCTATACTAGTGAATTCTATCAAACATTCAAAGAAGATTTGGTTCAGATCCTACTTAAAGTCTTCCAAAAAATTGAAGAAGAAGCAATATTTCCGAACACATTTTATGAAGCCGACATAACCTTATACCAAAACCTGGTAAGGACAACACAAAAAAAAGAAAACTACAGACCAATATCTCTAATGAATACAGTTGCAAAAATCCTAAACAAAATAATAGCAAACCAAATACAACATATTAAAAAAATAATTCACCATGATCAAGTGGGATTATCCCAGAATCACAAGGAAGGATGGTTCAACATACATAAAACAATTAATGTAATACATCATATCAACAAAACAAAGAACAAAAACCATATGATCCTATCAATAGATGCAGAAAAGGCACTCGATAACATACATCATTTTATGTTTAAAACACTCAACAAAATGGGTATAGAAGAAAAATATCTCAATATAATAAAGACCATTTATGACAAACCATCAGCTAACATCATATTAAATGGCAAAATACTGAAAACTTTTTCTCTAAAATCAGGAACAAGACAAGGTTGCCCACTCTCTCCCTTCCTATTCAACATAGTGCTGGAAATTCTAGCCAGAGCAATCAGACAAGAGAAAGAAATAAAAGGCATTCATGTTGGGGAATGAAGAAGTAAAGGTTTCACTTTTTGCAGTTGATATGATCTTCTATATAGAAAACTCCAACGACTCCACAGAAAGAGTAATAGGAACAATAAACCAATACAGTAAGGTTTCAGGATACAAAATTAACATACAGAAGTCAGTTGCTTTCGTACAGGCCAACAATAAAACTTCAAAAAATGAACTAAAAAAATCTCTTTTACAGTTGCAACAACAACAAAAAAATATCTAGGAATAAAAATAACAAAGAATGTAAAGAACCCATATAATGAAAACTACAAAGCATTGTTAAAGGAAATAAAAAAACACAATGAAATAAAAAAATATTCCTTGTTCTTGGATAGGAAGAATAAATATAGTTAAAATGACCATATTACCCAAGGCAATATATAAATTTAATACAATTCCAGTCAAAATTTTAATATCATTTTTTAAAGAAATGGAACAAAAAATTATCAGGTTTATATGGAACCATAAAAAACTTCAAATAGCCAAAGTAATTGTAAGGAAAAAAAATGAAGCTGGGAGCATTACAATACCTGACTTCAAATTATACTACAGAGCCATGATAATCAAAACAGCATGGTATTGGCAGAAAAATAGACACTCATACCAATGAAACAGAATAAAACTACATAAATACGATCAAATCATCTTTGATAAAAGAGCCAAAAACACACAATGGAGAAAAGAAAGCCTCTTCAATAAATGGTGCTGGGAAAATTGGAAAGCCATGTGCAAAAGAATGAAATTCAACTATGGTTTGTCTCCTTGTACAAAAAATTAATTCTAAATAGATCAAAGACCTAAATATAAAATCTGAAACAATAAAATACATAGACGAAAACATAGGTACTAAACTCATGGACCTTGGCCATAGAGAACATTTTATGAATTTGACTCCAAAGGCAAGGGAAGTAAAGGCAAAGATAAATGAATGGAACTACATCAGACTAAGAAGCTTCTGTGCAGCAAAAGAAACTGACAACAAAACAGCCAAATAAATGGGAGATGATATTTTTGAATGACAGCTCAGATAAGGGGCTAATATCCAAAATATATAAAGAACTCACAAAACTCAACAACAAACAATCCAATAAAAAATGGAAAGAAGACATGAACAGACACTTCTCCCAAGAAGAAATACAAATGGCCAATAGATATATGAAAAGATGTTCATCTTCACTAGCTATTAGAGAAATGCAAATCAAAATTACAATGAGATACCACCTCACACCTGTTAGATTGGCTATTATCAACAAGACAGGGAATAACAAGTGTTGGAGAGGCTGGGGAGAAAAAGGAACACTCATCCACTGTTGTTGGGAATGTAAAGTAGTACAACCATTATGGAAGAAAGTATGGTGGTTCCTCCAAAAATTAAGAATAGAATTACCATATGACCCAGCAATCCCTCTACTGGGTATATACCCACAAAACTCAAAATCATTGGTACGTAAAGATACATGCAGCCCCATATTCATCGCAGCATTGTTCATGGTGGCCAACACATGGAAACAACCAAAGAGCCCTTCAATAAAGGACTGGATAAAAAAAAAATGTTTTACATATATACTATGAAATACTACTCAGCCATAAGAAATGATGACATAGGATCATTTACGACAACATGGATGGACTTTGATGACATTATATTGAATGAAATAAGTAAATCAGAAAAAACTAAGAACTGTATGATTCCATACATAGGTGGGGCACAAAATTGAGACTCATGGACATAGATAAGAGTGCAGTGGTTACCAGGGAGAGGGGAAGGGAAAGAAAGCCAAATGAAGGGTGATGGAGAATGATTTGACTTTGGGTGATGGGTATGTATACAACATAATCGAATATCAAAATGATCTGGAGATGTTTTCTCTAAATCTATGTGTTCTATTTGACCAATGTCACCCCATTAAAATTAATTGTCTAAATAAAATTATTAAAAAATTATATATATACAATTTAAAAATCTGTGATACAGTGAGACCACAAAAAGTACCACAATATGGTGAGGGATTACTATAGTCTTTTCAGCATGATGCATTAGTATTCTCTTTTAAAGAATTCATGCACATTTATGTAGATTGGACTGTATACCTGTCTAATATAAATAGACATGACAGAGTTATTAGGATCTTATTCATTTCAAATCATATTAAAATGATTGATATTTAAAACATTCAGGTATAAAACAGAAGGTGGTTGTGAATATAGAAATGCATAAGGATGTACCTTTTCCCTTTTCTGCTGCTGCTTAAATTTAGTGGTTTCCCAGTCTCCAGGGACTGGACGAAGAGATTAAGAGAGATGCTATGAGCTGGGAGTACTGTTTTTCGCCTTCCTGAGTGGGAAGTGAGCTGTGTCAAAACTGAGGGACTTCAAATAAAGTCACAATATAGCAGACTATGGAAAGAGAATTTTAGAAAGAATGACTTGAAAGAGATAATGTGACTATCTATACTAAAGAATTATTTATAACTATTTCTCTTAGTCCCTATGCATATTTGGTTGTAAAGGTTTAGAAGGAACTACATCAAATGAGGCTCAGCATGGTTTAACCCAGGTTAGTAATACAGAAGATCTAACACCAGCCCCCTGTGTTTTGAGTGCAGGATACTCAGGAGCATTTAATTGAGAGATGGTGGTTTTCAGAATTTGAGCTTTAGAAGTGGGTAGTATCATATATTTGACACAAGTAGGCATAGAAGACAAGATGCCTAGGCCGTGGTGGAATTCAGCTGGTTCACACTGATTTGGCAGAACTGATACCTAATTTTTTGTGGATTTTGGCAAACCAGTTGTTAAAATGGCACTTGTAATCAGGGTTCTCTCTAAGGTGGGTGCCTGGGCAGCCGCCCAATGTGGAAATCACACATTTACATTCCTTACTCTTTTTTAACATTCATCTGTGCAACAGCGTATTCTAAATTCCTACAGTAATGTTCATTCCATTCATAGGTGAAAAAAATTGCAAGTGAAAATGCCAATCAAGAAGCAATTTGGAAATATCTTTCATAACAGTTTTATTGTTTTTTGTCAGGTATTAGTTAATATTTTTAATTAATATTTTAGAACTCTTTCTTATAACACAATCTAGTTTTGTATATCTCCTTTATTGTTCTTATTTAAGTATTAAATGCATGAAATAATAAACTACCTTGTGGCAAACCTTTTTTTATACTTAAAATGGTCATTAAGGCAGAGAACCCATTGTTAAATTATTTGAATCCCACCACTGGCCTTAGGGTACTTTCTGTCACAACTTTGTGGTGACAAAGATGAAAGATCTGGAAGATTTGGGAATGAGAGTGAACCCTGACTATATATTAGTACTTGTTTTTGCTTTGGAAGAGCCTAAGCAAAACCTTCATAAAAGGATGGAGTCTAATGTCACTGAAATATGTGAACTAAATATCAGGAAAACTAAGAATGCCCTTAAAGATCTGTGTGCTCATCACTGGCCCCATCCTACTCAATTCAGGAGACTATCATATTTTTAGATTTAATAGGTAATAGAAGTGATCTGTAAATTACTGTGTCCAAATTTTCAAGCTTATCTATCTGATTTAACTCAAAATTAACAAATGTGAGCTAAAGTATTTGTTAGAGGGCTGGAATCCTAGGTGGCTCCAAACTTTTTAAGAGGTAAATGCTTACAGTTCCAGAGATTTGAGGTCCAAAATAAGAGCATGCTGTGGTGAGTCTGCCCCTTCTCCTGGAGAAAGAATGTACCCTAAGACTTTACCATGATAGTGGTTTCCTGGCTGTCACACACCTCTGGCTAACAATAGAATTAGCCATGAATCTTCACTTGCAGAGTGATTCTGGTTGCCTCAGAACTTCCAGCAGAGAGCAGGGTCTGTTTTTTCATCTTCACCCCACCTGGGATCCAGGAGTATTGAGCAGTGTATCACTATCTTGTCTTCCCTTCTGATTCCATTCAATGCTTTTTGCACAAACCAGATGAGCCCGCGCTCAAGCTGGCGACCTCGGGGTCTCGAACCTGGGTCCTCTGCATCCCAGTCCGACGCTCTATCCACTGCGCCACTGCCTGGTCAGGCCACTCAATGCTTTTTGAAGGTGCTGGATGTGCCTCAGCACCTGCCTGTAAAAGGAATAGTAGTCCGTACCCAGCCTCTGCCAAGACAGCAAGGGGATGTTATTGACTGATTAACAAGGCTGATTTAACTGACCACCTCCGTCACTAGCCCAGCCCACTCCATTCTACTCAAGTCAAAGAAAGAAAAGGAGAAGGAAAAAAGAAAAGAAAATGAAAAGAAAGAAGAAGAAGAAAAAAAAGAGGTATACATAATTTACATATAGATATATATAGAAACACATTTTAGTAATATACTTGATGTTGCCACACACAAAAAAATAGAATTATCAATTGATTTATTGTAAGAATCTGTGAAGAACATCACCCACGAGGCCAATGGAACTAGACTGAGAAAACACTCAGTGATTTATGTAACAGGGGTGCTGAGCAAACCTGCAGGACTGAACGAAACAAGGAAGTTTCTTTCTGCCACATTCACTGCCAGAACACTCATTGGAACACGAATTTTATTTAATACCTAATTTTCCTTCTTTTTACTTAGGGTAGTGTGTACCAGGAGCTACAGGTTAATTAACTATAAAACAAAAAATCACCTAACAGGAATATGATAACCAATTAGCAACACAATCCCATAAACCTACTGCAAATCTCAACAGCCCCCTGAATGAAACTCAAATATCCTAAAGCCTCATCATTCACACTTCCTACCATTATTCCCCTTTATAAACCTTTCCTCCATTTCTGCACTCCCTTCCCCCACAAAATATAATATTACTCTAGATTTTCCATTGTTAATTATTTAATTGTTTGATGAAAAGGTAGAAGCTATTGAAAATAGTGAGTGCGTAGTTAATATATTTGGTTGTCAGAAAATCAGCCTATTGCAAATGCAAATGATAGAGATTTATTTTGAGGTGACCTGTGTGGCAGTAAGAGAGAGATGGGATTTCATGAGGCTACAACAGCTGAGTCACATAAAATAAATGGAAGCCATGCTTCACCCAGTGGCGTATCGAACATAACTGGCGCCCGGGGCACGACACTTTATTGGAGCCCCCCTCCCCTTCTACTACGCTTTTCTTGTTTGTCTTGGAGACCATTTGGCGCCCCTCTGCAAGTGGCACCTGTGGCATGATATACTCTCTTACCCCCTCCCCTCCACTATGCTACTGGCTTCACCCAGGATTCACAGTGCCTGCCTGGGAAGGAAGGGCCATTCCGACTCACAGTGGCTGTGGGGAACAGAATTATTTCATGAGTCCTCACTGGCAATTCTTTATTTCTTTGTTGAGCTCCCTCAATTTTACCACTCCTGCTTAATTACCATCTTCTCTACCCTCCTTATACAGTATTCTTACCTTATGGTCTATTTTTGGCTTACTCAATGTTCTGCTTACTTATACTTTGTTCCTTTATTATTCCTTTTCTTTCCTCTTTCTTTCTTTCTTTCTTTCTTTCTTTCTTTCTTTCTTTCTTTCTTTCTTTCTTTCTTTCTTTCTTTCTTTCTTTTTTCTTTCTTTCTTTCTTTCCTTCTTTCTTTTTTTGACAGAGACAGAGAAGAGAGAGAGAGTGATAAATAGGGACAGACAGAGAGGGAGATGAGAATCACCAATTCTTCCTTGTGGCATCTTAGTTGTTCATTGATTGCTTCCTCATATGTGCCTTGATGGGGAGTGGGGGCTACAGCAGACCAAGTGACCCCTTGCTCAAGCCAGTGACCTTGGGCTCAAGCTGGTGAGCCTTGCTCAAACCAGATGAACCTGTGCTCAAGCTGGCAATCTTGGGATTTCGAACCTGGGTCCTACATGTCCCAGTCCAACACTCTATCCACTGCACCATCACCTGGTCAGGCTATAATTCCTTTTCTTTATGTCTCCTTTTGATAGGTTTAAATCTTCCCCTTTCCCCAGCTACTAATTACAGCTTTTTCTATATTTATTTTAGGTACAAAAATTCCTACCACAATAATATTCCTGATGAATATACTTTGATTGAACTAGATAATCACCATGATTCCTGTTGAGCAGAACTTTTGAATGGGCCAGTCTATAGTGAGATGCCTACTCTGATCCAAACAGTAATAATCGATGTGCAGGATTATTCATGCCATCATGAATAAGGTTCCCGGACAGGGAAGGAATCCCTATGGCTGCTACCTAAGCAGAGCTGATCCTTAATGGTTTTCTTTGTAAGATAACTATTAGCATCCTCAGCGCTATAACTGACCTGTCTACAGTATTCACAGACACCATGTTTTTCCTAGAAATTTGTACAGGTCAAATTCCCTTACAACAAAAATCTACTCAGAAATATTATACTAAAAAAAGATTAAAATGTATTGATAGTTACTTGATTTAATAAAAGTTTATTTGGTTCACAGCAGATTTGATTTCCTTTTTTCTTTCCTCCCTCCCTCCCTCCCTCCCTCCCTCCCTCCCTCCCTCCCTCCCTCCCTCCCTCCCTCCCTCCCTTCCTCCCTTCCTTCCTTCCTTCCTTCCTTCCTTCCTTCCTTCCTTCCTTCCTTCCTTCCTTCCTTCCTTCCTTCCTTCTTTCCTTCCTTCCTTCCTTCCTTCTTTAGAATGAATTAGTGTAGGAGTAAGGAAGTTGAGTGATGTTTAAAAAATAAGTTAATTCAGGTCAAGTCCTTAGAAAAGTGCCTAGAGACTGGTAGTAGTAGAATTCAATAAGCCCTGGCTGGTTGGCTGAGCAGTAAGTAGAGCGTCGGCCCAGCATGTAGAAGTCTCAGGTTTGATTCTCGGTCAGGGCACACAGGAGAAGTGACCATCTGCTTCTCCACCCTTCCTTCTTCTCTCTCTGTCTCTCTCTTTTCTCCTCTCTTGCAGCCATGGCTCAAATGATGCAAGCACTTTAGCCTTGGGTGCTGAGGATGGATCCATGGCCTTGCCTCAGGTGCTAAAATAGCTCAGCTGTTGAGCAACAGAGCAGCGGCCCAGATGGACAGAGCATCACCCTGTAGGGAGCTTGCTGGATGGATCCCAGTCAGGGAGCATGCAGGAGTCTGTCTTTCTGCCTACCTGCCTCCTCGCCTCACTAAATTAAAAAAAAAGAAGAAAAGAATTTAACAAATGGGCTATTAATTTTTTTATATATATTTGGCTGTCTTTTCTTTTCTATCTACACTAGCTACTTAAGTGAGCTCTTCCAGTCATTTTATTTATTTATTTATTTATTTATTTATTTATTTATTTATTCATTCATTCATTCATTTTCCTTCCAGTCTTGTGACTTTAAATCCCACTCATAGCAAAGTTTCCCAAATACCTTATTTCTTGCCAGATCCTTCCTTCTGAGGTCCAGATTCATATGAATTGTTTACTTAGAATATCCACTTGGGTGTCTGATTTGAAATCTTAACATGTCCAAACTGAAACAATTGTTTTATGTACCACCACCCCTCTGTTTCCCCACCTGTCTCCTACCCTGCCTCTCCCATCCTAGTTAATGGCAGTCTGGATCACCCAATTGTTTAGATACAAAACCCGGGAGTTTCTGTAAAAGTTTCTGTAGGTCTTCCGTTTGTATTGTATAGCCACATCATCAGAAGTCCTATTGATTCTACTTTGAATATATATCTTGAATCTGACCAGCTCTTACAATCTTCATTGTTTCCACTTTGGTCCAAGCCACTGGAGTCTTTTCCTGCTTTCTGCCATCATTGTTCTAGCAGCCACATCCCATCACTCTCCCGTGAAAATTGTCCACTGATTTTCAATCTCTCTTAGAACAAAAACTCTGATTATAAAGTCATTCAAAGCCCCAATCATGTCCAGATTTTTCTATGGTATAATCCATGTTTCTCTCACTGTATCTCACCCACTCAGAATGCTCTGAAGTCTCCAAGTCCAACAAGCTTATTCATACATCTATAATTTTATTCTTGTTTTTCTCTTTTGTTTTTCTCCTGTATCTTCTCATATCTGGTTTTCATTATTCAAGTCTCTGTTCAAATTTATTCCTCAGAGAGACCTACCTTAACCACCTTATATAAATTTGTCCTCTCTCCAACTTTATCCTTTCTTATTTTAATTCATAGCTCTTACCACTATTTGTTTTCTATAATAGTTACTGTCTTTTCCCCCACTAGAAGTTAAGCTACATGATAACACGAACATTGTTGTATTTGCCACAGCTTTCTTAGTGATTACTATAGTGCCTGGCATAAAGTCCTCATTTAATAAATACTTTTTCATAAACAAATAGGTAAATTAATAAATCCTTTTGTGGAGTTCTCAGTAGAGTCTATAGAGTAAGGAGGGGCTGGGCAGACAAAATTAATCAAAACTCATAAGTGTAAAATAATTTATTTTTCCTCATTTATCTTCCGGAAAGGACTTACCTGCCTCATTAATATTCTACAGCTTATTCAAAGAATTTTTATTCCTATGTTTTTCTATTTATTTTATTGGTCTTGCTTAAATATTTTTAAGCTTAAAAGACCATAGTTTTCAGCTAATCTTGTATGAGGACATTATTTTTTTCTAAAAAAAGCTTTAGTTAGTTCTTTATGTTTTCAGAAAAATGGTGTAACACACATGTAATTCATAAGAGGCTGTATTTTGTCCTGATGGTGTTACTAGTTTAATAAATATAAATCTTGTGTTATAAATGTAGTTCTCACTTTTTTTTATTCTCTGTACTATGGCTTTTATTATTAGAGAGCATGTTCATTTCTTTTTGTGACCTTTTCTTCTTCATGGTAAGTGACTCCTGCTTATATGGTACTGATTCATGGTGGGTGATCATCAAAGAGCAAATGCTCTAATCTTTCATCATTGAGCAAGCATTACATTTTTAAATTTGATAAAAATGTTTCTTGATACAGTTATGACCAAATCCAAATTGGTCATTAATTATTTTCTTGGTCAAAGCTCTAGTGCCAATTAACTAGATGAAAGCTCTCAAGAGCAGTGTCTGGAGTTAGCAATTTGAGTGCATATCTAGTTTTGTCACCTATACTTATAATAAGGGGGAAGTTATTTAGCTTTTTTGAATCTCAGTTCTTTTGCTCCTGTAAAATGACTAACAAAGTATAAGGATTTAATGCTATGAACATGAATAGTGATGCACACATATGTAATAACTGGCAGGGGCTAGCTGGTAAGAATGTACCAGATAACTGACACTGTTGCTATAGAGCTAATTTTTGAAGGTTTTACTCTATATAAATTTAGGCATTTTCTAGTTATTAACTTTCTTTCTTCTTTCTTTCTTTCTTTCTTTCTTTCTTTCTTTCTTTCTTTCTTTCTTTCTTTCAAGTGAGAGGAGGGAAGATAGCGAGACAGATTTCTGCATGTGCCCTGACAGGGATTCACCTGGCAACTGTGTCTGGGGCCAATGCTTGAATCAACTGAGCTATTTTTAGTGCCTGAGGCTAATGTGCCAGGACCAACCAAGCTATTCTCAGCATCGAGGCTGACACTTAAACCAATTGAGTCACTGACTTCGAGAGGGGAAGAGGGAAAGAAGAGGGAGAGGGAGAGAGGCATATGTATGCCCTGACCAAGAATTAAACTTAGGACATCCATATGTGAGGCTGATGCTTTATCCACTGAGCAAACTGGTCAGGGCCAACATTTTCTTTTTTATATTAGGGTTCTTTCCATTTTTTAACCAAGGCAAAATCTGGTTGACTATTTTACTAAATCCCACCCCTAGAATTGCCTCTTATATTTTAAACAAACAAATGAGCAGAAAGGATCACATTTTTTAAAAATAATTTTATTTTTTTAATGGGGCAACATCAATAAATCAGGATACATATATTCAAAGATAACAAGTCCAGGTTATCTTGTCTTTCAATTATGTTGCATACCCATCACCCAAAGTCAGATTGTCCTCTGTCACCTTCTATCTAGTTTTCTTTGTGCCCCTCCCCCCTCCCCTTTTCCCTCTCCCTTTCCCCCCTCCCCCCCATAACCACCACACTCTTATCAATGTCTCTTAGTTTCACTTTTATGTCCCACCTACGTATGGAATAATGCAGTTCCTGGTTTTTTCTGATTTACTTATTTCACTTTGTATCATATTATCAAGATCCCACCATTTTGCTGTAAATGATCTGATGTCATCATTTCTTATGGCTGAGTAGTATTCCATAGTCTATATGTGCCACATCTTCTTTAAAGGATCACATCTTTACAGTTTGTAAATACAACTTTGTAGGATAAAAACAGAAGCTATTGATGTATACAGATGGAGGAGAAGAGCAAAAATGTGGAGTTAAGACAGGTTATGTGACTTGGTGTGATTAGATCTCAAGTTGTTTTCAAATGTAGAAGGAGATGTAGCTACAAGGTGGGTAGATCTTACTGGGCTCATCAGTCATGCCAAAGAGTTGGGATTTGTCTCTAAAAAGTATGGTCAAGAATGGAAAACTTTTGTAATGGATAACAGCATAATAATATCACTGTTTTAAAGTAACTGTAATGGCAACAATATGAAAGCTGAAGATAGGGAAGCCAATTGAGAATTTGCAAGAAAGAAAGCTATGGTGGATATTGTGATATGCTGCCCAGATCTCCCCTTCAGGACCGCAGCTCCTGCCTGGGTAGAGTCCATATCCAATGACTGTTGAGGTATGGAAAACTACAGTTTATCAATTTTAAGGATGTGAAAGACCTTATAAATAATACTCTACAAAGAACAAGTCTGCCTACCATGGTATTTTTTTTCTGTATAAATACTTCTAATATTTAAAAACTTATTACATTTTATGATTATTAAGTTGATGGACATATATATAAAAATTATTTACTTTTTATGACTATAAAATTGATGGACAGAAATAATAAAACATTTTACAAAAAATAGCTTATTATAGTGCATTTGAAATTGTTCTTCACTTTAAGACTGGAAAACTGGGTGGACCTCTGAATCATGAACTATTTGAAAAGTGATACGTGGTATTTGTTGTCTAAGAATACTTAGGGAGTGACATTAGAGAATTGGCGACTTGAAAGATAGTTCTGATCTCTCCCCTTGAAATTTCAATGAATTCTACAACTATATGCAGAGAAAAAAACCCTAGATGAACCTGAAATATACACACACCAGACAGACAAATGTATGATTATGTAAGAAGGCAGGCCAAAGCACAGAAGAAGAAAGATACCAGAGGACTGAGTCTTTCTTTTTCCTCACAGACCTGAGGAAGGGAAACACTGTTAGCACAGGCTTGTCTCAGACCTGGAGCTGGGAGAAGAGGAGAGTCTGTGGAGAAAGAGCTGAAAAAGGGGCAACAGCCAAAAACGGGGAGCAGAGCTATTTCCCGGCATCTGCTGCACCCATGATTGCAGGTCTGGGTGATTACAGGCACTGGGCAACACAAAGCAAGTGGCACGCTCCCAAGAACTATGGGCGAATAGCTTGTGGAGATCAGCCCACAAGGCACTGGGGTGTGCATGATCTTCCAGTTGTTTAACCTTGTGACACCAGACATCCATGATCTGCGATCTCTGCTGCAACTGCTCCCAAAGCTCAGACACTGGCTTGTGGCATGCAGCCCCTGCCCTACCCAGGGCTGTGCTTTGTGTGCCTAGGGTAGTACAGGGGAAGGACTGGACTGTGTCACCTCAGCCTCCTGATGCCTCATTGCTTCCCTTGCTGTGAGAACAGGGGTGGTACTGGAACCCCCTCCACTAGGTCTCCAGCTGCTTTTTCCTGTGAGAGGTAGGGGAACCTGGACGCTTGATCCCCTACCTTGTTGGGATGTGGGGGAGGGACCTAGAAGACCCCTCCCTGGTCAGCCACACCTAAAGCCATAAAATTGCAAAGCCCTAACACCAAGGCCCTCTTACCAACACAACTGCCCTGTTTGCATCACTAGGAAGGCAACAGCAGAACACCCAAGAATCTCACAGAAGCAAATCTTGTAATACAGTGCCCCCTGCCAGAAAAAGGAATAATTATCTCTTGTTGGGGTTATTAACAATACCACTTGCAAATGCCATCAAGGAAAAAAAAATCAAATATGAATATACAAGACAGAGACGTAGCTCAGATAGATAATGAAAAATCTCCAGGAAAAAAAAAATCTCAATTACATGGAAACTTTGGAGCTTAATAAAAGAGAATTCAAAATTGAAGCTCTAAAAAACTCAATAGGATACAAGAAAACACTGAAAGGCAATATAGTGAGCTCAAAAAATAATTTAATGAACAAAAAGAGTACTTCACCAAGAAAATTGAAACTATAAAAAAAGAGAACAAAACAGAGATGAAAAACTCAATTCATGAACTGAAAAATGAGGTAACAAGCTTCCCTAATAGAACAGGCCAGATAGAGGAGAGAATCAGTGACACTGAAGACAGGCAACTAGAGATACTACAGAGAGAATAAGAGAGAGACTCATGAATTTAAAAAAATAAGAAAGCCCTACAAGAATTTTCTGACTTCATCAGAAAGAGCAATATAAGAATAATGGTCATATTAGAAGAGAAAGAGAAGAAAAGGGAATGGAGAACATATTGAAACAAATAATTTATGAGAACTTTCCAAGCCTGAGATGAGTTAGAGCCTCAAATCCAAAAAGCAAACAGAACACCAAGTTACCTCAACCCAAACAGACCTACTCCAAGGCAATCATAATGAAATTATCACAAATCAATGACAAAGAAAGAATCCTCAAGGCAGCTAGGGAGAAGAAGAATATAATATATAAAGGAAGGCCCATTAGGCTATCATCATATTTCTGAGCAGAAACTCTACAAGCCAGAAGAGAGTGGACTCCAACATTCAAAGTACAGAAAGAGAGAAACTACCAGCCAAGAATTCTATATTTATCAAAGCTATCCTTCAAATATTAAGAAAAATGAAAACATTTACAGACATACAGAAGCTGAGGGAATTTATCTCCAGAAAACCCCCACTACAGAAAATACTAAAGGGGGTTATCCAACCAGTTACAAAGAATAAAACAAACCAAAATAACAAGTAAAAAATTTTTGACAAAACCGCAATAAAAATAAGGATAATCTGTGACAACAGTAACATAAAAGGGGAGATGATAAAGATCAGCAGTAACAAAGTAGAATGGAGTGCAGAAGCACTCATGAGATAATGGCCTCTAAGAAAAATGATACTTTTTCTTTTAATAACCTAATGGTAACCACCCCTGAAAATGCCACTACTGAAATACATAGGTTAAAAAAAGAAGAAACAGAAGATAGAAGTATGAAATACCACCAAAGAAAAACAAATGACAGAAAAACAAAAGAAGAAGAACCAAACAAGACACAAAATTATCAGAAAGTAGTATATAAAATGGCAATAGGAAATCCTCAAGTGTCAATAATTACACTAAATGTAAATGGACTGAACTCACCAATAAAGAGGCACAGAGTAGCAGATTGGATCAAGAAACAAAACCCAACAGTATGCTGCCTTCAAGAGACATATCTAAGATACAAGGATAAAAATAGATTCAAAGTGAAAGGTTGGAAAACAATTCTCCAAGGAAATAACATCCCAAGAAAAGCAGGAGTAGCTATATTTATATCTGACAATGCTGACTACAAGACCACAAAGGTAACCAGAGGCTAGGATGGACATTTCATAATGATAAAGGAGACAATCTATCAAGAAGACCTAATACTTCTTAATATGTACGCACCAAACCAGGGAGCACCAAAATACACAAGACAGCTACTAAATGATCAAAAACTACAAACAAAAAAATATATAATCATACTTGGAGACCTCAATAAACCATTGATGGCTTTAGATTGTTCATTTAAATAGAAAATCAATAAAGAAATATCAGCCTTAAATGAAACACTAGAACAAATGGACATAATAGATATCTATAGGACATTTTATTCCAAAATGTCAGAGTATACATTTTTGTCCAGTATACATGGAACATTCTCAAGAATAGATCATATACTGGGCCACAAAACTAACACCAACAAATTCAGAAAGATTCAAATTATACCAAGCATATTCTCTGATCATACAGCTTTGAAACTAGAATTCAACTCCAAAAAAAGTTAACACACCCACAAAAAATGTGGAAATTAAGCAACATACTTCTAGAAAATGAATGGGTCAAAGAAGAAATAAAAGAAGAGATCAAAAGATATCTAAAGACAAAAGAAAATGACAACACGACATATTAGAATTTCTGGGATGCAGCAAAAGCAGTAACAAGAGGGAAATTCATATCATTACAGGCTTATATGAAAAAACAAGAGAGAGCCTAAGTAAACAACCTAACATCACATTTTAAGGAACTGGAAAAAAAAGAACAAAGGCAACCCAAAACCAGCAGAAGAAGGGAAATAATAAAAATTAGAGCAGAAAGAAATAAATGAAACAGAGAATAGCAAACTATAGAAAAAATTAATACAACAAATAGCTGGTTCTTTGAAAAGATCAATAAAATCGACAGACCCCTGGCAAGACTCACTAAGGAAAAAAGAGAAAAGATTCATATAAATAAAGTCCAATATGAAAGAGGAGAAATTACCACAGATATTATAGATATACAAAGGATTATTGCAAAATACTATGAAAAATTATATGCCACTAAATTCATCAATCTGGAAGAAATGGATAAACTTCTAGAACAATACCATCTTCCTAGGCTGAATCACGGAAAAGTTGAAAGCCTAAATAGACCAATAAGCAGGGAGGAAATAAAAAGTACTATCAAAAATATTCCCAAAAATAAAAGTCTGGGGCCAGATGGCTATACTAGTGGAATCTACCAAATATTCAAAGAAGAGTTGATTCCTATTCTTTCCAAAGTCTTCCAAAAAATTGAAGAAGAAACAATACTTTCAAACACATTTTATGAGGCCAACATAACCCTTGTACCAAAACCTAGTAAGAAAAACACAAACACAAAAAACTACAAACCAATATCTCTAATGAATACAGTTGCAAAAATCCTAAACAAAATAATAGCAAACAGAATACAACAACATATTAAAAAAATAATTCACCATGATCAAGTGGGATTCATCCCAGAATCATAAGGATAGTTCAACATACATAAAAACAATTAACGTAATACACCATATCAACATAACAAAGAACAAAAATCATATGATTCTATCAATAGATGCAGAAAAGGCATTTGATAAAATACATTATTTTATGTTTAAAACACTCAACAAAATGGGTATAGAAGGAAAATATGTCAACATAATAAAGGCCATTTATGACAAACCATCAGCTAACATCATACTAAATGGTAAAAACTGAAAACTTTTCCTCTAAAATCAGAAACAAGACAAGGCTTCCCACTCTCTGCACTCCTATTCAACATAGTGCCAGAAGTTCTAGCCAGAATAATCAGAAAAGAGGAAGAAATGAAAGTCATTCATATTGGGAATGATGAAGTAAAGGTTTCACTTTTTTCAGATGATATGATTCTGTATATAGAAAACCCCAAAGACTCCATAGAAAGGTTATTGGAAACAATAAACCAATACAGTAAGGTTGCAGGATAAAAAATTAATATACAGGGCCCTGGCCGGTTGGCTCAGTGGTAGAGCGTCGGCCTGGCGTGCAGAAGTCCCTGGTTCGATTCCTGGCCAGGGCACATGGGAGAAGCACCCATCTGCTTCTCCACCCCTCTCCCCTCCTTCCTCTCTGTCTCTATCTACCCCTCCCGCAGCCGAGGCTCCATTGGAGCAAAGATGGCCCGGGCGCTGGGGATGGCTCCTTGGCCTCTGCCCCAGGCGCTAGAGTGGCTCTGGTCGCTGCAGAGCGACGCCCCAGAGGGGCAGAGCGTCGCCCCCTGGTGGGCGTGCCGGGTGGATCCCGGTAGGGCGCATGCGGGAGTCTGTCTGACTGTCTCTCCCCATTTCCAGCTTCAGAAAAATACAAAAAAAATTAATATACAGAAATTTATTACTTTCTTATATGCCAACAATGAAACCTCAGGAAAAAAAACTGAGAAAAATAATTCATTTTATAGTTGCAACAACAACAACAAAAATACCTAGGAATAAACATAACAAAGAATGTAAAGGACCTAGTGAATTCTACCAAACATTCAAAGAAGAGTTGATTCCTATTCTTTGTACTTTTCCTATACTGAAAAGTACAAAGCATTGGTAAAGGAAATTGAAAAAGACACAATGAAATAGAAAAATATATTTTGCTCATGGATAGGAAGAATAAATACTGTTAAAATGGCTATATTACCCAAAGCAATATACAAATTTAATTCAATTCCCATCTAAATTCCAATGTCATTTTTTAAAGAAATGGAACAGAAAATCACCAGGTTTATATGGAACCTTGAATAACCAAAGAAATCTTAAGGAAAAATAATGAAGCTGAAGGCATTACAATACCTGACTTCAAAGTATACTCCAAAGCCATTATAATCAAGACAGCATGGTACTGGCAGAAAAATAGATACAGAGAGCAATGGAACAGAATAGAAAGGCCATAAATTATCCCATATATACATGGTCAAATCATCTTTGATAAAGGAGCCAAAAACACACAATGGAGAAAAGAAAGCCTCTTCAATAAATGGTGCTGGGAAAATTGGAAAGCCATACACTTTCCAATTTCTAAAAGAATTAAACTTGACTACAGTTTATCTCCTTGCAAAAAAATTAATTCAGAATGAATCAAAGACCTAAATATAAAATCTGAAACAATAAATTACATAGAAGAAAACATAGGTACTAAACTCATGGACTTTGGCTATAAAGAATATTTTATGAATTTGACCCCAAAGGCAAGGGAAGTAAAGGCAAAAATAAATGAATGGGACTACATCAAACTAAGAAGATTCTGCACAGCAAAAGAAACTCTCAACAAAACAAATAGCCAACTAAATGGGAGATGATATTTTCAAACAACAACTCAGAAAAGAGGCTAATATCCAGAATATATAAAGAACTCACAAAACAAGAAACAAGCAAACAATCTAATAAAAATATGGGGAAAAGACATGAACAGACACTTCTCCCAAGAAGAAATACAAATGGCATATATAATGCTCATCTTCACAAGCTGTTAGAGAAATGCAAATCAAAACTACAATGAGATACCACCTCACACCTGTTAGATTAGCTCTTATCAACAAGACAGGGAATAACAAGTGCTTGAGAAGCTGTGGAGAAAAAGGAACCCTCATCCACTGTTGGTGGGAATGTAAAGTAGTACAACCACTATAAAAGAAAGTATGATGGTTCCTCATAAAATTAAGAATAGAATTACTATATGATGCCAGCATCCCTCTACTGGGTATATACCCTCAAAACTCAAAAACATGGGTATGTAAAGACACATGTACCCCCATGTTCATCGCAGCATTGTTCATGGTGGCCAAGACATGGAAACAGCCAAAATGTCCTTCAATAGAGGATTGGATAAAGAAGATGTTGTACATATATATAATGGAATACTACTCAGCCATAAGAAATGATTACATAGTACCATTTACGGCAACATGGATGGACCTTGATAACATTATACTCAATGAAATAAGTAAATCAGAAAAATCTAAGAACTGTATGATTCCATACATAGGTGGGACACAAAAATGAGACTCATGGACATTGCAGTGGTTACCAGGGGGAAGGGAAGTGTAAAGAGGGAGGGGAGTATGGGGAGAAGGAGGAGCTTAAAGAGAAACAAAATATAGGGTGACAGAAGATGATCTGACTTTGGGGGATGGGTATACAGCATAATCGATTGTTCAAATGATGTGGAGATGTTTTCTCTAAATCTATGTACTCTGGTTGACCAATGTCACCCTGTTAAACTTAATTGTCTAAATAAAAAGAAAAAGAAAAAAAAGAATACTTAGGTCATCTCTAGCAACAATAGCTTTATGAATTAATTAAAAGGGAAGAATCCTTTTAAAATATATCTATGAAGGAAGAAAATTAATATTGAAATACATATTAAATTAAGATTCTTCTATCTGACACAAGTTCCAAGCTACCCAATAATGGATTATCTTTATACTTAAAAAGTATATAGTCAACTCATCATCAGCAGAAAAGTGATTCTATGCTAATGAAAGCTCAACGTCCATGTCCCTTCTTCCTATTGTTTTACCAGAACTAAAGGTCAGTGTAGGGCCAGTAGCCATGGTCACCATCAGAACTGCCTGGCCCCTGCAGGTTCTCATTTGATTTGGACAGACTGTTTAAATCAGAGGTCCCTAAACTACGGCCCGTGGGCTGCATGAGGCCCCCTGAGACCATTTATCCGGCCCCCGCCACACTTCCGGAAGGGGCATCTCTTCCATTAGTGGTCAGTGAGAGGAGCACAGAATGCATCCGCACTCTGTGCTCCTGGAGTACTGTATGTGGCGGTGCCGCAAAGCACGGCAACGCTCAAGTACAGTACTACTTCTGGTGACACAGGACGCATGCGTCACGGCTCCGGAAGCAAATCATATCACTTGTTACAGCTAGCAGTGACAAATATGGAACCGGACATTGACCATCTCATTAGCCAAAAGCAGGCCCATAATTCCCATTGAAATACTGGTCAGTTTGTTGATTTAAATTTACTTGTTCTTTATTTTAAATATTGTATTTGTTCCCGTTTTGTTTTTTTACTTTAAAATAAGATATGTACAGTGTGCATAGGGATTTGTTCATAGTTTTTTTTATCGTCTGGCCCTCCAATGGTCTGAGGGACAGTGATCTGGCCCCCTGTGTAAAATGTTTGGGGACCCCTGTTTTAAATCCTAGCTCGCACAGGGCAAGCAAGTAAATACACACAGCAGGAAAACACTTTCCTTTTCATTCAGAGATCCCAAAGTCACTCATCTGAGTATTCCTAGAATCAAAGGTTTCTACCTCACCAGCCTTATTCAACTCTGTTCCCCATCTCCTTCTCTTTGCACAAACTCTGCACAAACTGGCTTCTCCTTCAGCACTCCGCCATCTTGGCTGCCTCTTTTCTCAAATGCTGATGGCAGCAGCCTGTTGAGAGAGTCCCCGGTCTGCTTTATTCATAGTGTAGAAAATCAAGGCCTTTAAGCCAATATACAAATAAGGAAGTCTCTGATACAAAGCCACTTATTTGAGGAATAAATGGCATTCCTCATAAGAATGCACCTCTCCCCATCCTGCACTAGTCAAGGGTGTGGGGAAAAGTTTAGTTTTGAGAAGATCTTAGTATTAGAAGGATGTTGAAAAGATCTTAGTATTAAAAGGGTGGGAAAGGCTTAGTCTTAAAACTAAGCCTTAGGCTATAAGGACTTTGCCAGTTTATAGCCTGTCTCTCACTCCCAATGCAAACTATAAGCGAGCAAACATATACATCATATTTAAAAACTTATTTGACCAACAGTCAGTAAGTCAATCAGACAATATTGCTGAGGGCCTTCTGTGAGCAAGGCACTGTGATTAATTCTGGAAATTTAATGAAAAAGCAGTCTTTTAGAAGGATTTTGCTAAAATAATTCTGTGTCATATATCAAAAGATATGTATATGTGGAAAGAATATCTCCTCATTTAATTTAATATTTATTCCGAGACGTGCCACCCAAATCAAATTAGAATGTTTTCAAATTCTTACCTTGGGCCACTGGTGCCAGGACAAGAAGACCTGAAGCTGATACTGAAGAGAACGATCACTTGTCACTCAGGTATGTGTAAAAGAAATGAAATAAGGCAGATCTGCACATTCTAACTAACATCAAACTTAATATCTCTCAGATTTGACACTTGTCACAGGTCTGAGAAGTGTAGACTAATTTGACTAACTTACACCTTGCAAAAGGAAGCCAAATGTGAAGCTGTCACCTGTTAGAGACTGCTACTTAAAACTCCAGTGTGCCTCGTTTCAAAAAGCACTGTGCCTGTTGAGATTCTTTTGACGTGTGATTATTCTTATTCAATTAAAAACGCTCTTAAGTTTTTATGAATTTATAAAATGGTTTACCAGCTTTGACTCTGGGTTGCTCCAGCTGTTGCTTTCCAGGCTGTAACTTTTATGAGTCTATTTTATAGGTCAAAGAGCTGTGAGTCAGGGTGACTATCTATGGCCTCAAGTCTGCAGAAGTGATATGTAATCATTTAGGGAGCAGGAAAGCAATGAAACGACTGTTTGAAAGTTTTGCATTTTAATGAGTGTATGAGATAATATCTGTAAGTGACAACAGGCCCAGGTCACCTATGAACTGAGAATATTAACTTAAGGGTCTTTCATCTTTTCTTATTGTAAAAAAAATAAACCAACACCCAGTGGAGGTGATAAGAAATGTCATGTGCTCAAACTTTCAACTTAAAGTTCTATCTACTGCATCTTCTTATTTCCAATCTGACTTTTTTTTTTTTTTAGGAATGCCTTTTATTTTTTTTTATTTTTTTTAAATTATTTTTTATTAAATTTAATGCAGTGACATTGATAAATCAGGGTACATATGTTGAGAGAACATATCTCTAGATTATTTTGACATTTGATTGTGCTGTATACCCCTCCCCCAAAGTTAAATTGTCTTCTGTCACCTTCTATCTGGTTTTCTTTGTGCCCCTCCCCTCCCCTAACCCCTCTCTCCTTCTTCACCCCCTCCCCCCTCCCCCAACCCCCCGCCCCTGTTGCCTTCACATTCTTGTTCATGTCTCTGAGTCTCATTTTTATGTCTCTTCTATGTATGGATTCATCTTAGTTTTTTTCTGATTTACTTATCTAATTTGACTTTACAAGTCAGCTTCTCCCTGAGGCACTGATGTCTGAAGAAAGTGAGCTACTGAGCCTTCTACACAATGGGATTAAAGCTGACTCAAGGATTCAGTATGGATTCATTCATTCATTCATTCATTCAGCAAGCAGTAAAGGAGCACTCCGGGGTGCTGGTGGCAGACAAACACACCTGGGACACTGTGCCTGCTCTCTAACAGCAAACATTTTCTTTATCTGGAGGAAGAGTGAAAGTGACTGAGGCCACAGCGAAGGTAAAGAGGAAGTGTCAGAAAAGTACTCAAGAGAGTCAGCACGGGTTTTGAAGATCATCAGGATAACTGCATTTCACAGTAAATGAAACAGGATAGGGTCGAAGTTAAGCCATGGATTTTGAGTCACATAGACCTAGGTTTAAATTCTCTGTTGAAACTTCCAGTATCTATGACACTGTCTATTTAGCTTTGCTAAGCCTTTGTTTTTGGACATAATGATAATGACTTCATAGAGTTCTTATGGGGAGACCAAAGTAACATTACTCTAGAAAAGTTCAAAGCTTGGTACAGAAAGAGTGATTACCAAGAGGCAGCTGTCATTTTTCTTGTTTTTATCTAAGGGTGTTAGGAGGTTTGAACTACCTTTTGTATGGGGCAGGGAACTGGAGTCAGGGAGACTTCCCAGCCAGTGGTGTGATAGCTCTGTGCTGCTGGCTCAGGATAGCTCATTGTCAAGTCTTCAGCAATTTTATAAGCTGTTTGTTAAACACAGCCATCTTTGAAATTGGCTATGTTGGGGGTATTTACACTATGAAAATCAGAAAGATCAGCAAATGCCACAGATTAGAGCTCCCCAGTGTCCACCTGATTTACCAGCACATCACTGTAAAAGAATATCAATCTTAGTGAACTATGGAGCTCTGGGGTTGGGTGTGGAGAGAGGGTCCACATAATTCACGTTTAAAGTCCTGTCCTCAGGGAATATAATCAGGGTCAAAGGTGATTTCAGAATGATAAGTAAAATATAGGACCCCCCCCCCCTCATTTAAACATTTTATTTAAGCCTTTGAGCACACTGTTTAAATGTAATTTTTTTTTTTGTATTTTTCTGAAGTTGAAAACGGGGAGGCAGTCAGACAGACTCCCGCATGTGCCTGACTGGGATCCACCCGGCATGCCCACCAGGGGGCGATGCTCTGCCCATCTGGGGCGTTGTTCTGTTGCAACCAGAGCCATTCTAGTGCCTGTGGCAGAGGCCATGGAGCCATCCTCAGCGTCCAGGCCAACTTTGCTCCAATGGAGCCTTGGCTGCAGGAGGGGAAGAGAGAGACAGAGAGAAAGGAAGGGGGAGGGGGAAAAAGCAGATGGGCGTTTCTCCTGTGTGCCCTGGCTGGGAATCAAACCCAGGACTCCCGCATGCCAGGCCAATACTGTACCACTGAGCCAACCGGCCAGGGCCTTAAATGTCATTTTTACTGGTACATTTTGGAGTTGAAAATCATAACCCCAGAATGGCCTAAATGTTTGTTCCTTGATTGCAGCTATTTTTAATATAATTAGAAGAAACGAAGCACATATGTAGTATAATATTTATAAACCAGCTTTACTGCCAGCCAGATCCCTGCAATGAATAAGAATGCTCAAAGTGCCCAAGTAGGATTCTTAATGGTTCTGAAGTATTTAAAATCCAGCTTGGTTCTTATTAGAAAGACAATATTTCTTAAGCCCTATCATATTACTTCTGCTTGATCACTTCAGTCTTTCCCTTCATTAGAGATGGGGAGACAGTACCCTCCTCATTCCATTACTGAAGCCAGTGATGCTGTAGCTCAGCTCCCCCAAGTCCAGGCTATTTTAAGTCTTTTAAAATTTCTCTCTTCAGTGCTGTTTTATGACATTTTCAACTATCTAGATTTCTCTCTTATATTCTTCTTTAAATATTTTTTCCTTTTTCTATTTCTTCCCTGGAAATTAACTCTTATTATCTCTCCAACTGAAAAAACATTTTTGTTTCACAAAGTTTCTTATTTGGGGCTGCTGAGAGCCCCATCTGATGAATCCCCAGCCCTCTGATCCTCTTCTGCTGTCCACAGCTGTCTGTAGACAGCATGCCTATTTTTGAAGGACCTCCATGCACCTCTGAGGTTAGGAGCTAGGCAGTGTATTTATAGTACCTTTATTTAATTGGCCTGCTCAGTTTTGCAGTTTGAAACTAATGAGTTCCAAACCTTGGTAACCAATGAGGTATGAAGTCATCAAAAGTCTCTTAATTTTCTCCCTGAGTGAACCCAGCACTCCAAAGTTTAGAGTTATTAATGGTTGTCCTGTATACTACTGAATTGTGTTTAACTGGCATAAAAGACCTTTACAGGACAGGGTATACATACTGTTAACATTTCAGGGACTGAGTTTTTACTGGCTGGCAAATGAGTGCCAGTAAAACTGGAGGTAAGAAAATCTCCAAAGAATGTTTTTCCAATCCTACAGTGCATGATCCATCCTCATGCATCCTCAGACCCCCTGTCCAATGTTTTGTATTACTTAAGCTCTCTGGGACTTAGGTGTGTTCCTGGGAAAAGGGATGAGAACTTTGATGTAACTGACATTGTTTCTGCCACCCAGTGAAATGGGCACTGGAAACTACAATTAAGTTTCCACCTGCTGTGTCTGGCATAATCTCTTAAATTTGCTGGAATATCAGAGGTCGTGGGTTTGTGGAGTAGAGTCTAGGGTGGTATAGTGGTGGAGGGGGGTGTACTTGAACTGACATTGAATCATTTCCATATTTAACATCTCAATCTCTGACTTCTAGCTTCCAACTGTGAAAAAATAAGTTTCGGTTGTTTAAGTCTATAGTACTTTGTTATAGTAACCCCAGCAGCCTAATACACACATTGACTAACCAAGTTCTTTACTTGGTTCACTTTTTCATATATAAAAAACATCCAAGTATCACTAGTCACTTGAGGAAAACCAATAGCATGGACAAGAACTACTAAGATAAATAAATAGAACAACTCACCTTAAAGGAAATGATAATTCCATAAACACAAAAGAACGTGAAAGTTAATTATTAATCATGAAGACTAAAGAGAGTTTTACACTAAAGATAAGGAATGCTCAAGAGCTGAGAAAATCTGTATATCAAGTTATACTACAAGGCCACTGTACTCAAAACAGCCTGGTACTGGCATAAAAACAGGCATATAGATCAGTGGAACAGAATAGAGAACCCAGAAATAAACCCACACCTTTATGGACAACTGATATTTGACAAAGGAGGTAAGAACATTCAATGGAGTAAAGACAGCCTCTTAAACAAATGGTGTTGGGAAAATTGGACAGCTACCTGCAAAAAAATGAAACTAGACCACCAACTTACACCATTCACAAAAATAAACTCAAAATGGATAAAAGACTTAAATGTAAGCTGTGAAACCATAAGCATCTTAGAAGAAAACATGCAGTAAACTCTCTGACATCTCACACAGCAATATATTTGCCAATTTATTTCCATGGGCAAGTGAAATAAAAGACAGGATAAGCAAATGGGACTATATCAAACTAAAAAGATTTTGTGAAGCTAAAGACAATAAGAACAGAATAAAAAGACAAACTACACAATGGGAGAACATATTTGACAGTACTCTGATAAGGGGTTAATAACCAAAATTTATAAAGAACTGGTAAAACTCAATACCAGGAAGACAAACAATCCAATCAAAAAATGGGCAAAAGAAATGAATAGACACTTCTCCAAAGAGGACATATATATGGCCAAAAGGCATATGAAAAAATGCTCAACATCACTAATCATTAGAGAAATGCAAATTAAAACCACAATGAGATATCACCTCACACCACTCAGAATGGCACTCATCAACAAAACAACACAGAATAAGTGCTGGCGAGGATGTGGAGAAAAGGGAACCTTCCTGCACTGCTGGTGGGAATGCAGACTGGTGCAGCCACTGTGGAAAACAGTATGGAGATTCCTCAAAAAATTAAAAATTGAACTGCCTTTTGACCCAGCTATCTCACTTTTAGGAATATGCCCCAAGAACACCATAGCACTGTTTCAAAAGAAGAAATGCACCCCCATGTTTATGGCAGCATTGTTCACAATAGCAAAGATATGGAAACAGCCCAAGTGTTCATCAGTGGACAAGTGGATTAAAAAGCTTTGGTACATATATACTATGGAATACTACTCAGCTATAAGAAATGATGACATCGGATCATTTACAGTAACATGGATGGACCTTGATAACATTAATCTGTGTGAAATAAGTAAATCAGAAAACACTAAGAACTAATGATTCCATACATAGGTGGGACATAAAAATGAGACTCAGAGACATGGACAAGACTGTGGGGGTTACGGGGTGGGGGAGATGAGAGGGAGGGCGTTGGGGGAGAGGAGGGGCACAAAGAAAACCAGTTAGAAGGTGATGGAAGACAATTGGAATTTGGGTGATGGAAATGCAGCATAATCAAATGTCAAAATATCCTAGAGATGTTTTCTCTGAACATATGTACCCTGATTTATCAATGTCACTGCATTAAAATTAGTTTAAAAAAAGAGCTTAGAAAATATAAAAAACTCTCAGCTCCTCAAACAAGTCCATCAGACAAGTATAGCAAAAGTTGCAAAACTCAGAAGTGGACAAAGAAATGCAGAACTCAGCAGTGGCAAGTTATTGGCCCTTAGGCAGAATGTGGCCAGTAAACCTATAGGTCTACCGGAAAGTTCTGTTCGTTTTTGGAATAAAACAAAATACAAATTTTTCTTACCGTCAATAAACTTTATTAAATAATATAATTGCCATTATAATTAATGATTTCTTGCCAGCGTGAGGGCAATTTGTATATCCCATTTTTGAAAAACGTTTTATCTTTTGATGCGAAAAATTGAAACAGTGCTTGTTTGATATCTTCTTCATTTTTGAATTTTTTGCCCTTCAAAAAATTTTGTAAGAACAAAATCAAGTGATAGTCGGAGTGTGCTAAGTCCAGGGAATATGGTGGATGCAACAGATGTGCTTCTGTAGTATTTCTTCCTTGTTGAAATTCGTAAAAATTACAGTGGTGTAAATGAATTTTATCAGTAGCCATGGGTACACTATCGTTTCACACATAAGACTAACGTGAATCAACTTTGTTTTAGTTAATTTGCTATGTCAGTATGTATACATTAAATGATAAAAATAGAGAGGCACACATGCGCCAAATAAACATGTGCATACATGTTGAAACTTGTGATAGAAACGAACAGAACTTTCCGGTAGACCTTATATATTGTACAATGTTCTAAAAATTTTAATTTGAATGAGTTTAGGTATGACATACATTCTTTAGTTTACCATAGTCCTCACTGTTACATCTCTTACAGAAAGTTTAATTTTCTTGTATTAATAACCTGGCTTTAAAGCAATTTGCATTTTAAATTCTTGCAGTAGAATGATCTTACTTATGAATATAGATACAATTCTAAATACACTGTTATTATATCCAATTCAAGACCAGATTGAAAGAATAATTTATTATATTAATCAAAGTACACCTAGAAAAACAAGAATCATGCTGGACACAGAATTAGCATTCAGTAAGTAATTATTGAATGCATGAAATCACTTTCCTAAATTCATAATGAAAGAATTAGGTCTATAACTCAACTCACACCTATTGTTGTTTTGGTATGTTCTTTGTTGGAAATAAAATAAATAAATAAATAAAAATAAAAACCTATCTTACTGGAAGATTTTTGGTGCCATGAAGGATATTGAAATATGTTGAAATTAATACTGACAATGATTGTGCCACAGATAGCTTTAAATACAAGTTATAATCTAGTTTTATTTTTAGTAAACACATGTTTTAGAAAAATCCACATGGCAAGAAATTAAAGAAAAAGTATAAAATTAAGCATGATTGACAAAAAGAAGATTGGCATATTGTTAATTTAATTTTTTAAAAATAATTTACTTTTAAAAAGAGACTTTTTAGAGAATAAAGATGAAAAAATTCATATAAAATGCTATCTTTTGAGTTAGACAAAAGAAACACATAATATATATATATAGATATGAAAGACAAAGATAAATTAGAAACAAATGAAATTTATGAATAGTACAACAGGGCAGGTGAGAGCAGGGTAGAATAATGGAATATCTCTTTGAATGTATCTAGATATATGTATATATTTATAATGTAAATATATGTTTATATTTATATTTATAGTTCTGACTTTGAACTTTGTTAGTTTTTTATATTAGAAATGATCTTAAAATCAGTGGGATAGGAAAAGCCCTTAAATTGAATATAAACATAAACAAACGTAACTAGATATCAAATAGATAATATAACCACAAAAAAAGAATAAAAAGAAATCCAACTAACTCAAAACAATTCCTTGTATATCTTCAGTGGGAATGTACGAATAAGAGGAATAATTAAGCATTGTTGAACTGAAATTAGAGGTGTCAATGATTAAAAAAAAACTTAGTAAAAGGGTCTAGAAGCAGAGCATCCCTTGGTTAACAAGCACATCTGGTTACCACATTTTGGTTTCTAAATATCATTTCCCAATTTAAAACAGGGAATAGAAAATAGTAGTATTTTTTCATAGGGAATAGAATATTTTAAAAGGTAATTTCAAAGGAGAGAAAAACATCCATTCTCTCTCAAGGTCAATGGGAAAGAACAGTCCTTTACAAATATAATAGCTTGATAGTTTTAGCTTAATTAACCAAAATAAATGCACTGGTTTCATAGTGAGGCCAGTAGGATTCTAGTCTTGGCAGTACCACTAACACTGTTTTCTAGTGGTCGTTTATCCAAAGACAACTTGCTTAAATTTTTTATCTATGAAATGGAGGTAATAGCACTTACTTATGACATGGACAGTTGCTGCTCAACCAATATCCATTTTATTTTTCTTATGAAAAGAAACGTACATTTGATGACAGTGCAAGACATCCAGCTATATAACTACATTTCACAGATACTTTGCTGGATGGTCATGTCTTAGCTTAAGAGATACAAGTGTAAACTATTAAATAGGGCTTTGACAGTACACTCAGATGACTGGAACTTTTTTGCCTTTACCCCTTTTCCTTCTTCTTGTTCTTGCCTCAAATATGGATGCAATAGTTGGAGCTCCAAGGCATCTTGTGAGCATGAGATAGTGGCTACATATGCAGCTGGAAGGAGATGAGGTCACTGAGGGTATTGTGGAGCTTCTGCACCAGTCTGGGGTCACCTACTGTGGACTTTCTGTTACATGTAAAAAACACATCATTATTAGTTAAGTCAACATTATTTAGGTTTGCTACTAAATGTAACCAAAACCTGTCCTCATTTTCTTATACTTATAAAGATTAAATTTGATAAAATATGTAAAATGCTAAGTACCATTCTTAGTACAAAGAATAAAAAGGCTTGATAGGTGGCTAACTACTGTTACATCAATGTAGTCTAAAGGAATGTTCTTTCCCATTGACCTAGAGAGAGAATGGATGTTTTTCTCTCCTTTGAAATTACCTTTAAAAATATTCTTTTCAACTCAGAGTTCTTCATATCTCTAGTCTTTTGAAACATAATTCCTTAAAGTGATTATTGTAACCAGCCACATATTTGAAATGAAGATAGTAAATAGCCTTCTAGAACTAATGTAACCAAGTCATGTTTAGTGAATAATTTCTGTTCTAAAAAACAGAAAGATTTATGAAGTTATAAAAGTGATTATCAAGTACTCTAGGTGAATTCAAATGCACCAAAAATTGTATATATGTAATATGTGGACTCAATACATAAAAGAAGTATAAATATCAGTGTTTACAAAACACTGGCAAGTTGGTTGAATAAATAATGCAATATATAAAAGAGCAATTCTATATATTTCTTTTGCTATAGAATGGTAAATCTGTCTTCTATCTATCTATCTATCTATCTATCTATCTATCTATCTATCTATCTATCTATCATCTATCTATCTGCTTAACTTGGTTTGAAATAAAATAAGTTTAGCATGGTTGGATTCTAGAATCAGAAATTGTCTTTAAAAACTCACATTATATTTCTTTTTGTTTTTGTTTTTGTTTTACAGGGACAGAGAGAGTCAGACAGAGGGATAGACAGGGACAGACACACAGGAACAGAGAGAGATGAGAAGCATCAATCATTAGTTTTTTGTTGCAACATCTTATTGTTCATTGATTGCTTTCTCATATGTGCCTTGACCGCAGGCCTTCAGCAGACCGAGTAACCCCTTGCTCGAGCCAGTGACCTTAGGTCCAAGCTGATGAGCTTTTGCTCAAACCAGATGAGCCGGAGCTTAAGCTGGCAACCTTGAACCTGGGTTCTCTGCATCCCAGTCCAATGCTCTATCCACTGTGCCACCACCTAGTCAGGCTATATTTTTTATTATAAAGAATAGAAGTTTTAATTTATGATCTGTACTAAGCTGTAACCTATATCTTGATAGAGTATATCTCATAGAGTAATTTTTCTTTCTTTCATGTTCCTTTTCAGAGACTGCCCATGTAAATATGAATCTCTCTGTATGAAACAGGGTGTTCTGAGATCCAAAATGACTAAAGAGTAGACAGAAGCTACACACTTCTCCTTCCAGTGCCAAACTGGATTTATAGCAAAATTATAGAGCAATTAATACCTGATGACCAACTGAAGGACAGAGGAACAAGTGTATTATATCCAAAAATTTGTGGAAGAAGTTACATAAGAGACTGGTAAAAAGGGCAGAAATGGGAAAGAAGGGCTGGTTCCTGCACTCAGGTGAGGTGGCTGAGAAGCCAGAGGAATATCTTCAGCTGCAAAAATACCCCTTAAGAAGTGTGGGGGTCTCAACCCCATGCTAGGACCTCCAACTCAAAGCAATCTATAGTTTCAACCCAATTCTTATGAAAACACCAGTGGCATATTTCACAGATCTAGAACAAATAATGCAAAAATTTATATGGAACCACAAAAGACCCCGAATAGCTTCAGAAATTCTTGAGAAAAAACAAAGTTGGAGGTATCACACTACCTGCTATCAAACTATATGACAACACTACTGCAATAAAAATAGTCTGGTATTGGTATAAGTACAGGAATAAATTAATGGAACAGAATAGAGAACCCAGAAATAAACCTACATTTGTATAGTCAATATTTGACAATGGAGTCAAGAACATGCAATGGATTAAAGACAGCCTCTTCACCACATAGTACAGAAAAAATTGGACAGGTACATGCAAAAAAAAAATAAATAAATAAAAGAAAAAAAAGAAAAGAAACTAGACCATCAACTTATACCATACACAAGAATAAACTCAAAATGAATAAAAGACTTAAATGTAAGTTTTAAAACCAAAAAGATCCTAGAAGAAAGCATAGGACATCTCTTGTAGCAATATTTTTGCTGACATATCTCCTCAGGCAAGGGAAACAACAACAACAAAATTAACAAATGGGACTAAATCAAACTAAAACGTTTTTGCACAGCAAAAGAAATCATCAACAAAATGAACAACCTACTGAATGGGAGAACGTATTTGCCAATGATACATCTAATAAGGGGTTAATTTCCAAAAGAAAAAACTTACACAACTCAACACCAAGAAAACAAACAACCCAATTAAAAAATGGGGAAAAAATATGAATAGACCCTTCTCCAAAGAGGACATTCAACCTGACCAGCAGTGGTGCAGTGGATAGAGCATTGGACTGGGACTCAGAGGACCCAGGTTCAAAATCCGAGGTCATCAAGCGCAGACTCATCCGGCTTGAGCACGGGTTCAGGTTGCTGGCTTGAGTGTGGGATTATAGACATGACCCCATGGTCGCTGGCTTTAGCCCAGAGGTTGCTGGCTTGAGTAAGGGATCACTCATTCTGCTGCAGCCCCCTGGTCAAGGCACACATGAGAAAATAATCAAAGAATTGATGCTTCTCATCTCTCTCCCTTCCTGTCTGTCTGTCCCTCTCTTCGTCTCTCTCTCTCTGTCTCTGTCACAAAAAAGGAGGACATTCAGATGGCCAACAGATATATGAAAAGATGCTCAACATCACTAATTATCAGAGAGATGCAAATTAAAACTACAATAAGATATCACCTCACACCTGTCAGACTGGCTAGCATCAGTAAACCAACAAACAAAAAATATTGGCAAGGATGTAGAGAAAAGGGAACCCTCATGCACTCTCAGTGAAAATGCAGATTGGTGCAGTCACTGTGGAAAACAGTATGTAGTTTCCTCAAAAAATGAGAAATCAACTACCTTTTGATCCAGCAATCTCACTTCTGGAAATATATCTGATGAAACCTGAAACACTAATTTGAAAGAATATATGCACTCCCACATTCCTGGCAATGTTGTTTACAACAGTCATGATCTGGAAACAGCCCACCAATAGATGAGTGAAAACAACAACAAAAATGTGTGATACATTTACTACAGGGCCATAAAAAAGAAGGAAATCTTACCTTTTGTGACAGCTTAGATGGATCTAGAGATTTTTATGTTAAGTGAAATAAGTCAGTCAGAGAAAGACAAATACCATATGACCTCACTTATATGTGGAAACTAATGAATAAAATGACAAACAAAATAGAAACACAAACATAGATACGTAGAGCCGACCGACATCTGTCAGAGGAGAGGGGTTTTGGGGACTGAATGAAAAAAGGTGAAGGGATTAAGCAAAAAAAAATATATATGTGTATGACACATAGACACAAATAATGGTGTGTTGATAGCCAGAGGGAAAGGGCTGTGGGGGGCAGTGGAAGTGGGCAAAGGAGGCATAAATGGGGATGAAAAGTGACTTTACTTTGGGCGATGAGTGCACAGTGCAGTGTGCAGACAATGTTTTATTGAGCTGTACATTTGAAACCTGTATAGTTTTATTAACCAATGTCACACCAATAATTCAACTTAAAAAAGGGTGTTGTGTGACTAGAAAAAATTTCTGACTGGTGGCAAAGTAGAATCCCTCTTGAGTTTCCAACACTTTATTATTCAAGTCTTTGTAACAGAAATATTTTAACATACCAATATTCAAATTGAGAAATCTGATGATCTATTCCATAGCATATAACGTGTTCACTTTTGCACGTAATGAAAATTTGTTACGGAACCAAAGAATTCGAAGAACTGACATCTTGAATGCTAAGGAAGTGCTTGGCTCTACATACATTTATCTTTTCATTGCTCACAATCACCCTGTGAGGTGAGTGTGACTCTTCTCATTTATATGGGCCAGGAAACTGCATCGGTCAGGGTTTCAGCAGGAAGCAGGTGGAACCCTCAAATTAGAGGAATTCTTTATGAAGCTGTCCTCAGGATGAGAAACCCACAGGGGATAGTGCCATCTTCCAGGTCTAGTTATAATCCAGCTGCTCCCACATCCAGGCACAAAGGACAAGGGGAGGGAGTGGAAGTGGACCCAGACCCTGGAAGGAAACTGGTAGATAAGGATGGCTTGAGAGAGCTTGTGGTCTTTAGTCAAATGACAGAGCTGACTGAAGGGGCCTTTGCAGGGAGGGGGCTGGGGAGTAAATACTGAACCTCCATTCTTCCCTCCAATCTTCTACCAAGATCCGCACAGCTGAACTTGTATGGAAGCCTCTGGGCAAGGGTGCCTATACCATAGTCCTCAAAAGTCAGCTTCCTGTGACAAACAGCAAAGTGGAGGTGTGGACAGTGCATCTGGGAGGACAAGTAGATCTAAGGTATCCATCTCAAGAACTGAAGCTTGCCTGACCAGGCGGTGGTGCAGTGGATAGAGTGTCAAACCAGAACGCAGAGGACCCAGGTTCGAAACCCCAAGGTTGCTGGCTTGAGCACGGGCTTACCAGCTTGAGTGCAGGGTCACTGGCTTGAGTGTGGGATTAGAGACATGACCCCATGGTCTCTGGCTTGAGCCCAAAGCTCACTAGCTTGAGCCCCAGGTCTCTGGTTTGAGCCCAAAGTCACTAGTTTGAGCACTCACTCTGCTGCAGCCCCCCAGTCAAGGTGTGTATGAGAAAGCAATCAAGGAGCCACAACGAAGAACTGATGCTTCTCATCTCTCTCCCTTCCTGCCTGTCTGTCCTTGTCTGTCCCTCTCTTTGTCTCTCTCTCACACAAACAAACAAACGAATAAACAAAAAATTGAAGCTCATAGAAGTTAGGTCCTTTGTTAGAAGTCATATAGGTAGGAAGGTGAGGCCTTGACTTGAACTCAGACCTCAAGGTTTTATTCTTTCCATTATATCAAGTGATAGCTTCTATCTTTTTGGAAATGAGCAATGCAATTACATTGGCCATGTCTGCTCTAATCATCGTTTCTTAATTGAAACTAATATAGAGCCTTAATATGTTTATGTGGACCATCTATTTATTTAATAAATCATAACAAGAAAAACATAATGCAAAAAGCCATGGATTATATTGTGATGGGTGTACTTTATACAGACAAGGAGTAGATGAGTCCTTTTGTGGACATTAGTAGCAGAAGTCCAGATAATTGACAAATAGAACAATTCAATTCGACCATGTATTTGATTCTTCTTTATTGCTTAGGTTCCTAGAATCATTACAATTCAGGTAGGGTTACAAACCAATGTCTCCAAAAAAAACATAATCATTAATTTGTTAAAGTCTCAACAAATAATAGGAAATACTTTTATGTATCTTGAAAATGGTTTCAAATTGTCCAAAAGTAAAAGCAAGTTTTTGAAAAATAATAAAATTGCAACTCAGAGGATCATTTTTCCTTTTTATGAACGGCGAATCTCACTTTTGCAAAATTTTATCAGAAGTACAGAACTTTTCCTTAAACGCAAGCCATAGTCTGAAAACATGAGGATAAAATCATGGTTATGTTTTCCTAGGATATTTTAATTAATAGAATGATTGAAGGTATAAAAAATGGTTTTGTTGTGTAATTCCCGAATTGAATCATTTAACATCTTAATGGAATGACTTAATTTTTAAAAAAATTTGGGTGAGTTCCCAGAGTGTACTATCTATATTTAATTACTTTTAATGAGTTAGTTAATACAGTCATAATCTATGGAAACAATTCTGATCCAAATGTGAAAACCAACTATGTAGCTTATAGCTAAAATTTTATTCAAGCTAATGTTGACTTCTGTATGTTATTCAACAGAGTGATTGAGAATTCATTTAACAAAGGATGGTAATGACTAAAAATATTTGTGAACTGTTTACAAAATGGGACTATTGACATCTCTATAATTTCTTCTTTTTTATTAAAGGAATTCAGCTAAAGTACAGGGTGGGACAAAATAGGTTTAGAGTATATTCAAAGATTTTAACTAAAATGGACTCTAGCTGTGGTTCAAAATTGTGTTAATTTATATTTCCATTTTTAATGCTCATGAGATGCAAATTATAGACAGAATTTGAGCAGGTCGAGATCTAGAATTTCATACATAGTATAATATTGTATATTTTTGTCTTAGTGGCATTTTTTGGTTGGATTGAAAAAGAAGAAAATATATGTGTTTTTCTGGGCAAGGGACATTGGTATCTATTTTTATTTACCAAATGTTAAGAATCTGCATAAAGCAGAATATTTATTTAGTATAGAAACTTTGGCATTGTCTTGCCTGAGTTTAAACATAAAATCAGGGTAATGATAGTACCTACTCCACTGGATTCTGTGAAAAGTGAGCAAGTTAGTGTATGAGGAGCCTTTAAAACAGCTCTTAATCACATAAGAGGCTTTCAATAACTTTCACAAATATATGATGTGTAGATAAAGGCACTTTACTGCTCATATTCTGGTGCGGGTCATACTTTCATTGGCATGGCCATCTTTAATGTTCTACATATAATAAGTGCTTTTCACAAAAACTATGCAAAAAATTATCACAAGGAAGTTAGAGTGATTTTAAATTTTCAAGTTTCATATTACTGCTGTTTTCAGAATTAAAGAAGGAAGAAATTGGAAAAGTTTTTAAAGCATAAAGGAAGGGGAAAGATGAGAGAATATAGTCCTGCAGCTAGAAAACCTGTGTTTCATTCTGAGCCCAACCACTAATTAACTACATCATCTTTGGGAAAAACCACTTAATATCTCAGATCTCAGTACTGTTAGCGATGAAATGGGCATAATGATACCCTTGAGATAATGCATATACACTTACTAAATGTGTTCTTATCATTGAAGGCCATTTATATCCACAATTTGTATCTTCAAATGCCTAGAAACCTTTTATCCCTTTATTAAACTTTAGGATATGTAAAGAATAGCCAACTTCCTACTACATTCCCATCCGTTAGGTCATATGAGTTGAGAACCAGGGAAGAGGCTCAGAAAAGGAGGCCTGGAGAATCAACTTTCATAGCAACTAGAAAAGCATTTGGTCATTTAGATGTGTGACACTGTGGGACTTTCTCACCAGGCACAGCAATCTAAGAGGCAGAAACCACTCTGTTAGCCTTGCTGGACACAGTCATTTCTCACTTCATTAGTCCAAAGTTCATTCTGATCTGGAAATCCCACGCCAGGAACACAGTTCATTCCACTTCTAATTCGAAACACCTGGACTCCTTTGGCCAGTGGCCACATCCTGGGGCTGGCTCATCTTTGTGTGGCGACCTGATCTCCCCTCTGCCTTCGCTACAGCCCTAAATACCCCACAAGGAAGGATTGATTTTAGTGGAAGAAGGCCAAGAAAAACAAACATAACTGAGAAGTTAAAATATTAAAAATCTATTAGCTGAGACAATGTGGGAAGCCCACATTAGCCCTGAAGTCAGAAATGTGTTTAATTAGAGAAGCAAGAACTATTAGAAGCTATCCATGACCCAGTGGGAATGAGAGCAAGACCCCAACAAGGGTAAAGTGATTGTAATAAAAGTGGTGCTGGAGTTGAGTTAGGTGAACAAAGCCACCTATTTTGTTTCCCCGTTAATACTTTGCCATTGATGCTGTTCCTGTCCTGAGGACTGTGGGTTGTGTGACATTGATTTAACTTTATGAAGACAAAGACAATGAAAGAGGGGTGTGTGAACATGGATTTGTTCGTGTTAGTGGTTTTCAATCGGATCTCTGCCTTCATAGGTTACGATCAATAGAGCACTTTTAGTACAGAATGTTGGTGTCCTAGATTGTGTTTTGTTAGTTTATTCCTGACTTATTACTGTTCTTTCCTGCTTGTGTCTAATGCTAGTTTTTCTTGGCCCTTCCAGATAGTAGAAAGAAAAAACAGGACAGGAAATGGTATTGCAATTAGTATCTTTACTCTACCAGGATTCAATTACAAGTTCCCTTAAGTTCAACAAGCCTTTTCTTTCTTCTGTCAGGCATGGTGCTTAGACCTGCAGAGATAAATGGGTATTTCACGTGAACCATACCCAAGGACCTTCTTCACACCTTGCTTGTCATAGCCACTGTTTCTCACTCACACAAAGATGTAGAGTGCTCGCACTAACCTTAATATAAGGCCCTAACAAAATCATTCATAAGTAGTACTGATAATAAAAATTGAGGAACATAATGGTTCAAATATGATGGCATTAGCATGAATTTTCTATAAAAATTGAAAACTGATAGTGACATTTTTATCAGAAAAGTATTAGAATATTTGCCATGAAGATGCTATTCTACTATATTGGGAGTATCACAAACCAAAATTTTGTGTCTAGAACACAGAACAACTAAGAAAAGAAGTATACAAGAATATAAGTATACAAGAGTGCATAGGTTTCAGGTAAACATTTCTATAACACTGGAACACTTGATTATGTAGTATACTCATCACCCAAAGTCAAATCATATTCTGTCACCATATAGTTGTCCCTGTTTACTCCCCTCCCCGTAACCATTTCACTTTTATTTATGTCCATGAATATCAGTTTTATAAAAACCCACCTATGTGTAAGTTTTATAATATCTAGGAAAGAAGTAAATGTTTATTAAGCTCCTACCAAATTTCAGATATAATGCTTTGCACTAATGTTTTCTTTTTAGGTGGATACGAGTCAGGCTGTAGTGGTGATAAAAATGTTATTCTGCATCAGTTGGTAATAATTGCTACCCTGAGCTCCTTGAGTGTATTCTTGCATTCGGCCTCCTAAGAACATTTCAGGGGTATACCCCAACTTTCCAGGATCTGGCAATTATGGGGCAAAGGCCTGGCTCAATGGATGCTTCCAGTACTTGTTTCAGTACAAAAGTTAATACCTCTTGTGATTGTTTTGTACCCAGGCAATGCGGGATGTTCTTTATTTGAATATTGTCCCTATTATTTAAAGCTCAGAGTGTTATAGTGAGTTTCTGGAGGAGGCAAAGATAATTAGAGACTGGGATGAATTTGAAGCCAAGATATGATGCCAAGCATTTCCCAGCAAGCCACACTGCCTATCATGGAAGTAGAGTGGGGGGCACAGAAATTTAGAGCACAACAGAAAACACTCACTTCCCTTTGGCCCACTATTTTTCTCCTCACACAGTGGCATGTTAGTCATCAATTTTGAAGATTTAACTAGCACATTTTATATATGGGAAACATGCATGGAACCAGAGGCTAGAAACTCATGACTGAGGAGGAAGGGTTAGAAAATACAGTGACAGTACAAATAACAAATGAGCAGTACTATTCCGATGGGAATTTAAATATATGTAAAAGAAGGGATGGACAACATTTGTCTAATAGCAAAAATATGGAAAATATTAAAATGCACATCAATAGGGAGTGATTAAATCCATAGAGAACATTCAGAGAGTGAAATATTATGCAGCCTTCAAAAAAGTGGAGTGGATCTGTAAGTACTGTTATGGAGACATGTGCAAGATAAATTAAAAGGCAGGACAATAAGTATTCTTTAACCTATTTGAGAGACAGTAAAAATGGTGGAGTGAAGAGATCAGTTGCTGAGTGGCAGATTTGAGAAGTGGAAAGTTTTCAGATCTTGCAGCAGAAGAACCTGAAGGCACCATGTACTCATGGGGAGCTGGATTAATGCTCAAAGTCTTCACTTCCATAATATTTTCCAACTCAATGATTACACAAAGGCAGGTCTGATAAAGTAGCATGTTCACACTTCATCATAATGAGATACCAGTATACACTTATTAAAATGGCTACAGTGAAAAATACTGACCATACCAAGTATTGGTGAGGATGTGGAGGAACTGGGACTTCCATGCATTACTCGTGAGAATATAAATGGTACAATAATTTTGGTAAATAGAATGACAGTCTCTTAAAAACCTAATCTTATTCCTACCACATGATTCAGCATATAATTAACTCTTAGGTAATTAACCAAGAGAAATGAAATCATATTTCTATACAAAAATTTGTACATATATATTTATAGCAGTTTTTTTCAAATCATCAAAAATTAGAAAGAACCCAAATGTTTAGAAATTGATGAATGGATAAACAAATGTAATACACCATTCACAAAAATTAGGGGATATTTTATAGGTTCATATGATATTTATTTTGAAATATCCCCTAATTTTTGTAAGCAGTATATAGCCATCTAATAGAATACTATGCAGCAACGAAAAGAAATGGACTATACAACATGAATTAATCTCAAAATAGTTATGCTGTGTAAGATAATTCAGACAAAAATTATATACTGTATTAATATATTTATATAAAATTCTAGAAATTGCAAACTAATCTATAGTGATAGAGATAAGATCAGAGACTAACTGGAGGAGGCAGTATAAGGAGGAAAGAAGGAATTGAAAGGAAGCAAGAAATAAATTTTAGGGGTGATAAAAATTTTCATTGTTTTAATTTTGGTCATGGCTTTATTTCGGTATACATACTTGAAAACAACAAAATGTACACTTTGTGTACAGTTGACTGTATGTCAACTATATCTTAATAAAACTGTTCTAACTAAAAACAAAAGGGAAGAATTTTAGAAGACTTTAGATTCTTTTTTAGTAGAGCACTAAACTACCATATACTTATCTGTAAATTTATAAATGCAAAGTTGGGGTGAAAGGTGGGGCTTGGGAGCTAGAGAATATTTTCAAAGAGTTTTAGAGCTATGAGTACAATATATAACTGAGGCAAAGAATGGTTTGAATGAACTTTAAAGATCCTGATTATTTTATTAAAATCCTGCCTTTTTTTCTTAGTGATATGCCTTCAAGTAAATGCCAGAGAGTGTTCTTGTTACTGACAATTAAAAGCACATCTGAGTTTGTAGTTGAGGAAGGACATGTATGGTGTCTAGTGGTAAGATTAGCAATTGAATTTCTTAGGAACATTTTAAAGATTATTTATGGTTTGATTCCTTTACTTTTCATACATATGAAAGAGAAGTGTATAAGTTTTTGGCAGTCTGATTTCCTTTTCATAAGATTAAATTTTATCATCCTAGTTTTTTTTTTGTTTTTTTTTTTAAGGATTCTTTAATGTCTTATCAACAGCTGAGCCAGCTGATGTCTTAAAGCTTTGGTTGGGATAATTGAATCATTTGTTTTTTTCAAACTCCATGTTTAGTAGCTTGTCTGATAGAAGAGCCCCTCAGATATTAGCTTGCTTCAAAGCACCATGAGAAGAAAACAGACCTTTACTTCTATTTTTTAAGTTTTTTCCAACAAATTTCAGAGTAAATTCCTTTTCTGTGTCATTTCTCCTCTACCTCGAGTTTGCTCTCAGAAGAGCATGAATTCATCCAACTATTATCACACCAATGAATCTGAAAGCTCTCATGGCAAAGGTGGTGATGATTTCATCCCATGTGGAACACAGCCTTGGAAAGTACCAAATTTTGATGGTGGCATTAATAGCAGCACCTTTCACTTCTGTATCTGAGTTTCCCTAATGGGATCATATACAGAAAAATAATGCAGGATTCAGGGTCATGGTATAAGATTGGAAGCAATGAACAGTATTTACACAGGTCACAAGATGGATAACTATGATAGCTAAATAATCTTCGTTGCTTTGCACACTTATCTCCAGAAAATTTACCCCCTGCTAATCTTATAAAACATAAATTGACTTTTGCTAACGTAGAAAATGGGAGTTTAGTTATTGGTTATTAGTCTATGTCACTTTCATAGCTTTTTAACATAGGAGAGTTGCTTCTGAATTCTCCTTATTGAACAGCTCAGCCTTCTGTGGGAAGAGATTATTGCACCTAGCTCATACCTTGAAGCAAATGTCCTTTTTCATACAGTATTCTCAATGACCTTGTAACTAGTATGAATAAAGAAGTACATTTAGGTGGAATTTTCAAGGAAGAGGAAATACCTTGATGGGCAAAGTCAGCCTTATAAAGATTACTTATATGTTAATGAGCTCCTTTTCCCATTTCTACTTTCTCAAAAATAATTGTGCATTTGCTGCCATGGAAGAATTTAAGACACATCATCCAGGCAAGTAGCTTAACACTAATGTCTTCCATAGGTTCTAGCTCAGAGACTTCTCAGCTAGGGCCCTGTGCAATTTCAGGTCAGAATCATAATAGATAATGAGCGCATAATGTGAACAGAGTAAAAAGAAGTGGGAAGAGGCATGAGAAAAACACTGAACTGTGGCTTCTGAAAAGAAATATAACAAGAGGAGGCTTCTCCCCTCTAGGACTGGGCATGGCACCGTTTCATTTTGTGGGACTGGGCTGGTGCCATTGTAACAAAAGATATTTCATCCCAAAGAATTTTCTCCCATATATCAGGACATAATGTAGATTTGTAATTCACAACATACAGAGGACTATTTTCATATATATTGGCCGTAAATCTTCACAATGAGGTTGAAGTAGGTGCTACTGTTATCCTAGTTTGCATAGGAAGGATTGGGTTCAAGGCTATTAAGTCAGGGCAAATGGCAGGGACTGGAAGAGCCTAAATTTGAATCTGTGTTCTCTGAAGCCAAATATGAACTGTATTCTGTTAGTGGTTTGGTTTAACATTATATCACCTTAGAGAATTAGATTCACTTTTAGAACATATTACAGCAATCTGATGCTGGGTAATGAAAATGCTTAGCCTAATTAACATGATAGTAAAGTGAGTGTATTCTGGAGTCAATGTACTGGCATTCAAATCCAAGTTCTATCACTCACAATTGTGTGGTCTTGGGCAATATTCCTAACCTCATTGTTAATAATGGTATTGAATTCATAGAGTTGTAGTGAGAGTTAATCAGTTAACAAGCATACAGCATTTAGAACACTGCTTGGAACCTTCTAAAGGCTGCCTATTAGCTCTAACCATAGTAGCAAACACCATTGTTACCATAATTGATGCTTATTATAACAGTAACAGAAAGCATTTATTATATTTCTTCCAGCTCTATGGAAATAAAAATTAGGCCTGAATGACATGCTTTTATGTTGATTTAAATCCTGCCAGGAATACATTAGACATTGGAGAGCTGCATTACTCTAGTAAATTCTTGTTTCCATTCCTAGCCATTATGTTATAAACCAGTAAATGTATACTCATTTTTTTAAGGTGTCTTATTTATGTCTCCTAATCCCATATCTAAGGATTACTGACTGATTGATACCATTCTGAATCCTATACACTGGGAGAGCTGGTAGTAAAAGTGAATATTGAACTCACATGTGTACCTTTCCTATCACATAGCCTTGATGACAAGTCTCTTAGCTGGACCTGTTTGTTGTTTGATCTTCTTTCTAAGGGTTGAATCTTTGGGCATCTCTTCTAGCTACATCCATATTCTTATAGTTTTTATACAATCATGTGACTTTACATGACAATGCTCTGTTAATAATTCCCAAATTTATATACAGACTGGATATCTCTTCTGAACTCCAGACTTATATGTCTAACCGCCTATTCCAAATCACCTTTTGGAAATCCAGTAGATAGCTTAAACTTAACACAAGCGAAACCACTTCCAATCATCCCCTTTAACTGTGTTGCACATTTATAGTCTCTTATTTTAGATTTAACATCTCCATTTTTCCAATTGTTCAGGTCCCAAATCTTGGAATCACCTATAACTCCTCTCTCATACATCCATCCAATTTGTTAAGAAATCCTATTGACTCTATCTTCAAAATCTATCAGAATTTGACTTCTTTTCACCATCTTCATTGCCACGACTCTAGTTTGAAGCACCCTCCTCTCATATGGGTTATTGTGATACCCTTCCAATAGATCTCCATCATCTACCCTTATTTTCCTGCATCATATTTTCAATACAGCAGCTAGAATGATACTCTTAAAATATGTCGCCCTTCTACTCAAAACTCTGAAGTGGCTTAGTTATTTCATATGATTCAATCATCTATCACTCTGATCCCTTATACTTTTCTCCTTGTTCACAATCTGTGTTTCCTTATAGTTCCTCAGATGTCCCAGGTTGTTCTCCTGCCTCCTGGGCCTTGGATCCCCTATGTCTGCTGCCTGAAACACTCTTACCCTGGATGTCTGCTTGGGCCACTCCCTTTGTTAGTGAGGGTGCTTAAATATCACTTTCCTAATGAAGCGTACCCTGACCACCCTATTTACTATAGCTACTCTCCCTGCCTCTCTGTCCTCCAGATTCCCCAACCTTGTTCCATGTTTTCTTTTTCTCATGGCATTATTCTAACAGCATGCTTAGGTACATAATCCCATACAAAATCCTTGGGACTAAATGCATTTCAATTTATCCTCTTCAGATTTTATTAGAGAAGGTGGTGCATATATTAGCAAATACTATCCATTACATGTCATTCATAACACACATGGCGCTGCAATCAAATAATATTTATGAAACAATACATAGAAATATGCATATTAACTAGAACAAATACTATCCATAGCCATTCAGTTCAGATCAGGTATACTGACAAATAAATTCAAGAAAAACTTAAACTTTTAGATAGCATTAGACTTCATTTTGCAATTAAGGAATTGTGGACCTGTGTATAATTATCAGGTTTATCCTCCACTGGAGGGTTAAGTCCATGAGGGCAGTGTTCATTGTCTTTAGTTCACTGACATATCCAGAGTGCTGAGGACAATGCCTAGCATATAATGCATGCTCAGTGTATGTTGCTTGAATTAGCCCTTTGAGTAGTATGAATGTTCATGTACGTCCTCGTGCCTCCTGACCATTCAGAGTATGATTGTACATGTGTAAGGCAACATTAAAAAAAGGCAAATGTATGTTCTTCCTGTTTCCATAAATTGGTTATCAAATAAACATTATTTCAAGTTAATAAAACTGGAACTGGAGCTAATTTCATTTTCTGAAAAAAAAAAAACAAAACAAAAAACAACTCACTCCCAGGGGTCAGGCGAGCGTGAAAAAAACTCACTACTCAAAGGGTTAATGAATTGTTCCACGAATGTATTCCTTTACTTTTTTCCAGATTTTAACCAGTCAGTCATTGTTCACTGAACCTCTCCTCTACATGTATGCCTTTTCATCTGGACCTTTCTTTCTTTGATCCTTCAAGTCTGGCCTTGCTTTCTTTTTATTCAGATAAAGTCCTTCACCATTCAGGCCTAATCCCACCCCTACATGAACCCCTCTGGCTATGCAATTTGTGATGCCCTTTCCCTATCAACTACTGTAGTATTTTTTATTAACATGTATCCAATACTCATGTGCCTCATTGTTTTTGCTAGTGATTTTTAAAAGATAAATTATAATTACTTCAACTAAATTGCAAGTTCTTTTGGGTTATGTTATTGTCACCACTAGCAGGGCATTAAGTAAAGCTCTTAATTCACAGTGATAGGTTCATCCTTTAATAAATTATTAAATCTTGCCATTTTTGTATGAGACTCAGTACCAGATGCTGAAAATCATGATATAATAGACTTACTCCTTATCTTGAAGAAATATATAACTACTACTGGGGAAAAAAGGAGAAAAACGATCATTGCAATTGAATTGATTGGGGTTTCATCCAAATTTGGACGACCAGGGAGTTCTGCCTAAGGCAATAGCAGTTAAGATGAGATGTAAAAAATAGGAGTCACCCAAAGGGGAAGAGACAAGGGCAAAGAGTGACACGAGCATAGGGGACTGCATGTGCAAAGACCTGGAGGTGAGACTGAAGGGCATGTCATTATATGAGGCACTCTTGGATATGTCATTATATGAAGGCATTTAGGTATGGTTGGTATACAGGTTGTCACAGAAGTAAGGTAGTACATTGAAAGATAAAGCTGATCTTGTCGGAAGAAAACAGATACCAGATCATAAACTGTTACACATCTTGCCAAGGAATTTAGGTTTATGCAAGGACTGTTGAATTATTCAGGGATTTAAGCCAGGGTATATAATGTGCTCGGATTTGCATTTCTGAAAGATGACTCTAGCTGCATGTGAAGAATGATTTGAAGAAAGCAAAGCTAAAAAGAGAGAGAACTGTCCCATTATTTTTCCAGTGTCTGTGGCAATGCCTTCTTGACAAGTTCGTTAAATGGATATGCTTGCTGTTCATTTCATTTAGGATGAAAAATAAATTTTCATAATTATGCTGAAAGGAAATTGTGGTAACATAGCTATTGATTAAACTGTATCAGCTTTTACTTAATGATCTTTGGGAAATGGATTTCCCAAAATAAAAGAAAGATACGTCTGTAAAAAATTTGAGTGGCAGCTATGTGTTTTGCGAAAAAGGATGTGATGAGGGCAGAGATGTCCCTCTGAGAGAAGATACATGACTCCAGAGGGCAAGGAAAGGACAGACTAGAGATGCGATGGAAAAACTGACTGTGACACGTGGGGTGTGAGCTCTGGGAGAGGAGCCTGATACACCCCACACTCTACCCTAATGAAAGCAGCCTTCACAGGTCCTTAAAGAAATGAATCTGTTAAACAGATGCCTTCAGCATGTCACTTGCAGACAGACCTTCCTTTGCTAAAAGCCCTCTCAGAAAGTTTGATAATGGTAAGTCTGGTGAGAGGAGTAATTTGTCAAACTAATTTGTTATAGTCCAAGGAGGTCTCTGAATAATACAAGACTCTAGGGACTAGAAGGCTGTCATATAGTGGTGTTATTGACTCTCCTCCTACAGACGGGGGTCTCTATTTGCTTATTTGTTTTTGGTTTTATTACACCACTGAGGCTACCATTGTTCCCAGTTCTTTGGTTCTGTTAATAATTGTCCATTTTTTGTTGATTTTGAAAATGAGAAAACGTGAGACCGTGTGTTGGAATGCTGGGTTTCAAACAGGATTCAGCAGGGAAAACTGGATCTAGGAGTTGAAACTATCAATAAAACAGGAACTGGGCCAGCCTGGGGTGCCTCTGCTGTTCGGCTGTGAAGCTACGGGACCCTTTGGGAAAGCACAACCCGAACCCAAACTGGGCTTCCGAGGCAGCTGCTTCTGCCTGCCTCCATGCTCCTCCCCAAGGGCTCAACCCAAGTCCAAGCCACCGAGCCATGTGGGAGAACTCTTACTTTCTGCCTTTATAAAATCAAAAAGAAAAATCACCCCAAAATGCACTTTAGCAAAACTGAATGAAAAAATGATCACCATTCTGATAGGAATGGTTGTTTCTCAAGAGAAAGTGTAAAAACTCCTATTTCTAATGTAATGGGTATTAGGCTATACATTTCTGAAAAAGTTATTCTCCCTGGTCATGGAAATAACTATATTTGTTAAACTATTACAAAAACAATTAGAGGGAAGGTAAGACAATACTGAAGGGAGAAAGGGGCTCAGTCTAATGGAAGACCCTCGGGAGCACCGTTTCAGGGGCAGGGTGCCCACACAGCACCACGCCAGCTCTCAGCCCCTTTTTTTGGCCTCAGCTTTCTAACATGCATCTCATGATCTAGCTCCATATTAGCATTTTAGGATTTAAAGAATAAATGTCCCACTAAATGCATTCTAGAGGAATTGAACAATTTCAGAAATTAATAGAAAACCTGAAATAAAGACATTCCCTAACCATCAGTGCAAGCAACATCGTGGTAATGATCATAAGGGGACCTTTGCAGTATAATAAAAAAATCAGGGACTCAGAATCAGCTACTTATTAGCATAATTTTAGAAAAAGACTCCACTTCCTATCACAGTTTCTTACTCTGCCGGATGAGAAGTTTAGATTAGAAAATCTCTCTGTCCTGTTTCATAAAGAAAATTCTAACGAACACATTTAAATGGTAGACAGTGAATACTTTTATTGTCAGGTTTTGAGGATCCCAGGATGACTAGGATACAATTTTTATTTTTGCAGAGTTCACATCACATTACATGAGAATTTTGCTTGTGTAAGGTGAGTAGCATTTTTTTTTGCTATTTGTTTCCAAAACACAAGAATATAATCAATGCAAAGGTTTTTTTTATTTTTATGTTTTATTTTTTTACAGAGACAGAGAGAGAGTCAGAGAGAGGGATAGACAGACAGGAACGAAGAGAGATGAGAAGCATCAATCATCAGTTTTTTGTTGTGACACCTTAGTTGTTCATTGATTGCTTTCTCATATGTGCCTTGACTGTGGGGCTACAGCAGACCGAGTAACCCCTTGCTCAAGCCAGTGACCTTGGGTCCAGCTGGTGATCTTTTTTGCTCAAACCAGATGAGCCTGCATTCAAGCTGGCAACCTCGGGGTCTCAAACCTGGGTCCCCACCTCCCAGTCCAACGCTCTATCCACTGCGTCAACGCCTGGTCAGGCATCAACGCAAAGGTTTTCCAGTGAACTATATAAATAGATACAAATCAATATGGCCCATTAATGGATATAATGCACATAGATATGAGGTTATAGGTATTTATTCAGCTTGTGATGTTGAATGGCTGGAGGTGAAGTTTTAGAGTAACTAAATAAATAGTTTGTTTGAACAAACATACAAATTCACTTTCTATTTGGCCTAAGCTCTTCCAAAGCTGAATTGTACTCATGACCACTCCTTCCACCCACACACATATTTTCTGCATAAAAAAATTGTTGAACTCAACCCTGGATGGTCAAGTGCCAGAACACATGATTCAATAGGTAATAAGAGAAACATTATGTACTTTCCTCCTGGTTTCTGAGTGGAGTGCTAACACAGGTGGGAAAGAGCATTCTCATCCTAAGCCTGAGAGCTTTACCTGTTTGCTCCCTGCCAGGCACAGGTGTGAGCAGATGGTACCATCATCAGTACCAGTTTGGCACAGTCACTGTCTAGATCTGTCAGCTTTGGCTGTCAGTAGGTTATATGGCTCTACGCTGAACCTCCTATGATGGTACATTTCAATGTCACACCATAATAAACTCACCGTGCTGATCAGTCTTTTATACTATTCTTCCATTTTTAGGATGTTCTGACTTTCATGAAATGCCACAGGGCATTTTCTCTGAAAATCCACTTCTGAGAAATTGTTTAGTACTCCATGTTACTTTTCCTCAAAAAGTCCACTTCGGATGATACCCCAGACCTTTTGGACTGTTAACATTCCTTATCCAGATGTTCAACAGCAAATATTTTCTCAGCTGGGAAATAGAAAGGAAAAAAAAAACAACAACAACAGTGAAACTTGTCAGCAGTAGTGGGAATTATCAGTATCAATGAACACTTATTTTTTTTCTTGCTTTTGCATGGGAGACTGGCAGAAATATTTGAAATATGAACCTCAGTCCTATTCCTAATATACCTTAATAAATTCCAGCTTTTGAGTAGCAAACGAAAACTGATACTGAAGACTACAGAGCATGCAAAAATATGGAACATATTCAGAAGTTATTTCTATTCATTCTACTTCCAATCATAGGTTCACTCAACCTGGATATGATAAATGAACCTTCAGGGTGTGTTTGCATTGACATTTATGAGTTTCAAGAATAAATGACCTGATTTTTTTTTTGGAGGCACGTTCCCCAGGGGGCTTAAAGGTAACTGTAATATCTTTGGCCTAGTATATTTCTTAAGTAGCTTTGAAGCTAGAGAATTTAATTGAATTTGAAAACCCACTTAGGAATAAAAATCTGAAGGCACTTTGGGCAATGCATTATGGGGCTAAGCCAAATATTTCAAAAATATTTAACTTCAAATGAAATTTTCATTCATTTGGTTGGTTAATTAAATATGGCACTTTTTCTGAATTTTCCTGAATAGGTGAGAACCCTTTAAATACATGTTACTAAAAAAGAATACTAAATAAACTGGAACACAAGAAGACTGGTTTGGGACAACTTTGAAAAATAACAGCTTTTTTTATCAAGGCAAGAAATATATTACTTCCTTTGATCTGGTCCGCCCTTCATTGGCCTTGATGCTATTAGGGTCCCCATCAGAGTCTCTCCCAGCCTAGATGGTCACTTATGCAGTGAAAGTGATTTGGAAAATAATTCCAATAAACTCTGCCATTTTCTTCCAAGGTCCTCAGACTCTAAAGCATTCTCAAGTAAGATTTAGCAAATTGGTGTCTCTTTAACTCAAAATATCTTTGAAATCAGATTAGGATTATTTTCACTTATTGGTTTGGAATCTCTTCAAATCTAGTTTATCATACGGAGAAATCTCCTCTTTAGTGACATGGTAAATTATTTTGTAATTAAAAACAACTTTATTCTTAGCAGTACTTGTAAGATACAGCTTTTAAACGTGGCTTACCAGGGCACTAGGGATTATCATTCATTCTTCTAAAATAATTTCTTCATTTGAAATTTTGGCATTTTAACTTTGAGAATGTGACATTGAGGTGTACACTGATAGGATACTTAAAAAGTTGAATGTTAAAATTTAAATCTTGGAAAATTTTGGCTTAAAAAGCAGTCTTAACCTATAAGACAATGAAATCATCATACACTTTTTTTTTTTTTTTTTTTTGGTGGATGATAAAATTCTTCAAGAACCTTCTCTTTGGTTTAATAAACATGAATTTTTAAGATGAAAATTGCAAACAAGCATTTCTCGTTTATATCACTAGAGCTGATGATGCTCAAGTTGCAAGTATATGGAGATGCAGCCCACGGAGTCATCTGCCTGATCAAATCATTCTTATGGTAAAAAGTAAGTGTGGGAAACTACTACTTTCTATTTCCATCATTTCTCTCTTCCTTAGTGAAAAAAAATTTTTTATTATAATTTACTTCTCAAGACCCATGAAATTTACATAACTTAAGTGGAAAAATCAAAAGGCTTATTTATTTTGAAAGAGATTGGAAAAATATATGGGAATTTCTCGTTACAATATTGACCATTCCTTACGTAACATTGGTGTCTGCAAATTGATTAAGAAAGAAATTTTTTGGCCCAAATTTAAGCACCTAAAATCAGTAAATTTGGATCAAAGTGTATTACATTTTCATACTATAGATGGACTTGAAAAGGTAGCCAAACAATTCATATTCAAATAATTGGACACTGATTTGCTGTTCACAAGAACCTGAAGCCTAATGCCTCATTAGAAAGTCACTTCTCACTTCCACTGAACCATGTTCAAACACCTTTCAGCATCAGAATTGGTCCAACTACAAGAGCCAAAAGTACAGAGTGTCCTGCCAGAAAATCTCTTTGCATTTCTGTTACTGAAAATCAATAGGCTCAAAACAAAGAAATCTACTAAGGGAAACTGTAAAGGACTTACTACCCAAATATTGAAGCAAATAAATGAGCTTAAGGTAGTACTTTGAATCAGGATTATTTTACCTACCAACAATCATGAACATTCTCTGTTACTCAAGGTGATGAAGACCTGATAATGTAGACCTAAAATAAATCAAATATATAACAAGTATAAACATAGTACATGTGTGTCATAGTATTTAACATAAAAGATATAAGATAGAGCTACATACAGTTATTAAATTTCAGACTGACACTTTCTCCTGGTCCCAAACTGTAACTGTTAACAAAGTTGTCCAATTACTAGTAACATTTAGGTAGAATTAAAAAATGAAGGTCTTTCTTTTTTCCCCTCCTTATTTCCTTCTTGAGTTTTTGATTCAATATAATTAAAGAGGGTCCCAAGAAACCATGTTTTTAAAGATGATCTCTGGTGGTTCTGAAGATGAACTGAATTTCCTATCTCCTTATATAGGCCTCTGCTCATCTGGTACCTCAGTTCTTCAGAATGAATGAAGTGAACACTCTGCTTGTACACCAGGTACTCATGGGGGTTGCTTTAAGATTAATCTCTAATATCTGCATTTACCTTTTGTAGGTGTTTTTAATTAATGTAGAAAAAAGAACAACCCCAAACAGTTATAGTTACATTAAATGGGAAATCCTCTCCTGGAACTGTTCTAAACAGACTTTGATCTTAGAAGTAGCTGGAAATTTCTTCTTACAGGAATCAAGTTCAGATACAGAAAGTAAAAGTTGTTTGTCCGCCCTGGCCTGTTGGCTCAGTGGTAGAGCGTCGGCTTGGTGTGCAGAATCCCGGGTTTGATTCCCGGCCAGGGCACACAGGAGAAGTGCCCATCTGCTTCTCCACCCTTCCACCTCTCCCTCCTCTCTGTTTCTCTCTTCCCCTCCCACAACAAGGCTCCATTGGAGCAAAGTTTGCCCGGGCGCTTAGGATGGCTCTGTGGCCTCTGCCTCAGGTGCTAGAGTGGCTCTGATTGCGGCAGAGTGACGCCCCAAGATGGGCAGAGCATCGCCCCCTGGTGGGCATGCCGGGTGGATCCTGGTCGGGTGCATGCGGGAGTCTGACTGCCTCCCCGTTTCCAACTTCAGAAAAATACAAAAAAAAAAAAAAAAAAAGAAGAAAATTGTCCCTTAGGAATAGCAAAGAGGTCAAAGGGGCATGGCATGAATGAAGGTGCCCTGGGGGACAACGTGCCCAAATTAGAACTGTGACTTATTTATCATTTATTTCTTTTGAAATTTTAATTTCTTATTACAAAATTTAATTTTGTAAAATAGAAGAAATTATTTTAAAAAATGAAAAATAAGGGAAAGAAATTTTAAGAAATTATACCCAGAGATAAACACTCAATATTTTGTGGTATTTTTCTTCTGTTTTATTTTTTATTTTTATTATTATTATTTTTTTTGTATTTTTCTTAAGTTGGAAATGGGGAGGCAGTCAGATAGACTCCCACATGTGCCCGACCGGGATCCACCCAGCATGCCCACCAGGGGGCAATGCTCTGTTGCAACCAGAGCCATTCTAGCACCTGAGGCAGAGGCCATGGAGCCATCCCCAGCACCCGGGCCAACTTTGCTCCAATGGAGCCTTGGTTGTGGGAGGGGAAGAGAGAAACAGAGAGGAGGGAGAGGTGGAAGGGTGGAGAAGCAGATGGATGCTTCTCCTGTGTGCCCTGGCCGGGAATTGAACCCGGGACCCCTACATGCCAGGCCGATGTTCTACCACTGAGCCAACCATCCAGGGCCTTTTTCTTCTGTTTTAAAATATGCATAGCTATGTCTCTATATTGAAATACACATAGATAGTTACACAATATTAAGCTCAATCATTGTATGAATTCTCCAGCTGACACCATTGCTGTAAAAATGCTGTTTTAGCCAGAACATTGGCCTAATTAAATTAAATAATACAGGAGTTAACATTTATGTATTGCTTATAGGAGCCACTATGCGCTTGGCACATTTTAAAAACTTTTACTGTTCGGAATAGTGAGGTAGATACTGTATTTATTTCCCACTTCATTGATGAGAAAACAGAAGGTTTGACTGATTTTACTATCTGTACGCCTTCTGGAGAATTGTTCTAAACAGCCCTGGAGGGCCCACTGGGGATGAGTGTGCAGGATGTGGATATCGCCCTGCAATTTCATGAAACTCTCCCCTGCTCCTGCATTTGTGCTTTAACACAGACATGGAAGTGGTGGAAAATTAATTAGGAAATGCTGAGGCTCTTTGAAGCCATGCCGTGGTGCTAGAAAAGCAGCGTAGGAACCATTGATCTGAATGTTGCTCTAAGGCTGGGGTTTTGCCTCCACTTTTATTTCTTAACCATGAGAGAGGAGAAAAAAAAGAATGTCCCAAATACATAAAAACTTTTACCTGAAGCACATTTCATTTTCTTTTTCTCAATAAAATGGCTCCGATATTTTTTTTTCAGGTCTGCAAAACAACTCTAAATTGCCCTTGAAAATTTCTGCATGGCAAAATATTAAATCTATGTAAATGATCCAAGAAAAAATTTTTTTTTTTCAGAATTTACCAGTTGGATACCTGGCTCTGATAAACAGTGGGTTTTAATTTAAGCTGTAAATGAAGACAAGAGGAATCTCAGAGCCTTCAACAGAGTTTGCTATTTTAGGACAGTCTCCTAAGCTTCTGTGCTCAAAAGCCTATAGCTAACACAAAGCTCTCTCCCTGGGAAATCAACCTTCTTAATTGCTCAAGCTTCTGTAGAAGGATAGCTAAAGTGACAAGAGCTCAGAGAAGCAGAGCCATAATGAAGAAAATTTACTGCTATTCTTACATCCTCGTTGTTCAGTGATACAAAGAAGCATCTTTCCTTTTTAGTATCATGTAATCAGTGTCCAATTATTTTGAATGCTACCTCAGTGAAACCTTGACCTTATTACCATTAAATTACATGCCTCATGTTAGATGATATACAGGCTGTCCAGTTTAGCTTCGTTTTTTACATCTCTCTAGCGATTGCATTTTCATTTCATAACAGCAAACTTCTCATAGGTCAGAGAAAGCATCCTCTTAAGGAGGTCAAATTCACTTTTACTTCACCTTATATCTAATGAAACTGGATAGGAAGGCACTGTTTCTGAAGCCTCATTGCCAGTGCTTTGTAATATGGCAGCCCAGCACTCTTGAGTGATGGAAACCTCTTGGCTGACATCTGGTGTTGGATGATTTCAGACACATAAAGGAAATCCACTTGTTCTGAGGCTGCTGTGGAAGCAGCTGGCCTGCAGAGTTAAACCACAGCATAAATACCACACTTGCCCAACTTCTGAATTAAAATAAAATAGGAAATAAAGAAAAAAGGAAAAGAAAAAAAAGGAAGCTGAAGAGAAACATCTGTCCAGCATCTGTTGTTAAAAACATACACTCTTATGAAATTTAGACTTTGTGCTGCTAGAAATGTCAGTCCGCCAGGTGATACCACTAAGTATAACATGAGATATGATAATGTGGGAAAATGAAGTATTAACAATGGGAATCTTGTCCTTTTCGAGGTAAAATTCTGTCCATCTAAAGTATAAAGATTCAATTTTGTTTTGGGGTGCATATCAAGGCATCTGGCTTAATAGGCCCTTGATTTAGTCTCAGGTTTTCCCCAAATAGTTTTGTCTAGACCTTCAACACATAGTCTTCCTACTCTCAATTCCTTGCATAGTTTTTCATACATAGTTGATGTTCAATAAATGACCTTAGAAAGACACCTAATTCATTAAAGCTGTCAAATACTTACGAAAAGCTTTGATCTTCTTTTAGATCTCCTTTTTTATTTTTATTATTTATTTTTTTTTTTGCCCTTATGGAAAATTTCTAACAATCTGTAGTTCTGGTATCTCACAAATACTTATGAAATACTTGCATTTGAAAAAAAAACCTTTGATCTACTTTTATGTATTTTATTATGAGATATTTCAAACATAAGAAAAGATAGAGAATAGTATAATGAATATCCAGATACTGTCAAACAAGCTTAAAATTTTTAATGTTTTGCTATGTTTGTTTTAGATGTATTTTTAAAAAAAACACTGCAGATACAGTTGAAGCCCTTTACCCCTCCTCGAGTCTGTCCTCTTCTCTGCCTCCCTTTCTCGAGGATGCCTCTACTCGGAGGTTGTTATGTGTATCATTCTCATGTATGGCTCATTAGCGCATACTTCTACTTTTTACTATATAAGCTGTGTATATTTTACTATATCGTTTTATTATATATCTAATATATGTTTTATTATGTGTATATTTATAAAATCAATGACACTGTATATATAATTGTCAAATTTTCTCTGTTTCATATTGTATTTTAAAGATTTATTTATGTTTACTCACCTAAAGACCACTGCTTTCATAAAACTTTATCAAGAACCATATGTCAAATACAAAAAAGATTATTAGAAAAATATGATAAAGCAAAGATGTGCTAACCACAAGTACCACTGTTTTTATTACTACATTTTGTAGACACAAAATCCTTCCTCAAGTTGTTATAGAAGTTTCTAAAGGCCACTCTCAATTTTAGTATGTGACACAGATTGGTAACAAATAGTTTGCCAAGTGACAGTGGTCCACAGAATATACGTTGAATAACATTGCTCTATCAGGAGTCCCCAAACTTTTTACACAGGGCGCCAGTTCACTGTCCCTCAGACCGTTGGAGGGCCACCACATACAATGCTCCTCTCACTGACCACCAATGAAAGAGGTGCCCCTTCTGGAAGTGCGGTGGGAGGCTGGATAAATGGCCTAAGGGGGCCGCATGCGGCCCGCGGGCTGTAGTTTGGGGACACCTGCAAATCATTGATTTTTACCACCATAGATTTGTTTTTTGTCTGCTGTCTTAGAATTCATTTATTCATTAGTCCTTTGGTAAATGTTTGACTCCAGTTTTTGCTATCATAAACAGTGCTGTAATGAATATCCTGACCTATCACATCTCCTTGTGCATGTGGCATTGTACCCACAATGCAATTATTTGGTCAAAAAAGATGATCATCTTCTTTCTCAGTGTTATACTTTTGCTTACACTTCCCCTAAAATAATTTTGAAATGCTAAATAATGTTAAACAACTAAACTAAACCTCTCACACATTTTAATCTGATATTTAAAATATTTTGGTATGAGTTCAATTAGTTGTAAAATATATGAGTTCTGGTATCTCACAAATACTTATGAAAATGTGAGTAGTATTGATAAAATATTTCTTCCTTATGTGTTTTAAATACTTTTGTCAATATCTTAGAGACATAGACATAAATCATGACATAAAGGATTGAAAATACTTATATTTTCACCACAGTCAATAATTAGCATGCAGAGAACACTCTTAGTCTCACAACGGTGGACAAGCACACAGGCAGGGGAAGCTGCCTCGAAGGCAAACAAACAGCAAAATGGCCTCTCACAGTGGCAGGCAGGCAATCTGCCATCTGCAATGTCCCTGAGCACAAGCACCCATAACCTTATATTGGCCACACACACACACACACACATACACATGGTGCTGCCACCTGCTCATGCACTAATCAGGCAAAGGGCTTGCAGCTGGTAAACCAGCGAGCAAGCCTAACACAGCTGCCTTACATGGGATTCAAATAACTTAATAACCGGTTCTCTGCCCTAATGACCACTTTAAGTATAAAAAAAAAATATACTGAAAGGTAGTTTACTATTTCATGCATTTAATACTTAAGAACTGTAAAAGAGCTACACAAATCTAGATTATAAGAAAGAGTTTTAAAATATTAGTGGAAAAATATTAAATAATACCTGACAAAAACAATAAAACTGTTATTAAAGATATTCCCATATTGCTTCTTGATTGGTGTCCTCACTTGCAATTTTTTTTCACCTATGGACAGAATAAACATTACTACTTGGGCTTATAATACACTGTTGTGCAGATGAACAATTAAAAAGAGTAAGAAATGTAAATTTGTGATTTCTACATTGGGTGGCTTCCCAGGTGCCCTCCTTAGAGAGCACCCTGATTACTAATGTCGTTTAACAACCAGTTCACTGAACTCAACAATAAATTAGGTATTGGTTCTGCCGAACCGGTGCAAACTGCCTGAATCCCACTACTGCCAACAACTGCGTATGTGACTCCAGGTGAGATTAGCAGAAAGACTGTCCAATGAAGTGCAGCCCAAATTACATAAATGGGAACAAATAAATGCTGTTTTAGCCTCTGTTTTATTCCTTTGAAATACCACAGTAGATAATGGATATACAGACTTTAACTTCCCACTTTATTTTAAAGTTAAATAATTACCTCAATATCTCAATAACTGGTGTTTTTCATTTTACAAGAATATTTTACTCTCTCATCTGTAATATATATTTGAATCTATGCTTTAGTTATCATTCTGGCAACACAAGTGTTTATGAAGATATAAAAAAGATAAAAATTCAAAAATAAAAATTGACAAATTCTTATCTGTAATGATCTGTGAACTTTTTTTTTATACTAATTAAATAGAAAACAAGACCTGTATTTAGAACAATGGCTTACCCATGCTTCACCCCAGATGTTCTGGTCATCTGAAACTGAGATATTCTTTCTTTTCCCCAGTGACACTGCCAACCTTATACCCTCTCAGCGCCACCAGGTCTAGAAACCTGGTGTCAGTACCAAATACATTATGTTATTATTCTTCACAGAATTTTGTCAATTTTTATTTGTAATTTAAATTCAGATTGATTACAAAAGACAAATGCAGACCTCTGCCGTCTTAGGAAATACAGCAGAATAAAATATGATGATCAGCATTTAAAATCAGTAGCTATTATTTTCATGTAGCCAAATCTATTCAACTATGTTTTTCTATTATGCATAAAAGATGTTCAAAAGTTCAGAATTTTAAGTGTATTCACCTACAGTTTTCTTCTGGTACTATGCCCCTAACTTGGTGTCTGGCATTTTTTATTTCAGGATTTAGGAAAAAAAGTAACTAATAAACTTTAGGAGGTCAAGAATAAAATTAAGAACAACACAGAAATGAGTAGATTGAAATTTTCTTCAAGTAGTTCCTGAAATAAAGATAACCAGAAAGGCTGATCTCTTGTATGTTGAAAGAGAAAAAATCAGGGACCTGAAGATGGCAGAGGAGTAGGCAGACACACAGACTTTGAGCTCACACCACTGAACTGGATTACAAACTAATTTATGAACAATCAGGATGAAAAACCAAATCTACAAGAACAGCTCTCAAAAATCAAGGAGCAAAGAAGAAGCCACAACAAACCTGGTAGGGAGTGCCTGAATCTCCCCTGCTTATAGGAATGGAGGGGGGTGTGAGGCTGAGAGACCAGAAGGGATCTCACTCCAAGGAAAAGAGCAGTTAATACTGCTCACAGCCACTTGCCTGGCAACCAGGGAACAAGGTGTGTTGAAAGGGCCAGCTTGTCTTCTAAAAAGAAAGGGGAGAGAGAGAGACAGACGGTGAGGGGCAGAGGAATGCAGGGGATGACCTGAAAAGCTGACTCATCCAGGACTGGAGGTGGCCATAGCTGGAAAAGGAGCTGATCCTTCCACAAAACAAAAGTCAAAATGCATCCAGGTCACAGATTTCCAGACATCTCTCTAGCCAATCAGCTCAACAAGACACAACTGAAAACAAGAAGTGGGGAGGAGGGGCAGTAACTCAGGTCTCCATGGAGATCTTAGATACACCTTCCCCTACTGAAGCTGAGAAAGCAGCCAACCCCCAGAGAGATTAACTGGAAGAAAAGGACTTCAGAGTCTCAGGTTACACCCACTGCATTCCTGGATACAGTTTCAAATAAGCCCCCTACTGAGATCAGCAAACAAGACAATCACCTGTTAAGAAAACAAACAAATCAAGTGGCCCAAATCCGAAAGTGGATTACAAATAATAGCTGATGCCAACCCAAGAAAACCTAGAAATAACACAATTAAAAACTGGAGGCAGACAACACCAAGCCTAGACTCAACCAGCTCTACAAACAAAACACCCAAACACACAGATATAATAAGAAGACAGAGAAGTGCAATTCAAATGAAACCACAAGAGAAACATCCAGGAAATGAACTGAGTGATATGGAAATAACCAAACTTCTGGATGCGGAGTTCAAAACAATGATTGTAAGGATGCTTAGGGATCTTAGAACAACAATGGATGGTCATTATGAACACCTAAATAAAGAAATAGCAAGTATAAAAAAGGATATTGAGAGATGACATCAGAGTAATGGAATGGTAGAAAGTGATACCGATAAATCTCCCCCAAAACTCAACAAGATCTTCAACCAGAAACAGAAAAACTTATCCTTGGAGCCTCCAGATGTTTCGCAATACACCCGAAGGTATGGTCGAGTGAAAAATTGGCTAAATATATAATCAAACCCCAAAGGAAATAGGGAGTAAGAAATGCTCCTCCTTCCTCACTAACCTAAACAGGGTGGCTTTCACTGGGAACTGAGAATATAGAAACTAAGGCAGGCAAAGGGGGTGAATAGATTCAGGCTGTGGCACAAATGGCTGAACCAGGCTGTGGCACAAGATCCAAGCCTAGAAAAAACTGTTCCTGTGGCAACCCGGGCAATACAAGCTAACACTCGTGCCAAACCCAGACAAAGAAAGACAAGGGGGGCAGCCATTTTCGCCAATCCCCTGGTCGGCGCGCACAGATAGTGGGCGAGAGATTCTTTCCAAAGCCCAGGGAGTGGGTGCCCGTGTTGTCCCACAGAGAGGCAGAGTCAGAGGCCTTTGTGTGGGCCAAAAGTAGAATCTCTGGACCGCCCCAGCACCCTGAAAAAGCCGCACACGGGGAAGGAGAGAGAACTAATTCCAACGCTGGAACTTTTCCGTGCGGGTGGGGTTTCACTCAGAGGGTGAGGTGGCCGGCCTGATATCCTGGTCTGTGCACGCAGATAGTGAGCAAGAGGTTCCTCTGAGTGCCTCGACAGTGTGTGCCCATGTTATCCCACAGAGGAGCAGATTCAGGGGCCTTTGTGTGGGCCAAAAGCAAAATCTCGGGCCCCTAGCGCCTTGCAAAAGCTGCGCACGGGGACGGAACAAGAGCCAATTCCAACGCTGGAACCTTACCGTGCGGGTGGGGGTACACTCAGAGTGTGAGACTGCTGGCCTGATATCCTGGACTGCGCGCGCAGATAGTGAGTGAGAGATTCCTCCAAGTGCCCTGGGAGTCGTCGCCCACCCATGTTACCGGACAGAGTGGCAGAGCCAAAGGTTTTTGAGTGGGCGGGAGCCCCGCCTGATTATGCTAGCAGCTCTGACTGACTGAGCCTTACCCAGAGCCCTGTGCTGAGTGGGAATAGAGTGGGGAGTTGCCAGCTCTTTGAGCTTATTACTATCCAGGCAGAGACAGCAGCAACCCCATAGCTGGATTATCAGGCTACTAATTGAGGAAGGAAAGACTAGGAGAAAGGCTCCAGGAACATGGACTCTCTCACTGGCGGAGCCTATAAATGCTAATGAGCCTCGACTGCCAACGAGTCTGAAGCACAATACATGACATCGCCATAGAGACTTATCAACTGCAAACCTCTACCTGAGTGTGCCAAAGGGGCAGAACCCGGGGTACAGAGTCACCGACCAGGAAGAGGGAGAGAAAAGAAAAAGCAAGAAGATAACCTCTCAAAATCAAGAATAATCTGCAGACTTTATAACCTATCCCATTTTATTATATTTGTTCGTTTGTTTCTCTTATCTTCATTCTTGATATATTTTTTTTCTCCTCCAATTTGGTCATTTAACTTTCTGCCAGTCTTACTCTCTCCTCTCCTTGAACTACACTACTCATAAGTGTTATATCTCCCATTATCTTTTCTTTCCTCTTCCTTTCTTTCTATGAGGGTTGCACTCCAAAACCCTTAATTCTCTCTCTGTCTCTCTCTCTCCTCTTTTTTCTTTTTTCTTCTTTTAGTGGTTCCCTCTTTTTTTTCTCTCTCTCTCTCTTTCTTTTCTCCCTCTATATTAGTTTCTTCCTTTCTCCTTTACGTCTCTTCTCATTCAAACCTCAATAACAAACAAATTATCTTATCTGGGACTCAAACTTATGTTTGTGGCATTTTGGGGGTTTTTACTTCATCTTTTTAACTCAATAGCAGTGATCCCATCCCTGGCTCTCCCTTTTATCTAGTTCTTGTTCCACTAAATACAACATTAACTTTTTAATTTGTCCCCCCATTTTCCTGTTTCCCTCTTATTCCTCTCATCATAACTCTTAGTCAACCAACACCTAAAAGCAAATCATTTTATTCTTGACCCAAATTTTTTCCTTATTTGCTTTTTGTGGGTCTATACCCCCTTTTTTTTCTTTTTTTTTGCCCCTTTATTACTTCTCCCCAATTCAGGCCCTCCATTACAGGCATTGTTTGTTCTATTTAGTACAATATAATTCACAGTTCACCACAAGATTTTCTCAAGAAAGAGGGGAGAGGAGAGGAGAGGAAAAAAAAGGGGGGGGGGAATAATTTTCTTTAAAATTTTTTATTTTATTTTATTTTTCTTTATTTTATTATTAATTTTTTTGAAAAAACAACTCTTTTCGATTTTTTATTTTTATAACTTTTTATTCTTTATTAAATCTCATTAATACTATCAACAAAACCACCCTCAGATGCCATTAAGGAAGAGAAAATCGAATATCATGGAAACAAAAGAAAGAGAGGTAACACAGCTAGATGAGGAAAAATCTATGGAGAAAAAATTTAATATATTGGAAACCTTGGAGCTAAATGACAGAGAATTTAAGATAGAAATCCTAAAAATCCTCTGAGATATTCAAGAAAACACAGAAAGGCAATTTAGGGAGCTCAGAAAACAACTCAATGAACACAAAGAATGTATTTCCAAGGAAATTGAAACTATATAAACAAATCAAACAGAGATGAAAAACTCAATTCACAAGCTGAAAAACGAGGTAACAAGCTTAGCTAATAGAACAGGCCAGATACGAGAGAGGATTAGTGAAATAAAAGACAAGCAACTTGAGGCAAACAGAGAGAAGAAGAAAGAGACTCAAAAATTTTAAAAAATGAGATAACCCTACAAGAATTATCTGACTCCATCAAAAAGAATAACATAAGAATAATAGGTATATCAGAGGGAGAAGAGAGAGAAAATGGAATGGAGAACATACTCAAACAAATAATAGATGAGAACTTCCCAAGCCTGTGGAAAGAACTAAAGCCTAAAGTTCAAGAAGCAAACAGAACTCCAAGTTTTCTTAACCCCAACAAACCTACTCCAAGGCATATCATAATGAAATTGACACAAACCAACAGCAAAGAAAAAATTCTCAAGGCAGCCAGGGAAAAGAAGAATACAACATATAAAGGAAGGCCCATTAGATTATCATCAGATTTCTCAGCAGAAACTCTACAAGCTAGAAGAGAGTGGACCCCAATATTTAAAGCCCTGAAAGAGAGGAACTTTCAGCCATGAATACTATACCCATCAAAGCTATCCTTCAAATATGAAGGAGAAATAAAAACATTCACAGATACAGAAAAGATGAGGGAATTTATCATCAGAAAACCCCCACTCCAGGAATTACTAAAGGGGGTTCTCCAATCAGATACAAAGAACAAAAATAACAGAGCCACAAGTAAAAGCTCCAAGAAGAACACAATAAAACCAAATTTAAACTGTGACAACAACAAAAAGAAAGGGGGGGAGAGGATGGAGATTAACAGTAGCAAAGGACGATGGATTGCAAAAGTACTCACAAAATAGTGCGCTACAATGAACAGGGTAGGAACCTTTTCATTACTTATAGGTTACCACCATTGAAAACACCACCACAGAAGCACATGAGATAAAAAAGATAGCAACAGAGGAAAGATGTATGGAATACAACCAAATAAAAACAAAAGATAGAAAAACGAAAGAGAAGGATCAAACAAGACACAAAACTAACAGAAAGCAATCTATAAAATGGCAATAGGGAACTCACAAGTGTCAATAATTACACTAAATGTAAATGGATTAAACTTACCAATAAAAAGGCACAGAGTAGCAGAATGGATTAAAAAAGAAAATCCAACTGTATGCTGCCTACAGGAAACTCATCTAAGTAACAAGGATAAAAGCAAATTCAAAGTGAAAGGCTGGAAAACAATACTCCAAGCAAATGACATCCAAAAAAAGCAGGCTTAGCAATACTCATATCTGATAATGTGGACTACAAGACAGCAAAAGTACTCAGAGACAAAAATGGCCATTTCATAATGGCTAAGGGGACACCGAATCAAGAAGACATAACAATTCTTAATATATATGCACCAAACCAAGGAGCACCAAAATATATAAGACAGCTACTTATTGACCTTAAAACAAAAACTGACAAAAATACAATCATACCTGGAGACCTCAATACACCGTTGATGGCTCTAGATCGATCATCCACACAGAGAATCAACAAAGATATAGTGGCCTTAAACAAAACACTAGAGCACCTGGATATGATAGACATCTACAGGACATTTCATCCCAAAGTGACTGAGTATACATTTTTCTCCAGTGTACATGGATCATTCTCAAGATTTGACCATATGTTGGGCCACAAAAACAACATCAGCAAATTCAGAAAAATTGAAGTTGTACCAAGCATATTTTCTGATCACAAAACCTTGAAACTAGAATTCAACTGCAAAAAAGAGGAAAAAAATCCCACAAAATGTGAAAACTAAATGACATACTTTTAAAAAATGCATGGGTCAAAGAAGAAATAAGTACAGAGATCAAAAGATATATACAGACTAATGAAAATGACAATACGACATATCAGAATCTATGGGATGCAGCAAAAGCAGTGATAAGAGGGAAGTTCATATCACTTTAGGCATATATGAACAAACAAGAGAGAGCCCAAGTGAACTACTTAACTTCACACCTTAAGGAACTAGAAAAAGAAGAATAAGACAACCCAAAACCAGCTGAAGAAAGGAGATAATAAAAATCAGAGCAGAAAAAAATGAAATAGAGAACAGAAAAACTATAGAAAAAATTAATAGAACAAGGAGCTGGTTCTTTGAAAAGATCAACAAAATTGACAAACCCTTGGCAAGACTTACCAAGGAAAAAAGAGGAAGAACTCATATAAATAAAATCCAAAATGAAAGAGGAGAAATCACCATGGACACTGTAGACATACAAAGAATTATTGTAGAATACTATGAAAAACTTTATGCCACTAAATTCAACAACCTAGAAGAAATGGATAAATTCCTAGAACAATACAACCTTCCTAGACTGAGTCAAGAAGAAGCAGAAAGCCTAAACAGACCTATTAGTAGAGAAGAAATAGAAAAAAACATTAAAAACCTCCCCAAAAATAAAAGTCCAGGCCCTGACGGCTATACCAGCGAATTTTATCAAACATTCAAAGAAGACTTGGTTCCTATTCTACTCAAAGTCTTCCAAAAAATTGAAGAAGAAGCAATACTTCCAAACACATTTTATGAGGCCAACATAACCCTCATACCAAAACCAGGCAAGGATGGCACAAAAAAAGAAAACTACAGACCAATATCTCTAATGAATACAGATGCTAAAATACTAAACAAAATACTAGCAAATCGAATACAACAACATATTAAAAAAATAATACATCATGATCAAGTGGGATTCATCCCAGAATCTCAAGGATGGTTCAACATACGTAAAACGGTTAATGTAATACACCATATCAACAAAACAAAGAACAAAAACCACATGATCTTATCAATAGGTGCAGAAAAGGCTTTCGATAAAATACAACACAATTTTATGTTTAAGACTCTCAACAAAATGGGTATAGAAGGAAAATATCTCAACATGATAAAGGCCATATATGATAAACCATCAGCTAACATCATATTAAATGGCACTAAACTGAAGGCTTTCCCCCTTAAATCAGGAACAAGACAGGGTTGTCCACTCTCTCCACTCTTATTTAATGTGGTGCTAGAGGTTCTAGCCAAAGCAATCAGACAAGACAAAGAAATAAAAGGCATCCATTTCAGAAAAGAAGAAGTAAAGGTATCACTTTTTGCAGATGACATGATCCTATACATCAAAAATCCCAAAGAATCCACAAAAAGACTACTAGAAACAATAAGCCAATACAATAAGGTGCAGGATACAAAATTAACATACAGAAGTCAATAGCCTTTCTATATGCCAACAATGAAACATTTGAGAACGAACTCAAAAGAATCATCCCCTTCACGATTGCAATAAAAAAATAAAATACTTAGGAATAAACATAACAAAGAATGTAAAGGACTTATATAATGAAAACTATAAACCATTGTTAAGGGAAATCAAAAAAGATATAATGAGATGGAAGAATATACCTTGTTCTTGGTTAGGAAGAATAAATATAATCAAGATGGCCGTATTACCCAAAGCTATATACAAATTTAATGCAATTCCCATCAAAATTCCAATGACATTTTTTAAAGAATTAGAGCAAAAAATCATGAGATTTATATGGAACTATAAAAAACCCCAAATAGCCAAAGCAATCCTAAAGAAAAAGAATGAAGTTGGGGGCATTACAATACCTGACTTCAAACTATATTATAGGGCCACGATAATCAAAACAGCATGGTATTGGCAGAAAAATAGACACTCAGACCAATGGAACCGAACAGAAAGTCCAGAAATAAAACCATATATATATAGTCAAATAATTTTTGATAAAGGGGCCAAGAACACACAATGGAGAAAAGAAAGCCTCTTCAATAAATTGTGCTGGGTAAACTGGAAAACCACATGCAAAAGAATGAAAGTGGACTACAGTTTGTCCCCATGCACTAAAATTAACTCAAAATGGATCAAAGATCTAAACATAAGACCTGAAACAATTAAGTACATAGAAGAAGACATAGGTACTAAACTCATGGACCTGGGTTTTAAAGAGCATTTTATGAATTTGACTCCACAGGCAAGAGAAGTGAAGGCAAAAATTAATGAATGGGACTACATCAGACTAAGTAGTTTTTGCTCAGCAAGAGAAATTGATAACAAAATAAACAGAAAGCCAACTAAATTGGAAATGATATTTTCAAACAACAGCTTAGATAAGGGCCTAATATCCAAAATATACAAAGAACTCATAAAACTCAACAACAAACAAAAAACAATCCAATAAAAAAATGGGAAGAGGACATGAACAGACACTTCTCCCAGGAAGAAATACAAATGGCCAACAGATATATGAAAAGATGCTCATCTTCTTTAGTTATTAGAGAAATGCAAATCAGAACTGCAATGAGATACCACCTCACACCTGTTAGATTAGCTATTATTAACAAGACAGGTAATAGCAAATATTGGAGAGGCTGTGGAGAAAAAGGAGCCTTCATACACTGTTGATGGGAATGTAAAGTAGTACAACCATTATGGAAGAATATATTTTGGTTCCTCAAAAAATGAAAATAGAACTACCTTATGACCCAGCAATCCCTCTACTGGGTATATACCCCCAAAACTCAGAAACATTGATACATAAAGACACATGCAGCCCCATGTTCATTGCAGCATTGTTCACAGTGGCCAAGACATGGAAACAACCAAAAAGCCCATCAATAGATGACTGGATAAAGAAGATGTGGCACATATACACTATGGAATACTACTCAGCCATAAGAAATGATGACATCGGGTTATTTACAGCAAAACGGTGGGATCTTGATAACATTATATGAAGTGAAATAAGTAAATCAGAAAAAACCAGGAACTGCATTATTCCATACGTAGGTGGGACATAAAAGTGAAACTAAGAGACATTGATAAGAGTGTGGTGGTTACGAGGGAGGGGGGAGAGGGAGAGGGAAAGGGGGAGGGGGAGGGGCACAAAGAAAACTAGATAGAAGGTGACAGAGGACAATCTGACTTTGGGTGATGGGTATGCAACATAATTGAACGACAAGATAACCTGGACTTTTTATCTTTGAATATATGTATCCTGATTAATTGAAGTCACCCCATTAAAAAAATAAAATTATTTTAAAAAAAGGATATTGAAATATTAAAAAAGAATCAGTAGGAGATGACAAATACAATATCAGAAATGAAGACCACAATGGAAGGAATTAAAAACAGGATAGATAGAGTTGAGGATCAAATCAGCAAGTTGGAGGACAAGTGGAATGAAGGCATGAAAGCAGAGAAGAAAAAAGAAAAGAGACTCAAAAAGTCTGAGGAAACTCTAAGAGAGCTCTGTGACAACATAAAGAAAAATAACATTCACATCATAGGGGTTCCTGAAGAAGATGAGAAAGAACAAGGGATAGAGACTTTGTTCAATCATATCATAGCTGAAAACTTCCCTAAATTAATACAGGAGAAACTCACAAGTTCAAGAAGCACAGAGAACTCCATTAAAGAGAAACGCAAAGAAACCTACACCAAACACATCATAATTAAAATACCAAAGCTAAGTGATAAAGAGAAAATATTAAAAGCTGCTACAGAAAAAAAGGCTATCACCTACAAAAGAGCCCTTATAAGGAAGACATCAGACTTCTCAACAGCAACTCTTGAGGCCAGAAGGGAATGGCAAGAAATATTCAAAGTAGTGCAGAACAAGAACCTACAACCAAGACTACTTTATCCAGCAAGGCTATCATTTAAAATTGAAGGAGAAATAAAAAGCTTCCCAGACAAAAAAACCCTAAAGTAATTCATTATAACCAAACCAATGCTGCAGGAAATGTTAAGGGGCATGCTGTAAACAGATTAAAGTGGGAAAAGAATATAGCAAAAGAGGAATACAGCTTTAAAAAATAAAATGGCAATAAACAACTACATATCAATAATAACGTTAAATGTAAATGGATTAAATGATCCAATCAAAAGACATAGGGTAGCTGCGTGGATAAGAAAACAGGACCTGTACATATGCTGTCTACAAGAGACACACCTTAAAACAAAAGATGCACATAGACTGAAGATAAAGGATGAAAAAAAAAACATTTCATGCAAATGGAAATGAAAAAAAAGCTGGGATAGCAGTACTTATATCAGACAAAATGGACTTTAAAACAAAGAATATAGTAAGAGATAAAAAAGGCCACTACATAATGATAAAGGGAGCAATCCAACAGGAAGATATAACTATTATAAATATCTATGCACCTAATATAGGAGAACTAAATATATAAAGCAAACTTTGATGAATATAAAGGGCAAGATCCACAGCAATACTATAATAGTAGGAGATTTTAATACCCCACTAACATCACTAGATAGATCCTCAAGAAAGAAAATTAACAAAGAAACAGCAGACTTAAAGGACACACAAGATCAACTAGATTTAATAGATATGTTCAGAACCTTTCACCCTAAAGCAGCAGAATATGCATTCTAGGATAGACCACATGTTAGGGCACAAAAGTGGTCTCAACAAATTTAAGAAGATTGAAATCATATCAAGCACTTTCTCTGATCACAATGGCATGAAACTAGAAATCAACCACAACAGAAAAGCTAAAAAATTTTCAACCAATGAAAACTAAATCGCAGGTTGTTAAATAACGAATGCATTAAGAATGAGAGCAAAGAAGAAATTAAAAAAAATTCCTAGAAATGAACGATAATGAGCATACAACAACTCAAAATTTATGGGACACAGCAAAAGCAGTACTGAGAGGGAAGTACATAGCACTACAAGCACACTTTAAGAAGCTAAAAAAAGCTCAAATAAACAACTTAACCCTGCATCTAAAAGAACTAGAAAAAGAACAGCAAGTAAAGCCCAAATGTAGTAGAAGGAAGGAAATAATAAAGATCAGAGCAGAAATAAATGACATAGAGGCTAAAGAAACAATACAGAGGATCAGTGAAACTAGGAGCTGGTTCTTTGAAAAGGTAAACAAGATCGATGAATCTTTGACTAGACTCACCAAAAAAAAGAGAGCAGACTCAAATAAATAAAATTAGAAATGAGAGGGGAGAAAAACAACTGACACAACAGAAATACAAATATTTTAAGATAATAATGTGAAGAACTGTATGCCAAAAAACTAGACAATCTAGATGAAATGGACAAATTCCTTGAAACATACAATCTTTCAAAAATCAATCTGGAAGAATCAGAAAACCTAAACAGACCGATTACACCAAATGAGATTAAAACAGTTATCAAAAAACTCCCAACAAAGAAAAGTCCTGGGCCAGATGGCTTCACAAGTGAATTCTACCAAATATTTAAAGAAGAACTAACTCCTATCCTTCTCAAGCTATTTCAAAAAATTCAAGAGGAAGGAAGACTTCCAAGCTTCTTTTATGAGGCAAGCATAATTCTGATTCCAAAACAAGGCAAAGACAACACAAAGAAAGAAAATTATAGGCCAATATCCCTGATGAATATAGATGTTAAAATCCTCAACAAAATATTAGCAAATCAGATCCAACAATATATGAAAAAAATCATACACCATGATCAAGTGGGATTTATTGTGAGGAGGCAAGGCTGGTACAATATTCGCAAATCAATCAATGTGAGTCATCAGATAAACAAAGGAAGGAGAAAAACCACATGATAATTTCAATAGATGCAGAAAAAGCATTTGATAAAATCCAGCATCCATTCATGATCAAAACTCTCAGCAAAGTAGGAACACAGGGAACATACCTCAACATGATAAAAGCCATCTATGTATAACCCACAGCCAACATCATACTCAATGGGCAAAAATTAAAAGCAATCCCCTTAAGATCAGGAACAAGGCAGGGGCACCCCCTTTCACCACTCTTATTCAACATAGTCCTGGAAGTCCTTGCCACAGCAATCAGACAAGAAGAAGAAATAAAAGACATTCAAGTTGGAAAAGAAGAAGTAAAACTATCATTATTTGCAGATGATATGATATTGTATATAGAAAACCCTAAAGTCTCAGTCAAAAAACTACTGGACCTGATAAATGAATTCAGCAAGGTGGCAGGATATAAAATTAATACTCAGAAATCAGAGGCATTTTTATACACAAGCAGTGAACAGTCAGAAAGAGAAATTAAGGAAACCATCCCCTTCACTATTGCAACCAAAAAAATAAAGTACCTGGGAGTACATTTAACCGAGAAGACTAAAGACTTGTACTCAGAAAATTATAAAACATTGATAAAAGAAATCAAGGAAGATACAAAGAAGTGGAAGCATATACCGTGCTCATGGTTAGGAAGAATAAACATCATTAAAATATCTATATTACCCAAAGCAATTTATAAATTCAGTGCAATATCAATTAAAATACCAACGACATACTTTAAAGATATAGATCACATATTCCAAAAATTTATATGGAACCAAAAGAGAACACGAATAGCCTCAGCTATCTTAAAAAAGAAGAATAAAGGGGGAGGTATGACACTTCCTGATATCAAGCTATACTACAAGGCCATTGTACTCAAAGCAGCCTGGTACTGGCATAAGAATAGGCATATAGATCAATGGAACAGAATGGAGAACCCAGAAATAAACCCACAGCTCTATGGACAACTGATATTTGACAGAGGAGGTAAGGGTATACAATGGAGTAAAGACAGCCTCTTTAATAAATGGTGTAGGCCCTGGCCGGTTGGCTCAGTGGTAGAGCGTCAGCCTGGTGTGCAGGAGTCCCGGGTTTGATTCTCGGCCAGGGCACACAGAAGAAGCGCCCATCTGCTTCTCCACCCCTCCCCCTCTCCTTCCTCTCTGTCTCTCTCTTCCCCTCTTGCAGCCAAGGCTCCATTGGAGCAAAGTTGGCCCGGGCACTGAGGATAGCTCTATGGCCTTTGCCTCAGGTGCTAGAATCGCTCTGGTTGCAACAGAGTGACGCCCCAGATGGGCAGAGCATCATCCCCTGGTGGGCATGCCAGGTGGATCCTGGTCGGGCGCATGCGGGAGTCTGTCTGACTGCCTCCCCGTTTCTAGCTTCAGAAAAATACAAAAAAATAAATAAATAAAATTAAAAATAAATAAATAAATAAATGGTGTTGGGAAAATTGGACAGCTATTTGCAAAAAAATAAAGCAAGACCACCAACTTACACCATTCACAAAAATAAACTCAAAATGGATAAAAGACTTAAATGTAAGCCATGAAACCGTAAACAACTTAGAAGAAAACATAGGCAGTAAGCTCTCTGACATCTCTCACAGCGATATATTTGCTGATTTATCTCCATGGGCAAGTGAAATAAAAGACAGGATAAACAAATGGGACTATATCAAACTAAAAAGCTTTTGCACAGCCAAAGACAATAAGAACAGAATAAAAAGACAAACTACACAACGGGAGAACATATTTGACAGTACGTCTGATGAGGGGTTAATAACCAAAATTTGCAAAGAACTTGTAAATCTCAACACCAGAAAGACAAACAATCCAATAAAAAATGGGCAAAAGAAATGAATAGACACTTCTCCAAAGAGGACATAGAGATGGCCAATAGGCATATGAAAAAATGCTCAACATCACTAATCATTAGAGAAATGCAAAATAAAACCGCAATGAAATATCACCTCATACCACTCAGAATGGCGCTCATCAACAAAACAACACAGAATAAGTGCTGGTGAGGATGTGGAGAAAAGAGAACCCTCCTGCACTGCTGGTGGGAATGCAGACTGGTGCAGTCTCTGTGGAAAACAGTATGGAGATTTCTCAAAATTGGAAAATCGAACTGCCTTTTGACCCAGCTATCCCACTTTTAAGAATATATCCCAAGAACACCATAGAACTGTTCCAGAAGGAGAAAGGCACCTCCATGTTTATGGCAGCATTGTTCACAATAGTGAAGATCTGGAAACAGCCCAAGTGTCCGTCAGTGGATGAGTGGATTAAAAAGCTTTGGTACATATATACTATGGAATACTACTCAGCCATAAGAAATGATGTCATCGGATCATTTACAATAACATGGATGGACCTTGATAATATTATATGGAGTGAAATAAGTAAATCAGAAAAAACTAAGAACTATATGAACACATACATAGATGGGACATAAAAATGAGACTCAGAGACATGGACAAGAATGTGACGGTAACAGAGGCTAGGGTGGGGGTTGGGGAGGGGGCAAGAAAAGAGAGAGAGGGGGTGGGGGGAGGGGAGGAGCACAAAGAAAACCGGATAGAAGGTGATGGAAGACAATTTGACTTTGGGTGAGGGGTATGCAATATAATCAAATGTCAAAATAATCTGGAGAGGCCCTGGCCAGTTGGCTCAGTGGTAGAGCGTTGGCCTGGTGTGCGGGAGTCCTGGGTTCGATTCCCGGCCAGAGCACACAGGTGAAGTGCCCATCTGCTCTCCACCCCTCCCCCTCTCCTTCCTCTCTGTCTCTCTCTTTCCCTCCCGTAGCCAAGGTTCCATTGGAGCAAAGTTTGCTTGGGCACTGAGGATGGCTCTGTGGCCTCTGCCTTAGGCACAAGAATGGCTCTGATTGTGGCAGAACGATGCCCCAGATGGGCAGAGCATCGCCCCTTGGTGGGCATGCCAGGTGGATCCTGGTCTGGCGCATGTGGGAGTCTGTCTGACTGCCTCCCCATTTCCAACTTAAGAAAAATAAAATAATAATCTGGAGATATTTTCTTGGAACATATGTACCCTGATTTATCAATGTCACTGCATTAAAATTAATAAAAATAAGATTAAAGAAACAAAACTATTCTTAAGAGATGAAGGGTATCAAACAAATTACACATGGAACATCAAGATCATCTGAGTGAAAATGATATGGGTGTTGCAGGTGAGCTTTGAAATTCTGTAGAAACATTTGTCAGGAATGCATTTGATCAATATAGAAATAGTATGTTTTTAAATAAAATATTTAATTGAAGTTTTAAGAAATCTCAGATTTATATGCTACTGTTAAAATATATCATTCTATTGAAAATATTAATCCTGTTTAATTGTGTACAGATATATGTATTTTTTGTCTTAATTTAGATGGTAAAACAAGTTTTTAAAAATCATCCCATATTTCCATCTTGTTTCTTTGATTTAATAAACTTTTCTTTAAATGTTTAAAAAAAGGAAGAAAGAGAAAAAAATCTAGGAAGCAAAATTAATAGTGATAAAGTTGTTTGGCAACAGTTATAGAAAATTTGGTCCAATAATTTAACTACAGGATTTATGGCATTTAAAATTTTTGCATTGGATAAAAAAGAAAGTAAATTGTCTGGACTTAAATTCCCCTAATAAAAAATTACACATTTTTCCAATATTCATCAGGAGAATTACCTTATATAACAGTATTATTTGAAATAATAGTGATGCAGTTCTACTGTTTATGATAATTTTTACATTTCTAATTTTTTCTAAATACTTATTATGTAAAATTTTTGTTTTTGTTTTTGTTTTTTTACAGAGACAGAGAGTCAGAGAGAGGGATAGATAGGGACAGACAGACAGGAATGGAGAGAGATGAGAAGCATCAATCATTAGTTTTTCGTTGCAACACCTTAGTTGTTCATTGATTGCTTTCTCATATGTACCTTGACCATGGGGCTGCAGCAGACTGAGTAACTCCTTGCTTAAGCCAGCGACCTTGGGTCCATGCTGGTGAGCTTTGCTCAAACCAAATGAGCCCACGCTCAAGCTGGTGACCTCGGGGTCTCGAACCTGGGTCCTCTGCATCTCAGTCGGATGCTCTATCCACTGTGCCACCACCTGGTCTGGTCCATGTAAAAATATTTTATAATTTATATAAGAAAGTATAATCCAATATTCTTCTAAATCAAGATGTGATAGAATATTTTCCCCCATTCTTACTAAGGAAAACCTTTACAGGAACACAATATCATTTGATGACTTAATTTGATTTTCTGTCACATATGCCTTTTCTAGCAATGGAGGGCAGACTACTCCCCTTCCTCTGCTATTTGTTTAACATACTAACAGAGATTACCAGTAAGATAGAGGCCAGAACAATTGCTCCAGTCTTTCAAACCAAGGGGTCTTCCTTTTCCACCCTTTCAACACCTCTTATAATTCATGCATCTTAACATATAAAAATGTGCATCATATATGTCACATGATGATTGGTTCTCAGGCCTCTGTGTGTGTGTGTTTAGGAATGAAAACATTTATAGTGTATATGTATATATAGCTATATCAGCACACAAGAACTCAGAAAAATGTTTATGATAACTTAAATTTGTGCATCATTTGCAAAGTGCATTTATATTAACCATGGTATTTTGCATTTTTCTACCTCACATGAGGTAGGAAAAGCAGGAAGTAATTGCTTACACTATAAAGAAATGACTATGAAGAAGTGAGGTAAAGCGCCATGTTTAAGGTCCCAGAGTAAAGTTGGAGCACAGATGAGACACCTAAAATCCTGATGAGTCCTTTACTCAACGCTATGCTGGCTCCACAGATAGAAAATATATTTTCATGAGGCACAATGGATGCAACTAAAGAATGATGCTCCTCTCTTTGCCATTTTTTTTGAGGTACATTTCTTTGTAAAACATGTCCAGTGTAACCTGAGTAGCATTATATAGGAATATACAAGGATTAAACTTCATAAGGATGTAGAATATATTTTATTATTCTTAATATTGATACTCATTTAAAATGAGGTTGTATAATGCCATTGGCTTATGCAGTTTTGAGAAAGAAGTCTGGAAGATTATGCTGCACCCTTTTTACTAACACACACACACAGACACATACACAAACACAAAATGCATATACACTATATAGTTTATCAAAAGTTAATAATCAATCAATTAAGCTCTTTAAGCTTAAATATCCAACCAGATGCTTGTCAAGTTCAGTCTAAAGTAAAAATATCAGAATTCATGTTGCCCCCTACGTATTATATATTATTATCTTTTATGAAAATCATTTGGATTTTATTTAATAGTTTAGATGTTTTTAAATATGTTGATAAATATACACTATACTTAGAGCTGGCTACCAGACACATCTTTAACTAGAATTTTCATTGTAGAATGTAACTTACTTCTTGTAACAGATCAATCTTAGGGCTCTTGCTGCTATTGAGTCCATGGAAATGCATGAAAAAGAGGCAGGGAAATAGTGCCCATGGAAGACTACAGTTTTGTTTTTTGTTTTTAAACAGGCTGCTATTCCTTTCTGTGAAGTTCATTAGGTGCCTTTCCCTCCACTCAGTCGTCCATAGTGAGGTCAAAGGCTCACAGTCTCTCCAGGGTTTGTCTTCCTCTTCTTTACTGAGTAGACACTGCTTCCACTCAAATAGTAAGAATGGCTTTCCTGGCCAGTATGTCTCTTCCAACAGTTCTATTTATTGTCCAGAGCCTGGGTAATAACGGTGCCTTTAATGTCATCGTGCTGCAGTGACTGAGTGGCACAGGAATGACCTGTAGTTGAAGGTGATGGCTCTTATAATTTCTCTAAAATAGGACACCACCACTTTGCTCAACTCTTGAAGAACTGCCTCTGTGTAGCCTCACACTTCCACCACCTCTGTGGAAATCTCCACCACTGACTGGTTGTGTCCAATGGGCAAGATAAGGACATGGTTATTTGATAAGCCTCCTTTCGCTTGTGCAAGGTAGCAGTGTGTATCACTGTTGGACTCCAAACATTTTCCTGCTTCAGGGCTAGCAAGGAAAAACCAGCAAGTTCCCAGGGCCTGAGGAGATCTGGGAGGCTGCCTTGGATAAGGAGAAGATTTGCTGTCTCTGTCTGTAGATGAATGCTTCCTTCCCTGTCTCAATGTACCTTTCCCCTTAGCTATCTTACAAAACAATAGAGTAGTTATGGGGCATTAAAGAGATGGTAAAAATATACAGATAGCCTTTAAAAAATCATTGGTCATATAAGCAGGAATGATTTCATCTTCCGTGTGTGGGTTGGATATAAAATACCTATTTAATTTTAACTATCATTATTGTGAAGCAGCTTTGTGGAAGTGGGAGAGAGCCATCTGCTCCAGAAAGGCGATTATGAATAACACATAATGATGCCTCATTTGGCCGGCACTCATTGGGGCAGAATTACATGGTGATTAATGACAGAGTTTGGAGATCAGGAAACTTAAGTTTAAATAGGGACTCTCCCACTTACCATCACTGTGACCTCAGAGAGTTGTTTAATCTTTGTCCCTTCATCTGCAAAATGAAGATAATAGAGCTCTTGTGAGGATTAAATAAGAAAATGCATGTAAAACATTGTGCCTGGCATATAAGCTTTCAATAAGTGGGTGCTATTATAAAAAAATTTGGCAACAATTTCACAAGCAAGATTTCCTGCTGATTAGAGAGCTTATAGATATTTTAAAACATCCTTGAGACTTTTGTTCTTTGCTATTAAACTTATCAACACTAATGAGAATATTCTTGTCTATTACAATGTTACTGGTACAATCATTATAGAACTTTCCAAAACTACATTTGTTACTTCTTGCTTCTTGCACAATTTTGGATGTTCCCCAAGTTCCCCCAAATAATGACAATTTTATCTTGAGAAAAGATTCATTTGTTACTTTTCTGCTCAGTGTCTCAAGACCCTGATCCCTGCAAACCTGATTTTCTACATCCCCTTTGCCAACTGTTTTCTTGGTAGATATGGCTAATGGAAGACAATATTGGAAAATTGAGGACTTTGAGAGGCAAGCCAGGTTACTTCTTCACTTTCTCTATTGGTATTGGGCTGTACTTCTGTGTAGATTGAGTCTCCAAAACTCCATCTCTCTCTGACAGACCTTTTCTCTGTGGTTCCAATTTTTATTGGGCAGATCCTGTTATGATCTTAGTTCCGAAGTGGACACTGCTTGCATGAGTGACTGCTCCTCTGTGGTTCCAGCTTCTGTGTTCTTGGGCTTCTGACAGCAACATCACCTCTGTCTCTCCAGTTCTAAAATAACTTTTGGCAAACGCTGATTTCTAGGCATTGATGCAATCAATACTCTGGATTTCTTCACCATTCCCTGATTGCCTTTTACTTCCTTCTTTGTAACTGGTGGCCTCTATTGAACTACTTGGTCTGTGTTCTTTTCCTTATTACACTTCATTTAATCATGGTAATTCCACAGATATTTTCTAAGAAACTGGCCTAGTATAGAAATTTAATTAAGAGTGAGTTTTGAATTCTAGATAACATTTTAAAAAGGTAAATTTCTGATGCAGTCTCATTTTTTAATTTTTTGTTTTGTTTCCCTTGCCTAAGGTGATATATCAGAAAAAAATTTGCTATAACAAATGTCTGAGATTTTACTGCTTATGTTTTCTTCTTGAGCTTTAATGATTTTATGACTTACATTTAATTATTTAATCCATTTTGAGTTAATTCTTGGGTATGATGTATGTTTGTGGTCAAGTTTTGTTTTTTTGCACGTATCTGTGCAATTTTCCCAAAGCCATTTATTGAATAGACTGTCTTTGCACCATTGTGTGTTCTTGACTCCTTTGCCAAATATTAATTGACTATATAGGTGTGTTTATTTCTGTACTTTCTATTCTGTTCTATTGATTGATATGTCTGTTTTTATGCCAGTACCATGCTGTTTTGTTTACCATGGCCTTGTAGTATAGTTTGATATTAGGTAGCATGATTCAATTTTGTTCTTCTTTCTTAAGATTGCTGTGGCTATTCAGGGTCTTCTGTTCCATATAAATTTTTGGAATATTTTTTCTAGTTCTGTGAAATATATCATCGGCATCTTGATAAGAATGATATATTCAATTCTACACTGAATCTATAGAATCTATAGAATGGAAAGAGTTACTTCCTATCCATGAGCATGATATATACTCCCACTTACAGTGATACCTTGAGATACAAACAGACAAACATACAAAATTTTTTTTTAAGATATAAGCTGTGACTTGGTCCATATTTTTGTTTGAGATCTGAGCAAAATTTTGAGATATGAGTTGTGATTCGGGAAGCTGCCGCTAATTGGTGTGTTGGCGCACGGGTCCAGTATCGGCAGTTTGATACACAAGTTGACTGACTTATGAGCTCGGTTACAGAACTAATTAAATTCGTATCTCAAGGTACCACTGTATTTGTATCTTCTTCAATTTCTTTCTTCAACGTCTTATAATTTTTTGAGTAAAGGTCTTTTTTTTTTTTTCAGAGACAAAGAGAGAGTCAGAGAGAGGGATAGATAGGGACAGACAGACAGGAATGGAGAGAGACGAGAAGCATCAAACATCAGTTTTTTGTTGTGACGCCTTAGTTGTTCATTGACTGCTTTCTCATATGTGCCTTGACCATGGGGCTACAGCAGCCTGAGTAACCCCTTGCTCAAGCTAGCAACCTTGAGTCCAAGCTGGTGTGCTTTGCTCAAACCATATGAGCCCATGCTCAAGCTGGCAACCTCGAGGTCTCGAACCTGGGTCCTCTCCATCCCAGTCCGATGCTCCTAGGGGTCCCCAAACTTTTTACACAGGGGGCCAGTTCACTGTTCCTAAGACTGTTGGAGAGCCGCCACATACAGTGCTCCTCTCACTGACTACCAATGAAAGAGGTGCCCCTTCTGGAAGTGTGGCGAGGGCTGGATAAATGGCCTCAGGGGGCTGCATACAGCCCGCGGCTGTAGTTTGAGGATGCCTGCATCCACTGCACCACCGCCGGGTCAGGCTGAGTACAGGTCTTTGACATTCTTGATGATGGACAAAAACTTGACTTGGTGTGTGTGGGGAGGTAAACATACAATATATGATGTACAGAAATGTGTTGTAGAATTAGGCATCTGAAATCTGTATAATTTTGTTAACCAGTGTCATCCCAAAACATTCAATTAAAAAAAATAAAAAAACTTTAAAACTTAAAATAAAAAGGTAACTATTGAACTATGACTTGCTTCATTTTTATTCAAGAAAGTAAAAAATATCTGATATAGACTTTGATAACAAATTTTATCAGCAAATAGCTGTTTCCAAGACATATAGATAAAAAAATATAATGAAGCCCATGACCTAGCTTATTTCACTTCTGGTCAAGATGGAGGCATAGGAGGCATCCTCTCACCACCACATCAAAATTACAACTAAACTACAGAGCAACCATCATTCTGAACCACCTGAAATCTGGCTAAATGGAAGACCTACAACTAGAGATTTAAAGAAGAAGCCATGTCAAGACTGGTAAGAGGGGCAGAGACATAGAACAACATGTGGCGGTTTAAAACTAGGAAGGATATCTCAGCTGCAGAGGTTCCCTGAGAGGAGTGAGGCGTTTCAGTACCCGCACAACCCCCACCCCCAGCCCACAGTTCCAGTGTCAGGAAGAGAAGTCACCATAACTTCTGGCTGTAAAAACCAGCAGGGATTGTGGCAGAGTGAGATGAAGGGCTGCAAGAGTCCCAGGCAGTTCCTCTTAAAGGGCTCACACATGATCTTACTCAGACTTATTTCTCCTGAGATCCAGCTCTGGGGCAGCAGCTTGAAAGGAACCAGGGACATATAGGGAAAAACTGGATTGTTGGGCATCAGGACAAGAGTTGGGGGAGCAGCTTCCTGCCAAATAAACGTGCTGGGAGAGGTCACTGATCCCTTTTTGAGACACCCCCTCCCCCAGCACACACAAAGTGGCAGGCTTGTGCTGTATTTGAGTTTCCATCAAACTGGCTCACACTGTTGGCCCAACCCAGGTGATTCCCTGAGACTCTGCCCCACTCAAATTCCAGGCCCACACAGGCCATTCTCGTGCCTTTTTCATACAAATGTCCTATCTTGGGTCATGCTTTGAATTTTACTAAAATCTCTCAAACATAGCACCTGGCCTCTGCATATCCTATACTTCTTGCTAAGTGGCCCCAGGCCTGGCTCTAGCAGTATCAGGCTTTGGTTCACAGCTTGGCCTTTCCTGGAGACCTCTAAGCCCAGTATAAGTGGTAGTCATCTGTGCATCACTCTGTAGCTCATGCCAGGTAGCGCTGGCCAGGGCGCAATCAGTGGCTGACCTTGTAACTCCTGGGAGGCCCCAGAACCAGTGCAGCATGTGGTCAGCTTCAGGTCATGTCAGATTATAACCTCACCACCTCCATGAGCAATACATTCATAGGATGAACTTGGTGAGCACCAAAGTCCCACTTTACCAAGTCCTGCTCTATAGAGTGACTCTTGCACAGCAGTTCCTCCTTCACTGTAGTTGCAACTAGTACTGAAAGCTGATCAACGTGGTGGTTAATCCATCCTAGTGATGCCACAGCAATCAAGGTTCAACTACAGTGAGACAGTGTACATTGTTCACATAACACCCACCTGGAGTGCCCAGCTCAGGTGACTGAGGATGCTGTGCCACTGGACCCTACAGCACACCCACTACCCAAGGCCACTCTACCAAGTCCAGAAGATGTAGCAGCTCTGCCTAATACATAGAAACAAACACAGGGAAGCAGCCAAAAAACAGAAACAAAGAAACATGTCCCAAATGAAAGAACAGGAGAAATCTCCAGAAAAAGAACTAGACAAAATGTAGGCATATAAACTGCTAGAAACAAAATTCAAAATAATAGTTATAAGGATGCTCAAGGAACTTATTGAGAATTTCAACAAGGAAATAATAAGCATGAAAAAGAACCAGTCAGAAATGAAGAATACATTAACTGAAATGAAGAATAATTTACAGAAAATCAACAGTAGAGTACATCAAGCTAAGAATCAAGTCAGCAATTTGGATTATAAGGAAGCAAACAATGTCCAATCAGAACAAAAAGGAAAAAGTATCCACAAAAATGAAGATAGTGTAAGGAGCCTCTTGGACAACTTCAGGCATTTCAACATTGGTATCATGGGGGTGAAGGAAGGAGAAGGGAGCGAGAAAAAAAATTGAAAACTTATTTGAAAAAATAATTACAGAAAACTTCCCTAACCTGGTGAAAGAAATAGACATAGAAGTCCAAGAAAAACTTAATTAAGAAGTTCTAATTGAGAAAAGAAAATATTAATGCGAGCATTTCTCAAAACTGTCAAAGTAATATATCTTTAAAAACGAATCAAAGAACAATGTAATGTTTCGATGATATAAAAAGAGTTTATAAAAATGAAATTGGGCACAGGACTTAGACTTCTTTGGATTCCAATGTTATAAAAATGTAATATATTAGTGGAAAAATATGTTCGAGGGTTGATGCAATAGCTAAAAAAATCTAGAAAACATTGTGCGAGTGCTACATTCCATTGAGGCAGCTCAGTCTCCTGATGCCCCTGTGAATGAATAATGTCCCAAATGTCCTGTCCTCAGTAGCCCTGCTCAACTCCTATAGACTCATGCCTGTGGCTTCTTTTATTAAATCAACCCATTTCATATTTGCTCTTCCTCTTTATCTGTTGTTTTATTTTTCCCCCAGCATTATTGTCTTTTTCAAAGAACCCTGAACACAATATACCCAAAGTAGGGCAACTTCATTCAGCTTTGTCATTTTTGCATTGAGAACTTGTAGGGAGCAAACTGGGAATTACGCAGAGGTTCTTTTCTCGAGCTGATAGTGCCAGAGCAGTCACCCTGGAGTAACTGCCTTAAGAAAAGCAGGAACTTGGTGTTGAAAGTCCCCAATTCATCCCTTGTGGAGAAGTTGCCGTCCACCTCACTAAGGGAGACACAGTTTGCCCTTTATAGCTACATACATGAGTTGCTCACATATCAAATTTTTGTTCTTAGATATAGTTACCCTGTAGGTAGAACAGATGAAATGAAAACATTGTAAGGAGTGGAAATTGTTATAAAATACTATCAGGACAGTTTTTGAGTGATAGATGAACTACCTAAAAGGATCTTAACCAAAGTTTGCAAATTATTTTTTATACATTCTTATCATGGATGTTATTAAAACATTCTCTGTGAGGTAAATCAAGGGATATTGTGTTATGATTTTGCAGCTGTGTAAATAGACTCAGAGGGTCATGGCACCTGCTCCAGCTGAAGAGCAATAATCAGTGAAACTATGATTCAGAAAATAATCTAAGCATTCCAAATCCAAATTACTTTCCTCTAGTCAGGGTTGCACCCTGAAAAGCAAAACTATTAGAGAAATAAAGGACACTTTTTCTTTTGTTCCGAAGTCTGAAAACTGTAGTTGTGAGCTAGTAGGGGGAAACTTTGTGAGAATATGCTTGTGAAACTCAACAGCTTACTTGCTAATTTCCTTTGCAGGAGCCTTTCAGGGCAGATACTGACTGAGACATACCTGTAGAAAAATCTTTCAGAATTTCTTCTTCTTCTTCCCCTCCTCATCCTCCTTTTCCTTCTCCTTCTTCTTCTTAGTGAGAGGAGAAAAGATAGAAAGACAGATTCCTGCATGCACCCCAACCATGGTCCACCTGGCAATTCCCATCTGGGGCAGATGCTCTACTTATCTGGGGCCATTCTGGCAACAGAGCTATTTTTAATGCCTGAGGCAGAGGCTCCACAGAGCCAATCTCAGTGCCACGGCCAATGTGCTCGAACCAATTGAGCCATGGTTGTGGTAGGGGAAGAGAGAAAAGAGAGAGAAGAGGGAGAGTGAAGGGTGGAGAAGCAGATAGTTGTTTCTCCTGTGTGCCCTGACTGGGAATCCAACCCAGTACTTCCATACACCGAGCAATGCTCTACCACTGAACAAACTGGCCAGGGCCCAGAGTTTCTTCTATATGAAGTTTAACACCTATTTGTAAGAAGGTTTATACTGAATTTATGGTAGTAATATGATGTGATTTTGGCTTATATTTTCCAAACTTCTTCTCAACTGAAATATATATTAACCTCCGAGAACCTTGCTTTAAACTTGTGTTGTAAGTTTTTAAGATAAAAAAAATTGGCATTTCTGTTGGCAAAAAGGGAAGTGACTTTTCAATTATCAAAGCTCTTTAAAGTGTTTTAAAAATACAATTAAACTATTTACTTATCTCTTTTCCCTTTAGAAGCAGTGAATCATGCATGCTAGTCATGGTACTATGCCCTTGATAGGATGCTAAGATGTAGTCTTAGTTGAAATAACTTGAAGTCCCTCATTAGATACTAAACAGAAGTATAAGGAAAATCAGTTTCCTTTAATCTTCCACATAAGAAGGCAATTTCTTTATACATAAGTAATGAATTTTGCATAGTGATTATATTGTTTGATAATTGAACTTACACATTTATAGGCTGTCATTCTTTTAAAAGAAGGTGCACAGTAAATACCTAGTTCCATTATTTCATCTAATAAGTTACTACTCCAGCAGGCCAAACACTCTTAATAACACGATTCATTTCTTTTCTTATCCTATTACTAGCATTTATACTATTGATGTTATGCTTTTGTAAACACACACATAATTCTTAGCATTTAAACAAGACAGCAAAGAAACTCCTCCAAGTTCAATATAAATTGTCTGATATGAAATTGTTATATATCCAATATAAAATGGATTTACTAAACCATGACAGGTGGTAATTTGAGGTGCTAAGATTGGTATGCATTTTTTATTTACTTTTAAATTTGAATCTAATTTCAAATTTTTAGAAAAGCTGAAACAACACACACATACACCTTTTACCCTGATTAGTAATTAATTTTTCCCCATTTGATTACTCTCTCTTTCTCTTCCCTTCCTTTCTCTCTCTCTCTTTCTCACTATGTAAATTAATTCTTAATGAACCATTTGAGAATAAATTAGAGACATCATGCCCCTTTACCTCTAAAAACTTAGTAATTATTTCCTAAGAAGTACAGTCACTTTCAAAGTATGTTATATTCAGTATATTTATTAAAATTATGAAATTTGGTGTTTATAAAATACTCTATCTAGCCTAACCAGGCAGTGGTGCAGTAGATAGAGCATTGGACTGGGAAGCAGAGGCTCCAAGTTCAAAACCCCAAGGTTGTCAGCTTGAGCATGGGCTCATCTGGTTTGAGCAAGGCTCACCAGCTTGAGCCCAAGGTTGCTGGCTTGAGCAAGGGGTCACTCGGTTTTCTGTAACCCCCTCCGCCCTCTTCCCGGTCAAGGCACATATGAGAAAGCAATCAATGAACAACTAAGGAGACTAAGGAGCTGCAATGAAGAATTGAAGCTTCTCATCTCTCTCCTTTCCTGTTTGTCTGCCCCTATCTGTCCCTTTCTCTGTCTCTCTCTCTGTCTCTGTCACACACACACACACACAAATTCTATCTAATTTACATTGCATACATAAATTTCATTAAGTATCCCATATTATCCTTATAGCTTTTTCCCTAGTCTGGGGTTGATTCTTAATTAAATGCATTTTATTTAATTGTTATGTCTTTTTAGTTGTCTTTAATCTAGAAAAATTTTACATCTTTTCTCTGTGTTCCTTGTCCTTGATATATTTCAAAAGTACAACCTACTGTGGAATGTCCCTCTATTTGGTTGTCTCCTTCCCTCGTGACTAGCTTCAGGCTATCCAGTAGGCAAGCAGCAGCACCACTGACATGATGCTGTGTCCTTCTGAGAGCATTCTATTAGAAGACACATGATGTTGGTTTTCCTCAATAATGGTGATGTGGGGAAATACTTCAGATTTTCATCCTCTAGTTTTAGTAGCCATTGAGAATTTTCTAGTGCCATCATTCCATCTATATTAATTTGTTGCCATTCTCTTGTCATTTGGTTGTAAGGAACAGCTTATCACTAATGTTTTAATTTATAAGGAGGCACTCAATTCAGAATGAAATGTATTGCTAGAATTGTTCTAGAACCAATGTTTATTTTTCCACCCACCATTAGTCCTACCGAGTAATATTCCCTGAGAAGTACAATAACCTCAAGTCCCTGAATCTTCTGAAAACAGAGGCAAAATCCATCTACTTCTTGCTTGTATGCAAAAATAAGAGGAACAAGTGTTACACAATCAGAAAAACCTTTGAAGACTTCAGAGAATAGACATTCCACAGGAGGATTCTTATGCAGCCTATCAGCCAACCACATTTATTGACAGTCTCCTGCCTGCAGCATGTTTCACCAGATGCTACTTCATAGGATACTGCCTTTCATCTCTATGCAATTACAGTGAATTTGAATTCTTTGGAGAATACAGCTTGCCTCATCACCTGCGCTAAAAAAGGTTCTTAAGGACTCAAAGATTAAACCAAGCTAATAACACACATTATAATCATGTGATTCCTTCTGTTGTACTGTAGATCATCAGAAGAGATGCTTACAGATAAGTTAATTTAAAGACAATCAGTGCTCATTTTATGAACAAAAGAGTGGATTTTCAGAATTGGAAAATTTATGTGTATGTATGATTTGTTTTGCTTCTCAGAGAGTTTTTAATTGATGGTTTTGACATCTGTCAACATAATTAATTCAGGAGGCAGTGGCAACAGTGTACTTTGGTACTCAGCAACACTGGGTGACATAGGTTGAAAAGCCCTTAATTCAGCTTATGTCATGGTTCTTTCATCTCTAGAGTTGCATAGAAGAACAAACTCCTGACTCTTGAGCTCTAAAATGCAGGTCATTTCTTTGGATATGAGTATTTACAAGTAAATATAATGTGAAAAGTATATAATAATTTCAGTAAGAGCATTGAGAGTAAATAATTATACTTAACTGAACTACGTATATGGGAAACAGTTTGCCTGACTTGCCTATGGCTTTGTTTCAGGGACTAATACATATCCTGAAGAAACCATTATTTTCATGAATAGCTTGGAAAAATTCATGATTTAGTTTTCTAAGAGACTTGAGACATTTAAATGATATCTCTAATTGTTTTTAAATATTAAAATGGGAAATAGACTGCATTTCTTCATCAGAAAAATAAAGACTAATGAGTACATTGTTGAGCCAGATGAACTCTATGATTGCTTTTAGTTCAAAAATACTATATCTTAAATGTATAGCACTCTATCTGGCTGGGAACTGCCAGTGTTGCATGGAAAAAACCTACTTAAGACACAAACTGATGTCAAGGGGAAGAGGAGGAGGCCTGCAAAGAGAGGCAAAGAAGACCTGAATTTTGTTCTCTCTCAGCTTATTATTTTTTTTTTTTTGTGGCAGAGACAGAGAGAGTCAGAGAGAGGGACAGATAGAGAGAGACAGACAGGAAGGGAGAGAGATGAGAAACATCAATTCTTTTTTTTTTATAAATAAATTTTTATTAATTTTAATGGGGTGACATCAATACATCAGGGTACAAATATTCAAAGAAAACATGTCCAGGTTATCTTGTCATTCAATTATTTTGCATACCCATTGCCCAAAGTCAGATTGTCCTCTGTCACCTTCTATCTAGTTTTCTTTGTGCCCCTCTCCCTCCCCTTCCCCTCTCCTTCCTTCCCTCCCTCCCCCATAACCACCACACTCTTGTCCATGTCTCTTAGTCTTGTTTTTATGTCCCACCAATGTATGGAATCATGCAGTTCTTGGGCTTTTTTTTTATTTACTTATTTCATTCCATTTAATGTTATCAAGATCCCACCATTTTGTTGTAAATGATCCGATGTCATCATTTTTTATGGCTGAGTAGTATACCTTAGTGTATATGTGCCACATCTTCTTTATTCAGTCATATATATATATATATATACTAGATATATATATACTATACTATATATATACTATATATATACTATACTATATATATATCTAGTATATATATATATATATATATATATATATATATATATATATATACTAGAAAGCCCAGCAGTCATACGAAATGACCGCTGTTCTAGATATTATAAATTGTAATTAAAATGATTTGTGCAAAGGTGTCTGTTAATTCAAACTGAATTACCCAGGGCAGGCGGCGAGGATGCCCCTTTGCTTAGTGCCCCATGGGGTTTCCCCCTTCTACTTGCTTAATTGCTTAAAGTAGAGTGCAATGAAGGAAACCACTGGTGGTACATTTCTTAAGAGCCACCGCTAGCTCAATAAATAAAGGTGATTTAAATAATAAAATGTTAATTCACATGTCAAAGATCTCTTTGTACACAACATTTCTTGTGTAGATCTTTCCATCATTTTTAAGCTTGCCTTGCAGAAGACCATCAATTATTTTTAATTTTATGTCCGTTCTTTCACGAACTCTTGAACAGGCAACATAAAGTTGACCGTGTCCAAATGTAGGCTCAGGTAAAAAAATGCCAACACGCTTAAGCGTTTGGCTCTGAGACTTATTGATGGTCATAGCAAAGGCAAGTTTTACAGGAAATTATCTACGTCTCAATTGAAATGGCAACCCTGTTTGAGATGGAGCCAAATCAATTCTTGGAATGACATATATTTCACCTTTAGAGGAGCCAGTCAAAGACTTAGCTATTATGACATTATTTTTCAATTGGAGAACCTCTAGTCTTGTACCATTGCAAAGACCCCTTCTTGCCACGATCAAATCGATTAGTTTCTAACTTGAAGTTTAAGGACTGACAGTGTTCACATTTAATATTCATATCACCAGAGGAATGCTCAAAAATTAAAGTTTCTCCATTTGAAACTGTTTTAATCCTTTTTGCTTTTCGGTCAGCATTACTCTGTCATTTTTTTGCATTTCTCTTCTGCCTTTGTTCAAGGGACTCATTTTGTCGAGACAGGCTTTTTTGTCTTGCATCTGAGGCAAGCCTTGTTTCTTTATACTCATCAGTCTCATTTTGCCGAGAAAGACACATTTGCTCTGTGACTGAAGCAAGTCTTGTCTTTCTCTGCTCAGTGGTTTCTTTTTGTCGAGAAAGCCGTTTTTGTGCAGCTTTAGCTCCTTTTCTCTCCTCTTCAGTGCTGTATTTTCTAGGAGGTATTCTTAAAAGAAATTACATTAAGACGTAGTTTTTATGTAAAACAGATGATTGCCAATGCAAACAAATGTTCACCTTCCCCCTGACATGCTCAATTTGCGTTCAGCCTTAAATTGTTTCAAAAGCAGATGATTGCCAATGCAAACAAATGTTCACCTTCCCCCTGACCCGCTCAATTTGCGTTCAGCCATGGCAACTTCACCCCATTGGCTAGTACAGTTATGCAAGCAACCAATAAGCTATCGGCGACAAACAGACACTTAAGCCACATATAATAAAGATACACACACACACACACACACACACACACACACACATATATATGTTTTTACAGTGGTTAAAGCCTTTAAGCAAACTCTTGGCCAATACAACAAGAATCCAGAAAAAAGTAGTGTCCTTAACATGTTCACCAAGTCCAAGTTGGCACCAACACCATTCCAAATCCCTGTGAATGCAACCCAACCCCAGATCAGTCCATTTTGAGCTATCACAAGGAACAGGAGTCCAGAAAAAGTCCACATCCAGAAAAAGTCCGCATGGCACTGGAATTGTCACAATTCTATACTTTTCAGCTCACATCCAAGTCCCAATGACCGCAGCTTCTAGCTGGTAATGATTCGGGTAGACTGGAAAAGCCATCTGCAGCATGTGTGGAGATGGAGCCTCTGTTCTCCTCTGCCTGGAGAGATGAGACCAGGTTGCTTTTCCCTGGAGCTCTGTGACTGTGGCATGGTAAAGAGAACCTTGGGATACACTAAGCTGGATGGCAAAGGTAAATTCACAATAGAAGTTGGCAAAAGGGGGAGAGAGAGCTCTAACTTAGGAGTAGGTCCCAGCCTGAAATATGAGTGGGGCATTGAGATAGGAGGAATAAAGGAAACACTGTATATTAAACAAAGCAGCAGAAAATAGGACTATCAACACCCACAACAGAGATCTTTGAGGGAAGAATAAAAAACCTGACTATTCAGGCAAGACATAGTTAAGTGGCCCTTGTGCAAATGAGATCAGTTTACCTGCTTGGAATAAATACCCTAGGCTCATCCACAGTGTTGTAGATGGGGCCAATGGCCCTGGGCACATTCAGCTTTCAGCAGCAAACCCCAGCATTCTGGGCAAAGTTAGGTCATAGGTGGCTGGAGCAGGGCTAGAAGAGACTGAACCTTCCCTTAGAGGAGCGAGGGGGAAGCCTACCTTCCAGTATCCCTTTTTCCTCACAGCAAAGGCATGTAAGCTTGGCAGGCTTTAGCTCAATGACCTTTCTTTTCACTATTGAAGCGGGACCCAGATGGATTTCTATGAGACCTCTTTGGGGCATTGGAGCCTTTAAGGGCATATCCTAAAAGCTGGTAGTTCACCTGATCTCTATTGGGCTTTTTCTGCCTCTTGGTACCTTAAAAGCCATGCTCAGAAGATCTTGCCAAGGGGTTTGAGGATCCCCATCTGCCTATATAAACCTTTTCCTCATATCTGGAAAAAGACAAAACAGCTATTTGGAAAAAGACAAAAGCTATTTGGAAAAAGACAAAACAGTGTTATTAGCTGGAGCAAATAAAAGAAGGTAGAAGTTTGCAGGAGAAGAAGATTTGGTGTCTCCTGTTCATCAGCATTCAAAAGAAATTTAAAATTTTTTAAGTAAAAAGCATGATATGGTAGACCCATAGGAGTTCCAGGATATGACTCCCCCCTTTTAATTTTTTTTAAATTGACCTTAAAATATTTGCTGGGTATGCTTTAATAATACCTTGACTTTAAAGATTGTAAGAAATACCCATAATTCGAAAAGTTTGACAAAATACAGTAAATGATTTTGCTACATATGCAGGAGCATTGTCAGTTTTAACCAGTTTAGGAAATCCAATAATAGAAAAATGCATACAGACAATGAGCTATAACCTGCTTAGCAGACTCTTCTGTTCTGACAGGAGTATTTATATACATATATTTATGTATATAAATCCAGAATAAGTATCCATTGTAACGTGGACATAGGGTTGTTTGCCAAATGAAGGTATATGAGTAACATCCATTTGCCAAAGTTGTCCTGGTAGGAGTCCTTGAGGATTAACCCCAAATGAAGGGACAGATTGTAGCATAGGACACCTTGGAAAGGATTTGCCAATCTGCCATACTGCTTCCCGAGAAAGTTGAAGCTGTTTACACAGGGCTGCAGCGTTCTGCTGATGAATAGTATGAGATTGAATTGTTCGATCTGTCATGGTTGCTCCAAATAATTTTCTTTTGGGTAGCTTGATCAACAAGGGCATTCCCTTGTGCTAAAGTTCCAGGGAGCATGGAGTGAGCTCAAGTATGTCCTATAAAACATGGAACTCTATGTTGACATACAAGTCTTTGAAGAAGGAGGAACTGCTGAAATATTTCATCTGCAGTTTCCCCTAAGACAGCAGTCTTTATAATGGAAACAACCATAAGTAAATATTTGCTGTCTGTATATAGATTAAAGGAGGAATATGGCAGATGCTGAAAAACCATGATAATGGCATATAATTCTAGTCTTTGAGCTGATTCTAAGTTGACTGTTTCAATATAAAGTTGTCCATTGATTTGCAAAAGTGATTTGCCATTTAGTGGAAGTTTCCCAGAGCCATTGTTGTTGATCATTTGAAAAAAGGAACAACAATAATTTTGAGGCTCAAAACCTATAAGCTGTAAGGGTCACCTATGCCCCTTGATAATCAAGGAGGCGACAAGATAAAAATATGGAAGTGTGTTCCATGGGCTATTAGATGGTTCAATGTGCCCAAGCTGTAGCTGCTCTTGTACCAATTGAGCAGTTGCCCTAAGTTTCTCCTTAGAAAGGGACCATTGGTCTACCCATACAAGATTATGTGATTTCCAAGTAATTTGGTCTGCACAATGAATTATTGGGGTAGCAGGAGCTACCAAGGCCCCTATGCTAAATTTTGATATCCTAATCCACACCTTCTGGTATTAGGTGCCACTTCTACGGGGGTGAGAATTCCTCGCTGTTCTTTCCCTAGTGTCTTAGTGGGCAAAAATCCCTGATCAAGCATCTGAGTACTGATTAAACCATTAGGACTGACAAGCAATGCTCCTGTATTTTTCAAAACATTTCTACCCCACAAATTAATTGACCATCCAGGGAGCGCATAAGGCATAAAAAAAATCCAGAATGACCTTAATCTTCCCAATGTAAAAAACTAGAACTTTGTTGAGGGAATTTACTCTACCCTATACCCTGTAATTCTGTGGCTACTGCATGAGTGGGCCAGGAAGGAGGCCAATGTAGCTTAGCAATAACAGATACATCAACTCCAGTATCTAAAAGTCCTTTAAATTTATGCCCTTTTATTGTTAGTTCCATTTCATGGTGTTCCTGACCTATTTTTTTAAATCCAATGGGCAAAATCAGAGAAGCCAAATTGCCAAATTTCTTGGAGCCCCTTTTGCAGGATGTGGCCTGAGAAGCAGAATTAGCATTCTTATACTATTCTTCTAACTGTCTGAATTAGCCGTGAGACACATTCTTTATTTTTGATTAATTTTAATGGGGTAACATTGATAAATCAGGGTACATATGTTCAGAGAAAATAGCTCTAGGTTATTTTGAAATTTGCTTATGCTGCATTCCCATCACCCCAAAGTCCAATTGTCTTCTATCACCTTCTAACTTGTTTTCTTTGTGCCCCTCCCCTCTCTCAACCCCTTCCCTCTCCTTCCCCCCACCCCGTAACCCGCACACTCTTGTCCATGTCTCTGAGTCTCATTTTTATGTCCCACCTATATATGGAATCATATAGTTCTTAGTTTTTTCTGATTTACTTACTTCGCTCAGTATAATGTTATCAAGGTTCATCCATGTTGTTGTAAATGATCCGATGTCATCATTTCTTATGGCTGAGTAGTATTTCATTGTATATATGTACAAAGCTTTTTAATCCACTCGTCCTCTGATGGACACTTGAGCTGTTTCCAGATCTTCGCTATTGTGAACAATGCTGTCATAAACATGGGGTTGCATTTCTTCTTTTCAAACAGTGCTATGGTGTTCTTGGGCTATATTCCTAACAGTGGTATAGCTGGGTCAAAAGGCAGTTCAATTTTTAATTTTTTGAGGAATCTCCATACTGTTTTTCACAGTGGCTGCACCAGTCTGCATTCCCACCAGCAGTGCAGGAGGGTTCCCTTTTCTCCACATCCTCACCAGCACTTATTCTGTGTTGTTTTGTTGATGCGCGCCATTCTGAGTGGTGTGAGGTGATATCTCATTGTGGTTTTAATTTGCATTTCTCTAATGATTAGTGATGTTGAGCATTTTTTCATATGCCTACTGAACATCTGTATGTCCTCTTTGGAGAAGTGTCTATTCATTTCTTTTGCCCATTTTTGGATTGGATTGTTTGTCTTCCTGGTATTAAGTTTTACAAGTTTTTTATAAATTTTGGTTATTAATCCCTTATCAGATGCATTGTCAAACATATTGTCCCATTGTATAGTTTGTCTTTTTATTCTGTTCTTATTGTCTTTAGCTGTGCAGAAGCTTTTTAGTTTGATATAGTCCCATTTGTTTATCCTGTCTTTTATTTCACTTGCCTGTGGAGACAAATCGGCAAATATATTGCTGCAAGAGATATCAGAGAGCTTACTGCCTGTGTTTTCTTCTAAGATGTTTATGGTTTCACAGCTTACATTTAAGTCTTTTATCCATTTTGAGTTTATTTTTGTGAATGGTATAAGTTGGTGGTCTAGTTTCATTTTTTTGCAGGTAGCTTTCCAATCTTTTCAACACCATTTTTTGAAGAGGCTGTCTTTACTCCAATGTATACTCTTACCTACTTTGTCAAATATCAGTTGTCCATAAAGGTGTGGGTTTATTTCTGGGCTCTCAGTTCTGTTCCATTGTTCTATATGCCTGTTCTTATGCCAGTACCAGGCTGTTTTGAGTACAATGGCCTTATAGTATAACTTGATATCCGGAAGTGTGATATCTCCCACTTTATTCTTCCTTTTCAAGATTGCTGAGGCTATTTGTGTTCTCTTCTATTATAGTTCCATATAAATTTTTGGAATATGTGATCTATATATTTAAAGTAAGTCATTGGTATTTTAATCAGTATTGCATTGAATTTATAAATTGCTTTGGGTAATATAGACATTTTAATGATGTTTATTGTTTCTAACCATGAGCATGGTATATGCTTCCATTTGTTTGTATCTTCCCTGATTTCTTTTATTAATGTTTTATAATTTTCTGAGTACAAGTCTTTAATCTCCCTGGTTAAATTTATTCCTAGGTTCTTTATTTTTTTGGTTGCAATGGTAAAGGGGATTGATTCCTTAATTTCTCTTCCTGACAGTTCATTGTTAGTGTATAAAAATTCCTCTGATTTCTGAGTATTAATTTTATATCCTGACACCTTGCTGAATTCATTTACCAGGTCCAGTAGTTTTTTTACTGTGACTTTAGGGTTTTCTATATACAATATCATATCATCTGCAAATAATGATAGTTTTACTTCTTCTTTTCAATTTGGATGCCTTTTATTTCTTTTTCTTTCTGATTGCTGTGGCTAGGACTTCCAGAACTATGTTGAATAAGAGTGGTGAAAGGGGGTGCCCCTGCCTTGTTCCTGATCTTAAGGGGATTGCTTTTAATTTTTGCCCATTGAGTATGATGTTGGCTGTGGGTTTGTCATAGATGGCCTTTATCATGTTGAGGTATGTTTCCTGTATTCCCACTTTGCTGAGAGCTTTGATCATGAATGGGTGCTGAATTTTATCAAATGCTTTTTCTGCATCTATTGAAATTATCATGTGGTTTTTCTCCTTCCTTTTGTTTATGTGATGAATCACATTGATTGATTTGTGAATATTGTACCAGCCTTGCCTCCCCAGAATAAATTCCACTTGATCATGGTGTATGATTTTTTTCATATATTGCTGGATCCGGTTTGCTAATATTTTGTTGAGGATTTTAACATCTATATTCATCCGGGACATTGGCCTATAATTTTTTTCATTGTGTTGTCTTTGCCTGGTTTTGGAATCAGAACTATGCTCGCCTCATAAAAGAAGCTTGGAAGTCTTCCTTCCTCTTAAATTTTTTGAAATAGCTTAAGAAGGATAGGAGTTAGTTCTTCTTTGATTATTTGGTAGAATTCACTTGTGAAACCATCAGGCCTAGGACTTTTCTTTTGGGGGAGTTTTTTGATAACTGTTTTTATCTCATTTGTTGTAGTTGGTCTGTTTAGGTTTACTGATTCTTCCAGATTAATTTTTGGAAGATTATATGTTTCAAGAAATTTGTCCATTTCATCTAGGTTGTCTAGTTTTTTGGCGTACAGTTCTTCATATTATTTTTTTACAATATTTTGTATTTCTGGTGTGTCAGTTGTTTTTCTCCACTCTCATTTTTAATTTTATTTTTTTGAGTGCTCTCTCTTTTTTTCTTGGTGAGTCTTGTTAAAGGTTCATCGATCTTGTTTACCTTCTCAAAGAACCAGCTCCTGGTTTCATTGATCCTCTGTATTGTTTCTTTACCCTCTATGTCATCTATTTCTGCTCTGATGTTTATTATTTTCTTCCTTCTACTAGCTCTGGGCTTTACTTGCTGTCCTTTTTCTAGTTCTTTTAGATGCAGGGTCAAGTTCTTTATTTGAGCTTTTTCTAGCTTCTTGAGGTATGCTTATAATGCTATGAACTTCTCTCTCAAGACTGCTTTTGCTGTGTCCCATAAATTTTGAGTTGATGTATGCTCATTATCGTTTGTTTCTAGGAATTTTTTAATTTCTTCTTTGATCTCATTGTTTACCCATTTGTTATTTAATAACGTGCTATTTAGTTTCCGAGTGTTTAAGTATTTTTCAGTTTTTCTGCTGTAGTTGATTTCTAGTTTCCTGCCATTGTGATCAGAGAAAGTGCTTGATATGATTTCAATCTTCTTAAATTTGTTGAGACCGCTTTTTTTTTTTTTTTTTTTTTTGTATTTTTCTGAAGCTGGAAACAGGGAGGCAGTCAGATAGACTCCCGCATGTGCGGGAGGATTCACCTGGCACACCCACCAGAAGGCGATGCTCTGCTCATCCAGGGCATTGCTCTGTCGTGACCAGAGCCACTCTAGTGCCTGGGGCAGAGGCCAAGGAGCCATCCCCAGTGCCCGGGCCATCTTTTTCTCCAATGGTGCCTTGGCTGTGGGAGGGGAAGAGAGAGACAGAGAGGAAGGAGAGGGGGAGGGGTGAAGAAGCAGATGGGTGCCTCTCCTGTGTGCCCTGGCCAGGAATCGAACCCGGGACTTCCTCAAGCCAGGCCGAAGCTCTACCACTGAGCCAACCAGCCAGGGCCTTAAGACAGCTTTTGTGCCCTAACATGTGGTCTAGTCTAGAGAATGTACTATGAGCACTTGAAAAGAATGTATATTCTGCTGCTTTAGGGTGAAAGGTTCTAAAAAAATCTATTAAATCGAGTTGATCTAGTTTGTCCTCTAAGTCTGCTGTTTCTTTGTTAATTTTCTTTCTTGAGGATCTATCTAGTGATGTTAGTGGGGTATTGAAATCCCCTACTATTATAGTATTGCTGTTGATCTCGCCCTTTAAATCCATCAAAGTCTGCTTTATATATTTAGGTGCTCCTCTATTAGGTGTGTAGATATATATAACGGTTATATCTTCCTGTTGGATTGCTCCCTTTATTATTATGTAGTGACCTGCTTTATCTCTTACTATATTCTTTGTTTTAAAGTCCATTTTGTCTGATATAAGTATTGCTACCCTAGCCTTTTTTTCATTTCCATTTGTGTGAAATATTTTTTTCCATCCTTTTATCTTCAGTCTATGTGCATCTTTTGTTTTAAGGTGTGTCTCTTGTAGACAGCATATGTATGGGTTCTGTTTTCTTATCCATGCAGCTACCCTATTTCTTTTGATCGGATCATTTAATCCATTTACATTTAAGGTTATTATTGATATGTAATTGTTTGTTGCCATTTTATACTTTAAAACTATATTCCTCTTTTGCTATATTCTTTTTCTTTTTTGATCTGTTTACAACAGGCCCCTTAGCATTTCCTGAAGACTTGGTTTGGTTGTAGTGAATTCCTTGAGTTTATTTTTGTCTGTAAAGCTTTTTATTTCTCCTTCAATTTTGAACAATAGCCTTGCTGGATAAAGTAGTCTTGGTTGTAGGCTCTTGTTCTGCATTACTTTGATTATTTCTTGCCATTCCCTTCTGGCCTCAAGTGTTTCTGTTGAGAAGTCAGAAGTCATCCTTATGGGGGCTCCTTTGTAGGTGATAGTTTTTTTTTGTCTAGAAGCTTTTAATATTTTCTCTTTATCTCTTAGCTTTGGTATTTTAATTATGATGTTTCTTGGTGTTGATTTCTTTGTGTTTCTCTCTAATGGAGTTCTCTATGCTTCCTGAACATGTGAGATGTTTTCCTGCCTTAATTGAGGGAAGTTTTCAGGTATGATATTCTTGAACAAAGTCTCTATCCCTTGTTCTTTCTCTTCTTCTTCAGGAACCCCTATGATGTGGATGTTATTTCTCTTCATGTTGTCACAGAGCTCTCTTAGAGTTTCTTCAGACTTTTTGAGTCTCTTTTATTTTCTGCTCTACTTCTGTGCCTTTATTTATCATGTCCTCTAACTCGCTAATTTGATTCTCCACTTCATCCATTGTGCTTTTAATCCCTTCCATTGTGGTCTTCATTTCTGATATTGTATTTGTCATTTCTAACTGATTCTTTTTTACTATTTTATTGTCATTTTTTATATTTGCTATCTCTTTATTTAGATTTTTGTAATGACCATCTATTGTTGTTCTAATATCTTTGAGCATCCTAACAATTGTTATTTTAAACTCTGCATCTGGTAATTTGGTTATATCTGATTCATTCAGGTCCTTTTCTGGGGATTTCTCTTGATTCATTTATGTTGCATTTCTCTGCCTTCTCATCTTCTCTGTGTAAAAGAAGGTCTTGGCCACTGCAGTCCACTGGGTGTGACCTCTGTTCCCTAGGTATGGTCTCTCTGCAGGCCCACCACCCTGTCTGCTGTTGCTGCCTAGGGCATTTGGGTATGGGCGTTGCCGGTGCCTGCCCACTGGGCTGTTGCTGTGGTTTCCACCTCTCCTTCATGGGAGTGGCTATGATCATGTCGTGCTCAGGTGTACAAGCCATGGTGGCCTTGGCCTTCGCCCTGCCCCCATTGGTGGCATTATGCTCGTCCCTGAGGGCAGTGGCAAGCACCTTTGCTCAGCTGCAGGTCTCTGTCAGGACTGTGTGCCTACGCTCAGTAGTGGGACTCTGCCTGTTCTGGGTTTTTGGCTCCACCCTCATGAGAGGAGCCGGCTTCCAAGTCAGGCCAGAAGTCTCAGTTCTGCTGGCGGGGCAAGGCAGTGCTCCTGCACTTTTGCTCAAGGGCCGGTCTCCACCCCTTCCAGGGTTCCTGCCTTCCCCTGCAGGCTGGATTACAGGAGGCCCGCAGCTGTGCTTGACCACTTTTGCACACCCCCTCCTCCCCAGTCGGGCAAGACTGAGCTCACACCTGGGCCCAGTGGTGGCCAGCCAGCTTCCACCCTTACCACAGAACCGAGCTTTCATGTCCCACTGCCGCCCGCCCACCCGAAACATCAATTCTTTATTGCAGCTCCTTAGCTGTTCATTGATTGATCTCCCACACATGCCTTGATGGGGTGGGGGATTGTGCTACAGAAGACCTAGTGACACCTTTCTTAAACCAGATGAACCCTTGTTCAAGCTGGCAACCCCGGGTCCTGAACCTGGGTCCTCCACATCCCAGTTCGATGCTCCATCCACTGCGCCACCACCTGGTCAGGCCTCCCTCAGTTTTTATTGATCAGAATCAGAACAAAGCTAACAGGATTACAAGGGAGGGAGATAAGGAGAAAGAATGGCTAATGGACTTTTTGCTGACATGGAGAAAGGGCTAATTTGGGTCAGTACATACTTTTTCTTTTGCTAATTAATAAGCACAAAGGGAGGGACAATCTAGAATTTCTAGGTTAATTTTCTAAAGTCTGTTCACATGCATTTCTTTGTGTCTGCACAAAGGTCACTCACTCACAGTTTCTTGGTGTTTGCATCCAAGAGACATTCACTTGGGGCTTTTAACTAAAATTTCCCAATCCAAGTCATAGAGGGTTCAAGGTTAGTTGGGTGATTCCCTACATAAATTATACAATACTCAATTACATGCTTTTATCTCTAGCCCACTAGATTTAGACTAAATTAAAGATAGTCTTTTCTCTTTGTCTGAAGGCTCACTTTTATAATCATCAATATAAATGATATTCTTAAAATTTATTTCTTAGACTTAGAACTTAACTATCTGTTTTAGTAGTTTATATTATTGTATATTCATTTGAATGGCATAGTTTTGGCTATGTTTATGATTCACTTGAAGCTGACTCTTTAAGGAATGAAAACCCAAACAGTGTATTATTCCTATGGGAAACGCCCATCTGCTTGAGAGTGCGATTCACTTTAAGATGTGAATTCCTAACTGCATTGTGGTTAGAATCTGGGACTGCATTTATCTGCTTACATCTAAACATACTGAGTGAGGATCACTCACAAATAGACTTCCCATGAGAGATCCTATGGGAAAGAAAGGCGAAAACAGCTCTAAAGTAGTAGTCTCCAATGTTGAGAGAGAAACAGAAAAAAAATGTAACAAAAGAAAAATTATCTGAAAGCAAAGGAGAGTAGAGAGGGAAAGAATGCTGAGAAATGAAGATTGGGTGACTGGTAAAATAAAAAAAAATAAATAAAAACACTTCCAAGGAACCAATTTATATATCCACAGAAACTTAGTTTACTCTTTTTGAAAACTACCTGCCTAAGAACTTTTCTATTTTTAAAATTACCTCAACTTATTCTTCATAACTACTTCTTACTCATGCCACTTTGTTTTATGGTACCACATACACATCAATTTAGGCAGATGCCACAGAAAAAAGAAAGACATGAGGAAAAGGGAAAAGGAACAGATACTGTGTATCGGGTATTGTACAATATGCCATAATGATAAACATATTAGACACATGCTACATAGGAGGAAGGAGAAAAAGAAATTTAAAAATTATAACTAGTTGAATTGATTAGAAATGAATCTTGCAGTTCGTGAAGATTTATAGGTCTTATTGATTTTTATTTTTGTTATAACCTCAACATTTTATTGGGAAGAAAGATGTAGCTAGAACCAAGTTGATATGTATGGACAAGATAACTGTTCATACATAAACAACTTCTATTTTGATGGAAAATCTGTCAATAGTAAAATAACCTAATAAAATAGTCTCTTTCAAATATGTCAAGATGGATTGTGCACTGTATGGCCAGAGGCCGCCACCATCATGGCCATGCAGGTTCAAATTGGATTCGGGCAGACGTTAAAGAAAGAGTAGAGCCAAAAAATGGTGGGCCATTCCTTTATTAAAAGTCTCGCAATGGCTGATAAGCAAACATGCAGGGAAAAAACTTCCCTTTCATTCAGGGATCCCAAAGCCCTGACGCATTCTCCAGTCCCACAACCAGGAGAATCTTCTTCAGTTCCTTCTAGAATCAAAGGCCCCACTAGTCTTAGCAGAGCTTGCAAAACCCCTCAGCTCTGGTTCCCCAGCTCTGGTTCTGAATTTTATTTGATCTGCACACCTTTTCTCTCTCTGCAAAACTGGCTTCTTTTTCAGCACTCTGCATTCTCTCTGCTCTCCCTGCAAAACTGGCTGGATCCATAAAGACCCCTCCTCCAGCAAACATTAGCAAGCAGGAATGCAATTTGCAATTTGCAATCAACTGCTCTGCTCTAAGAGCAAGCACACACGTGGCTGCCCTGTGCCGTTTTTTAACAAAAGTGAGCAAACTAAAAAAATACAAATATTACAAACTCATTTGCCCAACACACATCCTACATTGCCCTTTATTTTGCTTAATCTGTTTATTTTACCTGTTTAAGCAGGGACTATCTTATTTTCATTTTCTCTCTTTCTTCTCTCTCTCTCTTTCTTTCTCATTTTTTTACTTTATCTAGAAAATTTTAGTAATCTCCCTTTTTTGTTTAGTCATATTTCTTTTCTTTACACCATCACTAATGCTATGAAATGAGAGGGTTATTAAAAGATTAGCCATGAAATATGGCACATTGACATATTATATTCACACAAAACCTGTTTTAGGATTTGTACAGATAGTTTGGTTAATGCCATAATGTTCAGAATGTTCCTGTTCTTGGACAATAAGTATTATTCCTATTCTTGGACAATAAATATAATTTGTGAAAGCGGGTTCTTCATTACCTCTTGATCATTGTCATTAGGATACTGTGCTTTATTTCCAAAATGGGTAGCCTTCCTTCGGCTGCTACAGAACACGAAATTGCAGGTATTATACACCCAGATCTTCCATTATTTCTAGCAGGGTGTCTAGCCTAGAATGAGAACTTAAAATCACAGATACCTCACAGCTTTACAGAACCCAGTTGTTAAATTTTCCTCCCTAAGGCTATTGTGTTGAGCCCATAAAGGAGACAGACACTGATTGGCTTCAATTTGGGGTCTGTTTTTGAGCATGGAGGTAGTTTGTGCTTCACATTCTCTTGGGAAATTTCTCACTCACCCATAGAAAAGGAAGTCTCTGTTTGGAAGGTCAATTATCTGCCTCCTAAACACTGGCGGGGAGTGGAGTGGGGTGGAATGGGGAGTGGTTGAGGCCAAAGGAAGAGGCTAACAACGGACCAAGTTTTTTCCCTTTCCCATTCCCATTCCCATGGGCTATTCACAGAAGTTACCTTCATAGTGTGATGTACAAGTTTTAAAAATTCTGTGACTCATATTTTTAAATTTCTTAGAGAATTATAGCAATACATTTTTAATGCCTAATGCTTATTATATGTATCTTCTTATCTATTATTTTTATTTTATCTTCAGAAGGATCTTATAAACTGTCACATTCCCTTTTGTGAGAGAGGAACAAAGACATCTCAGAAGAAACTGTGATGCTCTCAAGTCTATAGAGTAAATCAACAATTTTCATTGGAACCCACTATGTGTCAGACACAATCCCAGTCAGTAAGAGTAGAGCTTTAGAATTCTAACTTTCCTATCCTGGCTGGCCCCTGGATCCTCACTTCCTAATAAGTATAATTGATAAAACTCTTAGCAGCATTTCCTTCCTCCTAGGTAAAATTTTCCCTATTAAGACTTGGTCATAGAACTATTTTTATTTTTGTCTCTGTTATTTCACTTATAAGAATGTAAACTCCTAGAGAAAAAGAATTATTTTTGCTTTTGTTGTTTTTTGTATTTTATTTTGTAGCATCACAGCACAATTTTGAATACATAAATTATGCAACATAAAATATCTGTGATTTATAAAGTTTCACAAATGTAATCTTTAGCCTGTGGGTAATTTTAAAGTACATCATGATATTTTGAGGGATGAAAATTAGCTTGAGCTGTTCTATCCCCTGCACTTAATTCTTTTAATTAATTAACATTCTAATCTGCAGCATAAATGAGGTGGTAGCAACAGATTTGTCACAATATGTGGAGCAAATATAATCCTACTCATAAAATAGAGTTAGATTATTTAAAATATTCAGATTTGTGGTTTGCCTTTGCTGATATGCATTGTGTGTGTGTGTGTGTGTGTGTGTGCATGCATGTGTGTGTGAGTGTGTGTGTTTGTGAATGAAAAGAATGTAAAACTAATTAAATCCAGACATGGAAGAAGTGGGAACTAGGGAGAGCGAGGCTGCAGCATTTTTTCACCAAAAACAATCTCAACCTAACAGCAAAACTTTATGAGAGTTCAGTTTTCTGAGTGAGTTAATGAGCTCACCCTTCTTTTTCACTTTTCTTTCCAAATTGCACAGCTGAAACATGTTGTTAATAGAAACACCCTGTTAAGTCAGTGATTCACACACCCTATCTATTAGTTTAGTACATGCCATTTTAACTGTTAAACCTTTGGAAAAATTAACATGACATTCCAAACATAGTCCCCAAAGTTTCATATGTTAACACTCAGCTGCAAAATGCTTCTGAGTTATATATAATTACTGCACCCCCAGGAGTCCTGACAAAATTTCAGGTATTTCCTGTCCATACTCTGCCTCTCAGCCTGTTAGATACTTAGAGCCAGGAAGCCTGATTCCAGAACATTCACCAACAGAATTTGGGGTTTGAGAAACCTCAAATAAAAGTCTTGAGTTTGTGTGTGTGTTGGGATGAAAGGCCAGGAATGGAGGGAGACAAAAAAACCCAGAAAAAGCCATTATATAAAAACTCATTTAAGATAATGAAATAAAAATATATGTTAAAAATAAAATTTGAACATTTAGCGGCTGTTAAGATAAATAACTATATCTATGTATCAAAAGGACAGATTAGATATCAAATAATATAAATAAAAATTTAAGCTTTTAAAATAAAATAAAACTCTAAACAAAAATATTTAGCTATAACATCTTTCAAGTAAGATAAAAAAATATTAAAGTTACAAATGAGTATATAAATGTATAATATAATCATTTTAAATCTTGGAGACATACACACACACACACATGATTTCTGGTTAACAATTTTCTGGGGGAAGGAGGAGAAGTGAATAAAACTGGAAAGGTGAATTTAGTTTTAACTTATTTATTTGAGCAAAGAAAAAAGATTATTGTCAAATGTGGCAGATTAATAATATTTTAAAACTATTAGTTTAGGTTCTTCTTTGCTCTGATCTCTCACCCTTTCTAAGCACAGGGTCTTTTTCTTAGTTGACTTTTATTGTTTGATATCACTTCTACTATAAAGAATTTATATTTATAGTAGTATATAATTTAAGATAGAACCTTCTTCACTAGCCAAAGGAATAAGACTATTTATAATAGTAAAGAGATGTGCAATGGGGTCAAATTTCAGGTCATTGGCATTGCTCAGAGACTGCATAAATTCCACCTTAAATCTTGATGTATCTTTCTGCTTCTGAAGAAAAAAATCTTTGAAGAAGGTACATCAAATTTCCCCTTAGATCTGATAATATTTGTTGTAGCAAAGACCTCACGGGACAAGAGAAGGTGCTTTACCATGTGTCTTCCAATATTATGGAAAAAAAATTTAATACACTGGGGAACACATTTTTTTCATTTTCTGTTGCATGAGGTTTTAGAACTGTCTCTATATATTTCTGCATTGCTGATTCCAAATCTGAAATCTGTTTTTTGGTTCATGCTCTAGTTTTTATGCAATTTTATTTTTTTTTGTTACAGTTAATGGCATGCATTGGTTTTTAAGTTGGAGTTAAAGGGCAATGACTCTTGGATTGAACATAACCACAAGGCAGTTAATGTTTTACAAACATCAATTTTACATAATTGTAGTTGTTTTTAAATGTAAAAAATTATTATCTTATAAAAACACCCTTTTATTTTGTTTTAAGATTGAATCATGGCTTCTTCTTTTTTTTAATTTTATTTATTTATTTTTACAGTGACAGAGAGAGAGACAGATAGGGACAGACAGACAGAAATGGAGAGAGATGAGAAGCATCAATTATCAGTTTTTCGTTGTGACACCTTAGTTGTTCATTGATTACTCTCTCATATGTGCCCTAACTGTGGGCCTTCAGCAGACTGAGTAACCCCCTGCTTGAGGTGAGCCTTGCTTAAACCAGATGAGTCTGCGCTCAAGCTGGCGACCTCGGGTCTCAAACCTGGGTCCTTCCGCATCCCAGTCCGACGCTCCATCCACTGCACCACCGCCTGGTCAGGCTAAGATGGAATCATGGCTTCTTTGAGTAGGCGTAAATATAAGAATAGTCCTGACACCTTCTGTTATATATGTGGCTGTTACACACTTCAACATCAAAGGCGAAATATTTCATCATTTCTGACACGTGCATGTATTGCCTATTTTCAAGTTCCCCTTGGCGATCAAGACAAGAATTTTCTCCTAATATTGTGTGTCATAATTGTGAGGAAATGCTTCATGACTGGACAAAAGGAAAACACAAAGGAATGCTTTTTGGTATTCCCATGGTTTGGCGTGAACCTAAGGACCACAGCAGTGACTGTTATTTCTGTCTGACCCATACAAAGGGCATTGGCAAGAAAAAACAGCATATGATTGCATATCCTAATATTCCTTCAGCAATACGACCTATCCCACACTCTGAGACACTCCCAGTTCCAGTTTTCAATGCTTTTATTTCTTCTAAGGATGAAGAAAGTGAACATGGTGATTAAGTGTATTTTGATAAGATGCATGAGGAAATGGTTGTAGAATCTGAAGGGTCTTCTTCTGATGTCAAGCAGTCATCAACCCTTCTGCAGTTTAGCCAACCCAAATTGAATGACTTAGTAAGAATGACATAAAAATTGTCCTTGACTTTCTGAAGTATGAGGAACATAACTGGATCATTTGTGTGGATCTTAAAATGATAAATTTCCTGCTAGGACAACAGAGAGGTTTCACAAAGTATCTTTGCTTTCTGTGTTTGTGGGACAGCTGAGCTCGGGAGAAACACTGGACACAGAAGGAGTGGCCAAAACGTGAAGCTCTGTAAGTAGGGATGCAAAATATTGTGAATGAACCTGTAGTTAATTGAGACAGGATCATTTTTCCCCCACTTCACATTAAACTTGGCTTAATGAAGCAGTTTGTTCAGGCTTTGAATAGAGAAAGTGAATGTTCTCAACATATTATTTCTGCTTTTCCTGCCTTGTCTTTCGAGAAGATAAAAGCAGGTATATTTGATGGACCTCAAATTCAAACCCTCATATGTGACAAAGAATTTGCCAGGAAGATGAATAAGGAGGAGAAAGCAGCATGGCATCTTTTGTGGCATTTACAAAGAAGTTCCTTGTCAACAAAAAAGCAGAAAACTATGAACTTCTGGTTCAAAGGATGCTGTTGGCTTTCCATGACATTGGATGTAACATGAGTGTTAAGATTGACTTTCTGAACAGTCACCTTGATAAGTTTCCTGAAAATCTTGGAGCTGTTAGTGATGAGCAGACTACCGTTGGAGCGTCAAACCAGATTGTCCTCAACAAATACACAAATTCAAGAGCTACAAATGCAAATTTTTGCCTAAATAGAATTGAAATAAGTTTTCCACAAATTTTATGATTATTTTAATTTGTTCTATTTCAAAATAGTAGGCAAATTCTGATGCAATAATATCTTTTAGTGTATTAGTGTATTTACTGCATTATATAAATTATTGTATTTTCACAAAGATGATGCCCAAGAAGACATTCTACTTCATTATGCTGAACTAAATGTTAAAAATTTTACAATAAGATGAAAACCTAAAATTTTGAATTGTGATAAAACTGTAGCTTACAGAGAAAAACTAATGTCAGATTTGAGATCAGCACACTTAAGTTAGGTAAGAACAAGTTTTTTTGTGAATGAAACAAAAATTTTGCTCCCCAGTGTAATTTGTTTCTTATGTTTCTTCAGACTGTGACCAATAGGTAAACATTTATTCATATTTTTATTTATTTTCTTGGCACATGGTATAAACAAATATACTAATTTAATAATGTGATATAATATAAATGAGAATAATGTATTTTTTAAGCTGGCAGTTCTCCAGTTTCCCGATTGATTTTTAAAGAATAGTATGAAACATAGCAACTGTTGATAGGGAAAAATATCAATAAGCCAGTTGCAGACCTTTTCTGTTAAAGAGGGTCAGTGTTTACATTTTATTTTGTTTTTGTTACAGATACTACTGACACTGTGCTTTAAGAACTTAAATACTTTGAATGGAAAGAAGAACCATTTTATGTCTGTGTTAACATACATTACAGAAAAATGGAAGTGACTAATGTTGTTTGGTAAAAACAGTGTCTTGGTCATTTCAAATGCTTGCACTGGAATGAAAATCTGGTCAGGGAAAAGTTAATAAAGTTGATTAACTGGATGTTGAGGTTATAATCAGGATGGATAGTAGGTGTTGCCTGTCATCCTGCTTCATCGCTGCTCAGAAAGGTCCCTTTCTGTACTGGCCACCTTCGGGGTACTTGCAATTGGAATACATCCCTAAATAATAATGGTGCCTAAACTATCCACTACCAGACATTTTATAAGTGGAAATCATTCTAGGTCATAATAACAGTTTGTGGAACACACTGATGACCTCTGCGTTTCTCAGTGTGTACTCTCCAGAGAGTTAGAACTGAGAGTGACTCCATGAACACAAGGGCCCTGGGCCAAAGAGGAAAGTGGGAAATGGTTCATGTTATAGTTTTCTCTTGGAAATTCATAATAAACCTTAGTATAATTAAAAAACTGAGAAAAGTGGTATAAAAACCTGTTTAACTTGTTTATTTGCTCATTTCTCCAACAGCTGACCTGTTGGGTTTCACGTTATGTAGCTAGTGTTTCAAGGCCCATCGTGTAGAAAGCAGGGGATTAACCAGAGCTTTATATATGAATGGGTTTGTAAGTTAATTTTTCAAGCTATTCATCTAAACTTGCACTTTGTTCTCTCCTTTTATTAAATTCTCTCTCACACGGGGAAATTATTTCTAGCAAAATGTAATTGAAAGCAAATACCTCATTTTCAGTATTTACTAAGCTGCCATGTGCTGAAATGAATCTAAAAGAAGAATCAATAATATCATCAAAAGTGAGCATTTCCTTTAAGAAAAACTTATTAGAGCATTTTTTAAGATTCAGGATAAAAGAATTTAAAATTTTAAAACTTTTGTATTGGTACATATGAGATGTTTAGAAAAAAATGCAAACAATAATTGAAAATGAATGTATTACAAATTATAACCTAGAATAATTTTCTAGAAAGAAGTAATTGCCTCTTTCTTGAACTTTCTAACCCATTATGTTATGATTAAAAAGCATTACTGAAAAAGAAACAAGGCTGAAAGCTTTAGCTTGGCCTTACTCAAGGTTAAAAAATTTTTGTCATTCTAATCTTCTATGCCTTAAGGGATAAATAATTTGTAAAATCACAGAGAATAATTTGAAGAATGATAATAGTTTTCTAAAGTGCCTAGATGGGTTCCATGTTAGTGCCAATGGGAAGACAGTAAGGACTAGTGTAAAAAATTAAAAGAAAACAAGCAAATAAAGATGAACGCAAAGTGAACAAGATCCTTAATGCATCAGACAGAATACGCACAGTAAAGAGGCTCTCTTTGAATGTTGAAAGTTGGAAACAGTAGTGTCAACAGTGATATTTCACATAACAGTCACTGTAGGCTGAAAATGTGAATGAGTTCAAGATTTTAAGAGATTAATGAAAAAACTGTGATTTCTCAAAATGATGTAGCTGTCTCACTTAACTATTGGAAATGGATAGTGTTAAAATGAATAAGAACCCCAACTTTCTGAAGGGATACAAGGAAGTATTTAAGAGTATAACTGCCTAGTTTATCACCACAACTTTCTCACTTAATGTATGATGTTTGAATGTTATTTAACCTCTCTAAATCTCACTAGATTGGTGTAAAGTTCTTAGCACAGTGGTAGGTACACAGAAAGTAAATATAAAAGGCTAGTTATTTTGACACTGTTATAAAATGCATATTTGGTGATGCTTTACTAAATTTCCAATGATAAAAGATCCCCAAACACTCTTCAGAGCTATTCTAAAAAACCAGATACTGAACTTGAAGAAAACTGGCAAGATCTAGCATATTTTAACTTCTTATGTAATATTCCCAATGGTACAATTTTGAAATTATATAACTATTTGAAATTTATTATATGTTCAAATCTGTCATCAATTGTGTTTGATGATATTCTTTGCCCCATAATTTTGTCAGCTCAAGTATTCATTATAAGAAGCAGCTCTGAATATTTTAATTTAACTGTTATTACTTCTTTGCAAATATTTACTTATCTCTGGAAGAGAATTCTTTGCCTTTCCCTAGTGATCAAAATTCTTTCATTTTTAATTTTGTCTGATGTGATGGTAAAAAAAGAAAGTTGCTTTTTCTTAACTATTGAAATTTTCTGAGTGTATTTACTGTAAGTAATAAACTTTAATTACTTTTGCAATTACAGCTTATTTGATTAAATTTTCCACTGACTGCACAAAACATCTGTCCTACTGGGACCATGCATAGTCTCTGATCTGGGTACAATATGCTGTTAAAATATGGTAACATCTGTAGTCCATTAATTTCTAAAGCAATAGGCAAATATGGCTTACAAATGGGTTCAGCCAAGATTATGCTTAAGAGTTTTGTTTCTTTGCTTTCCATCTAAGAGAAAAAAAAGTATACTTTCTGCCTTGTTTTAGTCCTTACTTAGAGTTGAATAAAGAAATATAAACAATAACATAGTATTTGATTTGATGCTCTGCTTTATTCTGACTATACAAACTTTCCTCAGAGAAAATAGAAATAACGACAGTAGGAAGGCACTTATAATAATTTCACTGACGTGGGGGTGCTGTTACTGGACTGCTAAGTGATATGAAGATCTGTTGTGATAACAGCATGTTCATGTGGATTCCTCGAAGGGTATGAGGATACTTCGAAAGTGGCAAATAGGCTCCCAGGAATGCAAGAGGTTTTAATTTTGTCTGGAAGTACAATAAAAGACTGTCGTTATCATTATCTTTCTTTCTTGTTCCTTACTAAAACATTTTCATTAACACAGAAATATTTCTCTAATTAAAATTTAGAGATCATTTTTGCACCCTTACATTTCAGAAAAAAAAGAAACAAATGAGGCATAAGTAAATCATAGAGAAGTAATAATGTTGACACAATGAGGTTCAGTGTAGCCACCAATTAAATATCATTTATTTCTCATGTAGCTTTTGGAAACACCACGTCATTTTACCCAAGTTTGATTTGTATTTCTCAATCAATAATAATGGTCACTTAAATTTTCAAAACAGAAAAATATACTGTTCATCAAAGTCTCTATTAGAAAATTATGATGGCAGTAATGTTCACATGGTTATGGAAATTATGATTTCCATAATTCCTTGCACTCCTTATTGCCTTGTGACTGGTTTCTGGCCAGTGAGATGTGGTTGGAAGTAACAGATGCTACTTCCAAAGTTACCCCTTTAGACTTCCCCTCCCAGGTCAAACTTGGAGATCAAGTGCTCCAGATGGCAGAGGTATAAAATAAGGGGTCTGCTTTACTCACATCAGTCAGGGCATCAAAAAAATACATATTTAGTATTAAATTTCTGAGATTTAGGTCTGTTGCAGCACCCATATTAAATCATCCCAATGTCATTAAATATAACATATAATTCTACTTAGGTGGTTACTATTGTTTATATGACAGTAAACTTTACTTAAAGGGGACTATTCATGAATCTTCGAATCTTTGGCACTCCCTAAATTAATATTATGCTTTTTCTTTAGTCCAAAATTATATAGCATTTATATTCATACACACACACACACGCACACACACACACACACATTTGAAAATGGCTTATTGAATGCCAACTTAACACAGCTTTTGTGAAGCAGAAGAGAGAGCCTAGGAGTAGACCCAGGGAGCCTCCACTGAAGGATGATCTTTACATGGACAGGTATAAAAACTAGAGAATCACCAAGAGTCAAGCAAAGCGTGAAATGCCCTCCTGAAGAGCATTCCCAAAAAGGCTTTCAGCAGTACAGAGCACCCATGAGCCTCAGAGGAAAAGTTGTGGCCATATCATTTTCACTTTGGGGTCTGCTGCGTACAAACTGCTAGATTCATCCTAAATGTTCTTTCCTCCTCCCTACGTCAGATAAGGATGAAAATACACTCACAGTGAAGGGCTGAGCCCCTCAAGGCAATTGATGCACTCTCTCTGCCACTTTTGTGCATCTTAACTGGGTTTTAAATATTCCAAAATGTATACAATGTGTTCATTTCCTGTGGTAAATTTACAGTGTGTGACAGGAAATCTATTTCTTTTCCTGTAGATGCTAAATTCATTACCTTGACACAGAATTCAGACTCACTCTTTGCACTTGCTGCCATAGCAACCAGTATCAGACATTTTTTTCTTTCTATTTTTTCTTCCACTGGAAGCAGGGAAGCACATGTTACAGCAACAACTGTATTCCATTAAAACATTGTTTTAAAGGCATCTAACACCGTTATATCAGGGGTCTTTTCACACTTTTACCTCTGTAGACTATATGCTTCACAAATCTATAATCACATATTAGACCAGAGTATTCTAAACTATAGGAGTTTAGAATATTCTTTAAGATCTTTTTATGAGAGGATTTCTTTTTCTCATTTTCAAATTTATTTACACAACCTATTATTTGAAATAATAAGTGTAATGAATTTTTCTTCCCTGTCTAACAAAATGCTGTACAGAGCAGTGATTATTATTGGAGTCCAGTACTGGACAGGTATTTGACTAAATGAACTAAATTCTGTTATGGCTCTGAATAATGTCGTATTACAATTCCACATGCACTAGTGTGTCATCTGTCATCTGTTTTCTGCTTCAAAAAAGAGACACCACAAACTCATCACACTAAGATAATGTCTGCCATGGTTTCCTATGGCAGAGGGAAATAATTACAAGAAGCAAAATAAAGTTAATGATTTTCCCTGCCGGCTGGTTTGGTGTGGTGGCTGCAAAGGGAAGAAAAAAAAATACCTGGCGTTCTTGCCTATTAGGAGGTCTTCGTTTTGAGGGTCCAACATGCAATATCCTCAACACATACCTTATTGGTAGGATTTTGAATATACTGTACCTCCATCAATGTCACAGAGAAAATCATACAAACACTGGGAAATCGTGACACTGTGTCAATGTCAGGCTAGTTACTATCTCGTAACAATCATCAGAATTATATGCACTAATAGTTTAAACCATAGAGCCTAAGAGGTTTAATTTCCTGCAGCTATTTAACTTTCATTTTACGTTCTAGCACCCAAAACTACTCTGATATGGGGGAAACCTCAAAGAAGGAAGAGCCATTAAACCACACAGTTCAAAAGACGTTGTACACTACAGAGGCTGAAGAACAGGTGATGGTTTATTTTTTTTTAACCTTTTTTTCTGACATCTTCAGGTTCTTTCTTACCTTTCCTCACAATTGAGATATTTTGCATTTAATGATTATCTCATTTACCTCTAAAGTCTTCAGTCTAAAATAAATTCAGGTCTATAAAATAATATTCTATTATTGCATATTTCCACTTGCTTTATCGTCAAATTATTTCCCTTATTAAATATATTTTGCTCACTCACTGCTTTGCATTGGAACTGTTCTCAGCTATCCAAGTTTTACTAAGGCATTGCATAGATTAGGAAATATTTCATTAAAATAGTATGAGAGGGTCCTGACTGTTGGCTCAGCGGTAGAGCTGTCAGCCCAGTGTGTGGATGTCCGGGGTTCGATTCCCGGTCTGGGCACACAGGAAAAGCAACCAGCTGCTTCTCCATGCCTCCCCCTCTCCCTTCTCTCTCTCTCTCTATCTCTTTCTTCTTCTCCTGCAGCCATGCTCAGTTGGAGCGAGTTGGCTCCCAGTGCTTGAGGATGGCTCTGTGGCCTCATCTCAGGTACTAAAATAGCTCCACGGAGCAACGGCTCCAGATGGGCAGAGCATCGCCCCATAGGGGGCTTGTCCGGTGGATTCTGATGGGGCCAATGTGGGAGTCTGTGTCTCTGCTTTCCCACTTCTCACTTAAGAAAAATAAAAAATAAAATCAAATAAAAAGAAATAGTATGAGAAAAACTTTGAACAATAAGATTGAAATACATAAGTCTGATAAATAGCTAAGAAAAATATGAGGAGGGTAAATAACTTCAGAATCAATAAGAGCTTGAAGAGCAATAGACTAGGTGGAAACAGCGGCAGCTACAGTGTAACAACTATGGCACCTTTGCTAAGGCAGCTGGTCTAATGCACAGGAACTGTCAAGATTTATATCATATAATGTGCTGCTTACATGTGCCAACAGGGGGAGAGGCAAACTACTAAGAGCTGACTAAATGGGAAATATTTCACAGGGGACTGGGACTTGATAGGTGTAACTGAAAGAAGTGTTCGGCATTGAAAATGGGTTGTTAAGGGACAAGCATTCTAAGATAGGAGAAATGTAGGATCTATAGCATTTGACAGAAAGTTATTTATGGGGTGGGCTTTGACTAGGGGAGGTGTATGTGTGAAGTAATGCTTTAGGAAATAAAATGAAGATGAGTCATTCCATTGGTCCTCTAGGGAAGTCTGAATGAGGTGAATATTGAGGGACTGTACTAAGATAGTGATCATGAAATAGTGAGTGAAGGAAAGATTATTTTAATAAAAAAGAAAGTTGATAACACTGAATAATTAAATCTAAGTCATACATATAGTAATTAATTTCAAAGTCAATATTTGTAATAAAAAAGTTATATGGTCCTGGCCAGTGGCTCAATGGATAGAGCATCGGTCCAGCAGATGGATGTCCCTGGTTTGATTCCTGGTCAGGGCACACAGACCAAGCGACCATCTGCATCTCACCCCCTCCTACTCCCCTTTTTCTCCCTCTTTCCCTCCCCTAGCCAGTGGCTTGATTGGTTCAGCATCACGTCACCCCCGGTGCTGAAGATAGCTTCAGCTGAGCGGTCAGCTTCAGGTACTAAAAATAACTGAGTTGATTCAAGCATCAGCCTCTGGATTGCTGAGTGGATTCCAGTCAGGGTGCATGTAGAAGTCTGTCTTACTATCTCCCTTCTCTCATTTAAAAAATAAAAGTTATCTATACTTAATATCTTTGGTTGTTTTTAAAATTTATTTTCAGAGGCAGAGAGTCAGAGAGAGGGATAGATAGGGACAGACAGACAGGAATGGAGAGAGATGAGAAGCATCAATCATTAGTTTTTCGTTGTGACACCTTAGTTGTTCATTGATTGCTTTCTCATATGTGCCTTGACTGTGGGCCTTCAGCAGACTGAATAACCCCTTGCTCGAGCCAGTGACCTTGGGTCCAAGCTGGTGAGATTTTTGCTCAAATCAGATGAGCCTGCGCTCAAGTTGGCGACCTCGGTGTCTTCAACCTTGGTCCTCCGCATCCCAGTCGGACGCTCTATTCACTGTGCCACCACAAGGTCAGGCGATATCTTTTCATCGAAAAGCACCATTTTCCCTCTCCCCTTATTCTTCTGGAAATATCTCTCATCTTCCCTGCAGAAAATTCTCCTCGATTCCAATCAAGTAGTTTTGATGATGGCTCTCCTGACCTCTTTCTCCCTGTTCCCATTCTAGGGGTGGTCATATAACCTGTACTTGTCTGGTTTGGGTTCCTCACCTCCTAGCTTCAGTTTGGTTAAAGGAATGGATATATGACCAAGAAGGGCTTTTCCTTTTTATGCTGGAGAAAAACAAACAACTCATTGCTGGAGTTGTAAGGATTGCAACTCAGAACTACTGGTGGCTGTGTTCTCTGGTAAACAAAAAGCCTGGGAGAATAGAGCTGACAAGCAGTGTGCAGACAAGATTAGGTGTGCGTTCTCCTGTTCACATATGAACAAAGAGAGACAAAGAGACACGGAGAGACCTAGAGAGACAAAGACAGGGCCTTTGACATTTAAATCCTTCATTACTGTCCTCAAGTCCATAAAACTGTCTCGATTTCTGCGTTTCTTCCTTACTTTAATGACTTGGCCCAGTATCTACCCAATAAACTTTATTATTTTCTTAAGAGAGTGTGAGTTGGGTTGATGTAATTTGTACTGAGAATTCTAGTTAATATATGTCTCAATTAGATTGTGAGAGCATTGTCAGAAAAATGAGAAACTTAAAAAAATTATTAATTGGAAGTACTTCATCTGTAGACATGTCAATTGACTTAAAACTTATAAACAGTTAATGTTTGGGTCAAAGATTATTAGGTAATACATGAGAGTAAAAGGCCTAGGCCAGTGGTAGTCAACCTGGTCCCTACTGCCCACTAGTGGGTGTTCCAGCTTTCATGGTGAGTGGTAGCGGAGCAACCAAAGTATAAATAAAAACATAAATTTAACTATAGTAAGTTGTTTTATAAAGATTTATTCTGCCAAACTTAGTGAAAATCCTACATAAAGTACTTGGTAAGTAATTATTATTATATGCTTTAACTTGCTGTAACTCTGCTTTATAAATTTTATAAAGTTATTTACCTACTTTATAAATCATCATTACTGTGGAACCAGTGGGTGGTTAGAAAATTTTACTACTAACAGAGATACAAAAGTGGGCGGTAGGTATAAAAAGTTGACTACCCCTGGCTAGACTTTACCAATTCAATCTAGTTTTTAAAATGTCTGGGGTTGGTGGCTGTGGTGAGACTGAAGGTGATTTCTAGAAGACATATATCAGAAATAACTATTCAATATTTTGTAAAACTTGACAGCTCTACCAATAAAAAGGTTGCATTTTGATTAAGGTTATTTATATTGGTAAGTTTCAGGAACATATTTAGTTATTGTAAACACTACATAAAGCCTCCAATAAGAAATGGTTGGGCCAGGGGTTAGGCTAAAGCAGAGCTAAGACCTATCTGTACGCCTCCTCATGCCTCCTGCTTTAGAATTGGGGAATGGTAGAAATGAAAGAACTATTTCACCCTTTTCCTGTGGCTTGGAGATTTAAATATGCTTTTTTGTTTTGCTGTTTGTTTCTAAAAGACTTCAATAAAGATAAAGGCTTTGTTTACCACCATTAAGTAGTTATGTATTGTAGGTTATTGTAAAAATATTCAAACTAAATGGTATTAATTTAAAAATCAGTAGTATATAAGAAGTTACAATATAAAATAGTATTTGAATTGAGTGATAGCAGAGTCTTTAGGATTTGATTTTGATAAGTGAAAATACAATAAGAAAATGATTTAAGAAATCTTAGTAGCAAATTTCAGAAAGATATAAGGCAATCGAAAACTTTGTCATCTCTTGGCTACTTGGGGCAGTTAATCAAATTTCTAGATCATTTTAGCCTCATTTTCATTTTTAAGGTTTTCTATAGATTTTTTTGTTTTGTGTGGGAGAGACAGAGAGAGTCAGAGAGAGGGACAGATATGGACAGACAGGAAGGGAGAGAGATGAGAAACATCAATTCTTCCTTGTGGTTCCTTAGTTGTTCATTGATTGATTTCTCATATGTGCCTTGACCGGGGAGTGGCTATAGCAGACCGAGTGACCCCTTGCTCGAGCCAGCGACCTTAGGCTCAAGCTGGTGAGCCTTGCTCAAACCAGAGGAGCTCATGCTCAACCTGGCAACCTCAGAGTCTCAAACCTGGGTCCTCCACATCCCAGTCCGATGCTCTATCCACTGCACTACTGCCTGGTCAGGCCGGTTTTTTTTAATAGATTCTAATCTATCATCTCTTTCAATCAATTTTCTGTTTTCTAAGTATGTGTGCTAAAAATGGTGATGAGATGTTATTTAGGCAAAAAAGTATTACACAGTTTGCTTAAAGATTTTATTAACTATGTTACTGACCACCTTTGTATGATCAAAGAATAAAGCTATGCACAGAACTGGTATCAAAACAAAATATTTTAAAAATCACTACTCTATTGTCAGTTTTTATGATGTCTAAAATTCCATCCCTACCAATATAACAAGTGGCTGCCAGACTTCTCTAGAGGAATCTTTATGGCTTAATGTCTCAGTCTGAGGAACTTGGTTTTGTTGTTTCTTTTCATCTGTCTACTAAAAATATCATAATTTGGAAACTTAGCCATGACTTAAATTTCTCCTGGAGATGTGTCTGAGAGGAAGTGTCTATTAGGACGCAGTTATCCACATGTGAGCCTGGAATCTCTGGGTTCTCTGAGACCATTTCAGGGGTCTGTGAGGTCAAAATTATTCTCACAATGAAACAAAGATGTTGTCTGGGTTTATTGTTAATTTAAATGAATAAATAAATAAATATTTTTAAATATTCTGTTTTAATTTCAAATATGGTAATCAGTAATGAATATAATCCACTTACAGCAAAGCTTTTTGGCAGTCTCTATAATCTTTAAGAGTATAAAAGGGTTCTAAGATCAATAAACATGAGAACTGCTATTTGCTTTACAAAGTGTTAATGTATACTCTTACTTGTCAGTGTGGAAAAGTATAGAGTTAAGCACATTGAACAATGAATGACAACTTCTATGATCAAGTGTGAGAAGGGGTAGTGTAAACTGAGAGTGGTCATAGTGGTGAAAACAATCCTTTTTTTTTACTGAAGTGCATGAGAAAGCCCTCACTCGCCAGCACCCACCAATTTTAAGCATGCCTATTTTATAGGCTGCGTGTTCCATAACACTTAACAAACGCCCATTCTTCACCCATTCCCCATGCTGTTACATTCAGTGTTTAGAGGGCCCACTGAGAAAAATTCTGTTATAATTATGGGTGACACAGAGACTAGTCTAAGTAACAGTAAATTCTATACATTTTGCCTTGATAATCTATGAAATAAAAGTAAGAAAGAACCTGAAACTGTTATTAAATGGCAAATAATTGCATTTAACTTAGATTACAAAACACGGAAACATGCCTATCATGCTTAAGGATATCACAGTAGAAATGTGGGATTCATAGTTTTTATTTATGCAAGGAATTCATCTGGAGTCAATTAGCTGGAAATGCTCAGGAAGAACATATACAAGCAAACAAACTAAATTCTTTCATATACTTCTCAACATAATTGTCTCAGGGTAGAAAATGCTTAAGAGATCACATTCATACAGATTTCCCAGCAGAATGAAATATTTCTCTAATTCCTAAACTAATAGTACTCTGCAAAAGGAGCACTAGAGAGGGAAGAGCACAGAGTGGAGAGACAGCAAGTCATTCCAGTCACCTGATAGATGCAACCCCTGGCTCCTCCTTGAGAGGCCCGTCTTGCATTCATCAGAGACAGGGTTAGATGTACATCCGTGCTGGGTCTTTACGTGATGTTGAAAGGACTTCCCGCTGATTCATGACCAGTTTTCCCAAGCCTCAAGATTATTTTGAATACTCAAGTGGGTAGTCGACAAAATAATGAGGTCAAAGTGTCAAGATCTTATAGAAATCAAAGGTTGAAGAGCTATTCCAGGTGAAGAAGACTAAGACAACTTGATCACTAAATGTATTATTTTGTCTGGGATTGAATATTGGGTCAGAAAATGGACAATAGTGTGACAATTGGCAAAATTTGAAAAAATATTTGAAGATAAAGACTATATTAATTTAATCAGTTAATATTGTTTCAGTGTTAATTTTCTGATTTTGTTAATTGTGTTGTGAGAATCTGGGTGCAAGTAATATGAAAATTACTTATACTATTTTTGTAACTTTCTTGTAAGTCTGAAATTATTTATAATTTTAAAAAGTAGGTATGAAACATTACAACTTTGAAGATTTTTACTAATAAATCTATATCTCAGAAAGGATATTGATGCAAATTGTAGACTGGAATTCCTGGGTTTGAATCACAGTTTCATGAACTGCTAACTGTTTAACTTTCAAATTAATCTCTAAGTGCATCCGTTTCCTCATTTGTAAAATGGAGAAAATAATGCTTTCTACTTTGCAGTGTAGTTGTGAATATTTAATAAATTAATGAAAATAAAATATTTAGAAAAGAGCCTGTTTCAAGAACTGAAAGAATTATGAAAATTATTTGTACAGTGAAAATTTTTACGTAGAGAATATTAGAATGAAATACAATATTAAATCTCTTTCCCTGGGTGAGAAAATAGGTATAAAGCCATGTAATTATCAGATATAAAAGAAGCTAGACAAATTATTGATCAAGAAAGAGCAAATAGATGGAATGCCTGATATTGCTACAGAGGAGCAAGGATAGAGAGGTAAGAAGGTGACAGGAAACCATTAATGTGACATTTCTAAGAGGTTTGAACATCTGGCAAGGCATCTTGCTCATAACTTAAAACATAAATAATGTGATATATGAGAAGTAAATTTTCTTCACTATGTAGACCCAAGAAAAGTGAGGTTTATTTCTTGAAAATGTTACTTTCTTTCTTCTTCTTTTTTTTTTTTTTACCATATACATCTGCTTTGAACCTTCCCAGGCCAGCACACAGAGGAGAGATGGTGGTTGAGATTAACATTAAAAGCCTCAACATTCCAACACAGCAAGATCTGCAGGAATGGAACGAGTTTCAAGTCATGTAAGCCAGTGGTCCCCAACCTTTTTTTGGCCACAGAGCGGTTTAATGTCAGAAAATATTTTCACGGATCGGCCTTTAGGGTGGGACGAATAAATATATCCCTTGACCGAGAAAAGCATCAAGAGTGAGTCTTAGACGAATGTAACAGAGGGAATCTGGTCATTTTTAAAAAATAAAACATCGTTCAGACTTAAATATAAATCAAATGGAAATAATGTAAGTTATTTATTCTTTCTCTGCGGACCGGTACCAAATGGCCCATGTACCGGTACCAGTTCGCGGCCCAGGGGTTGGGGACCACTGATGTAAGCCATTAGCTGTGGGAGGATATGCCATGGGAAAACCAGACCTGGGATCATAAAACACAGTTGGTCTGGTGCAGTGTGGCTCAATGCATACTATTTACACCCTATGGCTTCACTATTAAGACCAGCTGTTGGGCCCTGGAATCACCAAATTTTATATACCCCAATTTTGCTCATTCTATGCATTCAGCAGAGGGTGAAAAGAATAAATGTGAGATGGCACCCATCAATATGGCTACATTCTTTTGTCAGTAGTGCTCATAGTTCTGGAGAAGAAATAGCAAAGTGAATGCTTAAACTGACCTGTCACTGTAGAATGGTAAGAGGTGAAGCACATTGGTTAGAGAGCAAGCCTCCCTAGAGCTTCCCTAAGAGAAGGCAGGAGGGAATTGCTGCACTCTAAGAAAGCAAGCAAAACATAGGGTCTTTCAGGGTTTTAAATTTAGGTGTAATGAGAGAAAAATATTGGAAAAAGTGAATGGATAGAAGGCTGAGATAAAATAATGTGACTTTTAAGGTTAAGTGTTCAGGACTATAGTTCAGTAGAGTAGCTACTAGTCATACACACCTAGTACAAATTGATAAGTGCTATAAGTGTACAATATGGCCCAAATTTTGAACACCTAAAATAAAAAAAGAATGTAAAATATCTCCATTTAAAATATTTAAAAATATTTTAAATATTTATTACTTGTTGAAATAATTTTGGGGGTATATGTAGTTAAATAATTATATATTTAAAATTAATTTCACCTGCTCCTTTTTAAACATGGCTACTACAAAATTTAAAACTACGTATGGCCCTGGCCGGTTGGCTCAGTGGTAGAGCGTCGGCCTGGCGTGCAGAAGTCCTGGGTTCGATTCCCAGCCAGGGCACACAGGAGAAGCGCCCATCTGCTTCTCCACCCCTCCCCCTCTCCTTCCTCTCTGTCTCTCTCTTCCCCTCCCACAGCGGAGGCTCCATTGGAGCAAAGATGGCCCGGGCGCTGGGGATGGCTCCTTGGCCTTTGCCCCAGGTGCTAGAGTGGCTCTGGTCGCAACAGAGCGACTCCCCGGAGGAGCAGAGCATCGCCCCCTGGTGAGCAGAGCGTCGCCCCTGGTGGGCGTGCCGGGTGGATCCTGGTCGGGCGCATGCGGGAGTCTGTCTGACTGTCTCTCCCCATTTCCAGCTTCAGAAAAATACAAAAAATAAAAAATAAAAATAAATAAAAAAATAAAACTACATATATGGCTTGCATTTTATTTCATTGGGTGGTGTTTTAGTGGATGTGTAGTCAAGACAGAACTTTATAAAATGTAGTCTCAGGTTATTTAATAAATACATGGAGCATAATAGACCAATATTTTGAAATGCACAGAAAAAATTTCACAATATAAAGAAATAAAGATGGAACAATGTTTTAATATGTGTTAAAAATAATGATCATTGGCCTGACCAGGCAGTGACACAGTGGATAGAGCGTCGGATTAGGATGCAGAAGGACCCAGGTTCAAGACCTCAAGGTTGCCAGCTTGAGCGTGGGCTCATCTGGCTTGAAGGAAAAAAAAAAAAAGCTCATCAACTTGGACCCAAGGTTGCTGGCTTGAGCAAGGGGTTACTCGGTCTGCTGAAGGCCCGCAGTCAAGGCACATATGAGAAAGCAATCAACGAACAACTAAGGTGTTGCAACAAAAAACTGATGATTGATGTTTCTCATCTCTCTCCATTCTTGTCTGTCTGTCTCTATCTGTCCCTGACCCTCTCTCTGACTCTCTCTCTGTCCCTGTAAAAAAAAAAAAAAAAAAAAAGCTAAAAATAATGATCATTGCTTAATATAAGTGAATTGTCCTAGTTTTCACCAAAGTTTTGATACCAAACTCAGTTGTAGATAGCTTAATACATAAGATTAAGATCCACACTCCACATTTTTCTCTTCTTAGTTTTTATTTGTATTAAATTAGTCCTTTATGTACAAACAGGAGTTTGCAACATGAATATGATTATTTTATAGCTCTCAAATAGTTCTAAATATTTAGATTGCATATTTATCCAAAAATTTAGAGAGATTTCTTACTTAAACTAATTTCAGTGCTTTTAACAAATATTTCTCGCTCAATATAGAATTTGGAAAATAAATAAAATAAGTTTTATTTATTTATTTATTTATTTTTTAAGTGAGAGGAGAGGAGATAGTGAGACAGACTCCCACATGCAACAACTGAGATCTACCTGGCAACCCCATCTTGAGCTGATGCTTGAGTACCAACCCATTTTTAGCACCTGAGGCTAATGCACTCCAATGGAGCTGTCTTCAGCACCCAGGGCCATGCTTGAACCAATCGAGCCACTGGTTATGGTGAGGGAAGAGGGAGAGAAAAGGGAGAGAGAAAGGAAGAGAAGCAGATGGTTGTTTCTCCTGTGTGCCCTGACCAGGAATTGAACTTGGGACGACATCCATACTTCAGGCCGATGCTCTATCCACTGAGCCCCAACCAGGGCCTAGAACCCATTTCTTAGTCTTATTTATTTCTGGAAATTATATTTTTATTTTTTATAAAATTTAAATGTGGTTTAAAATTAAAACCCTCCCACATATGGTCAAATAATCTTCAACAAGAGTGTTAAGATCATACAATGGAAAAAAAGGCAGTCTCTACAACAAACGGTGTTGAAAAAAGTGGATATCCCTATGTAAAAGAATAAAATTGGACCCTTATCTTACACCATACACAAAATTAAATCAAAATAGATTAAAGATCTAAATGTGAGACCTGAAAGTATAAAACTCTTAGAAAAAAACAGAAGAAATGCTTCATGATACTGGATTTGAAAATGATTTATTGGATACTAAACAAAAGCAAAAATAGACAAATGAGACTAAATCAATCCTTTTATCATATATATATGATAATATATATATATTTTAGGGAGGGATAGACAGGGACAGACAGAAATGGAGAAAGATGAGAAGCATCAATCATCAGTTTTTCATTGTGACACCTTAGTTGTTCATTGATTGCTTTCTCATATGTGCCTTGACCATGGGGCTACAGGAGACCAAGTAACCCCTTGCTCAAGCCAGCAACCTTGGGTCCAAGCTGATGAGCTTTGCTCAAACCAGATGAGCCCGTGTTCAAGCTGGCGACCTCGAGGTCTGAACCTGGGTCCTCCATATCCCAGTCTGACGCTCCTTCCACTGGGCCACCGCCTGGTCAGGCTGTTTTATATTTTTTAAGAAAACATTTAAAACATTTTATTTATTCATTTTAGAGAGAAAAGAGACAGAGAGAGAAGGAGGGGGGAAGAATAAGAAACATCAACTCTCATATGTGTCTTGACCAGGCAAGCCCAGGGTTTTGAACTGGCAATCTCAGCATTCCAGGTCAACGCTTTATCCACTGTGCCACCATGGGCACTGCACATAAAAAAATAAAAATCAACAGAATGAAAAGGCAACCTACAGTATGGGAAATTATATATGTGATAAGGGGTTAATATCCAGAATATTGAAAAAAGTCCTAAATTCAACAACAAAAAAATCAAACAACCCAATTAAAAAATGAACAAATTACTATAATACAAACTTAAAAAAAAAAACCTCAAAAAACAAACATACAAATGGCCAACATGCAAGAAAGATGCTCATTAAGGAAATACAAATCAAAACCATGATGATTTATTACCTCATACCCATTAGTTGGTTACCATCAAAACCCAGAAAATAACTAGTTTGGTGAGGATGCAGAGAAATTGGAACACTTGTGCACTGTTCGGGGAAATGTAAAATGGTGCAGCTGCAATAAAAAATAGTATGGAAAATCCTCAAAATTTTTCAAAATATAATTATAATACAATCTAACATTCCTATTTCTGAGTATACATTCAAAAGAATTGAAAGCAAGATCTCAAGAAATAATTGCACACCCACATTCATTGCAGCATTAATCACAATAGCCAAGAGGTGGAAACAACACAAGTGTCCATTGATTACGGGCAAAAAGAATGTGATATATACATGTAATGGAATATTATTCAGCCTTGAAAAAGAAAGGATCTTGTTACATGCATGCTACACATAAACTTTGAGCAAATTAGGCCAAGTGAAATAAATCATTTGTCAAAAAAGATGAGTACTGTAATTCCACTTATATGAAGTGCCTAAAGTAGTCAAACTCATAGAAAGGACAATGATGATGGTTGCCAGGGCAGGGAGGAGGAGGGAATGGGGAGTTATTTTGTAATGGGTATAGAATTTTAATTTTGCAAGATGAAAAATGTCTGGATATCTGTGGCACAATAATGTGAATATATAAATAGTTAACATTATTGAACTGTACTCTTAACGATGTTTAAGAGAGCCAATTTTATGTTTTCTTACTACAATAAAAAAAAGCTTGATAATATGGTATCGATTTCTCCAATGAATGAAAATAATCATAAAGAGTTAGGGAAACATGAAACTTAGCAACTGACCTATTAATACAGAAATTCCATCTTGTAAGAAATCCCGGGAGTTTTTTCAAATGAATCTCAACATTAAAATGTACGTGATTTTCTATGTTTAAGTGACAAATACAGGTTATTCAAAGTGCAACACTGGAGATAAGAAAGCCACTTGAAATAGTATGAGCAGTGTCAGTGTCTTTATGGAGTATTTATGTCTTATTCCTTAGTTCAAAAATAGGTGTATCTCCCTTTAACAATCAGTGAAGTTTCTTATAGTTATTGCCCTACCAATTTCTCTTTAAAGTATTCAAAAATCATATACTCAGTGATCTCATCTAATTATGTTCACCAAGTTTCATGTTTATTTCAATACTGATTTTAGTTCAGGAGAAATGGTGTTCATTTTCAACAATTTTCTGTCAATAAAGATATGTATTGATTGATATGAAGGTGCAATTAATTTTATTTGTGTAGCAGCATATCCTGTTGCCATCCACATAGTTGGAATTTGTCAGCATTGATCTAGAAGAACTTGGTCAGACTGTATCTTGTTTGAAAAGTAATCAGTGCATGCCAAAAACACATCTCTGTCAGTGCAGATTTTCAGCGATAAACAAAACAAATGCAATGTAATCACCTAACACTTTTTCCTCATGTGTATCCCACACATACTAGGACCTAATTCAGGGCATTTGTAGAACTTTAAATCAAAATGTCAGTGAGCACACAAACATAATGACAATTGCTCTTCTAAATTATACGCCATTGGTATTATGCAAAATACACTGGTGTACTTGGTATGCAACTTACTTTGCTTTTTTTCCAAAAGACACACGTGTGTGAGCACACATGCATACACTCACACAAATGACTGAGCGCCTTATAAACATCTCAGCAATAGTATGTATTAACACCTATTTGTACTAGGAGGCATGTGATTTTGAATGTTACCTCTGTTGTTTTAATTTCTTCTCTGCCTCTGGCAAGCAAGCTTGTCAATTCTATACTGAAAACCATTATTTGTTCCTCATTCTGGAAAAACTCAGCTGGCTTACCAGAGAGGTCACTGTGCTTTTTTGAGAACAATCTGCAAAGCTTTTGTGGTTTTGTACAATTATTTGATACACTTTTAACAGAAAATACACTGAGACTAATTGATCATTGGTTCAATAAAATTGAATTTTCAGATACTCATTATCATATCTATTCTCATCTTGTATTTTTTTATGTGAAATGATTACATTTGCAGATTCACTTGCTTTGTACATAAAGGCTCACATCAGATGTTATCCTGGAGTTTGGCTCACTATTTATATCTTTCTTCCTTGTAGTTATTTGTTGATTATTTCTGCCACTTTTCTGCTTCCATGAACAATTTTTGAGCCACTGAGCCACTTTTTTCTGAATTCAAAATATATTATAAGATAATAACAACTGCAAACAAAAACAGATAATAAGTTCTGAAACAATAGATTAGACAAGATGACTCTAAACTTGAATGTTAGATAAAATTTAATACTCAATTTAACACTGCTGTTGCACAAGTGCACACTTTAAGCATATGATGATTATTCAAAACATCAGAGAATTTCTGGGACTTCTTATTCTTCAGTTCTCAAGCCTCCTGTGTCTGAAGGGCCTTCTTCTTGTACCACATCCCAGACCTCAGACCCAAACTCTCATCTCTCTCTGTCACATTACCATGTTTTATTTCTTCATGCCTTATACTCTGAAATAAATTGATTTATTATTATTTACTCATAGATAATCCCTCCCCATACCAAAAAAGAGTCTCCAAGAGAACAAAGGCATGGATTATTCTGGAGAAAACAAATGAACAAAATCTACCCTTTTTCAGAACATAAGAAACCCTACGCTTATACAACTTCATGGCCAAGGAAACTCATGCTTCCAAAGAGTTCTCAGTTGAGCACATGAGCAAACAAACACCATCATACACATGAAAAAGAACAGATGATTACACAAAAACCTGTATGTTTTAATCCCAGACACTTTGGCAATGATACAGAACAAGTTCTTTCAATTTATTGAAGCCAAGGTCATGAACCAACCGTGGCTAAAATCAAATGCTAAGTTTCATACCATTTTCTTTCCCAGGGTAAATACTTCTCTGGCTTTATAGCATTTTAGGATTATTGCTTGATCTCCACTATGTACAACAGTGACTAACAGAGAGCAGGAACTCAAGAAAAATTTGAATAGATGTGAGTACTTGATAATGTGCATAAGGAATGTCTATGGACTAAATGAATGAGGTTTGTAAAATGAAAGTAAACAAAATGGTTTTATTGAGGGGAACCAGGGATTATATACATTCCTTAGACTAGAACATAATTAGGGAATCTACCCAAAGATTTCCCAGACTCTCTCCAAAACTGGTTTTGGGGACCAAAACAACAGATTTACTACATAGAATCTGCTGGGAAACTCCTGTAAAGAAATCTGTCTTTATTGTAGAAAGCCAGGTCACCTTAACAAGGATTGTAGAAAACTTAATAAGATTTAAAAAGAGAAAAAGAGCATAGGGTTGCTCTGAAGGAGTTTCTTCTTTTCCTCACTGATAGTTTGAGAGGTTGGGATTATTATAAAAGGGAAAGCTAAAAAGGCTTTTGGCAACATGAAAGGTAGGGCAACAAGTCATTAGTCCAAATACTGAAGACAAGAATTGTAATATGAGTTCTCTGAGGCAATTGAGGTAACTAGGCCCCCCTTGTACAGACTGACACAGTGGGGGGGCATCTCAGTAAGGCTGTCAAGGACAGAGGTCATTAAGTGAGGGGTTTCTCACTTGAGTGGGCCATATTTATTGGTGCACCAGGTTCCTGGAAGTAGGGCTATCAGGGCCTGCTGTTGGGGCACTAGGTGCCTGCAGGCGGGGAACTAGGTGCTTGCAGGATGGCCCAAAACAGCCCAGAAACTAGTAGTCATGCCTCTAACTCTCGGCTCAGAATTTATGTCTCTCTGTAGATGGGGAACCAGTCTGCAGTTCCATGAGACACTGTTTTAGGATGCATACTTACCAACTGGGAGAAATTGACCCTGAGTCCCTCAAGCTTCTTTTGCAGCTCTGCTTAGTCCCAATATAAAGTGGACAATGGAGAGGTTTGGCCAGTCAATAGCACCCTAATTTTAGTCTCTTGCAGCCACTACTGTTTTTCCATTCCCAACGGAAGCAGTCAGAGGATAAGGCCTCCCGAGATCACTGTGTCTTTTTCATACATCCAAGCCTCTACGGCTCTCAGGAATGACCCGGAGCTATGTAATTGTCACAGAGCCTGAAAGAAAAAATATATCCAGATGGGAATAAAAACTTCTCCAAAAATAGGTAAATGAATTTGTCAGTCCTTTGTCAATGTTTGGGTGTCAAGATAATCTTTGAGGTATTAAAAACAACTGTCTTTGTTTTACAAATAAAGTCCTCACAGGGCCAGAGATATAGTTCCAGAAACAGTTCAAAGCCCCACTCTGGGATCTGCAGAGTCTGAACAAACCTCCCGGGGCCCTATACAGTGGGCCTAAATGTACCACCCATGGGTCAAGCTCCAAGGGACTGCCCCCCACCCACCCACCAGGTCATCTTAAACCCTCTTATATGTCTTGGTATCTCCCTAGCTGTCTAATATAACCACGAGGACTTGTAGTGCTAGGTAACCAACCTTATATGTGTGTGTCCCCAGATGAGCCAATTATTTAATTATTGTTGAGTTGGAATTCTCTGGGGGCTTCTACATGTCATAAGAGATGCCTTTGGACATCTCCACATAGATCTTAGTCACCTAAGAATACCTGAGATTCAAGCTAGAGGGAGGAAGTGCCCCTTATCTTTGGAGCCAAACAAGTTTAGGTTCTCATTTATGCAACAAAAGGTTTTGTTCCAAGTGAACAGAAAGCAATTCCAAGTGAAAAGCCAAAGTTAAAAACTAGCCATCAATTTTTTTCCTCTTGTCCTTAGTTATCTTGATCCTTATCTTTAGCCTGGGTTCTCTCAACCCTTAACATTTAGCTCCACCTCAAAGACTTTGAAAAACAGCTCAATGAAAGTCAGTCTCTTATCTTAAAACAGATGGTCCAAAATTCTCAGAAACTCACCCAAGTCCACTCGATACAAAGCAAGGAGCCAGTGGGGCCCAATGGGCAACCTGCTGGTACATAGCCTGGGTCTGGGTCTGCAAGGTGGTCCTGGGTAGGCTTCTCTGGAATCCTGCTGTATCATGTCATAATAATACAATCCTGGGTTTCAGCACCATAAAGTTGGTGGCAGCAAACATGTAAACAGCACTAGGTATTAAACTAGTGGGGTCAGACTGGACCTTGGTTTAGCAACCCCGGTACCTGAGTTCTGGCTAAGAAAGAATTCAGAACCAAGACTCAAGATATAAGAGAAAGTTTATTTATAAAGCCACAAAAGTAGAAAAAAAATTGACTTTAGGAGGCAACTTGCAGAGACAAAATGTAGGACCCTTGGAGCTGAGAAGAAAAGGAGAGGCAAGGAAAACACGTCTGGAAGAAGAGGAGACCTGGGGAAGGAAAGGGAAAGCACAGAATGTGCTCTGGAAAAGAGAGCACCTGAAACGGATTTCTAAAAACAAGCCCAATGGAGGGAGGGTGAGGAGGGGACGAGGCTGAGATAGGTCTGGGTAAAGCTTTGCCAGTCTGGAGGGGCTCAGTCTGGGCAGACTGAATCGTATGTGTGGGAAGTAGTGCATTAAGGTAGAAATGTGGGCTGTGCCAAGATTGCATTAAAATTTGAGGCATTAAGACTTTTACTTCTACAGAGTTTTAACCCTGGTTCTATGTGAAGGATTGCGAGTTATATTTGGCCAATTCAGCTTTGGATTTCAGGTCCTGGTCTCCACTGGCTTCCAAGGGGCAGGGCTGATGAGAGAGCTGCAGCATTGTCCCCTGGGCTCTCAGAGAGGTCCCATGAGAATAATGGGTATGGTGAGTGAATACTTGGCATGTTAGTTTTTCTGGTTTGATCAAAGTGGGAGTTAGTACTATCTGGTAAAGTAAGCAACCTGGAAAAGTTGAAAAATCATGGGTGGCATTATTTACATAGGACTAGACTGGAGTCTCAGCTTTGTCAGCAGCGTAAATTTGGCAAAGTAACTGAGACTTGCAGCAATTCTCCTTTCTCATTTGTAAAATGGGGTTGATACTCTCTACTTTTCCAGGTATTGGTGAGCATTGAATAAAAAAACATGAGTAGGCTTTCATCATCTTGGAGGGGAATCAAGGTTCATTTCTTTCCTGTGTATTTATAAGTTGTGTCTCATAATTTTGAAAAATGGTCCATCTTACTCTTTCAAGAGTCAACAGATATGTATTGAGCATCTGTTATGTATAGGCTGTGGGGTCAGGGTATGCTGGGAATATTATGTGAAAAGATAGACAATCACTGGCCTCACAGAATTTATGGATCAGAATACATTCTGATCCAGAATTTTATTATTCAAACCATTGGGCGATGGTGCAGATTCAACTCCTGCGTAACTCAGTTCATGTTTTATCAGGGCACTTCTATTCAGTGCTAATTTGCAATATAATCTGACTTCTAACGAAAGGGCTTCTCTTTAGTGGAAATGTGTATATTTCTAGAGTATTGAGGAGAGTTAGCTCTCCATCTGTTACCTCTTCTTAGTGCCATTATCATTTTAATCTTTATAGTAAGCTGTTATAATGAAATGAAAATATTAATAATGGTTATTTTAATCAGATGAAAAACTTAGTTTTCACACAGTTTTCTTTCTTAAGAATAACACACTGCCTTGTAACACATGAAACGTTGTCAGGTTTGTGAATTAGAGTCTCCTAAACAAAAGAATGAGAAACCACATCTATCTGCCTTTGAATACTGTGAGAAGGAATTAAAAGGGTTTTTTCCCCCCATATAAACTTGATTCCCAGGTACAATGATAAAGAAAATTACATACAAAGAACTATTCTAGTCACTTCATATTATTTTATTGTGAAGGCAGAAGACAATGTATGCCTCAAGATGAATTCAATATCTTTATATATTCAAACTATAAAGAAATTGAAAGACAAATACATATTCCCAGGCAAAGTGATCACTGAAGCAGTATATTACAAGAGGATGCCAGATCTCTCAGAATATACATTATGATATGGACCACGTCATGGTGTTACACAAAACACTTATTCAGCATAAACTGCCCTTTCAGAAGCTGCCACTGCCTTCCCCCTCTTTCCACTTGCCCTGCTCCCTTCCTCCCTTGGAAAGATGCATGCTTGTTCCATTTGCTTTCGGCACCAGCGTTGTCATGGAAACTCGCCTCCTTCTCTTCCCCCTCCCCAGTTACCAAGTACAGCTTCTGGACTCAGTGCCAAGACCTCCTCTGTACAACCTCAATATTCTTTCAATATTTAGACAAATCTGGTGGAAAATGTTGTTTACATTTTTTTACACAGTGCTATAGCTGCATGTTTGTGCAATCCATTTTCCATGAATCTACCGGTGCTCTAAAAAGAGATCCTTCTCCCCTTTTTCCACTATAGCTTAAAAATATATATATATATAGTATTATTTGGTCTGATTTTTAATAGAGCATGAAAGATAACTCAAGATTATAGAGATTCCATCCTTATAATCAGTTTCATTAAATCTTTAATTTAATACAATGTGTATATTATTTTGGTGGTTTTGGAGGTGATTTATGGGTTTTCTTTTTGTTTGTTTGTTTTTTACAAGGACAGAGTGAGAGTTAGAGAGAAGTATAGACAGGGACAGACAGACAGGTACAGAGAGAGATGAGAAGCATCAATCATCAGTTTTTCCTTGCGAGACCTTAGTTGTTCATTGATTGCTTTCTCATATGTGCTTTGACCACAGGCCTTCAGCAGACCGAGTAACCCCTTGCTTGAGCCTGCGACCTTGGGTCCAAGCTGGTGAGCTTTTGCTCAAACCAGATGAGCCCACGCTCAAGCTGACGACCTCGGGGTCTCGAACCTGGGTCCTCTGCATCCCACTTTGATGCTCTATCCACTGCGCCACTGCCTGGTCAGGCTGTTTTGCAGTCATTGTACCATTAGTGCCCACTTAAAAAATTCTAAAGTTATTTAAATTGGCTCTCATATTTCAAAAGTGCATTAAAGTACATCTGTGTATTTATGTTATTTTAGCCACCATACTTCAAATGTTTAAATAATATATTGTCATTCCCAATTATTTGAATTTAGAGTTAGATGGCTTAGGTAGCACATTTTATGCCAACTTGTAAAGCATTGTGTATGATTTAATCAGTCATTCTAGCACTATGCTGGCATAAAAGTGTGGTTGGTGTGAAATGACTTTTTGTCCCTTACCCCATATTTAAAATATCAATTTTGCTTACAAATTTCTAAAACGTGAAAGAAGTATGCTCAGTAAAATATTTATTAAGTTCACAGTTTTATTGTAAATAAATCGCATAAGCCGTACTGGCTGTCCCACCATGCTGCCACTGCCATTTTTATTTCATTATAAACATTTATATTTAAACAATTTTAAAGATAGGTCTTCTATTTGGAAAAATATTCCTCTGATAAACAGAAGAGGGAGCAATATTTCCTTCTTTCTGACAGAACACGGTGCTGTTTTTTAAATTCCTATTTTACTTTTTTTCTAAATGTAAACCTCCTCTATCATAATCTCTGCTGTTGGTTTTCTTTTCCTTTTTTTCTATTTTTTTATAGGGGCAGGGTGTCTAGTGGTGGTGGGAGTAGGACCACCCATTTTGATCAGGGGAACAAAGGTTAAATTCTTTCTGGTTTGCTACTTTCTCTTAGGATATAGTTAAATATTAGAAATCTTTGTCTTCTACTGTATATTTTTACTTGCAACAATACTTAAAAAAAAAACCCAAACAAACAAACAAAAAAAACTACTGCACCACTTTGCAAAGAAGCCCTGGCATTGTGTAGTGCACTGGAGTGAATGTGTGCATTCTCCAGGGCCTGCCCTGTGAGAGACTGTCTTCCTGTTGTTCTCACTCTGAACTGAGTCGGAGCTGTGCACATCTGAATAACAGAGCCTTTTCTGCCTGGTGCAATCCTGGATTGTTACAGTCTAGAGGCCAGCCATGCTGTCACCGGCACAAATTGATTTAACCATCAATTGCTGTGGTCATTAAAGCTGCTAAAAGTCTTCGCCAAACTGATGAATTGCAGCTGAATGTGAAATGAGTTTCTAAGTCCAGTTTCCCACCATCTCATATCAAAGGCTATTGTATCCCTGCAAAGTAAAGGGTCGGAGGTTCAGGCTGGAGTTCAACAATGGGCTCTGTCAAAAAATAGAGCTCCATTCACTCTGGCACTCCCAATTACAGTTTGCTTTCCATACCTTATTGTATAAAATTTGCATCCAACTAATACATTGAATTATTGGCATACTTTGGGTGTCAAAAGAGTCATTGAATGGTTTTTCCTTAAAATACATGGAATTCTAAGCATCTGGTGGTTACTGGGTCATGACAATAAAATGATTCCTTGGTTTTTCACGGCTTGCAAAAGAACTCATTTTTCTCTTAGCTCGGATTTAGCACTTCTCCTAAATATTATGTACAACTACTTCTACCTTCACAGCCATGAAGCCATTTCTAATTTTATTTTTTTATTTTTATTTTTTTAGAGAAGCTATAAAGGAAGAATGGTACTACTCCTGCCTAATAATAATGTAATTAAAAATTTTAAATTGTTTACTATAATCTTTTTGGGACCAAAATAACTAGGCAAAACTGGAATTATAACTTGATGTTTGTTTTTTGTTTGTTTGTTTGGTTTTTACCTGAAGAAAAATGGGGAATAAATAACAGTGACACAATATTAAAATGATGTTTAGGTATATAGATTTTAATGCCCAGCAAATTTTGTTAGTTCTTTTTGGGAAAAACAAAAAAATTTGGTTAGATTCTAGGTTTTCATGGTTAAACCAATCAAAGAGCTGTGAATTACTTGTACAGTGAATGTGACTACCTTGCTACTAATGATTACTTTTTTTAGCCAGTAACTGGATCTGTAGAGATGAACCATCATAGAGAATTAAATTCTTCAAGCTCTGGTATTGCAATAGTAGTAGAGAATTTCAGAAGATTTCAAGTTTTGTAGCAATATTACTATGCTCCTATTGATGATAGATTCTTCTTTTTCTTAACAGATAATCATCTAAACAGTATTAACATTTTAGTTAACTATGCCAATAATTTTATTTATGCATGCATTGCACATAAAATTTGCACAAATTCACTTTTTTTTAATGTTTAGGTTATATTTAAGGGCAGTCTAAAATGTTGTTAACTCTAGGTTTTTGTTGCCTGTTCTTTCTCCTTTCTTCTCAAACTTTCTAATAGTGCAATTTTAGCATGTAATATTTTCCAAGATATGTAGAAGAAGCTCTGTAGGAGAAACATGACTTTAGGATCAAAGGAAGAGAGCTCCTGCAACCTTACATACTCGTTATTTTCTTTCACTAGTTCATCTTGTCACAAAGAATCAATAAGGCTGAGAAGAATAGTTGTGGAAAACAAAATAAATCTGACTTAACATTGTGTTGGGAGTTACAAGAACTCAAAGTATAAGAGAAAATAAGCTAAGCCAGTAGCAAACACAATGCCATAGAGAAGAGAGTAACAAAGAAAGTTTTGCTTCAAGATTCTGTGCATAGGTCAGAGGTTCAGGCCATTCAGATATATTAATAATGAGCTGGCCGACAGATCCAGGTTTGTGTTTCCCTACACTCTATTTACCATAGACTTTGAGTCTCCAGTAACTGCATGTGGAAATCCATCAGTAAGAACTGTTACATTTTGCCCAAGGTTCTAAACCACCCTTGAAGAAGGTCATTGGATTCTTGTCTTTAAAAGATCTATTGTTCAAAACAAGAAAAAAGCTAAGCATGCTTGGCAAAAAAAAAAAAGAGAGAGAGAGAGAGAAAGAAAGAAAAAAAGAAATGAACTATTAAATAGCTTAAGCATTGTAAACCAAATAAATATCTACGTTTTTTTGACCTGAAGAACTATAATACATTTTAAATGAAATTTCATATGGAAATCAATTCTTTTTATAACCTCATTCATAGAACAGCATTAGAAATATTATATTTATTTGTGAGATCAATGTAAGATAGTATAATCTCTCAAAATCTTTTAAAGATAATTTGTTTCTGGTTATTTATTATGGCCAACAGTTTATAACTGTTTTTTAACATTAATGTGGTAGCAAAATTTCTACATTTATCATGATTATTAATTTATATTCTGATTTACTTAAAAGCTTTTAAGCCAGGTTGATATGAGAAAGTCCTACTTTAGTGTTTTATAAATACCTTCAGATTGCTTAGTACCTCTAAAAACTTACATTGAAATGTATGTGTTTATTAAAAATACTCACTGGGGTAGTATAGCACAAGAGCTTTATAAAGCCTAAAATGAGCTTAATTTAACTTAAATTTTAAAATAATATTTTACTTGAATATACACTTTAGAACAATTTGGACTTAAGTGAGATTTTTATTATTATTTCTTTTCACAGAAGGAAGAGTAGCAAGCTTGTCTACTTTTTTTTGTGAGTACTTATATGTAATGCATGTAATAGACACCTGATATTTATGAGTTGAATGAATAAATACTGTCTCACAATGCCACTACATGATAAACAGGAAAAAGATTTTAAGGCCATTTTACAGATGGGGAACTTGAGAGCCAAAATTTTGGTAACATTCTAATATCACTAAATTTTTCTAACATCACAAAAACTGATTAGAACTTTGGTCTTGCATGGTACTGTCTCATGATTCCATGATAATATCATGCTTATAGCATGATAGATATAATCTTTAATGCTTTGGGGGGGAAAGTGAACTCTTTTCATGACAGAGACATATTTATTCTCAAATTAGATAGCATCGTGTCTCTGTGCTTGGATACATTTTCTCAAAGAACCTGAACCCATAATACTATTTTATGTGTTATTTAATTTAAAATAATGCGGACCAGAAAAGGGACACATACTAAACCTGACATGCTAAGGGGAGGCCTGCATGGTGGACCTTACAAACTCAGAGACTGAAAACAACCTCACAAGATAGTCTGAACATAAAAATTCATAACTGAAAGCAGGTCATGGTGGGTAGTTGCATTCTAGGCCTGTAGCTTCCTTGACAAAGGTAAATCTTCATTTTTGAAATTGTCTGTTGTCTTTGTGCACCTAACATAACACACCTTTGAAACATCAGAGTAATTTTCTTTTACAGATCCTTAGAAGGCACAACTACCAGTACCAAAACACAAGACCACCTTGTTGACTAATTGCCCGCATACCATCTCTATGTACTGTAAAGGCAAACCATCCTCTACCCACCCATGTAAAAGAAGTATGTGTCTCTCTGTTATGCTTTTTATCCAATCTCAGAGATTTCCTCGTTTTGCTTTCTTCCACTTCCCTAATCTACCATCAACAAATTTCATGCAACCCACTTACGTCTCCTTTTTTGATTCTAATGTATAAAATAAGCTGCAAAACTGCCATTCTCTGGAGCATTTTCCAAAAACCATCATTTTTCAAGATCTGTCTATCCAACCACCTATCTATTTATCAACCTACACACAGACAGACACACTTATTTAACTAAAATGAGATTTTACCGTATATGCTCCTTTTAACCTATGTTTGTAATAAGCTCCACCTTATTTTAGTAAATTTCCATTGTATTTGATGACCAGACCATATTCAAACTTTCTCAAATGACCTCACAATGTCTTTTTACATTGCACTTGATTGCTATATTTATTTAATCTCTTTTAATCGAGCACAATTTCTTTTTAATAACATATTTATTATAAAGACCTAGCTAGTTTTCTCGAAAAATGTTTCAGCCTCTGGGTATATCTGATGATATCTCCATTTCCTTTTCCTCCCTCCCTCCCTTATCTCTTCCCTTCATCCCTTCTTTGTCTTTCTTTACTTTTTTCTTTTTTCTTCCCTCCCTCCCTCCCCTCCCTCCCCTCCCTCCCCTCCCTCCCCTCCCTCCTCTCCCCTCCCCTCCCCTCCCTTCCCCTCCCCTCCCCTCCCTCCCTCCCTCCCTCCCTCCCTCCCTTCCTTCCTTCCTTCCTTCCTTCCTTCCTTCCTTCCTTCCTTCCTTCCTTCCTTCCTTTCCTTCTCTTTCATTTCTTCTTTCTTTCTCTTTCCTGTACTCCTCTAACCCCTGGGTAATTTTAGAGAGGAAAGATATTAAGAACCCACAGTCTATATCAGGGGTCCCCAAACTATGGCCCGCGGGCCGCATGCGGCCCCCTGAGGCCATTTATCCAGCCCCCGCTGCACTTCTGGAAGGGGCACCTCTTTCATTGGTGGTCAGTGAGAGGAGCATAGTACCCATTGAAATACTGGTCAGTTTGTTGATTTAAATTCACTTGTTCTTTATTTTAAATATTGTATTTGTTCCCATTTTTTTTTACTTTAAAATAAGATATATACAGTGTGCATAGGGATTTGTTCATAGTTTTTTTTATAGTCCAGCCCTCCAACGGTCTGAGGGACAGTGAACTGGCCCCCTGTGTAAAAAGTTTGGGGACCCCTGGTCTATATACTAGATCTGAAATATTTGAATATTGAAACACTAAACTGCTTTCCTTAAAAACATGCTGAACTTAAAAATAATGAACTATTGATACATGCTATAACCTTTATGAATGTTGAAAACATCCTGCTAATTGAAAGATGTCAGTCAAAAAAGGTCACATATTGAATGATTCCATTGATATGAACTTTCTAGTATAGACAGACCATAGAAACATAAAGCAGGTTAGCTAAAATTTTTTAAATGGTAGATTAGTGGTTGCCAGGGGCTGTGGGGGTGAGGGGGACAGGTTGGCATCAGGAGGAAAGTGAAAATGACTCTAATGAGTTTCTCTGTGAGGCTATGAAATATTCTAAAGCTAGATAGTGGCTATGGTTTAATTTATTCAATTTTTTGAATGAACAAAAAGCATTGAATCAAAGACTTTAAATGAATTAATAGTATGCTATGTAAATATCTCAATAAAGCAGTTATATAAAATAAAATAAAATAAAATAAAATAAAATAAAATAAAGGTTTAAAATTGAGGATTGAAAATAAAAGAATCTGCTGGCCTTCATTTCAGCTTTTCTCAGCAATTCAGAATTGAAGCTATTAACATCTGGTATTGTACTTGGTGTTAGTACTGGGATATTAATTTGGACAATTGGTCTCCACACTTACTGGATTAAAAGAGTTTTCACATTTTCTCCTCTACTAAAATTTTTCAACACATCTTTTCTCACCTTCCAGTTTGCCTACTTTTACAGCCACTTGCTTTTATTCTCTTAGAGCAGTAGTTCCCAACCCCCATGCTGTGGACCGGTACCGGTCTGTGGGCCATTTGGTACCGGTCTGCAGATAAAGAATAAATAACTTACATTATTTTTGTTTTATTTATATTTAAGTCTGAACAATGTTTTATTTTTTAAAAATGACCAGATTCCCTCTGTTTACATCCATCTAAGACTCACTCTTGATGCTTGTCTCGTAAGTTCGACAATTATATTTAAAAATACCACAGTTTTTACGCCGGTCGCATAATTTTATTTTGTGCATTTATCCGTCCCACCCTAAAGGCTGGTCCGTGAAAATATTTTCTGACATTAAACTGGTCAGTGGCCCATAAAAGGTTGGGGACCACTGTCTTAGAGGATGGGTACGATTGTAAGAATTGTATGTAAAATAGGAGTTCATTGGTTCTGTGTAGATGTCATTAATTATCTCTAGAGTAAAATATAGTGCTTTACTTTTTTTTAATTGATTTTAATTTATTAAAATTGTTTTTACATAGATTCAAGTGTCCCACTGAATACATCCCCCCACCCCATATTCCCTTCAACACCGCCCTTGCCCCCCTCCGCCAAATACCTCCCCCTCCCCTCCAGGATTTGCTTTCCTGCTCTCTATAATGCTGTGTTATGTATATATAATTTCACTAATCTCTTTCCCTTCTCTGATCCCATTCTCTCATCCCCTTTCCCTCTGTCTACTTTCCCTCTGGTCCCTTTGATCCCATCTCTACCTCTATTCCATTCCTCAGTTCACATTGTTCATTAGATTCCTCAAATGCGTGAGGTCATATGATATTTTTCTTTCTCTGCCTGGGTTATTTCATTTCACATAATAGTTTCCAGATCAATCCATGTTGTCACAAAAGGTAAGATTTCTTTCTTTTTTGTGGTCCCTTAGTATTCCATTGTGTATATGTACCACTGCTTTTAATCCACTCCGCCACTGATGGACACTTGGGCTGTTTCCAGACCTTGGCTATTGTAAACAATGCTGCCATAAACATAGTGGTGCATTTTTTCTTTTGAATCAGTGATTTAGTATTCTTAGGATATATTCTTAAAAGTGGGATGGCTGAGTCAAAAGGCAGTTCCATTTTCAATTTTTTTGAAAAATCTCCATACTGTTTTTCACAGTGGCTGCACCAGTCTGTATTCCCACCAACAGTGCAGGAGGGTTCCCTTTTCTCCACACCCTCGCCAGCACTTACTCTGTGTTGTTTTGTTCATGAGCACCATTCAGACTGGGGTGAGGTGGTATCACATTGTGGTTTTAATTTGCATTTCTCTAATGATTAGTGATGTTGAACATTTTTTTATCTGCCTATTGGCCATCTATATGTCCTCTTTGGAGAAGTGTCTATTCATTTCTTTTGCCCATTTTTTGATTGTTTATTTTCCTGGTGTTGAGTTTTACCAGTTCTTTATAAATTTTGGATATTAATCCCATATCAGACCTATTGTTGAATATGTTCTCCCATTGTGTAGTTTGTCTTTTTATTTTATTCAGATTGTTTTTAGCTGTGAAAAAGCTTTTTAGTTTGATATAGTCCCATTTGTTTATCTTGTCTTTTATTTCACTTGCCCGTGGAGATAAATCGGCAAATATATTGCTGCAAGAGATGTCAGAGAGCTTACTGCCTATGTTTTTTTTTAAGATGCTTATGGTTTCCTGACTTACATTTCAGTCTTTTATCCATTGTGAGTTTATTTTTCTAAATGGTATAAGTTGGTGGTCTAGTTTCATTTTTTTGCAGGTAGCTGTCCAATTTTCCCAACACCATTTGTTAAAGAGAATGTCTTTACTTCATTGTATGCTCTTAGCTCCTTTGTCAAATATCAATTGTCCATAAAGGTGTGGGTTTATTTCTGGGTTCTCTGTTCTGTACTATTGATCTATATGCCTATTCTTATGCCAGCACCAAGCTGTTTTGAGTATAATGGCTTTGTAGTATAACTTGATATCAGGAAGTATGATACCTCTCACTTTATTCTTCTTCTTCAAAATTGCCGAGGCTATTTGTGGTTTTTTTTTTGGTTCCATATAAATTTTTGGAATATTTGTTCTATATCTTTGAAGTATGTCATTGGTATTTTAATAGGAATTGAATTGAATTTATAAATTGCTTTGGGTAATATAGACATTTTAATGATGTTTATTCTTCCTATTTGTGAACACAGTATATGCTTCCATTTTTTGTATCTTTTTTTATTTCTTTTATCAATATTTTATAATTTTCCGAGTACAAGTCTTTAACCTCTTTGGTTAAATTTACTCCTAGGTACTTTATTTATTTATTTTTTTGTTGCAATAGTGAAGGGGATTGTTTTCTTAATTTCTCTTTCAGACAGTTCATTGTTGGTGTATAAAAATGCCTCTGATTTTTGAATATTGATTTTATATCCTGCCATCATGCTGAATTCATTTATCAGGTCCAGTAGTTTTTTGACTGAGACTTTAGACTTTAGGGTTTTCTATATACAATATCATTTTATCTGCAAATAATGACAGTTTTACTTCTTCTTTCCCAATTTGGATGCCTTTTATTTATTCTTCTTGTTTGATTGCTGTGGCTAGGACTTTCAGGACTATGTTGAGTAAGAGTGGTGAAAGGCGGCACCCTTGCCTTGTTCCTGATCTTAAGGGTATTGCTTTTAATTTTTGCCCATTGAGTATGATGTTGGCTGTGGGTTTGTCGTAGATGGACTTTATCATGTTGAGGTATGTTCCCTGTATTTCCACTTTGCTGAGACTTTTGATCATGAATGGGTGTTGGATTTTTACAAATGCTTTTTCTGCATCTATTGAAATTATCATGTAGTTTTTCTCCTTCCTTTTGTTTATGTGATGAATCACATTGATTGATTTGCGAATATTGTACCAGCCTTGCCTTCCCAGAATAAATCCCACTTGATCATGGTGTATGATTTTTTTCATATATTGCTGTATCTGGTTTGCTAATATTTTGTTGAGAAGTTTAGCATCTAAATTCATCAGGGATATTGGCATATAAGTTTCTTTCTTTGTATTGCCCTTGCCCGGTTTTGGAATGAGAATTATGCTCGCCTCATAAAAGGAGCTTGGAAGTTTTCCCTCCTCTTGAATTTGTTGAAATAGCTTGAGAAGGATAGGAGTTGTTCTTCTTTGAATATTTGGTAAAATTTGCCTGTGAAGCCATCTGGCCCAGGGCTTTCGTTTGTTGGGAATTTTTTTGATAACTGTTTCAGTTTCATTTGCTGTAATCAGTCTGTTTAGGTTTTCTGATTTTTCAAGATTGAGTTTTGAAAAATTATATGTTTCAAGGAGTTAGTCCATTTCACCTAGGTTGTCTAATTTTTTGGCATACAGGTCTTCATAGTATTTTCTTAAGATTCTTTGTATTTCTGCCTTGTCAGTTGTTACTTCTTCACTTTTATTTCTAATTTTATTTATTTGAGTCTTCTCTCTTTTTCTCTTTGTGAGTCTGGTTAAAGGTTCATCAATCTTGTTTACCTTTTCAAAGAACCAGCTCTTGTTTTCATTGACCTTCTGTATTGAGTATTTGTTGGGGTTTTTTTGGCCACTATGTCATTTATTTCCTCTCTTTATTATTTCCTTCCTTCTACTTACTTCAGGCTTTACTTGCTGTTCTTTTTCTAGTTCTTTTAGATGCAGGGTTAAGTTGTTTATTTGAGCTTTTTATTGCTTCTTAAGGTCTGCCTATAATGCTATGAATTTCCACTCAGGAATGCTTTTGCTGTGTCCCATAAATTTTGAGTTGTTGTATGTTCATTTTTATTTTTTTCAAGAAAAGTTTTGATTTCTTCCTTGATCTCATTTTTAACTTATTTGTTATTTAATAAAATGCTATTTAGTCTCTAAGTGTTTGAATGTTTTTCAGTTTTTCTATTGTAGTTGATTTCTAGTTTCATACCCTTGTGATCAGAGAAGATACTTGATATAATTTCAATCTACTTAAATTTATTGAGACTCATTTTGTGCCCTACCATGTGGTCTATCCTAGAGAATATACCATAAGCACTGGAAAAGAATGTATATTCTGCTGTTTTAGGGTAAAAGGTTATCAAGATATCTTAAATGCAGTTGATCTAGTGTGTTTTTTAAGTCTGCTGTTTCTTTGTTAATTTTCTTTCTTGAGAATCTATCCAGTGATGTTAGTCGGGTATTAAAATTTCCTACTTTTATAGTGTTGCTGTTTATCTTGCCCTTTATGTCCATCAAAATCTGCTTTATATATTTAGGTGCTCCTATATTAGGTGCATAGATATTTATAATGATTATATCTTCCTGTTGGATTGCTCCCTTTATCATTATGTAGTGACCTTCTTTATCCCTTACTGTAGCCTTTGTTTTAAAGTCGATTTTGTCAGATATAAGTATTGCTATGCCAGCTATTTTTAAATTTCCATTTGCATGAAATATTTTTTTCCATCCCTTTACTTTCAATCTATGTGTATCTTTTGTTTTGAGCTTGGTCTCTTGTAGACAGCATATGTATGCATTCTATTTTCCTAACCATGCAGCTACCTTATGTTTTTTGATTGGAGCATTTAATCCATTTATATTTAAGATTATAGATATGTAGTTGTTTATAGCCATTTTATTTTTTAAATCTACATTCCTCTTTTACTAGATTTTTTCTCCCTTTGTTCAGTTTACAACAGACCATTAATATTTCTTGAAGCACTGGTTTGGTTGTAATGAATTCTTTGAGGGTTTTTTTTTGGTCTGGGAAGCTTTTTATTTCTCTTTCAATTTTAAATGATAGCCTTGCTGGATAAAGAAGTCTTGGTTGTAGGCTCTTGTTCTGCATTACTTTGAATATTTCTTGCCATTCCCTTCTGGCCTCAAGTGTTTCTGTTGACAAGTTAGATGTCATTCTTATGGGTGCTCTTTTGTAGCTAGACTCTTTTGTAGACTGCTTTTCTATTGCAGCTTTTAGTATTCTTTCTTTATCTCTTAGCTTTGGTTTTTTTATGATGTGTCTTGGTGTAGGTTTTGTTTTCTGCTTTAATGGGATTCTCTGTGCTTCTTGAACTTGTGTGACTTTTTCCTGCATTAATTTAGGAAAGTTTTCATCTATGATTTCTTTAAACAGGTTTTCTATCCCTTGTTCTTTCTCTTCTCCTTCAGGAATCCGTGTTATGTGGATGTCGTTTCTCTTCATGTTGTCACAAGCTCTCTTAGAGTTTCCTCAGACTTTTTCATTCTCTTTTGTTTCTGCTGTTCTGCTTCCGTGCTTTCACTAATCTTGTTCTCTAAATCATTGATTCAATCCTCTGCTTTATCTAGCCTGCTTTTTAATTTCTTCTAGTATAGCCTTCATTTTTTATATTGTGTTTGTCATTTCTATCTGATTCTTTTTTATGATTTCAATGTCCTTTTTGATGCCTGCTATCTCTTTGTTTAGGAGCTCATTTTGTCCATCTATTGTTGCTCTAAGATTCTCGAGCATCCTAACAATCATTATTCTAAACTCTGCATCTGGTATTTTTGTTAGTTTGATCTCATTCATTTCTTTTTCTGGAGATTTCTCATGTTGATTCATTTGAATTGCATTTCTGTCTTCCCATTTTGTCTCTGTATAGTTCTTCCCTTGGATGTGTTGTTTGTGTAGCTAGCTGAGTATAAGGTTGGTGTTGTCTGCCTGCATCTTTCAGTTGTGTTGTTTCTAGATCTTCTTGGGTTGGCTTCAGCTGTTTGTAATCCACTTTGGGCTACTTGTCTGCTGCTACTGCTCTTTTTGCTGTTTGTGACAGTGTTTTCTGTGTCTTAGCTGAGTCAGGTGTGAGGAGCCTTTCCTTAAGATACCACTCTAACTAGGGCTGTTTGGTTCTGAGCTGATGCTCTCCATATCTGGCTGCTAGATGTATCAGCCCTGGACTGCCCTGGCCGCAACCTGGCACAGGCCAGTGGGGGTCACTGCCTTCTACTGGCCCTTAGCAACCTTCTTGGAGCTATAGGTGATCCAGAATTTGTGGCTGCCTCAGCTGGGCCCTGATGCCGTTTTGAATATCAACTGCACTCCTAGGCTGACTTTTATCTACTCTTTCCCAGTGTGTGTGGCATCTCCACTCCTGAAGTGTGGTCTTTCTGTTGGCCCCCACTTCCTCCACCTCCTTGGGCACCTGGGAACCATCAGGATTGCGGGCCACAGCTCAGGCTGCTCCACGGCCATGGGGTACTCCTCGCCTCTCTGGGCTCTGCCCCCTGTGGGAGTGAGGGACACCTCTTTGGGTTCTGCACCTCACTTTCACTGCATGGGCCACACGGTTTTGTCCTCTAAGATGTTAGGGCTGCCTTTAGGGGCTCTGTCCCCACTGCTTTCACGTGGGCTGCCTCACTGGGATCCCCTCCCCATCTGCCATGTGTGCCAAGAACCATGGTCACTGCTGCAACCGGGCCCTCCCGTCCTTCAGAGGGTACTCAACAGGTTGGGAGGGCTGTGTAGCCCAGACCTCAGTATTCAATACCTTTGTCCCTGATGTGCCCCCTGCTTCTAAGTGTCTTCTGCACTGACTGGAGCAGGAGACCCTCTGGTGGGTGGGGTTATTACTTCCCTTTGCTGGCTTGGTTCTCCCAGGAAGAATGGTCACTTTAGGTTTGGGGAGTGACCCAGCACAGGGGTCAGGGTTGCTGTTTCCCAGTCTTTCCCTGTGCCCCCGAGACTACACTCTCCTCTCACAACTCTAGTCCTCTCGGCACTCCCTGCTCCTGGAGTCCCGGGTAAGTGGCTGTGAACAAGGTTTTCTGCGTGTTTCTTTGAAGACGGAGCCTGGGTCTGAGAGTTCTGTCTCCCTCTAGCAAACAGTAACCTGGCTCTTCTTTCAGCTAAATACTGTCTGTATTCCTCCTCTAGTCTCTGGGGCTCCAGGATGGGGTTCCGGTCCTATGGCTGAGGACCCACAACTCTCTGGGTAACCCACTCCACCATGAGAAAGCCTCCAGGCCACCTCTCACTCCTGGGAGCAGGGCAGCCCTTTCCACATCTCTGCCTTTCCTACCAGCTCAGTGTGGTTCTTTTTGTAATAGTTGGTTTTAGATTCCTCTTAATTTAGTCCAAAATTGGTTTTACAAGATGATTGTTCTTAAGTTAAGTTGTAATCCACTTTGGTTCTGGGAGGTGGGAGTTGTAATGTCTGCCTACTCCATTGCCATTTTCCCCGTAATGCTTTACTTTTTAAAAGTAATAAAGCAGAATAACAAAATCTATTCTGTTTACATTAGTCCTTGGTTGTGTCTAGGCAATGGAAGCCCATCTTGAGATGAGCTTTGAGATTGAATATATTATATGGAGCTTCTCAAATCTCTCTATCCCTGAACCCAGTTGGCAGAAGGCAATTATGGTAAGGAGATAGTTCTCTCTATGGAGAGGTTAGAAAGTCACTCAGTACTCACCAGAAGCATAAAATTTCTTTTAATCTCTTGTTCATATTAAAAAATTAATAGAGCTATTGTAATTTAATCATTCAGTCAATAAATATTTATTTTCATATACTATTCTAGGAACTGTGATAAAAGAGTGTACCAAATAGCCTAAATTTTACCCTTTATGAAGCTTTATTCTATTGGGTTAAAAGAAAATAAACAGATAAAATACATAGTTTGGTGTACAATGAGGAGTAAGTAAATGGAGAAGTCATGGAAGGAAGAGAGACAGTTTAATGGGGAAGAGTGTTACAGTTTAAATAGGAGGTTCAAAGCAGACCTCAGTGAAAAGATAGTATTTAAAGAGCTGAAGGAAGTTAGGAACCAAGACATATTGATGTCTTGGAAAGAGTGTTCCTGGTAGTGGAAGCAGTGAATACAAAGATCTTATGTCAGGAATATGACTAGTAAGGCCAGAGAGTAACAAGGAGATAGGTGTGGCTGGAGCTGCAAGCAGTGGGAAGAATACTAGTGGCAGAGCTCAGAAGGGACTGGTGTCTGGATGGTAAGGGTTATGTAGAAATTTTGTCTTTCTTTCTGAGTAGCTCCCTTGAGGGTTTTGTGCAGAAGAGACTATTATTTAACTGGTTTTAAAAAGAACACTCTAGCCACTATAGAGAAAATCCAAAAAGTAGTGGGCAATGAAGGATATACATCAAAGAATTATGTTGCTATTTTGCTAACCCATGGGTAGCTATTGAATTCACTTTGAAATGATGGACACTTAGACTTGAGTAAGGCATTGGAACAGGTAGTGAGTACTTAATATCTGAATGAATATTGAAGGTTGAATTACATGACTTGTTGATGGGTTAAGATGTATAGTTGGAGAGAAAGAAACAATTTAAGAATTACACTAACATTTTAGTTTTAACAATTAGAATAGTGAAGATGCTATTTATTATAATAAAAAAAATTAAAGAAAGAGCAGATTTATTGGGTGGCAAAGAGAGGTCTACTTTTGGTGCCTGCTAGATATCCAAGTGGAGATGTTGAGAAGCCATTTGTATTCATCTAGAGAATGAGTCATGATGGAGAAAATAAATGGTGCAAGGATACAGCCCAGTGTCAGTTTACCTCTTTTACAACTGGAAGAAAGCAGAGAATTTATATATATTATGCATATTATATATATATATATATATATATATACTATACATATGTATATACAGTTGACCCTTATATACAAGCATATGGTTTAAGAGCACCCACTGTTTGTGCAGTTGAAAATCAGCATATAACTTTGATTGCTACTAGCTTACTGTTTACCAGAAGGCTTACTAATTACATAACAATCAACAAATATTTTGCATGTTATATGTATTATTTACTCTATTAAAATAAAGTAAGCTAGAGAAAAGAAGATGTTATTAGGACAATTATAAAGAAGATACATTTACAGTAATGTATATATTTATTTAAAAAAAACTGCATTTAAGTGGACTTAAGCACAGTTCAAAACCATGTTCAAGAGTCAACTGTACACACACACACACACATATAATATATATGGAGGAAAAGAGAGCTTATAAAAGAATAATTACGTAAGAATTTGTTATAGAAAGATGTGCTATATTTGTTTGTATGGTGTTGAGTGCCCCTGGAGTCACAAATACTACATGTTTGAAAAGCACTTCTCATTAATGGAAATATAGCTTTGGCTCACTGCACTGTATACAATTTCATTCAATATGTACATGATATAATGTAGGTACTGATATTCCAAGTTCACTGATCCCTTTCTGCAACACTGAAATTCAAAAAAGTATTGAACATTGGAATTTTTTTTCCTAACTAATTTGGTAGCAAAATCTGATTTGACTTGAACTAAATTAGTGTCAAGCTGTTTGTAATCTTTATTTATTTAATTTATTGTGAATAATCCTACATTTGTCTTCTGAAATATTCATATGTTTGATGATAGGGAACTGCTTGAGACTCCAGCAGTTTTACTGATTCTATCGATACATACTATATGGTAAATGTGTGCTTATTAACTTTTTTTAAAATTGGAGAAAGTATCAATTTCAGAACACATTAGACCCTGAGAGTTTTTGATAGGGAATTAAAACCTGTACTCACATTCTCTACGAATGAAAAATTATGTTTGAAGACTCAAGTTACCTGCCCAAGGCTATGAGCAGTAAGTACACAGAACCTGGCTCTATGTGAGTCCAGGGAGCATTGAAATTAACTGTGGAATCTGCCCAAACCAGTTACCTTCATTGGAGATAGACTCATGGATACAGCCACTTAAAATTTATTGTACAACCAGGGACCCCAATGCATAGGAAAGAGTAATCCTATGAGAACTCATATAATCTCATCATGGGTATACTTGAAGAATCTGGATACACATCAACATAGAGGTGCATGTCTGTCTGTCTTTGTTGATATATCCTGCCAGCACCTGCTTTCCTCAGAATTATCCAGTTGAATTGCAACATATCCAACATATGAGTTCTTGATCAAAAGGAATTTATTTTTTAAAACCCATTATTTTCTATACCACAATCACTGCTAATAATATTTAACATTGACTGAATGCTCACGGTTTTCCATTGTGGTGATCAGTTAATATGCATTATTTTATTTAATGCTTAAAACAATTGTATGAGGTAGGCAGTATTTATTAAACTTCTTTTATGGATGAGGAAATCAATATTAGAGAAGCTTAGAAAATTAGTCAAGATCAATGGCTAGAAAATGGATAAGACAAGCTTTAGACTTGTGTTGCCAGACTTAAAACAGTCTGTTTATAATCATTAATCACATTGCTTATGCTTATAACTGTTGAGCATCTGCTCAGAAACAATTAAAAATTTGAATAAACTAATGACTATTGAATCAGTTGGATTGGTAATCAAATGTTAACCCTCAGTGATCTTACTCTTCCACCCAAATCTCTAGGCTGTCAATATTTCTATATGGGAATTTTTACCAAGCTAGTAAAGAAAAATTAATAAACCCTATCACAATAAATTGTCTCAAAAATTTTTAACAATGGATAAAGTGCCTCATTTTATGTCACTAGAATAACTTAAAACTAAAATCAGACAGAGATAGGAAAAGATAAGGCACTTGTATATAAATCTCACTTTTGAACAGATACAAAATGCCATGTAAAACTCTTACATAAAAATGTATAAAAAGTGAATCATAAACAACTTGGTTTTAATCTAGAATTGGAAGGAGCATGTAACATCAGAAACCATAATAATATAAAACACAGCATTAAGATAGTAAAACAAACAAAAAAAATCCATAGTATCCTCTCTGAAGATGTTGAGTATAAATACTATTCAGCACTTATTAATGAAAAAAGAAAGAAACTAAGCAAACTGGGACTAAAGACTACCTTGAGCAGATAAAAAATAATCACCTATGAAAAACTTAACTCTAAGATAAAAGTGAGGTGGAGTTGATATAGGGGTGATGAATGATGATGAACAAAGACTGGACTTGGGGGAGTGAACACATAATATGATGCACAGAGATTATGTTGTAGAATTAGGCACTTGAAACCTGTACAATCATATTAAGCAATGTCATTCCAATAATAATAAAATTTTAGAAACACTACTTTTAAAATGAGACACCAAACAATACTTCTATTCAACATTATACAGGTGGGACAAAAGTAGGTTTACAGTTGTTCATCTGAAAAATAATACAATAATTAATAACAACATAAGAATAAACTCTGTTTCATATACTCACAACTATAAACCTATTTTTACACCACCCTGCGCTGAAATTTTTAACTGCGGCAATAGACACAAAATAAATAATAATAGCAGGCCCTGGCTAGTTGGCTCAGTGGTAGAGTGTCAACCTGGCATGTGGAAGTCCCAGGTTTGATTTCCAGTCAGGGCACACAAGAGATGCACCCATCTGCTTCTCCACCCTTCCCACTCTCTTTCTTCTCTATCTCTCTCTTCCCTTCCTGCAGCCAAAGCTTCATTGGAGCAAAGTTGGCCTGGGCACTGAGGATGGCTCTAAGGCCTCTACCTCAGGTACTAGAATGGCTTCAGCCTCAACAGAGCAACTTCCCAGATGGGCAGAGCATTGCCCCCTGTTGGGCATGCCAGGTGGATCCCAGTCGGGTACATAAGGGAGTCTGTCTGACTGCCTCCTTGCTTCTAACCGGGAAAAAAAATAATAATAGCAATAATAATAGCTACTACTTTTTGCAAGCCTACAATGTTTGAACATACCTTTTATACACATTATCTCATTTTTTATCCTTACAATAATCCTGAAAGGTTACTATTATTGCTGCCATAATATAGCTGAGAGAATAAAATTTAGAGTCATAAGACTTGTTTGTGGTTGTCCACCTACAGAGACAAGGCATTGAAGTCTGAGAAGAAAGGAGTTTCTGTATATGGCATACCATCCTGTTGCACCTTAGGAGAGAGATTTTTAGCTATTCAGTATAGTTTTGTGATAGTATCAGGGTCAGAAGCAGTGAAAAGAAGAACTACTCACCCTTTTAGGCTACAACTGTTATTTTACAGTGTTTTCTTACATACTTAAACTTTTCTTTGTTTTTCTCCCTCTCCACAGAGGATATTTTTTGGTGAAAGACAAAAAGAGCCACTTAGTTGTGGGATATTGCAAGTGACAAAGCCCTTTGCAGTTGGAGGCTTAGCAAAAGGCTAAGTTCTCCCCCCATCACCTCCATATTGGCTGAGAAGTTTAGTATTTGCACTCATCCCATCTCTCCACTTCACTTGCTTGTTTAAGTTGCTAGAAGCAATTTATGTGCCCTTCTTCTCACCCTTTGTTTGTTCAGATGTTGGTTGATTTCACTTATGCATGGTGGGGAAATTTCTGTTTACATCTTAAATGGATTCCTGTTTATGCCTTAAGAGAATTCCTGTTTTTGCCTCAGAGTTATGACTTTGTATCGGAGACTTCCTTATTTGCATATGGCTATATAATAAAGCAAACTGGGAACTGTTTTGCTCTGACTTGACATCAGTTTGCAGAGGCCTCCTGATCCCATCCTTTTTCTCTTTAAGTCTATTTTCTTCATTCCTCATCATTCTCCCTCAGGACCTGGAATTACTAGCCACCCTGGTCCCTGGCACTTAATGAGTCATTCGGCAATTGAAAGGTTTTGATAACTGTGAGGAACATGTGTTTTTCTTGTAGATGTCTATCTCTGAAGGAACCGAAGCATATAAAGCCACCTTCAGTGAAACAGAAGAATCAATGGATCTGGTTCTCTATTCCCTCTATGAAGCTTTAAAGGGGAAGAGAATAAGCTAAGGAGATGGTGAGAAGAGAAAAGAGTGGAAAGACTCGGGAAAGAAGGAATTTCATAATGTCCATCTGAAATAGATCTGTAAGGATTGACAGTTGACTCAAAAGGCAGAAGAGAGACATGTTTGCCAGCACCCCAGGGCCCCAAGGGTGTGTGAGAACATCTAAAGGTAAGACTTCCTTTCTCGACATGACCTGTTATTACTTGTGTTGGGCAGATAAAATATATTATGCTCACTTTGTTAAAGATGGCGCTGCCCACGTGGAAGCCCATCGCCCAGGTGATGGTATTGGTTGCCCTTCTTGCTTGGGATGGGCATGATTATATTAATGTGTGCTGGAAGCAGGCTGTGGGCATGCAGGATCCTTGTAGACTGGGGCTTGGTTATGGGACTAAGTTTTTCCAACCCTTTTTGTGGGGTGGTGCACTCTCTTGAGGAATTCCATTATGCCTCAGATAAGTGACTTTGTATCAGAGACTTTCTTTTTTGTATATTGGATTAAAGGTTTTAGTTTCTACACTATAAAGTGGGCGCTTGCTCTCTCTTGGTTCCTGAGATTAGTGTTAGAGGAGAGAGCAGAGAAAGAAGAGCAGAAAAGGGCCATGTGGAAGAGACGAGAGGCAGCCAAGATGGTGGAGTGCTGAAGGAGAAGCCAGTTAGTGCAGAGTTTGTGCAGCAAGAGGGAGATGGAGAACAGAGGTGAATAAGGCTGATGAGCTAGAAACCTTTGATTCTAGGAAACTTGGATAAGTCAGTAGCTTTGTGAGCACTGAATGAGTGGGTTTTGGAGCCCAGTGTGTTTTTACTTGCCTGCCAGGTGCAAGCTAGGATTAAAGCTAATGGCCCACTAGTTCTTGGCTCCATTGTTTCATTACTGTCTGTCCGAATCTAATGCAAGCCTGCATGGGCCAGGCTGCAGTGATGGTGGCCGTGGCTACTGGCTTTACAACCTGTTTGTCCTGATATAGGGTTTACACACTTGGATGAAAATGAGAGTATCCCTTTAGTCTGTTTCTCTGCATTAGCATCATGAATTCAATAAGATTGCAAGTAAAAACAAAGGGAAGTTTTTCCTTTGCATATATTTAAATATGAATGGAAGGAAGAATAAACATAGATGGTTAGAATGACCAAAACGAATTGTTGGTTAGCCTGCAAAGATTGCAGATCAATCACCATAAAAGGAGGTCAACTTTAATTTGGAAATGTTCAAGTAAAAATTGTCTATAGAGCAATTTGACTGACAAAAATAACATACTGATAATGTTTCAAAGGTCTAGTGCCTTAAACATTAGTTCTTAGAGAAGAATCTTAAAGCTGCTAAGGATTAATAGAAATCTCAGTACAACACAGCTTTAACTGTACCTGAAGTTAGGTAAAATTTCAGTGGCTAAAGGTATTACTTTTATTAAACATCTTTTATTTTTTATGTCAGCTGCAATCTCTGGGGTTCCCAGAGCATCTGAACTTCTGCCTAATTGGCTACAAATTTGGAGGTTTTTATTACCCTCTCAACATTTGCTAATTTGTTAAAATGGCTCATAGAACCTAGGAAAGTACTATACAGTACTTACTACAGTTTTATTATAAAGGATACAAAACAGGACCAGCCAAAAGAAGAGATGCATAAAGGGAGGATCCTAAATGTTAAACTTCTGTGTCCTAGGATGCACCACCTTAGAAGGCACATCGATATGTATCACTAACCTGTAAACTCACTTGAGCTCAGATGTTCAGAGATTTTATCGGCGTTTTCTGTATATAGGTATGATTAACTGAATCATTGGCTATGTGATTAAACTCAATTCCCAACACTTCTCATCTTCCCAGAGATCGGCCTGCATCAAAGTTCTGTCTAATCACATCGTTGGTTTTTCTCTCATGCATGACCAACACTCAACCTGAAACCATCTAGGGGTCTACCTTTAGTCATCTCAGTGACATAAACTTGGGGGAGATCCTAGGGGCCACCATGAATGAAAAGATTACCTAAGAAATTCCAAAGGTTTAGAGGTTCTCTCCAGAAACCATGCTCAAAGACAAGCCAAATTTTTTACATAACAATCAGGTTGCATTAGAGAATAAGGTACCAATAAACACTGTCTTCTGAGGTTTCTCAGAAAACTCTTTCCTCATTTCCTAGCCCCTACCCTCACTCACTTCCTCATTAACTTCTTGTTTACAGAGGGATGATCAATTGCTCCTACCTCCTACTTTCTGGCACAGCTTCACGATAGACATAGTGTTGTAAAGTAACCAAACCTTAATTCTGCGGGTTTACATAGAGACACCAAATCCTAATGAATTTTGAAGAGTTTTATTAAAGGAGGAGGTTTATTAAATATGCCAGCTGCATATAGCTTACATGGGGCAATCTGGAAGGCTCAAATCATGTATCAATATATGCAAAATATTTTAGGGGCTGTTTATATACTCTTGATTACACACATGGGTGGGGAGAGCATGACATTATGCTTACAACCTTTGTTTTCACCTATACAAGTTTGGGGAAAAGGATGAAGGGGAATGGGACACAATTCATTAGCAAGTTTACAACATTTGTCTATAGGATTCATAAAGAACATTTCTACACATTAAAACTTACAAGGTAACACAATAGTAAAAATGTCACTCTACATATTAAAAGATATTCCTATATTTTCTAATGTTCATTTGCCATTCCTTCGTTTAGAGATAATTCACGCTTTCAGGAGGGGAGGGGTAGTTTCCATGGCACTAGAGCAGGGGTCGGGAACCTTTTTGGCTGAGAGAGCCATGAACACCACATATTTTAAAATGTAATTCCATGAGAGCCATACAATGACCAGTGTACATTACGCATTATCCAATAAAAATTTGATGTTGTCCCAGAGGACAGCTGTGATTGGCTCCAGCCACCCGCAACCATGAATATGAGCGGTAGGAAATGAATGGATTGTAATACATGAGAATGTTTTATATTTTTAACATTATTATTATTTTTTTATTAAAGATTTGTCTGCGAGCCAGATGCAGCCATCAAAAGAGCCACATCTGGCTTGTGACCATAGGTTCTGGACCCCTGCGCTAAGGTATAAAATGTCTGTAAATGGCCCATCAATATAAGAAAAAGTTTATTTTAATTTTTCTCTTCTAGCACCAGGCTAGCTATTTATCTGCTTCCTTACAGGGAAATACAGGAATTTGAATCTCCTTCCCCTCTTCATTTACAATACAATGCTTTCGGCCAACCTGAGTTGGTGCTAATCTCACAAGTATAGAAATCACATTTACAAAATTTCTCTGCACACCTAGCCCAAATTAATAAAATGTTCTTTAAGCTTCCTAAACTATTAATAGTGATTCTGTAGCCTTTTTGGTACCTTACTACAATAGGGCCTCACCTTCCCTTCGTGAGCTGATGTATATTGAAGTTCCTTCTCCTTCTGGGTCCACACTATTGTCCAAACCAAATTGCCTCCACATTGAGAGAAGGGAAGGAACCAATGGCGGCTCACATGCCTTTTATTCCAAGCAAAGTGGGTTTTCTCTCTCACTTCTCTTCCCTTTCCTCATTGTTGGTCAAATAAGTTTGTAAATATGATGTATATGTTTGCTCGCTTAGGGCAATGCCAGATATAGTGGTCAGTGAGGTTGCTGATTGCCTTCCTGATTGGGAGGGGCCATTGTCTTTCTAGTGTTTACTGGAAGGGAGATTCTGCCCCCACCACAGAGAGGTGCAGGAGGATTTCATTTTTCTCTCCTCCCTGATCCCTTGCCCTCCATGGGCAGAAACCTGCTTTTCCCTTGGCTTTTCTTGTGGTTTGCCTGTCTTGATGATACACTAATAAACAAAATAGCCCACCATCCTCTGACTCTGCTGTTTCTTTATTGTCTGCCCAAATTTAATGAGAACTTGCATGTGAATGGCCACAATGGCTGTGACAGCCCCTAGCCTTGCACTCATCCAGTCCTTGGGGAAAGAAATTCAATGAGTTCTATCCATCTGTCTAGTGAGTCCTTATCAGAAACTGGTCTGTCTGCTAAGTTTTGACCAGCTGTGTACTCTGCCAGTGATCAATGAGCCTCTTGGTGACCCTCTCCCTTTTATCTTGTGTTCTATTAAGGACCACTTTTACTTCACAATCTTTTGCTTATCTTAAAGGAAATGGTTAAGAAAAAGTTCTTTATGGAGTTTGGAGTTTTTGATAGTGTGCTTGTACTGCTGTGTCTCTCCTGTTAACTGACAGTGAAATGTTAGGCATGGCTAGAAGGTTGGGGGCTTTATCTCTTTAAAGAAGCTAGCCAAACTGGGTGTGTTATAACCACTTCAGTTCTAAAGATGACCCACATAGTATCCACTTTTATAAGCCTCACTTGGGCTTTTATTAATAATAAAAAAAAGAACTGAGAATAATTGTACACATGGAGAATTCTTTGGAAATCTAAACTGATGGAAGATTGAATACTATTACTTAATTTTTTTTTCCTAAAAGGCAGTTCATTATAAGAGATATTCTAGTATCTTTCTTAAGTAACTTTGGTAATATATCTCAAAATTTATCATGAAATGTCTTGGGATTCTTTAGTTTTACTATCATTAAAATGAGGGAGGTGATTACATTTAGGGTATTCATTGAGATGTAGTTTATGTCCTTCTCAGTCTGTGTTATGGGATAATCGCTTGATTGCCAACACTTTTCTACATAAGAGGACACGACATCAAAATTCCTGTAGTCCTTCTAAGCTAAACCAGAATCTAGAGTTTTTGTTGTTTGTGGGAGAGCATCTTAGCCTGAAGTCCCGCTGAATTCCCAGGAGCTTGATTTAGAACTGAAACCACCAAGCTTCGCCACAGAACTGTTCTTCCAGTTCGGAGACAATCTAACTCCAGAGGGGAAACCCCGTTTGTCAGTACAGTTTGCCTTTGCAGAGCTAAGCTGCTCAGACTTGTCAGGTACACTAACAGGAGAGTTAATGTCAGTGCTTTTTACCTATTAGTTAAAAAGTGTAAATGAAAGTTAAGATAAGAAATATTGAACAAAGAGATAGCATTTCTAACTAGAGAAAATATGGCAAAACGTTCAATTTTATTTTAATTAGCAATAACCCTAAAAGTCACACACAGGAGAAGGGACCATTTGCTTTTCCACCCCTCCTCCTCCTCCTTCTCTCTCTCTCTCACTCTTTTTCTCTCTCTCTTTGCCTCTTGCAGCTATGGCTCGAATGGTTTGAGCAAGTTGGCCCTGAGCACTGAGGATGGCTCCTCAGGCACTAAAATAGCTTGGCTGTGGAGCAATGGAGCAGTGGCCCCAGATGAGTAGAGCATCATCAGCCCATAGGAGGCTTGCCAGGTGGATCCTGGTCGGGTGCATGTGAGAGTCTGTCTCTCTGCCTCTCACTTAATAATAAACAAAAATTGAAAGCTGAGAACCTCTGGAGAACCCATGGTTGAAGGGTTGCAGGCACGGAAAGCTGAGGCTCTTTCCTCTATGTGTTCCTTGTGTTGAGGCAAGCATGTTATATCTGAAGGAAAGAGACCAAGTGCTATTTAAGAAAAAGCAGAGTCAGCTGACCCATCAGCCAAGTTAACCTTCTGGAAAATAACAGTGCACATATTAGGTAAAGAGCATGTCTTTCCATGTTAAAGGCAGCTTGAGACTAACCAAGGATGACTTTAATACAAGGATAAAGAAGGATTACAAACATATTGCTGGATGATGCAGAATTGCTGCCTAAAAAAGATTATCCTTTGTTATCAGACAAAAATTTTAAAAAAATCAATGTTAATCAGGAGAATGGGAATTAGGTTAGGAGGGAGATAAACAACATGCAACTGAGTTCATAATTATTTGATTTATTTACATCAGTTTATATTTGTTTTTGTTTAAAAGTTTGTAACTGTACTTAGAAACGAAATAGAATTATAACCTGATTAGGGACGAAATTAATACAGACAGACTTTCTAAAAATTCAGAAAATATAGGAAATTGTAAAGAAGGTGGCAAAACTCACATTTAATCTCACCTCTAGGGATAAAAGCTATTAATAGAATATTTATACATAAGTATGTGTGTTTAAACAAGAATAGAGTCATCTTTTATATACTTTTTTGGTAGTTTATTATTTTTACTTCATATATCCTGCACTTTTTGTAGATCAGCAGATATATTTAGGCACCATTATTTTAATAGTTTTATTTTATCACATGTCTGTACCATAATGTATTTTAACAAATACTGTTTTAAATATGATCAGTTTCTGTTATTTTAATCATCCTATTCTTGAGTTACACTCTCTACCCAGATACATATGGCTGGGATTCAAGCCTACTTGTTGCCCGAGATCAACACAGATATTAATCAGAGTCCTTTATTTTCTCATTTATGTGGAAAGATGATTTCTTCTAATGCTAAAATAAATGAAGACAATGGCTGATTAGATAGACATTATCATAAACAATACTCTCTCAATAGGAGAGTTAATAACAAGAACCAAGGAATAAATACTGAATTATATTTAAAGAGAGGGTCCTTGAATAGAAAACAAAATATCCTGGGAAAGTTTATAAAAGCACTCAAGCATGGGGAAAATAAAAATTAAGGTAATGAATGATTTCTTGTAATGAAGAATTAGTTAAACAGAAAATATAAAAAGGACATAGCTACTTGAATTTTCCTAATTTGGTTCTATTTGCAACATCTATTGTTATACTGATTGGAATTATTCATATTTTTATTTAGTTGTATTAGCATAAAAATGTATTCTGGATTTGAATAAAAGTATTAGTTGAAAAGAAAAAGAAGAGAAAGAGACATTATTTATTTTCCAAGTTAATGCCTACAGTGAGCTTGATAATTTACCACGGGTCAGTTTTTCTAGCAACATATAGTTTGTAGCCTCTCCATAAATTTCCCTACAAAGGAGAGTAGCTAGAAATGTCTCTGATTTCCTCTTTTGTTGATCCAGTTTCTTTTCCTCCTTCTTCACAAATCCTGTCTCATTACATCACTTTCTAGCCATGAATGGCCATTGGGATACATGCTCTTAACACCTTGATGTGCTGAATTCTCTCAAATGGGTGGAAGGTCAGATGACTCCATGTACAGTGGCACAGAGCATTTTTTGTTTATTTTGATTACCTCCTTATGGGAAATTCTCATGAGCATTTCTGGTGAATACAGTTGTCCACTTTGCTTTAAAATTTCAGATGTATTGTACATCTCTGAGATTTTCCATATTGAGAGGAATGGCATTTATTTAGACCACCTTGGGAGTCCTTTTAATTAGTGTATGTTGGGCAGATAAAATGTATTATGCTCACTTTGATAAAAATGGCGCTGCCCACGTGAGGCTGTCGCCCAGGTGATATTAATGTGTGTTGAGAATCCTTGTAGCCTGGGGCTTGGTTTTGGGATTAAGCCTTGCCCACCCTTTTTGATGTGGGGTGGTATAATCCAATCATGCCTCAGAGAAGTGACTTTGTATTAGAGACTTCTCTATTTTGTATATTGGATTAGAAGTTGTGAAGCTACAATATAAAATGGGGGCAGAACGAGAGTTTGCTCTCTTGGTTCCTGGGATGATTAGCATGAGAGAGCAGAGGGAGCAGAGCAGAGAGCAGAAAGAGGCCATGTGGCCAGGAGAAGCAGCCAAGATGGCGGAGTGTTGAGTGAGAAGCCAGTTTGTGCAGAGTTTGTATCTGGGATAAGGAAGGAGATGGGGAACTGAGGAGAATAAGGCTGGTGAGCTAGAAACCTTTGATTCTAGGAAACTCGGATAAGTCAGTGACTTTGTGAGCACTGAATGTGAGTGGGTTTTGGAGCCCAGTGTGTATTTTTACTTGCCCGCCAGGTGCAAGCTAGGATTAAAGATGATGGCCCACCAGTTTGTGGCTCCGTTGTTTCTTTACCGACTGTCCGAATTCAATGCGAACCTGCATGGGCCAGGCTGCTGTGATAGTGGCCGTGGCTTCTGGCTTTACAGTGTATATTTCCTCCTTTTTTTCTCCTTCTAGGTGAACATAATTTCTCTTGGGGACTATAGAGATAGTGCCAAAATAATGCTATGGCTTTCAGATTTTTATGTTCAAATCTTAGAGCTAAGGGATAGGGCAAACCGAGAGAGTTAAGCTCTTCTCTTTTAAGGTTGACGTTTTTGGTTATAGTAGGAAAAGATGCTTTGGGTCAGTTAGACAGACATGAGATGTCTGTTTTGTCCCTACCAAAGCAAAGCTATGGGAAGTTCTGGTTTTGTCCTATGCATGTTGGGGCCTGAAAATTCTGAAAGCTAAGAGACAAACCAGGGCAGTAATGTAGCATGTGTACCACTATGTATACATATTAGAAACAAATTTGTGGGTAATTTTCAACCAAGATTGGTGTACCTTTATTATCTCCATGCACTGGGACCAACTTGTTGGGCTTCTGTTTTCAAGACATATATTTGCTTTACTCACCCTCTGTTCTGCACCCCCACGTCCCCACCCCACCCCCGCAAATACTACAGTGTCTCAATTCTCAGTTCTTCTCCTTGATGTCTGGTTAAATTCCTTTTTTCCTCTCCCTTAATTGACTTTGCCATCAATAAGAATTTGGGAGCCGGTGTAGGGTGACCATGCAATTAATATAATTTACTAGTTTCTATGTTTCAATCACCCTTATGTGAACTGAGTCACCAAGTCTTTCTCACTGACCTGAAATAGACAGCCTGCTGGAATTACTCCTCCACTCAGAATCTGAAATGGAGTATATTTTTCACACTCACTACATAAAGATATGAGCCCTAGTCCCTGAGATTCTGGCCATGTCTTCCTTTTAGGACAGTGAGACCATCCTACACAGAGATACCTATCTATATAATTCTCAGTGCATGACCTTTCATATAAACAGTAGTCCATCTTGGCTTTTAATCTATCTATCTTTGCACTGTTTCTATGACATGTTATAACACAGTTCAAGTTTTTTTTTTTTTTTTCTCTTGCTTCTGGCACAGTACTATACATGAATTGGCCAAATTTATGGTTGTGCTTAGTCTAGAGCAGAAGATTCAAAGTCTCCTTAAGTCTAGACCCTGGGTTGTGCCTAACCCTGAGGAATCCAGTCTAGTTGGTAGAGCTGGGTAGAAAGTTCTAGGAAACATAAGCAGGTTAGAAACTATTCTGTTTCCACCACCCAATTTCTACTGAAACTAGGTAGCCTTGGAGGATGGGCAAACAGACAAAATTCCAGTTTGAGATTCTATGGGGAATTTTTTATAGATTTCTTCACTTAGTAAAAACTCTCATACCATTGCCTGAGTTGGGTTTTCCAGATAGTTTCGCAGGTCTGACAGCATTACCCAATTTCAGTGCGATTTTCATGATGTTCTTTTGAGTTGCTGCTGTTATTCCAATACTCATTATGGTTGGGGCTTATCTGGATCCCACTCTTGTTATATTATCCCAACAGTTTGATGGTCATGCCGACAACACATTCTTGGGGAGTCTGATAACTTAAATTCATTGGTTCTATACCCGGGTTGCCCAGGACCCACCCCAGATCAATCAAATAATTATCTTTGAGGATGAAAGTTTAATATATGATACATACTTTTTTTTTTCTTTTTAAGTTCTCAGATGACCCCAATGTACAACCATATTTAAGGACACTGGTTTAAATGAAGGTACAGCAGAGTGAGAAAAATAAGATGCAAAATCCTTGATAATCACTACCTCCCACCCCACTATGAACATATATATTATATATACACTGATTTCTACCCTAAATAAAACTAGGATGGATTCTGGCTGAAATCATATACAAAGAAGAAAAGGATGGCAAATGGAATGCATAACTTTTGTGATTGTAACTGGTTTTATTAAAAGGAACTGCTTGTGGTTTTACATGATGTGTCACACAGAAAGTTCCCCAGATTCTTTCCCCTAAAGGTTATTTCTTTTCTCCAAAGTTTCATATTCACAGAAACCACAAAGAAAAATATCTCTTTCTTTCCCTCATTTCTATTTCCTATTTCTTTTTCTCCTTCCGCTCCAGTTATCTACCAAGCCAGGTGTGTTAAGACAGTGGTCCTCAATCTTTTTTGGGCCACGGATCGGTTTAATGTCAGAAAATATTTTCATGGACCGGTCTTTAGGATGGGATGGATAAATGTATCATGTGACCGAGACAAGCATCAAGAGTGAGTCTTAGATGGATGTAACAGAGGGAATCTGGTCAATTTTTAAAAATAAAACATCGTTCAGACTTAAATATAAATAAAACGGAAATAATGTAAGTTATTTATTCTTTCTCTGTGGACTGGTACCAAATGGCCCACAGACCGGTACCGGTCCGTGGCCCGGGGGTTGGGGACCACTGGGTTAAGAGACCTGGAGGGACCATGTGGCTCCATGTCACTTGATGCAGACTGCCATGGAAAAATGGAGTCTTTTATTGTGTATGTGCGGTACAAAATTCTGGTGGAAACTTTCTGGTGAGTGGAATTCTCCAAATCTACATTTTTGTTTCTTCTACATATTGCACAGTTTTGAAGAAGCAACATGAACCCTCAGCATTCTTCAGTAAAGTGTGTGAATAACTCTCACTCAAAAAGTGGTAAGTCTTGGGTCCTGGACGGTTGGCTCAGTGGTAGAGCATCAGCCCAACATGAGAGAAGGTGAGATAGAGAGACAGATTCCTGCATGCACCCTGTCTGGGATCTACCTTGCAACCCCCATCTGGGGCTGATCCTCTGCCCATCTGGGGCTAATGTTCGCAAGCAAGCTGTATTTTTAGCACCTGAGGCAGAGGCTCTACAGACCCATCCTCGGCACCCAGAACTGGCATCCTGGAATCAATTGAGCTGCTTGGGAAGGAAAAAGAGAGAGAGAGAGAGAGGAGGGAGAGGGGAAGAGAAGTAGATGGTTGTTTCTCCTGTGTGTCCTGACCAGGAAGTGAGCCCACTATGTGCACACATGAGGTCAACGCTCTACCACTGAGCCAACCAGCTAGAGCTGGCAATTTCAGTTCTGACATGCCCTTCAGGTACTATGATGTGCATTTGAATTTGAGAACTACTGATCTAGCTCAACCCAGGTTGCCATTCTACCAGAATAATTAAGTTCTACAAATCTGTATCCTCCAAAGTCCATGTTAAAGTAAAATAATATGAGTGTGGACTCTAACAACTTGAACTATCAAGGAAATCGTGTCAGTGTTTGGCCAAATAAATTATATAATAGGAACAACTTCAAGTACTCAAAATCTTTTTAAAAATTTAAAAACTTTTTTATAGCCCTTACCACAAAATTAGCACTCAGTAACTGAGTAGAGCTGCTTGTGAATATCATTATTATTCTATATGAGTATTATTTACATGATTTGGTGAATGATGTGAAATCTTTCAGGACATGGACTTTTCTCTAACAAGAAATACTTAACAGTAAACTATCACAAAGAACATTTGACTCTAAGACATGCCTTCCTGTGTGAATGAGTCCTTTTAGGTCTGCCTCCTTACATCTAACTTTCAAAAAGATGCACCAGCCTGACCAAGTGGTGGCGCAATGGATAGAGCATTGAACTGGGATGCGGAGGACCCAGGTTCGAGACTCCGAGGTCGCCAGCTTGAGCGTAGGCTCATCTGGTTTGAGCAAGCTCACCAGCTTGGATCCAAGGTCACTGGCTTGAGCAAGGGGTTACTCGGTCTGCTGAAGGCCCATGGTCAAGGCACATATGAGAGAGTAATCAATGAACAACTAAGGTGTCGCAACGAAAAACTGATGATTGATGCTTCTCATCTCTCTTTGTTCCTGTCTGTCTGTCCCTATCTATCCCTCTCTCTGACTCTCTCTCTGTCTCTGAAAAGAAAAAAAAGAAAGCAAGCACCATAGCCAAACCTCAAATTAGGACTTCATTTTCATAAGAAAAAAGTGAATGATTAAAAATAAATGTAATGGTTTAAATATAGGCTGACTTCACAAAAGTGAGTTTTTCAGAAAAGTATATTAAACTATGTAACATGGAACATTTTTTGTTGTTGTTCAATTCATTTTATAAGGCCAGTATCCTGGGGAATTCAGAGATTCATTGTACATTGTGGGAAGTCAGGGGATGGTATAATTTGAGTCACTGTTTAAACCAGGGGTCGGGAACCTACGGCTTGCAAGCCAGATGTGGCTCTTTTGATGGCTGCATCTGGCTTGCAGACAAATCTTTAATCAAAGAAATAATAACGTTAAAAATATAAAACATTCTTATGTATTACAATCCATTCATTACCTACTGCTCATGTTCATGCTTGCAGGTGGCTGGAGCCAATCACAGCTGTCCTCCGGTACAACACCAAATTTTTATTGGATAATGTGTAATGTACACGTGTCATTGTATGGCTCTTTCAGAATTACATTTTAAAATATGTGGCATTCATGGCTCTCTCAGCCAAGAAGTTTCCCAACCTCTAAACTGTGGGGACATACACACCAACCAATGTGAAGTATGGTTTCAACTACACATCAGAGCCGAAAATTATGTGTTCTGAGTTAGACCAAATGACAGCTTCCTTTTGGAAGACATCATGAGTTAGAGAAAGGATGCCAGAACTTGTGCTAGTAGAATTTTAGATAATAAAAACAGGTAAGTTTCTTAATTTGTGTCTCTGAGTATCTCTATCTTTAAAAATGAACAGAATATTATATTTGCTATCTATTTTATAAACAAATTATTACAATAAAAGAGATTATTGGAGTAGATGTTAGTTGCTGTTTCAATTTTCAAGACAATTTTAGAGTCCTGCAACTAGCACAGAGTCTGTTTTTGGATAACATATGGATATAGATTTCCAAGATGTTTTGAGAAATCTTATGTGGTTCTAGCAGGCTCTGGTATGTAGGGCTTCCAGGAGGTTCAGATTTTCTGAGCAGAAGCAGACCCATTAAATGAGGGCCAGAACGGACTAGAATGGGCCAAAGCCAGAATGGACCAGAAGGACGTCAGCATTCTGAATTTTTCTTGTTATTAATTAAAATGAATTCACAAATTTGCACTCAATTAATTCATCAGGCTTATCTCCTCCTTTATCCAAGGTGATGCTGTAAACCAGGAGCCAGGATATCCTTTGGATGAGTACTTCCCCAAATTACTAAACTATTCTTAAGTTGTAGAATGGTCAGGTGAGCCTTTCTTGCAAAACAACAACAACAACAACAAAAAACAACTCCCCCCAAAAAAACAGAAAAGAAAAGAAAAAAATCAGACATCAGAATTGTTTCCAGATCCTTGGGATTATTTTAATATGGAGTTTACTTTTTTCCTTGGCCTTGGACTCCTTTATGTATGATTACCTTTATGTTACAGAGCAGGTCCCTGACCTAAGTGAGCATTATGGCACATATCTCTGCAGCTGGATGCCAAGGTAAGGGGGGACTTACTGGTTTCAAATAGGAATGGCTTTTATAACATAAATGTCAGGGATTGAAGTCTTCCATATCAAATTAAAGAAATCCTTTCTCCATATATGCAGTCAGAATATTTCTTAAAGTCATATTCTTGGAATTAATGTAACTTTAAATGGGTAATGTGGTTATAAATACAAAATAATTAAGTTAAAATCAGAACTGTGTGTTAACATAGTTTTCTTAAGTAATACCCAAGGCTATCAAAGTTGGAAGAGATTCCTTTAACTAGCAATAGAGATGATTACGAGCACAAAGGATTAGTACCGTTAGGATGAAACACAAATGCAGAGGCGGATTTAACGGCAGGTGCACCGGATGCGTACCCTGGGCCCTAACTTCTGAGGGGCCCCGCAAAACCCCAACTTTATTCTTTTTTCTAGTGACACCAAGTTTGGTGTCATATGTGGAATTTTAACATTAATAGTACATAATACTTTTTATTTATTTAAAAATATGGTTTGGCCCTGGCCGGTTGGCTCAGCGGTAGAGCGTTGGCCTGGTGTGCGGGGGACCCGGGTTCGATTCCCGGCCAGGGCACATAGGAGAAGCGCCCATTTGCTTCTCCACCCCCCCCTTCCTCTCTGTCTCTTTCTTCCCCTCCCGCAGCCAAGGCTCCATTGGAGCAAAGATGGCCCGGGCGCTGGGGATGGCTCCTTGGCCTCTGCCCCAGGCGCTAGAGTGGCTCTGGTCAAGGCAGAGCGACGCCCCGGAGGGGCAGAGCGTCGCCCCTATTGGGCGTGCCTGGTGGATCCCGGTCGGGCGCATGCGGGAGTCTGTCTGACTGTCTCTCCCCGTTTCCAGCTTCAGAAAAATACAAAAAAAAAATATGGTTAACATGTATTTTTATTTTCCCTGTCTCTCTCTCTCTCTTTTTTTTTAAGGGGCCCAATATCTTCTTCCACACCTGGGGCCTCGACCGACCTTAATCCACCTCTGCACAAATGCACAAATCATGTCCTTTTTAAAAAATATTTATTTATTCATTTTAGAGAGGAGAGAGATAGAGAGAGGGGGGGATGGAGCAGGAAGCATCAACTCCCATATGTGCCTTGACCAGGCAAGCCCAGGGTTTTGAACCACTGACCTCAGCGTTCCAGGTTGATGCTTTATCCACTGCTCCACCACAGGCCAGGCAAGTCATGTCTTGATGTTGTTTCAGAGTTCAGTTTAGTTTCCATAAAAATAAAAATCATTTAAGCTCAAGTGTGAGAATGTAAAATTAAAGCAATCTTATTATTTTAAGGAAAGGATTTAATTACAAAGCCATGTTTATAAATTTGGCTATTTGTGTATTTATTTTTGCCAATTCTTTCACCAGTCAAATATTGTATATTTTTCATATTGGGAGAATTTAAACTCTAAACTCTATCCTCTGAGGAGTTCTGCTAATCTTTCATCTGAATGTTTGGGGGGAAAGAAAATAAAGTAACGTTTATTTGAGTCAACATATGCAGGTAATTTGAGAACACTTTATTTAATGTAAAGGTTTTATATAACATCATTATTAGCTCTGAAAATGGAAGTGGACACTGATTTCTGTACTTACATATAAATATAATTAGGCTTTTTGCTAGTTATATTTTCTTTGGTTTTGCTAAAATTAAGCCAATACTCTATTATTCCATTATTTTAGAATTCCTTTCTTGTATTGGGACATATGCTATGATTTTTAAAAAAATGTATTCCGCGGTTAATGATGTGCTTCCAAAATAGACTTGTAGGCCTGACTTTATAATGAGCTGAACATATGGTGCACATCTACCCCAATTTCTTGGACAGGCAGAGGGACACATGGCCACAGGCAGTTGTAAAGTCTGCCAGGAACTTAAGACACTTAGGATGAAATCTTGCATTGATTATAAGAATTGATGTCCCCGGCTTTCAATTTTCCTATTAGTCTAGAATTTTTATGCAGTAAATCTACATCAATCTTTCAAAATTATCAGAGGATTCTTGACATTCTTCTAGGCCACATCTCCATAGAAACTTTAGTAACCTTATATGTTGCCTTTATTCATTTTATATGTCAGTTTTGCCAATTCTGACAGCCTCAAATCCCATAAAACATTGAAAAACATTCTTTACTGTTAGGTTTCTTTTTGGGGGGAGTGGGGGTACTGCCTATGTCAAATATTATACTATTGAAATAGTTTAATTTTATACCAATCATTTTTAGAAAGCTTCCTACTCTTAGTACTATACAAAAACACATTTACTTTAGGATTGGATGTTTATGGCCATGTAGTTAACCCAATCCAACACAAATGTCAAGCAGAAATTGTCTTAGAACAGATTCATTTGATGACAAGTAACAGTAACCTGCTTGAGCTATTTTAAGTAAAATGGGAATTTATTTTTATGATATTGAATTTTTTCTTCCTTCCAAGGGCAGGAAGTGCTATCCAGTCTCAGGAAGGACAAGGACTGGAAACTAGAGTTGTCAGCACTTGACACATTCATTGTCTCAAGCTCTTCTCCACTGACATCGTATGGTCATTGGCCCGTTTTTCTCTGTAAAATTAGCTCATTCTCCAATCTATCTCTGCAGAATGGCTCTCTGTGCTCGTTTGTATGTGCTTAGCCAGACACACCCAGTTTTATATATCTGTAGCTCATTAAAACCTATTTTCACATATTAAAAATTATTAGGTGGAGGAGGTACGTACTAATACACAGAATTTTTAATTGGGGCTCTATTATAGGCTTCTATTATCCCTTATAGAGAAGATGTTCTTAAGTCTAGAGAAAGTAAAATCTGTGATGAAAATGTTAGAACTAGTGATAAATGTGATAAAATCAGCCACATGCCTTAATATAGATGTGAGGACAAAATAAATGAACTGGCCCAAATCTTATTATCAAAAAATACCAAAAGTAAAATTGCTGACAAATATGGAGAAAATGATTTGAAATATGAACTTTTATTAACTGATAACAAAGTGAATATATTCCATTATGTTTGGGGACACTCTCAAATTCTAGTATAAATCCATCCAAACTCAAGTGCAATTTTGAAACATACAATGGACACCAAGAAATAAAATTATAGAATATTTTTTAGCAAAATAAAAATATAGATAGTCAAGCCTACTGATCAGTAATATACAATACGACTTGGATGAAATAAAAAATTCATAGCAACCTCATGTGTAGGAGAACATAAGTAAAGGCTACCAATAATCCATAAATCCAATGAAATCTGGAAATATAACCCATGTCCTGTCACAGTTTGTTCATTTGTTTGGTGGGAGAGGGGAGCTGTAGATTACAAACTAGCATAAATTTTAAAAGGAAGTGTTTAAAACTGCTGCTTGATCTACATTTACAAATAATATTAGTGGGACACATAAAAACTTCTAATAAATAAATGTTGGAAAAGATGATCTGGTAATTTTATAAAATATCACAGGTTTGGTAGCCTTAAAATTATAACCAAAAACACAATTTAATGCTATAAAATCATTGTAGACTGATAGAGCTACTTATGTTATGAACTCAGCCTTATATATAATAGTTTTCTTTCAAGTACAAGCTGAATACAAGGACAACCATTAAAATATGTTGTTTTGTCAAACTTACAATTTGTGCAATAGAAGAAGAGAATTTTAATCTATTAGTGAGTTTGTGATAACCTATGAGATAGAATATAGTTTGTAAATTTAAATCCTTTGGTCAAGGGTCATTTCTCTGGATTCAAGTAGACATACCCAGGACAAATTCTACTCTCTATTGCCTGCACAAGCAAGCTCTCCCGCCATGAAAAACCCAGTGGAATTTTTGAAAGTACTTAATGAGGCTGTTAAGTTTATCAGTCATGTTAAAGACAGGCCTATGCAGCTGGGAGTTTTTTCTCAAAATGAAGTGACTATCGTTAGTGTTTTATCAGAAAGTCCTCTCTTTTCTGTCCAAGTTGTCTGGGACTTCACATTTTTCTGGAAGAAAATTTATGTGAGATCCTATAATAACAGCTTTGCAAATTACAAGATGTGACTTATTTGCTTATTTGAAGAACCAAATATTAACTTTTCAAAAGATGAGATTATATCAATAATTACCATGGAAGATGTGATTGCAATAGTCACAAAACTGAATCAGTAAAATACCCACCTTGATCAAAATGAGTTGAATTCCTGTGATGATTTCTTTTTTTATTTTAGTTTCCTTATCTATTGAATTTCAAGAGAGAGAGAAAGGCAGAGGGAGAGAGAGAGCAGGACATTGATTTGTTGTTCCATTTATCCATGCATTTATTGGTTGATTCTTCTATGTGCCCTGACCAGGAATTGAACCTGCAACCTTGGTGCATTGGAAGTGTGCTTTAAACAACTGAGCTCTCCAGCTAGGGCTATGTGACAATTTCTTAACAACTTGGTTATGAAGTTATCTTAAAGAGGCACTGTACTAAAAGATAGTTGTTTTAAACACTATTAAGAAGTACTAAGAAACATCTGATAAACTCTAATATTTTCTCTAACAATACTACATTGAGTGGCTAAGAAGCAGTTTTGTTTTTACTATTTTTGTTTGTTTGTTCTTAGGTGAGAGGAGGGGAGATAGTTAGGCAGGCTCCCATATGCACCCCACTTGGTTTCACCAGGTTACACCATCTGGGGATGATGCTTGAGTACTGAGCTATTTTTAGCACCTGAGGCTGATGTGCTCCAACAGAGTCATCATTAGTGTCCAGGCCATGTTCAAACCAATCAAGCCACTGGCTGCAGGAGGTGAAGATGAAGAGAAGGGGAAGGGAGATAAAGCAGATGACCACTCACTTCTCATGTGTGTCCTGAGTCCTGAGTGGGAATCAAACCTCAGACATCTGTATGCTGAGCCAATGCTCTATCCACTGAGCCACTGCCCAGGGCCTTTACCATTTTTTAAACCCAAACTTGACACATTCAGAAGAATAGATTTAAGGGATTGTTTCAGTTTGTTGAAGGATGTGCCATTTTTGTTAGGAATTATTTTTCATTGTCCAACCCTATCAGAAAAGTCATTTAAATACCATCTATCATTTTAGAATGTACACACATGAGATAAAAATCTCAGTGATAAGTAACAACAAAACTAAAGCTGGAATTCTCATATTGATATAAAACTATATTTTTATCTTAACTGAATTTCAAGCTGTTATCTTTTCATTACTGACTAATCTTAAATTATTTTATTCTTATCATTTAAAAAATTATTTGTTTCTTTTTTTATTGATTTTAGAGAGAGGAAGTGAGAGAGAGAAAGAAAGACAGGAAGATCAATCTGTTTCTGTATGTGCCCTGACCGGGGACCAAACTGGCAACCTCTGTGCTTTGGGATGATGCTCTAACCAACTGGCTAGGGCGATAAACTTATTTTTAACTCTGTTTCACATGCATTTTGTTTATTTTATACATTAATTTTAAATTTCTAATGAAAAAGATTTTCTTTCCCTTTTTTTTTTATCAAGTGAGGGGCGGGAAGGCAGAGAGACAGACTCCTGCATGCACCCAAACTGGGATCCACACTGCAACCCCTGTCTGAGACTGATGCTCTGCCCATCTGGGGTTGCTGCTCCGTTACTTGGCAACCGAGCTATTTCAGTGTCTGAGGCGAGGCCCTGGAACAATTCTCAGAGCCTAGAGTCAACTTGCTCATTCAAGCCATGGCTGCAGGAGAGAATGAGAGTTGGGGTGGGGGTGGGGGAGTGAAAGGGTAGAGAAGCAGATGGTCACTCCCCCTGTGTGCCCTGACCGGAAATCAAACCCAGGACTTCCAAAAGCCAGGTTGACGCTCTATTATTGAGCCAACTGGCCAGGGCAAAGGATTTTATTTATTTGTATAGTTATCTTTTACTTATAACAAGTAATAATGACTTTCTAGTTACATAGTAAATAAAGTTTCTTTTAAAATAAATGTGTTAAAGGTAACTTCACTTACAGAAAAGTATAAGCAGATACCACTTATGTGCTGTTATGATGAAATTCATGTAGAAATTAAATAACTAGAGTTGTAAAAACACTAGTTTATATTTATAATTCATGAATATTTCCTGGCCACTAGATTTATCTGGTGTAACAGTTTGGGAACAACAGTAGGAACTTTGGAAGTAGGCAGATGGCTGTTCAAATCTCAGTCCACCACAAACTAGAAGCATTTCTTTTGGAAAGTGACTTAGATTTAATAAGCCTCATTTTCTTCATTTATAGAATGGGTATAATGATAATTATTTTTAGAGGGTGGTTATAATTAAAATTAACATGTTAATGTACTTGGGTTTAATAAATGCTATTTTTCAGGCAGTTAAAACTTAACTTAAAAAGTTTCAAATTTAATATGATTTATATCTAAGTATTTACTTTTAATGCCATAATTAGCAAAATTAAAGACTAGATATAAGATCAAAAAATTTTAGAAAAGGCTTTAGAATGTGATAAATGAGTTAATGTGACTAAAAGTAAAAAAAAAAAAAAATGTTAGGAGGGTAGAAAGTGAATACAGTTGTAAGTGTGATTTTCCAGAAGACTGTAATACTTAGGTTAGTTGTGATAATTTATTGCAGATAAATCTGAATTTTGGATTGAACCAAGAAATAGAAGACAAGAGCTTGACATTTCAGCCCTGAAATTGAACCCTTAGTTCTCAATGTCAAAGTGACTTTGAAGAAGTTCTTTGTTTTTATGTCTGAGTACCTACTTATTCTGTATTAACTTACAGAAACATCATATAATTTCTTTTTTTTCTCAGCATTATTCATGTCTCCCAATCCCCATTCAGGGTATTATATAAATGAAGATCACTTGATTATCATTTTAGAATTTTAGGAGTAGCAAAAACAGGCCTTTCATATTAGGAACCCAGGCATTGGTTCCACCGTGAAATTTAAAGAACGCTATATTATTCTCTCTGGCTATTTAACATAAAATAATTACATTTTTATAAATCTTGAGCCTGTAAATAGGGCCCTAGTGATGGTAACATTATACTCATCATTTCTTACTAAGGTTTTCTAGTCTTAAATATTACTGAAATATCCTTCCTCATATGTGGGTCTGGTGTTAACAAAGGCAGATTTCAGACCTGGCTGTACACTTTTGATTCCATAAACATTTATTTGTTCTAAACTCTTAGATATCAAGTGACTGCAACACTTGCCCTGGATTGAAGGTGCTTACTATAGCAGTGGTGGGGCAGTGACAGAGGAGGTAGGACCCATGTGGGTGGCCTCTGATTCACTCTGGCTTCATCTTGACATCAAATGGGCCATTTGTCCTGGAGCCCGAGAGGCACCAGTGCTAAGTACCAGACTCCAGATTCCCTTTAGGGCTTGCCCTTCCCCACTAGAAGCAAAATGGGGGCATTTCCCACTCTTACAACATACACGTCCCACCCCTTGCATCTTGTGTGTTAAAATTCTACGTAGGGGACTGAATCACAGGTGATGCCCTAATATGGTCCTAATCATTCCTCAAATCACACATGCACCCATGCATACATACACACGATGTAGCAAATAAATGTTTTAAAAACAATATATAAAACAGAAGAGACTATTATTGGTGAAGGATTTTTTGTGAAATGATGGTGACTTTGTTATTCTCATACAGCAAGCTTTTTGTAAATCACTTTTAAATAGCTCTGATATTTTACTTATTTGACACTTGGTTTCTTAAGTGTACCTTCTATCTCTTCTCTCCAATATCTAAAAGCTGTTTCCCTCCTTTTTTTTTGTTGTGCCAAGCGATCTCACTTTTCCCTTCAGCTTGCCTATCCCTCTCAGTGAACACCACATAGTTGGTGGCAGAACTAGGACTACCTACGCTTTCTAAGCACAGGGGAGCTTCAGTTCTTCCTGCCGTGATTACTATGATTGGGTTTTACTATGCTATGGCAAGACAGATGGGTAGATAGGGACATGTAAATTGCCCTGAAGGAAGTAAGGTGAGCAAGAGTAAACAGGAAAAACACGTGCAAAAACATGTATAGTATTCTGTAATCAGACCATTCTTTAAGAGTAGACTTAAAAATGAGAATGTGAGAACATCATATTTGTTAATCCTAGAGTTAGAAACTTCCATAGGAATCAAGAAGACCTTTCATACTAAACCAAATAATGTAAACTTATCTTCCAAGATATATAAAACTATGAAAGAATTTGAAGCAAGTAGATGGCCTAGCATGAGGTTTGGGTTTTAGAAAGATCTTTTGGCTGTAAAAGGGTCTGGGCCTATGGAGAACAAAGGCAGAAGCTGATGCCTGTCAGGAGCCCATGACTGGGATCCAGGTGAGAAATGGCCAATGTGTGACTTAATAATTTGAGAATTGGGATGGAGAGAGAGGGATGGGGTGGGGTGGGGAGGAGATATGGAAGAGCAAACATTGACTGGTTTGGGAACTTGACCCATTGCATGATGGGTCAGCAAAGGAAGGTAAGTTATCCAGAATGCCTCAGGCCATTCTGATTCAGGGAGCTGTTTTGAGAGATGAGATGATGGATTTAGTAAAGAACTTTATTTAATAGATTTTTAATATCCAATTACTAATGCATGAGAAAAAGTATATACTAAGTCTTTGTTATTAGAATTTACTAAATCTGTAAGCAAATTAATTATAGCATACACTCACCATAAAAAGAGTCATATCCTTTATATTTTTTAGCCAAAATTATTAGCTGCAGGCATATTATTTCAAAATAAAAACAATTATATTAAGAATTCAGAAAATTCTTACAATTCTGACAGAGACAATGACACAGAAGAGAAAAAGGCATTTTGCTTAAAATTTCCTGTTTTAAGACAACCTCTTTACAGAATAAAGGTTCAGGTTTGCTTGATAAGGAACATAAGAACTTTCTGTTCAATTGAACTTAGCAAATACAAAAAATTGCAAAAAGGGTAATCAGAAAAGTTTACCTATAAAAAATATAGAATTAGCCTGACCTGTGGTGGCGCAGTGGATAAAGCGTCAACCTGGAAATGCTGAGGTCACCGGTTCAAAACCCTGGGCTTGCCTGGTCAAGGCACATATGGGAGTTGATGCTTCCAACTCCTCCCCCCTGTCTCTCCCTTCTCTCTCTCTCTCTCTCTCTCTCTCTCTCCTCTCTAAAATAAATAAAAATACAAATTTAAAAAAAGTTAAAAAATATAGAATTAAAAGTAAACTTGAAATTGTAAGAATCATTGAGAAAATTTGAATAAAAAATATTAACACATTTTAGATTTTTTGTATGTACCATAGTGCTCTTTACAGACTAGGACTTAAAAATATTTTTTGTGTTCTTTTCATGTTTGTCTTTGTGTTTGCATATAACAAAGCCTTTTTCTAGAATTATTTTCAAGCTCACAGTGTTTGTTTTGTGGATATTTTACTTCATTTATTTCAACAAATATTTGTTAAATGTCCATCAAATGCCTGGCACAATATTAGGTACTTTGTAATAGAGTAGTGAATAAAACTAAGTTCCCATCCTCATAAAACTGACATTCTTGGATAGCAGACAATTAATAAACAAGTAAAAATATAATATGCCAGCTGTGATAACTCTAGGACGAAATAAAGCAGTAGCAGGGGAGGGGCTTGAAAAGAAGAGCCAGGTGTTGGGTGGGCAAGGTCTCACTGTTAAGTAACACTGAGATCTGATGGCAGGGAGGAAAGGAGCCATGTATATTTGGGGGACAAATGTTCCAGGCACCAGAACAGTGTAAAGAGAATCCTCATGTTGTAATGGAATGTTTAATTAACTTCGGAATTATTTAGCAGTTATGCTTGAAGCTGGGTACATCTGGACATTTGCAATCCCTCCAACAAAATAATGACCTATGACAGTGGTAGTCAACCTGGTCCCTACCGCCCACTAGTGGGCATTCTAGCTTTCATGGTGAGCGGTAGCGGAGCAACCAAAGTATACATAAAAAGATAGATTTAACTATAGTAAGTTGTCTTATAAAGATTTATTCTGCCAAACTTAGCAAAAATCCGACATAAAGTACTTGGTAAGTAATTATTATAATATGCTTTAACTTGCTGTAATTCTGCTTTATAAATTTTATAAAGTAAAGTTACTTCCCTACTTTATAAATCACCATTACTATGGAACCAGTGGGCGGTTAGAAAATTTTACTACTAACAGAGATACAAAATGGGCGGTAGGTATAAAAAGGTTGACTACCCTTGATCTATGACATCATTATTGCAAGAAGGTGATGTGCTTCCCTTTCCTCCCACCTTTAGTGTTTGTTCTCCCCTTGCCCCACACCCCACTAACATCACCTTTCAGTCTGGCTTCAGATCCAAGTGCCAATTTTTTCTTTTTCTAAACACACAGTTTGGATCATTCTCTACTTCTTGAAAAAGGGTTTTCAATTCTGTGGCATGAAATAGAATTTCTAGAGGATTGAGTTTAGGGTGAAACATATGATCTTCATTATCTGACCTGATTTTGCTCCCAGTTTCTATAAGGTGACATTTCTCTTTGAAGAGTAAGAATTAATGAGTTGGTGAAACACAGCAGAGAACTGAATTCCAAATATCTCTGAAACTATAAATTCCACAATTGAGATGTAACGGCACAGCATCAACTTTAATTAGGCAAGAGATCTAATAATATTTTAAAAAATATACTCAACACATTTTTTTGCTCTGAAGATTATTTAAATTAAATTGATTTCTGTTATCTGTTCTGAAATATCAAAGCCATTCCTGTATTCATTTTAACCTCTTTTCTTACCTCCTCTCCATCCCTATGTCACTTCCAGAATCCAAGACCTTGTCCTCGGTTATTTAGTCATTTGAAACAGTCTCCTAAGGGATGTCAGGGTCTCTTCTCCATGGCACTAAGCCAGATTGATCTTATTTCTACGTCCTATCATGTTATGTAAGTATGTTTACTGACATGCTACCTATCAAAAAATATTCTTATATTTTAGTTTGAGAGGGAGACAGTGTATGAAATAGGGATAATTTGTATGTACATGTAATAGGTATGTATTAAACAACTTGTCCCCTCTCAAGTCTCATTGACTTCTAAAATAACATTTCTGTTTTGCTCAGGCTACATGTTAGCAACTGCTATGGCTCTCATCCGTATGTATGTCTTTCCATTCTGGGACAAAGACTGAAGGAACCAATCTGTCTGGAAAGGGGAAATGAGCAAGCATTCTAACTAAATTAGGGTACCCCTCAAAGCTCTAATAATCATAATAATAATTAGTAGTCTTTCCCTATGTCTGCCAGGTAAATTTGCAACCCTAGGTCAGTGTTACTATCTACTTTATCTTTCTTCTATCCAATCACTAGAAAATGGCTGAGAAAACTACGTAAGCCTGCAGAATGGTATTCCTATAAAATTAAGACATCAGCATCAATTAGATTCCCAGTGCTTCTCAACATTTTCATTTATTCTGCTTCAAGTTTTCCTTTCACTCCCCTCTATGTCTATATCAAACCTTTACCATTTTCCTCCAAGTTACCACAAGATCCTCTCCTACCTGTCCCCCTGCAGATAACCTACCCACTGGACAAATATAATTAGAAAAATTGAGTCCATCGTATGGGATCTCATTTTCATGTCTTGGCTTGTCCTACCAACCTACAAATTTGGCAAAGCCCATTCTTATCCTTAATGTCTTTCATCTAGGCTCCAATAATTAAATGTCTTTTTCTGTTCAAGGCCAACTTCTCCATTTGTGTTCTTCATGCTATTTCTTCCTTCTCTTATATGTGATCATCTATGCTCCATTTTCTCCTGTTTTCAACTTTTTCTTGCTCTTTTCTTAAAATATGTTTGAACCCTGTCACATTCATTTTTATACCTTCTCTACTACACAGCATAATACTGTAGATAAAACATGTGCTTCACACACATCTGTTGGATTAATACAAGTTAACCCTCAGAAGCTCACAGTAGGCTGCAGTATCTTCTCAGGGTTGGGTGCTTACAGTCAATCCTTCCTCTAACCTTTGATTTTGTACCTTAGGTTGACATTATGAAAGATTATCTTCTGATTTTTTACTGATAAAATTGTTAATACTTATATAGAAGTTATTATGTCACAGGCCCCATTCTTAGTGCTTTACATCTATTAGCAAACTTAACCATTATAACAATCCTATGGATTAGGTATTGTTATTATCCCTAGTTTACAACTAAGAAAATTCAGACACAGAGGAGTTATTAATATTCAAGTATTGGGTCTTTTTTCATACGAAGATGAAGAGAAATAGAAAATATAGACAGATAGACAGACAGATAGTAGATTTAATCTGAGTCTAGAGAGTAAACAAACCTCAGTATTTTTTCTTAGTGTAACTGATGAAATCTATAAATAGGTAGCCTGAAGGAATCAAAACATTAGCAGAAATCATTATTTAGCTTGTATGTGCATCAGAATATAAATGAAACACCCTTCCCCCTCTACTCTTGCTGCCTCCTATTGAAGCTTAAGCATTTAACTTTCCTGTTGCTTTACTCATTCTGCTGTTGCCACAGCAACTGAAGAATGTCATTAAGCTGTTTTCATAGGTAACTTACAAATACAATTTTTTGAAAAGATGCAATCAATCACAATTTTTAAAACAAGTGGTCAACATGGAGAGCTATTATTTATGGATTTCTTAGGACTCAATAGACCTTAATTTTTTCCCTAGAAAAATCTTGTTCATTTTGCCTGACCAGGTGGTGATGCAGTGGATAGAGCATTGGACTGGGATGTGGAGGACCCAGGTTCGAGACCCCGAGGTTGCCAGCTTGAGCATGGGCTCATCTGATTTGAGCAAGGCTCACCAGCTTGAACCTAAGGTTGTTGGCTCGAGCAAGGGGTCACTTGGTCTGCTGTAGGCCCCCAGTCAAGGCACATATGAGAAATCAATAAATGAACAACTAAGGAACCTCAAGGAAGAATTGATGTTTCTCATCTCTCTCCCTTCCTGACTGTCTGTCTCTATCTGTCCCTCTCTCTGACTCTCTCTCTCTCCCACACACACAAAAAAAAATTATTCATTTTAAGTACACATTATGTCCTGTATAATATTGGAAGCTGAAAAATCAGGTTTTTATTAATTTAAAATTAAACCAAAGATGTAGTCCTTAAATTTACTTACCTATAGTTATCTATACTTCATCTTAAACAGGGCTGTACCTCTCTGAAAATCTGCTTTTACAACATTACGTTCCAAATTTTAGGGAAAAGGCATATGTACAGTGTGTCCGTAAAGTCATGGTGCACTTTTGACCAGTCACAGGAAAGCAACAAAAGACAATAGAAATGTGAAATCTGCACCAAATAAAAGGAAAACTCTCCCTGTTTCATACCTATTCAGTGCAGTTCGATGTGGGCTCATGCACAGATTTTTTAGGGCTCCTTAGGTAGCTATCCCGTAGAGCCTCTACAGACTCATCACTGACTGATGGCCTACCAGAACCGGGTTTCTCCACCAAACTGCCGGTTTCCTTCAACTGCTTATCCCACCGAGTAATGTTATTCCTATGTGGTGGCGCTTTGTTATAAACGCGCCGATATTCACCTTGCACTTTGGTCATGGATTCGAATTTATTGAGCCGCAGAACACACTGAACTTTCCTCTGTACCATCCACATCTCGATTGGCATGGCCGTGGGCTGCTCCTTTGTATACACGGTGTTACGTCATCATCTGCGTGTGCGCACATGCTACCACATCATCCTACAGAAACTGGGAGGGTTTTCCTTTTATTGGTGCAGATTTTATATTTCTATCATCTTTTTTTGCTTTCCTGTGACCGCTCAAAAGTGCACCATGACTTTAGGGAGACACTGTATTTCCTTCCCAATTTTCAAGGTTCTTCTTCATTTAACCATTCAGAATTTTTTTCTAGTCTATTAATAAATTCTAGAGTTGAGACAAATGATAGCTAAAATACTGTTATTTTAGTAAGGGCTCTCTTGATTTCAAATGATACAAACACAACCCAAACTTGACTCATGTATTATAAACCAGCCTGGGTATATTGCAGAACACAAGGATTCTGTGGCAAGGTTTGAAAAGAAAAATTTAATGAAGATCTCAGGTAGTACCTGGATGCTCTCTATCACTCATCTTCATTTCTCTTTGCTTTATGGCTCCATGCTTCTCTCTAACTACAGACCAGCATTAGTCACAAGATAGAAACATGGACAATGACAGATTCTCAATGTTATCTCTTATGGCCTAAGCCAGTGCAAAGATTTGCACTCACTCTTTTCCCCTCAACTTAAAACAAATAACTAACAAATAAAATCAGAAGTAGGGGCCTATTCATTGGCCCAGTTTGGATCAGATGAACAATAGAGTGATCAGTACTAGCCAGGAGGCAGGGTCAAGTAACAACTTACTTTATCAAAAGCAGAGTTGACCATTTCTTTCCTCCTTTTTGAAACATTCTTCATTTGGCTGCTTGGATACCATTTTCCTTCTGTCTCTATCTTTCTGGATGTTTGTGCTCAGTCTCCATTGTTTGTTTCTCCATACCATATCTTTCTGACCTGTTCACACTAGTTCCTAGGACTCAGTGTTCTTCTCTACTCTACCTATACTCACTTCTATGGTGGTCTCATTTAGGACTGTTGGTAGTATACCATCTACATGCTGCACTTTCAAAATTTTTATCTCTACCCCAGATTTCTTCCCTTCTCTATACTTCTCTCAAATTTCTATCTTTAGTTAAATATCTAATACATATTCTCAACTCAACATGTCTAAAATGAAATCCTTCAATCACCATTCCTCCTCTTCGCACTTCTTGAATCTCTCAATCTTACAGTCTTTTCCTTTTCTGTCAAACTAAGCCACTTCACCTTTCCAATTCTTTAGGTCAAAAAGTCTTGAAATTATCCTTTTTTTTCTTTTTGTCCCACATTGCTTATCCAATCCATATGCATATCTTTAAAGTATTAGAATCTAACTATACATATTATGGGGAAAAAAACTTTTAGAGAACAAGATAAGCTATTGGTAATTTAAAAATTTGCTAAACAAAATAAAAAAAATCAAAGTAACATTTGGGAAAACAACTAGGATGTAGTATAAAAATAAAAAAATAACAGAAGATGTAACTCAATCTAGGATCCCATATGTGATTAATAATAATAAAAGAACAAGAGAATCAAAACAACGAGGGAGGAAACAATGCAGACATTTTGCAGAGTGAAAGGAGATATATTACAAAAGTTAAAAGGGCTTTTGTACTACTGAGAAAGAGCAACAGAAAAAAACTCATATCTAAACACATCAACAAGAAATTTCAGAACATCAAGGATAAAAATAAAATATTTTTTAAAACTTAGGGCAGAAAAAGCAGTTAAACTACAAAGGAATAACAATTAGACTGGTCTAAGATTTGTCACTTACACCCTAAGGTAGTAGAAAACAGTAAAATGTTGCCTTCTGAAGACGAATCATTTCCGTCTAGAATCCTAAACACAACCAGAATGTCATTTAAGTGTGATAGCAAAGTATATAGTCTTTATTAAATTAAGAAAATTAATGTCAAATATTCTTTTTTCATAAATTTTTTGAGGATGCACATAGCAAAATAATGATCAATGGCCAATGAAGAAAAAGATAACTTAGGAAACAATTTCTATACCAGAAAGAACCAAGGTGACCAGTGTATGGTAGCCTTGGGGACTAGCACTCAAGATTGTAAAAAAAAGTGGAGATAGTGGGAATAAAGTTTCTGAGAAAAAAAAATGAGACTCTACAAAATTAATAGTAGAATGGAGAGCTTGGGTAAAATTGTGGATAATAATATAGACACAAAATTACAAGATAACTTCTCCCTTTATTAAAGTATGGAATAATTAGTGACAAAGACTAAGCAATGAGAAAAAGAGGTTTCATAGGCCTGAATTCTAGGCAGTGAATGCTAGCTTATGTTGCCAAATTTGACCAATAGCAAAACTAGCACCATGTTGAACCAATCAACTTTTGAGAATCAGCTATCAGTTTTATACCAGGGTTGATTCCAGAAACACAACTATAGTCTTTCCTTGGGGAAATTTCAGTCTGATAGAAAATTAACAAAATGAAATAATACTATTTGCCCAAGAATTTAGAGAAGACTGTGTGGAGCAGGACTTGGCCAATGGACCACACATACAAAGCACAACTTTAAGAGTTGAGTGAACTTTGCTGTGGCAAGCAATACTTAGGAACTAAGCAATACTCTTATTGGTCACTCAATCCTTAATTTAAAGCAGGATATGCACAGGATTAAGATTTGATGCACATTTTATCTTGAATCCTTGGAAGCAATTGCTTTCCTATCATAGGTCTTAATTTTCCTTTACATGTCGGGTTTAACTATTTTAACTACAAATGCAATTTCTCTGCAAGGATCTTCATTAATCTAGTTCCTGAAGAAACAATAGTTTAGGATCTAAGTCTAGCATGTTATCTTGTTGGTTTGCAGTTGCCAAGGTCTTCTGTCATTTTAGATTCTGTGTTGTCCTAGCCCAGTGTTCTGTATTTGGGGGAATTCAGGACAATTTTCTTTTCTCCCTGTTTTTGTTGGTATGGTTATGATATAGCCTGACTGTCTAATATATATCATCATATTACATGTTCCTCTTTCTGTCTTTTGTTAGCTTGGTCTGGTTCTCCAGACTAACATACTTTCTGCCTATACTGTTTGTTCTTCTTTTGTTCATTTTTTTTGGCTCTATTTACCTTGTCCTTTGTCCTGCCTTTAATTCATTAATTCATTCATTCATTCATCATTCAGCAACATTAGGCACTATATTAGGAATGGAGATAAGAATCGAAGCAGTCCTTGCTATAAAAGATTTCATTACCTGATGAGGGAAAGATCTATAAGGGAAGAGTAGAAGATGTAAGGCCTTCACTTGAGATATGATAAAAAAAAAGTGTTTTGAAAATGCATAGACTAAGTATAAGAGTGAGACAAACTGTTTTGCCTAAGATGCCTAGGTAGAGCTTTACAGAATGAGCTGGATTTGAGAGCTGAGTAAGAGTTAAAAACAAAACAAAAGACCCACAGGGACTAGGGTCGTAAGGAAAGGTGTTCTAGGTAAGTATATGAAGTTACATAATGAGCTACTCTATACCTGTAGGTATGTCTAGCTATATTTGATTCTTCTTTTCTTGGGAAAGCACCATGAACAACATCAGCACCTCTACTGCTGCATGATAGAGTAGTCAAAGGAATTTTTCTGGATATTGGATAGCTTACCTCAACTCCCCATGATTTATCCTCTTCTTCCAAAAATTCTCACGGTACCACGTTATTCTCAAATAAGACTAGTGGTAAAGTTTGTTACCAAACTCATCTTTGCAGATATTACACAGATTAGTTGTAATTATAGACACTAGGGGGATTTTTGAAGTCTCTATTTTAAGATGTTCAAACAATAGTCTTTGAGGGCAACTTACCAAACACATTAGAGGAAGTCATTTGGAATCCTCTTTACTGCTTTCAGAAACAAGAAAATTGAACTTCTCTTTTGCAGCCAATTCTCTTCAGCCACACACACACACAAATGGAGGTCTACTAACACTCTTTCTCCTGAGAACACTATCTACTGTGAGCGGTGCCAACAGCTGAAAGCATTGAGCCTGCCCTCGCGCTGTGAGAACACAGCTCTCTCCCAGGGTCTGCCCAGATGCTCATTAAAATCCAATGAGTACCCCACAAGGATGTGTTGTTTCACCCAACATCATCACTTTCAGAAAGAAAAGGATTTCAACTTGGTGTGGGAAGACAGACAAAGTCTAACACCATGGCAATTGGGTCAAATTAACTATTTAAACAAGAGCTACCAAGTGTATAGATGCTGACCATGCATAACCTTTTAAGGCAGTATGGTTTAATTTGCTTCTGTCCTGGATAACTTCTGCTATTCCCCAAACTTGACAGCATTCTCTTTCCTGCTATGTGCACTCCATTGTTGTACCTTTCCCCTTTTACTCTTTTCTTTCCATCTCTGGAACTGATTGATGTTTTCCTACCAGTTTGATCACTCAGGAATATCTCACAGATTTATTTAACATCTCACAGATTTAGTCAACATGTTTACTTCTTTCACAACTACCATGTCCATAAACAATAACATCTTCTTGTGTTTATAACACACATGGGGAAAAGCCATTCATATGCATGTCAAACAACATGTGTTATCACTAGAATGCTCTTCTTCAACACAGTAGAATCCAGGGGAAGATAGGTATAGAAAATAGTTCCTATTTTTAAGAAGATAAACATCCATTTGGCTGTCACAAAAAATACTTTTATTAAGTCCTACTGTGTGAGGAGAATGTTTATTTCTCCTAAAGAATGGCTATGTTTTCTTCTGTCAGTTATTAGAAATTATAGTATTTAGACTCTTTCTCTTGTTTGCTTTTGCTGCCAGAATGCTTAGCATCATGCATAACATTCACAGACTGTAATTACATAAGCTCTAATTGCTTCCGTTTCTTTGTATTGCCATGACTTCATATGCTTATTACCAATGGGTAGATATTACCGTGAGGTTAAACTCTCTTAAGTTTGTGTACATGTGCGTATGTGGGAGAGAGACACAAGGTATAAATAACTAGGCAAAGATTTTTAGCCCTGACTTGGATAAAGATATAAATAACATGCTTGTCAAATTTGTACATGAACCTGAGCAGTGGTGGCACAGTGGATAGAGCATAACCTGGGATGCTGAGGTCCCAGGTTCAAGACCCCGAGGACACTGGCTTGAGTGCAGGCTCATTCAGTTTGAGCACAGACTCACCAGTGTGAGCACAGGGTCACCGGCTTGAGTGTGGGATCATCAACATAATCCCAGGGTCACCAGCTTGAGCCCAAAGGTCATTGGCTTGAGCAAGGGGTTACTGGATGAGCTGGAGCCCCCTGGTTAAGGCATATCTGAAAAGCAATTAATGAACAACTAAAGTGATGCACCTCTGAGTTGATGTTTCTTATCTCTCTCTCTTCTTCTCACTAAAACAAACATAAAAATTGTACATGAGAAAAGCTAGAAAAGAGCATTGCAGTATTTAGAATAATGCTGGGTAGAAAAAGAGGACGTATGTTTCTCAGAATTCCAGAGAAATGACACCATGAGAAAATCAGAGTGGAATGAAGCCAACCAATGTCACAGAGCAGGTGATTTTCTGTGAAGGAGTTTCAGTGGGTAAAGAACTTTGTGGAGAAAGTCAGGGAGCTGTATGGTTCACTATGAAGTGAATCATACAGGTCTGTGGGCCAGGACTGAATTTTTAAGGTACAGATGGTGTGATTTTTAGTATTTATTATAGTGTAATATTTTGGGGAAGGAAGATGCTTTTAATAATTATTTTAGAGAAGCATTTCTATGTGATGTTTTTTATTCAAGGCTCTTGAGATCATACTGATGTTTATTTGAATTTGGAGATGCATTCAGACGGCAAGAGGGCTGCTTGGCTTTGTGACATTAACAATACATAGACTCAGAATACGGAGACATTCTAGGAGGCTAGAAGGACAGATAGACTGTTGCAGGGTAGACTTATAGGAAACAAACATATTGATTTGAGTTTCAGGTTCAAACTCCAACTAAAAATTCATGGATTGTGGTAGATATAGGAGAGAATTAGAGGTTTTCATTGACATGAGTTAAAAGTATGATGTGAGTTTCAAAGAACAGGTGCTTAGAAGGCATCATGTAAGACATAAGGATGGTGGTCTTGGTGAACTGCATTCACATCTGAACACAAAAAATGAAGAGTTTATGTTTTTGTAAGTGACCACATAAAACCTACAATGGCCAAATTGGAAAGTAATTGAAATCAGTGTTACACAGGGATGGTTAAACAATTGTATACTCTTAACCTAAAGAAGAAAAAGATAAGGTGGAAGGCAAGATCATTCTTTTCATATATTTGAAGAGAAACAGTATGTTTTCAGGGAAGGGAGTATGACTTGAAGGCAGAGAAACTGTGATCCATGTGACTGTTTGATGCCCATTTCTGGTGTACACACAGGGATGGGACCTAGTCAGTGTTTCCTCAACAGCATCCCTGGGCTTGCAGTGGTAAATAGAGATAAGCATACTGTGCATCAACAAATGCTAATATACTTCCTGTAATGAAGAGGGTATGTGAATGTAATACGTGGATTTTCTACAGTCCCAGATTGTTAAGTCTAAAGCCAGTTCAATGAAGCTACAAAAAGACAGAGTTTAGCTTAATTAAAAAAAATAAAATATGTACTTCTGAAAAGAAAATGGGCTTTCTCAGCACATGTTTTATTTTCTCAACCCAGAAAGTGTTCAAACCTATGCTTTCTGATCTCAGTGTAACCTAAGAAATCTGCGAGCTAAGTGGTAGTTCCTATCATGAGACTTATTAGGGGTAGGTGACGAGGATTGTTCTGGTTTTCTCTTAGAAATTAGGACAGAAAAAATGGAGAAGAGTTGAAACTGTGCAGGTAGGAACACAGTTGACTGAAGTCAGAAAGAAGAAATCTGCTACTCTATTAATCAGATATTAACAAGGGAACAAAGGCCCACTTGAAATAGAATAATTTGAGGAAAGTTTTTTTTGTTTGTTTGCTCTAATTTTTTAATTTATTTATTGATTTTTAGAGAGAGGGAAGAGAGAGAGAGACAGGAACATCCATCTGTTCCTGTATGTGCCCTTTTTGAGCCAGCCTCTGTGCTTGTTCCTGTATGTGCCCTTTCTTAGCCAACATCTGCACTTTGGGACGATGCTCTAGTCTAACCAACTGAGCTATCCAGCCAGGGCTGAGGAAGGTTTTTACAAAGTTTCCATTTACTCAGTTAAATAAGGAGGAATCACAGTCCAGCATTAGGAAAAGAAATGGAGGACCTAACCCAGGAAAGGGAGCATCAGGTAGCGGTACAGTGGACACCTGGAAGAGAGCAGGGGTCATTGGTCCAGGGATGCTGACAGCTTGAGGATACCTTGCAGGGAGGCCGCCAAGAGAAAAAAATCCCCAAAAACCTTGATCTTTCTCTTCTCCCTTCCTTGGATCTCCTTGGGTTCCTCATTGCCCAACGACAAATAAAAGCTGGTGCACAAGGCGGCATGTTGGTGTTTTTTCAAATGAATCATCTTTCCAGGGCAGGAATAAGGGTAGATCTTATTACTCAGTGAGAAATGTTTAAACAGAATAGTTACTATCCCTTTGTCATGCCTTCTAAAATTCCTTTATAAAGGCATTTTAACTAGAAACAGGGAGTGAAAATGTCTTCCCGTTTACTCCCCTTTTCTCTCTTCATGTTACTCGTCCCTCTTGACTCAGCTAATACCATCGGCTCTCCCACTGTCTTCAGAGCTCACTGACTCTGTATGCAGATGTGTTGCTACACCTGATGTACATCATGGCCGTTCCTGAGAAATTTCTGATGAAGATAGGCAGGACATCGGTGAGTTCTTCACCATGACTGGTGCCCCGTTTATAGTTGGCTAGTCACAGGGTACTGTTTTGCAATTGCAGTTCAGTAAAGTTGTGCCATGCATTCCAGAGATGATTCCTGAAAGCCATGTAGTTTCTGAGACTCAGTACTCTCTCTTTCTTCTTGTTGTCACTGCCGTTAATTCATTTATTCATCAATTTTTACTTTTAAAATAAATTGAGAACCTCCAGTATATACACATTGGGGATATAGTGAGAAACGTGCTAGTCTTTAACCTAATGTAACATTTTATTTTGTTAATCTAAAAACATTAAAATGTCTTAGAAATTGTCAAAATTTTAGCATTCTCTAAGACTTTCCTTTATAAACTTAAGAAATACAAATGTTCCTTTAATATCAGGTACAGGGGGTCCTTGGGTTACAACACAGTCTGTTCCTACAATAGTGATGTAACTCAAACTTTGGTGGAAATCAAAACACACTCTAGCCTAACACAAACAGAACACTTATGCTTTTAACAGTCCAAAGTGGCATACGTTAGTGTACTGAGGGATGCCAACTCCCTCACTTATACACCAAGTTACTGCATATTCTTCTACCGCAGCAAACAAACTAGGTCGCACACGTAGTCTGTAAGTACAGTGCTAACAATGTAAGCCAAAACACTCAACGTCTCAATTTTTTAAAGTTTTTATGGGAGTGAGTGTTGTAAACTCTAAAAATAGTCATATGTCCAGACTATCATAACCTGAGGACTCTTCCCCCTCCCCATTCTAATTGTTGACATGAAGACTGTGTTCCTGTAGCCATTTGAAAGACAAAAAACAGAATCAGAGTTGAATATTTCTGCAATTGGGGTCAAACAATAGTTTAAAATGCATATTCTCTGCCTAACCAGGTGGTGGTGCAGTGGCTAGAGCATAGGACTGGGATGTGGAGAACCCAGGTTCGAGACCCCGAGGTTGCCAGCTTGAGCGCGGGCTCATTTCGTTTGAGCAAAGCTCACCAGCTTGAACCCAAGGTCACTGGCTCGAGCAAGGGGTCACTCAGTCTGCTGTAGCCTCCCGTTCAAGGCACATATGAGAAATCAATCAATGAACAACTAAGGAACTGCAAGGAAGAATTGATGTTTCTCATCTCTCTCCCTTCCTGTCTGTTCCTCTCTGTGACTCTCTCTGTCTCTGCCACAAAAAAATAAAAAATAAAATAAAATGCATATTCTCTAATAAATAGTCATTAATAGCTAATAGTTTTGTTTAGTTTCATGACAATAGTAAGTAAAGAATGTATATTTAGTTGAAATGCTATAAAAATTAAAATATTAGAATATTTTATAAATAACATCCAGCTTAAAAAAATTAGAAGACATTGTTTTAAAGGTGTTAGCTAGGATGTTCACTTTTAAAAATATACATATGTAGGAAAGTTAAAAGCAGTTTTATTGAAATAAATTTTTAAGATCTATTTGCATCTTTCAAGTACAAAAGTAACAAAATTCTTGAAGAAACTGATTAAGATTTTGCTTAAGGTAACTTGTAAAGCATGAGAAATATACTCTCTCTAAACATTGAAGTAAAATGAATACATAATAAATATTTTTATTTTCTTGTGCATAATTTTAAGACATCACTTTAATATGATAGGTGCAGCAAAATAATTTATAACTTGTAATTGGCAGTTCTCTGAGTTTGTCTGCAAATACACTCAGAGTTATGTATAAAGTCTATAAAATTAGGATGGACTTCGAGGGATTTATCAAGCTTAACAATTTTTCACAGGTCAAGAAACTTAATTTCCATGGATGTGAAAAAAAAAAAGATACTCTCCAGAAGCCACCTACTTTTAATCCCTACATCTAAAAATCTTCCTCAGCAGCAAGTAGTGAGGCTGAGTTAACCTTGATCTTTTTTTTTTTTTTTTTTCTATTTTTCCGAAGCTGGAAACGGGGAGAGACAGACAGACTCCTGCATGCACCTGACCGGGATCCACCCGGCACGCCCACCAGGGGCAACGCTCTGCCCACCAGGGGGCGATGCTCTGCCCCTCTGGGGCGTCGCTCTGTTGCGACCAGAGCCACTCTAGCGCCTGGGGCAGAGGCCAAGGAGCCATCCCCAGCGCCCGGGCCATCTTTGCTCCAGTGGAGCCTCGGCTGAGGGAGGGGAAGAGAGAGACAGAGAGGAAGGAGAGGGGGAGGGGTGGAGAAGCAGATGGGCGCCTCTCCTGTGTGCCCTGGCCAGGAATCGAACCCAGGACTTCTGCACGCCAGGCTGACGCTCTACCACTGAGCCAACCGGCCAGGGCCAACCTTGATCTTTTATGTGCAGCTGTAAACTTTAGGATTGCCACCATTGGCTGTTGTCTTCACCTGAATTCTAACATCATAAATTCTTAGATTAATTAGACATCAAGAACCTTCTTCCCAGTCTTTAATGAAACTGCTTCTCTGTACGGACTCTATCAATTTTTTGGAGGAAAAAAATTTTCTCCAATAAGGACCAAATGACAACATGCATGTATATTGCACACTAGTATTTTCCAAAGGGGTTAAATCACCTCAAATAAATGCTTAAATATACTGTCTTTGAAATCTAATATTTTTGGCTTTCATTTCAATATTTATCTAAAAAACACTTAATATAACTAATTCTCAGTCATTGAAATAATTGCCTTACAATGGAGAACTGCTAAGCAGTTATCCTATTATATTTGTCTAAGATTGAATTTGCCAAACGAGATTTGTTGTAGGTACTGAGCATGTCAGTAACATTATCACATTTTGAAGAAGTACATTATATGGATCTTGTTTGTGTGCATATCCCTTACGTAGTACATTACCTCTAAGTGTGGTAGTAAATAAGCAATGAATGTCATTTCTGAACCTAATTCCAGCAATAATCAAATTGCACATTACTTTATTGAATATTTATTTGGCCAGGATTTGGGTTAAGCGAAGGGATCCAGCAATAAACATGGAGTTTACATTCTGTTGTAAAAATGAGAAGAAAGATCAGAAAATAAGCAATAAATAAATAAGTAACTCAAGACACGTAACCAATAAGGCACAAGTTAGTAATAGTTAATGCAGATTTCAATGGGCCACATAAGAATCTTATCTTCACATGAGAGTTTTAAAGAGTTATTAAGTGACATTACAATAAAACTTGCTTTTGTGGATGGCTTACTTACAGAATTTTAGTTAAGTGTAAAGTCTGATTATCATGTACCAGGAACAAAACCTTAATGTTATGAATGCTATTTTATAAATCATGCTTCTGTGAATAGCATTCATTCTCTACATTAGTATAATTGAAGTGAAAACAAGGAAATGGATTAAATGTAGAAACGGACCTGAGGCTACATTTCTTTAATATTAATTCCAATATATGCTATCTGCTTTAGCACATCAATAAATTAATGTTTTACCTGTATTGGATCTTTAGTTGGTGTATATTTAATTTGTAGTTTTGATTTTTATTTCATAGTTGTATAAGAGCTCTAAGCATAAAGTGTTTACACATTATCTTAAAAATATTTATTAATAGCACCTATGTCAAATCTAGAGTTTCCTGATATTACTTTCTTTAATAAAATCATTAGTAAAAAATATTGATAACATTCAGTATTGTTACGACTGTGGAAAAACACTTTCATAGACTGAGGGTAGAATGAATAGGTATAGTCTTTTGGGATAATAATCTATGAATATTTGAATGCTCACACCATTCAACCCACTCTTGCAAAATTATTAATCAGAAATAAAAGCATCTACACATGTAGATTTATGTGTAAAGATGATCATGCAGCATTTCTGGTAATGTCAGAAACAAAAAAGGAAAATATTAACAGATTAATTCAAATTTCTGTAAAATAAAAAATACTTTATGACCCACTAAGCTTTATCTCAGGATTTTTAGGTTCATTGACATTTTTTACTTTATTCTTTTGTGAGTGTTCAGTGGAGTTTTCCAGAAACTATGTAATGTGTGATGACATCGTAGCTCTGATGGCTAATGCAATTTGTATTTGTTTTCCTGTGTTTTGAAGCTTTTTGTTTTAATTTATAATAAGGTAATCAGTGGTAGATATAACTCATATTTCCAATAGCTCAAAGGGTACTCAATACTTTTTCATATAATAAAATTTTATTGATATTTTATTTTAAGAATAACATTTAGAAATTTCTAATAATTTTTATTGCTAGTATTTGTGAATCTAAGCTCTCTACTTTTTTTTTCAACCTACCAATTTTTATTAAATTAGCTTCCTTTGGGGATTTTCTGATCAAAAATATTCTTTAAAAATATGTTAGAAAATATTTTAAATATTTTTTACAAGTACAGAAATAATATAGCAAAGAGGCTTGTACCAATAACTCAGTTCTTATAAATGTTTTTTATATTTTCTTTAGATTTTTTAAATCTACTTTATCTTTTAGAACAGTTCTTGTATTATAGAAACACTGAGAATATAGTACAGAGAGTCCCATAAACTTTGCACCAATTTCCCTTATTAGTAACATCTTACATTAGTATGGTACTTTTGTCACAATTAATGAACCATTGTTCTTAAAGACAGTCCATACTTTATTCAGATTTTCTTAGTTTTTACTTAGTGAGCTGACTATGTTGTTGTTATTCTAAAATCCTATCTAAGATACCACATTACCTTTAATTTTCATGTCTCATTAGGCTTCTTTTTACTGTGACAATTTCTTAGACTTCCTGGGTTTTGGTGAGCATTGGAGTTTTGAAGAATATTGGTAATATATTTTGTAGAATAATCTATCAAAATAGTGTTTTTCTCATAATTAGACTTGGGTTCCATGTTTTAGGGATAGAATACAGTGATAAAGTGTTAATTTCATGACATCATATCAAAGTTATTGTCAACATGATTTATTGCATTTGATGTTGACTTGATCACCTGGTTGAGGCAGTAGTTGTTGGATTTCTCCAAATAAAGTTATTCCCTTTCCCTGCCTTTACATGCTGTACTCTTTGGAGGAAAGTCAATAGGTGCAGCTCACACTTGAGGGCTACTCTTTGTTGAAGACAGAGTATCTATGTAGATTACTTATAATCTTGCATGGCAGATTTGTCTTTTCTCCATCGCATGTTTATTTATATCAGTATACTTCATGAATACTTATTTTATATGCTGAGTTATAATTTCTTCCTACTTTATTTATTTTATTGATCAAATATTTCCACCTTTGGTCACAATCTTTCAGTTGGCTCCTATGTACTTATGACATATTTCTATCAATGTGGATTTATTATTTATTTCTCCCTTACTTGCTAGGATTACAACATACTCTAGGCTCATTATGTATAGTTCTTGCCCCAATCTTAGAATCAGCCATTTCTCCAAGAATACCTGGTTTCTTTCCCTGGAGAAACCAAGATCTGAGCGTTAGGTGCTTAGCAATTTTTAAGAGTTTAAAAAAGACCTGATACTCAAAGTTTTTGAACTGCTGATCTCCACTAATACAACAACCAGTTAAAAATTATGTCTGCATGGGAGAAAGCAGTGTGTTGAAAAGAGCATAGAAAGACTTGGGTTTGAGTCAAAGGTCTCTGCATTAGGGGCATTATGACCTGATATAGTTTATCTATTTGTCTGACTAGCTCACTTAAACATAACAAATAAATTTTCATTTCTTTGTAATTTTCTCAAGCATAATAAAAAATCTTATGACAAATGGCATGCAGCAATATATATATATGCATACATGTTTTTAATAAAATATTTTTACATTTAATGACATTGCATAAGATATAGTAATAATTTACTCAAGCACAATGAGTATTTTAAATCCATTGTGTCATTTAATTGTTACAGCAACACTATTTGTAATATTCTTATCTTCATTTCAGAGATAAGGAAGCTGAGGCTCAGACGGATTAAGTTAAAATGTAAAGGTCTTAACAGTACAGCAGGCACATACCTGGTTCTAATTAATGTTATTTCTCTTGTCTTCTTCCTAACATGTAACAAGTGTTAAAGAGTAAACTTTTGGCCAGTCTCACAGGCCAAGGAGCTGCTTACCATCTATTACTCATTCCAGGGTGTCTCACAGAGTCCAGCATCCTTTGGGCTTATTTAGTGATCCCCTGGCTAGAAACCATTCACTTCTTGCCAAAGTTAAAGTGGCCTATATAAACACTCTTCCAGAGCTGGTGCAACAAAGACACAAGTAACAAAAACAACCATCAAAATAACAATAATATTTGACAATGCTTTAAATTCTACTCTGTGTCAACCACTATGCTAAATATTTAATATTCACCATCTAATTTGCTGTCACCCCATGCTTGTAAGGTCTTAACTACTCTATTTTTTTAGGTGAGGAAACTAAGCTCAGAGTGATTAATTTTATATCCCAAAGGGTTGCAAATTGAAAGCAGCAGAGCCAGTTTCTGAAGCCAGGACTGTGTGATTCCAAACCCATTTACTTAGCCATTATACCAGGGTGAGCAGCAGTTGCTGGCAAGTGGAGGATGCTCCAGGCAGTTTTCAGAACTCAGTAACAACAAGCTTCCCTTAAGTTCTAGAGTTGCAAAAATTTTGTGCAATTCAAATGAAGAGTGGGGCTTGTAAGATAATTGATGAAGGCTCAAAGTCTGAGCACCACATTACTACAGACAGACTGCTGAGAATTTTTAGCAGTAGGCATAGACATTCTGAGGCAAGGAAGCAGAAATCAACTGGCATAGGGAATGGGACCAAAGTACAACATGGAAGTATAATAAACAATGAGAATTTAGGTAAGGTGTACGTAAAGAAAATCTCTCATTCATTCCTAGCATACTAGATCATCATTTTTGTACTGAGAAAAAAGAAGTTGGATATTAAAATTTGACCTATACTATGCTATATATTATAGTACTCTACTCTACTCTACTCTACTCTACTCTACTCTACTCTACTCTACTCTACTATACCACCTTTCCTTTGTAGTTTGGTATATGCATGTGGCAGATTGTATTTTTTTAAAACTTTGTGATGGTTAATTTCATGTGTCAACTTACTGAACCTTGGGGTGCCCAGACATTAGGTCAAACATTATTCTGGATGTGTCTATAAGGTATTTCTGGAAGAGAGTAGCACTTCAATTAGTAGACTGAGTAAAGCAGACTGCCTTCCCTTATATGGGTGGGTCCTACCCAATCAACTGAAGATCTGAATAAAACAAAAAAAGATGCAATAAGAGGGAACTCTTTTGGTCTAACTGCTTCAGCTGGGCTGTTGTTTTTTTCTTCTGACTTTGGGCTTGAATTGAAATATCAGCCTTTCCTGGATCTCAAGCCTACAGGCATTTGGACTAGACCAGCACCATTAGCTCTCTTGGGTCTCTAGCTTGCCCATTGTAGATCTTGAGACTTGTCAGTTTCCATTTTTGTGTAAGCCAATTTTTTATAGCTATAGATATAAATAGATATGGATAGATATAGATACAGAATAAGATATGCTATTGGTTCTGTTTCTCTGGGGAAACCTAACTAGTAACAGATTCCAATAATATTACCATTCCCACATGTTTTTCCAGAACCCTAACACTTTTCCATGAAGAGATGGAATTTATATTCCCTTTTTTGAACTGTTTGGGTTTAGGACTAATAGAATATAGCAAAAATGACACTGTATGACTTCTTAGGATAGGTAATAAAAGGTGATAAAGACACCGACCTCATTCTCTTGGTATCTTAGTAGCTCTGAGTTGCCAAGAAAGATGTCTGGCTATTTTGAAGCCTTTACGCTTGTCTCTGAAGAGATCTCTGGAGAGACTACATAAAGATAGCTAGACATGCTTAATTAGGCTGTTTCAGCCTCCAGCTTATTTTTTGTTTTTAAGAAAGGAAAGCATCAACTCATTGTACTTAGCTGTGCACCAGTTGATTGCTTCTCATACATGCCCTGACTGGGGTTTGAACAAGTGTCCTTGGTGGGGAGCCTTTGGAGTGGAGCCAGCAACCTCAGTGCTCTGGAAGGATGCTTTATCTACTGCTTCACCAGCCAGGGCCCAGCCTCCAGCTTGTGAGTCATGCTGGTTCAAGTACCAGACATGTGAGTGAAGAAGCCCTTCAGACAGTTTCAGCCTTAACCACTGACTGCATGAGACTGAATTGCATAGCTGATGCCACGCCCAGTACCATGAGAGACAGATATGGATAATAACAGTTGGTTTATAGTGTCAGTATGGAACTTGTTATACAGTGATAAATATGTATACAAATAGAAACAAAAATACAGGGAGCTATAAATAAAAGTATATGAATGTATAAGTATATAAATTTGGAAGTTTCAGTTGAGTCACTTAGATACAATAAAATCAGATACCAAAGTGGGTTCTGAGATAAGTCAATTCTATAAAAATTTCAGAAATATATAACCAAAACTTAGGTTATATAACTTTAGATTCCTCATCCGTTATAAAAAATATAGTTTATTTGTGGACATTTAGGCAGGATTGTAAAGAGAATTTCTATGGACAAAGCTGTGCTTCCATCATAATCCTCCTTCTGCCTCTACCATCAAGCAGAAAAAGGAGACGTGCTTCTACATTCGTCTCAAGTCGAGAGCCTCCAGTAGAGCCATTCAGAGGGTGTGCTGTCTCACTTTGGTGACACATTTAAAAGGAGAAGAGATGTCTGCTAGCTTCTTTAATGTCAGAATGAAATGAAAAGAGGGTGATGCCACAATAAGATTGCATTACTCTCTTGCTTTCTAGAGGGGCCAGGATATTTCCTATAGACTTAGAGGTGGACCAAGTCGAGACAGACAGACCCGCCTTATGATGTTTATAATTCTTTTCCAGACTACTACCTGGAAGAGTGATGAAGTGTAAGTCCCCAGTACCAAATGAGTGAGGGATGAACACACACCCAGAGGAAAATACACCTGTACTGTGGGAAACGCAGCTGAGTATTCCCAGGGGTTTCGGAAGAACTCACAAAACATACATAAGGAGTCAGCTTGATGCACTGCCTGGCCCAGAATGCTTGAAGCCTTCTGCATATGAGAGCAGACATCTTAGAAATGCCCTGCTCCTCCTTTAGCATATGGTGAGTCTCTTCCTCAACCTTGGTTCCAAATGCAAAAGTGGTGAGGAAACTTGGTGAGCTGGGCGGGCAGAAGGATGGAAAGCGAGGGAAGAGAAGAGGACTTCTACCCACAGAAGACTCTGGCTGAGAGAAGGGAGCTTTAACTTGAAATAATTTCAAGTTTTGATTATTGAAGGGGATTAAATATTTTTAAATTTCTGAATGGAAACTGTATTTTAACAGAAATTTGACCACTAATTATTAAGCAGCTATGAGATGGCAGGCACTGTTCTAGGCTCTTTGGATAAAGCTGGGAACAACAACAGCGATAACAGCAGCAACAACAAAACAGAGAAAAACCCTTTATTTTCTCATGGAACTTACATTATAATGGGAGGTGCAGGCAATAAGGAGATGAATAAGTTAAATTCATGCTGCATTACATGGTGATATGTGTCTTGGAGAAAATATAAAAGAGAGTGTCAGGTGCTGGTGAGCAGGTGATCATGAAAGGCTTCCTGTGAACACAACTTTTCCTATTAGTTCTTTATGTTCACTTTATTTTAAAAACTGGGTGTCTTCTTCAAGTTTTTAAAATTGAATTAGTTAGGGCAAATAATGCTAACTGTTATTCAGGCAAACTATGCAGTTTCATTCTGTTAACACAATAAAGGTTTCCTTTTAGTTTATTTCACAGGCCAGTGTGAATCATTGTCATTCAGGGACAGTAGGCTCCTTGTCTCTATTGACTTCTGCAGATCCTTAAGCCCCCAGAACCTTGCACTGAATGGTCCTTACTGGGCCAGAAGAAAAGATAAAGAAATGCATATGGAGAAAGCATGTCTGTGTTTTACTATATTGGTCCAGAAACACACATCATTTTTACTCACATCCACTGGCAAGAATGAGAGTTTAGTCCTTGAAGAAGAAAACTTGGATTTTGGTGAACATTATGAAACTTGGGCTCATAAAAAGCTTCTTAGATTGAGTGAAAGCAAACAGATGATAAAAGTCAAATTGTAGGGCAATGGGTTGGGCTGGCTAGGTTGGCAAATAGCTTTAAGCAATAGTGCCTGACCAGTTGGTTTGGTTCAATGGATAGAACATCGGGCCAGCATGCGAGCAATAGTGCCTGATGGATTTATTTCTGATTATGTGTGCAACATGCTATATGAAATTATGCTCAAGTATGGGAGACAAATCATTAATAGCAGTTTGAATTGTTAGAGTAGAATAGTTATGAGTAACTTTTTTCTTGTACTCTATTTTTTTATTCTTGTTTTTATGTAATAAAAAAGGAAAAATATAGTTTTAAAATAAATAAGGTAAATGATTTGATTGAGTAAATGTTTGCTATATTTTTACAAATGTCATCAAAATAGCAGAAATGATTCATTTTTAAACCAAAAATATAATTTATCTAAAACTATATCCTGAGGGTTCTTAGTCATTAAACAATTTATCAAGAAGTGAAAGAGCATTTGTTATACTGAGTGTACTTAAGCAATTAATTACAAAATTACAAATATATGCAACAAATATATGCAATTAAATATTGCATATTTAATACTAAGTAGTAATGTATCATTCTATTTAATACTAAGTAGATAATATTTACTTCAAGAAAAATAAGAAGTGTTTGCAATTCAAATGAAGATTGAATCTGCATAAACAATATGTGATGGAGTATAATATTATATTTTAAACAGTATGCTTATAATCAGTATGCTGTTTCCCAACATTTGAGCATCTGTTTGTCTCAGCATTTGTCAATTAGTTGACCTAATAAGTTTTATTACCCAAGGTCAGTATAGCCAAAAGTTCCCTAGGATTGAAAACACAGAGTATTCTTTTAGATATAAAACTCAGCCCCAATGTAGGACATCCTTAGTAGGTAAGGATGATTAAGATTATTGTTGAAGTAAATCAAGAGTATATAGCGTTATAGTGATGGATTGTTGGAGATTATAAATAATACAGGACTCAGCACAGACTCACCTCAGAACTGTTATAAATGCTTTAATCAATTTTAAAGAAGGTTGTAACTATTAAAACGATTTCTTCATTTTTTATTTTTATTTTTTTAATTTTAATTTTTTATGAGAGAGACAGAGACAGAGAGAGGAACAGACAGGGACAGACAGACAGGAAGGGAGAAAGATGAGAAGCATCAATTCTTTGCTGCGGCACCATAGTTGTTCGTTGATTGCTCTCTCATATGTGCCTTGACCAGGGGGCTCTGGCCAAGCCAGTGACCCCTTGCTCAAGCCAGTGACCTTGGGCTCAAGCCAGTGACTTTCAAGCCAGTGATCATGGGGTCATATATATGCTCCCATGCTCAAACCAGTGATCCCGTGCTCAAGCTGGTGAGCCTGCACTCAAGCCGAATAAACCCACACTCAAGTGAGCGACCTCAGGTTTCAAACCTGGGTCTTCTTCATCCCAGGCCAACACTCTATCTAGTGTGCCACTGCCTAGTCAGTCTAGAAGTATCTTTTCCTCCCCCCCCTCCGTCCCTCCCTCCCTCTCTCCTTCCCTCCCTTCCTTCCTTCCCTCCCTCCCTTCCTTCTTTTCCTTCTTTTCTTCCTTCCTTTCTTCTTTTTTTCTTCTTCTTCCTCCTCCTCCTCCTCCTCCTCCTCCTCCTCCTCCTCCTCTTCTTCTTCTTCTTCTTCTTCTTCTTCTTCTTCTTCTTCTTCTTCTTCTTCTTCTTCTTCTTCTTCTTCTTCTTCTTCTTCTTCCTCCTCCTCCTCCTCCTCCCCCTCTCCTCCTTCTTCTTCTTCTTCTTCTTCTTCTTCTTCTTCTTCTTCTTCTTCTTCTTCTTCTTCTTCTTCTTCTTCTTCTTCTTCTCCAAGAAACAACAAAACTCTTAGGAATAACTAGACAGTCATATAACCCTCAACCTAGATTCCTTAAATCTTTTTATTTTCTGGACATAAAGCTTCCTAGTAAAAAGCATATATCAGCATTGCATTCAGCATACAAAAAATAGCATCATCTTTAGATTTTAAAGGAATAAAAATAAAATATTTGAGAGTTGAAGTTACCTTATACCTTTCTCTGGTCCCACTCACTCCTCACTCCTCTCCCTGCCCAGAAGTAACCTCTACTCTTCATTGGTGTTTATTAATTATATTATATATTTATACCATTTCTGTTTATATATACACTCATAAACAATGTGTGTTATTGCTGGATTATAAAACTTAAAAAAAATAATAGTATTACACTGTAGAGATATTAAGCCACATTTTTCTCATTATTTTCTGGGGTTTTTTTCTCTTAGTTTTGTTTATTTTGCCATGATGCACATTAATTTTTCTTTAAATGCCAGCTATAGTGGTTGAAAAAGTGTAGAAATAGTCTGAGACCCTGGATGAAATTATCTTCATAGACACACAAGTTTCTTTCTGATTGGCAGTAGAGTAAGAAGGATTAATCCAGAGTAGGGTTAAACTGGTTGAAAATTGTCTTTCAGTCTTTGGTTAGGGTTGGTCCACGTCCAGGTTAGTTATGCTTTTACAGGATATTTCTACTCATGTCCTAGCTCAATGCCCAGGGTTTTACCAGTGCCATTTCTTCTTTGTGTGTCCTGAAATCCACTTTATGCCTTCCAGCCCATGACATTCCCAATAGTAATGCTCAGCATCTCAGTCTCTTAACTACCACTTTCTGATCAGCTTCTTAAGCTACCCAGCTGCTTACAAATTAGAGCCAAGGAAATAGCACACAATGTGAGATTCTCTCTAACCAGCATCCCTTCTCTCCAGGACCCAGGACCCTCAAGTCCTAGCTGACTTGGGAGCTCTTTTGTGACTTCCAATACATGTTTTCACTGTAAATGGCTTTTTAGGCATTCTTGGAAGAGTGGGGAGACCTGGCCTGCAATAAAATATTCAACCATTACCTTCACCAAGGAAATTCCTATTATTTTAAATGTTATTTACCTCTGTTATTTTCTTCTGAAAATCCTCTGTTGCTTATTTCAGTGGATTTAGAGCTTTAGGTTTCTGTCCCTGGACACATGTTCTGAAAGAAAATCCCACTAGGGTAGGTGCCCCTCCACCATGACTTGTTCTGTAACAGTTGATTTTGGGGAACATCGGCCCTAAAATGATGCCACACCACACCATTTGTTGACTTGCTTTAGCCTTTAAGAAATCCCTGTTGCACTGAATTTTTTGGATACCTGCCCCACTGTCTTGACAAATTAGGGATTTTTGTATAAAGTTCTTCTGATATTCTTCCATTTATTTCTCCAACATCCTGTTTCACATTCAAAAGAGTTATGAGTAGTCGGCTTTCAAAATAATATACTATCAAAATTTGTGCCATGCATATGCCATTTTTCGTTATGTCTGTTGTCAACACAGCTTTCCCTCATATACATGAATAGCTTTCTCCTTGACATACTCTCAATCTGTGCTCAGCCGTTGCCTTCTAAGCATTGCTCTCTCTGATCGCCTCATTTAACACAGCATACATTCTTCCCACCAATCCCTTCCCCAATTTATTATAACACTTATCATCATCTGATTGACTACACATTTATTAAGATCTTATGGTCAGTTATCATTTATTATCTGAGTCCCTCAAAAGAATATGGGCTCCATGAAGGTGTGTGTTGGGGGGATCTGTTTGGTTTAATGCCGATTTCCCTAACTCTACAACAGTGCCCACATGTAGCAGAGGCACAATAAGTGTTTATCAAATAAATAAATTAAACAAATTTTTTTATTCTTTCACTTCTCTGAAAATTAATTAGTTTAATATTCAGCATATTTTCAAATATATCCCAAATATGACATTTTTATGGCTTTTCTACAATATTTTTCTTCCATCAAGTCTGTCACAATGACTTGTTGTCATATATATTCATATATTCATACTCATCTTCATATATATATTTTCTGTAACCTGTTTTGTATGATGTCCAGTTATCTGACCACTGGGAAGATTTTTCTTTGTTACATCCCAGAGCATATGATAGATCTATGTTCTGAATCTAATTTACATATGGTTATATTAATCTGATGTGACAGCAATGGCTTTAGTCCTATAACCCTCTTTCTCCTGGGCTTGGTGATTACAAAGAGAATTAAGAAGAAATTATTTCTGTGTTATTGCCAGGACTTAGATTGAGCAGGACATGCCAGTATCCTAGAGCCACCACAGTACAATCATTGCATGGAGATATTTGTGTTGAAAATATGATATATCTGGAATGGGAGAGAGAACGATCTATTACTCTATTACTAAAAATAGTGTTAAATCCCATATTGCTACTGGTTACTTATTTTAAATAGCTGAACATGAAATATAAAATATAAAAACAGTCACCTCATTTACAAAGTCTGTAAGAGCCAGTGGTAATCTCTTGATCAGGAAACTGCATGAACATGATTTCAGCATGTCAGTGAAAGTCTACTTAAACAGCATAATGTTGCCTTTTTTTGAAGCTATGCTAGATGCATAAGTGGCTCTCCAATTGTCAGGGTAAAGTGTTATTGCTATAAACCATATAAATTTAAGACTAGGAATCAGGAACACTTTAACACATACTAAATTTGCAGACATTTTTCACCTGAATTTTGATTTTGAGGAAAAACAGTGATTTTAATAATTTATTAAATCTGCACTTACCTACACACAAGAATTATATTTCATAAAGACAATTCTTGATCCAAGAAAGTACAAAATAGAAAGTAGATTACATCATATAGAATTGAAACTCGCTGCTTGGAGTATTAGGCATGTTTTGGGGATTGGATGTCACAAAGCTTTGTCAAGTGACTTTGCAATTTAGGCCTGGAGCTGCCTCTCTAAATGAATAGCTAGTCTTTACTCTCAGACAACGTATTGCTCATTAATCATTTTTTTTCAGATATAATTTTAGAGTTTATTCCTTTGGATGCTGAGCTCTGCATTTTGTACCACCATTTATGGAATGGGTGACCTTGATTATCTCTTGCATGTTGCCCAGGCCAGAATGCCCGCTGGATTACAAGAGGATTGTGGTTGTCCAGCAGAGAAAGGGATGGAAAATTGGAGGCTAGGACTCTTATTGAGGAGGAAAGGATGCACACTGCACAAATGGTCTGATCCTAAAAAGTGCACCTGCAAAAGACGGCATACCCACACTCTGAAAGCCTACTGTGTTATTGGCTATTTTGCCCTGCTTTACTAATTTATTTCTTTAGTATTCTTGATTAGATAATATAGAACTCTTAGGCATTTGATAATTGTGTATTGACTAATTTATAGTTCTTAAATTACTTCTGTATAATAAAATTTTAATCTTTATTTAGAGACAATAAACCTTAAATTATCTGGGATATGTTTATCTTTTTATGGGAATGAGAGGGAAAATAAATTGCCCAAGGACATAGACCTTTTAAAGCACATAGTTTATTCATGCACATTATCTCATTTAATCTTCATGGCATCTCTGTGAGATAGTCAGGTAAATTGGCCTAATTACCATTTTAGTGAAGAGAATATTGAGAGCACAACATGAGAAGAAAAGTGAGGGGGAAAATCAAATCTTGAAACCAGAGTTTTTAACTCTTTCCGCAATGTTCTGTGTCCTGAACTGTGTCACTTCCAGTGCCCTTGACCTTCGACACTTTGATTTTTAAACTGTTCTGACCACATATTGGATATTAGCTGACAATGAGAAATATTTCATTTTTGTTATCTTAAGCACCACCTTCTTAGGAAAGACTGATGCCAGGCAAGAACAGAGATGTTGGAAGGGATAAGATAATTAAGGTCGGCACAGACCGTGTTACCAATTTTGAATGCAATAGAAAACCATTGAGAAGTTTTAAATAGCAAAGTGACAAAACCCAGATTTGCATTAAAAAATAATTCACACTATTGTCTGGGAAACAAATTGGAAAGGGACGTGAGTGAATGCAGAAAGGCAATTAGGGAGTTATTAAAAGAGATGACAATAGTTTGGATTAGGACTATGGCAATGGGAATGGACAGATTTTAGAAAAAAATCAACAGGACATTGTAATTGGTCAACTATAGGACTTGAGGGAAAAAACAGTTATTAAAGAAAATATGAGTGTTAGGATTTGAAATGTTAAGGTTATTTATGAAACCATTTACTGAGATGGGGGACACTGAAAAAGATAGTGTTGTATTGGGAATGAAGGGCAGGTGAGAATGATGGTGCATTTAGGATTTGATATATTGAGTTGTGGTAACTGAGAAATCTGAGTCCTAAAGGGAGAATAAGGTACATGGGAGTGATGTTCAGAAGAGCAATCAAAGACGGAAAGGAGAACAGGTCAATGTGACTTTACAGATGCTGAGGGTGAAGGATGCTCTAAGTGAGTGGGTGTGGTAGAACGAGCCAACTATAAAGTAAGAATCAATTGAATTTAAGAACATTGAAGTCAGAGATGTTTTCACTGTGAATTATTTTAGTAAACTGCTGGAGATAGAATCCAGAATTAAGTAGGTTGAGGAATGAGAGTAACATGAGAAAATGAAGGCAGTGATTGCAAATATTTCTTTGAAGAAGTCAATAAAGCCTGGGTGTTGCTTAAAACTACTCTTCTCACTCATTGCCCAAATCAAGCACCCAAAACTGGTAATTTCACCTCCTCTATTTCAGATGCATCCCTACCACCTACTTCTACCAGATATCCTTAGCTTAAGCCAGTGGTTCTCAAAGTGCATGTCAGGGCACACTGGTGTGCCCTAGAAGATTTCCAGGTGTGCCTTATGGTATTCCAGAGAAATATGTGCCTGTTAGGGACCAAAAATCCAACAGAGATTTTGGAGTTTAGAGTTTGGGGGCACAGAGAAGTGGGGAATTGGCTGTAAGTTGACAGTCTGCCCAACCCCCCACCTCACTTGCCTGATTAGGTTGCAAAAGGCTGTTAAGCTGTGGTGCTGGATTGTTTACACTACCCCCCCCCCCATGTTCCCCATAAAGACTGGAGGCAAATTTTCTCTATCCTTTGTTTGGTGTAAAGTTAAGATGATATGTATGGTGGGGGTTTTGGATTGATGATTAAACATAAGGAATTATCTCTTAAAGCCTTTTGGATTTCTATAAAAGAAAAATATGTGGCAATATCTAAAAAACTTTGAACATTTTACTACAATTTTCAACATCCTATTTATGTGAATTAGGATTTTCTACCTTCAACACAATTAAGAATAAAAAGAGAGGAATTCTTCAATGTATTGATGAGAAAATGAGAGTTTGCCTTTCAAATATATACCCAAACATTGAAGAAATCGCTAGGACACATCAAGCTCATGTTTCTCATAAACACAAGAATGAAAAAACTTAACACATTCGTGCCAGGACTTGCCGAATTTACTAAAACTTACTAAGAATGTATCTATGTATGTAAAAAGATAACTTTTTTGTCATTTTTTAATTTTTAATTTTATTTTAACTATTTTTTCGGAATTCTAAAAAGCATAACTCAAAAAATGTAACAATAGGCCTGACCTGTGGTGGCGCAATGGATAAAGTGTCGACCTGGACTGCTGAGGTTGCCAGTTCGAAACCCTGGGCTTGCCCGGTCAAGGCACATATGGGAGTTGATGCTTTCTGCTCCTCCCCCACTTCTCTCTCTCTCCCTCTCTCTCCCTCTCTCTCCCCCTCTCTCTCTCTCTCCTCTAAAATGAATAAATAAATAATTGTAAAAAATGTAACAATAAAAATGTTTTTTAATGTCAGAATAAATTTAATTTTGTTGTATTTATTTTGTTTAATTACCATAAAAGCATGCTTGGACTTTATATTTTTTTCTTTAATATTTGACTTAATTATTATAACACTTCTCAGAAATTTGTATATAGTGCACCTACAATTATTTGTAGGGTTTTAAATGCGCCCCGACTTCAAAAAGCTTGAGAACCACTGGCCTAAGCTCTCTTCAGTTTTACATGGGTTTCCTCACCCTGCGCTCTTCAGTACATTGTTCAACAGCCACCACCATGACCTTTCTAAACTTCAGATATTACTTAAAAACCTTTCATATATCTCCTTACCCTTATAGCTGCCAATCTTCCAGCCTGACCATCTATGACTCCTGACACATCCCATGTTCTAGATCTAGCAAACCATTTGAACTTTCTTAAAGTGTTTTATTTGCTTGATATATGCTGTTTATTTTCAGGGAAATATTTTAAATCTTCCTTCATTCTACTTCACTAGGAAGATTCTTCCTCATTCACCAAAATTCAATTCAGATTTCACCTCCTCCAGGAAGCCTTCTTGGCTCACCCTACTGTCTGCATTAGTTGCTGCCACTGCACATGGTGTGTTCATTAGTTTTAACATGAACTATTTGCTTGTCTGTCTTTTGTGGCTTTATACCCCAAATTTTGTACTGAACCTGAGACCCAGTGATAGCATCACACTGATTGATCGGCACATTGGTATGAATAAATACATAATTAGAGACAAAGGGAAAAAGCAGAAAGTCTATAACTCTCCTGTCCTACCTATCTTATATATTTACGTATTTATTTAAGTTTTAAAATCAGATAACTTCAAATGCAGGATAATTGGTCTTTATTTCAGATAAATCATTTAATACTTCTAGGAATACTGACAACACACATTCCAGAGTAATTTTTATGAGGAGTGAAAACACTGGCTTTAGCGTAGGCAGAGTCTGTAAATCAATTAAGGTCAGGTCCCAAAATAAGAATCAGAATTTTCATTTTCTACTGTCTTTTTCCATAATTGTTGAAGAGTTTTCTAGACATATGTATTTGAAAATTATATTAAAGTAATGAATACTGGCAATTAATTCCATGCAAAATTAAATCTATGCAGATATATATATATGTGTGTGTGTGTGTGTGTGTGTGTGTATATATATATATATATATATATATATATATATATATATATATATAAAATTTTAATTATACACACACACAAGGTCTAATGGTTTCCATGTAATTAAATAGGTTATGTAGGCAATATGGGGACTTGTGAAAGTCTCCAGTTGTTACCATGGAAACACCATTTTTAGAGTTGCTCTGCAGAGTGGTGTGATACTGATTAAAGAGTTCAAGCACTTCATTTCAAAATTAGTTGCGAAGTCAGTCAGGAGGAAGCTCCACGCTGCTGGGCTGGGCTAGGCTGCTGATGCCAGGCTGCCACGGCCACGACTATTTCTTTAACTTGTTTCCTATCAGAAGGCCAGGAGGTGATTAATGACATTGATGGCTCTGGTGATCCTTGCCAAAAGGTTAATAGTTCCGAACTTAGCAGTTAAGAAATGCAATTATGCCCTGCTCTGCAGCTGTGAGTAGTCTGCCCAAAAGGGCTAGATGAGAATTATATCCTGGCATTTTACATTCCGACGTGAACTTCATAACCATTAAAAACAAATGCTTGGGGATTAATGGCTGTTGGATCTTTATTAACGTGCAGTGAAATATAATATTGCTTTCATTAAGTATACTGCTAAAAAATCATGGTGAGAAAAATGTAACCTGAATGACAGTGAAATTGTGAGAGAGCCTAGGGAGGCTTTTTTGATTACCATGGCAACTGTGATACACACACACACACATACACACACGCACGCACGCACAATCACAATGATGGTGTTTTTTGCATTCAGGAAATTCTAAAGTAAAAGTCTATTTGCTAACTAATTTCAAATTCATACTTTAAAAATAAGGTGTTATTTTTAAACTTCCCTGTAAAACTTAAATTTTAGACACTTTTATTAGAAAGATGCAAAATGACTATATAGTATGGTTGGAATTTAAAATAGCCTAAACATGCATAAAAACTTTTCTATAGCTAATTTTTTTTCCTCCATACTCTCTAAACCAGTGGTAGTCAACCTGGTCCCTACCGCCCACTAGTGGGTGTTCCAGCTTTCATGGTGGGCGGTAGCAGAGCAACCAAAGTATAAATAAAAAGATAGATTTAACTATAGTAAGTTCTTTTATAAAGATTTATTCTGCCAAACTTAGCAAAAATCTGACATAAAGTACTTGGTAAGTAATTATTATTATATGCTTTAACTTGTTGTAACTCTGCTTTATAAATTTTATAAAGTAAAATTACTTCCCTACTTTATAAATCACCATTACTGTGGAACCAGTGGGCGGTTATAAAATTTTACTACTAACAGAGATACAAAAGTGGGCGGTAGGTATAAAAAGGTTGACTACCCCTGGTCTAAACCTTATCCCTTTGTTCTCTTTAAATTATAAGGACTATAGCATGGAGTAATTTTTGAAATTTTCAGCATTTGCTGCTAAGAACCAAAGTAGTGATAATCATTTAAAGAGAAGTTAATTTTTCATAGTTTTAATACTTCATAGGTTTTTCATTGTTTTAAAGGACTCTAAACATGTTTCACAAAGCCTCCAGGGATAGAACAGCTTAAAACCCATTTCTTCAAACATGGTTGGAAAGGCTGAATCAATCAGAAATCGTTTCTATCTGATGTTTTACAACTTAAACCAAGTTGTCTGTGAAACATTAAGATGAATGTATTTGTAAATAGATAAAGCCACAGAATATATTAATGATGAGGCATTTACCACCAGTAAAGTGGATAGGTTGGATTGCATTCGGCTGAAAACACACGGATCTCTGAGTTAAATTCACTTACTTATTCATAAACTATACACTGCTATTTTGATTAACATGGTAGCGATGCTAAGTCAAGAGGTCTTGCACATGCACACCTCTGTATTCACACATTGCTAACTCCCCTATCCCATTAGTGATAGAAACTGTGATGCTTGTGGTGAAAAGAAAGATATTCTGGTTCTAAGATCTTATAATTACTTGAACTAGATGGTTGATAAAAACTAAGGAAATTATAGTCCCCCCCTTTTGTTGCTTTACTCTGCTCAAGAGCATGATGTTTTCAAATTAGAGAACAAAGAAACACTGATTTTTAATTTTGTTTGGATACATGAAAAGAAGCAACATCTTATTTTTGTCCTACATTTAGTCTACATTTTTTGCGTCAATTTTTTATTTTGCAATTTGCTTTCAGTGTGCTGCACGTATGTGTTTCAAGTGCATCCTTTAATTTGTTGCATTTTTTCCCCCTTGGTCTCTCCTTCAAGTTTCCCCTTTCTCATTTCATTGACAGTAACAGCATATTATTTCAAACATCACTGTGTTTCTGGCAGGTGTCTGTCCACACATTATACAGTGTCTGCAAAGTCATGGTGCACTTTTGACTGGTAATAGGAAAGCAACAAAAGACGATAGAAATGTGAAATCTGCACCAAATAAAATGAAAACTCTCCCAGTTTCATACCTATTCAGTGCAGTTCGATGTGGGCTCACACACAGATTTTTTTTTTTTTTTTTTAATTTCTAAAAGCTGGAAACGGGGAGAGACAGTCAGACAGACTCCCGCATGCGCCCGACCGGGATCCACCCGGCACGCCCACCAGGGGGCGACGCTCTGCCCACCAGGGGGTGATGCTCTGCCCATCTGGGGCATCGCTCCGTTGCGACCAGAGCCACTCTAGCGCCTCAGGCAGAGGCCAAGGAGCCATCCCCAGCGCCCGGGCCATCTTTGCTCCAATGGAGCCTCGCTGCAGGAGGGGAAGAGAGAGACAGAGAGGAAGGAGAGGGGGAGGGGTGGAGAAGCAGATGGGTGCTTCTCCTGTGTGCCCTGGCCAGGAATCGAACCCGGGACCTCTGCACGCCAGGCCGACGCTCTACCACTGAGCCAACCGGCCAGGGCCTCACGCACAGATTTTTTAGGGCTCCTTAGGTAGCTATCCTGTATAGCCTCTACAGACCCGTCACTGACTGATGGCCTACCAGAACGGGATTTTCCCACCAAACTGCTGGTTTCCTTCAACAGCTTATCCCACCGAGTAATGTTATTCCTATGTGGTGGTGCTTTGTTATAAACACGCCGATATTCATGTTGCACTTTGGTCACGGATTCGAATTTAGTGAGCCACAGAACACACTGAACTTTCCTCTGTACTGTCCACATCTCAACTGGCATGGCCGTGGGCTGCTCCACTGTATACACGGTGTTACGTCATCATCCGTGCATGTGCACATGCTGCCACATCATCCTACAGAAACTGGGAGGATTTTCCTTTTATTTGGTGCAGATTTCACATTTCTGTTGTTTTTTGTTGCTTTCCTGTGACCGGTCAAAAGTGCACCATGACTTTACGGACACACTGTATAATACTAATCAGAGTTGGGAGATGCCTCTTACCTTCATGGGAAGTTCATGTTATGAGTATATACTTTGTTTCTATCAACCAGCTCTGCCCAACAACAGACAGAACCAGGCTGGGTTCCTTGCTTACCAAAAAAGCTTATTTGAGCCCCTGTTTCATGATTTAAGACCAACTAGTGAAAATACTATTTATTAAACTGGGTTGTTGAGAAGATTGGATTCTGGATAAACAAATACTTGTTTCCATTTTTACTTCTCCTAACTTTCTTTTTTCCTTATTTCTACAATCAAACAATATAGCTTTATTTTGTGCTCAAGCTAAGAACTCAGTAAAAGTAAGTGGGATAGGCTTGGCATGGCAGTTCAAAACAGATAGCACTTATATTTTTATATACCACTATGCTTGGTGGGTTTGCATTTTTTTCTCAAAGTCACAAGATAATTTTCTAATTCTAGGCATCCATAACTTTTAAAGAGAGAAAGAATAGTAGAGCGGGAAAATGGAGGTTCTAGCTTCATGTGGTCCCTTTTTATTTACTTAGGTTTTCTTGCATTGAAAGAAACTCACCTGACCTGTGGCGGTGCAGTGTACAAAGTGTGAACATGGAGCGCTGAAGTCGCTGGTTCAAAACCTCGCGCTTGCCTGGTCAAGGTATATATGGGAGTTGATGCTTCCTGCTCCTCCCCTCCTTCTATTCCTCTCTCTCCCCCTTTCTAAAATTAATAAATAAAGTCTAAAAAAAAGAAAAGAAAAGAAACTCAAGCCCACAGAATAGGTGTAGGCAGAATACAAAAATCCCCCCATCTTGATCAAATTGTTGGAGGGTAACTTGCTAATATGATGCCTAGTTGCCCCTGAACACTCTAGTATATCTTTTCTACAAACAAAGACATTTGTAGATTCACTGAATAGAAACATAGCCACAGTGAATAGGAACATAACCACAGTGGCCTCACTGACAGGAAGTATTGAACGCAGTACGGCACTGAATACAGCACAATAGGGACAGAAGTAGCAATTCTGATTAATCAATAGGTGGGGATATTTGAGTTACTTCCCTTGCTGACTTCCTCATTCTCTTCTTTGCTTCCTGACTTCCTCATTCCCGTCCCTGCTTCTATTTGTGTGTTTCAGTAGATACCCGTAAGGACTGGGGGTCGGAACCATCTCGTGAAACCTGTATAGGGGGTTATGAGGCGGTCTCCCCTAGGTCTCTCGGTGCATGCCACATGGTCTCCGAATAGTCATAATTTCCGCAACAGACATTGTTCCACATAAACCAGCATCCGACTATTCTAATAAGGAAATTAACACTCACACATTACTACCATCTAATTGTCAGATTCCATTAGAGTTTTACCAGGTGCAATAACATCCTTCACAGCCACAGATTCTAGTCCAGTATCACATACTTTATTAAATTGTCATGTCTTGTTAGATTTCTTCAGTGAGGAGCTGTTCCTTAGTCTGTTCTGGACTCTTACGACCTTGGTCCTTTCGAAGATTACAGGCCTGTTCTTTTGTAGAACTTCCCTTAGTTTGATTTTGTGTGATGTTGCCTCATGATTAGATTCAGGTTATGCATTTTTGACAGAAATATCACAGAAGTGTTTTCACTTCTATAATTTTGATCTCTACCTTTATAGTGATATAGTGACATTAAGGTTGATAAAAGTGGGGACTTTGATCAAAGCAGTGCTTGTCAAGCTTCTCAACTGTGTGAAGTTATTTTTTCTTCCATTGCAACTAATAAATATTTGGAGGAAGATAATTTGAGGCCATGTGTAATCTGATTTACCATAAAATTTGTAATGTATGTTACTTGTTTATATAAGTATAGATTTCTATTTTATCCAATGGATGATAATCTATTATTGTCATTATTTACTTGATGCTTGAATTGTTTTAAATGTCACCCTTTTAATTCACACCTCCTTGATTACCCAGACTTAAGTTCCTTGGTGCCTCTCTAACATAAAACCTTAATAAAGGTCCACTTTAACACATATTTGGCCAGTAGAAACCCCCTTTAATCCAAAGCCACAAGATTTATTCTTGTTTTCTCCCTTTTCATCAATTCAACTCATATCCAACAATGAGGCACTTGGCTCATTAATATTTAGTTATTTAGCAATCTCCCTGTATGTAACCAAACTTAGACCATACCCACCCACCATACACTTATAGTTTCCTTACCTTACTCAGGCTCTGACACCTATATTGGGTCAATGTGAACTTTTCCTCACCCACTTTGGGCTCTGACACCTTGCATTAGCTATTTTGCCCGCTATGTGGGTTTCTGTACCCCTCAAACTCTAATACCCAGATCTGGGTCTTCCTCCCTCCTCCTACCAATATCTACCTTGCTCTGCTTTGCCTACTGGCTTTTGGACAAAATTATTTAGGAAGGAAATGGAGGGGAGGGAAAGACAGAGGAGGGAAAGGAAAAAAGGAAGAAGGGCAGATGGGAGAAGGGGAAGAAGAAAAAGAAGAAACTTAGCTATCCTGACTTTTTTAATCCCTTGTCGCACTCCTAAGAGTTCTCTCTGTGTTTGTATTCATTGCTTATTTCACAGGCACGTTTTATCCTCACTAATCTCATGCTTTTACAAAATTGGATGTCTGTTTCTCTGCCACTTTTTTCTTTGTTCCTGTTTCTCCACTCAAATTCTATTCAAATTTTGATCAGTTTGGAAACATTAACCCTGATAAAGGTAGATGGTTCATAATATTCTTTCTCAAATGCAGCTCATTCTTGCCCTTATATTCATTTTCATTGGTTTGACCAAATAAGTTAATAGGCCAAAGGTTTACAAATAAATTAATTGGTTAAGAGTAGACCTTTTAAAAAGGCATTTTTACTATTCAGAATATGTCTAGCCTAGACTTCTTAAGTAGGAAGAGTTGAGAAAATGCTTCTTTAAGTTCCTATAAGAAACTTTTGAGTGGGGAATGGCACACCACATAGGCATTATAGGGTGGGTAGAAATTAGTTACTGTGATTTATAGCATTGTTCTGTCTATCAATTTGAATAAAGTCTGTCTCTCAGACAGATTACATTAATTTAAAGAAAAACACTCACTGGTAATTTTAAATCAGGAAAATATGGAATTTTTTAGAAGGAAGAATGTTTTTAATCTGTTTGTAACAAGACAAGAGATAGATTTAGATCAGGTTTGGAACAAGGAGTCAAGCTTGTTCAGAGAGGCCAGCCAGGTATCTGGGGATGATGCCAACTTTCTGGGAACACTTATACCTATGTCAGCCTATCTTCACTATATTAAAGGAAACCAAAAAAAGAAATTTTTTCCAACTTGGAATAGTGTTTTAAAGGTGATCAGCTAACTCAGGTGCTCTCTGTGTTGTAGCCATGGGACTCAAAATGGAAAATTCTAAAAGCCATACATGGTGTAAGATTTGAGGTCACTTGTCCAATTGCTCAAGCTTTTATGAAAGTTTTCCCTCAGAAACTCTTATTTAAATTTAAATCATAAAGTTTAATATCTTGTTTTCTGAATGAGGTCACTTCTGTATTATGTCCATGGTCATCCACAAGCATATAAATGTAGGAGATAAGCATATCCTCATCTTAAAAATGTGAGAACTGAAGGAAAGGAAGATATCACTCAGCTTTCTAAGAACGTGCCTTATGACATTTGCATTGGTTGCTTCTTCAGCTGGAAATCTATTCTTCCAATCTCCTTCTTAGAGTTGACTCCTTTTTGTGATTCCGGCTTCAAATTAAATGTCACCCTTTTAATTCACACCTCCTTGATTACCCAGACTTAAGTTCCTTAGTGCCTCTCTAACATAAAACCTTAATAAAGGTCCACTTTAACACATAATTCCATGATATATTCTTATTTATTTACTTATTTACTTAATTTATTATCTATCTTCACCATATGAATGTAAATACCAAGAAAGCAAAGACTTTGGCTGTCTCGTTCTCTGTTGTATGAAAAGTACTTTGACTGCCAGGCACATCATATTGTCAATGTAAAAAACTTCCAAACTTGTAAGAATTTTTAATGAGTTTATTTGAGCCAAGCTGCCGACAATTGCTGGGAAGCTAAGTGTCAACAGATCGACAAAAATGCTTCTGAAAATGGCAGTTTCACCACTTATTTTATACATCAGAATCAAAGGGGAAGTTCTAAAGGGTTACATGAAATCCATTGGTGATCAATTAGTGAGGTGGGAGAAAGCAAAGCAGGAAAATCTCTGTGACTGGATAAAAAGGAAAAATGTATATGCTGAAACTTCTTTTACATAGGCAGGTTAAGAGAGTTAATAGTTAACTAACATGATAATAACAACAATGAGAAAGTTTGTTGGTTCCTGCTCTGGTGGGATGCTTGTCCTGCTGAGGGCAGAAAAGATTACCGACATGTTTTTAGCTACTTTATTATAGATGCAAAAGACAACAGGCAGGCTAGATTAAGGTAAGCATTGACCTTTGTTTGCAAAAAATATCTTCCTAGGACATGACTACCCACCATGAACTGCTTTTAGTTAGAAAGTTTTAATTTTAGACTATCCTGTGTGATTACTTTCAGGTTTTCCCTGAGCTTGTCAGGTTTAGCACGTGGTTCATTTTAGTCCACAATATATAATCAATCAATACATTTTTAACAAATGAATAAGAGGAAAGCAATAGTGACTGAATAAGATGAAACTTACTCAGTTGAATCACATCAGACACAAGAAAAAACAGCTAGGGAAGTTAAGTAAGCTGAAATAGCTATTTAAGTTTTAACAGACTGGTTCAAGAGAATAATTCACTTCATATTGATCAGTCAGAAGTAATAACAAGCTTTTCTCTAATTGACCAGGATTCAATCAATAAGGTTCCTTATGGCTAAAGAACTTAATCTTCAACTTTATTAAGTATCCTGTAGACATTTAATATATTTACGATGTTCTCTACATGAAGCATCATAGATTCATTCTCTCAACACTCATAGTAAATATCTGCCAGGTCCTATTCAAAGTACTGGGGATACAGTGGTGAATCAGAAAGCATTTGCTGCCATCCAGGAACATGGTCTAGTGTCTAAAGTCTAGAGATGCACACCTTGAAACCAGCAGGTACATTATGTGCTGAGTGCTAAGATATTGCCAAGTAGAGAGTGCTGTGGGAAAGTATTGGAAGAGCAAAAAAGGTCACAAAGACTTTGAAAAGAATGTAAAATCTAAGAGAAATAAACTTTCAGGAAGGCTACAGGTTAGCTAATCAAACAAGAAGGTTAATGAAAGAAACCAGTAATTCAAATGTGTAAATGTTGTGCAAAAGGAGGTGAAAGATTCCAAAGTCACTAAGGGAAGCTTAAGAACATCCATATATTTGTGCACTAGACTATGACAGAATGCAATGAGCAAATCTTATTCATGCAAATGATCATGCAGGTGCTTTGTTATAAATGATTTTGTGCATCACTGAATTTATCAAGGGTTAGTGAATTAGCTTTTCTTACTCTAATGCAAAATAAATTCTTAGTGTGTCACATAGCCTGTAGTGAAAGACAAAGTATGTTTATTAGAAAATGTTGTACTACCTTAAAAATATAAATGACTTAGAAAAAACACCTAGTTTTGAGAATTTTCCTATTTTACTCATTTGATATTGTCTGCTTTCTGCCAAACACTGTGGTTAATGATGAATGTAAGGTGGAGATCAAAACAGACAGAATGCACAGTGCTGTGGATCTTGAAGACTGTGCCATTGGAAGCATCTGGCATTGTTCTGAGGGGCACTGTGAACAGAAGCAATGATGAAGTTTCTCTCCATGGCTTTATGGGCAGTAGGTATCAACAAGGAATCAAGCACATCAGATATTGTAGACACCATGCAATGGCTATTGGTGTAAAAAGTCTGGGGACACATGGGGAGCTCCCTAGCATTTCTCAGAAATATTTGATGACTTTGTAATGGGTGATTTCACAGTGGTGATGGTTCAATTTCATTGTAGGCAGAAACAAGAACGGAGGCATTATTGAGAATACTCATTATTGAGAATACTATCAATGTTTAGGTGATTATATTCATTTCCAGATGGGGTAAGCCAGGTGGTCTGTGGATTATTCTTATGACCAGGTTGTGATGAATTCTGACATTTCTGTTGACCATGACACCATGGGTGAGGATAGTATTAGTGTCAGGCTTTCTATCATAGGCACGTTTTCTGGGTTTTTTTTTTGTTGTTGTTGTTTTTTTCTTTTCTGAAGCTGGAAACGGGGAGAGACAGTCAGACAGACTCCCGCACGCCCACCAGGGGCGACGCTCTGCCCACCAGGGGGCAATGCTCTGCCCCTCCGGGACGTTGCTCTGCCGAGACCAGAGCCACTCTAGCGCCTGGGGCAGAGGCCAAGGAACCATCCCCAGCGCCCGGGCCATCTTTGCGCCAATGGAGCCTTGGCTGCGGGAGGGGAAGAGAGAGACAGAGAGGAAGGAGGGGGTGGGGGTGGAGAAGCAAATGGGCGCCTCCCCTATGTGCCCTGGCCAGGACTCGAACCCGGGTCCCCCACACGCCAGGCCGACGCTCTACCGCTGAGCCAACCGGCCAGGGCCGTTTTCTGGGTTTTGGTGCATGACACTGGTGCAATAATTTTACTGGGGATGGGAGTTGAGCATTCATTCTCTGTGTTGCAGTAGGCAGACATCTCTCCCCTCCAAGTTAACAATGAAAATGAAGTACTGATTTGCTGATCTATTCATATTTGTGGCTATCCATGGATATTAAAAGTTCATATGCACAATTTAAAAACATTAAAATGAAGCAAGACTGAACAAGAAATTTTGTAAAACACACCAATATTGATGATGGTATCTCCCTTTCTCTTGAAAGCCGGGAGCAAAAGAATGTTTCCAATCAAGAATATAGAATGTAGATCCTGAAAGCAAGCTGAGTGCTGGAGCAGCTCCAGACAGTCTCTTTCAAATTTTACTCTGTAAACTTTAAGAAAAAATTTTTGAAGTATATAAATGTCTAATCACTATATTGGACACTTGAAACTATAATATTGTATGTCAACTGTAATTGAAAATAAAAAAAGACCCAACTCCATTCCACCCCCACTCACTGAGCTATATCTCATTGTCTCTGGAGTATTATAGCTCATAAGGACTGCTCCAAAGGTGCTTCTTAGAATGCAAATACATTATTATTATTATTTGTGTTATTAACATCAGTCATTGATACCTTAGTGTGGACAAGGGTGGTTAAATCGGGCCTTAGGAAGAGCAGATGTGGGGGAAGGAAAAGTGGAAGAGGGAGTGTCTGAGTTCTCATAAGTATGACTAAAAGAGCCTGTTCCTGCTTTTTAACATGATAAAACAGGTCCAGATGTTGAAATACTTGCCCCTGACACCATGGTTGGTCTGGGATTTCAGCCAAGTCTATAGCCCAATACTATATTGTCCCAATGCTGGGCTTTGAGAAAGGGATAATAATTCAGAAAAAATCTCTTATTGCACAGTTTTGCCCCTGAGTGGTAGGGAATGGGGCAGAGAAGTAGGTGGTGTTGAAAAGAAGCCAGACATACTTAACGTATACATTCCAATAGTCCATCATTTTGGAACTTGATAAAAATACAGGGAAAATGGAGAATTAAACTTCAAAATTTTAGCTCTTTGAGCTTTTAAACTAGAGGTGAGAAAATAAATTTATACTGATCCTTTCCTCTTAAAAAAGAAAACTAGACAGCAGACAGAAAACTTCTAAAGAGGTATTGTGAGAGAGCTATTCCATTTATTTGATTTTTATATTAAATTAGTTTACTTAGAGCTCTATTAGTTTTATCCTTTGATCCTGTCAGTTTGAGCTTACTTGCTATTCATTTATCTCTCTCTTTTGTTGAAAAGTTCATTGAAAATAAGTTAATTTATTTTAAGAAATACTTTGTGCCTTTAGGAATAAAAAAAACTTCACTTTTGTTAAATGAAAATACTATCATCATTGTCCTTTTTTTTAATGTTTATTTTACTGATTTTAGAAAGAGAGGAAGGGAGAGAGATAGGAACATCAGTCTGCTCCTGTATATGCCCTGATGAAAGATTGAACCAGCAACCTCTGCTCTTTGGGATAGTGTTCCAACCAACAGAGTTATCTAGCCAGGGCATCATTGTCCTTATAATCTTCCTCCCTCCCTCCCTCCCTCCCTCCCTCCCTCCCTCCCTCCCTCCCTCTCTCTCTTTCTTTCTTTCTTTCTTTTTTACAGAGACAGAGAGAGAGTCAGAGAGAGGGATAGACACGGACAGACAGACAGGAACAGAGAGAGATGAGAAGCATCAATCATCAGTTTTTTGTTGCAAGACCTTAGTTGTTCATTGATTGCTTTCTCATATGTGCCTTGACCACGGGCCTTCAGCAGACTGAGTAAGCCCTTGCTCGAGCCAGTGACCTTGGGTTCAAGCTGGTGAGCTTTTGCTCAAACCAGATGAGCCCGCACTCAAGCTGGTGACTTCGGGGTCTCAAACCTGGGTCCTCTGCATCCCAGTCCGACACTCTATCCACTGCGACACTGCCTGGTTAGGCATAATCATTTCTGTCATGGGAAAATTGTGTTTCTTCAAACCCCTAATGAGATCTGTGCAGGTATTTGTGCATTTGCCATAAGTCTGTGCCTACACAAAAGTTCATTCTGTTGCATAAAAATAAATAATCTCATTCATGTGGCATTACGCTTTGACTCAGAAATACTTCTTACTTCTCTTTCCAAAATCAAAGCAACACTTATGTTTTCACTGCCATATGCTATCTTTCTCAGTTGTTGAACAGCTTATTATATATATATGTAATATATATAGTATATAGTATATTATATATATTATATATATCTTTATTATATGTGGCTTAAGTGTCTGTTTGTCGCCGATAGCTTATTGATTGCTTGCATAACTGTACTAGCCAATGGGGTGAAGTTGCCACGGCTGAACGCAAATTGAGCGGGTCAGGGGGAAGGTGAACATTTGTTTGCATTGGCAATCATCTGTTTTACATAAAAACTACGTCTTAACGTAATTTCTTTTAAGAATGCCTCCTAGAAAATACAGCACTGAAGAGGAGAGAAAGGGAGCTAAAGCTGCACAAAAGCGGCTTTCTCGACAAAAAGAAACCACTGAGCAGAGAAAGACAAGGCTTGCTTCAGTTGCAGAGCAAATGCGTCTTTCTTGGCAAAATGAGAATTAACATTTTATTATTTAAATCACCTTATTTATTGAGCTAGCGGTGGCTCTTAAGAAATGTACCGCCAGTGGTTTCCTTCATTGCACTCTACTTTAAGCAATTAAGCAAGTAGAAGGGGGAAACCCCGTGGGGCACTAAGCAAAGGGGCATCCTTGCCACCTGCTCTGGGTAATTCAGTTTGAATTAACAGATACCTTTGCACAAATCATTTTGATTACAATTTATAATATCTAGAACAGCGGTCATTTTGTATGACCGCCGGGCTTTCTAGTATAATATATATATATATGGTCCTTGTCCTTCTGTTATCTCAAAGACATGGCATAAACTGGTACATGGTAATGTACTCTGGCTATGTAAAACCACTGAATGGGCTGCTTTAGAGAGAAAGGAGGAAAGGGTTCATTATGAAGTCAAGATCATTCAACACATAGAGGCCTCTGGTAGAATTTGTTATTATACAGTATTTGCATTTAAATATGCTGAGATTTTCCTTCCACAAGTTCATAATCACTTTAAGTTTTTTTAATTGGATCACATATCCACACATATCCACATACATATATATTCTTATAGGTCTATAAGTCTATAGTATATGCATATAATGTCCCCCCCCATTCAGTATTCTAAGGATATCAACACTTGCTTTTCTAATATGGTAGAGGGAGAAGCAATATGTGAATATTAATGATTATTTACTCCAAATACCTGGATTTCAGGATATAAGTACTAACTTCTGATTTCTGCATGGCCAGTTACTTGTCTCTAAATTTGGTGAAGTGCTTTGATTCTTTGAGAATTCCAAATTCTTGTTTACAAAGTGGTGTAGTTGAAATAACTAAATGAGAGTCAAATCATTTATGGAGCTATTTTCACATATCTAAAAACTCGGGTTCTAGGTAACAAGTAGATAGAATCTTTTGCTTTATACTTAGGGGTTTAAGACTACAAAGACACAAAGTGAAACCCTAACAGAGCAAGACCACCCTTTTTCAGCCTCCCCATGGGGGAAATCCCAGTGGGGGTCCTAGGTACACGGCTTCTCTCTGTCTATTCTCAAAGCAACATCCTCTTTTATCAGGAAGTTCAAAAGAAACTTTGTGTAGTTGGATTAATGGCAACATAGTGAGGCAAAAGTGGTGTTTAATTTTATTATGAAATGCCCAGACAATATTTATATTGAAAGATAAAACATATTTGATATCTGGACACTTTCTGAAAATTAAGATGTGGAAAAAGTCTTGAGGTCAGCCTCTTGGCAGAGTGGCTATCATATAAATATAAAATGAAATTTCTGAAAATGATTAAAATACCCTTCCTCTGCATTTAAATATATACATACTTGTCAACAAAATTTAAGACACATGATTTACTTAGAAATTGATTAAAATGTTCTTAGGCTTTGCAGTGACTCCATGAAAAGTCACATCTGCGATCACTGAGCATGTGTAATGGCAGAGTTCCTTTTCTAAGTGTCCTGCTCTTTATTCACTTTCCAGGGGACTAACCCATGTGAGTCATTATGGCATGTCATGCTTTCACAGGTATTGAGCATTTTCCATGGGAAAAAAGTGGCTAGTTCAGCTCTCTAATCAAACAGTCACACAAATAAATGCTTTTTCTCTAAACAGCCTTGCTTTTATCGCAACAGGAACACTTGATACATACCTCCCTTTTCCTCAAACAAAATACTAAAAAGACCATAATCAAGGGCTGAAATTTAATAAAATTGATCATCTTTACTGCTTCCCCAAGGACACTCTTAAGTGAAACTGGTTTATCTGTTAAGTCAAGTGCACAGCAGTGAAGGATACTATCAGTTTGTTGCACTGATTTGATTCATACTAAGGGTCCGGCATAGTCACTCCCAGTGTTTCTCACCATTGGTGCAAATGTAAACTTGGCCAAAAAGACAAAGAATGTCACTGTATTATTTTGAAAATAGTTTATGTCATTCAGAATCCTTGGAAGTGTCATGTGGAACCACAAGATGTGCACTGACCATATTTTTGAAAACTACAAGTTTTCTTTTTTGGTGTCCCTTTGTTGGATTTTATAATCAAAGATATATCAATTTAATTAAAAATGTTGGCAATTTTTCCTCCATTTTATGTCCTGGACCACTTTGAATAGGACTTAAATTATCTGTACTTAAAAACGTAGGGAAAAATATCTATAAATTAATCCTACTGTAAAGCCAGTGGCCGTGGCCACCATCACAGCCGCCTGGCCCATGCAGGTTCGCATTAAATTCGAACAGATGGTAATGAAACAATGGAGCCAAGAACTGGTGGGCCATCATCTTTAATCCTAGCTTGCACCTGGCGGGCAAGTAAAAACACACACTGGGCTCCAAAACCCACTCATTCAGTGCTCACAAAGCTACTGACTTATCCGAGTTTCCTGGAATCAAAGGTTTCTAGCTCACCAGACTTTATTCACCTCTGTTCCCCATCTCCTTCCTTCTCCCTGCACAAACTCTGCACAAACTGGCTTCTCACTCAACACTCCGCCATCTTGGCTACTTCTCCTGGCCTCCTCCATGTGGCCTTTCTCTGCTCTCTGCTCTCTGCTGTCTCTTCTAATGCTAATCTCAGGAACTAAGAGAGCAAACTCCCATTCTGCCCCCACTTTATAGTGTAGATTCATAATCTTTAATCCAATATACAAAATAGGGGAAGTCTCTAATACAAAGTCATTTCTCTTAGGCATGATGGGATTGCACCACCCTACATCAAAAAGGGTGGGAAAGGCTTAATCCTAAAACCAAGCTCCAGGCTACAAGGATCCTGCCCCCAACACACATTTAATATCACCTGGGCCACAGCCTCCACATGGGCAGCACCATCTTTAACAAAGTGAGCATAATATATTTTATCTGCCCAACACCTACCCAGTGTTTTTTGGGGACATGTCACTTTATGATAGTTATCTTTACTTTCTTCAAAGTAATTGGCATCTTTACACTTTTAATTCTTATGGAGTTTTTTCAAGTAATATATGCTTTCCTAGGAAACCATCTCATTCTCACCATTTTTCTTCATAGAATTAAAGAGTAAATTTTAAATAGTAAATTGGGCTTTTTCCTTTTTTTTTTTTTTATAAATAAATTTTTATTATAATGGGGTGACATCAATAAATCAGGGTACATATATTCAAAGAAAACATTTCCAGGTTATCTTGTCATTTAGTTCTGTTGCATACCCATCACCCAAAGAGAGATCATCCTCCGTTACCCTCTATCCAGTTTTCTTTGTACCCCTCCCCCTCCACCTCCCCCTCTCCCTCCTTCCCTCCCCCCGCCCCCGTAACCACCCTACTCCTGTCCATGTCTCTTAGTCTCAATGGGCTTTTTCCTTTTTATCTTTTCAGTTAAGTTTACTTGGTTGTTCTATTATTTTTTAAATAACTATTACTAGCTATTAAAAATTAATTCTGCCATTTTAATATTTCTAATTAATTGCTTTCTGCTTTCTAAATTTTTTATTTTTGATAAGTTTGATTGTTCATGTTTTAACTCTGTGAATGTTTAATATATTTATTTAAAAGGATCTTGAAGTTCTTTGTAGTCTTGTTTTAACTATAAATCATATTCTGTTATTTTCTCTAGAACACTTGAGTTGTTTAAGAAAAGAATTCATGGGTAGGTAGAGGGTGATGGTGGCAAACTTTTTAGATAATATGTTTTGTTTACTATTTTTGTTTTAAAGTTTTAGTCTAATTGCATGGTGATTGGGAAAGCTGATACACGTATCTATACACACACATATGAATACACATACATTCATACATATATATGGTCAATTTACTTTTTTTTTTTGCTTGTTATAAGTAATTATTTCTTTGTGACTATACCATGTGCTCTTGAAAGAAATTGCCATGTCTGTTTTCAAGATACCAAGTTTGGTGCATGTCAATTGGATCTAGCTTAAAAGTCATCTTGCTATTATGTCCTCTATTTTCTTACTAATTTTGTATCCACTGTAACTATTGTTGACTGTAAAAGGTGAATTAAAGTTTACTACTATTAATATATTTCTATTTCTTTTTGTGTTTTCCCCAGTTTTCCCTTCATGTATGCTAATGCAGTGCTATTTGGCATAGATTTATTCATGCTGTTAGATATTCATGTGGCTTGAACTTGAGTCTTACCGTTTTTATCTTCCTTACTGCTTTTCTCCCTGAATTGAATCTTAATTAATATTAAAATCACAACCTCTGATTTATGTTTACATTTGTATAGTATATCTTTTTAGTTCCTTTTTTTCAATCTTTTTAAGTAAGTTGCTTCTTTTGCTCTGTAGTGAAATAAGAAACATCTAAGTAACATTGTTTTGTCTGACTACTTGTATATAATATATACTTGAAATTTCTGTTTTCTTTCACTACCTGTGTTTAGCCTATTTATATGAACAAGAGGCTTGGTTTTAGTTCTGTTATTGTAGTTTGCGTTATTATTTCAATTTTCCGGGCTTGTATGTATGTGTGTGGGAAGTGTATACAAATAATTTTGAAGTATATTTTTTAATAATTGTGATGTTTTAATTTTTACTTTTTAGTCATGAATCTATTTTGTACTGCAACTTGCTGAACAATGATGAAATTGGTATATTTTCAATTCCTTCTTCTCCCTCTTCCTTCCCTTTACTAGAATATTTTAATTAATTCAAATATTTGATATTTATTTTCTATTTTAAATATACTTCTTTCTTAATTTTACATTATATTTACTGATCAGCTCTTTGATGTAAACAGTTAGGGAATTGGCATGCTTGTTCCCTACACCTTCTTGCTTCTTTCCTTCCTTTCATCAGCTATTTCATTTCGACGTTGTCAGGGTCTCTACTATTTACATTCTCTTCTATCATCATAATCATGATATTTGTTTTTGTCTTAGTCCTAGAGTTAAACAGTTCAATATTCAATATCACTCATTTTACAATTGTTTATCAAACAGTTTTTGGTTGACTGAAGTGTGTTTTTCAGCACTTTCTTTTAAGACTCATGAAATCTATAATCTATGAGCTCTTCTTTATTTAAATATTTTCCTTTTGCCTTTATTCTTAAACAATTTTTGTAAGCATAACTTTTTTAGGTTTCATTTTCTTTTTTTGATGGCTTTGTAAGACAATACTTTACTTCTCTGAAAATTGACTGATTTGTGAAGTTGGACTTTAGCCATTGCGACAATATTTTCTCCATACCATACATAGTCTTTTGCCAAAAGATTTCAACCAAAAGATTCCTTTACTATCTGTGATGTTCAGTAAATATACTAAGATAGTCCTGGTAGCAATCATTCTACATTCCTGGGAAACAGTACACCCTTTCAATCTTTAGAATTAAGTTCTTACTTCTGGAACATATCCTTGAATTATATATTTAAATAGTTTCTTCTGTTCCATTATTTTCTTCACTTTATTCTCGGACTTTCCATTATTGAATTGTTTGTATTTCTTTGACTCACACTCATTTAACATTCACTGTGTTCCATTTAAAAACTTGGCTTTATTTCTTTTTGCTCACTTTACTCAAATCTGGGCCGCATGTCTTTTCTGTGTTGTCAACAATGACTTTTTTTTCAGTATAGATTCTGGTGGGGGCTTTTTCTCTGTGATGGTTTTGCTTTTCTCTTTAGTTTTTTAACGAGTTCAGTCAGGTTATATATTATACTTTGACATAGTCTCTTGAGCTCTAGTAGCTCTATTTTTTATATTTTTATTTTATTATTATTTTTTTTGACAGAGAAAGAGAGAGAGAGAGAGTCAGAAAGGGACAGATAGACAGGAAGGGAGAGAGATGAGAAGCATCACTTCTTCGTTGCGGCTCCTTAGTTGTTCAACGATTGCTTTCTCATATGTGCTTTGACTGGGGGGCTACAGCAGAGTAAGTGACCCCTTGTCAAGCCAGCAACCTTGGGCTCAAGCCAGAGACCTTGTGCTTCAAGGCAGTGAGTGACCTTTGAGCTCAAGGCAGCAACCATGGGGTCAAGTCTTTGATCCCACGCTCAAGCCCGTGACAGTGTGCTCAAGCCGGATGAGCCTGCACTCAAGCCAGTGACCTCGGGTTTTCTGTTTTTTATTTTTATATTTTATTAATTTTAATGGGATGACATTGATAAATCAGGGTACATATGTTCAGAGAAAACATCTCCAGGTGACTTTGACGTTTGATTATGCTACATTCCCATCACCCAAAGTCCAATTGCCTTCTGTCACCTTCTAACTAGTTTTCTTTGTGCCTCTCCCTTCCCCCAACCCTCTCCCTCCCCCCCCCCCCAAACCACCATACTCTTATCCATGTCTCTGAGTCTCATTTTTATTTCCCACCTATGTATGGAACCATATAGTTCTTAGTTTTTTCTGATTTACTTATTTCGCTCCGTATAATGTTATCAAGGTCCATCCAGGTTGTTGTAAATGATCCGATGTCATCATTTCTTATGGCTGAGTAGTATTCCATAGTATATATGTACCAAAGCTTTTTAATCCCCTCATCCACTGATGGACACTTGGGCTGTTTCCAGATCTTCGCTATTGTGAACAATGCTGCCATTAACATGGGGGTGCAGCCATAAACATGGGGGTGCATTTCTCCTTTTGGAACAGTGCTATGGTGTTCTTAGGATATATTCTTAAAAGTAAAATAGCTGGGTCAAAAGGCAGTTCAATTTTTAATTTTTTGAGGAATCTCCATACTGTTTTCCACAGAGGCTGCACCAGTCTGCATTCCCACCAGCAGTGTAAGAGAATTCCCTTTTCTCCACATCCTTGCCAGCACTTATTCTGTGTTGTTTTGTTGATGAGCGCCATTCTGACTGGTGTGAGATGATATCTCATTGTGGTTTTAATTTGCATTTCTCTAATGATTAGTGATGTTGAGCAATTTTTCATTTGCCTATTGGCCATCTGTATGTGCTCCTTGGAGAAGTGTCTATTCATTTCTTTCACCCATTTTTTGATTGGATTATTTGTCTTCCTGGTATTGAGTTTTACAAGTTCTTTATAAATTTTGGTTATTAACTCCTTATCAGAAGTATTGTCATATTTGTTCTCCCATTGTGTAGTTGTCTTTTTATTCTGTTCTTATTGTCTTTGGCTGTGCAGAAGCTTTTTAGTTTGATATAGTCCCATTTGTTTATCTTGTCTTTTATTTCACTTGCCCGTGGAGATAAATCGGCAAATATATTGCTGTGAGAGATGTCAGAGAGCTTACTGCCTATGTTTTCTTCTACGATGCTTATGGTTTTACAGCTTACATTTAAGTCTTTTATCCATTTTGAGTTTATTTTTGTGAATGGTGTAAGTTGGTGGTCTAGTTTCATTTTTTTGCAGGTAGCTGTACAATTTTCCCAACACCATTTGTTTAAGAGGCTGTCTTTACTCCATTGTATGCTCTTACCTCCTTTGTCAAATATCAGTTGTCCATAAAGGTGTGGGTTTATATGTTCTCTGTTCTATTTCATTGATCTATAAACCTGTTCTTATGCCAGTACCAAGCTGCTTTGAGTACAATGGCCTTGTAGTATAACTTGATATCTGGAAGTATGATACCTCCCACTTTATTCTTCCTTTTCAAGATTGCTGACACTATTTGTGTTCTCTTTTGGTTCATGTAAATTTTTGGAATATGTGTTCTATATCTTTGAAGTATGTCATTGGTATTTTAATTGGTATTGCATTGAATTTATAAATTACTTTGGGTGATATAGACATTTTAATGATATTTATTCTTCCTAACCATGAGCACGGTATATGCTTCCACTTGTTTATATCTTCTCTGATTTCTTTTATCAATGTTTTATATTATAATTTTCTGAGTACAAGTCTTTAATCTCCTGGTTAAATTTATTCCTAGGTACTTTATTTCTTTGGTTGCAATGGTGAAGGGGATTGCTTCCTTAATTTCTCTTTCTGACAGTTCATTGTTAGTATAAAAATGCCTCTGATTTCTGAGTATTGACTTAATATCCTGCCACCTTGCTGAATTCATTTATCAGGTCCAGTAGTTTTTTGACTGAGACTTTAGGGTTTTCTATGTACAGTATCATATCATCTGCAAATAATGATAGTTTTACATCTTCTTTTCCAATTTGGATGCCTTTTATTTCTTCTTCTTGTCTGATTGCTGTGGCTAAGACTTCCAGAACTATGTTGAATAAGAGTGGTGAAAGGGGCACCCCTCCATTGTTCCTGATCTTAAGGGGATTGCTTTCCATTTTTGCTCATTGAGTATAATGTTGGCTGTGGGTTTGTCATAGATGGCCTTTATCATGTTTAGGTATGTTCCCTGTATTCCCACTTTGCTGAGAGTTTTGATCATGAATGGGTGCTGGATTTTATCAAATGCTTTTTCTGCATCTATTGAAATGATCGTGTGGTTTTTCTCCTTCCTTTTGTTTATGTGATGAATCACATTGATTGATTTGCAAATATTGTACCAGCCTTGCCTTCCCAGAATAAATCCCACTTGATCATGTGTATGATTTTTTCCATATATTGCTGGATCCGGTTTGCTAATACTTTGTTGAGGATTTTACCATCTAAATTCATCAGGGATATTAGCCTATAATTTTGACCTCAGGGTTTTAAACCTGGGTCCTCCGTGTCCTAGTCTGATGCCCTATCCACTGCGGCACCACCTGGTCAGGCTCTAGTAGTTCTGTTTTTAATTCTTGTCTCATAGAAGTGACTTTAATTAAATTTTTAATTTTATAGCTATATGTTTAGGCCTAGTTTTCTTTTGCTGTATACCAACATTAGCCACTTTTAAGTTAATTATGTATGATTTACCTTTTAGATTTTTCTGTATTTTTCTTCCTTTTTGGTATTAGTATTTTATCTTGGTCTTTCTGATTAGCCATCCTTAAATAAGTTTCATACTTCCTGAACTGGCTATTCATAAGATAGACTAGAGCCATCTTACAGAAAACTGAAATTTTGGTTACAACAATGGCTCTTAGTGCAATTTTTTAGTTTACTACTTTTAGTCATCGGAGACCAGTAGCTCCAAGGCTACTCATATGGCTGCGTTTCCCTGTTCCATCTTTTCAGCAATATGGACTGTCTATGTTTTCCTGTTCAGCTCAAACTCATCTTCTCACAAGTACACTAGATATGGGAGGCTCTCGACAGCACCTTGCCTACATGTTTCCATGTGGTCAATTAAATTTTATTGGTTTTGCACTAAAACATTTAAAAAATATTGCTGCACATTCTTTGACAATCCTCTCATCAAGACTTTGGAGTTTGGAGTTTCCCTTAAATCTGAGTGGGCTTGTGATTCCATTGACTAATAGAGCTCAGTGAAAGTGACTCAAAGTGATTTCTGAGGGTAGGTCATAAAAGGCCATGCGGCTTCTGCTTTGTTTGCTAGCACATTTGTTCTTAGAGCTCTGAACTAAAATATAAGAAGTTCAAGTACTGTCAAGTGAACATAGTGGAGAGGCCATATGAAGCACAGGTGTAGACAGTCCCAGTTGAGTTCACCATTTCAGTCATCCCACATTGGCACCAGACATGAGAGTGAAACTATTTTGGACACTGCAGACCAGCCCATCCTCTGGTTGGTTACAATTGCATGACCTTTTTCAAGGTCAAATGGGAAAGAAGAATGATTCAGCTAAATACTGCTCAAATTGTTGCCCAACTAATTCAAACGATATAACTAAATGGTTGCTAAGTTTAGCTGCAATAAACATCTTCTTGGTGTTTACTTGAAGAAGCGCGCTGGGCCTAATTTTTATGAGATTTGTAGCTACATGAATGTTTTATACTGTGTCTTTTGCGCTACTATAGACTTTCAGAATTTCTGAGAGCCACTTTCTTATTATATTGAGGTTATAGAAATTTCATGATTTCAAAAAAAAAAGTGTGGAGTCTCTCTTCTACATTTTCACTTTGGCTGGGGTGATGGTTAAAAGAAAAATCTACATTTATGTTATTAGGTTAAAACCAAAAGTCTCAAGCAACATATTAGATAGATGACAGAATTGTGACTAACAGTTATAAATAATGTGAGGCTTCTAATAGAATTTTTCTCTACTAGGGCTAATAATGAAAAGGCTCAAGTCCAGAATGTGAAGTGACTTTTCTAAAGACATAAAGTTAGTGTTAAGCTTGGTAAAATCCCCAAATTCTTTATCCTTCTTCCTTTGTTGTGCTCATGAAGCTCTAAGTACTATAAAATGTCAATAGTGACAAGAATCTAGATATAGTATTTGAAATTCATAAAAATATTTTGCTTTCTCAAGTAACATAGGAAAATTGAAATTTAAGGGATAAAGTACAGTGTAGCAATTTATTACATAATATTCTATAAATAAACTTTTTTTTTTTTTAAAGAAAGAGTGAAGAATAATAAAGTTTAAAAATTCCTGAAATGGCTTAATGGAGTGTCATATAATCAAATGAGGTCAAATGTATAAATAATTAGGGGTTCTTGAAACATTTAAGTAGTAATCAATGAACAAAGAACTCACTTTTTTTAATGTAGGAATGTAATATCTTTTGTGTTAATTAATATAATTAAATTTAATGGGGTGACATTGGTTAATAAAAATACATCGGTTTCAGGTGTACCATTCCATAATACATCGTCTGTACATGGCAGCACATGTTTACCAGCCCAAGTCAAGCCTCCTTTCATCACTGTTTTTCCTCCCTTTACCCTCTTCTACTTCCTCCACCCCCTTTCTGTGTTAATTTTAAATGTCAGTTTCACACCAATGTCTTTATTTATATATAAGTAATTTTCCTATTTATAATCCGTGAAAGAATATTAAAACAGATTTGTTAATTTCAAAAGGGTCTATATGTTATTATAATATGCACATTTAATATACTAATTTGAATTTCTCATAAAAATTAATATAAAATCAAGGATTGATTTCAATATAAAATTGTTGTATTGTCTAATAATGCTAAAGATCCAGCCCTGGCCAGTTGGGTCAGTGGTAGAGCGTCGGCCTGGCGTGCAGGAGTTCCGGGTCTGATTCCCGGCCAGGGCACACAGGAGAAGCACCCATCTGCTTCTCCACCCCTCCCCCTCTCCTTCCTCTCTGTCTCTCTCTTCCCCTCCCTCAGCAAGACTCCATTGGAGCAAGGATGGCCCGGGCACTGGGGATGGCTCCTTGGCCTCTGCCCCAGGCGCTAGAGTGGCTCTGGTCGCGACAGAGCGGCCCTGGAGGGGCAAAGCATCGCCCCCTGGTGGGCAGAGCGTCGCACCTGGTGGGCGTGCCGGGTGGATCCCTGTCGGGCGCATGCAGGAGTCTGTCTGACTGTCTCTCCCCTTTTCCAGCTTCAGAAAAATACAAATAAATAAATAAATAAATAAAGATCCTGGAAGCGTTTAATAATTTTTTGATGGTTAATGATAATTATATAATATTATATCACAATTGATTTGATTTGTGGAGTCCTTTATTCTTACATTGTGGGTATTTTCCTAGTGGTTGGAATTACAGAACCAAGTGAACCAAAATTCTTGCCTTAAACAAAGTTTTGAGTTACTAGAAAGAATGCATTTACAAACTTAATTTGCATTTTTAAAAAAATTGAGTATAAAAAACATGGTGCCAAATCACAGTTGGCAGAAGGAAGTACTGAGAGGAAAAACTAAAAGTGAATCCATGATTGAGAAATGGCGACTTGTGGTGACATTAAGCAAAAAATTTAAGAATTCAGAAGTAGGCTTTATGGGGAAATTTCCTTTGGGTTGTTTTAAATTAATGTTTGATACTGAGTAAGCTATTTGTAATATTAACTTCCATTTTGATAGAGAAGGGGTTTGAGTGGAAATTTGATTGTTTTGAAAATATTAGAGTTTAAGAGATGTCTCAGATCCTCTAAATAAAATTATAAGAGGACAAAGGATGGAACACAAGGAAAGGGCATAAGCTGAAGGAGACTTTAATGGAATGTTAAAGAGATTTTGGGATTTAAATATCAGAGAGTTCTTGATGACCTCAGAGCAATTTCTGCTGAGTAGTGAAGTCAGATGTCAAACTGTAATGAATTAGACTAAGGAATGAGTAGGAGTTAACAAACTAGAAATGATGACAGTGGTTACTTTTTCAAGCATTTTGGCAATGACGGTATAGCAGGATGGCTCTCCAAAAGCCATTCTTAATCTCTTTACCTTTTATCTACCTCTTACTCTTATTGGAAAAGATAGGAACATGTTTCTTACTAGGCTTTGGCAAAGATGTTATTGAATATATACTTTTCATTTTTAAGATCAGAAAATTGAGCTAGCCTGTACTTAACCTTAAGTACCTAAGCTACTTAACCTTTCTAGTTAAGTAGTTTCTAAATCTGTAAAATTAACACACTTATCTGTTAGTTGTGAAGATAATATGAGAAAACACACATAAAGTATTTAGCAAAAGTGTCTGTAATCTCACTATATATACTATATATCATATGTTACATATATATAATATGTTATCTACAATTATTTTAAACATGGATAGCATATATACTTCAGAAAACAGAGATGAAACAAAATTACCAACCCAAAAAAAAGGAAAATAATGGCACAGAAGGATTTGCAGTGAGTATTGAAATCATATAAACATAAAAATAAGGGTAAGTAAAGCTAAAATGTAATTACAAGACAGAAAGCAAATCTTACTCTGAAGTCACTGATGAAGACGTTGCAGTCCATTACTATAACCTTTCATCCTTTCAGCTAGAATGCTCAGTTATTCTCACTATATCAGCCCTTTGGTTCTGTTGAAATGATTTCATTTTTCTCCTTGTGCATTATCCATTAGCTACCTCTTACCATGTTTCCTCTCTTATTTGTTATAGATTTCACGATCCATCTTTGTGACCACATTTTGGGGAATATCTAAAACTCCCTTACGCTGCAGTCTTTCCATCTTGGCCACTTCATGAAAGTCCCAACCCTGAATTAACAAATATAATACTTTTAGTTGCCATCAGTATCTCTAGGAATTGTATTTGTGTGCTACTGAATAAAATGTGCAAACAAATTGATTGATTCCTCTATTAATTTGACTTTATTAAGATCTTACTACCTTCCAGGTGATATTGTGATATTTCCCTAGTCAGCTTTCTGTCCCGTTCATCACTAAAGCAAAAGTTAATTTAACCTTTTTCTCTACATATCTTTGTCTTCAATCTTATCTCAAAAAACTTATTTTCTTCTAATTTTACTTAGAAAATAGATGGGTTCATACTTAACATTACACCAATAAATTGAAACCTTTCTAATGCTGCACCCATTCTTCCCTGTCTTGGCTAAATTATTTATGATAAAGGTGTTTCTAAAAAATTCACTTCCTTGACTGGGTTCTAATCCTCTACTTCAGTATCTTTCCTTCTTTCAGATGCTTCTGCTGAATTCTTTTCATTTCATTTGAGCTGACATATACTCAAATCTCTTATAGCATAAAAGAAACAAACAAATCTCTACTTATGTGCCATATCTTGATTGCCAAGTCACTTAAAGAATTGTCTAAAACTCATTGATTCCATTTCTGGACTTCACCATCGGCTCACTCTTCAAATACTCTGGCTTCTGAATTCACTATTTTACAGAAACATCTCTGTCCATGGCAACCCCTAACTCTATGTCACCACATCCCAAGGAGAGTTTTTAATATTAGATTTCTCAACAAGATTTAAAACAGAGTAAACAAATTCGACTTCCTTCATTGATCTAAATCAGCGATTTTCAACCAATGTGCCGCAAAAAATTTTAAAACATGCTATACCTGACTATTTAGCCAGAGGCACTGACCTCTTTTCCCTTAGATTGTCAAATTAAAAAAGTGACAATATCCAGTGCAACAATAGCCATTTAGTGTAACTGAATCAAAATTATACTTTTTATCAGACTGGCAATAACTATAATATATTTTTTGGTGCGCCGCAGATTTTTAGTAATTTGTTTATGTGCTATGAGCTGAAAAAGGTTGAAAATTGCTGATCGAACCTCTCAGAACTCATGTCAGTATATTCTGCTGATTTTCCTTTTAGTCATTAGTTTTCAGTTTTTACTCATCCTTTCAATATTGCAGTTTCTCAGGGTGTGGTTCTACATCTTCTGTAACTGTACAGCAGGTGTCCCCAAACTACAGCCCTGTGGACCTTATGCGGCCCCCTGAGGCCATTTATCTGGCCCCTCCACCGCACTTCCAGAAAGGGCACCTTTTTCATAGGTGGTCAGTGAGAGGAGCACTGTATGTGGCGGCCCTCCAACGGTCTGAGGGACAGTGAACTGGCCCCCTGTGTAAAAAGTTTTCATTCTCATAGATTCAAGTATTGATTTATGCTAACTATTCTCATTTCTCTTTTGCTAGGCAGATCTTCTTTCTTTCTTATTTATTTATTTATTCATTGATTTTCAGAGAGAGCAGAAGGAAGAGAGAGAGAAAAAGAGAGAAGCATCGGCTTGTTTCTCCATCCATTCATGCTGGCTCTGGATGATTCTTGTGTGTGCCCAGACTGGGGATCAAATCTGCAACCTTGGCAGGTCAAGACAATGCTCCAACAAACTGAGCTTCCCAGCCAGGGCCCACTCTTCTTCCTAAACTCAAGGCACCACCAAGGGCAGACTCACATCTCCACTTGAATATTCACTGGTTCCTCAACTCATCTTTTCCAAACCTGAACTCAGATTCTTTTCTTTAAGATGGCCCCCACCTTCTGATGTACATGCCCTCTGTAGGCCATGAGACTGTGAACAGGATGGTTTCACTTCTGATTGAGTTCCATAACATGGAAGAGTTGAATTTTAGTAAGAGATTATTCAGATGGACCTAAGCTAATCACATGAGCCCTTTAAAAGCAGAGATGAGAACCAAAGATTGGAACATGGGAGGAATTGGCACACCACTGCTGGCTGGAAGATAGAGATGGCCATGTGGCCAGGAACAGGGATGGCTTCTAGATGTTGAGAGCAGCACCCTGGGTGACAGCCAGCAAGGAGAAAAAGATCTGAGTCTTACAGTCTCAAGGAACTAAATTTATCAATGAGAACAAGCTTGGAAGAGGTCTTTCTCTGAAAGTCTTTATTTTATTTTACTTTTTTTAGCAAGAGAGAGAAAGAGAACATAAGCTAGTAAGAGAGAGGAACAGACAGGGACAAATAGACAGGAAGGGAGAGAGATGAGAAGAATCAACTCGTAGTTGTGGTACTTTAGTTGTTCATTGATTGCTTTTGCTTTTTTTTATTTCTTTTTTTTTTTACAAGGACAGAGAGAGAGAGTCAGAGAGAGGGATAGATAAGGACAAACAGACAGGAGCGGAGAGAGATGAGAAGCATCAATCATCAGTTTTTCGTTGCGACACCTTAGTTGTTCATTGATTACTTTCTCATATGTGCCTTGACTGCGGGCCTTCAGCACACTGAGTAACCCCTTGCTCTAGCCAGCAACCTTGGGTCCAAGCTGGTGAGCTTTTGCTCGAGCCAGATGAACCCATGCTCAAGCTGGTGAACTCGGGGTCTCGAACTTGGGTCCTTCCGCATCCCAGTCCGACGCTCTATCCACTGCGCCACCGCCTGGTCAGGCCATTGATTGCTTTTTCATATGTGCTTTGACCAAGAGTCCCAGCTGAGCCAATAACCCCTTGCTCAAACCAGTGACCTTGAGCTTGAGCCAGTGACCATGAGGTCATTTCTATGACCCCACATTTAAGCTGGTGAGCCCTCGCTCAAACCAGATAAGCCTGCATTCAAGCCAGCAACCTTGAGGTTTCAAACCTGGATCCTCAGCATCTAGGTTGACGCTCTATCTGTCCTCTGTGAACTGCTCTTGTGTCAGGCTCCTTGACAGTCTTTAAACAAGAATTCAGCTCAGCCAATTTATAAGAATTCAATTCACCGTGACTTTAGCTTTTTGGTACTCTGAGAAGAAATTGCAGCCATGGAATGCTTCACTTCTAATCTACAGAATTGTACACAAATGAGTAGGTGTTGTTTTAAGCCACCAACTATATAATGATTTGTTAGGCAGCAATAGAAAACCCACAGAGCACCTGAGTTTTGAAGGTCAAAGAATCCAGAAACTGTCATTATTTTCTTTCCTCTAAGTTTAGTCAATGATTTTTGCAGATTCTTAGTCATATATTTGAATCTGTCCACTTTTCTTTTTCCCCCTGCTACAATGCTAGCCTGTCATTACTATGCTTAAGTGAACCTCTAAAATATACTCCTAATCTGTTGCTCCCAATTCATGCCCACCTCAATGTAAACCATTTTCCACAATGTAACCTTTGATCACTTAATGTTCTTCTCAATGCCTTCATCTTACTGCTAGGAAAACATTGTTAGTTACATTCTAAATACAGTGTGTCCATAAAGTCATGGTGCACTTTTGACCGGTCACAGGAAAGCAACAAAAGACAACAGAAATGTGAAATCTGCACCAAATAAAAGAAAAACCCTCCCAGTTTCTGTAGGATGATGTGGCAGCATGTGCGCATGTGCAGATGATGACGTAACACTGTGTATATACAGCGGAGCAGCCCATGGGCATGCCAGTCGAGATGTGGACAGTACAGAGGAAAGTACAGTGTGTTCTGTGCCTCGCTAGATTCAAATCCATGCCTAAAGTGCAACATGAATATCGGGGCATTTATAATGAAGTGCCACCACATAGGAATAACATTACTTGGTGGGATAAGCAGTTGAAGGAAACCGGCAGTTTGGTGGAGAAACCCCGTTCTGGTAGGCTATCAGTCAGTGACGAGTCTGTAGAGGCTGTACGGGATAGCTACCTAAGGAGCCCTAAAAAATCTGTGCGTGAGCCCACATCAAACTGCACTGAATAGGTATGAAACTGGGAGAGTTTTCCTTTTATTTGGTGCAGATTTCACATTTCTATCGTCTTTTGTTGCTTTCTTGTGACTGGTCAAAAGTGCACCATGACTTTACGGACACACACATCAGTATATCACTGATTCAAGAGGCACTGAATACTGGCTCCTGTTTTCCATCCAGCATCACTTTTTACCACTACCTGGTCTCACTACACTAAAGACACAAATGCTTCGTTTCAACTCTGGTAATGTGTAGTGCTTCTCTCCTTGCCTAGCTCAGAATACTCCTTTTTCTATATATGTTTTGCTGCCTCCTTCAACCTTCCCTATCTAGCTAATTCATGGTCATTCCTAAGGAAATAAGTCAAAGGACTGTATCACACTTTATCAGGACAACTTTCTTAATGCCCCAGGATCAATGAATCCCTGAATTTAATACTCTCTGTGCTAGTCTCGATTAGGCACACTCCCTGCGGTTATCTCCTCAGTACACAGGCACTCAGTAAAGGATATATCATATTTAGTAAATATTTGTATTTTAAAAGAAGAAAAAATACTTAAAATAAGTTGATAACAACTGTAACCCATATCTCAAGGAACCATATACTTCCTCTAGTATTTCTAAGTTACATTGGGAAATAAAATTTTTTTTTGCATCCACAAAAACACTTGTTCTTACCTAATTCAAGTGTGCCAATCTCAAATATGACATTAGTTTTTCATTGTAAGCTACAGTATCTTTGCAATTCAAGATTTTAGGTTTTTATCTTACTGTAAAATTTTCAACATTTAGTTTAACATAATGAAGTAGAATGTCTTCTTGGGCACCATCTTTGTGAAAATATAATAATTTATATCATATAATGCAATAAATACACTAATACACTAAAAGATATGATTGCATCAGAATTTGTCTACAATTTCAAAATAGAACATATTAAGACACTTATTTTAATCATAAAATTTGTGCAAAACTTATTTAAATTCTATTCAGGCAAAAGTATGTGTTTGTAGCTCTTGTGTTTGTGTACTTGTTGAGGACAATCTTGTTTGATGCTCCAGCAGTAGTCTGATCATTACTAACAGCTCCAAGATTTTTGGGAAACTTATCAAGGTGACTGTTCAGGAAGTGAATCTTAATGCTCATGTTACATCCAATGTCATGGAAAGCCAACAGCATCCTTGAACCAAAAGTTCATAGTTTTCTGCTTTTTTTGTAGCCAAGGAAGTTCTTTGTAACTGCCACAAAAGACTGCCTTGCTGCTTTCTCCTCATTCATCTTCCTGGCAAATTCTTCATCACGTATGAGGGTTCAAAGTTGAGGTCCATCGAATATACCTGCTTTTATCTTCTCGAAAGACAAGGCAGGAAAAGCAGAAAAAAATATGTTGAAAGCATTCACTTTCTTTATTCAAAGCCTGAACAAACTGCTTCATTAAGCCAAGTTTGATGTGAAGTGGGGGGAAAATGATCCTGTCTCGATTAGCTACAGGTTCATTCACAATATTTTGCATCCCTACTTCCAGTTCTTTTTTTTTTTTTTTTCCATTTTTCTGAAGCTGGAAACAGGGAGAGACAGTCAGACAGACTCCCGCATGCGCCCGACCGGGATCCACCCGGCACGCCCACCAGGGGCGGTGCTCTGCCCCCCAGGGGGCGATGCTCTGCCCATCCTGGGCGTCGCCATATTGCGACCAGAGCCACTCTAGCGCCTGAGGCAGAGGCCACAGAGCCATGCCCAGCGCCCGGGCCATCTTTGCTCCAATGGAGCCTTGGCTGCGGGAGGGGAAGAGAGAGACAGAGAGGAAAGCGCGGCGGAGGGGTGGAGAAGCAAATGGGCGCTTCTCCTATGTGCCCTGGCCGGGAATCGAACCTGGGTCCTCCGCACGCTAGGCCGACGCTCTACCGCTGAGCCAACCGGCCAGGGCTCCAGTTCTTCATGTTTCGGCCTCTCCCAGTGTTTCTCTCGAGCTCGGCTGTCCCACAAACACAGAAAGCAAGGACACTTCATGAAACCTCTCTGTTGTCCTAGCAGGAAATTTATCATTTTAAGACCCACACAAATGATCCAGTTATGCTCCTCATACTTCAGAAACTTGAGGACAATTTTTATGTCATTATAATCTTCTCACAGATGAGTTGAATAACCAATTGGAACCACTGAAAATAGGCAATATATGCACATGTCACAAATGATGAAATATTGCACCTTTGATGTTGAAGTGTGTAACAGCCACATATATAACAGAAGGTGTCAAGACTATTCTTACATTTACACCTACTCAAAGAAGCCATGATTCAATCTTAAAACAAAATAAGAGGGTGTTTTTATCAGATAATAATTTTTTACATTTAAAAAATTATGTAGCCCTGGCTGGTTGGCTCAGCGGTAGAACGTCGGCCTAGCGTGCGGAGGACCCGGGTTCGATTCCCAGCCAGGGCACATAGGAGAAGTGCCCATTTGCTTCTCCACCCCTCCACTGCGCCTTCCTCTCCGTCTCTCTCTTCCCCTCCCGCAGCCAAGGCTCCATTGGAGCAAAAGATGGCCTGGGTGCTGGGGATGGCTCTGTGGCCTCTGCCTCAGGCACTAGAGTGGCTCTGGTCGCAACATGGCGACGCCCAGGATGGGCAGAGCATCGCCCCCTGGTGGGCAGAGCGTCACCCCATGGTGGGTGTGCCGGGTGGATCCCGGTTGGGCGCATGCGGGAGTCTGTCTGACTGTCTCTCCCTGTTTCCAGCTTCAGAAAAATGCAAAAAAAAAAAAAAAATTATGTAAAAGTGATATTTGTAAAACATTAATTGCCTTATGGTTATGTTCATTCAATTCAGAGTCGTTGCCCTTTAACTCCAATTTAAAAACCAGTGCATGCCATTAACTGTAACAAAAAGAAATTAAAATTGTATAAAAACTAGAGCATGCACCAAAAAACATTTCAAATTTGGAATTGGTGATGCAGAAATATATAGAAATAGTTCTAAAACCTTATGCAACAGAAAAGGGAAAAAAAATTGTTCCCCAGTGTTATTTTAGGAGAAGAATTGTGTAAGTATTGGTAAGGACCACATAGTTTTTCTTATCATAGTTCTTGGAATCATATGACTGCATTCCAACTATGTGCACTTAAGTTAAATTCTTATGTACCATGCCCCGAGGCCTTCACCCTTAATCAGGAAAAACAAGTTTGAATGCTGCCTCATTAAACCTTGAAACCAACCCTCTTAAATGTGTATCTCCATTATTCTGACATCTTCTTCATCCAATCATTTATCCAGGAACACTTCGACTGTTTCCATGTCTTGACCACCATGAATAATGATACAATGACATTTTTAAAATGACAATCTTAAATACTGGCAGACAAGGATTAGCTCACTCTTACATCACTGGTGAAAATTCAAGATGATACAGCTACTTTTTAAGATAGTTTGAGAGAGATTTTTATAAATTTAAAAATTCACTACTATATAACTCAAGAATACCTCTCATAGGTATTGATTCAAGAAAAATAAAAATATATTTACATAAATTTTTGTATATAAATATTTATAAAATAATTTTATTCAGAATTGTCAAAATTGGAAACATCTATATGTCCATCAACTAGAAGATGGATAAATAATTTATGATACATTATTATAATGTAATACTACTCAGTAAGAAAAAGGAATAAGCCCTGGATATGTGCAGTAACATGGATTAATCTTTAATAAAATATGTTAAGTAAAAGTCGTCAAATTCAAAATGCTGTACAATTTTTACAACATTCTCAAAAAGACAAACTATGGAAAGAGAAAATAGTCCAGTGGTTGCTAGTGGGCATAGGGGAAGATGACTTGCTACAAAAAGGCATGTAAGATCTCTACAGTTACAGAAATGATCCATATTTTGATTGTAAAGATAGGTACAAGAGTTTCAGCATTGTCAAAATAAACAGGATTGTGAATATAAAAGGGGTGAATTTTACTCTTTGTAAATTACACCTTCATAAACCTGACATAAAAATCTGTTAAACTGGTTATCATTTGAAAGTAAATGTTATTACTGTGCCAGGATCATCTTGTAACCCAAGTGGTATACTCTAAGATACAATGCAACTATTCGTTTCAATTTGACTAATATTTAAGTCTTCAAAGAGAGAAGGTTCTCTATTATTTATCTAAAGCAATTAAATGTAATGTTGTGCTTTCCTTATAATTTATCAACATGTAAATTAACTTCTCTTTCACTTACTAAATGGATTCTGCAGCTGTTGGTTTTTCTTTTTACAGGCATACAAAAAAGAAAAAAATATCCCAGTTAATCTGTTTATTAATAAATTGCACAAGTAACCAATGAACTTGTAATAAAATATTTAGTTAATGCTCATTCAACCCCAACATTGATTAAAGAAGGAGTTAATAGAGGATATTAAAGCTACTATATGTGCTAATTTGAGAAATGTTAACCATTTTCCACTTTTGATTCTTAAGGACCTGAAATCTGTCAGTACATCCAATCGGAAATATTCAAGATTGGTATTGGTCCTTCATTAATAGCTAAGGATAGTTACACATTTCTTTCTTTTACATTTCTTTGTTTCATAATACACAGTCAGAAACAAGTACATAAAGCTTAAAAAGAAACTTATGAAGATGGCAAAAAAATCAGCTGTAAGAGCCCAGTTGGAAATTTTAGAAACAAACTACTTAAACTATTATGGATTTTAATAATACGTTTCTACAGAAAACACTCCTAATTTTGACTGTGAAAGTTAAAATTTGGGTTGATGTACAACTTTCTACACTTTTGAATAATATGAAGAACATAAAATTATTGTGAGCAAAATACAAAATAGCAGATCACAAGATTTTCTCAAAACTTTGTCAGACTGCTCAAATTGGTTAAATCAGTAAGTAATAGAAAGTCCGCATGACTGATTAGCATAGTAAAACTGCGTAAGATGATAACGAAAAAGACTTGTTCTGCATTTTTAAGGTTTTGATAATCCATGCAGAACCAGGACAAGCCTATTTACAGGTTCTGAATCTGATTTACCACTGCCTTCCAGATCTAGCTGTCCAAATGAGATTCATGTAACCACAAAACCATCTGTAAATGTGAGCTTACATTCCAGTCATCCCTCTGGTGAGACACACTCTATGAACCACGCAGACCCTCAGCAGATGATTAATTTCCTAATCTGGTTAGATGTAACACTCTGTCCCTCTACTTTCAAAATATCTCTCAAGAAATGTGCAAAATGTTTCCATCTGCATATGTAAAAGCAAATATTTTGACCATCAGACTTATCAGCATTAAAATATATATAATTTCACCAAAAAAATTTAGCAAATAGAACACTTGACTTTTTTTGTTTCTTCCTATAATGTCTCTTCTATATAATCTTTTTCAACATTAAAAAAATTCTATGACTAGGAAGACATATAAATAAAGCAATGGTCTTTAGTAAAACTTTCAATAATAAGCCTGGTGACTCTTACTCCACAGAAATTTCAACACAATTCAATTGTTTAAAGGAGTACAGATGTGGAGTTCCTAACTCAGTGGAACAAGTGGAGCAGATGTTTCCAGGGGGCTGGTTAATTGCACTACTTTTTAATTCATATCTTTAAATATTTCTCTGGCAAGATTGAAGGACAATTACTGAAAAACACATTACAAAGTTCTTTATGTTTCTAAAACTGAATTATAATATATCTTAATTTAATTGTTTCCCATATGCACAATAAAATTTTTGTATACTATACAGACCCAAAGAGCCTTGAAGTACCTGTAAGAAGAGTGTGTTAAAATAAAATTAATGCAAGAAAATAGTTTTAAAAATAAAATGAAAAAATTACAGTCTTAACTTTTTAAAAAAATATAAGGTCTAGATAATATTAGAACATGCTGAAGGTGCATTAAAAACATAAAACTTAGCGTAATTGATGATTCACTTATCTTCATGCATACCTTATAAATCGCATACATCTCTATGCATACTATATTAATTGCATACCAAGATGCATTTAAAGTTACTGAAAAAGGCAGCATTAAACTATCATCATAAGCATTTGCATATTTGTTTTCTGAGTCATAAAAAGAGCTATAAAAACAAGATCTATGCAGAATCTGGAAAAGCAATAAACAGTTGGGGAGCAAGAGTGTGTTTTAATATGTGTATTATTAGTGGATTTAGCTTCAGGCATATTCCCTTAAAACATCTGTTTCTCAGTTGCACTCTGTGTGCAATGGTATGATTATTAGTGGTCTTGTTACTTCCAAAAATATAAAGTTTGTTATTAACTTCGATAAGTATATAATTTTACTTGGCTCTTTCCACATGTGTTACTGACATGAGATATACTGTTTATTTCTATTTCAATTTGGCAGCAGTTGTTATTCTTTTTGGTGAACAACTGAGTTAAAATTTTGAGTGTTTCCCATGTGGAATATGAAGTACACAAATGAACCTAAGGAAGACCTCCAGCAGATTTTTGTAATATTATAGAGTCCTTGAAGAAGCAGATAAATCCAAAGGATTGTCTGTGAAGGTAATACAAAGGCTTTTTTTATCTGAAGCAAAAGTAATTAATAAATCATCATTTAAAAATATTAATTTGTAGTGAAATATGTAGTTGAAGTATAACATGGCTGGAATACTACTTAGCCATAAGAAAAGATAAAATACTCCCATTTGCAATAACATGGATGGATCTTGAGAATATCATGCTAAGTGAAATAAATTGGACAGAAAAAGTCAAGAACCAGATGTAAAATCTGGAATTTTTTTTTGCATGTTTTAAATTTTCTTTTTCCCTCTGAGATCACCATGAAATTATAGATATTAGAATGTCTAAACCTGAAGACAACTTTTATAAGAATTTATTTGAGCCTAACAAATGATTTTGTTGGGAACCAAGATTTCAGATGCTCCAGAGAATGATAGCTGTGCAGTTTATTTTATGCATGTGGAATTAAGGAGAAAAAGTAAGGAAGATTGCTGAATGTGGGGAGAAGGGGTACAGGATAATAAATAAGACTATGTATTCCCTGACGGTTGTTACAGTTTCAAGGGTTCTGAAAAAGAAATATTTCAAAGATGCACAAAAACAATAGACAGGGCTCGCTTAAGGCAGAGATAAGCCTTTTAGTAAAGAATTTATATGCCTGGGGTGTGACTACCCACCAGGATCTGCCCAGTCAGGAAATTCTGATAGATTGCCCTGTGGAGTTACTTTCAGTTAAATTTATTTTATTTTATTATTATTATTTTTTTTACTTTCAGTTAAATTTATTACAGCACCCATTCTTTGTCCACAAAATCACACCAGCTTGCTGGAAGGCAACATGTGGAGCAGTGCTCAGTTCTCCCAGGTAAAGCTATACTACCCAGTCTGCATCTGACTGAACATGAATGAGCAAGCCCAGACAACACCAGTAGAACTACCAGCAGACCCATATACTTATAAACAATAACACATAGATCTTATTTTAAGCCACTGAGTTTTTAGGTGGTTTGCTCCTGCTCATCTAGCATTTCTGAAATCACCACAAGAACATATCTGGAGTCCAGTACTGAGAATATGCCCAGGTTAGCCAGCTGGAAGACAGGATGTGCAAAGTCGAGTCAACTAGAAAGCAAAGCTCTGTTGCCAAAGTCGTCCTATCCCAGCTGACCTACAGTTGACCTCAGATGCAAGAGCAAGCCCAGCCCAGACTAAAAGATTTTATCAGCTGAGGAAAACCTCAAATTCTGACCTGAAATCTATGAGCTAAATACATATGAGACTTTTGGGGGGTTTTGTTTCACAGCATTATTGTGGCAATAGATAACTGATACACAAGGCAATTGTCATTTGTCCTATATTTATAGAATAAAGAGAGCTATGGGAAAGAAAATAGTAAGGAGTTTTCTTAACTTTTTACATAATTTCTATAGAGTGATGAAGAAAAAAGGAAATAGCAGGGATGGTTGATGAGCTCTAATTATACCGTTCTTATCGCTGTTCCTTCCAAAATAAGAGAATCTACATTGCAGATTTGACACAAGATTTAAAAATGTAGTGTTCACATTTTATTAAATCATGTAACATTTTTAATTCATCATTTCTGGTATTCGTAGTTTCAATCTTTTCAGTAAGTTAATAATGACTGAAATTCTTCTTCAAACCTTTCTAAAAAAATAGTTTTTAAGACTTATTTATTCATTTTAAAGAGGAGGGTGAAGGAGAGAGAGAGAGAGAGAGAGAAAAGGGGGGGAGCAGGAAGCATCAACTCCCATATGTGCCTTGAGCGGGCAAGCCCAGGGTTTCGAACTGGTGATTTCAGCATTCCAAATAGACACTTAATCTACTGATCCACCACAGGTCAGGCTTCAAGCCTTTTGGGTTATGATTTTTATTCTCTTAGAGAAGCACATACATTCCATGGAAATACATCTGCAGTTTGATAATGAGAACCACTGGAAAAACAGGCCAGGCATGCAATAATTTACCTGTAGGCAATTATTCTGGGACATAGCCTAACAGAAATTGAAAATTTTTTACAATACAGAATGAATTCCATCTAAATTTGCATAAAAGAATAAGGTTAAGCTTTTCCTCTGATTAGAACCTTTGCACAAAAGCTCTTTCTTCAGAAAATCTTAGCAAATGTCATAACATGAAAAGCTGGTTAGAACAGAGGCACTCAGTTGCAGAGTGTAACTATTGCATCTCATTTTTATATAATGATATTAATAATTGTAAGAACTTTTAACTTATTTGCATAAGAGAAAAACCTCTGGGAAAATGTAGGTTTACTCTAAGGATTTAAAATAAAAAAGCTCAAACTGCATATTGATGGTCTTTTTCCATTTATTGCATGATCTAAAAATCAGGGCTGCAAAACAAAGGTCAGTTCTTGAAAGGCTGCAGTAATGGACATTTAATTTCTAACAGCCATGTTTTGACAGACTCAGTTAATTCTAAATTTTATTAGATTGATCAAATATATAGCCTTTCTAAACTGTGTCCCTTATTAAAAATAATTTCTATCTCACATATGCAGATTTTTTGTGAAATCTCAGTTTCTTTTTTCTCTGAAGAACACCACTGTTTTGTATGGGATCGTTTTGCTCAGAAAGATCTTTGCAGGCTTACTGAGTAAGCATAGTGGAAGCATCAAGGTGGTATGAAAGGCACAGGATCATATAGTAAAGAAGTTGGACTTCAAAGGAAAGTGCAATTAAGATTAAGTCTCAAGAACTGGATTTGAATCACAACTCAGATACCTACAAGCTGTGTGATCTTGGAAGACTGGCTTAACATTTTTCATACCTTAGTTTTTTAATTATAAATATGGGTATAATGGAGATATACATTTCAAAGACTTGATTTCAAGGTTTAACAAGGTGGTATTCAAGCTCTTCTCCCAGATTAAAGGTGGAGGCCTGGGATAGTGGTAGGTGCTGGCCTTTTAGGAGCCTGGGAGCACAAGAGAGCTGGTTTTTTTTGTGTGTGTGTGTTTTTTTACCAGTGTAACAGGCTTTATTGGAAGGAAACCTGCCGGGCTGGCTCGCAAGGGAGAGTCGTGCTAAGAGAGCTGCTTTGACTGTGGGGCATGGAATAACCAGGCGAATCAGGAGCCGTAGCCATGATTAGGGACAGGAAACAGAAAGACTGTGTGAAATGTTCAATAATAACAATATTAACAGAAATAGTGACGTTGTGCCAATGTGTCACAACCTGTTTAAGTGAGTCAAATATATTTTCTCACTTAATACTCACAAAAATCTCACGAGGTGGATAGGACTCTTAGAATGAGGAAACTGGGTGATAAAGATGAAGTTCTCTCACAGCTGTCAAGTGGTAGACAGAATTTAACCCAAATCCCCTGACCCTAACACAAATGCTTTAATTATTATGCTGTCCTGCCTTTACCCAAATCCAAAGAGGGTGAGACAGAGAGGGACGGAACTGAGCCTTAAGCAATGTCAGCAACTGCAGTTATCAAAAGCGAGCAAGTAGGATTTTGAGTAGGTAGGAGAAAGAGCTCATTTGTTTATTCATTCAACACATATTTATTATGCTTTAGAGACTAGGAATAAAGTTGGGAGGAAAAAAAAAACAAACAAAGCAAAATAGCAAAGGTCCACGGCCTCATGGAACTACATTCAAGTGGAAGAGGCAGACACTAAAGAGATAGGCAGCATCATTTCAGAGAGTAATAAGTAAAAAAGATAAAGTAAGGGAATAGAGAGGAGATGCTCAAAAGAGTGGTTAAGAAAGGCTTGTCTGAGAGAGTGACGCTTAATCTGAACCCTGAATTATGAGACAGACCCATTTACTGTATTTTGAGAGCTGGACAAGGTCCTTTAACAAAGGGAACAGCAAGTCTGAAAGGTCTGATGTGGGAACAAGGCAGAGGAAGCTGTGGCTGAGAGCAGGTACAGGGAGCCCCAGAGAGAGTCCTGGAGGATCGCTTTGACCAGAGCCACAGAGTCAGGCCAGTTTTTATAATGATCTTGAGTGAAAGTTTTTATCAGGGGTGGGAAGGAGACATTAAAAGTCTGAAGATATTGGAAAGTTGTCTGAATCATACTTCTTACAAGTGTTTAACTCAATGTATGGCATCAGAATTCATCTAGTCACTTCTCCTTGTGCCTTATTTATTTACATATTTTTGACAAGCCTTGGTCACCCCCCCAAAAATGAAGTGGACATTAAGCATAGGTTCTGATACTGGCTGGGCGCATGGTGATGGGCAAGTCATGTAACTTCTCTGTCTTAATTTTCTCGTCTGGAAAATTAACATGATATCTGAAGTTCCCTCGCTACCAAACTTCCATTTTCTACGTTTCTAAGGTCTAGGTAGATAAAAGAATTTACTTCGCAACAATTCACTTGTATGTTTTCTTTACAAAAAACAAGGAAATTTAATGCCTGCAACTCTGAAGAAAGCATATGTGGTGGATACTGCCCAAAGTACAAATGGATACACACATGTTCTCTTAGTTATGAATGTCTCCCTGCACATATTATATTTTAGCTGATCAAATACTCTCCTTAAGAGATTTTTGAAATTATTGTTACAGAAACCATAGTGCACATAAGTTTATCTGGGAGCCTGTGATATATCAACCACTTCTACTTCTTGCTCAACGTGATTCAGGGTTATTGGCTTTCTCTTCTGCATTGCTCTTCTTACCTGCTATTCAGTTGTTAGCCTGCCGTGGTACCAGGCCCTTGATAACGAGGCACCCTGCCTTCATGGCAAGACATTAAATTGAACAATTTCTATCACAGGGAGCTAACCTCTGAAAACTTGTTGTCACCTTCACTAAATAAAGGTAAATAAAGGATTAAACAGAGCTTTCAAAGTAAGTTTCCATTGATTAATTAAAGGATTTATTTGAGGCATACTTAGAAGTCAGTTTTGACAGAAGTGTCAGCATATTCTGTTGAACAGCAGGTATTTCCATCAGACACGAATGTGGAGCTTGGTTTTTTAAAGAAGAGAGCTTGGGTTTGTTAGGGGCTGAGAAAAACACGTTCATCTGCAGTGTCACACCCTGCCTCCAGGAAGGTTTCCTTTGGAGTGAAATTATTTCTGTAAAGTTAATAGTTGTTCGAGTTGATTCAGCTCAGTAAGAAACCTGTTGGTACTCTGTGCAGTTGTCTAACACTAAGGTGTTTTGTGAGGCCTGGTCCTTTAGAGAATTTTCTAATGGAAGTGGGTTCTACTTTTTATATAGCTGGACTGTATCTTCTTTATTTTCAACTTGAGTACTATTCATTTGAAGACCACAATGTTTCTGGATTTTATTTTGGTTACATTACCTGTATATATCACAACCAGCCATATTTTCTGAATCAGCAGATCAGTTTGGCAGTTTCCTGGGGAAATAAAAGCCAATTTGGAATTTCAATAAGTCATTTTTAAACAGCCTTCTCCCCCAACCTCCTCCCATTTCCCTAAAGCTTAGCTACATTGACTTATTGCATACCCTTCTAATTTTTACTTTGGTCCAATTAGACACAAAGTTTGAAAACTTGGACCAAAAAATAAAGAATATACCTTCATGATAGCACCATCTGGAGTTCCTTGGTACCTCACTCCTTCTCAACCAAAACAGTTTCACTTTTATTTGTTATGCCAACCAGGTGCTGTTAAAATAATTTAAATGCTGTATTAGAAATAAGTTAGTAGACTAGCATCACATACACATAATTTAAGAATCATACCAACCTGCCTTTCTTTGACATGGACCCATTTTCCATCTAGTTTTTCCCTTGGAGTATTCTGAGTGATCCCACATACTGTTGACTTTTGTGACTTCTTTGAATTTTTGTGAAATTAAAATATTGGAAACGTTTGACTTCTAGACAATATTTTTTACTCTAAACTTTTCTTTAACAAAAACTCTAAAACCAGTTGACTTATTCCTCATGTTTGAAAATATCCAGTGTTTCTGTCACCCAAATTTCAAAAATAAGCTGATATTTTAAATTTCTATGCTATCTATTACCCAAAGCGATATAGAAATTTAATGTAATCCCCATCAAAATCTCAATGTCATATTTTAAAGAAATATAACAAAAAACTACCAGGTTTGTATAGAACCATAAAAACTCTGAATAGCTAAAGCAATCCTGAGGAAAAATAATGAAGCCAGAGGTATCACATTACCTGGCTTCAAATTATACTATAGAACCATGATAAGCAAAACAGCATGGTATTGGCAGAAAAACAGACACACAGACCGATGAAACAGAATCGAGAGCCCAGAAATAAAAACACATATATATGGACAAATCATCTTCGACCAAGGAGCCAAAAACACACAATGGAGAAAAGAAAGCCTCTTCAATAAATGATGCAGGGAAAATTGGAAAGCCACATGCAAGAGAATGAAACCTGACTATAGTTTGTCCTCCTGCACAAAAATTATTTCAGAAGGGATCAAAGACCTAAATATAAGATCTGAAGCAATAAATTACATAGAAGAAAACATAGGTATTAAGCTCATGGACCTTGGCTGTAAAGAAATATTTATGAATTTGACCCCAAAAGCAAGGGAAGTAAAGGCAAAAATAAATGAATGGGACTATATCAAACTAAAAAGCTTCTGCACAGCAAAAGAAACTGACAACAAAACAAACAAGCAGCCAACTAAATAGGAGATGATATTTGCAAAAGACAGTTCTGATAAAGGGTTAATATCCAAAATATATAAAGAACTCATAAAGCTCAGCAGCAAACAAGCAAACAATGCAATTTAAAAATAGGGAGAGGACCTGAACAGACACTTCTCCCAAGAGGACATACAAATGGCCAACAGATATATGAAAAGATGCTCATTTTCACTAGATATTTGAAAAATGCAAGTCAAAACTACAATGAGGTACTACCCCACACCTGTTAGATTGGCTACTATTAACAAGTAATAACAGTGTTGGAGAAACTGTGGAGAAAAAGGAACCCTTATTCACTATTGGCGAGAGTGCAAATTAGTACAACCATTATGGAAAAAAGTATGGTGGTTCCTCAAAAAAAATTAAGAATGGAATTACCATATGACCCAGCAATCCCTTTACTGGGTATCTACCCCCCAAACTCAAAAATATTGGTATGCAAAGACATATGCACTCCCATGTTCATCACAGCATTGTTCACAGTGGCCAAGACATAGAAACAACCAAAGTGTCCCTCAATAGAGGACTGGATAAAGAAGATGTGGTACATATATACAATGGAATACTACTCAGCCATAAGAAATGATGACATAGTGACATTTATGACACCATGGATGGATCTGGAGAACATTATACTGAGTGAAATAAGTAAATAAGAAAAAGCTAAGAGCTGTATGATTTCACACACAGGTAGTATATAAAACTGAGACTCATGGACACAGATAAAAGTGATGTGGTTTCCAAGGAGAAGGGGACATGGGAAAGGGGGACCAGGGGGACAAGGTAGGGGGTGGTGGGAAAGTTGTAAAGAGGGACAAACATAAAGTGACAAAAAATGACTTGACCTATGTACTCTTATTGATCAATGTCACCGTGTTAGTTAATTTTCTAAATAAAATTTAAAAAAAATTTTATGTTATCTTATACACACTGGTTGGTGCTAAATTAGTGTTTTTATATTATTTGTGCTTTAGTTTTGTTATTCTTGTTAAGTCTGGTTCTCTAAAATTAAGTTTACTTATTTCTAAATTACTATTTGAATTTGAAGGCACCAGTATTAGCATTCTTGGTTTTATTCTTCACCATTTCACTCTCCAGTGCTCCTTTACTGTCTTCTTTCTTCTGTTCAGGGTCTTCTTTTCTTCATATCTACTTCTCTTGCCAGGAAAGTTCATCACTCTCATGTTTTTGCTTTCCCTCGATTCAGAGTCTCCATGGCAGACTCAGTCTCTGCACCAGCTCGAAAATGTTTGTGCTGTATCTGGATTCCTGGAACCAGGTCGCTGCTGCTGCTGCTACATTGCTGAAGATCGAGAAGTCCTGCACGGAAGGCCAACTAGCATAGGAAGATCTGTAGGTCTGGTCACTGGTTGGAGGGGGTGACTAACTGGCAGGGCCTTGGTTTCCCCATCATCATTTTTGAGAGCACAGATGACATACTCAGAGCTCCAGAAGAGTAACTTCCTGTCCTGATAAGAGAACTTTGACCAATGGAAGCCAAAGAACATAGAGAAGCAACAGATAAATATTTTTCACTGGTTGGTCTGTCTTTAGGGCAATGGTGTATATGGCCTCCCTAGAGACATACATGAGTCATCAACTATTTACTTTGTAACCTGTAACATTTACTCTTTTTTTCTTTACTGTTTTAGCTCCCTTTCCCTTTCACTTCTACTTTTCTAGGGTTCTATTCCTCGGTAAAGTGTAAAATATATGCTTTTGCTTCAGGCTTATTTTCTAGGGAATCTAGCCTAAGATACTCCCAGATTTGTATTTCTGTTTTACTCTTCTGTATTCCAATGCTATGCATCCAATATCCAACTGTCTGTTTGGTTTTTCCACTTGTATCTGTATTGCAACTCATGATAGCAAGTCCAAAACACTCCCACCCCACCCACAGATCTATAACATTTCCTTTTTCAGTGTTTTGATCTTAATAAATTATAACCTCAAATACCTAATTTCTCAAGCCTGGAGCTGGAAGTCATTATTGTTTTGTCCCACTCTTAACTCTCACATATGATCAGTCCTTAATTACTATTACATGTATTTCTTAAAAATATCTAATATCTCCATGTATGTTTATTTCCCCAGCTGCCATGGAAATTCAAGTACCAACGGCATTTACCTGGACTATTGTAATAGTTTCTTTTCTTTTTAAAATTAATTAATTTATTTAGACAATTAAATTTAACAGGGTGACATTGGTCAACCAGAGTACATAGATTTAGAGAAAACATCTCCACATCATTTAACAGTCAATAATGCTGTATACCCATCCCCCAAAGTCAAATTATCTTCTGTCACCCTATATTCTGTTTCTCTTTAAGCCCCTCCCCTTATCCCTACCCCCCCCCTCCTCTGTTCTCCTCCCCCTGGTAACCACTGCACTTTTATCTATGTCCATGAGTCTCAACTTTGTGTCCCACTTATGTATGGAATTATACAGTTTTTGGCTTTCTCTGACATACTTATTTCACTCAGTATAATGTTATCAAGAGTCATCCATGTTGTCATAAATGTTACTATGTAATCATTTCTTATGGCTGAGTAGTATTCCATTGTATATATGTACCACATCTTCTTTGAAGGGAACTTTGACTCTTTTCATGTCTCTGCCACTGTGAACAATGCTGCAATGAACATGGGGTTGCATGTGTCTTTATGTACCAATGTTTTTGAGTTTTGGGGTTATATACCCAGTAGAGGAATTGCTGGGTCTTATGGTAGTTCTATTCTTAATTTTTTGAGGAACCACCATATTTTCTTCCATAATGTTTGCACTAATTTACATTCCCACCAACAGTGAATGAGGGTTCCTTTTTCTCCACAGCCTCTCCAGCACTTGTTATTAACTGTCAATAGCTAATCTAACAGGTGTGAGTTGGTACCTCATTGTAGTTTTGATTTGCATTTCTCTAATAGCTAGTGAAGATAAGCATTTTTTTTATAGATCTGTTGGCCATTTGTATTTCTTCTGGGAGAAATGTCTGTTCATGTTCTCTTCCCTTTTTTTAATGTATTGTTTGCTTGTTTTTTGCTGAGTTTTGTGAGTTCTTTATATATTTTGGATATTAGCATCTTATCTGAGTTGTTTGAAAATATCATCTCCCATTTAGTTGGCTGTCTATTTGTTTTGTTGAGAGTTTCTTTTGCTGTGCAGAAGCTTCTTAGTTTGATGTAGTTCCATTCATTTATCTTTGCCTTTACTTCCCTTGCCTTTGGAGTCAAATTCATAAAATGTTCTCTACTGCCAAGGTCAATGAGTTTAGTGCCTATGTGTTTCCTTCTATGTAATTTATTGTTTCAGATCTTATATTTCGGTCTTTGATCCCTTTTGAATTAATTTTTGTGTAGGGGGACAAACTGTAGTCAAGTTTCATTCTTTTGCATGTGGCTTTTCAATTTTCCCAGCACCATTTATTGAAGAGGATTTCTTTCTCTACTGTATGTTTTTGGCTCCTTTATCAAAGATAATCTGACCGTATATACGTGGTTTTATTTCTGAGTTCTCTATTCTGTTCCATTGGTGTCTGTGTCTATTTTTCTGCTAGTACCATGGTTTTTTTTGTTTTTTTTTAAGATTTTATTTATTCATTTTAGAGGAGGAGGAGGAGGAGGAGGAGAGAGAGAAAGAGAGAGAGAGAGAGAGAGAGAGAGAGAGAGAGAGAAGGGGGAGAGAAGGGGGGAGGAACAGGAAGCATCAACTCCCATATGTGCCTTGACTGGGCAAGCCCAGGGTTTCGGACTGGCGACCTCAGCATTCCAGGTCGATCCACTGTGCCACCACAGGTCAGGCCAGTACCATGTTGTTTTGATTACTGTGGCTCTGTAGTATAGTTTGAAGTCAGGTATTTTAATGCCCCAGCTTCATTGTTTTCCTTAGGATTACTTTGGCTATTTGATGTTTTTTTATAGTTTCATATAAACCTGATGATTTTTTGTTCCATTTCTTTAAAAAATGCAATTGGAATTGCATTAAATTTGTATATTGCTTTGGTAATATGGCCATTTTAACTATATTTATTCTTTGTATCTATGAACAAGGAATATTTTTTCATTTTATTGTCTTTTTCTATTTCCTTTAATAATGCTTTGCAGTTTTCAGTATATAGGTCCTTTACATTCTTTGTTACGTTTATTCCTAGGTATTTTGTTGTTGTTGTTGCAACTGTAAAGGGGATTATTCTTTTTCTGAGGTTTCATTGTTGGCATAAAAGAAAGCAATAGACTTATGTATATTAGTTTTGTCCTGTGACTTTACTGTATTGGTTATTGTTCCTAATAGCTTTTCTGTGGAGTCTTTGGGGTTTTCTATATACAGGATCATATCATCTGCAAAAAGTGAAACCTTTATCTCTTCTTTTCCAATATGCATGCCTTTTATTTATTTCTCTTGTCTGATTGCTCTGGTTAGAACTTCCAGCACTATGTTGAATAGGAGTGGAGAAAGTGGGAAGGCTTGTCTTGTTTCTGATTTTAGAGGAAAAGTTTTCAGTTTTTTATCATTTAGTATGATGATAGCTGATGGTTTGTCATAAATAACCTTTACTATGTGGAGGTATTTTCCTTCTATACCCATTTTGTTGAGTATTTTAAACATAAAATGATGTTGTATTTTATCAAATGCCTTTTCTGCATGTATTGATAAGATCATATAGTTTTTGTTCTTTGTTTGGTGATATTTCATATTCTTTGTTTTTTTGTTCTTTGTTTTGTTGATATGGTGTATTACATTAATCATCTGGCGCCAGACTTTTATTTTGGGGGAGGTTTTGATAGTAGTTTCTATTTCCTCCCTGTTTATTGATCTATTTAGGGTTTCTACTTCTTCGTGATTTAGTCTAGGAAGATTATATTGTTCTAAGAGTTTATCTATTTCTTCTAGATTGTTATATCTGGTGGCATATAATTTTTTATAGTATTCTGCAATAATCCTTTGTATATCTATGATGTCTGTGGTGATTTCTCCTCTTTCATTTTGGATTTTGTTTATATGAGTCCTTTCTTTGTTTTCTTTAGTGAGTCTTGCCAGGGATTTGTTGATTTTATGGATCTTTTCAAAGAATCAGCTCTTAGCTGTATTAAATTTTTCTGGTTTTTCTGTTCTCTATTTCACTTATTTCTGCTCTAATTTTTATTATTTTTTTTATTCTGCTGATTTTTGGGTTGCCTTTGTTCTTTTTTCTAGTTCCTTAAGAATTGATGTTAGGTTGTTTACTTGGGCTGTCTCTTGTTATTTCATATAAGCCCGTAATGATATGAACTTCCCTCTTACTATTGTTTTTGCTGCATCCCAGAGATTCTGATATGTCGTGTTGTCATTTTCATTTGTCTTTATATACCTTTTGACCTCTTCTTTTATTTCTTCTTTGACCCAGTCAGTTTTTAGAAGTACATTGTTTAATTTCCACATTTTTGTTAAATTTTGATGTCAGTTTTGTGACCCAGCATATGGTCTATTCTTGAGAATGTTCCATGTATACTCGAGAAAAATGTATACTCTGATGTTTTGCAATGAAATGTCCTGTAGATGTCTATTATGTTCATTTGTTCTAATGTTTCATTTAAGGCTGATATTTCTTTATTGATTTTCTGTTTGGATGAACGATCTAAAACCATCAATGGTATATTGAGGTCTCCAAGTATGATTATATATTTTTTTGGTTTGTACTTTTAGATCAGTTAGTAGATGTCGTATATATTTTGGTGCTTCTTGATTTGGTGCATATATATTAAGAAGTGTTATGTCTTTTTGATACACTGTCCTCTCTATCATTATAAAATGTCCATCATTGTCTCTGGTTACCTTTGTTGTCCTGTAATCAGCATTGTCAGATATGAGAATGGCTACACCTGCTTTTCTTTGGATATTAATTGCTTGGAGAATCGTTTTCCAAGCTTTCACTTTGAATCTATTTTTATCCTTGTAGCTTAGATGTGTCTCTTGAAGGCAGCATACTGTTGGGTTTTGCGTCTTGATTCAATCAGCTACAATGTGCCTCTTTATTGATGAGTTCAATCCATTTACATTTAGTGTAATTATTGACACTTAAGGATTTCTTATTGCCATTTTATATACTGTTTTCTGAAAGCTTTGTGTCTTGTTTGGTTCTTCTTTTTTGTTTTTATGTCATTTGTTTTTGTTTGTGGTATTCCATACTTCTTTCCTCTGTTTCTTCTTTTTTTAAGCTATGTTTTTCAGTAGTGGCATTTTCAGGGGTGGTTATCATTAGGTTATTAAAAGAAAAATTATCATATTTATTAGAGTTCATTATCTGATGAGTGCTTCTGCGCTCTATCCTCCTTTGCTACTGCTGATCTTTATCATCTCCCCTTTTATGTTGTTCTTGTCACAGATTATCCTTGTTTTTTTATTGTGGTTTTCTTAAAAATTTTACTTGTAGTTTTATTTTGTTTTGTTCTTTGTATCTGGTCAGATAACCCTCTTTTTAGTATTTTTTGTAGTGGGGGTTTTCTGGTGATAAATTCTCTCAGCTTCTGTATGTCTGTAAATGTTTTCATTTCCCCTTCATATTTGAAAGATAGCTTTGATAGATATAGTATTCTTGGCTGGTAGCTCCTCTCTTTCAATCATTTAAATATTGCAGTCCACTCTCTCCTGGCTTGTAGAGTTTCTGCTGAGAAATACGATGATAGCCTAATGGGCCTTCCTTTATATGTTATATTATTCTTCTCCCTAGCTTCTTGAGGATTCTTTCTTTATGATTAATTCATGATAATTTCATTTCTATGTGCCTTGGAATAGGTCTGTTTGGGTTGAGGTAATTCGGCATTCTGTTTGCTTCATGGAATTGAGGCTCTATCTCTTTCCACAGGCTTGGGAAGTTCTCATCAATTATTTGTTTCAATATGTTCTTAATTCCCTTTTCCCTCTCTTCCTCTTCTAATATACCCATTATTCTTATATTGCTCTTTCTGATGAACTCAGACAATTCTTGTAGGGCTTTTTCATTTTTTTCAATTTGTGAGTCTCTCTTATCTTTTCTCTGTAGTATCCCTAGTTGCCTGTCTTTAATGTCACTGATTTTCTCTTCTATCTGGCTTGTTCTATTGGCTAAGCTTGTTACCTCATTTTTCATTTTGTGAATTAAATTTTTTTTCTTTTTTATAGTTTCAATTTCTTTAGTGAAGTACTCTTTTTGTTTATTAAGTTCTTTTTTGAGCTCACTAAATTGCCTTTCAGTGTTTTCTTGTATCTTATTATTTTTAGAATTTCAATTTTGAATTCTCTGTCATTAAGTTTCTAGGTTTCCATGTAATTGAGATTTTTTTTCCTAGAGATTTTTCATCATCTATCTGAGGTACATCTCTTTCTTGTATATACATATTTGATTTTTTTTTCCTTGGTGGCCTTTACAAGTGGTATTGTTAATAACCCCAAGAAGAGACAATTATTCCTTTTTCTGGTAGAAGGTGCAGTACTACGGGAGTGCTCTCTGCGAGATTCTTGGGTGAAGTTCTGCTAAGGTGTCGCTGTCTCTATCTAGTGATGCAAGTAAGGCCGTCGCTTTGGTAGGAGGGGCTTGTTGTTAGGGCTTTTCAATTTTATGGCTCTAGCAATGGCCAACCAGGGGTCCTTCAGGGCCCTCCCCAAAGTCCCAACAGAGAGCAGCCTCTCACAGAAGAAAGCAGCTTGGAGACCCAGCTGAGGGGGGTCTGCCACCAACTCTGTCCACACTGTAAGCACTCAAAATGCAGCCTTAGGCAGGGCAGGGGTTGCACCACAAGCTGGTGTTCAAGTTTCAGGAACAATTGCGGCAGAGATTGTAGATCTGGGGCATCACACACACACACACACACACACACACACACACACACACACACACACAAAACTCCATCTGGCAAGAGAGCCTGAGCTTTGGAGCAGGTGGGGCTCAGATCCCAGATCAAGCATATCTTGTCTCACAAGGCTAAACTCTATGGGCAGATCAAGGGTGCCCCAGTGTCCCATGGGCCGATCTCCACAAGTTATTCATACGTAGTTCCTGAGAGCATGCCACTGGTTTTGTGTGTGCCCAGTGCCTGTAAGCCTGTAATTGCCCAGTGTCTGCAATCATGGGTGTGGCAGATGCCAGGAAACAGTTCTGCTCCCCGTTCTTGGTTTTTGCCCCTATCTCAGCTCCTTTCCCCTAGACTCTCCTCTTCTCTCAGCTCCAGCTCTGAGACAAAGCCTGCACCAACAGAGCCTCCCTCCCTCAGGTTCATGAGGAAAAAGAAAGACTCAGTCCTCTGACATACTTTCTTCTGTGAGCAGATTCTATGTTTAGTCCACCTTCTTATGCAATCCTACCTTTGTCTATCTGGTGTGTATATATTTCAGGTTTAGCTGGGGTTTTTTCTCTGTGTATAGTTGTAGAATTTGTTGAAATTTCAAGGGGAGAGATTAGGAGTGTCTCTCACGCTGCCATTTCTCTGACATTCTTTGTAATAGTTTCTTAATGAGCATCTCTGAATCCATAGTTGTGTCTTTCAATTTTTTCTTTAAATGCTAACCCAAATGCTCTATTAAATGTGAGTATCTCTTATTTAAAAGCCTTTGTTATCTTTCCCTTGCCTCAGAATAATATTTTAAGCCCATACTGTGGTATACAGTTTCATACATGTATACCACACACTATATATATTCTCAGTCTCACCTAATACTCTTCTCTTTGTTCTCTAAATTAAAATCACATCAAACTTATTTTGTTTTTTTCTACCAAATATATTGTTTCCCACTTTAATACCATCTCATTACTTCAATACCTCCACCATGATTACTTATCTCCGTCACATTTACCTGAATATTCTCACAGTCTTCCAAGCCTCAGATTTAATGTTAATTTATTTGGGAAGACTTTGATGAGTTTCCAATTTATATTAGAGATTAACTTCCATATTATCCCAAACTTGTCTATTGTAGCACTCATCATACTTTTGATTATTTGCTAAGTTTCTATATTCTTAGCAAGACTGTGTACAGTCCATATGCTCAAAAACTGTTGTATTCACTGTTATATCCAGGCTAATTAAAAGGTGGTACCCATCCTAGTTCTTCTGTCCATTGGCCCTTCTTTATTGGAGTCAAGTGAAGAGGAGAGATTATAGTTCCAGGCCAGAATGACTGTTAGAACTGACTGTTAAAATGTCCAGAAGTTTAAGTCTACTCTTAAAAGCTACCAAAAGAGGCCCTGGCCAGGTAGCCCAGTTAGTTAAGGAATCACTCTGATATGCCAAGGTTGTAGGTTCCATCCCTAGTCAGGGCACATACGAGAATCAACAATGAGTGCCTGGCTGGTTCAGTGGATAGAACATCGCTCAACATATGGACATTCTGGGTTTGTTTCCTGGTCAGGGAACACAAGAGAAGAAACCATCTGCTTCACTCCCTCTCAACTTACCCTTTCTCTACTTCTTCCCATTGGGCAGCCAGTAGCTTTATTGGTTTGAGTGTTGGCCCCAGGTTCTAAGGATAGTTCTGTTGATTCAAGCATTGGCCCCAAACAGGGGTTGCCAGATAGATCTCAGTCAGGGTGCATGCATGAGTCTTTCTCTCTCTCTCTCATCTTTTCACTTACAAAACAAAACAGAAAGAATCAACAACGAATGCATAAGTAAGTGGAACAACAATCGATGTTTCTATCTAAAATCAATCAATAAAAAATTGTTACAAAAGCTATCAAAAGAATAGAATTTGAAATTAGGGCATTCAAAAAATTTTGTTTTGTCTTACTTTATTTTATTTTTGTTTTTAATTGAAGAAGTGACCTGCTGGATTAATGAGTTCATCTGAAGTTCGGAAGAACCAGAGCAGAAGATAAAACCAAGATAATCTCCAGCTTGCAATCTCAAAGCACTCTTTTTAAATCCTAACTGAAAGCATTCTCCCATCTGATTTTAGCATCTCAGTAATTATCCTTCTTGCAAATTCTTCCTTCCACTCCAGTGCTTCCCTCTCTCTTGTTATATCATGAATGTTAAAGTCATACAGTCTCCCCTTCTTCTCTTTTTACCATTCTTGCATCTCTATGCTTCTTGCTCAGTGAGATAAGATTTTCTAATTTTGTTTCAGTAAAATAATTTCTCTATGATTTTATTCCTCAGGAAAATGTAAGCACATATGCTTTGGCTTCAGGCTTATTTTCTAGGGAACCTAGCAATAAGATGCTCTCAAATGAATAGCTCTGTTTACTCTTCTACACTGAATTCCAAAACTGTGTATCCAACTGTCCATTTTTTTTTCCTTTGGACCTCTAGCTGTTCAAACCAGTAGGTCCAAAACACTCTCATTCTAATTTTAACTATAGAAAAAAGATGTAGACCATTAATAAAAATATCTGACTCTAAACAGTACTTCATAAATGGTACATTTCCATACAAGAATCTCAGTGATCTTCAGTGGAACAATTTGGTGAGTGGTCAGGACATGAGTAGGATGATGAAAATGGAAAGGGAGCAAAACTTGGTAGAATATGTGGAAGCAAGAATTCTGCTTGGCACATTTAAGATTGAGAGGTCAAGTCTATGGAGAGATATTATATAAGCAGTTAGATAATTGTCAGACATTTATGGGAAAGGTGAGAGGTAAAAGTATACATTAGAGAATTATTGGCCTACTTGGCCTAATTCAGAATTGGTTTTGGAAGTTATAGGATTGAATGTTTATACTTAAAGCATTAATGTGGTTAGAGAAACTTCTGAGGATTGAGCCCAAGTGCACACCAATATTTAGACATCAGGGAGAGGGAAATATCCAGGCAAGACTTTAAGGAGGAGTGGCCGGGGAGGTGGAAAGAAAACCAACCAAATTAAAAAAAAAAGTCCTGGAAGTGAAGCGAAAAAGAGTCTCTAGGAGGAGAGAGAGAGCCACTCTGCCAGGTTTGGCTGGTGAAGCACATGAAGGGGAGAATAAAAAATGACTCTTGGATTTTTCAACAGGAGGTCATTGGTGACTTTACAAAAAGAAATTCAGTGGCGTGGTTACGTGGAATCATGACTGGGGAATGTTTAGGGATATAGGGAGAACACAAGTTAGAGACAGCAAGAACAGACAATTCTATCAGAGTTTATATCTGATGGGGTTCAGAGAAATAGGTGGTAGATGAAGTGGTGAATGTGACTAAGAGGGTGTTTTATTTTGTAGTTTTTAAAAATTGAGATGTAACTTACACATCACAAAATAGGACAGATCTTAAATATACAGCTCAGTTTTGATAAAGGCACATGCTCATGTGATATACAGGTTCTATGACAGTATGGGACAGGCCTATCAGCCCAGAATGTCTCTTTCTAGTCAAGTACAGTGATTGCACTCACCCCTATTGGACCCATATGAAACAACCATTTTTCTAATTTCTCCTATCATAGGATAGTTTTGCCTACTCCAGGAGTTAAAAATATAAATGGAATCACATGGTTTGTCCTATTACATGTCTGGCTTATTTTACTCAGCATAACATTTGAGATTCATTCATGTTGCTGTATGTGTCAGCAGATCATTTCTTTTCAATTATTGAGTAGAATTACATTGATGAATGTTGTTTATTCATTCTTTTACTCCTAAATACTTCCAATGAAGTGGGACTTTCTATGATCACAGAAAGCTTATTCTATCAGTATAATAGCTCTTTTTAGTGAATAGTTCAGTCTTATATGGAAATAAAATCCATCTCTTTACAACTTCTGACTATTTATCCAAGCTACACATCCTGGACCCTAATGGAAAAAAATTTTTTTCCCTCAAGTTTTCTCATCCAGCGTAAGCTTCCTCAGTTTTATTCAAATGTTTCTGATATGGCATATCACTTCTCGAATTACTCTGGTCTTACTACTGAGACTTTGATGAAATAATAGTGCTGAGACAAATAAATAATTAAATAATCTGGATGTAGTTTGGGCAATACAAAGACTGAAACTATCACCACTTATTCTACTTAGTATATATATATTTAATTTATTGATTGATTTTAGAGAGAGAGGAAGAGAGAGAGAGAAAAGGACCAAAACACCAATCTGTTTCTTGTATGTGCCCTGATTGGGTATCAAACCCCACAACCTTTGCATATCAGGATGACACTCTAATCAACCGGGCTATTTGGCCAGGGCTCTACCTAGTATATTTTTAATGTAATCTATGATCATATTAGATTTCCCTCACCCATATGGTTCATTTTAAATTTTTGAGCTTATTTTCAATTATTATATTTGAACGCATATTCTTTTTGTCATGTCTCCCAGGTTACAATTTTTAAGTTATTTCCTTCTAGCAAACAGCAAGCCTTTACATTTATCCCTGTTAAACTTTATTTTATTTAAACCTATCACATTGATCCAATGGTTCAAATTTTTTCAGGATCTTAATTATTTCAAACAATGTATTTCTTGTATCATTCAGTGTCATATGTAATCAGAACACCATGAATACATTTATCAAAATCATTGATGAAAGGTTTAGGATGGAGGCTATAAAAGGTAAATCCTTTGATAGACAATTTTGTCAATATTCACTCCAATGCTTATTAAGCACACTTTGTTTTTGGTCTTCAAACAATTTCAAGTTCACTTGTTTATACAATTACCCAGCATACATTACATCTTCTTTAATAAATGTAATGAAAAATGATGACTTCTTGATATCCAGATTTATGATTTCTAAAGTGTTCCCCTGCTCTGCCTCTTGAGCATCCCTGAAAACTAAGCACATAAGAATTGATTAGAATCATTACTTTTCTTTGGAGACAACAAACTGACTGCTAGTGACCAGTGGTTCCTTGTTCTAAATGCTAAGAAATGTTTTTTAAATGGTTTATTCTAGAAACTTTTTAGGCAACATGGCATATAAACAGCATCATATTGTAGGATAATTGGAAAAAAAGAAAAAAGAAAAGCCTTTGGATATATGACAACTGATTCAAATTATGGCTATATGATCTTGAGCAAATCATTTAGGTTTCTTCGACTTTAGAATTAAGATAATCACTTCTACCTCACAATGGTCCTTACAGGATTAAGTAATAGTGGGATGCAGAGTGTTAGCTACATCTGTGTTGTTTCCTGATGGTTTTCACCATCCTCCTGCTGTGCGCATGCCTCAGAGACCACCATGGAAAAATACAATTCATGAGGTTTTTCAGCGCTTAGCAGTGATATTTATTTGGGACACAAGACCTATACCTTTTAAAAGCAATTTCCTGCACCTTACACTTTATCACAATTTAAGATATTACTTACTTTAAATTTTAGTTTTATCATACTAATACTTCTATTTTTTTCAAACTTTTTTCTTAATAAAACCATATTGTTGTTTTTTGGTGATTATTTTTTATAAGTACCATGAATCAAGTTCTAATAATTCATTTTTTAAGGATCTATTGCAGGTAGCATAGTATGTTTAATTTTTTGTTTGTTTATTTTATGGCAGAAAGAAAAATGCAGAGCTCCTGCATCATTAGTCACTAATCTCACTACCTTAATAATAATATACATAATTATTTAGTTAAATAATTTTAGCATTGGGTTTATACAAAATTGTCAGTTTTTTTAGTAGAATTTTAGCTTAGAATTATCTAGAATTGTATGCTTCTTTCTTTTGTAAATTCTCTACTTAATTTGTACTAAAATCTTTAGTGTATTGATCAGATTTGAGAGCTTATTTAAATAACAATAATATTAATAATGTCTATTGATTATTGTGAGGACATTTCATAATTTACCTTATTTGATTCTCATGAAGGTAACTACTATTTCATTCCCATTTTACAAAATAGAAAATGGAAGCAACAAACTGTTAAAGTGCTGACCCGTGATCACACAGCTTGCAAGTAGAGAAGTTGGGATATAAACTCATACTTCTGAAAGTTAGCTTTATCTGCTGTTGTTAAAGATAGTGAAAGAAAAAAAGGTTTCTGGAATAAGATATAGTTAAGAAGAAATATTGTGGGTGGGAGTGAGTGGAATAACTATGGAGGTCTGTTTTCCTGAACAACTTGAGTTCCCAAAGGTGGTTCCCGAAGTCTGGAGTTTTAGGGAGTGTGCATCCGCACACTGTGGTTTATACACTGGCTTAGGAGGAGCACGCCATGGCTTTTCCTTACATCCCACGGTGGGGATCACATCCTCACACTCTAATTGCAGAAGAAGAAACTGTCTAGCAACCCACCCCAGTGACAAGTAGAGCAGATACCAAAAAAGACAGTAGCATATACCCATTCTGGACACCCTTTTAAAATATGAAAAGCACATGCAGTTTTTATTTTATAAAGCTTTTCAGGAATTTGATGAAATTAATCAAAGTAGTTCAAGGGCATGCTGCTTCTTTGTGGCAATGGCTGAGGCCCTTTCAGGTAGAGGTCCGGGACTGCATGACTCACCCATTAGACCCGGGGTGAAATAAAGACGTGCTTTTTCCATGATTTATTTTTCTGTTTTTAGACAAAACCCTTCGTGACTGTGAATTGCACATAAGTGACCTTATGAATGTGAATAGAGTTCGGCCAGCATAGGTGGTCACTTCACATGGCATTCAGTCCACTTTAATGTTTCATTGTAGATTTACAACTGTGTGTGTGATATATTGCTGTTGTTGGGTTTTTATCTCTTGCCCCCAACACACACACACATACACACACACACACATACACACACACACACACACATACACACACACACACACACACGTGGTGAAGTTAATGTAGTCATTTAGGCTATAAGTTAAAGCCATAACTTTATGATGGAGTCAACTTTCTCATGAATCATACATTCCATGTCAAAGAAGCCAATAGAGCAAGTGGTGCCTTGGCTGCCATTCAGTGAGGTAGCTTTTCAGGGATTTGGAAGGCTCTTTATCCTGCTAAGCATTCCTTTATGACACATTTCCTAGTGAGTTAAATTACACAAAGGGAATCATCTATTTCTCATGCCGATCACTATTTAGGTGAAGTGCTTGGTGCAGTCCCGCTGCACATCGATACTTATTTGCATGAGGTTATGTTTTTATAGTAATCTTAGTATCAAAAGCAAGATGAGTTTCTCCACATTAGTAGAAATGTGATATATTTATTTCCTGTTACTCGATAATTTGTTAAGATAAGGAAAGAAGGGATCAAGTGTTTTGAAGATAAAACAGCGTTTAGAATTCAAGGTAATGCATATTCCTTCTTAGTAACCAGCATTGTAATGACTCATCATTTTACAATTATTAATGGTCTACCCTACACTCTGATGAATGAATTAATTACTAAATATTAAATGCTATGACACATTAAAAAATTTCTGTTAGTTTTGATGTGATAAACTTCTATTTAAATCAATTCATACATTGAAATATTGTGAGATCTTATAAAAATAATTTCAGTTTTCTATTGGATAATGCAAGTGATGGCTTTGTTGAAATCATGTTTCCCTATTTACTAAATGTTTTACTGTGTGCTTTGTGAGTGATGGGCCAGTAGGCTAAATGCATTTGCATTAGAATAGGTTTTATGTGTGAAATATCTAAGACATAGGGAAATATTAAATTTAATGAGGGAGCATTTGGAGATAGATTCTAGACTTTTAATACCAAATATTAAAACCATGAAAATAGATTCATTGATTAAAGAGAAGAAAATACTAAAATTAACTATAATTAGATAAATCAAGTGTATACTGCACTAGGTCAATAGTTATCAAGATAAAGAGTCAATTTGAAAAATGATCTCACAATAAGGAAACAAATCTCCCTTGCTATGGCTTTTATAGGATTATGTTCTCCTTTACCCAGCCCCTTTCTATGCTGCTCTTAGTCCCCCACCCTGAAGCCTCCATGAGACACTGGTCTGTGCAGACACAGTACAGAATGATTTGGTTTCTTTAAATGGGTCTTCTCTTTGAGATGCTCTGCAACATTCTAGAAAGGAGAAGCCATAAAAATAGCTAAATGGTGAAGTATGGAAAAGGTCGGATGAAAGGAGACACTGGGTCCTATTTAAATCTGTTATTTTAGCAGGCAGTCACCCTGTTCAGACTTAGCATGCAGGTCTTGGCCTACTTGTGTTCAGCAGTTTAATTTTTAGGGCTTTTATGGGGTTATTTTTATCTGTTATTATATCTGGTGCCCCTGAGATTGCCACTGGTCCTCACTATTGTTGCCGGAAGGGGAGGGAGTCCCCCCTCCCCCAGCCATGCTGCTTGGAGCCCGTAGCTGGGGGAAGGGAGTGTCTGGCTCATGGAGATGAGTGTACTTCCCAGGTTGGACCACTTGTGGTTGTGCAATTCCACTTGCTGCTACCATCAATCATCTGGAGTCTCTAAATTGGAGTGGGAGATCCTCAGGTCCCTGGCTGCTTTGGTCAGCAAAGCCCCTGACAGCCCCCCCTCCTCCACTGATTCTGCCAGGCTTGCTTGGCATTTCCAACTAGAAACTGCTAGACTCCTGATCCAGCCAGGAAAAGAGTGAAACTCCCTTGTACATCTTCTACTGATGAGTTGAGAGTTGGGAGTTGGGGTACACCATGTCTGGAGAGCCTGTTTTTGAGGGCAAGGGTCATAAGATAACCTGTTGTTACATTGTTCCTCTAATCTTGCATTCTCTAACTAGTTCTCTTTCTCCTTTACAACTTTTTGGAACTTTTTGTTTGCCTCTGGTATTATTTGCAGGGTTTATAGCTGTACTTAGCAGGGCAGAGAAGGGAGAAATGATCCTACACCATCTTGTGGGGACTAAATCTTCAACACAATTAGTTTTTGAATAAAATAATTGTATGTCCATATAAAATTACATAATTTTAGTATAAATACATTTTTAAAATCAAGTTACTATGGGAAAAATTGTTATCTAGAATTCTAATTAAGAAAAAGAAAAAAAACCATTTTTTTCTTGTTTTTGTGTCTAATTAGATTCTTGATGCTTTTCAAGAGCATTCTAAGGTTTAATTAACAAAACTTGAGAATACGAATATTTAGACTCTGGTGATGCTTGTCTTTCATCATGAAACATGTCCTCTTTTGATACCAAGTTAAATGGACAAAATTAGTTTACACATTATAGAGTAATATTCTACAGAGTTGTATTAATCTAATTCCATCTCAAAACCCCTCATTCAGTTAAGCCCATCCCAAAATGCATATACATAATTAACATACATGGAATTTATCTCAATGTCAACAATTACCTGGGAAGACTTTGAAAAGGAAGAGGTTCTCTTATTATATACATAGATAGATAATTTTTTTTTTGCAGGAAGAGATAATACTATTTTTAGTCTTCTGTATTAAATATTTAGCCTTAATTTTTCCCTTGGAGAACAGGAATATAGCAGTTATAATCAAAGTCTGTGTTAATCAACTAAATGTCCTAAGTCTTTGTGGGACGTTGTGAGAGGAAAAGGTAAAAATGTCAGTATGTTTTCATTAAGCTATCTTCTCCCATGCTTTTATTCTTTCACTATTAAGATTAGCTTATAGAAGTTGTTTCTGCTCCCCATCTGCCATTTTCATGGTGTTACAGCAGTTTTATAACGAGATGATGGGTGTGGTGACAGGGAAGGTCTTGTACCAGCATCTTTGGGCAGTGATAAGGCAAATTATCAGGATTTATTTGATGGGATTGCTTCAAAACATATAGAATTTCTTCTTTATAAAAGTAAAAATTAAAATATTATATAAAATACTTATGAGGCCTATAACAATTTTGTGGCAAATAATTATATCAAATAAAGTTTAGTGGGCAAAATTTGTACAAGCCATATTTTGCTATGACTATACAGAAAATTACAGTAAATGCATAAAATTTTGGATGACTTTTACTTAGGATATGCTATAAATACTTTGGGTGAAAATTTAAGAATATTTGTAACAATGTCTGTGGTCACGAAAGAGTTGCAAAAGTTTGTACCACACATGTAATCTGTTAAAATGTGTATGAATCTACTTTGAAAGATGTCTCGGGTTATTAAAATTCAGTAATGGCAATTGAAATGAAATAACTTCATATTATATGTATATTATTTATGATTTAGTAAAAAATAATTTTGTTTGAATTGCATGCATCTTAGTTTGGCAAGAATAAATTGACCTATTTGGGCCTTTTGAGAAAATGAAGGAGAATACTGATCATTCACATTTTCACAAGCACATTGGTTGTCTTTACTGTCACACTTCGAGTTTATTTTAAAAACTCGACTAACTATAAAGAAAAAAGAAATGATGACCACTTTGGTCTTAGAAAATCAGTGTATCCTGGAGCCAACTAGAAGGATGCACATAAAGGGTGTATGGAGTGTAAGCATATAAGGGGTGTATGCACATAAGGGAAGCTGCCAGGGAAATACTTATCAATATTTCCTGGGAGTTTATAAGCCTTGTAGTGGGCCTAAGACTCTATCAGAATGTGTCTCAGAGACATTCAACCATATTCTCACTCTGAAACTCTAAGTTTAGGAAAGTGCAAGGCCTAGGAAATGTTATCCTGGAAAGGGTAAGTGAGATAAATAAAGACTGGTTCATGCTGAACCACTGCATTGCATCCTTGTATATTGTGTACCACTGAGATTTATGGAGTGCATGTGCCTCAGATGAAGCAGGCAGGCCCTGGTATATATCCAGCTTGGCCTCCATGCAAAAGTACTAGAGACTTAAAAATATAAGACTAGACTTAAAGGGGGAATAGCACTTCCAAAAGGTCTAATGTGAGCCTTGTTCAGATCCTAAAATCTAAAACCATGTACATCTCTGGTGAGGATTCAAGTGTGGAATTTTAAACCTCCATTGTCTGTTTTAACTTCTTTCCAGTTAGAAAACCTTGTTTGGCCTGACCTGTGGTGGCGCAGTTGATAAGTTATCGACCTGGAATGCTGAGGTCACTGGTTTAAAACCTGGGACTTGCCTGGTCAAGGCACATACTAGAAGCAACTTCTACTACAAGTTGATGTTTTTCACCCCCCCACCTTGTCTCTCTCTCTCTCTCTCTCTCTCTCTCTCTCTCTCTATCTCTTTTCTCTAAAAAATTCAATAAATAAAATATTTTAAAAAATAAAAAACAAAGGAAACCTTGTTTGACTTAACAAGCAGAGTCTGCATCTGCTCTCTTCAACAAACAGTAGGGTTGCAGTGAGTCATGCTTCATATTCTAGAGCAGAGTTGACAGTGGCTCCAACTCTGCTTGGTGTTGCATCGCTGTGAAATGAAGACTGATTGACAACACTTTGGGCTAGCAATTAGCAGCATAGTATTCAAAAAACTAGAAAAGCAAAGTGAGACCAGACTTTAATTAAAAGATGATTAAATTGTTATATGCTCCCTGAGATCATTATTAAAAGAGATAGTGCTTGTTTATAATATATTTAAGTGAATGAGATTGTTAAAACACATGGCATAAAAATATGCCTACTCTTCTAGAGTTCTAGTTATTTAAGAAAATTTAAATTATAGTACCTGTTCTGGCCAGTTGGCTCAGCCGTAGAGCATCAGCCCGGCGTGTGGAAGTCCCAGGTTTGATTTTCAGTCAGGGCACACAAGAGAAGTGACCATCTGCTTCTTCACCCTTCCTCCTCTCTCTCTCTCTCTCTCTCTCTCTCTCTCTCTCTCTCTCTCCCTTTCCTTTTCTCTTACCCTCTTTCTTTCCCTCCTGCAGCCATGGCTCAAATGGTTCAAGCAATTTGGTTCCAGACACCAAGGATAGCTCCATGGCCTTACCTCAGGTTCTGAAATAGCTCCCTTCGGAGCAACAGAGCAAGGGCCCCAAATGGGCAGAGCAATGCCCCTTAGTGGGCTTGCTGGGCAGATCCCTGTAGGGTGCATGTGGGTGTCTGTCTCTGCCTCTAGCCTCTCACTGAATTTAAAAAAAAATTATAGTACCTAAGTACATAATATCAAAACAATTGGAGAAAATGAGTTAGGTGATATAATTAATCTTCACTTTTATTTGCAATACTATATAGGACAATGACTTTATGACCTAAAAAATATGTTTTCTTAATCGATTACCTCTATAAAATTTTTAACTGAATTATAACTTTTTCACTTAAATTTCAGCTTTCAAACTAGTGAAATTAACTATGTCCCTTACTAATATGATTTGACCGAAGTTCTGCTGCATGTTTATTGAACATATCTAATTAAGTTTAGGAGAAAAACCATATGACTTTTCCTGAATACTCCATATGTCTTGGCAGTGAGTAATACTCAAAGACAGTGATGTTAAGTGCTTTGATGGAATTTATATTGAACTTAATTGCATTAATATGTAATATGCAATGATCTATGTCTTGTGGTAACAATATATATTCTTTTGAATCTTAAGCAAAAAGAGTAAATTCCATTATTTTGGAATTTATCATCATTTATGTATTTCATAATATATATCATATATTTTAAGTTTTTACTTATTTAATTACTCAATTATATTTAATATTACCTTTTAGCCAAATACTTTCTGAGTTAATCAGAAAAGCTTTAAAGAATCCCCAGGATAAAATAATAGTCAATATGTATTGATTACTGACTCTGTGTCCCACACATTTCCAAGTATTTAACATGTATTGTTTCTTAGTTGCTGTTCTTTCTCTGGAAACCACTGAGTGACCATTGGCACCCCGAAGGTATCTGAGGACAAGCATTCAAATGCTGATGCTCTCTGAGGTAAATAAGGGCATTCTTCAGTAGGGTATTAATTGGGGTGGCAGTAGTGGTTATGGTTATGGGGTATTCCGAGTGCATGTATGTACCCAAGATCTCTTGTGACTCTCTGTCTCAATAACTATTTCACTTTTGCATATATATACACACCAAATAGTATCCTACGCAGCTTTTTGCTGCTGAGCTCCTTGCCCAACAACCTATCCTTTTGAATGAGGTACCAACAGGCCAGCTCAAATCTGGAAACTAGTGTAAGGCACAGAGACAGACAAGAAATCTACTGCCTTCGTAGAATTTGCACAGAAGAATGAGATGCCAATGTCATTTTCTTGAGAGGGTTCTTAGTCTCTTTAAGTGGTTCTCTTGGTTGTTTCCCTTCTGTTAGCTTGAAGGGTAAAAGGAAAACCCACTATATATCCTGCAAGGTTGGGGACTCAGAGCTCTGACAATTTCTTCTTTTTATTCTTCTCAAATCTCCTGCTTTTTCAGAAGTGTGTGTGTGTGTGTGTGTGTGTGTGTGTGTGTGTGTGTGTGTGTTTGCAGATTATGGCAGAATAGTTCGTGTCTTAAGTTTTCTTTAAAAAGGTTGGTTCCTCTTGTCCCCAACTGTGAGCCCCAGCAACTGTGAGCCCCAGTTATCAATTCCATGGCGAAAGAAAAAGTCCCACTTACTGTTTTGATGTTACTATTATAAGGATGAATTAGCAACTTCAGGAAGAGGAATGGGGGAAGAGAAAGTTTATAAGTTAGCTTGAGTTAGATCACAATACAGTCTTGAAACTAGTTCAGGAAACTTATATACTGTAATTAAGTGGAAGAATAATATAATCTTTTATAATTAATTTGAGTGTCTTCAATGTTAAACTCTGAAATTGAGTACTTTGTTCTCTTTTTGTATGACGGTGATATTCATAAGTTATTTCTGTCTTGCTTCTGCTATAGATCTGGCTTTTCAATATAATGCTAGTTCTAAAAAGATAATGTGTCCTTCCACACAAGTGTGATATCTTTAAATATTATAGTTGTAGTCTGATACACAAATAGCATATTAAAGAACTATTAAAGACCTTGGAATTTGTGTTTCCCAAAGTTTTTAGTACAATAAATTAGAGAATGTAGTATTTAAGAGACAATCAAATTGGTGCTGAGCATGATGAATTACTGTGCTATATTATGGGTACAATACACATTGAAATAAATTAGTTTGACCTCATAAGGAAGCAGAATCAAGTCTGAGCACCTTATGCTTATTTGTGTTTAGACATATGGTTTAGGTAGTTAAAAAGGGGGGGGGGGTAAATTTCTAATGTTAACTCAAATTGGAATGATTGGCCTGAGATTGCTTGTTTCCAACTCATTTTTTTTCCAGGTAGCTATTTGGAAAGGACCAGAGATTTTATTCGTAAGGGAACTTAGATTTTAAATATAAAAAGGCTGTTCCTTTATAGTAGATAATGCCTTTTGGAATGGTTACATATTGGGTGCTTTGCATTTGCTGCCCAACCTGCAATGTTTCCAGCTGCAACATGTAGCCATGACAGAATTTTATTTACTGTCTGAGAAAACCTTGATGTGCCTTTTGGACTTATGTCATTCAGAAATCATTTCTTAGGAACTCTGCCAGGTGGATTTTTTAAATTTTAGTTCTGGTTTGTCTATAATCACTGTTAGTGAGGAACTATAAAATTCCCGGTTCAATTCATACCTCACAAATTAAACAAATCAAATGTAAAAGAATGTGGAATATGAAAGGAATACAAAAATGCCTAGCTAATCACAGTTTCATGCATTCCTTGTAGCCAAGACAGAAAGAACTATAACGTTCTTGTGCTTTGACAAATGGAATGTGAAATGTATAATGCTTTAGGAGTCAAATTTAAAATTCATCACTTTATTGTAAAAATGCAAACATTAAAAGTGACATCCTAGTGGATGCTGTCAGTTTTCTCCTTACATCCTCCTTCAGTCTTCCCCTAAAGAAAGAGGAACCTTAATCTGACAAAATTTATGGGCACCGCACCACCTTTACTAATAATGGACTGGGCATAGGGCATTTTCTGGTAGGAGAGTTCAAGCCTTTTTCTTGAAAGGAAGTTGTTTCTCTCTCTCTCTCTCTCTTCCTACTTTATAACATTCCCTTCTCTACTCTCTTTCCATGTAGGATAAATGGCATGTTCTACATATGAAATTTTTGAATAGATGAATAAATCTATTTCCTTTAATCTTTTAAAAGATCATTTAAAATTTTTTTCCTTTGTCATTGGTTTTAATTAATTAATTTACTTTTTAATTTTTTTAAGGCTCAATTTATTCATTTTAGAGAGGAGAGAGAGAGAAAAAGTGGAGGAGGAGCAGGAAGCATCAACACCCATATGCCTTGACTGGACAAGCCTAGGGTTTCAAACCTGCGACCTCAGCATTCCAGGTTGACACTTTATGCACTGCGTCACCACAAGTCAGGCTGTCATTAGTTTTAAAGCCTTTATAAACTTGATTGCCTTATCTAAACACATTTATAGTTTCAAAAGTTTCTTTTACAAACAATCGATGAAACTCTAACACAATACTTTTTAATAGATTTTAGTCATGGAAGAGAGTCAAGGAATTCTTAGTTTTTGATACAGAATTGTAAAAACTCTAATTCTGATTAAGATTATATAAACTTTTTACTTGCTACAAAACATTGACAATTAAAGGTGTCAACTAAAACACAGATATCTGATCAGCCAACTTTTTCATCATTCTCTTTTTCTGAAATGGGCCATTAGTACCAGAATTACTTCTGTGCTATTTCTGTGATCCTTCTACTTTTCCATTACCCAGCAACAATGAACCTTTTTAAGTTTTCTGGGAATTTTCCTCTTGATAATTCTTAATATTTTATATTCCTTCCTCTCACTTTTTTTCTCTTCCCTTCCTCCTTCTCTATTCCATTTCTCCCTCTATCCTTGAAGGCCTTGAATCCTTACTTTAAAATTTCCTACTCCTTGCCCTGGCCATTTGGCTTAGTGGTAGAGTATAGGCCTGGCATGTGGATGTTCTGGGTTTGATTCCTGGCCAGAGCACACAGGAGAAGCACCCATTTGCTTCTCCACTCTTCCCCCTCTCCTTTCTCTCTGTCTCTCTCTTCCCCTTTCACAGCCAAGGTTCTATTGGAGCAAAATTGGCTTAGGTACTGAGGATGGCTTCATGCCCTCTGCCTCGGGCACTAGAATGGCTTCAGTTGTAACAGAGCAATGCCCCAGATGGGCAGAGCATCACCCCTGGTGGGCATGCCAGGTGGATCCCTGTCGGCACATGCGGGAGTCTGTCTCTTTGCCTCCCTGCTTCTCACTTCAAGAAAATACAAAAAAAAAATTTCTACTCCTTGAAGTCACTATCTTCCATGATACCTATATTTTCTTTCCCTTTGAAGTCACTATCTCCCATCATGCCCAAAATTACTTTGACAAGGAAACGTCACTTTAACTTCTGTACTTAGAGTTAATCTGTGGGTAAAAATAACAATAACCTATCACCTTGCTAAGTTATTTCAAATATCCTTAAGTGTTTAATCAAAGGAGACAGAACATTAATGTATTTAAGGACATTTGCCAAGAGTATTTTTTGAGCTTATTTAAAGATTGAAGATGTAGCTAAGCAAATGATCCTGTGTGAAACAAATTAAAAACAACCAAGGAAAATGTATCTAAGAGAAATTATTTGCTGCCATGCAAATATAATTTTTATAAATTTTACCCTGTGTACTCAATTTAGAATGGAAGTGTTTTTTGTTTTTTTTAATGGGGCTCTCTCTGCAAATGGGAGAAATCTAACTGAAAATAGTGTCAAGAGTGAAAATAATTGAATTTACTTTTTTTTTTTTTTTTTTTTTTTGTCTGAGAAGACGGAGTCAAATCTAGCTTAAAGTGTGACTCCATCCCGACCCTTACTGGTATTACTGGGTCTCCTCTTCTCCCCAACTCTCTTACACTTCAGTTTTGGTTTGTATTAAGTATTGGTTTTTTTCTTTTCTAGTGCAGGAGGCTTTCTACTGGAAGGAATGATGGTGGTGATTAATGTCACCTCAGCTAGTGTCCACAGAGGCAGGAGAGAGCTCTTTGCTTCCAGCAATCTTTGCTTGTAAAACTCCAGAAGATTCTGATTTGTCTGGTTTGGGTCATGGCTCAAACACTATTTTGGCAATTCGGCAGGAGTACAGGGAGCTGTGGCAGCCCACCAGGATAATCTGGTATGAAGTAGCTTCCAAAATAAATGAGGACAGGATGATTGATGTTGCCCATTGAGGGAGACTCAGAATACTGTGCAGACTAAAACAACATGTGTCCATCCCACTTCTGTTGTAGGCACTTGAAAATTTGCTCTACGTTTAAGTGTAAATTACAAGACTATTTAATCATGTCAAGTCTCAACTACGTAGGCAGTTACAATGGAAATCTATGTGCCAAGAAATTTTTTTTAATGAATTGAGCATTAATTATTTTTTACTTCTTTCAAGAAAGAGAGACAATATATATACATTTTGTATTTTTCCACATTTTTACTACCACAATTCAGCTGAGAAATCATTTTTCTTAACTTATTTTTACAATAGAGGATTCTGTTGATTTCAAAGTAAATCCCCTTAAACATAAAAAAAAAATATATTTAGGTGGACCTTTTACCCATGTGAACTTAGTCTCAGAACTGGGCAATTTCTGACTGCTCTTCAAAATAAAAGTTTGGTTACTCTGGAGAAAATAAATTCACCGTTAATGTAAACACAACTTGCCTGCATGGGTATGCACATTGTCTTATGCTTTCTTATTGTGGCTTCACATTTATTTCACAAGAAAAAATGATGCTAGCAGGTCATTAAAACCAAAATGTTCACATTCTGATATTCAAGGTTCTGTTAGATAATTTCTGGTTGGATTGTTCTGACTTTTCCAAATTTTTATTGAATTTATTGGAGTGACATTGGTTAATAAAATTAAATAGGTTTCAGGTGTACAATTCTATAATACATCATCTGTATATTGTGTGTTCACCAGCCCGAGTCAAGTTTCCTTCTACCACCATTTATCCCCTTTACCCTCTTCTACCTCCTCCCACCATTCATTCCCTCTGGTAATCACCATACTGTTCTATTCTGACTTTTCTTAAACCTATTACTTGGTAGATGGATCCTGTGCTTGTCCAATTTGCTAGGCTACTGCACATCACCTTGACAACTCAAGGGAAGACTTTTTCATCACTATGGAAACAAGTCAATATAAACACCTTCACATTTTATTTATGGATTAAGTAATGTAAAGAACATCATGCACACTTGATATGATCTGAAATAAATTGTGGTAGATGCTTCTTGTTTTTAATTAATAGGGTTAATAGTTGTCACTAACATATAACATTATCTCACAGATTTGGGATAAAATTGCAACTGTCACATTTCTTTAATTCACAAGATTATTTTTATTGTTCAAGGTTAAATTCTAGACCTATGACAGGAAACCTAACAGATGACACTAACATGAACAGGGAATTTATGGACACTTCAACCACAAGGGTGTCAGATCTCAAAATATCTATAAACTGCCACAATCATCCTCCACTTCATATTTTCTAAACTGAAATAGAAAGTGAATAATTCACCCTTTTACAGATTTCATTGTTTAATAGAAAGAACACAGGATTTGTGTTAGACACTAATCAGTTAAAAGATTTTGGGAAGCCACTTCACTTTATTTTAATTTTCCATTTATAAAATGAGTATAATAACATTTACTTATTGGATTTTTATAAGGATTACAAAGGATCTGAAGAAATGTCTGTACTGGTGTCTTCTTATAAGAGGCAATCAACGAATGGGAAGTTTATTATTATTATGTATAACTTTTTCAATACTTAAATGATTACTAATCCTCTTTAATTGTGCCATATTAATAGATATTTATAGCCATTTTATCAAAATTACTGATTTGGTGGAAATGAAAGGAAAATGTGTCTAAGTTCCATTTTTCATTTTAAAAATTTCAGATATAAAGTCAAATGGGATCCAATAAATAAAAAGATAGATAATACCTTTTGAAAATTGTTACTTATTTGTGTGCTTTTTTTAATTTATAGAATCTAGTATAATCTTCTTGTTACAAGTAAGGAGAACTTACTTAGAACATAATATTTGTTTCTGAATAAAATATCATAATTATTATTATTTAAGGAATTTGCTTCTTGTGAGTTTGGCAAAGTCTAGAGGACTTAAATAGCTTTCGTGTGTGTGTGTGTATGTGTGTGTGTGTGTGTGTGTGTGTGTGTGTGTGTGTGTGTGTGTGTTTAAATATGGCATCAATATTTCCTGAAGCTGAATTAATCTAATTTTATTATTATTATTTTGTGTATGTGAGAGAGAAAGAGAGATACAAAAAGAGAAAGAGATGAGAAGCATCAACTCATCACTGGAGTACATAGTTGTTCATTATTGCTTCTTATACGTGCCTTGAACAAGGTATGTCCAGTCAAGCCAGTGATTGCTCTTATTGGAACTGTTTTTTCTACAAATATTATCTGCCATTTAGTTGGCTATTTGTTTTGTTGAGAGTTTCTTTTGCTGTGCAGAAGCTTTTAGTTTTATATAGTCCCATTCATTTATTTTTGCCTTTACTTCCCTTGCCTTTGGGGTCAAATTTATAAATTTTTCTCTATGGCCAAGGTCCATGAGTTTAGCACCTATGTTTTCTTCTATGTCATTTATTGTTTCAGATCTTATATTTAGGTCTTTGATCCATTTTGAATTAATTTTTGTGCAGGGGGACAAACTATAATCAGGTTTCATTTTTTGCATGTGAGTTTGCAATTTTCCCAGCATCATTTATTGAAGAGGCTTTCTTTTCTACATTGTGTGTTTTGGGCTTCTTTGTCAGAGATGATTTGTCCATATATATGTGGTTTTATTTCTGGGCTCTTGATTCTGTTCAGTTGATCTGTGTGTCTGTTTTTTCTGCCATTACCATGCTGCTTTGATTATCATGGCTCTATAGAATCATCTGAAGTCAGGTAGTATGCTACCTCCAGCTTCATTCTTTTTTCTCAGAATTGCTTTGGCTATTTGGGTTTTTTCATGGTTTCATACAAACCTGGTTACTTTTTGTTATATTTCTTTAAAGAATAACATTGGGGTTTTGATGGGGATTGCAGTAAATTTGTATATTGCTTTGGTAATATGGCCATTTTAACTATGTTGATTCTTCCAATCCATGAACATGGAATATTTTTCCATTTCATTGCGTTTTTTTCAATTTCTTTCAATAATGTTTTGTAGTTTTCAGTATATAGGTCCTTCACATCCTTTGTTAAGTTTATTCCAAGATATTTCATGTTTTTTGTTGTAATTGTAAAAGGAATTTTGTTTTCAGTTCATTTTTCGGTGTTTCATTGTTGGTGCATAGGAAAGCAGTAAAGTTTTGTATATTGATTTTGTATCCTATGACTTTACTATTTTGGTTTATTGTTTCTAATAGTTTTTTGGTGGAGGCTTTGGGGTTTTCTATATATAGGATCGTGTCATCTGCAAACAGTGTATCATTTTTTTTAAAAAACAAGCATTTCCTTTTATGTTCTTGCTCTGTTTTACTTTATTTAATAAAATAAAAATAAATGTTGACAGGTTGGAGAATGTTTCCACTAACACCCAAAGGATGCAAACTCTGTTTCAATGAAGAAAAGATAATGATAATTACTTATGAGGAGAGAAGCTTGATGTTAATTTGGTGAGCTCTTAAAATTTTTTTGGGTTCTACATTTACAAATTTGTATGAAATTCTTCATTAAATAACAATTTCTTCTTAAATGCCCTAGCATACAAAAATAAGTATTAAGCCACAGAAAACACAAAATAACTATTGTGTTTCACCTCAATGCAAATTGCTAAAAGATGTAGTTGATTTTTTATATATAAACTATTTTTTATTTATTTTTTTTTTTTCTGTATTTTTCTGAAGCTGGAAACGGGGAGAGACAGTCAGACAGACTCCCGCATGCGCCCGACTGGGATCCACCCGGCACGCCCACCAGGGGCAATGCTCTGCCCACCAGGGGGTGATGCTCTGCCCCTCCGGGGTGTAGCTCTGTGGCGACTAGAGCCACTCTAGCGCCTGGGGCAGAGGCCAAGGAGCCATCCTCAGCGCCGGGGCCATCTTTGCTCCAATGGAGCCTTGGCTGCAGGAGGGGAAGAGAGAGACAGAGAGGAAGGGGGAGGGTGTGGAGAAGCAAATGGGCACTTCTCCTATGTGCCCTGGCCGGGAATCAAACCCGGGTTCCCCGCACACCAGGCCGACGCTCTACCGCTGAGCCAACCGGCCAGGGCCATATATAAACTATTTTTAACAAAGATATTGAGTTAAAAACATATGAACGGAAGAAAAAGTGTGATGGTATTAATAAAAAAAAAAATTTAAATCCTGGAAATATTTCCTTTCTATATTTACCCTTTTCTACTAAAGAAATGCATTTTGAATTGGAAAACATTGATCCTGTGGTTGAATAGCAGGCAATGTAACAGACTGAGGTAGAACTCTAACACACGCACACACACACTCAAATAACCAGTCACATTACTGTTTCATTAGTACTACTAATAATTTCAGACTTGTACTCATACTCAACAAATTTTTGTAGAAAGATCTAACATGTAAAATGGAGTGGTTATGTCTTCCAATTAAGCTTATTTGCAAATAAAGCTGATTTTTTGATCATGTGCAAAGCAAAGCATTAATAAGTTCAACTTACTCTAAAGTTATGTCAACAAATCATCCTCCTGTTTTAGAGAACTCAGCTTCTATGTGTCATGGTAGGTTGTGTTGCCTGTTCACAATCCTCCTTTTTCTCTGAGCTTGGTAAGGTTCCGCATGCCCAGAGTGTATGTCCTCATCCCACTGGCTTGTGGTCTGGTTTGATGACTGGCCTTGACAAACAGAAGTTGTGAAATTGACAGCATGTTTCCTTAGTATGACATTATAAGGCAGTGTGTGCTTCTGCTCCCCTTCTTCACACTTCTGCCATGGTATCTTCATGTCATAGATGGGGGCTACTCTTTCACCTAGGTCCTAGAATGCAAGGATACATGAGCACACCTGTATCCAACCCAGCCAGGAGTAGATCCATAGCAGTCAACTATCAGATTTATGAACAAGAAGCAAATGTTTGTTGTTTTAAGACTGAAAGTTTGAGCATGTTTGTTATATATAAATATAACATAAAAAGCTAACTAATACAAATTACCACGAATACATTAAGAGTACAGGTCAGTAGAGATGCCATTATGGAATATGCTTGTAGGTTACCCAGCAGTATAAGAACTTAGCACCACGGTCCTAGCACTGAGAAGACTTGGCAGCACAATGTGGAGCTCCCAACCCTGAAACAGGAACAGGCACTGGGTGTTCATCTTTGCAAGGGCCAGGCTAGGGCATGGGGCTTGAGGACTTGCACCTAGAGGACTAAGATTTTGAGGAGATAATCAGGACAAGAGTTATAAAAGAGTAAAGAAAATAAGAACTGGAAGACCAGAGAAAAACGAGCAGCAAGACTAATGGTTTGCTGAGTCCCTCAGTGGTTGAGCTATTTCTTCTTTCCATTTTTTCTCTTATAGTGAGGCTTGGTCAGAGTAACAAGTCAAGCAGCCCCATAGATTGCAATAGGATTGGTCAAGGGAACAAGGTAGGGCCTGGCATCAGAGGCCACTTCAACATGAATTATTCTCATAAGAAGCTGACAGAGTTTTAAAAGATCTTTTCAGGATCAAGCTTGAGAGAGTAATCAGCATACCCAGGGACCCTGTAAGAACTCACCAAATAGTTAACTTACAGTGAAATTAATACATGGCCAGATTTCTAGGACAGACAATAATAGGTGGTCTCTTCATTACTTAACAATTGCATTGGCTTAAGCCAGTTTTTCTTAAGGAACTATTGTAAAAATTCATTTTTTTTCCACAAAGGCTACATTTGGATTCTGGCATTTTCAAAGGCTAGACTGAATCAGTGGCAGCCTGACTCATCTCCCCATAATGGACACACTACTCTTTTGCTTGAGGTTCCATCAACTGTTTCCCTATTCCTATAGTTTCAAATTTAGATCCTTCAGAATCTTCCATAATTGGACTTAAAACTTCTTACCTTTCCAAAACAATTTTGTATTCCTCCCCACCTAGAAACCTCTCCTCAACAAAACTGGTGTTATTTAATATGATGACCCTTGTAGTCAGCAGTATTGGGCTTAAATCTTCCTTCTTCACTTATTAGCAGTGTGGCCTGGGCTGATTTTTATTCTATCTGAACATCAATTTCTCTAGTAATATATGTGTTGCTTCAAATTTTAAGTGAGATGTCAAAAAAAGGAAATATTCTGAAGCAATACCAATGTGTTTTCATTTTGCTTATTCTTAGTAAATTGCATGTATATATTTTTGCTTCTCTGCTATTCCCATTGCCTGAGTCCTCTGCTGCTTTGTTTTCTCTGTGTAAGTCTTATTATTCTTTACAACTCACATCGAGGTACACCTCTGCTGAGACTTTCTTCAAAACTGACAACTTGTCATGATCTATTCTTTCTGTTGCAACATACAAGTCATTTAGCATGGCTATCTTGTACTATGCCCATTTTTTTAAATGTATATTTTGTGTTTCAAACCACATGCAAAGCTTTGCTAGGCACAGACAAAAGATTTAAAGTTTTTGCATGCTCATTACCTAGTGCAGAGCCTTGTTTATTAAAAACAATCCATAGATAGTAGAACCTTAGAGGGTTCTAAGGAACTTAAAAAATTCAGAGTCCAACTTTCTGTGTGATTATATGATAATGAGGATGATAATGATGATGCAGTAAAAACCAAACATAAATAATATATAAAATATTATATCATTATAATATAATTAAATTATAACATAATATACAAATTATATTATATGTATAAAAACCAACTGGCCATGGGGCCATGGTTGATGAACATAACTTTCTTTTTCTACTTGCCATTCTATGTTTTCTTTGTTTTCAGCTGGTTAGAGTTCACTCTCTGATGAAATAACCCAAAATTTTATTCTTGAAAAGTCTTAGTCCTCAATGAACTTGCTTTTCTGGTCGCTGTACTTTAATATTAATTTTTGATATTGAACAGGGAAGTGTTAAAAAAAATGTAAGAAATGATGACATCGGATCTTTTACAACAACATGGATGGACCTTGATAACATTATACTGAAGCGAAATAAGTAAATCAGAAAAAACTAAGAACTATATGATTCCATACATAGGTGGGACATAAAAATGAGACTCAGAGACATGGACAACAGTGTTGGGGTTACAGGGTGGGGGGGGAGGAGAGGGAGGGGGTTGGGGGAGGGGCACAAAGAAAACCAGTTAGAAGGTGATGGAAGACAATTTTATCAATGTCACCCCATCAAAATTAAAAAAAAAAAAAAAGAATGTGTCTCACGGCTAATCCAGGCAGTTAGAAGAATAGTATAAGGATGCTAATTCTGCTTCTCAGGCCACATCCTGCAAAAGGGGCCCCAAGCAAATTGGTGATTTGGCTCCTCTGATTTTGCCAATTGGATTAAAAAAAAATAGGTCAGGAATGCCCTGAAATGGAACTAACAATACATGAGCATAAATTTAAAGGACTTTTAGATACTGGAGCTGATGTATCTGTTATTGCTAAGTTACATTGGCCTCCTTCCTGGCCCACTCATGCAGCAGCCACAGAATTACAAGGTATAGAGCAGAGTAAATCCCCTCAACAAAGTTCTAGTTTTCTACATTGGTAAGATTAAGAAGGTCATTCTGGATTCTTTTAAGCCTTATGTGCTCCCTGGATGGCCAGTTAATTTGTGGGGTAGAGATGTTTTGAAAAATATGTGAGTGTTGCTTGTCAGTCCTAATGGTTTAGTCAGTACTAAAATAATTGATCGGGGATTTTTGCCAACCAAGGGACTAGGGAAAGAACAGCGAGGAATTCTCACCCCCATAGAAATGGCACCCAATACCAGAAGGTGTGGATTAGGATGTCAAAATTTAGCATAGGGGCCTCGGTAGCTCCTGCTACCTCAATAATGCATTGTGCAGACCCAATTACTTGGAAATAAGATAATCCTATATGGGTAGACCAATGGCCCCTTTCTCAGGAGAAACTTAGGGCAGCTGCTCAATTGGTACAAGAGCAGCTACAGCTTGGGTGCATTGAACCATCTAATAGCCCATGGAATACACTTCCATATTTTGATCTTGTTGCCTCCTGGATTATCAAGGGGCATAGGCGACCCTTACAGCTTATAGGTTTTGAGCCTCAAAATTATTGTTCCTTTTTTTCAAAGGATCAACAACAATGGCTCTGGGAAACTTCCACTAAGTGGCAAATTGCTCTTGCAAATTAACGGACAACTTTATACTGAAACCATCAACTTAAAATCAGCTCAAAGTCTAGAATTATATGCCATTATCATGGCTTTTCAGCATTTGCCATATTCTCCCTTTAATCTATATACAAACAGCAAATATTTACTTATGGTGTTTCCACTATAAAGACTGCTGTTTTAGGGACAAATACTGATGAACTATTTCAGCAGTTCCTCCTTCTTCAACGACTTGTATGTCAACATAGAGCTCCATGTTTTATAGGACATACTCGAGCTCACTCCATGCTCCCTGGAACTTTAGCACAAGGGAATGCCTTTTTTTTTTTTTTTTTTTTTTTTTGTATTTTTCTGAAGTGCACTGTTCTATTATTGGATTTCCTAAACTGGTTAAACTGACAATGCTCCTGCATATGGAGCAAAAGCATTTACTTTATTTTGTCATCCTTACAATCTTTAAAGTCAAGGTATTATTAAAGTGTACCCAGCAAATATTTTAAGGTCAATTTAAAAAATTTTTAAAAGGGGGGAGTCATATCCTGGAACTCCTATGCGTCTACCATATCATGCTTTTTACTTAAAAACATTTTAAATTTCTTTTGAATGCTGATGAACAGGAGTCGCCAAATCTTTTTCTCCAGCAAACTACTACCTTCTTTATTTGATCCAGCTAATAACACTGTTTTGTCTTTTTCCAAATAGCTCCAGATATATGAAAAAGATTTATATAGGCAGATGGGGATCCTCAAACCCCTCAGCGAGATCTTCTGAGCATGGACTTTAAGATACCAAGAGTCAGAAAAAGCCCAATAGAGATCAGGGGAACTATCAGCTTTTTGGATATGCCCTTAAAGGCTCCAACGCCCCAAAGGGGTCTCATAGGATTCCATCTGGGTCCTGCTTCAATAGTGGAAAGGAAGGTCATTGAGCTAAAGCCTGCCAGACTTACATGCCTCTGCTGTGAGGAAACAGGGACACTGGAAGGTAGGCTTCCCCCTCGCTTCTCTAAGGGAGGGTTCAGTCTCTTCCAGCCTTGCTCCAGCCACCTATGACCTAACCTTGCCCAGAATGTTGGGGTTTGCCACTGAAGGCTGAAGGTACCCAGGGCCGTCAGCCCCATCTACGACACTGTGGATGAGCCTAGGGTATTTCTTCCAAGAAGCAGGTAAACTGATGTCATTTGTACAAGGGCCACTTAACTATGTCTTGCCTGAATAGTCAGGTTTTTTATTCTTCCCTCGAAGATCTCTGTTGTGGGTGTTGATAGTCCTATTTTCTGCTGCTTTGTTTAATATATAGTGTTTTTTTTATTCCTCCTACCTCAATGCCCCACTCATATTTCAGACTGGGACCTACTCCTAATTTAGATCTCTCTTTCCCCCTTTTGCCAACTTCTATTATGAATCTACCTTTGCCACCCAGCTTAGTGTATCCCAAGGTTCTCTTTACCAAGCCACAAGCACAGAGCCCCAGGGAAAAGCAACCTGGTCTCATCTCTCCAGGCAGAGGAGAACAGAAGCTCCATCTTCACACATGCTGCAGATGGCTTTTTCAGTCTACCTGAATCATTACCAGCTAGCAGCAGCAGTCATTGGGACTTGGATGTGAGCTGCAAAGTATAGAATTGTGACAACAATTCCAGTGCCATGCGGACTTTTTCTGGATGTGGACTTTTCCTGGACTCCTGCTCCTTGTGACAGCTCCTAACAGACTGAACTGGGATTGGGTTGCATTTTTCAGGGATTTGGCATGGTGTTGGGGCCAACTTGGACTTGGTGAACATGTTAAGGACACTGCTTTTTTATGGATTCTTGCTGTACTGGCCAAGAGTTTGCTTAAAGGCTTTAATCACTGTAAAAAAAATTAGAAGACTGGATAAAGAAGATGTGGAACATATACAACATGGTATATTATTCAGCCATAAGAAATGATGACATCGGATCACTTACAACAAAAGGGTGGGATCTTGATAACATTATACGGAGTGAAATAAGTGAATCAGAAAAAAGCAAGAACTGCAGGATTCCATACATTGGTGGGACATAAAAATGAGACTAAGAGACATGGACAAGAGTGTGGTGATTAAGGGGGGCAGGGGGAGGGAAGGAGGGAGAGGGGGAGGGGGTTGGGGAGGGGCACAAGGAAAACTAGATAGAAGGTGATGGAGGACAATCTGACTTTGGGTGATGGGTATGCAACAGAATTGAATGACAAGATAAAATGGACATGTTTTCTTTGAACATATGTACCCTAATATATGTACCCTGATTTATTGATGTCACCCCATTAAAATAAAAATTTATTTATAAAAAAAAACCTAGAGAGAGTTCTCACATTCAAGACATAGCTTTTCTTACCCACATCTCATAGCACCAAGAAATTTCTTCTGGTTGTCAGAATCAATCACTCCAGTTAGCAGAGTAACCACTCTCTTGCCTGTGGGTTCAGTGTCACAAGGAACCCCAAGTAACCAGGTGGCAGTCTCATAATCTAGTTCAATGAAATTACTGTTAAATCTCATTGGCAGGAGTCCTCTTTTGGGAATCAAGATCTCAAAACCAGCAGAGGTCAAAGTTTTAAGAAAGCAAAAATTTGATAAAGAGGTTATTAATTTCTGTAGTGACAGTAATCACTCTTCTACTCCTTAATGCCTGTGTTTGTTTATTCTGGCTATTGCAAGACCCAGATCACTTAGTGGTTTTTGATATGCTACATCCTTTAAAATAAAATCTATCTGGTGTTGTAACTAAGTAGGCCATTTCAACCTTCCAACAAGTTAGTTACTTCTGGGCTGTGGAATGAGTTCCTTCATTAGAATCAATATCATGTGTATCACTAAGGTGGTGAACAGCCAAGCCTCAAGTCTATGGAAGTGGTGCTGGCAGAAGAATTATAGACAAAGGAGGCATATCCATATCCATAAAACATCTATTTGAGTGAAGATAAATATTTGCTTCCATCATGATGAAAGAGGTACAATGTGATCAACTGAGGACTGGCTGCTTTCTTTCTTCTTTTATGAATCATGCCATACTAGGGGCTCAGTGTTGGTCTGTCATTACCAGTAAAATACTCAGCAGTCAAGGAGCCACACCAGGGCTGATTTCTAACAGGGTTTCTCCTGAGAGATTCAGCCTTGGTCACAGAATCCTGGACTGGAAATCAAACATTTGGATTTAGCTAATGGGAGCATCATATAGAATAATTTTAGATAATTGTTCTTTAGTTAGTGTTTAGGAATCAAGTTGTGGGAGAAACGTCTAGTCCTTCTGGTAGGATATGCAGCTGGAGGGATTATTAATTTGATTTTCTTCTAAGGAAGGACTTTAGGACCTCAAAAGAAGCAGGGATACCTATGAATAGTTATAAGGAATTTTTTGGCCAAGAGTAAAGGCTAGTTTAGAGTATGTGTGTACACACAGACAGGCCCTAGAGGTAGTGGATACTGGGTTTTGGAAGATCAGTACATCCCAGAGCCTATCTACTGATCAAAATGGGCTCTGATAAACTTGTAGGCACTGTCAGAATTGATTTGCATCTTATTGGAATGTGATGAGTCTGAAGTTTGAAAGACATTCAGCATAATGGATAGATGCATTTTGGAAAAGGTCAATAAATAGTAGATCCTGTAGCCGTGGCTAGATAGCTTGTTTGGTTAGAGTATCATTATGAAGTACAGAGGTTGCCAGTTTGATTCCTAAGCAGGGCACTTACAAGAACAGATGGATGTTCCTGTCTCTCTTTCTCTTTTCCTATTTCACGAAAATCAGTAAATAAAAATTAAATTAAAAATATAATAGATCCTGTAAAAATTACTTGATGCCTTTGCATTAAAGTGAATGAGATAATAAGCACATGTTATATTTCTTTCCGTGCTCTGTTAAATCACAGATTCTTAAAAATATTTATTTAACAAATATGTTTCGTTATTTAATTTTATCTTTAATATCTTAAATGGTTTATACATGAATGTGACTCAAAGAATTTAAACATAAAAGAAGCTATTTGATGAAAAATAGATTTTGCTCCAACCTCCAATCCTATACCTTTTAAAGAGAAAAATCACCATTCTCATGTGCCGTTCCAGAAATATTTTATGAACATATAAAGTTTCTAGATATCTATGTATTGCTGTCCCCCACACCCACATAACAATATATGATGCAGATGTGCAGTATCAGAAAAACCACCTACTTCACAGATAATTGTGTTCCTCTAACATTCTATATTTTCATTTGATTTATTATTTGCCTCTGAAAAACAGTCATTTTGCTTTCCTTTTTGTATGGAAGCATTAAGATCATAAATAATACCAAGTAGAGAAATAAGTTAATCTGGCTGAACATTTCACATTTTAAAAATGTTGGGAGCAAACTGTTTTTTATCCTTTAGAAATTTTGAGGGTTTATTTTCTAATTTCCAAAATGATTTTTGCTTTGATAATCATTTTACCTCAGGATATAGTATCCATTGTTAGGATTAGTGGTCTGTTTTGTAGAAAGAAAGAAGCCTTGCTCTTAACTCACTTTTATCTACTTCATAAATTTTATTGTACAACTAGGCACATTGTTCTGTTAGACTGAAATGACTTTTACACTAGAATTTCTCAAAATGAAGGAAGCAATGTAGTCATTTATATTTAAGTTTTAAGCTGGTCACTATTTCAGAATATTTTTCTATCATTTCAACTGTGTCATGAGAACATGTCCTACTCAAAATTAAAATAACATTTGTTAACACTATAAGCCTTTGTAATTTAGAAAGTTCAGGTGTGACTATATTTATTGAAAATGTAATTTCTCCTTCATAGCACCAACATGTTCAAGTTACCCATATACTAAAAACAATTGTCATGTTAGCAGTTGCCTGTATATTTGTCAAATGACTACAAAGTATACTTTGCCAGTTTATTAGTTTTATGAGTTGGTTTGTCATATAGTTTATTAATTCTTAAAGAGATGGAGCTATGGCATCATTGGATAGTGGCGCTTAAGTTTGATTTTCTGCCTGGATTTACCCAACGTTTGCAAGTCATCTCTTATTAATGTAATCGGTAACCAAGCGTGTCAGCCCTTTTGTATGAATTTTTAATCTTAGCAAATTTTAGAGCTGCTTTAAAAAAATCTAAAGAGGGCTAATATTTATATGCAAAATATTAAACATCTACTTTGTGAAATTATTAATGTTTTTTCTTTTGAAGAATTCTTCGGTTTTAATTGATTTCCTTATTGTTGTATATAGAAATCTCTTTAAGTTTTGAGGATTTCATTGCTTTATTAGCCAGTATACCACTATGAAAAATATACTTTTGTTTTAGCATAAAGCTATAAAACTGGATGCCATATATGAGGGCTCATACATCTGTATAAAAATACAAACACTTAGGTTTTAATTGTTTGGAGTCATTTTCATTATCATCAACATTTGATTTATGAGTATGCCAAATCCAAAAAAGTGTTTTTCTTAACAAAAATATAAATAAAAACTTGCTTCAGACAAAAGAGTTAAAATGTATTTTTTAATTGAGAGCAGGGGAGGCAGAGAAACAGACTCCCACATGTGCCTCAATCTGAATCCACCTGGCAAGCCCCTACGAGGTGATGCTCTGCTTATCTGGGACCACTGCACCATTGTTCAGCAACCAAGCTATTTTTAACACATGAGGCAAAGACCACTGAGACATCCTCAGCACCCTGGGCCAATTTGCTCCAATCAAATGAGTCATGGCTGTGGGAAGGAGACAGAGAGAGAGAGAGAGACAGAGAAGGGGAGAAGGAGGGGTGGAGAAGCAGATGATAATTTCTCCTTTATGCTCTGACTGGCAATTGAACCCAGGACATCCACACACTGGGCCAATGCTCTACCACTGAGCAAACTGCCAGAGCCAAGAGAGTTAAAACTTAATAATACAAATATAATTTCTTTAATTTAGCCAATAATACTAAATCATTAACTAAAAACAGATCTAATTTAAGATAAAGATTGCAACAATACATTTTAATGTATGTATTTTTTAAAATATTTGTATTCATTTCTGGGTTATAGTTAAAAAAATTAACCTTAAAATATTGCTTGTTGGAACAATTAAAAATAGAACGACCATATGAGTTCAGTGTAGTTCAGATCTGTTGCCATAAGAATTTATCATTCTCTGTTCATGCCTTTGGGTTCTCTGTGTAACCCCAGTAGACTTGCTCACCTTGTACTTCTTTGAATGTTATAGATGAAAGTTAACATTTCACAGCATTTCTACTGAATTAATTTCCTAAGGCTGCTGTCACAACATACTGTAAACTAGGGGCCTTAAAACAACAGAAATTTCTTCTTTCACAGTTCTGGAGCCTGAAGTCAAGGTGCTAGTTAGGGCCATGTTCTCTCTAAATGCTCTAGAGGAGTGATTTTCAACCTCTTTCATGTCATGGCACACATAAACTAATTACTAAAATTCTGTGGCACACCAAAAAATATGTTATATTTTTTGCCAGTCTGAACAACAAAAAAAATAGGTATAATTTTGATTCATTTACACTGGATGGCTATTGTGTTGCTGTTGTCATTGTTTTATTTAACAATCTAAGGGAAAAAAGGTAAATGCTCTTGATTAAATAGTGAGGTATCGCATGTTTCACATTTTTTGCAGCACACCAGTGGGCTGAGGCACACGAGTTGAAAATTGCTGCTCTGGAGGAGAGCCTTCCATGCCTCTTCTGGCTTCTGGTGATTGGCGGCAATCCCTGACATTTCTTGGCTTATAAGTATATTATTCCAATCTCTGCCTCCATCTTCACACGATCATCTTCCTTCTGTGTATCTGTCTCCATTTCTTCTCTTTTTAGAAACACACTAGTCATATGGATTTAGGACCCGCCTTAAATGAGTATGGCCTCATTTTAACTTAATTGATTACATATGTAAAGATCATATTGCCAAATAAAGTCACATTCTGAGATCCCAGGAATGACATGAATTTGGGAGAATACTAGTCAACACAGTACACCCAGTGTGTAGAGCACCATGATATACCTCCTCCTTCGCTTCTAAAGATATTTTGCTCTCTCATCCAACACCCCAAGACCTACAGCAGTGGTCCCCAATTTTTTTGGGGCCACGGACCGGTTTAATGTCAGAAAATATTTTCACGGACCAGCCTTTAGGGTGGGACGGATAAATGTATCACGTTACCAAGACAAGCCTCAAGAGTGAGTCTTAAACGGATGTAACAGAGGGAATCTGGTCATTTGTAAAAAATAAAACATTGTTCAGACTTCAATATAAATAAAACGGAAATAATGTAAGTTATTTATTCTTTCTCTGTGGACTGGTACCTAATGGCCCACGGACCGGTACCGGTCTGCGGCCCGGGGGTTGGGGACCACTGACCTACAGTACTTATATCTGTGTTCTTTTGCTTTCAGTCCCATGGCACTTTTGGATTTCCATTCCAGATGGATGTAGAATGAAGAGAAGAGCTCAAAGGAGCAGGAAGAGACAGAAAGGAGTGCAGGCATCCCCAAACTACAGCCCACGGGCCGCATGCGGCCCCCGAGGCCATTTATCCAGCCCCCCCCCCCGCTGCACTTCCGGAAGGGGCACCTCTTTCATTGGTGGTCAGCGAGAGGAGCACTGTATGTGGCGGCCCTCCAACAGCCTGAGGGACAGTGAACTGGCCCCCTGTGTAAAAAGTTTGGGGACCCCTGGAGTAGGGTGTGCTCTAACAGAATTAAAATATAGTAATTCCCTTTGAGTTAGTAAACCATTTTCCTATTTGTTGTATTTCATTTCTTTTGGTCAGTGTATATTCTGCCCTCAAGTTAGGTTCAGAGCAGGAGAAGAGGTAAAAGACCATTTACAGATCCCTGTCCTATGCTATGTACATGGGAAATTCAAAAACACACCATGACATTCATCTCCATCAATGAAGACATTGAACACCACTCTGTTCTTCAAAATGGTTGTATTCATATTTTCAACCTGGCCTTATGTGTTGCCATGATATCTTAGTATCCCCAACCCTTTCAGCCTTCAAGACTCACCCTTGCCATTAATATTTAGATAAAACAAATGAGCCACCATCTAATGATTCTATTTTCTAGGCTGTTGATGATTGGCTTCCTGTGAAGTACAGTTCTTAGCTCTTCTTGGTCTTTACTCCTCCTAGCTTTTGTCCTACATTCATGCAAGATCACCACAAGTTAAACAGGGCATGGCTAGTGCAGAGGAAAATAGGACAGGTTAAGCCATGGCATATATGCAAAACCAAAACCTTGAAAATGTTCTAAAAGTTTGGAATTTTTCCAATTTCAGCATATTTGTCTGCTTCTATGTGAGAACCATATACTTAACTTCCCTAAGATTTTGTTTCCTTATTTGTATGAGTTTAATATTCTGTCAACAAATAATATGCTATTATTCTATGAAAATTAAACTGGTCAAAAACTTGATAAATTCTTGGTGGGTAAAATAATAATTTTTTTACATCAAGGATTAAAGGCTAGAATAGATTCCTTGAAGAGACTGCAGGGAGCCATATTGATTGGGAAAAATAAGTACCCATCTAAACTATCTAGTATTTTTAATGATATAGTCTACTTGAAGGCATTAACTTCTAAAAACAAGATCTCTGATGTTAAAATGTGCTATTTTGCTCCTTGCTTTAATCTCATATGCACTTTAAATGTGAGTATAGTTGGTTGAATCTAGTTAATTGTTTATTGTTATATTTCTGAGGTGACAGAACTTATTTTAATTATAGAAGAGCATCAGCATTTGTGGTTGACCTCTTCTGTTCATGGCGGTAAGAAAATGTCTTTGAATAACTAACAATTTCATCCCACTACAGGTAAACAAATACTAATGCTCTTGATGTTAATAGGTTTACTCAAAAGAAAATACTACAAGAAGTAGAGTTAGCTCAAATAATCCAAAAGACAAGTTGTTGTGTTTTCTTTCCTTTTCCTTACTTATACTCTGTTCTGCAACAGTTGACTTCTGCTCACTTGCAAAGTATATTAGTTTTCATAAAAACATAAATCCTTTATTTCCTATTTCTTCACCTTTTCTTTTTATCCTGGAGAGGTAAAATTAAGCAAATTATACTAAGCTAAAAAATGTTCTGAACATGAACCTCTCGAATTAAGAGCTACTCCATGAGATTGGGTTCCCTATGCATTTAAAGAATGCCATGATTCATTAACTACGGCCTGTAACAATCAAATAAGCAAAACCACACTCTACAAGGCATCCATTAGCGCACTGAAGTGCATAAATCACTAACCATGTGACTTAGAGCTTAACCATTTGCCAAAACAGCTGTTTTCTCAGTTTAAATAATGAAGAGACAAAACAGCTGAAGCCAATTAATGGATAAGTATTCATCCCAAATATCTGCACAGTTGAGGGTTTATTTTGCAGGACAGATATGTTGTTATTCACATCCAAGAGAGAAAGCTCCTTTTGCAAAAAAAAAAATTGAAGGTTTTACATTAACCCTTGTTTTTCCTGGATTCTTCTCCAAGGACCAAGCACAGAAATAAACAAACAAATAAACAACTAATTAAAATTCAGTGTTCTTGAAAGAAGTGCAGTTAATTATTTATCTAGGATTGTTTGTGGTTTTGCTCAGAGAATATTTTAAGAGTGATGAGGACTGGGAATGTGAACACAGGATTATAGTGCAAAGCAAAATATGATTTCAAACAGAAATTATGTTTACCGAAAAGAAATGATCTATCAAACAAAAATGGATTCTAGGAACTACTAAGCATATTTTCCACACTCAGATTCTAAAAGAAGATCTATTCTCAATGAAGGTAAAACTTAAAACACATTGCATGTTCTCTTGGAATCAACACTATTATTAGCAAAATTGTTAATGGAGATCTCAGCAGGAATCCTCTAATAAAAATTCTATAGCTTCTCCTGCTACAGTAAAGCCATAATCGGAAACTTCTCCCTCTTTTTTGACAGTATTCATAACTAAATATTTAATATCAATTGCTAAATTCAAGAAATATGACATATTTCCCTCAAAGGAGTCATCACCAGACAGGGTAGTAAGAAACAGTCTTTCCTGTAAATACTGCCTCGGTACAGCCAGAAAAGAGCAAGGGTTTTGCGATTAGATGGGCTAAATTCTAACTGGGCTACTTAGTTATGCAGCACTTGGTAACATTTGAAATCCTTCCAAACCTCAGTTTCTTCATTTATATAACATGGATAATTACATCTTCCTCACAGCCTAATGAGTTTGTGTTATAAAATTTAAATAAACTATTTTTTTTGGTGTGTGTGAAATAGCAACATTACAACATATGAGCTTATGTAAAGCAAAGTTCAAGTCTTGCTATGTGAAATGTGAAAATACATTTTAAAAATGGTTAACATTGCATTCAAAATAAATGGTAATTATTGTTACTGTTTATGAACTTATGTCACTAGGGTTTAGCAGAGACTGGACCTTTATAATTGAGGAAGAGTGGATTGATCATTAAAAAGTTACAAAATATTTATTAGAATGAAGACATGATTTTCCTTTTTGGGAGGAAGCTGTCTCTCAAAAAGGCTGTTATTAAGTATGTTGATTTAAGACAGTTACCAAGGTGCTGTCCTTGGGACAACCTAAGAAGAATGAATGAACAAAAATGCCGTTGTTTCAGAGAAGATGTAAAGTATTGTATTGAGGTGGCTTGTCTTCATGGAATCCTGGGAAAAGTCCAACCCTAAAACATAGGGATGTGAGGTTCCCGCTAAGAGAATAGATATGTTCACTGTCAATACTTTTAAGATAGAAGAAAATAACGACCTATGGAGGAAACAGGGGCTAACGGCCTGAACTCTAGGAAGGAGAGAGATGCTCATGGCAATCCCCTTGAGGGAGAATAGACTGGCTGTCATTAGATGATGGTTAACATGGGCTAGGAAGAAAATCTAACCTTACCACTGTGAAGAAGTAAGGCGCCCAAGAGCCCAGTGGGGGAACTTGGTGTATGTGTACCACTTTGACAATCACCTCATTTTCTCCAACTGTGTATGTGAATCCACTTTCTTTATGCCTTGGCAGTATTGATTATTCAGACTTCCCCCTCCTTCTCTTCCAGTTCCTATTTGCATTGCACAGGGTTTATGAATGTTGGTTTCCACAGGTCAGGAGGGAAGTGATTACATGTCTAATCTGTTTGTCTTGACTCTGGGTCTCGCTATCGTGTCCTCTGTTGTCCTCTGGTCTCTGGCACAGTGGAACTGAAGGCAGGAGGGAGAGGGACAGAGGATGTAGAAATGGAAGGTTCAGCTGCTTTGTCAGGTTCAGGTTGTGGGTAGGGAACAGATAATATCTAACTCTGCTTTCCATTTGCCTTTTGATTATGGGTAAAAATAAAGATATTTCTACCTTTTGGCTTACATTTGTTTATCTTTTTGAGGTTTTTTTTCCCCATACTCTTTTACCTACATTGGTTTTTAGGTTTTAGTTTCAATTTATGTAAGAATTTGATATAGAAAGGATGTTGGTTCTTTATTAAGTAATTTCTTGTGAATGTTGTTTCACTTTTTTGTTTGCCTTTGAATTTTTACATTTTGATGTGCAGAAAATGTAATATATTTTGTTATTACTTTAAAGTTTAAAAGGCATTCTTCATAAAATATACTAACAGGTTAATGTATATAAACTTTCAGTTTTCTAAATAAAACAATTAACAAAAGTACATTTAAAATTCAATGAAACTTTAAAAAACAGATTAGGAAAAATATTTTCATTTAATATTACAGAAAGTTAATAAACACAATATAGTAATAAATCTAGATAATAAGTAAAGTTTCATATCTGTTATAAAATAAACTGAGAATATAAACAAACAACTCATAAAAAAGAAACATGCATGCTCCTATACATACAATAATTATAATTCCAATATTATTTTCATTTCATTAGCTGTTATTTATATATCTAATTTCTAAAAAGCATGTGATAAAAAAATTCATACATATAGGGTAGGGCAAAAGTAGGTTTACAGTTGTGAGTACCCAAAACATAGTTTAGTTTTGTATCATTATTTATTATTATATTATTTTCCATATGAACAACTGTAAACCTACTTTTGCCCTACCCTGTATAAGTAGTTAAATTATTTAGGATAGTTACCATCATTAAAAAGATTATTGTGGTAATGTTACCCTTATTAATTTTGATAGGAGCATAATTGGGAAAAACACTGAGAAAAGCAATGTAAGTATGTATAAGAGGAACCACAAATAAATTGCTTGATGTGGAAATTTAAAATGAGGAAATAATTCTGAATAAGCAAATAAGCTATAAGTACTGTTGTATTATTTATGGTATTTATAAGGGAAAATAAGTAGAAATAATTTATTTGTCTTATATGTATTATGAAAAATTATTTAGCATATCATGTCCCAATAACAAAGTAGACTATTATATGCCTATTGATAATTGTAAAATTTGACAGAAGTAGAAGTTATGCTAGCAAGGTCAAATAAAAACATCACCTACAAAATATTTTCATTCCGTGTTGAACTATCAAAATATGTGCATATGTGAAACAACATTCCTAACAAAACTACTGTATTTGGATAGTTGAAAAATTCATGTAATGCATTTGCTTTAATTTTTCTTTAATGTTATTGTGTTTTCCAAATAATTTGTGAAAGATAATCACCATACTACCAAAATAAGTAATAATAGTAGCATGTGTATGTTTATGACCACGGCATTTCCTGACATTTTCCTCATATTTCCTTTAGTGACTAACATTTCTCACTGAACAGTTTCCTTGTCTCGAGCAAGAAATCCTAATAACCAAAACATTAGGATTCAGAATTCACTACACCATTTAGGCTACTTTTGTAAGAATTTTGGTTGAATTCCCTTATCCTTCATTAGGGCCGACTCATTATCCCATTATGTACATTTGAATGTGCTTTGCAGGATGGGAAAGAGTTGTCTGGGGTTCTTCTTTTGGTGTTTGCATTAGAGAATAAAAGCTTCAAAATAAGACTCTTTGAAAATTTTCTTTTGGATTCTACTTAAAAGGCAGAGAAATGATCAAAATCGCATCCCATAAGCATCCTTGGCAGGGCTGTGACACGCTGAAGTTTTCTTTATTCTCTCAATTGGCATCTGTTGAAGAGTATTTTTTTTTAAGATAGCAGATACATTTTAGAGGGAAGTAATTGCAGCTTCAACTAGCATATGATTAATTTAATGAGCCTGGTTTTCCTGACCTCTGGCTTTGCATCAGAGTGACACTAACTACCTATAAAACCTTTTCACATCCTCCACGCTCCACCAACCAAGAAAAAGACTGCGTCCCAATATAGCACCAGTGAGTTTTTTTGTGACTCTTTGTGAAGTTGGATCTGTAGCATGAATAAAATTTCATAAGGCATTTAAAAATTATTACTTAAAACAAAATGATATTAGGCATCATTTTTCATGAAAGGGAGAAGTGAAAAAAAAAAAGATACAAGAATCCTGTTGGCAGGCCTGCTGTTGGCTTTTCTGACTGGCTTGACTTTAAAGATGTTTCTCCAGTCCAAGCTGCTTTGATTTATGGTCACTTGAAGTGATCCCTAATTCCTCTCTTTTGTTCCCATTTCCTATTTAGTTGCCAACCTTTCCAAGAGAGTCTACTATTCTGGAATTGGTTTCATTGTGGTTGAAAAGAAGTTTGGTTTATTTGGATTCAGAGCTTCTCAGATCGGCTGGTTTGTGTGTGTGATAAACATAGAAAGAGCTGGGGTTCTCCATTACAATGTAATATTTTTCAGCATCTTCTGGATCCCTTACTTTCTGTGTGATATTATTTCTGTTTGTTAACCATACTGTATAGCAGTACCCTTACTAGAAAACTGGTAAGCCTTAGTAAAAGTATTTAAAAGTTTAAACTAATGACTGCTCAAGTAGGCTTTAGAGGACCGTGATTGTTGAGTTTATGCAGAACAATAGCGGTTTTGTAGGAAATTAGCCCAAATTTAATTATTTTCCCACCAAAACTAATAGATACAGCTATTTTATGTCTTTATATTTCTTTTACTGGGTTGCAGTCCAACAATGTATCTAGAGAAATAGTTTTTTAACATAAGATTTAAGAAGGATTAGAAAAGCCTCTTCTATTTCTTGGTAGAGGTATATGTGACAATCAATACCAGACAAAGCACCAGACATTTATTCTTCTGTTGGCTCAGGGCCCCTTCTAGAAGAAGCAGGAGAAATTATTCATTTTAATGGCCTTCCTCTTTGGAAGCATGCTGATCTGTTTATCCTCAAAGTACACATTTATTTAGAAGCAAAAATATATTACTTAGTAAATAAAATTCAGGAATCTCACCATATCCTTATAGTGTCTAAAACAGATTCACCAACCACCCTACAACACTTCCTTTCTCCTGGAAAGTTTGTGCATGACCGAACTGCTCTCTTAATGTCACTGCTCAGCTGATTTAGTCTTGAATTCAGAATCTTTTCATAGGTCAATGCTTTGTCTCCATCTTTTGCCTCCATGTCTGATCCCAACCAAAACCTGATGCTTGGCAAACTTTTTTTTTTTTTGTATTTTGTATTTTTTTGTATTTTTTCAAAGTTAGCAGCAGGGAGGCAGTCAGACAGACTCCAGTATGTGCCCAACCAGATTCCACCAGGCATGCCCACCAAGGGGCCATGCTTTGCCCATCTGGGCCATTGCTCTGTTGCAACTGGAGCATTCTAGTGCCTGATGTGGAGGCCATGGAGCCATCCTCAGAGCCTGGGCCAATTTGGCTTCAATGGGGACTTGGCTGTGGGAGGGGAAGAGAGAGATAGAGAGGAAGGAGAGAGGAAGGGGTGGAGAAGCAGGTAGGTGATTCTACTGTGTGCCCTGACTGGAAATAAAACCTGGGACTTCCATATGCCAGGCCAACGTTCAATTGCTGAGCCAACTGGCCAGGGCCTGCAAACTTTAATGTGTGTGTAAATCATCTGTAAAATTACAAATACTGTGAAAATGCAGATTCTGATTTAGAAGTTCTAAGGTTAGGCCTGAAAGTCTACAACTCTCAGGTGATACCAATGCTGCTGGATCCCATTTTGGATTCATAACAAGTCTCTATGCTGTTCGGGATCATCAGTAGCCTTCATTAGATGCTACATAGTGTTATAAGAGACCATGAGGGCTTTGAGACTTTGAGGGCTTTCTCACATGGTCTTTCATTCTTCTGGTCCAGCTCAGTAGCGCATTTGCTCTCTGATATTCATTTTTCACAATTCCTCAGGTGTCTACTGCTTAATCATGCCTAAGTGTATTCCATAGTGAAATTGTGCTGGGATACTGTCTTCTGGTGGGGAAGGTAGCACCGTAGCTGGATCAGTCAGGAAGCAAGGTGGAAGGCTACTTTGAGGGTATGGGCCTGATGCTGGGACAATAGGTACAAAAGTGACAAGTGAGAAGGAAGGTTGAAGAAGATGCCAATAGGTGCTAAAAACTGCAGAACAAGATAAATAAAACCAGTTACAGATTAAATATGCATATCCAAGAAACAGGAGAAAATGCCATGGATCAAGATTGGCTTGGTATTCCTAGGAGACAAAATAGGATAGACAACACAGTGTGGATGAAGCCAACATAGAATGGTTTGTATATGTATATCCAGACAGCACAGTGAAAAACTCCAGGGGACATCATTCACCTAGACAGTGATGTGAATGTGAATGACTTCTTTAAATTGTACAATGTCATCTTTGGCTTCACTCATCTGACTATCAAAGCAATAGACTAAGTATACATTTGGGTTGTTAAAACTGCAGACATGTTCTTCAGAAGAAACCCTTCTGTCTTCCATCCCTTTGGTCTTAAGTCAGAGAGATAATTGATATAACTTCTTGCCCTGCATGACCTAGGGCTAAAGTCTAGGCTGCCTAAAAAGAGCTTGAACTAACACTGTGGTTTAAGGACTTAAAATTTTAATTCCCTCATGTGATAGTTTTGAAGTGAACTTTAAAGGTGGGTAGGCACTCGGTCCTATATGGTAAGTCAGAGATTCAGTCGGATAGTGGACCTGATACCTTTAACAGGTACCTTCCAAGAAGGTTCCAGCTACTGTCTTTCTATCTACTGAAGAGAGAGCTCAATATCAGGTCAATCATAAATTGAACACTTGCATCTGCTCACATTTTAGTCATCAGAGCTAATCACAAGGCCACTATCAGATGCAGAAAAGCTAAGGATAACTATCCTAGATGGAGCCTAGGAGCTGAGCATGCTCCAACAACAACTGCTATTGTGAAAGAAAGGTAGAACACATATTTTTTTCTGGATAGTTAGCAATGTCTTTCATATTCTCTAAGCCTGCGACCTCTTTAGTGACCTAAAACGAGTAACTTTTTATTTAACTAAATAGTATTGATTACCTGCTATATAGGTGGGTGTATCTCTTTTTCAAGCTACTATAGTCTAATTATCCATAAATAAGTTCGCTGTCCCAATGATTATCTGTTTTTCTGCCCAATCCAAAGGTTCCCTACCATCCCAGAGTGCCTGGGACAGCCCTAGTGTTCACGTATCAGTGTAATTATTATAGTGCTACATTTTATACTGGTTTGGAGAATAAATGAAAGAGTTAGCTTACCATCAAGCAGAAAGCAAATTACTTGGAACCAAAACAGACTCTGCTCAGGAAGCTTTGAGGCAAGTCTTGAGCACTAGACTTCTAAACCCCATTCTACATTTCCAAGATCCATGTCAGACCATAATCATATTCCCTTGTTATCCAAAGTAAACCAAGAAATGGTAGTTTTTTAAAGATCTCTTGTGTATTCTTATTGCCCCTTTCCATATATTTTACTGATTTTTCTTAAAATATTGATATAATACTAATTTGTTCATATACTGATATAACTTATCATTCAGTAACTGATGGGTAAGCGTGCACCTTTTCCATCATTGTTTTCACTCCCATCACAGCCCGGGATCTCTCTGTGAGGTGTAGACTAATACATAAAATTTAGTAAAAGCTGAACTTTAGAAGCTGGATATATGGAAAACGTCTCGGGTAACTTTATTATTATAATATGCACTAATTAAAAATATGGCAGAAGACATAAAAGCCTGAAGTTTATCCATAAAATACTTATTATTTGTATTTTGTATCTTGATGACTTACTATTTATTACTTTAAGAAAAATCTTTAGGCACGACCACTATTTTACATTTTAAATAATTGATATCTGAAATTTTGAGTTAATAGTTTCCTCTTATTGTTGAATAAATGTTTTTTTTTGTGAAAAGTGATGAAATATTGGTTGATGGGTATATGTCTAGTCAGTATAGACAAAAAGGAGCCACACTTTCTAAAGCATATAATAAAAATTATTTATCTTAAAATTCCAAGTATATAAAACTAAAAGAGATTTAATTTAAAATATAGATCTCTTGTTGGTAATAGTCTTTAATAATCTGAATTTGAGTTAAAAAATTGTGATCTTCTCATATGATAGAATCTACATTAGGACAGCGCTCTTTCCATGTTAGAACACTGGGGGGGGGGCAATCTCCTGTCACTGTTAGAAACACTAACTGACAAGGGAGAGTCAGAATAAAGCAGAAATTGAATTATGTTTGCTCTATTAATAAAAATAGATTCCCACCGAAATGTTCATATTTCCTCCTCAGGTCCAATGATTAATATTCACACTTCAGAAATTTATGCCTAGAGAAAATTTATTTTCTATCAGAAAGTGCCTTCTTTTTAGGAAGATGCTTCTATGGTAAAGAAAATTAGTCATCTTGAAGGATGTTAGTGTGTTGATGTTAGGATGATTTATTCAGCCTTTTGCAATTCAAACTTGGAATAACATAAGTAAAATATCCATCACCATGCTGTTTGTACTCAGCACTGGAGGCACAGAATTGCTTTGAATATTATTTCTGGTTTATTGCCAGAGCCAGGTGTTGGTATGCACAAAAATGGGAGCACAAGATTAAAGAACATGTGGACACAAATGAGTCCCAGGAACTTCAAAGTGCATTTGCGTATTAGATTCCTGAGAGCAAAATACAGCATATTCATTTGACAAGTAGGTATGTGCCATTTGGTCCAGGCCCCAAGGAAGTTCTAAGATGTACATTTCATAGAATTTATGGGCAGGCTCTACTACCTCTCACTTTAAATCTGAGTGTCTCACAGTGATTGCTCTGATTCATCAAAAGAGTAATTTTCATAAGTGAATTCACATGTGAATGTTTGGAACCCCTTACCCAGTTTACTCTGCAGTATGCTTCCACATCTTCTGCCTATGCAGAGTGTTCACATTCTCTCATGGTCAGAGGTCATGCCCGTCTGTCACTTTCTTGCATAATCCCTCACCTTAGAGAATTGAGTTGGGACACCAGAGTTCTATCTATTGAAGGACAACTGTTTTCCATAATGGCATAACCTGGAGAAACGATTACATTTTCTTCAAAAGAGTCCAGTAACTCCAAAAGAACGCTAAATACAGGAGTAAAATTTAATGAGTCAATTTTTTTTTTTTTTACCATTTAAAATATTATCACAACAGATGCAGATTAAAGTCGGTTGAGGCCCCGGGCGCAGAAAAGAATATGGGGCCCTTACATTAGAAAAAAGTGTAAAGTTGGGGTTTTGCGGGGCCCTTCAGAAGTCGGGGCCCAGGGCTTGTGCCCGGTGCGTCCGCCGTTAAATCCGCCTCTATATCACAATGTTAAGGGGATTTGCATGCAATCCACTGATATCAAAATGGTTTGTGTGTGTGTGTGTGTGGGGGGGGGGGTGTCAAGTTTTACTGACTTTGCTATCACACTACCTATAAAACTTAAAATTGGAAACAAAGTCTTCTTAAGAGATCAGAAAAATAAAATTTATTCCTGAGGCATTATTGAGTTTTCCATTCGTTTAGTCAATATTCACTTGTTAGGTGATGAGTACCCTTCTAAGCACTATGGATACAATGATGAACCAAACAGACATTGTCCCTACTTTCCCAGAGCTTCTAGTCAAGAGGAAGGAAACAATTAAGATCATTTGAAAGTTATAAATACAATGAAAAAAAGAAAAGAAAAGAAAAACAGAGTGTGGCTTGGGAAGGAGACGTTTCTAGGGCTTATTAGAGAAAAAGTGGTCTGGGAAGAACTTTCAAGAGCTGATGCTTGAAAAACAAAAAAGATGCAGCTGAAAAATGAGTCAGGAGAGTGCTCGGCAGAGGGAAATGAAACCAGGAGAAGATACTGTAACAGCGAGAAGAGGCAGTGCAATGAGGTAAACAGGTAAGGTAGGCAGAGCCCGGATTATGTAGATCCCTGTATGCTGTAGTCAGGTCCATGTTGGGTTCCCTGGACACAGTCTCTAGGACAGATTAGCACGGGGCACAGTTATTGGGAGTGCCTTCAGGATCACTTTTGAAAGACAGAGATGATTGAGGGTGGGGCAGAAAGAGATGACGAGCTGCACTGTCATCTAACAGGTGCCAGCTAAGCCCACAGAGCTCTAGAGCTGGGATGTCTCTTTAAACTTGTCCCAAGTCATATTGCACCATCGTTCAGTCACTGGACATGCACTGTTCCAGAAAGGAGATGTGACCTTGCGAGGAGCAGTTTTCTTCAGCCAGGGTGCCCCACCAGGAGGGCCGACACCTGAGCGCTGACTTGGCCACAGTCCCAGCAGCTGGTAAAATAAGTCCTTTGTTCCTGAGGGGAGAGAGGGGCATATGGATTTTATTCCAAGCACAATGGGAAGCCACTGAAAGGCTTTCAGAATGAGGTGCTGTTGTCTGACTTACATTTTCATATGATTACTCTGGCTGCTTTTTGAAGAGTACAGAATGCAGTAGTAAAATCAGGGAAACAGTATAATATTGATATAAAAGCAAAAGGTTCAGTCAGGTTTGCCCAGTGTTATTTTGTCTTGATGCTGGAAAGTTGTAAGTTTGGGATAAATCATGGGAAAAATGTTTTAATTCAGATTTAGTGATATCAGGCCTAATAAGAGAGCTAATATAACTTTATTAAAGGTTCTTTTACTCAGCCTCTCCTAAGAATTGTTGAAATGAAAAGCTATTCAAAACTTGATTTGGGTGAATGTACGAGTGAGACTGTGTGTGTGTGTGTGTGTGTGTGTGTGTGTGTGTGTGTGTGTGTGTGTGTGTGTGAAAGAGAGAGAGAGAGAGAGATAGAGAGAGAGAGAGAGAAATAGAGACAGAGAGAGTTCATTTTCTTTCTTCCTTTAAGGTTAACCTAAATTTTTGGCTTTAAACTTCCTCCCCTTCAAACTTTTAGATTTGGGTTCCCACTTAAGAGGCATAAAATTGATTACAAGTGATATACTCTCACCATGTACCATTAGTTTTATCTCTTGGAAAGAAATCTCAACATATTCATATAACTGACAACCTTGTAGAGTTTATGCTAGGATCACCTCCATTCTATGAGAAGTAAAAGCTCATTGGTTGATTAACCTACTAGTAAAGCAGAGTATAGTGTGGCTATAGAGCTATTAAATGGAAACATGAAAGATAATTTCATGGTGTTGGGATAGTTTGTATGTTGATTTTGAAGGTGGTACACTAATGTACATATGTGATAAATAGACATGTGATAAATTGGCACACTAATGTACATATGTGATAAATTGACATATGTGACAAATTGAACTATATTCACTTATTGTATCAAAGTCAATCACTTGGTTTTGATATTTTACCATAGGTATATAAAATATAACCACTGGGAGAAATGAAATAATGGGTACATAGGACCTTTCTGTATTATCTTTCCAACTTCATTTGGATTTGTAATTATTTCAAGACAAAAAGCTAAACAACTGTCCGCTCTGTGTGACAAATACACTAGATCCCATTGCACACCATTTGGATCACTACAGCCCCTCTGATGATGTAAACCACTGCAGCTGCCCTGGAGGACCTGGGACCCTCTGTTCCATTCAGGTTTCACCCTGAACTCCAGAGCACACAGGCTGGCCCATGAGCACCCCAAATTCAACATGTCCAGCATTCATCCTCTTCTAGAAACCAACTACACTTTCCGTATCTAGTTTAGGTCTCATCTGCTGAAATTCTGGAAGTTCCCCAAAAGGTTCTTCATACTTAGTTTTCACTTTTAGCTCATAGTATGTCTGTACCTGAAGTGATCTTGAATTTTTCTGTGTGGCAGACCCCTACTCATCTTTCCAGATCTTCTTAAATACCTCTTCTTTCATGAAAGCACAAATGTTCCTGCATCCATACTCTCACAGATGTGTGGGGCATTACATATACTATTATTCAACTGTAGCTTGATTATTTGTATGCATGCTTGTCTTCCACATTAAGTTGTATGAATCTCCAAATGATTTGAAGTTATGGATTGTGCTCGCAGCACACAAGGGATAAATATATTTTTGTTCAATGAACAAATGAACAAATAAATTAAATTATTGATCTAGCCAAGCAATTTTCAACTGGTGTGCTAGAAGAATTTTTAAAAGATACAATACCTATTTAATCAAAATCACTGACCTCTTTTCCCTTAGATTATCAAATAAAAAATGACAACAGCTAACACAATAGCCATCTGGTGTAAATGAACCAAAATTATACCTATTATTTTTGTCAGACAGGCAAAAATAAATTTTTGGTGTGCTGCAGAATTTTAGCAATTAGTTTATGTGTGCTATGAGACAAAAAAGGTTGAAATTCACTGATGTAGCTATTAAAATTGTTATTGGTAAGCACAAAATATATTTTATATTAAAATATTTGTTATATATATTTCTTACCTTCTGAAAACACTGTTAAGTAATTACCTTTTTCGATTCTTACAACATTCTTCCTAATTAGCTAGCAGAGTTATTATTATCCTAGTTTAAGAGCTAAAGAAATGAAAGGGGGTGTAATGTGATTTGTCTGAGAACAATGGTAACATCTGACTTACACTTCAGTGTTTTTTCAACATACAGGCATCCCTGCAATCCACAGGGGATTGGTTCCAGGACACCCCATGGATAATAAAATCCATGGTTGCTTAAGTCCCTTATATAAAATGCCATAGTATTTGCTTGTAACCTAGGTGCATCCTCCTGTATATTTTAAATCATCTCCAGATTACTTATAAAACCCAGTACAATGTAAACACTATGTAAATAGTTGTTATCTATATTGTTTAAGGAATAACACAACAAGAAAAGTACACATTCACTACAGATACAACCACTGTAGGTCTAAGCCCATAGTACATGTCAACAACAATATAAAATTTTTGGACTATTTTCTACAGATGCAGAATCTGTAAATATGGGAGGCCAAATCCACTATTATTGCTATCTCAAGTTGAATATCAGCACACCTTTATACATTACAACATATGTAGCTAATTTAAAAGTAGTGTGTTTATACTTTGTTTTCTAAAGCACTTGATAAAAATACTGCTCAAAAGAAATCTACATTAAATAGGTTTACATTCTGAGGAAAGAAAGATGGCAACGACCTCTCAAGACTATATTGATTTATAACTTAATTTAAAAACAATCATCTTAGCCCTGGCCGGTTGGCTCAGTGGTAGAGTGTCAGCCTGGCATGCAGGAGTCCCGGGTTCGATTCCCGGCCAGGGCACACAGGAGAAGCACCCATCTGCTTCTCCACCCCTCCCCCTCTCCTTCCTCTCTGTCTCTCTCTTCCCCTCCCACAGCCAAGGCTCCATTGGAGCAAAGTTGGCCTAGGTGCTGAGGATGGCTCTATGGCCTCTGCCTCAGGAGCTAGAATGGCTCTGGTTGCAACAGAGCAACACCTCAGATGGGCAGAGCATCACCCCCTGGTGGGCATGCCGGGTAGATCCCTGTCGGGCACATGAGGGAGTCTGTCTGACTGCCTCCCCGTTTCCAACTTCAGAAAAATACACACAGACACAAAAAACCCCAATCATCTTGAAAAACCAAACTTTGGACTAAACTAAGAGGAATCTATAACCACGGATCACTGAAGAAGCCACATCAAGACTGGTAGGAAGGGCAGAGACTCGGAAAGGGCTGCCCCACTCTCAGGAGCGAGCAGCAGCCTGGAGGGACTCTCAAGGCCGGGTGGGTTGCCCTGGGAGGTGTGGGTCCTCAGCCCCAGGACCGAGCCCCAGCCTAGAGCCCCAGAGCCTAGAAGAGGCATCCAGACAGCATTTAGCTGTAAAAAGAGCAGGGTTTCTGTCTGTGAGAAAGAGACACTCCTCTCAGACGCAGTTTCTGTTTTAAAGGGCCTGTGCAGAGAACCTCATTCACAGCTACTTACCTGGAGCTCTGGTAGGAGAGAGCTGAGAGGACTCAAGTTGTAGGAGGCGAGTGTAAAGTTGGAGGCCCAGGGAGACACTGTGGGGGAAGGTCACCAGAACTCCTGTGCTGAACCATTTTCCAGTACTGCAGTCACCATCTTTCTTGGGTGGAGCATCCCCTTTGTGCAGCATCAGCCTGGGGAAAAGCAGCTGCTCCACGCTTGGGAGTATCTCCTACCCCAGGGAGACCGGTCATTCTGAGAGACCAAGAAGCAGGGGGTGCAGCAGTGACTCAGTTTTCTGGTGTTGAGACCAGAGCTTCTCTCCACAAACACACTCTCCTGAGTCTATGACTAGTGCTTCCACCTCACAACAGACTCACTGGAAACTGTCTGGAGAGGGGGCAGACCACACCTCTGGGTCTCAGAGGCCACATCCACCAGACTCCTGGGGCCACACCCTACTGAGGTCTATGAAAAAAGTCTAGACAGAATGACACCTGGGGCCAAGGGGCAAAAAAAATACACCAACCACCCTCCTTAATTGCTGAATTGCCACATGCTCTAGACTCTAGCAGAGGTTTTTTCAGTGGCTGAGCTCAACAAGCAGACAAGCCACCGGAGGTGAGACTCAGGAAAACTTGGCCATATAAGTGGTCTTTCTCCAGGACCAGAATGGGTAAAAGCCAGTCTAGGAGTGCAGTTTGGTATTTCCATGTACACCTAGGCCCAGCAAAGGCAGCCACAAACTCGGAATTGCTTGTACCTCCAAGAATGTTGCTGAGGGCCAGTCATGGGCAGTGTCTCCCACTGATCTGTGCTGGGTTCCTTCTTGGGAGGCCTAAGGATGGCATATCCAGAGACAAGCTGCAGAAATCATTGGTTCAGGAACTAACAACTTTTACTAGAGTGGTATCCTAAGGAAAAACTCTTCACACCAGGCCTAGCTGAGGCGAGTTCCACTCTCTGTGATCAACACCGACTCATTGGCTCATGTGCATTAGATATGGTGGATATTCACAGTCAGCTGGCCTGGGCACTGGGTATTCTGTCCTGCTAAGCTAGATTCCACAGGGGAAAGGGAGAGAGGTTTGGAGCATGGATATTTAAAGTGTGGGTCCCTGTGATCTATTGTTGGAGTTGGTCAAAGGGCTTAGCCACCTTTGGGAGAAGCACAGTCAGCCCCAGGAGAGGACTCTCTCAGTCTTCTTCCCTGAGACTGGGGTCTCAACAGCTGAAAGAACTTCTCCAGAGGAAACTGTTGGCCACACTCAGTCTGAACCTGCTGCTCACCTTGTTGTGAAGAAACAAAATTTGAGTCTCCAGCACTGGCTGAAGGATCAAGCTCTGGAGTAGGGGCTACATTTCCTGTACTGAGCTTCTGATCAAGAGTCTTTGGAAATAGGGGGTCCCACAAATGTTGTATTCACAACCTCAGCTGCCCTAACCTACAAAGCATGCAACCTGTAGAGCGGTTGGTTGGGTGAGACCAATCTCAGCCCATGCTGAGTCTTACTACAAAAGACTCTGTGGGAAGACCAGGCAGCTACAAGAAAAGAAGGAGAAGCTGAAAAGTGAGGAAAACTCTTACAGAGCTTGGGGCTTTTACAGAGCTCTTGTCTTCTCTAAGTAGGAAGAAGCTGATCCTTATACAAAGCTTGGCCCCTCCCACAGTACCCAGACACAGAAAACGAAGACACAAACAGTGAAAAGTGCAGTAGCTGCAGACTGGTAGCCTACAGCAGGTTACAAACAACAGCTAACACCAACCCAAGAAGAAATAGAGTCAACACTACTTGTAGTAGGTGGCAGATAGCACCTACCCTAGACTCAACTACCTACACAAGCAGCACACCCAAAGGTGGAGTCTAGCAGTCACCAGAAACTGTGGAGAATAAACATGCCCAACAGGACAGACATTGAACATTATGTAATACACATAATCAAGGTTGACCCTTAGAGCCAGCCAGCTTGAGGAAATAAACATACCCACAAAAAGACCAATTGCATCTAATACTCACATACAACAAGAGGAAAAATAGTACCCTCAAGAAGCATTTCTAGAACAAGGAAAACAAGTGGCTTGGAGGACAGTACCACTGAGCCCATATTCTTCATAAAGACCACAGAAAAATTTCAAAGTCAGACAGTGCTACCTAATACACAGACAAAATGGGCAGAAAAAGGAATGCAACCCAAATGAATCAAAAAGAGAAATCTGCAGAAAAAAAAAAAACTGAATGAGATGGAAGAAACAAAAATGCCAGAAGCAGAGTTTAAAACAATGATTTTTAGGGTGCTCAAAGATCTTCGAGCAATAATGGATGAATATAATGAGTACCTAAATAAAGAGATAACAAGCATCAAAAAGGACATTGAAATCATAAAAAAGAACCAGTCAGAAATGACAAATACAATATCCGAAATGAAGACTGTACTAGAAGGAATTAATAGCAGGCTGGATAAAGCAGAGGATCGAATCAGTGATTTAGAGGACAAGATAAGCAAAAGCACTGAAGCAGAGCAGCAAAAGAAAAAGAGGCTCCAAAAATCTGAGGAAAATTTAAGAGAACTATGTTAAAACATGAAGAGAAACAACATCCCATCATAGGGATTCCTGATGGAAAAGAGAATGAACAAGGGATAGAGAACCTGATTGAAGAAATCATAGCTGAAAATTTTCCTAAATTGATGAAGAAAAAAGTCACACAGGTTCAAGAAGCACAGAGAGTTCCATTAAAGAGGAACCCAAGGAAGCCTACAGCAAGACACATCATAATTTAAGTGCCAAAGTTAAGAGATAAAGAAAGAAAACTAAAAGTTGCAAAAGAAAAGCAGTTAATTATCTACAGAGGAGCCCCCATAAAGATGACATCAGACTTCTCAACAGAAACACTTGAGGCCAGAAGGGAATGGCAAGAAATATTCAAATAATGCAGAACAAGAGCTTATAATCAAGACTTCTTTATCCAGTAAGGCTATCTTTTAAAATTGAAAGAGAAATAAAAAGCTTCCCAGACAAGAAAAAACTAAAGGAATTCATTACAACCAAACCAGTACTGCCTGACCAGGTGGTGGCGCAGTGGATAGAGCATCGGACTGGGCTGTGGAAGGACCCAGGTTCGAGAGCCCGAGGTCACCAGAGTGAGCACAGGCTCATCTGGCTTGAGCAAAAAGCTCACCAGCTTGGACCCAAGGTCGCTGGCTCGAGCAAGGGGTTACTCGGTCTGCTGAAGCCTCTCGGTCAAGGCACATATGAGAAAGCAATCAATGAACAACTAAGATGCCACAACAAAAAACTGATGATTGATGCTTCTCATCTCTCTCTGTTCCTGTCTGTCCCTATATGTCCCTCTCTCTGACTCTCTCTGTCCCTGTAAAAAACAAACAAACAAACAAACAAACAAACCAGTACTGCCAGAAATGTTAAGGGACCTGCTGTAAAAAGAGAAAAGAAAAAAAATTGAGAAAAAGGGAATTGTAGATTTAAAGAATAAAATGGCACTAAACAACTACATATCAATAATAATCTTAAATGTAAATGGATTAAATGCTCCAATAAAAAGACATAGGGTAGCTGCATGGATAAGAAAGCAGGACCTGTACATATGCAGTCTACAAGAGACCCACCTCAGAACAAAAGATATACATAGACTGAAAGTGAAGAGATGAAAAAAGTATTTCATGCAAATGGAAATGAAAATAAAGCTGAAGTAGCAATACTTATATTTGACAAAATCAACTTTAAAACAAAGGCTATAGTAAGGGATAAAGAAAGTCTCTACATAATGATAAAGGGAGCAATCCAACAGGAGGATATAACTGTTGTAAATATCTATGCGCCTAATATAGGAGCAGCTAAATATATAAAGCAGATTTTGATGGACATGGACATAAAGGGCGAGATCAATAGCAATACTATACATGTAGAGAATTTTAATAGCCCACTAACATCAATGTATAGATCCTCCAGACAGAAAATTAACAGAGAAAAGTGGCCTTAAATGACACAATAGATCAACTGCATTTAATAGATATCTTCAGAAACTTTCACCCCAAAGCAGCAGAATATACATTCTTTTCAAGTGCTCATGGTATATTATCTAGTATAGACAACAAATTAGGATAAAGAATGAGTCTCAAAAAATTTAAGAAGATCAAAATCATATCAAGCATCTTTTCTGATCAAAATGGCATGAAACTAGAAAGCAACTACAATAGAAAAACTGAAAAACATTCATACACTTGGAGGCTAAATAGCATATTATTAAATAACAAATGGGTTAACAATGAGATCAAGGAAGAAATAAAAAATTTCTTTGAAACAAATGAACATGCAATAACTAAAATTTTATGTAACACAGCAAAAGCAGTCCTGAGAGGAAAGTTCATAGCATCACAGGCATACCTTAAGACAGTGGTTCTCAAAGTGTGAGCCAGGGTGCATTGGTGCACACTAGAAAATTTCCTGGTGTGCCCTATGGTATTCCAGAGAAATGTGTCCCTTTTGGGGACCAAAAAACCAGCAGGGTTTTTGGAGTTTAGATTTTGGGGGGGAGAGAGGTGTGAGGAATTGGCTGTAAGCTGACAGTCTTCCCAACGCCCCACCTCACTTGCCTAATCAGGTTGCAAAAGGCTGTTAAGCTGTGGTGCTGGACTGTTTACACTACCCCCCATGTTCCCTGGAAAGACTGGAGGCAAGTTTCTTCTATCTCTTGTTTGGTGTAAAGTTAAGATGATATGTATGGTGGGTGTTTTCTGCACTCAACACAATTAAGAGTAAAAAGAGAGAAATTCTTAAATAAATTGATGAGGAAATGAGAATTTGCCTTTCAAATATATTATATATGCCCAAACATTGAAGAAATCACTAGGACACATCAGAATTATGTTTCTCATAAACACAAGAATAAAAAAACTTAACATGTGTGCCGGAACCTGCCGAATTTACTAAATCTTACTAAGAATGTATCTATATATATAAAAAAATAAGTTTTTTGTCATTTTTTAATTTTTTAACCCTTATTTTTAATGAATTCTAAAAAGCATAACTCAAAAAATGTAACATAAAAATGTTTTTTAATGTCAGAATAAATTTAATTTTGTTGTATTTATTTTGTTTAATTACCATAAAAGCACGCTTGAACTTTATATATTTTTTCTTTAATGTTTAACTTAATTATTATAATGTATTTCTCAGAAATTTGTATATACTGCTTACAATTATTTGTAGGATTTTAAATGCACTCTGACTTCAAAAATTTTCAGGACCACTGCCTTAAGAAGCAAGAAAAAGCTCAAATAAACAACTTAACCCTGCATCTAAAGGAACTAGAAAAAGAACAACAAGTATAGCCCAGAGGAAGTAGAAAGATGAAAGTAATAAAGATCAGAGTGAAAATAAACGATGTAGAGGCTAAAAAACCAATACAGAAGATCAGTGAAACCAAGAACTGTTTTTTGAAAAGGTCAACACTATTTATGAACCTTTAACCTGACTCATCAAGAAAAAAGGAGAGAGGATTTGAATAAATAAAATTAGAAATGAAAGTGGAGAAGTAACAACTGACACCACTGAAATACAAAGGATTGTAAGAAAATACTATGAAGATCTCTATGCCAAAAAATTGGACAACTTAGGTGAAATGGATAAATTCTTAGAAACATATAATCTTACAAAAATCAATCTGGAAGAATCAGAAAACCTAAAGAGATAAATTACAACAAATGAGATTGAAACAGTTATTTTAAAACTCCCAACAAACAAAAGCCCTGGGCCAGATGGCTTCACAGGTAAATTCTATGAAATATTCAAAGAAAAACTAACTCCTATCCTTCTCAAGCTATTTTAAAAAATTCAAGAGAAGGGAAGACTTCCAAGCTCCTTTTATGAGGCAAGCATAATTCTGATTCCAAAACCAGGCAAAGACAATACAAAGAAAGAAAATTATAGGCCAATATCCCTGATGAATTTAGATGCTAAAATCCTCAACAAAATATTAGCAAACCAGATCCAGCAATACATTAAAAAAATCATATATCATGATAAAGTGGGATTTATTCTGGGGAAGCAAGGCTGGTACAATATTTGCAAATCAATAAATGTGATTCATAGCATAAACAAAAGGAAGGAGAAAAATCACATGATAATATCAATAGATGCAAAAAAACATTTGATAAAATCCAGCACCCATTTATGATCAAAACTCTCAGCAAAGTGGGAATACAGGGAATATACCTCAACATGATAAAGGCTATCTACAAGAAACCTATGGCCAACATCATACTCAATGGGCAAAAATTAAAAGCAATTCCTTTAAGATCAGGAACAAGGCAGGGTTGCCCTCTTTCACCATTCTTATTCAACATAGTTCTGGAAGTCCTAGCCACAGCAATCAGACAAGAAGAAGAAATAAAAGGCATCCAAATTGGAAAACAAGTAAAACTATCATTATTTGCCAATGACATGATATTGTACATAGAAAACCCTAACATCTCAGTCAAAAAACTACTAGATCTGATAAATGAATTTGACAAGGTGGCAGAATATAAAATTAATATTCAGAAATCATTGGCATTTTTTACACCAACAATAAACTGTCTGAAAGAGAAATTAAGGAAACAATACCCTTCACTATTGCAAGAGAAAAAAAAAGTACCTAGGAGTAAATTTAACCAAGGAGGTAAAAGACTTGTACTTGGAAAATTATAAAACATTGATAAAAGAAATCAAGGAATAGCCTGAGCAAGTGGTGGTGTAGTGGATAGACTCTATCCGATAGATCGTCAGACTGGGATGCGGAAGACCCAGGTTCGAGACCCCAAAATTGCCAGTTTGAGCGTGGGCTCATCTGGTTTGAGCAAAGCTTACCAGCTAGGACCCAAGGTTGCTGGCTTGAGCAAGGGGTTACTCGGTTTGCTGAAGGCCCACAGTCAAGGCACATATGAGAAAGCAATCAATGAACAACTAAGGTGTCGCAACAAAAAACTGATAATTGATGCTTCTCATCTCTCTCCATTCCTGTCTGTCTGTCCCTATCTATTCCTCTCTCTGACTCTCTCTATGTCTCTGTAAAAAAAAAGAAAGAAAAAACGAAATCAAGAAACATACAAATGAGTGGACGCCTATACTGTGTTCATGGGTAGGAAGAATAAACATCACTAAAATGTCTAAATTACCCAAAGAGATCTATAAATTCAATGCAATTTCTATTAAAATGCCAATGGCATACTTCAAAGATATAGAACAAATATTCCAAAAATTTATATGGGACCAAAAAAGAACACAAATAGCCTCAGAAATCTTGAAAATAAAGAATAAAGTGGGAGTTATTATACTTCCTCATATCAAGTTTTACTCCAACGCCATTGTAATCAAAACACCTTGGTACTGGCATAAGAACAGACATACAGATCAATGGAGCATAATGGAGAACCCAGAAGTAATCCCACACCTTTATGGTCAATTGATATTTGACAAAGGAGGTAAGAGCATACAGTGGAATAAAGACAGTCTCTTTAATAAATGGTGTTGGGAAAATTGGACAAGTACATGCAAAAAAATGAAGCTAGACCACCAACTCACACCATTCACAATAATAAATTCAAAATGTATAAAAGTTTTAAAAGTAAGTTGTGAAACCATAAACATCTTGGAAGAAAACATAGGCAGTAAACTCTCTGATATTTCTCTTAACAATATTTTTGCTGATTTTTCTCGATGGGCAGTGAAATAAAGGACAGAATAAACAAATGGGATTATATCAAACTGAAAAGCTTTTGCACAGCAAAGGACACCATTAACAAAATAAAAAGACAACCCATACAATGGGAGAACATATTTGCCAATACATCTGATAAAGAACTTCTAAAACTCAACACCAGGAAGGTAAACAACCCAATTAAAAAATGGGCAAAAGAACTGAATAGACACTTCTCTAAAGAGGACATACAAATAGCCAATAAATATATGAAAAAATGTTCAATGTCATTAATCATCAAAGAAATGCAAATTAAAACTACAAAGTGATACCACCTAACACCTGTCAGAATGGCACTCATTAACAACACACAATAAGTGCAGGCGAGGTTGTGGAGAAAAGGGAACCCCCTTGCACTGCTGGTGAGAATGCAGACTGGTGCAGCCACTGTGGAGAACTGTACAGGGTTTCCTCAAAAAGTTAAAAGTAGAACTGCCTTTTGATGCAACTATCCTAATTTTAGGAATATATCCTAAGGATCACAAATCACTGATTCAAAAGAAGAAATGCACCCCCATGTTTATTGCAGCATTGTTTACAATAGCCAAGGTCTGGAAACAGCCCAAGGGTCCATCAGTGGATTAAAAAGCAGTGGTACATATATACAATGGATTACTACACAGCTGTGGAAAAAGAAGGAAACCTTACCTTTTGTGACAGCATGGATGGACCTGGAGATTATTATGCTAAGTGAAATAAGCCAGGCAGAGAAAGAAAAATATCATATGGTCTCACAATATGTGGAATCTAATGAACAAAGTGAACTGAGGAACAGAATACAGGCAGAGGTGGGATCACAGGGACCAGAGGTACAGTAGTCAGAGGGAAAGGGGATGAGGGGATGGGATCAGAGAAGGTAAAGGGATTAGTGAAACTATATATACATAACACAGAGATATAGACAACAGAAATCCTAGAGGGAAGGAGGCAAGGAGTTAGGGGGAGGGGAGCAAAGGGGGTACACAAAGGGACACAGGGATAGGGGGTGAAGGAGTTATATTCAGTGGGACACTTGAATCCATGTAAACACAATAAATTTAAAATTAATAAAAATTTTAAAAAAGAAAAAAAATAGGTTTACATTCTTAGACATCTTGTCAAATGAGACATTTATTAAGCCTATGAGTTTTTGTTTTTGTTTTTTCTCATTTTAGCTTTGTTTCTTTGTGCTTATATTTCAGATGATAGCAGAACTTAATATGACAAGGTATGGCATGTAGCTTTTCGCTTTTTTAGGGTTTTATGACCAATAGGAGAAATTAACATTCTTACAAAGGAAAAACTCTGAAATGCAAAGTCTATGACATCTGTTTCCTTTATTTAGTTGGATAATTTAAAATCAGCTTATCTCTCTTGACTCTTTGAGTCTGAAATTGAAAACATTGCTTTGATTTATGTATGTTGCCATGATTTATGCACTGTTACAATGAATATCAGATGGTTTTATGTTCTGCAAAGGCAATAGCCCAAATAAGGTAGATTATATCTTATCATCTGAAAACCGAGATGCTGAGACATGGATATCAAATAATGTCATTTAATTGCTTTAACTACCTCAATGTTTTAAATACTTAGCCTTTGAAAATTAATTTAATTTGAGTTGTAAGACATACATCTAGCACACATTTACTCAGTACCTGAACATACACATTGGGACCTTGGTAGCCCTTTCACCAAGGAGTTAGACAAAAAATATATATAAATTCCATTCAAAAGGAAAACAGATGACTAGAAGAAAATGTAGCACCAAAGAGAAAGAATACATGGATAGTATGATATAAACTACCATATGATTCACCTGTGTGACAGAAAGAATCCCTCAAGAGAGAAATAATAATACTATTCAAGTGAATAATAGTATTCAAGTGAATACCAAACATTAGCTAAAAAGCTTAGAGCAATTCTTATAAGATACTTCTATGGGAAATTCAAACCTGATGAATCCCAATGAAATCTACAGAGGTTGCTGATAAATTTTGATTTCTAAGCTTGTTCATGTTTCTTTTAGATGAATGAGTTGATGACATAAAGTCATAAGACATTAGACACTACAATGTCCCTTAATTCACTGTTCAAAGTGCAAATGTGCTCCTACTTCATTTGACTAGTAAATACCAGATGAAATAGAGTCAGCCAACTAATATTACTTTTATATAATGAATGCAGTATCTGAGGTCAGGATGTCATGTGTGTATATGTGTGCTGGGGAGAAGCTGTAAAATACAGGTGTATATTTGTTGTTGTACTCCTAGGTGGCAAATACCCAAAGTCTTATTAAATTATATTAACTGAGTTTTACATTTACTTAAGCTATGAACCCAAATTAGTGAACAGAAAGCACTGCTGGAGAGGATTTCCTAATAAAACACATGGCTCCACTCATTCTTCAACTCAAAAATGTGCAAGTCTTTGAACTAACTTTGCCATACTTTTTCTGAATGGGACCACTCACTAGTTATGAGGTTTATTGACATGGAATACATCTTTTCCACCAGAATTGTGGGGCCTTGAGACTGTGTTACAGTATGATGATTAAATATTTGTAGAACTTTAAAAAATAACTCACTCTTCTTCAAAGTTTGTCCAGAAGAATTGCTCTCTGCTGTCAGAGGGGTGGGGTGGGGGTGACATTGGGTGGGGTGTGACTGTGGGGAGAAGAAAAGCGGGAGAATGGTACAGAAGAAAGTAGAAGTAGCCACATTCTCAGTCTTATACATGTAATCAAAAACTTCTAGAAATGGAGTAAGTTCAGGGGATACCCCTCTGCGAAGGGGATTGAAAGGAAGAGGAGATGGAGTGATTCTAGCAAGTCATCTGGTGCATGGAACATTTACCCCTTACATCTTTCCTCTGTTACTTTCTCAGTTATACACTTAAGTCTGCATATGATTTGGGTGCAAAATGACACAATTCTAAATCGGAGGCATGGATCTGAGAGAATTCTTTAAGTACCTCGAATGCTAACATTCCTCAAGTTCAAGTAATGTTGGTCTTAATGACAGACTAAAAAATTAGTTCAAGAACTTAACTTAGAACATCCTGATTCATGACAAACATTTTTTTTTCTTATGGGACAGAAAATAAAAGAATACAGAAATAAACCAGGGCCAAAAGGCAAACAAAAAATTCCTAATATGGCAAAGCAATTAATATATTTGTAAATATATTACTCCTCCACCTCTAGGCAGGTAATTATTTAGGGAAGCACTCCTTGAATATTTATACTGATTTTGCAAAAATGAAAACAAACAATGCTTCTAATGGCAAGTGGTTAATGGATTATGTTGGCAGACTACAGAAAGATGACTTTTTTTGTTCTATTATCTTTATTTTTCAGGTTTCATGAACAATAATAAACTTATAATAATAACAAAGTTTGCAGTAACCTTACATTTACTTATGTTTATTTTTGATGAGATACTAGTTAATGAATGTACACAAGAGAACAATTGGCAAAAGCTTTTGGGCATTTCCCAATAGCAGTTTTAATTCAAAGCTATGACTACATACATACTAGTAGTCAGATGAAAACAAAACTTCTTTAAAAAATTAAGTTTGAACATAGCAATTAAGAATATTTTTGACTTTTTTGTTTTAATTTTCTGCTACATATTTCCTATTATGTCTTCACCCAAAATCAAAATTCAGTTGTATTCCTTTCTTCTGCTTTCAAAAGGGCTTCCCATTTTGAATTCTACAGTTTCCAAACTAGCGTAATTTCAAACTTGAGCTACTACTTTTTCCTCAAAGCTTTTAACATTGTGATGCCAAATATCTAGGTATAAACTGTAATATTTACTCAAATTAGAAGGTTAATCTAAATCATTCCAAATACTTGTATTGAAATAAATGGGTCAAACTGTGTACATTTTGATAACCAAATATTTTCTTTGTATTTTTGCTTTATATATTTCCAACAAGCTAGTGACTCACTTGCACCGCCTATACTTATTTACACTTCATTTAGATCTCTTGGCACAGTGGTTACACTGCTTTTGTTTTTAAAATATGTTTTTGGTAGAATTGTAAGAAATTATTTTTAAAATGAGACATCACAATAATATCTTTCATAGTATAAATTCTGCATGCTTTATTTCCCACCATCAATATCAGAAGTACTAATGTAAGTGGATATATTTCCTGAATATTATTTCAAGTTACCTGAAATATATTCTGCTCTCATTTTAATAACCAGAGTAGTAAAATTTTTAACTTCACAAAATGTTGCACAAAAGACTGAAATACTATATGCAGTGGAGGAGTTTTCATTTTAAAGAGGTGATAAGCTATTTTCTGAAATTTGATTTGGATTTGAACAATGTACAATGAAGAAGTTATACATCTTTATTTAAAGTTCTGCAATGATTTAAAAAGTGTGGGGGGAGGGCATATATTTGAGCAGACACATTATCTTATGATATCTATTTAAATGTAATTTACTTTTCATGGTATTAGAAAAAGTATAATAGAAAAGAAAGAATGATTGGAAGGTCTGATCAAATCCTCCCGGAATTACTCCATCAAACACCCAGGAAACCTATTATTGTACAAATATTAAAGCAGGCCTGAATTGAATTACTGCTTTAATACTCAATCTTTTGAATATCATTATTTCCTCAAATATGTAGAGGTGGATATAGATAAAAATTTAATCTAAGCATCCAGACCATTTAATCATCTAGAATGCATAGAGACAAATAATGTTCTTGGGGGTTAGGGAGATCAAAGAAATTGTTCAATTTCTTTCTCCACCCATGATTATTTAGAAAAAACTATTGGGAAGAGATGCTTTACATGAGAACCTCGGGTTCTGAGAGGATTAAGTAGGAACCTACAATTCAATAAACATTTCTTAGATAAATGTTAACCTAAAGCATTCAAACCAGCCTAATATTAATTCAACTCCTTTCAGTATCTTAAACTGTGACCCAGATTGATAAATTTAAATCTCATTTTCTACAGAAAGTCTACCTTTTAATAAGATTGGTGGTATCTGCCTTGACCAGAAAGGGACTCTTTTGTCTTGTGTTACAAATATATTGGAAATCATATAGTGATTGCATGCGCACATATATTCATCAGTCTGGAGACTGTTAACACTTTTATTTTTTTAAAAGAGATTATAAAACCTAACTAAATTAATATACTAATATTAATAACATATGTACTGTATATAGTGGTTTACTAACTACTACTCTGTTCATTGTCTTGTTTCATCATCATGTAGCAATTCATGCATATGTACTTTATTTTCCACCACTAATATCAGGGGTTTCTGGTAAAATTAGTTCTCTAAATAGCATCTCTGAATGCCGAAACAGAAACTTTACAGTTGACATAATTATTTCTACTTCATAGTCCCACAGAAACTGGGACTGTGAAAATGAGGCAGCTTGCCAAGGCCATTTTTGTTTCAAGTACTGCAGTGACATTAGGTATGGGGAGGGTCATTTTTCTTGCTTCCAGCCAAACTGCAGTTCACAGACTTCCAGATGTCAATGACTGACACATATTTGGTTTGTACTTTAGTCCTAAACACTTTCTACAAAAAATCTCTAAAAGGATTCTTATGAAAATATAATTTGTTTGGGGAATTAGCATGAGGATACAAATAAATATTTGAAACTATGCTTATTTTATTTTTATGTAAGAACAAATATTTTACTCTAAGATCTAACCGTTTCAATGTTAGAAGTATACAAAATTTATGAAAGCAAAGCACTCTAATAGCATAAATTTCTCTTTAATTTGCCAATAATAAAGAAGTGCCTGTAATTGCCTATATGAGGAATGCAGATATCCTATGATGCATTTAACCAATAAACCTACAGTTGAATAAAATAATAACTAGTTTATTTTCAATGAAAGAGGTTTATTTCACTTTTATTTTTTAGTTGATATGTTTTTAATATAGTGACCTAAAGTAAAATTGTGTCCACACAGAAAATAAGATATAAGGACTAATCCAAATAAACAAGTACATATTTTTGCATCATGAGTTATAGCATCAGTTTAAATCAGCTATAACAGTTTAAAGCCTTTGAAATCAAAGCTCTCACAGCTTGTGTGGCCATCCCTAATGAGATAGAATCAATCAATATTAAGTGTCAAGAGCCTCTGTATATTCACCTTAGAACTAGTAAAACAATAGCCACCAGGATCCTTGGTTGAGTCACTCTCTCCTACTGCAGACACCATTTTTCTTGAAGCTCTCCCCTCCATGCAGTAGCAGCCTAGGAGAAGGCAATAGGCCCACCCTGGACTTCCTGTTACCCCACCTTGCAGAACTTATGTTCTGCTGAGGAGTCAGCGGCTTTGGTTGGGCTATACAGCTCTGGGAAGACCCAGGAGGTGCCAGTCACTGAATTGTGTGGCTTTGGGATGGGGACTATTCCCCTCATTTTCCCATGAACCTGACTAGCACTTTTCCTCATGGAAGATCCAGTAGAACCACCCTCTGGGCTTCAGGAAGACCCGCCCTTTGGGCTCCAGAGACTCCACCTTCCGGACACCTAGTGGCTCCACCCTACCAAGATCAGGGCAAAATCCAGGACAGACTGAGTGGTGTGGCTCTGGGGTGAGGATTGCACCTCCCCACCTTCCCTAAAGCCTGACTGGAACCTTCTCTTTGTTGGAGTTCCACTAGCTCCATCCTCTTGACTCCCAAACGCCCACTGTGCTGAGCCCCGGCTCCTCCAGGCAGATTAGCTGTGTGGCTCTAGAACAGGGGTTAATTTTCCCTTGCACATCCAACTGGAGCTGACTTCACATGGTGAAATCTTTGTTTGTTTGATAAACTCTGCTAGCTTTACCCTAAAGACTCCCTGAGAACCCATACTAATAAAAGGTGTGCAAGGACAAGCAAGTGGCAATTAGATTTGGTATACCCAGGACATTTGCTGAGTAGCTTCAGACCCAGCACTGGCACAAAGTCTGAACGTGTAAGGATTAGTGAATACCACTCATCCCTTCCTGGTGACTCACTGAGAATCCATCAGCATTCAACTTAAGTACCACTAGAAGCTCTTTTAGTAACTGAGCTTACCAGGCAGCTGGCAGGGCAGAAGCAGGTGAAGCCAAATCTCAGGATGCCTTGAGACATTTGCTGACCTTCCCCTGATCCTGGTGTTCTGGTAAAAGCCAGCCATAGTATATAGCTTGGTCCTTCATGTATACACCCAGGCTCGGCAAAGGTGGCCACATCTGTGGATCACTTGTAGCTCAGACAGGGTGCCAAAAGCCAATCATAGGCATTGTCTTCAATTGGCCTGCACTGGAGTCCTTCCTAAGAGGCCCAGAACCAACACACCCAGTGGCCAGCTTCAGACAACATCAAAGCAGGATCCAATACACTACACAGGTGGCATATTTAAAGGGGGATCTTGACAGGCATCAAACCCATCTGGAGTAAATTCTGCTTCATGTAGTCAGCACCTACACAACAGCTTGCAGGCTGTGGTTGAGGCTGAGCCTCACAGACAGCCAGTCTGAGGGTTGATACCATGCCTGAATGGGTCACTAGCAATTAAGACATAATTTGAGAAGTCTTTCTTCCATGACTTTGCTGACTTTGCTGGCCCTGGAAAAGTCTCTTCTAATTTTTTCTTGCTGTGTACATATTTAAATGTTTTACATATTTGAGTTTATTTTATAAAATCCTTTTATATTATATTTAATTTTCTTTGAAGCCTCAATACTTTGTTAATTTCGAAAGTAGCTAATATAATATCATAATAATCATGGAGACAAATACTATGAGGAATGTTTCAGAAAATTTTCAAATAACTACTTCCAAAGATGAGAAATTGTTTATAAAAGCTTCAACTCCTATGACTTAGTACATGAATAATCTTTGCTATCAATTGCATACTTGGGAAAAATTGTACTAAAATTTGCCAGAATGCCAGAAGAAAGGTGCTAATTCTAATAATAAGGCATTCATTCATTCATTCATTGAGAAAACTCTTGTAGGCTGTAGAGGTACAGAAATGAACAAAATTCACATGTTGTGGGCTGTCAGGTACTTATTTTCCAGTTAAAAAGATGACAAATTCATGGACGCAAGAAGTAGAGTGAGGTAATTTCAGATTTTTTTATTGAATACCTAATACTGGGGAAAAAATACTGGGAAATAATTTGAACTCAATCTAAAAAATGTGTGTGTAAATCCAGGGCCACCACTTACCAGTACAATGATCTTGGTTGGGCTCATTACTTGATCCCACAAAACTTAGTTCCTCCACTGAAAAGTAAGTTTCTTAGGAAGAACAAAGGATTCTTAGCAAAATATCATACATATAGGAAACCACATAAATTGTTTTAACTATTTTAATAATAATTTATTGTTATTACCATCTTTGGCTGATGCCGACTCCTATATGGTGAACAATTTCATTTGTGAGTGGCTTTCCACACTCATAGATTCATGGTTTTTAATACTACATTGTCAATAATTCCTTAAATGTAGAGTAACAAATGTTGTTTCACTTAACATTCATAGCCTTCTTCTAGTATACTTATAAAGAACTTATTAATAGATGGTACATACACAGTTTAGAAAAATGTAATGTCTTGTTTAAGGTTACAGTTCTCCGTAATGTTAAATATATACACAACAGGCAAACAGAATGTGAAAATGCAGGAGCAGTAATGACTTAGTATACATCATATCAAGGATATCTTGAATATTCTACTAGAAAAGCTTTTATCTGCTTTTTAGTATAACTTCTTACACTCATTAATTATTTCAACATCTGTGGATGCTTATTTTGTGAAAAATTTAACTTATAACTCTGGGAAACAGAGAGTTTGTATGGGCATTACTTAAGAAGAACTAATTCAAGAAAGCTTCCCAAAGCATCTTCCCAATTTCCTCTCTGAACCAGTGGCTGCTCAATTTGGCCACAGGAGATAGAATTAGGCAGAAATGGAAGAGAGATTGTGGAGAAGAAACTGCAGGTTTGCTCACTTAATATCTCTTCCACTCCTTTTTTCCTTTGCCTTTCACTCAAATAAAAGCAAATCATTAAATTCCCAGCCTCCCATGCAGCTATGTGTAGCCAGGTTCTGCCAATTGTCTTCTAATATTTTCTTCCCCCACCCCCCCTACTTAAAGAGATAGTGTCTGGAAACAGCCATTGTAAATGGGACAGCAGGAAAACAAATAGCCCAAGCACTGTCTATCTCTGGACCTTCTGTAAGAAATAAATACACTGCAAAGTACTGGAGTTCCTGATAAGCAGCTTCCTGTTATTTGCAGCAAGTAAGAGATTATTTGAATCTTAAAACTCTGGTTTGCAAGTGCCATGGTTTTTACTTGGGTTTAGTGGTAGAAACACCTGATGAATTATTTTGGTAAGCACTTAAAGACAATGTATTGGAAACATCAAGACCAGATGAGCTTTCATAATATGTGCTTAGTAAGTAGTTATTATTTTTGCTGGTTGAAATAGAAATTTCTCCTCTTCGGGAGTGGAGTAATGGTAGATCAGACCAAAGTGTTAATTACCTCATATTATAGAATATGTCTTCAGTAACATTATAGAAGAAACATTTTGAAAACGAAAAAAATACATGTAAAGCCAGAAGTCATGATCTTAAATGGAAGTTCTAGTAAAAGGGAAAAAAAATTGGAAAAGAAAACGTAGAGATGGCTGGGAATCTGGGCTTTCTTCTGAGTTCTACTAATTGTTTTTAAGTCAGTTCTTTTTGCTTAATTGTTTTTATATTTTGAATGTTATTAATAGTGCTTGCTTTCTCTCAACTCCTACTCTTAAGAGGAGAAATGTATGTTAAGAACTTTGAGTATCTTTGAAGGGAAATAATCTTCAAGTGTCATGGATATATGCACCATTACTATTATGTTTCCACATGTCTTAGAAAAAGATAACACTTGCCCAGTAACTGTCAAAATAGGTTAGAACACTGACAATCATCACAATGATATTTAGTAAAAATGAAAAAGAGTCTTTTCCAATCTAAGTCATGGTCAAAGATCCTTTTGCTTTGCATGATAAAACCATTTGGTAATTTTAATCAGGGATTTTGCTGTAACTGTTGCCAGTGGATCTGTCAAAATAGTTTTTGGTAATTTGGTATTTTGTTATTTAGCTGAACTATTTTTAGAGTTAAACAATCACTAACTATTAGAAATAGAACTGTAATATACTTGTAAAACTTATTCGGGTTTCCTATTTTCTCTCTTAAACTTGGTCTTATTCAGTGTTGCTTATCTCAGTCAAGGGTCCTGTTATTCATTCAATCTGCATACCAGCAAATGTAATAATGATAATAATGCCATCACTAACATCTGTGGAGAAAGTTTAAGGTTTTAAGCTCTTTTATGGATATACCTGTTCCTTTGATTATTACAGAATCAATGAAACTAAAGTCTAAGAATATAAACCAGGTAATAAAAATTGCCTCATTTTCAAATACAACAATCCCACAATTTAAAGATTGCTGAAAGTAAAATTGAATTGGAAGAGTCAGAACCATCTGACTTGATGGGACCATCTATTTGATGTTGTTATTCATGCATTTTAATGAAATAATTCTTTTGTTTTGGTGTCTGTGATCTTCCCCAGCACAGAAAAAGGGTTATTGGATCAATATAGAACTACATTTTTTCAGAGCTATGTGCAAAAAGGATAAGATGGTCAAGGGAAATTAGGGTAAAAAACAAGAGGGTTTGTGAAATAATTGACCCTGAAACCTAAGCCAGATATAAGATGAAAATGAAGAAAGACGAGGACTGTAAGTTTGTTAAATAGATTAGTAGTCACTACAGGAGTTCCCCATGTGGTGAGAAAACAGAGCAAGAACAACTGAACAAGAAGTTGAATGGAGGTTTCAAAGAATGAACTGTTTTAGAAAATAAATTTTAACGCTAGTGACACAGTCAAAAATATAGATACAGGAGTAGAGTGTGGTAGGCCATGATTCTGGACTAGTTGGTCATGTGAGTACTGAAGTCAGCCAGAATGATGAGAGGCTATGTTTCAGATGTAAAAGTATCTCGCGAATCAGGAGAATTTTTAAATGTTGTTGGTCAACCGTAACAAGTAAGGGAAGATAAAGGTATGGTATAGCTGAATAATATAATAATAATACCTAATACTTTGTGTGTAACTTAAGTGAAACACTGCTTTATATACGTTTTATAAATTATTTCATTAATAATCTTAATAGTCCAATGAGTTGGGTTAAGAAATATTTTTTTTCTTGCCTGACCAGGCGGTGGTGCAGTGGATAGAACATTGGACTGGGATACAGAGGACCCAGGTTCAAGACCCCAAGGTCGCCAGCTTGAGCATGGGCTCATCTGGTTTGAGCAAAGCTCACCAGCTTGGACCTAAGGTCACTGGCTCGAGCAAGGGGTCACTCGGTCTGCTGAAGGCCCATGGTCAAGGCACATATGAGAAAGCAATCAATGAACTAAACTAAAGTGTCACAACAAAGAACTGATGATTGATGATTCTCATCTCTCTTCGTTCCTGTCTGTCTGTCCCTATCTATCCCTCTCTCTGACCTCTGACTTTCTATCTCTGAAAAAAAAAAGAAATATTATTTTTCTCATTATAAAATGAAGACCCTGAGATACAGAGAGGCTCAATAACTTGACAAGTGGAAATAAGAGCAGAGAGTTTGGATCTGAGAGTCAGATTTTGGATCCACAGAGTCAGATTTCAGAGTCTGTGTGCTTCTCCACTGTGACATAATAAACCTTCAATGAATTGAGAGATAGGCTTTTTATTCAAAGAGCATGAAGATAATGACCTGATAGTGGTAATGGGAGTCCTGACTCTCCAGTATGTGGCTATGAGAAAATAACCAGCCAACTGGAAAATGGTATCCTCACAGAGGGAGTTGCATTTTAGATTAAAAACAAAGATGTAAAGGACAGAATCCCTAAAAACAGAAAGTATATTTGTCAGTTCCTTGGAAGTTGGGGAAGCATGTGCAATGTGGTCAAGGTTTGGGAAGCACTGGTGCTGTGGTTGAACAGTTGTGGATTGTATTCAGTGTATGGCCAAGGGGGTGAGTAATGGGAGTGCATCCACATTCAGGGGCCCCTTTTACTAATTCATACAAACAGACCATAGAGGAGAATGGGGGCTGAGGGTGGTTTATACCTTGTGAATTTAATGATGAAACAGGCATATGATTTAGCAGGTTTAAGCTTACGGGTCTCTTTGAGGAAGACAGGCACTGGCTCAGTGGACAGGGGACTTGTCACCTGGGTGTGAGGTGCTGATAGACTCAAACATTGCATTCTCACTCCACTGTTTTGTCAAGCTGATGGCAGACCTTTACTGAGATTTCACTTGAGCTACCCAAGTCAGAAACCTAGAACTCATCCTTGACAGCTCCCTCTCTCATCCTGCTTCGTATCTGGTTAATTACCAACTTCTGAAATTTCTCTTACATATTCCCTATCGCTGTCTCCTCCTACTGCATAGTTCCAGGCTTCCATATTGGTTCCTTTCCAATCTGTCTTTATATTATATCCAAATACCTTCAAATGCAAACCCTTATAATCTGGTGACCTTCATTTTAACTGAGTACCCCCTTCACTCTTCTTACTCTAGCCACTCTGTAACTCTTTTAGTCCCTCATACTCCTGCCACAGTTCCTTTACACATCCTATTCCTTATATTAGGAACAGGATGCTTCCTTCCTTTTTTTCAACCAAGTTATTCTTATTTACCCTTCAGATGTCAATTCAAGCTTCCCTCCCTCTGGAAGGCATCCTTTGACTTTTCTGATCAACTCACATATCTCATTACAAGCTCTGTACTTCACCCTCCTGGCATTTGTCACATTTGACATTTGTTTTATTTTTGTCTTCCCACTAACACTGGCAGACCCCCTAGAGGAGGACCATGTTTTATTGTTGCCCATTGCGTCATCAGTGTCTAGGGCAGTGGCTGCCAGATAGTGAGCATGCTTACAGCAAATACTTGTGAGAAAATGTTTAAAAATTACTCCATGCCACTGGAATCTAATTCACTGTGGGATACTGAAATGGACAATTGAAGAAAAAGCACTGACCAAAAAACAGTTCATCATCTTTTATTGTTAATATTACATATATTCCCCACCCTATTTGTTGTGCAGAAAAACAAGATCTAGATATTTTGCACCTGTATGCAGGGTGCTTACAAGAGTTTGTGTTGCAGAAAAGGTCAATATAGGAACACTAAGTACAAATGGAGAAATATCTAAAATCCAACCAGATTCCTATGATCTAGAGGTCAAGCTATGACAGCTTTCTGTCATATACAGTGTCTTGTACAGATGAACTTCAATAATACAATGTATGGCAGAGCACTAAAACCCTGTTCTTGCCATACTGAGCTCTGAATGTAGCATATATTTCAATTTAGCTAAATACGTAAATGGAATATAGATCAACTATGTAGAAGATAGTATTTGGTTTTAAAGTCAAGAAATCTGGACTTGGCCCTGGCCGGTTGGCTCAGCGGTAGAGCGTCGGCCTAGCGTGCGGAGGACCCGGGTTCGATTCCCGGCTAGGGCACACAGGAGAAGCGCCCATTTGCTTCTCCACCCCTCCGCCACGCTTTCCTCTCTGTCTCTCTCTTCCCCTCCCGCAGCCAAGGCTCCATTGGAGCAAGGATGGCCCGGGCGCTGGGGATGGCTCTGTGGCCTCTGCCTCAGGCGCTAGAGTGGCTCTGGTCGCAACGTGGCGACGCCCAGGATGGGCAGAGCATCGCCCCCTGGTGGGGAGAGCATTGCCCCTGGTGGGCGTGCCGGGTGGATCCCGGTCGGGCGCATGCGGGAGTCTGTCTGACTGTCTCTCCCTGTTTCCAGCTTCAGAAAAATGAAAAAAAAAAAAAAAAAAAAAAAGAAATCTGGACTTAAGTAATTATCTGGCATTTATTATTTGTGCAAGGAATCGTAAAGTCATGCTTATTGGGCATCTCCCATGTGACAGGCACTTTCATAGGCCTATTATTAACTTAGTCTTCTCTTGCTGTGTAAGTTAACACTGTCCTACTGTGTAAGTTAGAGATTATCATTGCCACATTTTGCTGGTGAGGAAAGAAAAAGAAAAGTGAATTGTAAAAGTCACATAGCTCAGAAGATGAGACTCATATACAAGACTAAGTCAAAATCCAAGCTCTGTTTCCTAAATGATGTCTCATAAGATGCTTGAGCTTTACCTACATTTCATTGTGGATAAAATGAGCATGATAATAATGTCTTTATGAGAGGATTGTTGTGACATTATATTAGAAAATGAAATGAGGCAATTAGTAGTGACAGAAATTTATTATTGCCCAATAAATTTTAGAATTAAATTAATAAGTAGAGTGAAATGAGTATGGGTAGAATTGCCAAAATTCAATTGCAAAGTACTATTTACCAAATAATTGTTTAAAATTTGGTGCTGTTTTTTCCATTACCAAAATACTATGAGTACATTGATTACATATATAATATACATACATGTATACTTAAAATTATATAAATAAAAGAACTAGTATAAAAATAGCCCATAGATCTTGATATTTATGTTTTGGAATTTCTGTTTAATGCTGGTCATAGAATAAAAAACATGGCCTTAGAAAATAAATGAGACAATTTTAAGGTTTTTGGAGGTTTTTTTTGATTAATTTTAATGGAGTAACATTGATAAATCAGGGTACATATGTTCAGAGAAAACATCCCTAGGTTATTTTGACATTTGATTATGCTGCATTACCATCACCCAATGTCCAATTGTCTTCCGTCACCTTCTAACTGGTTTTCTTTGTGTCCCTCCCTGTCCCCAACCCCTTCCCTCTCCTCTCCCCCCTGTAACCACCACACTCTTGTCCATGTTTCTGAGTCTCATTTTTATGTCCCACCTATGTATGGAATCATATAGTTCTTAGTTTTCTCTGATTTACTTATTTCGTTTAGTATAATGTTATCAAGTTCCATCCATGTTGTTGAAAATGATCCGATGTCATCATTTCTTATGGCTGAGTAGTATTCCATAGTATATATGTGCCAAAGCTTTTTAATCCCCTCATCTACTAATGGACATTTGGGCTGTTTCCAGATCTTTGCTATTATGAACAATGCTGCCATAAACATGGGGGTGCATTTCTTCTTTTTAAAAACCTTTTTGCTCAACCGTAATCCAAAATTATGAGATAATTCATATCTCATGTCAAATGAAAACTTATTATGATCTCATGTGTGGAACAAATGAACAATCTAATATTTCTAATTGTTTGAAATTAATAGGCAAAAAGGATTTGAATATGGGAAAAGTTTTTTGACTGTAAAAATACCAATGACAAGATATTAATTATTAATATAAATTACTACAATTTTCCATTCATATGAAAGGGTTTTCCTTTTATTTATATTGCAGGTAAAATCTGGAACTAAGTTAATTATCTTTGTCTAATATTAGCAGTATGAAAATATCACTAACATCAATATAACACTGATATATTGCAAATATCACAGTTCTATATAACACTTTAAATGAGCTAGAACACTTCTACTAACAATTACAAAATTAAACCTCATAATTTAGACCATTGGTACAAAAACTGAAAGTGAAAGATCTGAGCTATTAAATGCAGGGTGGGACAAAAGTAGATTTACAGTTGTTTGTATTGGAAATAATACAATAACATAAATAATAATGCAATAAATAAAGTAAAAATAAATTTGGTGTTCATATACTCACAACTGTAAACCTATATTTGCCCCACCCTATATTTTGAAATAAATATAATTATAATATTTTCAAATTTATATTTTGCATGTCAATCCAGAGTCCTGGGAAAATAAAAGAGTATTGGCACATTGGTTACCCAATGGTCCCAAAGAGGTTTTCTGGCTCAAAAATATAATATAATGGATGCTCAGTAAAAAAATTGTTGACTGGAAAATATCATAACAATCATATGTCAAAATGAAGCAATTATGGCACACGCTACTGTAGGTACTGTTTGAGACCAGCTTTTGTAATGCAGTTGGCCCAAATGGATTCTTGGAGATAAGATTCCAGTGATCACGCCCTGGCTGATTGGCTCAGTGGTAGAGCATCAGCCTGGTGTGCAGAAGTCCCAGGTTCGATTCCCGGCCAGGGCACACAGGAGAGGCGCCCATCTGCTTCTCCACCCCTCCCCCTCTCCTTCCTCTCTGTCTCTCTCTTCCCCTCCTGCAGCATAGGCTCCATTGCTGCGAAGATGGCCCGGGTGCTGGGGATGGCTCCTTGGCCTCTGCCCCAGGTGCTAGAGTGGCTCTGGTTGCAACAGAGTGACGCCCTGGAGGGGCAGAGCATCGCCCCCTGGTGGGCAGAGCGTTGCCCCTGTTGGGCGTGCCGGGTGGATCCCGGTCGGGCGCATGCGGGAGTCTGTCTGACTGTCTCTCCCCGTTTCCAGCTTCAGAAAAATACAAAAAAAAAAAAAAGAAAAGAAAAGAAAAAAAAAGATTCCAGTGATCATAAAATGTAGAAGCAGCACCCAAAACAGAGTGTACATGAATGGCTGATATCTGTTTTGGTGACCAATATAGCCCACACAGTTTAAGGCTTGGGGTTCCAGCTTTAATCAAGTAAACTCTCAATATTAAAGTAAAATAAAGAAAGAAAATGGCATGATACATTGTAAGGGAATCTAAGATATAGAATAGAAAATTGTATCATTTGATGGTAAAAATCCTAGTTAGTAATTGTTAAAAGAAGATAAAACAAAATGATTCATAATAAGTAAACACACTTATAAATCTTCTCTAATCTTTAATTTGTTACTTTTGTTTATACAATAATCAGTTTACAATTGATAGAACATTATTTTCATTTTGGTATAGCAACTATATCTAAGAAATAGATGGTGAATGTTGCAATTTATTTTTTCCCTTTTTTATTAAATTAACTGGGGTGACATTGGTTAATAAGATTATATAATTTCAAGTGTATATTTCTATGATACATGATTTATATATTGCATTGAGTGCTTACCACCCAAAGTCAAGCCATTTTTCATCACCAAATATTTAGCCTCCTTTTTCCTTCATCCTCTTCCACCTTCTTTCCTCTTATAACTATCATACCATTGTGATGTCTATGAGTTTAAGTTTTATATCCCACATAAGAGTGAAATCATATGGTTCTTAGCTTCTTCTGAGTATTTTGCTTGGCATAATATTCTCAAGGTCCAACCAAGTTGTCACAAATGGCAGTATTTCATCTTTTTATGGCTGAGTAGTGTTGGGATTTCTATAAAACATTTCTATTTATTTTTAGTTTCCCACTTGAAAATAGCTTTTTTGATATAATTTAATAAACTTTTATTGAATTATATTTTTTCAAAATATGGTTATTAAAACACAAATTATAAAATCATATTATATATAGAATGTAATATAATCATGTTATATAAACATATTAAATTGGGTTTACTGTGATAATAATAATTCAAAAGTTTCTAGAATGTCTTGCTCATATTTAGAGCTGTGTTAACTGAAGGCAAGACTTCATCAATATCTTTCTTATAATACAATTACAACATGGGAATAAGTATTTTGAAAGCAAGATTAATAAACTATAAGAATAACTGCTCAATTTCTGTTTTTAAATTCTTTCTATTTGATATTGCAAGTTTCATTTCCTTTTAATAGCTGCTGCTACTTATATATTTTGTTGTCTGTGTCAATCCCATATTGTTGTCTTTTGACTTATTTTTAGTGTTCTTTCTCTGTAACATACTCACATTGAAATATTCCATGAACATAATGTTCTTTTACAGAGTTGCAAAAAAGACATTTAACAGGACTCATGTATGGGGGAGTGAGATTGGCAGTAAAATATATTTGGGATTGAAACAAGTATTGCCAGAGGTTTGCAATATCTCATATGCATTCATCCTGTCATGAAGAAAGTCCAGTCTAGACTACCTGTGGTAGTGCAATGGAATGCTGATGTTGCCAGTTCAAAAGCCTGGGCTTGCCTGGTCAAAGCACATATGGGCAGCAACTCCTATACATTGATGCTCCTGTTTCTCCCTTCTCTCTCTCTTGCTCTTGCTCTCTCCTCTCTAAAATGAATAAATAAAATCTTAAAAAAAAAAAGAAGTCCAGTCTAGTCTTCATCATGCCCAATAAAAAGATTAGTGTTCAGATATTCTGCACCATAGTTTAATCTAATTTGTTCTTGTCTTTATTTTGTCAGCACAGTCTTTTTGGTTGGACCCATGGCTGCTTGGATAATGTGCAAACAAACAGGGTGAATGTATGTTTCCAAGTGAGAGGATGGAGAACCTTTTGTTAAGTTTAAGTTCATATTATGTTGAGCTAGGAATGACTAACTTTTCTTCAAACCAACCTATCAACTTCTTAATCTTTCAATTTCTTTATGGGTTTCTTATGGTTTCTCCCACTACTGATCAGATATTTCTTCTAAGCTAGACTGACAGGCTTTTATGGCTACCATCTTGGCTTTTACTGAACATGCCTCACAGAGAAGGCAATAACCCTATAGTTTGGTAATGGACTGGTTGTACCCTTGTTAGATTCTTCCTAACCAGCTCAGGAATAAAATTGGAAGGGTGGAGGGCACAATGGTCTGGGGTATATGAATGAACCTGTAAGTGCTATAGCTTCATATTAAATAGAATGCTGTAATTTCCTACTGTAGCTGGCTTCCTAATTTTATTATGTTTAATATTTGATTCCCTCTTCCCTAGTTTATTATGCTCAATGTCTGATTTCCTCTGCTTCCTTCCCTTATTAATATTTAGCTACTTAAACTAACAATACCTCATGAGACATAAAAATAAGTATTAATGGGAAAATGTAGTTTTGTGGGCTGTTGCAAGTACTAGCTTTTGTTCAAGCATTATCATCCTTAAAGCATTATCTTACTTTAAAAATTAAAATTGTCTTCTGTTCCACCAACATAGTATTAATAATTCTTCCTGCAAACTCTTCTTTTGTCTACCAGGGCTGCAAGATTCTTGGAGATCAGGGAGGAGTAAGTAAGAAATGTCTTGAAAAGAGTCTGAAATCACCATGTCCTCAATGAAATTAAATTAAGCTATTGAAAGAAAACCTATGATCCAGAATATAGTCTTTCTCCAGTTCCTCTCTAATCCTTGTTCTTTGGTTATTAGCATACTGTTCACTTGTTTCTTACAATAAAATGTGTGTGTTTTTTCTTCCAATGCATTAGCAATCTTCATCTGGCTGTTTCTCGTTCCATGAAGACTCTGCTTTTAGTTCAGAATTCTACTTGGTGACCCGTTCAGCAAGCATGCTGTGATCCTTCATAATCTCAGCCAAATTTGTTTTTATTTAATTATCTACTACACTGTATTGTGCCACAGGCTACATGAACTGAGTTTAGAAAGGTGCATAGATGGCTTGCAGAAAATGTAAATATGTATGCATATATAAATATATTTAAATATATATGAATATATGTAAAATGTATTTTTAATATATTGAGAATTAAGAAAAATGCAAATTGGGTTTTGTTTAAGAAACATTCAATCAATACATTTTCCTCTTTTACTTTACTTAAAGCATTATCTTACTTTCCTTTAGTCTATCCTCATGAGACCCTATGGTATGATTTTAGAAGAAAAATATATCTTAGAAACATGAGTTTATATCACACACACACACACACACACATGCACACTTGGGATAAAAATACAACCTCAGAAGTTTCCTACTAAAAAAAAAAGATTCCCTGACTACTATTGTTCATCCCTTCTAAGACTGACCTCCCAGGTTGAGAAAACAAAGCCTGGAAAGAAGTCCAAATAATCTCCAATAAATGAAATTCTTACATACTTGAGGAAGCAGCTTGAGATCAGGGAACAAATTAACATATAACTTTATCTCCAGATGTGCCTTCTTTGCATTGTTCACCCAACATTGGATCAGTTATTTAATTTTAAAAAGGCTGCATTAAGAGCTATAAAATTATTATATTTCATGCAGAATTTCTTAAATTCAAGGTTTGTGTATTTTTAAATAACTAAGTTCAGTGATATTTAACACCACTTAAGCTAAATTACAATTGCAGTCTTAACTAATGTTTTAAAATTTTAGACCAAATAATTAGCAGCAGCAGCAGGCACCAAGAATTCTTGGAGTCCCCCAAAAATGTCCTGAGCAATCTATGTTTTAGTTCTTTTGCTTTATGGAAACAAATGGCAAAAGTAGTTGAAAGTAAATGAGCTGTATTTTCGATTTAATTCAAGATGTTTTCAGTACCCTAAATAAAAGACTTTAGAAACTTACTTTTTTCTTCTGATCTTTATAATGCCCCTTGAATTCAAAGCTAAACTGGCACTTTAATTGTGGGCAGGCCAAAGCAGTGTATTCATAGACTGGAATGAATGCTAATTTGTCAGCCAGACTAAATTATGCATGTCCTCCTATCTTTCAATTTCCCATGACTGTTCACAGTTGGGGGTTGTTTTCTAGCCCTGGTCTCACTGCCTTCTCTGGAAATCTTTCCAGCTGAATCATTGAGAAGCTTCCTGTTAGCAAAAACTCTCTTTTCCCTTACCCCAAAGCTTCTGCCTTCTACAAGAATATTTGTTAAATGTTGTGCGTGAGGAGTACATCTATAGACAGTTCTAAAATGAAATGTTTTGAAATTAAGGTAAGTTTTATTTCCAAAATAAACTGAAAAAGAAAATAGACCGTATAGTAACCTGTTATGATCAACACTGCAGTATTCTTACTTGGTGTAGCAAAGGGTGAAGGGACTTGAACAAGCCTTATTTGAAATTTGTTAATGTTATATAACACATTTGTGAACAAGTTTATCCGAAAAACAAAAAAATTAAAAGACTGCCATTTCTGTATGAGGAAAACTACCTTTGTAAAGCAAAGGTAAAGGAGCAAATAAAATAGTGAAGACCAGTAGTGGTCAAGTTACATTCCAAGGAACCCCAGAAGCCACTGAATTAGATGAGAGAACTTCCTGCAATGGACTCACCCAGAGTCAACCTAAGAAATCCTACTTTGGTTTTATTTAATCTTGATATTTTCTGTTGGACTTTTAATGTAATCTAACTGCTATTTTAAAAACAAAAAGTTTTGAAAACCACTGAATTTGACATGAAGATTATACAAAGGGAGTTAATGATACAAAGAAATTAATTTACATGCAGCCTTGAGTCTTCTGGAAGGATATCTAGTATTTCTTGAAGATGAAGTTTCTGCTTTGTTTGCTTTGCTGTTGCTTACTCTGCAGCATGACAAAGCCTCCAGAAATGCTCCCCCCCAATGTATCAATTAAATGTACTGACCTTTAGCCAATCAATACCTTCTAGATAAAAGGGCTGTCAAGATTTCTAGCAAGTCCCCTTCACTGATTTTCTAGCAGTTCCCATCACTGGATGGATTCAGAGCATAGAAAGTAGCACGAAGCCCTAGGATTTATATCCCCAGATAACTCCTGGTTACACAGGAATCAACCCCGGAAACAAAAATCTCCTCTTTCTGTCGTTTTTAGAAGAACAATTTTTAGAAATTAAAAAAAAAAATCAGGAAATCCAAAGTGAATAAATTTATGTGGACACGTAGGAATTCCTATTGGTGAGAACTTCGATTCCTCTAATCTTTTGAGGATGTAGTTAAACATCAAACATAATTAAAAAGTATCTGCAGTGGCCGAGTTTCTCACTCACATTTTGGTAGTGCTTTGAAGATTTGCCTCTGTGACATGGATTTTAAGTTTTCACTCTCATATTGTCAATTTATTAGTTAGGTACTGCACTTTGATTTTGGATATTATAGTTAGTTTAAGGGTCTCAAGGCCTGGGTGGTCTTTACTAAATGTTTTTCTTACTAAATGTTAAAATGTAGCACAATAGTTTGCTGAACAGCTGTGAACAGGATGAGCTTAACAGGAACTCAACTGGATAAATGTAGCCAACTGAAAAGAAGAAATCAGTATGTAATTGACCAAATAGTTTATATAAGCAATGGGTAAGTCTCCCTTCAAGGAGATAGGGCAGTGGTTCTCAAAGTGTGTGCCAGGGAACACTGGCATGCCCTAGAAGATTTCCAGTTGCGCCCTTTGGTATTCCAGAGAAATATGTGCCTGTTAGGAATAAAAAAATCAACAGGGTTTTTGGAGTTTAGATTTTTGGGGACAGAGGTGTGGGGAATTGGCTGTAAGCTGACAGTCTGCCCAACCTCCCACCTCACTTGCCTGATTAGGTTGCAAAAGGCTGTTAAGTTGTGGTGCAGGATTGTTTACACTACCCCCCATGTTCCCTGGAAAGACTGGAGGCAAGTTTCTTCTATCCTTTGTTTGGTGTAAAGTTAAGATGATATGTATGGTGGGGGTTTTCTACACTTGGAAAAATTCTTGGGTTGTCTTGGAAACATGATCAAAGATCTCACTGATTTGCTAATGGCCCACTTTGCCCTATAAATAAAGCAAGATGTGGTTTTGGGGCATGCGTTTTTCTTGCCAGTAGCAATTACAGGGCCCTCCCAAACCCATATTTTTTTAATTCCACACCATTCCCACTTGGGACCTAGAATTACTAGCTGTGCTGGTTTACTGCATGTGCCCAGATATAAAAATAAATATAGTTACTCTATTATACCATTTCATTACGGAATTAATGCCCTTTTTGTTAACACATCATTATTATATTTATTATTAACACATCATTATATTATTTTTAGATAAATACACCCAAATAAAATAGACAGATTTCTCAAAAAGAAGCATGATATTGAAGAATCCGATTCTGGAAGTGAGCAAAAGTTAGGTGTAAATAAAATAGGACTTGAAGGCTGATGGGCAGAATTTAATTTATAGCATTTTCTATCACTTAACACTGAACAATACGATTGTATTATAAACCTATTTATGGAAGCTTCAAGTGATTTTGGTTTAACATTAACAGAAGGAGAAGAACTGGCAGCTATATCCACTGATTGTGGATTGATGATCAAACATAAGCAATTATCTCTTGAAGACTTTTGGATTTCTATAAAAGAAGAATGTGTAGTAATATCTAAAAAAACTTTGAACATTTTACTACAATTTTCAACATCCTATTTATGTGAATTAGGATTTTCTACCCTCTACACAATTAAGAGTAAACAGAGAGAAATTCTTCAATGTATTGATGAGAAAATGAGAGTTTGCTTTTCAAATATATGCCCAAACATTGAAAAAATCACTAGGACACATCAGACTCATGTTTCTTATAAACACAAGAATGAAAAAACTTAACACATTTGTGCCGGGACCTGCCAAATTTACTAAATCTTACTAAGAATGTATCTATAGATATAAAAAGATCGGCTTTTTGTCATTTTTTTTAATTTTTTAACCCTTATTTTTATGAATTCTAAAAAAGCGTAATTCAAAAAAGTAACATAAAAATGTTTTTTAATGTCAGAATAAATTTAATTTTGTTGTATTATTTTGTTTAATTACCATAAAAGCATGCTTGAACTTTATATATTTTTTCTTTAATATTTGACTTAATTATTATAGCATATTTCTCAGGAATTTGTATATAGTGCGCCTACAATTATTTGTAGGATTTTAAAGTGCCCTGACTTCAAAAAGTTTGAGAACCAGTGAGATAGGGCATTGGATATGGCCCCTGACACCTTTACTTGCTGTTAGTAAATAAAACTATTTACTACAGGATGAGACCGCTACATCCTGTTGTATTTTTTAATAGAGTGCCCAAAGTGGCAAACCCTTTGTGTTTGGTAATAATTCAATAAGAGGATGAAAGACTTTGGATGGACAAAACACACAGACAACCAAAATAAGAAACATAACTTACTTTTTCTACTCATTGCAGACCCTAAGAAAGAAAGGTCTTACTAAAATACCTACTAAAAAGGGTCCCAGTAGCTAACTGGGATCGACTGTAGAAAAATAAACAAAAAAACAGAGCCTAGCAGTCATTTCTACATAGAGGCCTGGCATGAGAACTGCACTTCAGGGATGAACCCGCAATGAACTGCTTGCCTGCACTGTGTTTCTGCCATCTGAACCAGTCCTTACAACAGAGTTTCTGGAATCCTATTTCAATCAGTATGACTGAGGCTTTCCCCATCTAATTGGAGCTACACAAGTATATCCTCATCAATATCTTCACCAACCAATCAGAGCAGCTCTATTCTGACCAACCAGGACAGTTCCTTTTAGACCAAACTATGGGGAGTTAGAGTATTTGCTTGAGGATGGACCAATCAGGGACCAGGAAATGTCTGTGTAGGTAAGTCAGTTTCCCTCTGGTTTGAGTGCCTTTTCCCTTTCTGCTAAAGTCTGAAAAGGGCATTTTTCTGGCTGAGCCGAAACCCTGAAGATATCTCACTAGACTTAGTGGATGGAGCAGATCAGTGCAAGCCAGAGCAGACCAGCGAGGGGCAGAGGGGGGCTCACCTCACAGCCCTGCTGCATCACAACTGAGTTGTTTTACACTGAATAAATTCAGTTCCCTTTCTCACAGCGCTTCAAAGTGGGGATTCCTGTTGGCATTAAATTGGCACCAACAACCATTGGCTGACATCATACATGGGGGAAAAAACTATTAGCATATCATGCAGATTATTAATTAAAAAATAAAACATTCACAGTGCCATAAAATGAAAATAAATTTTCATACAGCCCTTGATCCTGTTTTCACATTTTTAGAATAGTATAGCGGTTTGCAAACTTTGGGCCAAATCTGGTCCACAGAATATTGTATGGCTTACAAAAAGCTAAGAATAGCTTTTAGTTTTCTAAATGTTTGGGGGAAAACAAAGAAGAAAACATATTTCATGATTTTTCACATGAAAATTATATGAAATTCAAATTCAGCATCTATAAATAAAGTTTTATTGGAACATTTAGGTATTGCCTGCTTTCATACTATAATAAAAATGTATGGTTCAGCTGAGACCATATGGCCTGCAAAGCCTAAAATATTTACCACTGGTCCTTTACAAAAAACAGCTTCCAACCTCTGGAATACTGGGCTCCTTTATTTATAGCCGATTCCAATCTTAATTTGGCATCCCTGACTCTTTTCTCTGGTGGCTCTTTCTCTAACTTCTTGGTAAGATTATCTTTCCTCCTTAGACATGTTTCCTGAGTTGGCTCATGTTAACTCTTTCTGTTCTGTCATTAAAAAAATGTGTAAAGAAAATGATAGAATACCAGATTCCCTTTGCATTTGGGGGACATAGAATCAGAGCTGAGATTTACATGTTTACCCAATTTAGACACTCCCAATCAGAACTGAGTTATCCTACCTTTTGTATTTTTCCCTTATTGAAAAAAGCAAAACATTTTCTCTTTTCCTTCTCCTGTTTTGTAATCCAGATTAGCTTGTCAATTGCTCAATAGTTTTGTTTGCTTCAAGGTGTAAGTTTGGTACAGTGTTATATCTTGCAGGCTATTTAGGGAAGAGAATATTGTTCTGGTAGTCATTTAAGAAGTCTCTTAGGATGCAGCATGCCATCCCTTTTGTTTCTTTGTGGTTTAAGATATAGTATTGTTATTTGTTACAGGACTACTCAGTAACCTAAGATTTTCAGCCAGATATTTTAATGATGTGATTTCTTGTCATAGAGATATGACCTGTCCTAAAGTAATGCTTGATTAAAAAGAATCTTGTTTCCTAGTGAAATCAGCCTGCCATAGCAGCACTGCTATTTATAAACTTCTTTTGAATCTATCTATAGCACAGTGAAACTAGGAATAAGAAGCAATATGGCCACACTGTAGAACATCTTCCTTAGGTGTTTTATCCACAGGAACATCTTTGGAGTTGTGAAAGTAACTTCTGTAAGTGTTTTGAATGTAAATTAGTGCAACATGTTAATTATTACTCTATTTATAGAATATTTCTTGGTTCACATACACTTGAGCAAAACGATAAATTCATTGTATAGTATTTTTAAATATATTCCATCCTGAATAAATGTTAGATAGTGGATCAATTTTTATAGCACAACTAGCTATTTTAAAGTGAAACTAATAGCTACTGTTTTTCATAAGTGTGTTCATATTCCTAAACTTTACAAATGTATAATTTATTTATCTTTAAAGGATTTGATCATAGTAAAAAATTCAATGTCCAATGTAAGTGAAATATTTGATAGAGGAGGATTAATTATTAAAGTGCTTCATAGCACTCTTCGTTACTGACTTTACATGTTTGTCTTCTTCACTGGACTATAAGTGTCATGAGTAGAGACTTCAACCTATTCACTGGTTCTTATCAACCAGAATCATGTTTGACACATAGTAAGCAGGTGCCCAACAAATATTTGCTGCATTAGGGAACTGTGAGATTAAATCAGATCAGGCTGATTGATAATGCTTATTCCTGGGTTATACATTTAATTGACTGAATCAGGATATCTGAGAGGTTTTCTTAGGATATAATTTTTAACAAAAAGTCAAAATTACTATTTTTATAAGAAAATTAATACACTAGTCTAAAAGTATTTAAGATTAATCATTTTAGTGACTCCAGGGTATGCATGTATGTGTGCATGTGTCTATGTACATGTTCATTTTCTGGGACTGTTTTAAATGCATACCTTTGTAGTTATAAGCAACCTGGCTCCTGAAAAATAAAGTGACATTTGTTATAAAATGATAGCTTAGACTTCTTCCAATACACTGGTATTAAAGAGAATCATTTTCTCTTTAGAATAATTTACCCAAAGAAAAAAAATTATACTTATATATCAAGTTATTCAGGATCAATCCACTAATACTAACATTTCCTGACTAGATTTTTAAATTCTGGGAGATTTAGGGTCCATTCTGACTTGTTTAGCTTTTTTACAGGTTTCATAGATTTTTGTGGATTGTGGCTAGAACATGTAGGCATTTATTAAATATTTGTTGAATGAATAAATAATAGAAATGCATATGCTAGATTTAAAAAAAACTGAATTAGTGGCAACTCAGGCATACAACTTAAAAACTAACTGCATAAGGTATAAATGATTTCAAGTTCCTAAATCTTTAATTATTATATATTTTTAAATTTTCTGTGAAAATTAAGATTGGCTTCTTAAAGAATCAGAAAGATGATGCAAACATCTGATTATCTTTTTGAGATACTATAAAAATGTGATCACATATGCATATACATACTCTCACTTTATATAAAATATTTGGCAATTCAAAGCAATATTAAAATAAAGGTGAAATTACTCATTTTCAAAGATCACACTTTGTGACCTAATTTTGATTTTACATTTTAAACCAAAATACATGAAAACATATAAGGTAGCATATAAATAGTTCAGTTATGAAGAGGATATTAGCATATTTTCTGATCTATAACTTTAATAAACTTAATAAGATACACAAGACAGATTAATGCACAAATATATATAATTTGTAGTTAAGTAGTAGCTTTTCCTACATCAAGTTGTTATCTCCTTCAATAACCTTTCTCCTGGCAAAACTTGAAAGGGAGGTTGAATTGGCTTTAAATCTCAGTTCTCTGCCGTGGGTAGGAATCATTGCCGGTAGCATCTTCTCTAATCTTGAAATACACAGTTGGTTGATACATTTTGACAGGCACTTATGCATGTTTCAAAATATTGAAAGGGGTCAATCTCTGCTAAACCAGAATTCACCTAATTGTTCTCCTTAATAGCCAGTAACAATGTGAGACTGAGCCTTATCAAGCTTTCCTAACAAATGACCTTTCAACGCTCTATTGTCAAATACCTAAATAGGATTTTTTTTTCCCTCAGCATAAAAAGTTAGGATTATTAGGAGTGTGAAACTTTATAAAAATCTCTAATGGGGTTTTGAATGTTCACCATAATAAATTACCACATTGTTAACTATCACCTCCTTTCATACCTCACCTCCATCACTTTAATTGTAATATTTCTAAAATGATAACACTCAAGACAACACTTAATTTACCTAGAGCTTTTCCTCTCAAGGGTCAATGCCTGTCAAATAGTTTGCCATCTCATATCTATAAGGTGAGGGTAGCAGAAATAAGCGAATGGAAAATAACTACACACACACACACACACACACACACACACACGCTAAAAATTTTACTAATTCATTCTAGATTTAAGAAAAGTCAGGTTGAGCTAATAAAGTTGGAATTACAGAATATCTCCATGATAAAATCAGATTTATTAACTTAATTCTATAACAAGAATGCAAAATAGCAAAGTGTTATAATAGACCTTTTTAGACTCAGTGGAATAGTTTTGTTGCTGCTCTTGTTTTCAGAGGGTTACTTCTAAGACATGTATATCCCACTATGTACATGGTTTTTCTTATACTATTATTAATACTATTAATGTGCTCAATGTATCTTCATTTTAATGAACCTATTCTGATAGTGTAAAAGGCTCTTGCTTCTAATGAGTTCTCTTGAGTACTTACATAGAAACGCATGCCCTTTTTAGCAACCCTTTCTGCTGTTTTTCATTAAAATGTGATTTATTTTCTCTAAGAACTGGGTAGGATTGGTAAAAGATAGAAAAGCAATACCCCTTGTAAAAAATAAAAACGTAAAGAAGAAAAGAAGTACTATCAACCTTATTCTTTGTAGGTAAGTAGATATAGTGACTTGAACATAGAAAACACTTCAATACTGATTAAATATATACATATTTAAAGAACAAATGTATATATAGAATTGTGTTTACTTTGCATCTATAATGAAGTTTATTGCTTACCTTGTTTTTTCTGTTGAATTTATCAAAAGTAAATGTAGGTTCGTATATAAAATTTATGATGCAATGCTGCTATTCTTGCTTCTGGGAGATGACTGTGTTTGTGTATATGTATGTATGAATACATACATATACACACACATATATACACATATATACTACATACACATATATATCATATGTATTTGTATATATGCACTTATGTATGTGTGTGTCTGTGTGTAATATAATAGCCTACTATTAGTACAGTTAACCACTCATTATAAGAAGGAAAAACTGTATTTTAATGTAAGGTATTACAGAATTGGAGTTTGGGTTTAGATTAGTCTCTCTTTAGTATTATATAATCATACTGAAATGATAAATGTTCAATCTGACTTTTGTTAATTATGGACCTGTATAAATAAAAACAGCCAGCAACCCATGGGTTCTTCTGCTTCTCTGTTACCTGTTATCTATTCTAAGCATCTATCTGCTAATTTGGAATAAATGATGATACCAGTACGATTGAAATATTGCTAGTTAAATTTTAGGACATATTTCTCATTTAATTATCTCAGAGGCTGGTTGATTTCACTAAAAATGACTAGATCCCTCATTAATTAGATCATTAAATCCCTGTCAGGAGAAAGGTGTGTTATCAGAAGTGATTTTGTGTGTGTGTGTGTGTGTGTGTGTGTGTGTGTGTGTGTGACTGAGACAGAGAGAGGGACAGATAAGGACAGACAGACAGGAAGGGAGAGAGATGAGAAGCATCAATTCTTTGTTGTGGCACCTTAGTTTCTCATTGATTGCTTTCTTGTATGTGCCTTGACCAGGGGGCTACAGCAGACCGAGTGACCCCTTGCTCAACCAGTGACCTTGGGCTCAAGCTGGTGAGCCTTGCTCAAACCAGATGAGCCCGCACTCAGGCTGGTGACATCGGGGTTTTGAACCTGGGTCCTCCATGTCCTAGTCTGATGCTCTATCCACTGAGCCACTGCCTGGTCAGGCAGAAGTGATTTTTTTAAAATACAAAAATCTAAACTAAACATCCAGTTAAAAGGCCTTTTAGTTTCTTTTTCTATTTTCCTTTCTGTTTTCAGCTTTACATATAGACCTTGCTGAGGGTTGGAGGTTTTCAGGTATATGTGAGGAGGGTCACTTCATCACAGTGGCAGATGCCTTTGGCTTCCATAGCAACTTGACTCCAGTCACAGGACACTTTACTTGGGGGTGGGGAGACAGAACTGGATCTGCTGTGCAGAGGCCTTGGGGAAAGACCCACCAGGCACTTCTGGTCCAGTAGTCCTGAGGCAGCTCTAGAGCAAGGTGATAGAAATAAAATTTTCTTGGTAATATTTTCTGAGTCTAGAAAGGATAGAGTCAGATCAACAATTACTGATCTTTCTATTGACTGTACAATGAATATTCATACCTAGCTGGAGTATCTGTCAGGCAGCCTTCCTGGTGATTAGGATCCTAACAGAAGGACATTTTCTATGGCAACTGCTAGAGATTTAAGCTTGGAAATTAAGCATCCCACCATAAATAGCACTTCTTTTTCACACAGGACAGTGCATAACACTCCTGAAATGAAACTTGAGATTAAAATCCATCTTTGTATTGGCTGAGAAATGAAAATAAAATGGGTCATGTCAAAGCTATCTTGACAGGTCTATGCTTTATAGTATATGATCACAACTACTTCCTGCACTTGCCAGTTTTATTTCAAAAGGTAGAAAGCTAATACTCTTTCTCCCATGAGCGTCCAAATAAACTCTGTGAGGTATACATGTACTGAGAAAGGTAGTATATTATTAGCTACTGTGATTCAGTAATTATTAAAGTGGTATCCAGGTAAAATAATTAGGATGATGGTTTAAAACTCAAATACCTTATCTTGTGATGCTACCTTTTACCCACCTTGCAAATGATATTGAAAAGTAATGCTTTTCTTTTCTTTGACATTGTGAGACAGAGAAGTACTTTCTAGTTGCTAACTAGTGTTCATTGTATCTTGTCAATGATTTAACAGCATATATATGTATAGATGTATATAATATATAAAATATATTTTAATGGATATATAACCTTTCAAATACATTAAAACAAGATGTGAAACAAAGAATCAAAATCATGATGACAATTTTACTATAGAAGTGAAGACAGTTTAGGGATGCTAGGGTAACAAGCTAACTCTGAAAATCCATCTTTTTTTTCTTTTTTTCACATGATGGATGTCTACTGTTGTGTTCAGCACTTGTCTCTCATACCACACCTTTAAGATCTAATTAGAAACTGGTCTAGTCTATTTCTAGCCGCCCTCATCTCCTGCCTGCCTGGCAAGAACCTTATAATGGTCTTCTGCCTCTATTATTGAGTTACTATGGGTTGTGGAGTAGAGCATAAAGGAGAGTGTGCTGGAAGTGGGCTGCATTAGTATGAATGCTGGCCCTGACCTCTAGCCAGGTTTGTCAGTTTTCAAACCTTTAAAATGATGACCATAATAATATCTAGCGTAGTCATTGTGAGTTTTAGATTGATTTATGTACATGTAAAGCATGCGTATAGCAATTAGTACAAGAAGCATTAAGTTGTTATTATTGTTATTGCACTAATTAGGGTTATTCAGTAAAACAGAAACAGTAGGATATACAGACATTTATTTAGAAAGAGATTTATGATAAGGAATTTCTTCACATGGCTGTGGAGTCTGAGAAGTCCTAAAATCTACAGTCAGCATACTGGAGATTCAGGGGAGCAAGTGGTATAGTTCCAGTCCCTGAGAACGAGGAGAGCCAATGGCATAAATTTCAAGCTCAATACTTAAGAAGAGTTCATTTTTAAGGCAAGGAAAGACTGAAGTATCAGCATAAACAGGCAGGAAATCTCTCTTGCTCAGCCTTTTTGTTCTATTTACACTTTCAATTGATTGGATAATTGTCACCCACATTAAGGAAGGCAATAAGCATTACTCAGTCCATCAATTCAAATGTTCATCTCTTCCAGAAACACCTCCACCGACACACCCAGAATAATGTTTGCCCAGAAGTCTGAGTGCCCAACTGTTTAGTCGAATCAACACATAAAATTAACCCTCACAATATTAATAGTAGTATTATTTTTAACCCACTCCTCTGAATGAATAAGTTTTAAAAGTGCAAATCAGATCACAGCATGTCATTTCCCTGATCCAAGACCCTCAACAACCTCCCATCACAATCTTACACACCTCCGAGTGCCCGTGAGAGTTCCATCTACACTGCTGTCACAGGCCCCTTCAGCCAGGTTCTTTTCATTTCGCTGTCTCACACTCATCAGGCACTGCTCTACAAGGCCACCCCTTCAGTTCTTAGTGGCTCTCAACTCAGAGAAACCACACGAAGCTTTCTGAATTGCCTTTTTACATCTATTTTCACTACACTCTAGTAGAGAATAATAGCATCTCCACAGGACCACAGCACCTCCATGTTGCTCCCAATAAATCCTCTTGTAAGCCTTCCACTTCCCTAATTAAATTTTTAGCCTTTGTTCCTACAGTAAAAGGAAGTAAATAATGTGTTGAGTTCTTTGTACACTTGGATGTTTTCTTTACAAGTTTTGCAGATGGTCCAACATTTTACTATAGAATAAGGGGTCAGTTATCAGCGATTGTCTTTGGGTCTCAACCAAAACTAAAAAGAAAAGGCCCCACTTTTAAACATTATTATATAAAGCATTGCCACTTTCTTCCCCAAATGGGTACTTTCATCAATAGAGTTTGAAAATGTTTATGCTTACCAGCATCCCATTTTTATTTACAAACTCTGTACTTCATTAATAGCTAAAAATCTAATAACAATATCTGACTATTTATTATTTATATATGCATATAATCTCTGTCTAATGTATATACAGCATTTACATATTTACCTATAATCCAAAAGTACAAGACTGATAAATTTAGATTATTTTCATTTCTTTTATCATTAGATAATTTATATTATTTTTTCTTTGGTTAAAGAGCCATATGTTTATATATTATAATCAGTTATTTATGCTAGTCTTGGTGTTCCTTTTGTGTGTTTGCATGAAATACATACATTTCTTGTGTAAAACTTTCTGAAATTTATTTTCAATATTTTATTTTTAACTTATCTTTTTAATGTTCAAAAATCTTAGTACATGCATGTGTGTAAAGTTGTTTATTTGGATTTCTTACCATTACCTCTAATGTTAATTATCATGACATTCATAACACTTGATATTTTTAGTTTCTATTTTCTAAATCTCTGTAATATTTATATTTACTTCTTTAATCAATTTATAGTCATTTGGCAACACTGAGATGAAAATCTGAAAATGATATGAAGTTTCTCCAATGTCATTTTGAATAATCTTGTCCTTTCACACCTGTCAAGTCCTTAATAGTATATGACTATCCTAGGTATGAAATTATACTGCTTACAAAAATTAGAGAATATTTTATCACTTCATATTTATATTTTGAAATATCCCTTAATTTTTGTGAGCAGTATATTTTGTGGCTATTTATTCTTCTCCATTGGTTTGTCTGTTCATTTTGTTCTATTTTGTTTTAACTGTTATCAGTATTTAAAAATTATTATAGCCTTAAAATTTTGAAAAACCTTTGCCATCAACTTTGGAACTATAGAAAATTAAAGGATTTTGTGTGTGCATAGAAACAGAATCAAAGTAATATGGAATGTGAAGTAGAGTTAGTAGAGTCAGTGTATGAACTTACAATGTTATTATATTTCAAACATGATTTAGGTCTTTGGAGACTATTTTTCTCTAACTAAATAAAACTCCCAGTGAGGGCCCTGGCCGGTTTTGCTCAGCAGTACAGCGTCGGCCTGGCGTGTGAAAGTCCTGGGTTCGATTGCTGGTCAGGGCACACAGGAGAAATGCCCATCTGCTTTTCCATCCTTCCCACTCTCCTTTCTCTCTGTCTCTCTCTTCCCCTCCCATAGCCAAGGCTCCATTGGAGCAAAGTTGGCCCAGGTGCTGAGGACGGCTCCATGGCCTCCGCCTCAGGCGCTAGAATAGCTCTGGCTGCAACAGAGCAATGGCCCAGATGGGCAGAGCATTGCCCCCCGGTGGGCATGCCAGGTGGATACCAGTCGGGCGCATGTGGGAGTCTGTCTGACTGCCTCCCAGCTTCTAACTTTGGGAAAATACACACACACACACACACACACACACACACACACACACAACCCCCAACAAAACAAACAAACAAACAAAAAAACAAACTCCCAACAGAGAAATTTATTCTGTCCATTGTCGATTATCTGTGGAACTCCTAATGGAAGTCAGTAAATGAATGCACTGGAGGAGATACCCTTATTCATTTTGTGTTCTCTTCCCCTCACCCCCACTCCAGGTAAAGCACTTGAAGAGTTAGCTACATGCCAATAGGATCCTCTGTGCTAGTGATTTTCAACTTTTTCATCTCATGGCACACAGAAACTAATTACTAAAATTCTGTGGCATGCCAAAAAATGTATTTTTTTGCTGACCTAACAAAAAAAAATGGGCATAATTTTGATTTATTCACACTAGGTGCTACTGTTGTGTTGACTGTTGTCATTTTTTTTAATTTGACAATCTAAGGGATAAGAGGTCAGTTCCCCGGACTAAATAGTCAGGTGCTACATGTTTTAAAAATTCTGTGGCACACCAGTGTGCCATGGCACAGTGGTTGAAAATTGCTTTATGCTATGGATAAAAGCCGAAAATTAAAGCCATGCTCTCTATCAATATCCCTGGAATAATTTATGGAATTATTTAGTGAATCCTTTCATGAAGGGCTTGGAAAGTAGATTTAGCATGCCATTTGACTTTGAAGTATAAAATAGCAGATTTGTTTTCCTATTCCTTTTATCTCCTTATAGCTAAGAGTTATGAGTAAACTCAAACTCCCAAAGAAGGGTAATTAACATGGAGGAACAGGAAACAGGAGAGAAATAAGTAAATTGTTTAATTTGGATTTGGTATACAATTCTTTTTGCAAAATAAGTTTTTCTTCCTTTAAATGAACACCTCCAAATAGATTTTAGTGTTGGTACAGGAAATACTGACTTTGTCTCAACTTCTTTATTAACAAAAAAATGTGTAAAATACAAATTTTGGGCAATTTAAACATTTTCACTAATCATTTTGGCATTTCAAGAGGACTGAATTTTAAAATTGATGATAAAATGAAAAGTGTTAGTATTAACTGCCAGATATTTGAGCCAATAGCTCTTGGATTCTGCCTGGAAGGTGACTTGATTCCAAAGCCTATAGTCTTTGATAATTAGTGGGAAGAGAGCAGTTGTGAGGCAGGTTTTTCTTTGTTTTTTTTCCTCCTTCACCCTATTTCTCTTTATTGTTCTGTTTAAAGGATCTGGAAGTGTTCAAGAGGTCTTCCTATGTCTTTTGCAAGATTAGAAATCTTTTGGCAAACAGTTCAAAGAACCCAAACAATAGTTTTGGTCAAACTGACTCTGATGGATTTTTTTCAGGGAATTTCCAAAGTATCTATAGTGGCAGTCAGTATACTAGGCCTTTACACATATTTGTCACCTAATATACAAAACTAGCCTACGGGTAAGTATTGTGTGGTTATTATTATTATTGTTATTGTTGCTACCATTTTACCAATAGGAAAACTGAGACTCAAAGAAGGTAACTCTCCAAAGTCATCCATTAATAGGTAGTGTAGCCAAGCTTGATGCTCATCACTGGAATATGCCTTTAGTCTTTGCACTATTTCTTATTTTAGGTCGAAATAAATAAAATCTTTCTAACAGAAGGTGATTTTGTTATTCACTGAAGAAAATATCTTCCTGTTTTTGTTTCACTTCAAGCGGGTAATAGCTCAGCTGCTCACATTTATAGAAGAGATATTTGAAAATTCATTTTTAGAGGAATAAATTAAAGAGAATATATTGTAGTAAAATATTTAGTAAAATGACTTGATTTTTACAATCTATCCTAAAGAAAAGAACCTGAAGATGCCTGAAATACATTTATCTTTATTAAAATGCATTTTTTAGGTTATGTTAAATGAGAGCAAAGTATTCCCATTTGTATCATCAAAAATTAAATAGCATTTTCTTTTTCCTTTTAACAGTATTCCAGAATTTATGTTATACCTTCCAATATAGTTCAAGTCATGTATCAACTTGGCATCTCAGTCTCCATGTATTTTGTTTAAATTATGTGAAAAAATGCAATTGTTCCCAAAGGTTTACTTTTTCTGTATTTATTTTCTTCTTGATTTATTTTTTAACGAGATTCTGCTTTTACAAATAATAAAATATTTTGGACTATTCATTTTATATAATCCCAGGATCATATAAAAATACTTATAGATTGATACAACTTTAAATAAAATTGAAAGAAAGTAATGCTTTATTCTCTCAATATATATTAGACAGGTGAATTTAATTCTGAAATTGATTTAAAGTGCAGAGAGGAAGATATTTCTGCCTGTATATTATAAAATTTTATATAAGTATGCTACATTAAATCTAAATTGTAAGTCATAAGCAACCATAACATAAACTAGATATTAAGGATGCTAAAGTAATTTTACATATTAGGGAGATATGTTTCTTCATTCAATAGTTGGGTTTATTATTCACTATATTTGAGTAAGATTTAACTACATAAAAATAAACCCCTAAAACATACATACAGGTAGATCTCAAACTCACAAAGAAGATGAGGGCATAACTCTATTTCCAAACTGCTCTTCTAAGGGCAATTTAAAATTCCCTAAACTGGGCAACTTAATCTTTTTTGTCTACCCTATTTCAGTATAACAGAACAGAGAAAGAGTAAGTTGGTTTGTTTTTCTTTGTTTTGTTTTGGGTTTTTGTTTTTTGTTTTTGCTACTTTTAGGACTGATGCTATCTCATGAAAGTCATTGCCCTCAACAGCTTTTATTCTATCACAGCCTGTGTGCCACTTTCAGGTTAAAAATAGCTGTAAATCCCTTCAGAGCCAACTTTTATGAGAATTATTTTACCTGGATTCTTAGAAAGCTCCATATGGCTAACTTTAGATGTGCTATCTTAATCCTAACAGAGAGAATAGTAATTATTGCAAAGATATATATTTAAGCTATATACCTATACTACATGGTTAATTTAGTTGGTTCTTGACCCCTACAACCTCCATTCCTTGTGTCCTCCTATGGCTATACTCAGGAGAAAAAGAAAGAGAGAATGAGAAAGAGAGAGAGAGAGAGAGAAGAAATTGAGGAAATTCTGCTATTACATACTTCCTTGCAGTTGCATTGAAGGTCATTATTTTGAACTAATAATTGCCCCTTGGTCTCTCAAACTCCATTAAGCTTAATGATCTGCTTTAATTTGCTTGGCAGGTCTTTATCCTAAAATTACCTGCTGCTCCTTCTACTTGGGCAGAAACAGACAAGGTCTGGTTTTAGTCCACGCTACATAAAATTACCAGAAGGAATCAACAAGCATTCTATTAGTGAAAAAGATTTATGATAATGCCTTATTGAACTTCATCAAAGACTGTGATTGCATGGCATATGCAGAGTGGGTAGACAGATTTTAATGATGTAATTACCAAAGTTTGCCTTTCTGGCTGGTCCTTCAGGAGTTAAATAGCCTTTCTACCGGAGTTAAGAGTTAGAGTATTGGATGTTAACTTTTTTCCTACTGATCACCTACATGTTTACAGACTTGATCTAAATCCACCTCTGATTCTCTTAAAAGATTCTCACAGATGCTGTGTTATGCCAATGTGTCTGGGTAACAGTTTTTCCATTAGCGAAGTCCACATGGGCAAAAAAAGAGCACAGGGACAAGAACATAAACTTGATATCTGTTGTCGGTGTCAAAATAGGAAGTCTGAGTTTTATACTCTGAAAATTTGGCCCTTTGCTAAAAATAGAAAGAAGGTGCTCAATTGAATATACACCATGTTTTAAAGATGGGAAAAGGCTAACAAATAAACTTACTCTTTATTTTACTCTTTATTAGTAGTCTATGGATTTGTTTTACTTTTTAAAATTCCAGATCAGTTCCGTCTATAAAATTTTGTATTAATTTTTCAAAATGAAGTATAATTAAACATTTGTCTTTCATTTCTTTTCAATACATTAAAAACATAAAGGTTTGGTTTTATTTTAAAAATGTAGTTAATTCTAAAGCCTTCAGTAAATTTATACCTGAAAGACATGTTACAATTCGTTTCCCTTGGGTTGTCTTGCTTTATTTTCTAGACTTGTGCATGTCTTCACTGTGGTATCTGCATACCAAAGATTGCTAGGAGCACAGCAGGTCAAATACTAATATGCATAAGTACTCCTGTAGGTGGCGCTGCAATCCTGTGAGAATGATGGAGCCACCAATTGGCTCCATTATGGTTACCTAGGCATTGACTTGGGGATTCCTTCAGAAAATGGAAACGCTAATAAAAAATTAGTTAAGTCTAAGCAACAGTGATTTGTCTTTTTTAAAAAACAAACAAACAATAATTTGAACAAACTATCAAATAAATAAATATAAGCATGGTCAACATCACACCACGTCTCTCAACTCTTCACACTCTCAACATACCCTTTTCTAGAACTCTAGGCAATCTCAATTTACACACATTGAAAAACAGCAGTGAAACCAAAAAGATTGCAATGGTTTCAACTGAGTTTTCAAAAGCATGGAAAGACATTATTTAACAACAATATTTTTAAAAAATTACTCCTTTCTGGAAAAACAAGTCACCAATTAGGCACTGTAATAAAATGATTTTATTTGCCAAATAACAGAAATTGTTCCCCATGTTAGCATTTTAAAGATTTTCAATTCTTTATATATTTGACAGTGATAGAATGCAACAACAAAATATATTAATTCAATAAAAGTTTTAACTTCATAATTTGTGAAGAGAGGAAGTAGACAAAAGTATTCCTTATTTTTTTAATTGAATCTATTAGGGTAACATTGGTCAATGAATTTACATGGGTTTCAGGTGCACCATTTCATAATACATCATCTGTACACTGCACCTCACGCTCACTACCCCAAGTCAGTCTCCTTCTAACACCATTTATTCCACTTTTATCCTCTTCTATCTCCCCCTAACCTCCTTTCTTACCCATAATCATCATACTGCTATCTGTGTCTATGAGCTTTTTTTGTCTTTGCTTAATTCTTTCATCATTTTTACCCAGCCCCTGACCCCCTTCCTCTCTTGACAGCTGTCAGCCTGTTCTCTTTTTATATGAGTCTGTTTCTATGTTGTTTCTTAATTTATTTTGTTCATTAGACTCCACATGTAGATGAAATGATATAGTATTTGTCTTTCTATGGCTTATTTCACTTAGCATAATAATCTCCAAGTCAATTCATGCTGTTGTAAAAGGTAAGCTTTCCTTCTTTTATATGGCTGAGTTGTATTCCATTGTGTAAATGTATCACACTTCTTTACCCACTCATCTATTGATGGACACTTCAGCTGCTTCCTAATCTTGGCTACTGTAAATAATGCTGCAATGAACATAGGGGTGTATATATTCTTTTGAATTAGTGTTTTTTGGTTTCTTTGGCTATATTCCCAGAAGAGGAATTTCTGGGTCATAAGATAGTTCCATTTTTAATATTTTTGAGGTAACTCCATACTGCTTTCCACAATAACTGCACCAATCTGCTTTACCACCAACATTTCACAATAGTTCTCTTTTTTCCACATCTTCTCCAATACTTATGGTTTATGGATTTATTGATGATAGTCATTCTGACAGGTGTGAAGGAATATCTCATTGTGGTTTTAATTTGCATTTCTCTGATAATTAGTGATGTTGAACATCTTTTAATATGTCTATTGACCATCTGTACAATTTTTTTGGAGATGTGTCTATTCAAGTCCTTTACCCATTTCTTTTTTGGATTATTTCTTTTCTTGGTGTTGAGTTTTATAAGTTTCTTATAAATTTTGGATATTAAGCCCTTATCAGATATATCGACAAATATGTCCTCCCACTCAGTGGATTGTTTTTTTTTCATTCTTTTGAGGGTTTCCTTTGCTGTGAAAAAACTTTTTAGTTTGATATAGTCCTATTTGTTTAATTTTTCATTTGTTTCCCTTGCCTGAGGTAATATATCAGAAAAAATATTGTTTGAGAAATGTCTGAGGATCAAAATCAGAGCTGTGCCTTTGCAGATATTGTTTCATGCTCTTGTTTTAGTGGGAAATTGCTTTTTGACCACACTAAATAATAATAATAAACAAAAGATCCCATTTTATTCTCTCTTTTTTGGTGATGATCCTGTTTATTCCATTTCAATAAGAAAGAAGTTTCAGAGCTACTTCCTTAGAATGAATATGACAAAGAAGGTGCTGTGTAGAGTGAAATGCTATAAAGAAATTGCAACAGAGAATGAACATCTATGTCTCTCTTTGTCACTTTGTTGTAGAGTGAAGCATGGTATTGACATTTTAGACATATAGGGGTGTGAAGACGTCTTCAAAATGTTAGTTAAGGAGCTGAACTACAGTTTGTGAGCCCAGGGAAGGTGGCCTACATTTTTAGTATGATTCGGTCAAATGAGACTGGAAGAATCAAGGCATCTCTTTGAACCATCTTATATTTTTCTAGCTGAGAAACTGAATGAATCATTTAAATTCATTGAACCTTAATTCCTATATGTGTAAAAAAGGGAGTAATATACCTGGCTGACAGATTTGTTGATAAATCAAAAAACTAAAAAATATAAGAAGTGCTAAAAGACTTTAATGCATGCATACAACTCTCCTCAGGCCTAGCATGTGGACAGAGCTAGTAATTTACCTCTCTCCTTCCCTCCCTCCCTACCTCTCTCCCTCCTTTCCTTCCTTCCTTCCTTCCTTCCTTCCTTCCTTCCTTCCTTCCTTCCTTCCTTCCTTCCTTCCTTCCTTCCTTTCTTCCTTCTTTCTTCCTTCTCTTCCTCCCTCCCCTACCCCCTCTCTTTCTGTCTACCCATTTGTTGATAGAATCATCCATTTCTCACAAATAAAAACTTGGGTCCTCTTTTTCAGCTTTACCTTATCATTAGCAATTTCACAGCAGCTGACAAGGATCTTGACCACAAGTTCCCTTCCCTATGGGCTTGGAAATAGTGGATCCCACTCTTGTCACAGACATCAAAGAGCTCACTCTGTAGAGAACATTTAGACAACCACCTGGAGGGCAAACACAGAGTCTGGTGGCATAGACCAAGTATATGGGTAACTGGATCTCGTCACTCTTTACTTTTGGCCAGTAGACACAGTTGTCAACAAGTATTTCAATTGAGTTCTGACACGCTTTTAATGTCTGAGGTTTGATTATCTTGGCCATGTTGAGAGTGTCAATTCATCCATTACCTCAAAGCAGAAAGGCAAATTCTACCTCCTTTTTTCTAATTTTGAAATTGTTGGTTATTATTGCTTTCTTTATACAAAACAAAAGAAAAAGCTTCTATGAACTCTTTAATAAGACAGAATTTTTCTACTGTTTCTGACCTGGCATTCTAAAAAAAGCTAACCCTTAACAGTAGCTGACATTTATATAACGTTTACCTTTACCATGTACTGGTTCTAGTACCAGTTAGTTTACATGTAGTACCTCAGTTATTATACATTGTACGTCTATAAACTAGACACTAGTACATTCCCCATTTTAGAGACAGAAAGCTTATGGACAGGTTAAATTAACTTATATTCAGTTAAAGGTTTTTTTTTCATGTATTTTATAGTTGACAGTATTTTATTATTTATTTATTTATTTATTTATTTATTTATTTATGCCTTTTTGCCTGATAGTACATAGCAATAATTTTCTTGTCATTAAAATTTTTTTCAAAAATATGTTGAGTGAGTCTCATAATATTTTATTAGATGTATCATAATTAAGTCAAAAATTCTTCTGTGGTTGGATATTTTACCTGCTGAGAAAGTTGATTAATATAAATGAGACTAGCATGAATATTTTATAAAATACAATTTTGTCCATATTATAATTATGACCATAGCAAAATTTCTAAAAGCAGAATTATCATTCTAAATCTGTGAACATTTTTGAGACTCTTGATTGCTTTCCAAGAAGTGTGGCACAAGTCAAGAAAGAGTCCTTCTAATAGTGTTGGAGATTGTCTCATCATACTATAGTGAATGTGAATATTTAAGCATTAAAAATGAGTAAGAGAAAGCAAAAAAGATGATAGGTACATCATCATGATAATAATGGTTTTTTATTAAAATTAAGTAATTATTTCAAATTTTTATATGTTTTTTAAAAGACATCCTTTGACTATTTTTCTATTTGTTTTAAAATTAATAACATTGAATGTGAATAAGACATTGATACAACAGTGAATTTTTCTGTCATATATGTGACATTTTTCTAAATTTTATTTGTTTACGCCTGACCTGTGGTGGCGCAGTGGATTAAGCGTCGACCTGGAAATGCTGAGGTCGCCGGTTCAAAACCCTGGGTTTGCCTGGTCAAGGCACATATGGGAGTTGATGCTTCCAGCTCCTCCCCCTTCTCTCTCTCTGTCTCTCCTCTCTCTCTCTCTGTCTCTCCCTCTCCTCTCTAAAAAAATGAATAAATAAATTTAAAAAAATTTAAATTTTATTTGTTTAACCTTTTGAATTGTGCATATTTATCAGTTAATTTATAAAAAATTAAAACATCAATTAAATGATCACATGAAATTATGTATTTCTTTTTAAAGGGTCATAATTTTTATAATCGATCCTGGTTCACATTCTTTAGATTGCATATTTAGTCATCTTAAATTCAATAACATATTAATATAAGCTTTTTATATTTAATATTTAAAACAAATCTCTTTGAAGAAGAGATGTATAAATACAATGAGAGTGTGTATTTCTAAGTTCCCAAATTTTTCTACTTAAAGCTTGCTCTACCTGAGATTAAAAACTCATTTAAAATTATTTATAAGAATTAAATTGTGATATTTATTTCTTACCAGTATTATTGTGATGAATAAATTGTTGATACTTTTTACTAGTTGAATAAACTCTCTTATTTAGAAAAAGAGTAAATTGTTCTACATTATTTATCTTCTTTATAGTCTCTTTAATTTTAAACAAATATTACGTTTGTTATATTTTGCTTATTCCTTTGTATCACAACTAAAAAAGAGTTAAAAGATAAAATAATATTCAAATAAATATATATTTATATGGCGTAGCTGAAAAAGTCTGGAAAGAAAAAGTCTTCCAATCTGAGAGCTGTGTGTGCTTATATTTTGATTTAAAAAAACTACATTTTACATCGTTAGACTATTACTTATAGTATGTAATCAATTGTTATGTGCTTTTAAAGAAACTATGCACATAATATGCTGGAAATCATTTGTCATTAAGTCAAGGAAAAGAACAGACTTAAAGAAAGCCTGGAACTCCATATCAAAGAAGAAAGAAAAGAAGGAAATCATGTTTTGATAAAGCTATCAGAATTTAAATATATGTATTAGGATTCCATATCTGTTTTAGTTTAAAGAAAAACTTTTTAGCTGGAAAATCTGACAAAATTTGAAGAGAAAAACCAAAAACTATCTGGATCTTGTCTCCCTTTTATAAAGTGTGGTTTTGTCATGTCACTTAGGAATGTTTTATTCCAACTTAATGCAGAACAGAAAATTGATTAATGCTGACATTGCTTTTCTATGTTTCTGTACTTGTATTTACCTGAAATATGAGCCACAATTCCAATAAATGCATTTGTCAGATAAGAACAAAAACACTAAATTTGCCTGAAAACTCTGAATAAAATATAGGTAGTCTGGCTGTACTCATTTCTTACAGGAAAAGAATGTATATAAGGGAATATCATGCTTTTAAAAATAATTAAGAATGACCAATAGTTTGTAAAATAAAGAGTAAAGTTAGGTAGTCTTTCAAGACAAAAATGTTTTTGCTTATTAACTGCACTCCAACTAATATTTAATTTAGAGAATATTTTTCTTTTCCCTATAGGTAGTTTTTTATTTTTATTTTATTTTACTTTCTCTAACTCAGAAGTAGTGGATATTTAGAGATGATGCAACTTGCTAAATCTTCTCTTTCTCTACTCTCCTTTTAAAGGCTATGATCCAAATTGTCTTCTTGATATCTGGTGAAGTTGTTTTCTATCCATGTTGTTAACTCTCACCTTGAACTCTGTATACTACTATTTGCCATTGTTTTCTTAAAGTCCATGTTCTAAGTAAGACTTCTGTATAATGAGGTTGTTTTGAAAGTAAAACTACCCTGAATGTGTTCTGAGGTATATTTTCCTTATGCCTCTAAAGCTAATCCAAATTTTCAGTTAAAAAATATTTATGGTTTCCCATGAGCCAAAGCAAAAAAAAAAAAAAAAATCATCTACATAGGTTTCATGAGTTTCAGTTCAAATGAGATGATCTAATAAAAACCTGTGACAAACATTTACTTAAAATACTAAGAGTGATCAGAAATCCAGCAGGATAACTGTATAAACCTGAAAAATTAAAATGTGCATGCTAAACACCAACTGTATTGATATTCTTTGACAAGAAGCTGGCTTTATCAAGAATCCTCTAAATCATGGTCTCTGTATGGTTACGGATTCAGAGCATAAGTGATGATGGTCAGGGGGCCATATTTATAACTATGAGAATATTTACCCCTTGAGTATTACAGATGAACCTTTTGATTTTCAGAATATGTGCAACAAAGAAGTACATTTTTAATTTTTAGTAAGCTTTGTCACTGATGTGTACATCCTTGGGTTAATTAGTTGTATTCTGAGGTAATTCTGTGAGTATGTTCATACTGAAGCCAATAGTGACAATCTGAGTTTTATTTTTAAACCCTTTTCTAAATCAGTAATGAGGCAAGGTGTGGATTTGATTGATTCTTGGTAATTAACTAGATAATAAGATGAGATTTTGCCTGTTCTGGTTGACAGTTGATAACAAACACATGCTCTGTGATTATATTTGAGTAAAATGACTTTTTATGTCTCTATGGTAGCAAAGCTGAGAGTATAACTTATCAAGATTGTTATTCATCCTAAAATCTTCAATTACTCTCTGTTTACAGCTTTTTAAACAACTTTTTGTCTTTGTCAGTTTCTTTCTCTTTGTCTTTGCCTTTATCTCTGTTTCTCTCTCTGCTATCTCTTAAGCAAACTGACTTTTCTCTCCTTCCTATATTATTTAACAAATTGATTTAACTTCTGTTATTATATTTCTACTAGGGAACCAGGCATTGACTCTCATGCTGTATATTGAGTGATGATTGAAATAGTCTTCATTCTAAAGGAACTCTCAGTAGTTAAGGGGTGTCATATATAGAAATTGTGATTTCTTCTGCTTTAGACAACCTGATAAACTACCACAAGATCCTATATTCCTCCATAGAACTAGTTATATGACAGTTAGGGAGGTATGAGTTCATAATCATTGCAAAAATCTGGTGGGTGCTGTTCACAGTGTATTCTCAGTGAATGGCACCTCACTAAAGTATTCAAAACAATATGAATAGTGATCCTTGGAGTATCAAGTAATAGTCTTGAGAAACTCAATCACTAATAAAAAAAAACATTTGGAGAGACCAAAAATGGTTGGATCTTGATGGAACAAAGGTAGCAAGGGATAGGGAAGTTTGCAGATTAGGTAAGGGTAGGAGACTAAAATGAGGCTGGACTAGATTTTCTACTTGTACTCTTCCTCATTCTACACCTTCATTTCCATGACAGGAATAGAGCAGCACAGCCCCACTTTCAGCCATTTACTGTGGGTTAATAAGGAGGAGAACTGAAGTCTGGCTGCTGTCAAGATTCTCTATCTGTGAGTGTCCACATCCTTTGCTGCTTCTTTCCTGCACCTGCACCCCCATTCCCTACTGCATGAGCTAATCAGAACAGAAGGTAAGCATCTAGATTAAAAAGGAATGCTAGGCAGATTTACTAGACAATTCCCAGAATCAGGACATGGCTAGGAGGAATATGAGTCTAGAATGCAACACTAAAATTTCCACTCTTAAATCAAGTTCAGAATCATTGCAAAGTTAGAGCACTTAAGTTAGAGCTCTGATTTCTTTAACTCCTCTCTAGTAATAAATATTAGTCAAAGCAACAGAAAGATTCAATAAATATGAGTTTTTAACTACTGAGTAGCTCAAGCACTATAAACTAGATATCACTAATGAAAAAATCATTACCTAAGAAAGCAGAATACAAAAGAAAAAACAAATGTTTAAACTTCATATTATAAATATATTGAATAAAGAAAGATATTACAATGAAATAAGACAAATTTTAGAGAAAATGTTGCAGGTATTGAAAAGAAAATCTGAAATGAGAAATAAAGAAAACATGTGGGTTGAATACAAATATAAAGGAGGAGACTGTATTAGTGAGGTGGAAATTGGGGATGGGACTCTTCCAGGATGCACAGGAAGGGATTAGCTGGGGATGACATGGGAGAGGGTGGGAGAAAAAATTCAATGAGTGAAAATGATAGATTAAGGCAGAATTGTCAGTAATTGGACAATAGGAGTCATCAAAATAAAGAATATATCAGTCTTCTGATTTTTGTTAGAAAGGAGAGATTAAACAAGACTCTCAAGAACATAAACCCCAAGGAGAAAAAGTGAAATGTGTAATTTTATCAAAATTGAAGATTTCTGGCCATGGCCAGATAAGTTAGTTGTTTAGAGTACTGTGCCAATATGGCAAGGTTGTAGGTCAATCTCTGGTCAAGGAATATTCTTACCATTGGTTGATAAGAATAATATATGATATTCTTATCACTGGTTGATAAGAATAAATCAATGAATAGGTAGATAAGTGAAACAACAAATTGATATTTATCTCTTCCCCCATTCATCTCTCTTTCAAAAAAAATCTGTTAAATCTGTTCTATAAGGAAAACGAAAAAGAAAACAAACAAAAAAAGATTATAGAAATTGTAGAATTTACTTGCAATGTTTAAATCTTACCAGGAATATTAACATGGATATACAAAGACTCTTATGCACTGGTCTTGAGAATGTAAATTAGAGCAAGTATTGCAGAAAAGAATCAGGAAATACCTTGTAAAATATGATATGCATATTCCCCAGGACTTACCAGTTCCACTTAACATATTCCAGAATTAAACTTCACACTAATAAATAAGTAAGAAGACATTTCTGCTATCATTGTTTGGAAGAGAAGAGTTGAAGGCTACCTAGTTGATAATTGCTGAGAAGATGAAGTGGTAAAAATATAGGATATGCATATAATGAAATACCTTACAATACTCCAGAATGAGAACTACATTTACCTATAACAATATGGATGAAACAAAAATGAAAACAAAATGCTGCATAAAAATATTAATAAATAATGATATTTAAAGTTGTTTATTATATATGATAATAGACTACAAACATCTATGTGTCTACACAATACTATAACTTTTCAAATGTGAAAGTTTGCTTTGATATACACATTTGAAAAAGTTAGAAAACAGGTAATTGAAGTAAGATGAGAATGATGGGAGAAAGATAACCGTAAAAGAAACAAAATAGGGGTATTGTTTGGAAGATTATGGAATGTCATAAGAGAAGTATATTGTTAATTCTATTATCTGATCTAGAAGGAAAAATAAGTCACGTGAATTATTTCATTGATAATTATTATAAAGGAAGGTAACAGATTTATTTATTTATTTATTTATTTATGGCTGAAAAGGCTGGGATTCAGGGGGTTAAGTGAGAGGGAAGACAATTCTGAAATCTTCCATAGAGATGATTTAGAATAATAAAATCAGGAGGGTATCTCAACTTTTTACTCATGGCCACCACAGATACAAAATGAGAGATAGTTACTGAATTGGAAGGGAAAGAAAGGACTAACTAAAAAGCTGAAAATAGCAATCTTTTAATATATCACAATATCATCCTAGTATTATTTGATACCAATTTACGTAATAACCAAAATAGATTATCAACTAGAACAAAGAGTTCCAACAATCTAATGCAATAAAGATTTATTTCTTGCTTTTCTCTCAGGACAATGCAAGGAAGTGGGGATTTGTGGGAAATGATGGTGGTGAAGCTCATTTCAGGACCTAGACACCTTCCCTCTGGTGGCCTTGCTGTCTTGAAAGGCCTCAGGGTTCTCTGTTGAATTCCTGCATCTGACAGCATGAATGGAAGGTCCCATGGGATATTTTATGGGTTAGCCAATGTGGTAACCAGAATTTTTAAATGATCCTGAGGAATCCTGACTCCTTGGTGTGCACATACTCTGAATATGAGAGACTTCCCTCTTATAATTATGTAACGCTATGTGGCACAGTTGATTTTTCAAAAGAAAAATTATCTGAGCAAGCTGGATCTAAAACTACATGAGACCTGGATAAAGAGGTCAGAGACAGTCATCAACAGAGACTCAAAACAAGAAGAATTTGATGCACAACGTTTTCACGGCAGGTTTTGAATATGGAGGTAGGGGGCACATGACAAGGACTTGAGAGCAGTCCCCAGCAGACAGACAGACAGCCAATAGAAAATCAGTCCTGTAGCTGCAGGGAAGTGAAGTGTGCCAACAACCAGTGAACTTGGAAGAAGAGCTTTTCCACCCTAGATGAGAATACATCCCCCCAACATCCAATGAGATAATGAGCAAAGAATCTAGTCATGCCAGAATCTAGTCAACAGAAACTGTGAGCTAACTAATTTGCATTGTTTAAAGCTGCTGTTTGTGGCAGTTTCTTATGCAGCAATAGGAAACTAATACTGATTGGAGTGACTCGCATCACTTCCATCCACACTACACTAGCCAATGTACAGGAATAGAGCCCATGTAACTGCAGGGGAGGCAGAGAAATGTAGATTAGCATCTTTCTAAAAAGAAAAGGGAATGAGTTGGTGAACACAAAGCAGGGACTTGGCCACTATTATATATTTTAGCCACAGGTAAACAAGTCATAATCTTGAGGGCCTTTTGAATATACATCCAAATATTCACTTAGTATTTATTCTGATGCACTTACTTCATTTTCTCACAAGGATGATAAATGTAATAACTGCAACACGGGATCACAAGAGAACAATGTCTATCTCATTTCATTTTTAGGACTAGTTTTCATTTGAATATAGTAGGTGTGCTTCAACAAGTTATGTAACCACTTTGTTTCATTTCTACAAATAGGACAAAAATAGCAGGTGGATGATCCAACCTATACATAAAAGGACTACAATCACATTGAATACCTTGGAGAAAGAGCTTAGGTACACCTTAATAGATGTGGAAATTAAAACTATTCCCTCTGTTTTGATTTAGTTACTCTATCAACGCTCTCTGATATCCTCAATAGGCAAACTGTCTGATGCTTGGATTCATTACTCTCTCTGAAATATTGAAGAAATAAATTCAATATATGAGTATGTAATTTGATAGTGGCCTTATCAAAATCTATCATCTTTGTTCTCTCCCTCCAGCCCAAGTTTCTGCCTGGGGTTCCAGACTTACATTTCCTGCTGCCTAATTGACATTTTAACCTACATCAAACTGTTGGAGACCCAACAACATGTCAAAAATTGTAGTCTCGATATTTCAACCCAAACCCACAATATTTCACTTCCAAATCCTATATTTATTATCTTTCAGTGCCACATCCATTCAATTCCCCAAAACAGAAATTTAGGGTAATCCTAAACTCTTTTTTCCTGCCTTGTATCATCTAATTTATCACCAAGTCTGGTCTTTTCTACTTCCTAAATATGTTTCAAGTCCATCTTCTGTTCCCCATTCCCACTGACTTTCATTAGCTCAGGCCTGTCTTATTTCTTATTTGAAATACTAGAATAGCTTTTTAATTGATTTTTCTGATTCTAATCTATCATATTATCTATTATATAACTTTCATAATAATCTTTCTAAAATGTAAACCTCACCAATGTGTGCTTTAAATCATTTAGTAGCTCCCTTTTGCATTCAGGAAGCCTTATGATCTGTCCTCTTTTATTTATTTATTTTTCCATTTTAATTTCTTGCTATAATCTCAGGAGATAATTCTTATCCAGATTTATAGAAATTATTTTGATTTACTGAAGGAGGCATGCTCCTTTGTAATTTTGAGTCATTTCAGATAACTTTTTTCCTTTACTTGGAATATCTTCACTTACCTAGTCAACCTTAAATCACACTTGTTTCAAATATCACGTTCTCTTTGAAGACTTCTTTAACTATTTTTAATCAAGTCAGGTGTCTTCAGAAATTTTGTAACTGTGAGCCATTATTATAGACACTTTTCTAATTATGTTGTCGTTGCCAGTACTCAATGTCTCCCACAGTTGCTGGGAATTCTTTGGGGGTGCGGGTTATAAGCTGTTTGGTCTCTGTGCTCCTAGGAGAATAAATAGTCTCACACTTAAAACATGGAAGACACTCAAAAAAGTGTTCTATGAATGGACACAATAAATGTTTCTTTGTTTTTGCACCCCAGGAGAAGAATGTAATTAATAATTCTATACTTCTCACAAATATTAGGGGATATTTCAAAATGAATATGAAATAATAAGATATCCCCTGATTTTTGTGAGCTGTAAATATATTGAATAATGATCAAAATGCAGAATTGTTATATTGATTTTTTAAAAAGATAGAATTTGTAATCTATTACATAAAAGTAACAGCTAATATTTGAATGTGTCTTCAGATTTTATATAATTTCTATTTAGACTTATACAGTAGGGAATAAGAAAGACACAGGTAATTTCTTATTGTTCAAGAGAAAAAAATATTTCAAGCAAATTTTTAAAAATAAATCATTAATACCTTTCTTCTAAAGTTTCTTTAAAAAGTGAAATAGGCATTCTTCAAGAGAAGCTTCTTTCTTATACATTTAATTACATCCAGGAAGATATGGTTAATTATTATCAGGTCCAGTTAAATTTTGTAAATGGCCTTTTGTAGGAAAACAGAGTAAGCTTTATATTTCAATACTGGTAATTCATACATTGAAGGCAGTTTATAATAGTAAAACTTTATCTGAAGTTTATATGTTTACCAGTTCAACCCACTATAACCTAGTCCCCAAAACAAACAATAGGAAAAAATGTATGAACAACTAGAATAGATGTTCCAAGGTTGAGGCAATAATGCTTTGCACTTTAATCAATTTGCCTGAAAGCCATAGTCCAAATAATCCTAAGATTTATCATTCACTAAGTAGAGAGCGAAAGTGAGAGAGACTGTGTGCACTTATATATATTTGTGTGTGTGTTTGTTCATGATTGCCTTATTTTTGCATGAATAATCCATAAAGTCACACTTATCATTTCAATGAGTTCTTTAATTAGGTAACCTGTCTATTATGATAAATCAAAATTCAATTTCTTCCTAGGTCTCCTTTCCTTTTCCCTCTACATTTAAAATTTGGCTGCATAGAAGTGAAATTTGATTCAAAGATTAACCAATTAAAATGTTCATATTCTCCATTTGAACTCATCGATTATATTAGAATTGGAAGACACTAGAGAAACCTTTGGTGATTTTTATTATTATTTTAGGCCTTTCGATTTTAATAGTGCTGGATTTTTATCTTAAATTTGAATACAAAGAGCAACTTAGTCTCATGATCGGCCATGTGAAATGCCATATGTGTTTTTCTTCCCTTTGCTTCATTTTCCTGCATTCCTAGTGTATGATGAATCCTGTTCTCAGTTTACAGGTATGTGGACTATTTAGGGTCATGTCCAAGCAGTTAAGATTCTAGAAAAGGCAGCAGCATTTTAAAAGGCCTCTTTATCTTCAGAAAATCTCTAAGATTTCACAGCCATACAAAAAGGAAAGTTATTCTCACTCAAAGTAAATTGCTTCATATTGTACTTTTTATTTATATGAAGTTGACTTTCATCTCTAATGGCATTTTCTGTTGACTTTGTATTTTCCTTGAATTGAGAAAAATATGATTTATGGTTTCCCAGCCAAAAGAATGTTTAATAATACCTGTATTATATGTGAGCACATGTGAATAGGTTTTAATATTCATTAAAAGTATTATTTCTGTTTAGCTAATATTATTAAAAATAGCATTAAAAATTAGTGATAAATTGCTGTTATGTATTGAATTTTTTCACTGTAGAGTCTTAGTTATTGTGCTTTTTAATAATGCCAGAAAGTACAATATTTTTGGTGCATATTTTATTTATTTATTTATTTTATTATTATTATTTTTTTGTATTTTTCTGAAGCTGGAAACAGGGACGCAGTCAGACAGACTCCCGCATGCGCCCGACCGGGATCCACCCAGCACGCGCACCAGGGGGCGATGCTCTGCCCATCCAGGGCGTAGCTCTGTCGTGACCAGAGCCACTCTAGCGCCTGGGGCAGAGACCAAGAAGCCATCCCCAGCGCCCGGGCCATCTTTTGCTCCAATGGAGCCTCGGCTGTGGGAGGGGAAGAGAGAGACAGAGAGGAAGGAGAAGGGAAGGGGTGGAGAAACAGATGGGCACTTCTCCTGTGTGCCCTGGCCGGGAATGGAACCCGGGACTTCCGCACGCCAGGCCGATGCTCTACCACTGAGCCAACTGGCCAGGGCCTGGTGCATATTTTATGTAAAGTTTATTTACTTTAGCTGTGTAATTTGGCACTTGGCTGGAGAATTGTGTTAAGTCACTAGAAAGAAAAAATATATCTAGATCAAATTTTTATGATCTTTATGAAGTCTGTCTTTTAGGCTAATGGATGTTAAAAATACTACCAGTAGTCTTGCATAACTTCCTACCAGAAAGTACATATAAACATCAAAGTGTAGAGAGATTTACTTTGACGAAGTAGATTTATCTCAAAGTTACTAAATGTTTCATGTTAAAGGACTGAGCAGTTGGTGAAGCATCATAGGTTTACCCCACGTTTGCCAAGGTACAATGTGCTTAGGAAATCTTTTGTAAGCCAACATGGCTTAAGGTAAAAAATAATCCTGGCTTTGTGAAAGTGACTTTTTCATAAAAGCAAAAAATCACTTTGAGTATTTTCAGCTAGCAAGAACAGGTATTAATGTAGGTCTTTTGTGAAGTGCAGTAACACAAACTTTGGGAAAGTAGGGAAACCAAGTTACCTCTCCTCAGTCTCATATACAGAAAAAGATTTTTTGCTAGCCTAGTTCTCTATTTTGTCCTAATAGTAGTATGATTTCTAATTTTGTGATATAAATAAAAAGGGAAATTGTCTGTTTTCATGATAATTTAGAAATATAAAAGTAGATAACATGTATAGTCAATAAATATGTTAAACATGATTATTTAGTACATGTGTTGATTTTATAACTCAAAATGTTGTACTTAGTGAAACACTCAGGTGCTGAAGGGCCATTCTATGCATGTAGACCATCGTCCCAGTGTAAGAATCTTCAAGTGCCAAAAACAGTGTTACCTATAGTGATAACAGGTACTGGCTATCCTTTAAAAATGATGAAGAGCAATGCCAACATTCTTCTCTTGGTCTCTTTAATAAAAACATTTTCACAACTGCAGAAGCAAATGGAAACCAGCCCTTTCCAATTGTTAACACACCCTTTAAATAAACAAACTTAAAATGACATGCATTATTTTCTAAAAGTTTTTCTTGAAACCAAAATATCAGTAAATAACCAACCTCCCTCCCTGTCTTCCTTCTTTTTACAAATGCTTACATAATCCTTATTATATACCAACTGTTTTTCAAGAATAAACTCACCCAAACTTCAGAAAAAAACAACAACACATGGCACAGGTAATGTTATCTTTATTTTAGAAACTGCATAATTCTTTTTTATTATTTTAATTATTTTGAGTAAAATATAGTAACCAACACTTTGAATACTTTATTTATGTTATCAAATTTGATACTATATGTTGAACTATATGTATTTATATTATATTACAAGGGTGGGAAAATAAGTTTATAGTTGTGAATACATGAAACACAGAGTTTGTTCTTTTATTATTTATTTGATTGATTATTTTTCCGTATGACCAGCTATACACCTACTTTTGCCAATCCCTGTATATTACATACTTCACAAATCTATTAGTGTTCAAGACACATAACTAAGCCAACAGAGTTGCTAAAATTATTTTATAAAAGAGAAACTTGAAAGTTGATTTGCTCAGATTTCCCCATAAAAGTAGTGTTCAGCTGAGGATTGGAAGCCTCAGCTCAGACATAACCTTTATTTTGCCCCCAATGATTGAATCTTTTAAATTAAGTAGAAAAAGAAAATAACAATTTTAACATAGTGAGTAGCTGGGATGCTTTTTTTTTTTTTTTTTTTGTATTTCTATGACAATGAGAGGATGAAGCTAGTTGTTGAGCTGCTTGGGAAAAGAAAAGAAATGCTAAAGACAAACAGTAGCTAAAATAACAGTATTTAATAACCTTGACTTCCTCTCCCCTAAAGACATTATTCAAGTGTGTTTTTAAATTATATTAATTTTCACTTTCTTTAAAATTATTACTTAGCGACAGGCACACTCTACCAGCATCATTTTATGTAGCACTAACAGTTAGAAAAGATAGATTTCTATGTAGCCTGGAAGCCTCAGGGAGCTGAAGTGGACAATGTCCATAGCCGGGTTAGACAAGCCTAGCAAATGTTTTCCCAGTTACACTAGGATTATCGTACTTATTTACCTCAGTGAAGGTAAGCCATCAATCTGGTAGCAGAATTTTTGTAAATTGTTAAAACTGTGCTCAATTTTGAAAAAAGGTGCTTTAACAAGTCCTCCTAATTTCATTCTTATTATGGAAGGCATGTATGTGCTCTTACATGTGCGAATAGAAGACCTCCAATTGCAAGAGAAAAAATAAATGCATGAAATTTAAATTCAGTATCAAAAATCTGTTCTGGCCCTAAGATAAATGTATTGGATAAATGTATTGACAAGGGTAGAAATAAAATCTGAAAATGCTTTTAATTAGCTTTTCTTCATGTGTGTTTATGTATAGTTATGTATAAGAATTATCTATTTTATAAACTTTTACTGGAAGTGTAAAACAAATGATATACCAATAAAGCTGGCTTCAATAATTTCAGTCTAGAATATGTGGTAATTATAATCTCTGTGGGTGATGAGATATGTCTCCCAAAGGATGGCCTCTAAACCCTTGTGACCAAGTGTTAGAAAATCACTGTCATGCTCTGTAAGACATCAACCATTAGTTCCTGCTCATGTGTCATTTCGCCATACCTTTGGGGTATGTGGTGCAGTAATGCTGAATATACTCATTAATGCTAGCGCTTTTAATCCTGTTTCCTGCAAGCTAATCACATTTCTAACGACTCTGAAAAAATGGCAGTGATGTTGGGGGGGTTGGTAAAAAGGAAAGGTGTTTAAGCATTTCTAAACTGCAAACAATGTGTTAACTCATGTTCCAGTGTGGCACAAAATCTCTGTGTTATTGTAGTACTAACAAAACAAAACAAAACAAAAAGCAGCAAACAAATAAGCTGTTATAAACCATTCAAAAAATTTAATTTTTCTACTTACAAATACAATCAATAAGAGAAGAGATACAAAGTATGTAGACTTTTCAGCCTATATATATATATATGTAAGAAAGAATGCTTGCTACTTTCTGTGTAACAGAGTTTAAATATAAAGGTTAGAGCATCAGACCTCTTGAATTGCTTGCCCAAAAATATAAATGAATGATACACAAAAGAATATATATATATATATATATATATATATGAAATACTGCAGTGCTTGGAAGTCATTTGAAAATCAAGAATTGCTTTGACATATTAAATATCATTTTATTGCATATTACTTATGTTAGATCTTATATAAACAACAGCATTATGTGCTACTTACAAATACACTTAATGTTTTCATCAACCTTATTTTGTAGGTATTATTATTTCTGTTTTGATGTGAGGAAATCAATTAATAGGCTAAATGACCTCCCCAAGATTGCATAATCAGCAAACAAGAGACAAGGCTTAGGTCTCATAGCTTCCCCTTCAAAAATATCACCTTGCACTTAGTCTCTGGTCTTTGGGGTCCAAGGACAGAGGATAGTTCTTAGACCTTTTGGCTACAAGGATGCTTTGAATCTGTTTTTATCTCAAGTAGGTTGACTTATCAAATTCGATCACTGCCATGGCCTGCTGGCTATTTTTATGGTATATCAAACACAGATGTTGAGAAGGGAATGGCATTGTGGAATAGCAGAGTATAGAAAAATATGTGATAATTTAAAAATAAAAATAATCTTCTTAAATTCTCCACTTCATATATTCAGCTACCTGGAGACTTAAAGCAAAATCTTCTTTTTCTTTTCTCATGAGATTTATTGATGAATGATTCCTTTCCAAACACAGACCTCCCAGCATCTCATTCACAGAGAAGTGAGGCAGGCCCTTTCCCATTTAAAAGTGCTTATGTGGGGCCATTCCTCTGAAATTCTACCTCACCTCCTAGGCAAAGCAGCCTTGCACCATCCAGCCTACCTACCAGAGTCTACTCTACACCTTTCTCATAGGTAAAGAATTATTTCTGGAAAGCAGATATGTTTCTTAGGTCTCTGCTGCTTCATTTTTGAGGTATAAGATAGCTGGGCCTCTATTTTGATATATTTCCAACCCTTCCTTAAGAATTAGGGCTGTGCTTAATTACTTAGAAGGTGGTCTTTCATTTTCAGACTCTAAGATACCTTAGCAGCTAACTTTTACTTTCTCTACCAACATATTATCTATATTTTAGTTTCTTTATATATGTGTGTGTGTGTGTGTGTGTGTGTGTGTGTGTGTGTGTGTGTAGGCTTTTGAGATTCTGGAAACACTGTCTTTCTTGCTCTTGCTCACTCAGAAATATAAATTTTTTCAGTTGCAGCTCAAATGCTCTCTGTTCTTTAAAAAAATCCAGTTAGAAGTAAATTTACATATCTCTCAAGTATTAATAAATTAGAAAATTAAAAAGCTAAATAAATATTTTCTGTATATTCTATAGATATCCGTATATTAATATTTCTTTGCTCACATATTTTTACTTCATTTTTAGGGAATTTAGTCATCTAAAATCCTCCATGAAAAGGGGCAGATACTAGATACAAATGCATAAAAATAAAGTTTAAACTACTGGGGTTCTCAAGTCTCAGTGCAAATAAATATTACCAAAAGTGTTAGAGGAAATTTTAGTTCTTGGTCCAAGTAAGTTTGATTCAGTAAGTCTAAACAAGGCCTAAGAATCTGATTTTGAAAGCATGTGCCCTGGCTATCAGTGTTCAATAAATACTGGCCTGGAAGAAAGGATTTATGCCTGCCTTCTTTATATAGTCACAGGCAGGAAATTCTACAGCTATGACCTATGGAGCCCTTAGATGAGTGTTAGGAAACAAAAGGTCAATGTGGAGGTCCATAATGGTGTGGAGACCATAATCCACGGCAGCTCAAGCTCTGGAACCTGGTCGTTAAGAAAATGGAGATGCTGGCGCTACAGCCACCTGCTCTGCCAGAGGGAGCTGATGGCATTGCTCAGTCTTTGGCCCAGGTGGTCTGGCCTTTCACCTCCCTGGTCAGAGACTGTGTGCAGATGAGAGGCTTCTTGGCCCAGGCATCATGGAGCCTTCTCTCCTCATCATGGCTGCCACCCATGAGGAAGATGACACGCATCTCATGCCTAATTCTACCCATCATAGCACACTTGGCCCTCACCCTCCATACACCACATGGCTTTAGAGGGAAAATAAAAATTTCCTGGGCACTCCTGCCTCTGGGCCCCCTCCCACCTGACACCAGAAGATCAGAGAAGCTATCTGGACGTGCTGCATGAGTGAGAAATTGGTTGAAAGAAAGTAGGAGGAAATGGAGGCTGAAAACGGCATTGAGATGGAGAGAGCAGCTGTAGAAGACACTGTCTATAAAGTACGTGTTGGCCAGGTTTAGCTTCAGGCAGCTCTGTAATCCAGCTGACATATATGGGGGCAAAAGGCAGCCAGAGTCCAGAGTGCCAAGAAATGGATTACAGATTAAAAATTGACTGTGAATAATTCATACATTTTAGGATTATTTACGTGATTTCATGTGAGATGTTAATGGCATAAATAATTAAAAAGTAATTACGGAAATAATATTCAGATTTATTTTGCATTTCCATGGATTCCTATTTCAATTAAAAAAATTATTTCTTGATTTTAGAGAGACAGAAAGAAGTGGGTGGGGAGAGAAAGTGGAAGGAGGAAGCGAGAAAGAAGCATTCATTTGTTGTTCTACTTAGCTGTGCATTTATTGGTCACTTCCCCTATGTGACCTGACTGGTGAATGAACCACCCCCTGGTGTTTAGGGAAGATGCCCTAAGAGACTGAGCAAACTGGACAGGACCTAAATTATTTTAATTTAAAGAAGATAAACTATAAACCAGCAGCAACTGAAATTAGATGTAAATTTAATATACATGAATTTCAGTTTTGTCTTTTTAATAACAGCAGTTCAGGTTCAGTCAACAGTTCTCTGAGCACCATTGCATTAAATGCATTTAATTTTACTCAAAGTTTAAAAAATTATATTTTTATAATGAGCTATATAAATGAATTAGAAAGGGTATTAGTTTCTAATCAGACTTATAGACATGCATACATATATAAACAGATGAAGAAGTAATAGAAGGAATTGTAAAGCCTAAGTAGCTTTTATATTTAGGTTTATTATAAATCTAATATAATATATTATATTCTTGCAGAATATATATGATCAAATAATGGCCTGTTATGCCCATGTCTCCAAATTCCCCTCACACTGCTCATCCCTTTATTGCCAACTTTAGCAATGCTGGCTGGTCATCTGTCCTTTCCTGCAAGACACAGTACACACACCATGTCTGTCCTTAGTACTGTGAACTATCTGTTCTACTTGGATTGGCTCCCTGCTCTTCTTGTAGCTGGTCCTTCCCCTGATTATTCCTTTAAAAGTATGTCTCTTTAGTTGTTCTTTAGACAACATCCTTTTTACTTCCTTCTTGGCACTTATTACAAGCTGAATGAATTTCAATTATTTGTATTACTATATATTGTCTGTTTTCCCTATTAAAATGTAAATTCTAAGCACAGTCCCCTGGAATATCTTGTTCACAGTGTAATTAATGCAGTGCTGAGTGTTCATAATTTTTTCCTTTTTTTTTTCTGAAGTGAGAAGCGGGGAGGCAAAGAGACAGACTCCTGCATGAGCCTGCCTGGAATCCACCCGGCATGCCCACTAGGGGGCGATGTTCTGCCCATTTGGGGCATTGTTCCATTGCGACCAGAGCCATTCTAGCACCTGAGGCAGAGGCCATGGAGCCATCCTCAGTGCCCAGGCCAACTTTGCTCCAGTGGATCCTTGGCTGTAGGAGGGGAAGAGAGAAACAGAAAGAAGAAGAGGAAGAGTGGAGAAGCAGAGGGTGCTTCTCTTGTGTGCCTTGGCCGGGAATTGAACCCAGGACTTCCACACACCAGGCCGATGCTCTACCACTGAACCAACCAGCCAGGGCCTAATTTTTTCTTAATGAATGAACGAAGACCACACTTTTCACTATTGTTTTCTATTATTTTATATTCTGGGAAACATAAGTGCAAATTTCCTAAATTCTTCAGATTCTAAGCTTGAGTTGTATACCTATGGAATGATAAGACTGTAAATAGAGCCATCTTAGTTATTTTCTTCTCATAGCCCTTATTTACATTTACTGTTTGCTATTTCTAGAGTATTTAAGGTGTTTAATAATAAATAATTTTAAAGCCCCAGAGAGTGTTGATAATAATTTTACCTATGATTAATAAGGTTGTGTTAAGTTGGCTATTTTAAAAATTATGGAAATATATAGGGTATATTATATAAATATCTATAATTTGTGTAACATAGTCCTACATAAAAGGAATAGAAAAAAATTTAGGAGGAAATGTGCAAAATATTGGAGGTGTTTTTCCAAAAGTGATGGAATAATAGGCAATTTTTATTTCTTTCTTTATATTTTTTCAGTATTTCCAATTTCTAGAAAAAATGCATGTATTGTTTTCTACATTTAGGAAAAATACCCAGAAAACCACTGAACAATGGTCAAAATAAATTGCCTTTAAGAGCAAGATAGAGCTGCAGAGAGTGAAATGATTAGTAATTTCTTTTATAGCTATTTATTTAGAGTTTTATATGTTTCTGAGACTGTTGCAGGATGTGTTAGATTTTAAAAAAATATAATCTAGTTTCTACTCTTAATGCTGTAAAAATTATTTATAATGAACTATAATAAAAGAAAAATATTGTAAATTATTATGACAAATATGAGATATGAAAGAGATAGGGAAGTTCTTTCCTGGGTTGTGATTCAAGAGTGTTTTATGGCGATGGCCATCAAGACCAGCAAGAATGTTGACTGTAAGAAGAGGACTATTCTGGTCAAGGCATTAACATCAAGAAGGGCTCAGCAGGCAGACACAGAGTGTTTTGGAAAAGGTAATTAGGCAGATTTGTGTGGAAACAGGAAATAAATATTTTTTTCTTTTTATCCAAGTGAGAGAAGGGGAAATAGACAGATTCCTGCATGCACCCTGACCAGGATCCACCCACAACCCCCATCTGGGTCCAATGCTCTGCCCATCTGGAGCTATGCTTACAACCAAGCTACTTTTAATGCCTGAGGCAGAGGCTTCATGGAGCCATCCTTAGGGCCTGGGCATGAGGCGCTCAAACCAAACAAGCTGTGGCTGTGGGAAGGGAAGAGAGAGAGATAAGGGAGAAAGGGAGGGTTGGAGAAGCAGATGGTCACTTCTCCTGTGTGCCCTGACCAGGAATCAAACCCAGAACATCACACATTGGGCCGATACTCTACCTCTGATCCAACCAGCCAGGGCTGGAGATATTTTTTAAAAGAGTACAATAAATGAAAACATGGAGAGATCCATGGGCTCTGCTTATACAGTCACTTGAAGAATAGTCCAGGGACTAAAACCGGGGTCAGGATGAAATTTTATATGATGAAAATGACCGACTTGACAGGGCAATAAGTGAGTTAGGGAGACACTACATGTAGTTTTAAGCAAGCCAAGTTTTGGGTATCTTTGTATCTCATTTCAGAGATGTACACTAAACTGTGAAACACATCAGCATGAAGTTCAGGGAAGAGATTTGGGCTGCATGTAAAAAGTACAAGTTATCTTTGTCAAGGCGGTGATGGAAATTACTAGACTGAATGAGATTATCTGTAGAGTTAATTTAAAATAAGACCTGAGGCTTCAGTTTGGGGTATTTTAATATCCAAATAGAGAGACTGAAGAAAAGGAAACCTGTTAGGAGACCCATATGACAGGGCAGGTACCAGTGAGGTTCAGATGAGGCACCATGGAAGAAGAAATGGGAGAGAACAAAAAGATATTAAGGGCATCTTTATTGATGTTTTATCTTTCTGTTTTGATACCAAATAAGCTTAGCTAGTATCCACAGTGTTATTTTATTTAGGCCAGGGATTTCCAAACCTGGGTGCATGTCAGAATTATCTACAGAGCTGTCTACTATTGTAATATATATGATATATATTAATTGAATGAACAAACAAATTAATTAATGATTAACATATCTTGAATCATTATTACCAGTGCCCTTTTCATTTACATTAACTTGTGCTACTAGAGAGCAAAAAATTACATTAGGCTTAAAAATAATCCATTATGCTCTATGGTCCATAATAAGTGTTTTTATGGAGTATAAAATTAATGTGTTTTTGTGTGATTTTCAACATTCACAAGAAAAAGGATGACATTATAACTCATCTGTAGTTAAAAAGAATAAAATGATACCAAATTTATACAATTTAATGTTCTTAATGTCATTTATCTGATACTCTTCTTCCCTGTGCTGGTAAAGTGACTTAATTAGCAATTTGAGCAGAAAGAGCTGCACTATACCCAAGATATCACAGTCAATTAAATGTTGAATAAAATTTACTTCATTTTATGTTTCTTCAATTTTACACCTGGACTTGGATACATTCATTGTGCAGGATGCAGAGTGATTCCTTGTCCTACTAAATAAATATACTAGCAGCAAAATGAGCTAGTTTTTGCCCTTTTTTCATCACTGAAAGTCACTGAATCCCTTTTATATCTCTTTCCCCTAAAATTTAAAACTAATGTTTAAAGGAGAACAAAAGCAGTCACCCTTCCCATAAAAAGATGTTCCCTGGGCCCAGTGGTTCATAATTATTTTTTCAAAATCTATCAAGAGAAAAAAATGTTCCTTTGAAGTTAATTATAAAGGGTGTGCCAATAGATAATACAAATTCATCAGGTTCAACATCTGTACATGCATAATCATTCTTAATAAATTATTGTGGAGAAACTGTCAGACGGTTAATTCTAAAATCAGAAATATTAAATTTGCATGTGTTTATGTTTTACCACAACATAAACACACTTTGATGTGTAATTAGTAATGGCTAGAATCAGATTGCTCCACATTTGCTACCAGTATCTGATTACAATATTCGGTCTTCTACACTCACTAATATTCAAATATACTATTGTACCCTTATGACATGCTTATTATTACAATTTTACTCTGCTTCCAAAGAGTATATATTATATGTTTAAATATTGAATTGCTATTGACTTCTTAAAAGAAAAGCTTTGAAATTGCCTAAGAGATTCTCAAAGAGAAGAATTTTAAAGTCAGGCCACCTCTTCCATCATGCCATATCGTCCCCATATATAACCTGTTTCACTTTCCATATCTCCTTCCTCTGTATGGGTTTAATTTTGAAGAATCCTCAAACCTCAGACTCAAAAGGAACTTCAGAGAGTGTTGTAGACTGCAAGTGGCAAAAAACCTTTGTGAATTTGAGGCTTAGCAAAAGGCTAAGTTCTCCCCCCTCTACCTCCGTATTGGCTATAATGCTGAGAGTATTTGCACCCACTTCATTTGCTTGCTTAAGTTGCTGGAAGCAATTTACATGCCCTTCTTCTCACTCTTTATTTGTTCAGATGTTGGTTGATTTCACTTATGCATGGTGGGGGGATTCCTGTTTATGCCTTGGGTGAGTTCTTGTTTCTGCCTCAGATGTGTAACTTTGTATCAAGGACTTCCTTGATTTGCATATGGCTATATAATAAAGCAATCTGGGGCTATGGAGTGCTTGGATATTGCCATCAGCATTGAAGAGACCTCCTGATCCCATTCTTTTTTCTCAGTGAGTCTGTTTTCTTAATTCTGCACCATTCTCATTCAAGACCCAGAATTACGAGCCACGCTGGTTCACAGCAAGGGAGTATTTAACTCACATCCTTTAATCTATTCATGTGAAATTCTCTTCTACAATATTGCTGCAAATGGTGATTGAAGTGGGATTTGACTGCATCTGATAGGAGTCCATTCTATTTTTTGGCAGTTCGAATTGTCAGGAAGTGGTTCCTCACAACTAGGCAAAGTATCTTACTATTACTGGTTTTAATTACATCCTCCAGAGTCATGTGGAATAAAATAAAGCAATTCTGATTTATCCAATTTTACTCAAATTCAAATAGCACACACACACAAATCATGAGTATTGGTGTCTCTTAGACTTAGCTACAATTTAGCCACTGTTTTATGCTGCTGGAAACTTTTTTTGTTGGTTTTTTTTGTTTGTTTGTATTTTTTTGAAGTGAGAAGTGCGGGGGGGGGGGGGCAGACAAACATACGCCCACATGGGCCTGACCCGGGACCCACCCGGCATTCCCACCAGGGGGCAATGCTAGGCCCCTCTGGGGCATAGCTCCACTGCAATCAGAGCCATTCTAGTGCCCAGGCCAACTTTGCTCCAATGGAGCCTTAACTGTACAAAGGGAAGAGAGAGACAAAGAGAGAGGAGAGGGGAAGGGTGGAAAAACAGATGGGCAGTTCTCCTGTGTGCCCTGACCAGGAATCAAACCTGGGACCTCCACATGCCAGGCCGATGCTCTACCATTGAACCAACTGGCCAGGGCCACTGCTGGAAACTTTTGAAGTAGTTATCATAATTCCTTGTATTTGGCACATAATAAAAATTCATCCTCTGAAAATATGAACTCATGTCAGAAGTTGAGTATGTGTAGAATTTTGCCATTAATATCATATTTTGTGTTTCTGTAAAGCGATATGAAATTAATGGTTCTTTGTGAGAACCATTGATTTCACATAACAGAAACAGACATTATTTGTAGGGCCAATGTTTCAATATATCATGCTTTCATTTTCTTCATCTTCATCAATTAAAATTCCAATTAATTCAAATAATACCTCTTTCAAAAATTTTTCTTTGATCATTACAACTGGAAATTCTCTCTCCACTGTGATACATTGTTTATAAAGTTCTTATAGCCTTAAACTTTCATTATCTCTATATATGTAGGCTTATATAGCCAGCTAGCTGGATTAAAACTTCCTCATGATCAAGAGTTATATCTTATTTATCTCTATATTTTCCACTGCAAAAGTATAAGATGTATTAGTTGCTTAAAAAGTGAATATGCAGTGAATATAAGGAAGCATTGCAATTAGCCTTCTCCCGAGAAGCTTTTTCTTCATGAACCAAGTGGGGTAAGATAGAAACTTGTTCTTCTTAGACAGAATTTGACAGATTTTTTTAAAAAGTTTATCTTTGTTTATTACTTTGTTTTCCTTTATTGTTAGCTACTGATGGGTCATGCAAAACAACATCGTTAGTAAACTCTAACGTAAAGTAAGAACGTAAAGGTTTGTTATCAATGTTTCATTTTTAAAAATAATTTCTGACAAAGCTTTTTACCAGCTTAGTAATAATTTATTCACATGGCCATTGCAGTGGTAAATTATCCATATTTGATTCAACCCTAAAGAAATCATCATATAGATGATAAATATATTTGTCATACCTGTAAATATATATAACATTTATGAAAAATTATGACAGAGTTTATAGATCTAAGTGTTGTGTCTTTTCATGCTTGATAATAACTATGACCTTGGCTCATGTACTTGCTGCTTATGAGGATTTATCCAAGATCATTAGAACAGTAGTAGAACCGCCTCGGGGAAGATGACATGGGCCGTTAATAAGGTACTGATGGCAAGGGTTCTTGACAGCGAAGGTAGGCAATTGAACAAAGGCAATTGAGAAAAGGCAATTGAAGTGACACTAATGGTAGATGAGGTGGTGGAATTGGAAGGGGTAACTAGGGTGGTGGAGGAGGTTGGGGAGGAGGTAGAGGATGGAAAGGAAGAGAAGAAAGAAAGAGATGGTGGAGATTGGTGTAGAATAGGGAGTTTCAAAAAAAGGGGAGATTATGGTGGGAAGGAAGGCTATGGGAGAAGAGGAGACATGAAAAAAAAGTATGGAAATCCATATGGAGGAGATGCTGGTAGATCTGGACAATATTAACAATTATTTAAAAATTAAATAACAGTGTTTTTTTTTTAAGTACATTAGACACAATATTCTAAATGGCACATTTCAATATTATCTTTCATGTAAACACCATGTTAGACCCTTTAAAGATGTCATTTTTGAACTGCTTAATACCTAAGAGCATTGAGTGATACTACTGTTTAACTTCTTAGAAGTAATTATTCCCCCAGATTCTATGTGACCTTAAATATGGAGTCTTTCAAAAGACAAAAATGAACAAAAATAATTTTAAATGTAAGAATTTATGACCATTGGAAAATGAAAAGAATTTTGATGTTTTAGTCCAGAGTCTGTGTTTATGAGACATTATATTTTAGATGTAAGGATGAATAAATTAATGCTTTTACTTTTATTTGGTGAGTTTTATGAATATAATAACTAAATTATAATTTGTAACACATAACCCTAAAATATGAGGTGTTACTATGTTTATATCCTAATTATCATCTTACTAAAAGTATCATTTTTATAATTTACTATTTTAAGTGATGTTTAATCTGAAAGCAGATATTAGATATTGTGTTTTGTCCTTGGGCTGAACAGGACAGAAGAAGCTCAGTTAAAAAAAAAAAAAGCAACAATCCTGATGCCTAGTTGAGTTGGGTTTGTGAGATATGGTAAATAAAGTATAAAACATAATCCATTTTGAACTTCAGATAAACTATACATTTTTTTTAGTGGAAGTACATTCCAAATATTTTACAGGACATACCTATAATAAAAAAATTATTCATGTTTGTCTGAAACTCAAATTTAACTTAGTGTTCTATATTTTACTTGGTAAGCCTATTTGCATTTCACAGTGTGAAATTTTTCTATTAATTGATCAAAAGTACTATATATATATATATATATATATATATATATATATATATATTCCCCCCCCCCAGTAAACTTGGGGGAAAAAAAAGGAGTGATAAAGTGGACTTATTTAGAAATATTGGTTCAAAAGAGAATTGGTAATCAGGTGCCCTCTGGCTCACGGCTTGATGTTGAACATTCCAAGATACATATCTCTTTTTATAAGTAATATATTATGAATATAGAAACTCAGATTCTGTGTTTTAAAGATGGACATTCAAACATACACTCCATTAAGTCAATTTTGGAATATTTTAATTAATAATATATGGCATCTATTATTATCTAGGAAACTAAGCACTTAAAGTACATTAACAAATTTTAAGTATCACAACAATCTTATGTGTTAAATACTATAATTTAATCCCTCATATTTTGGCAAAGAAACTCAGGAACAGAAGAATTAAGTAATTTATTGATGGTTAGGTAGCTAGCAAGAGGAAGAACTGGAATTTGAATTAGACTATCTGATTAAAGACTTTTTTTCTCTTGATTATTTACTGTTCTATTCTACCTCTGAAACTTGAGATAAATATCTCCTTGATAGAAAGGCTGGTTTTCCCATTTTACGATAAGTATAAGGATTTGCTTATCTGGACACAGAAATGGGTAGAAAAGATGTCACCACAGAGCAAGGCCAAGAGACTGTGGAAGCTCAATATTTCCCCTTGTTCTTCCTCCTCATGTTCCAAAATCTGTGAAAGTAAATAAGAAACTATGAAGACCACAAAGGGCTTCTTCTTTATCTTATGCTATGGGTTTGAAATAAGGCCTATGATGCTGTGGTGAAAAGCACAATATGTTGGATAAAGTTATTTTACTTTAATTCACATTTGTTGGTTGATCTTAGAGTCAGCACATGGCTGGTCTCCTTTCAGTTCCTTCTAGACTTAGACTATGACTTCCTGTCCCAGGCAGTGGCCAGCTCAGTCAGCTCCTGGGAGAGTGCCATTTCTCAGGCTGTTTCACTATACAACCAAATTATAGCTCATCCAGAGGAAATGGCAAAATAACCCTTCTCCACACACACGACAGCAGGAGGTGTATGAATAGATTTCTGTAGCCTGGCTACTTCTATGAAAACAAAAACAAAACTATTGCTCTTAATGGACCTTGGTCAAAGGTAATATAAACTCATAAAACAAAGACTCTGTTTAAAATATATATATATCTATGTATCTATATATCTAGATATCTATATCTATCTATAGCTATTTCTGTATATATACAGATTTACTGCTTTAAGTTTGTAATTTAGGACTTCTTGGTTAGAGTTGAGAATGAAACATTTCGACAGCTAATTGCATTGCGTGAACAAGCAGAATTTTCTACACATGAGTTCCAGAACAAGAACTTGATTTTCCTATTTGCTTTATGTAATAATCAAAAGGAATTTCAACTTTATGTTTAAAAGGTTTTACTGAAATATTACTTTATTTTCGTAGGTATCAGTGATATCAAGCATGCATATCGAGTAGGGATTTCATAGTTTATAAATCTCAACTTACAGAATTAAAGTGATGACTCCCTTTCAATTCCCTTTCTTAAAAAGTGATTTATTTCTACAGTACACTGTATAATTATCCCTGCCTATCTGAATTGCTGAGTATATAGAATGCTTATTTACAACACAAAAGTGAGAACAATTACGGAGATTACCATAGAACTTTTTCATTCAGTATTTCCCACAGGTTCATGAAGAACATAGAGAAAGGTTAAGCTGAGAAATAGCTGAGAATGCCATTTTTGATTAACTTTTACAGAAGCCTCACTGTAAGAAGGAGGAAGCTCAGTATTATTGGAACACTTTAGCCAAGCTGTTCCCACTTTACTCAGATAGTACCATCTGATATGGTTATTAAGGGCATCAATCAACAACGATTTATCAATAGAATATTCTACTTTAAGAATCATAATATCCAATCACTCAGTGGTTTAAAATGGAACATAGAAATTATAACTTAAACTAGTAACTAAAAATAATATATTTAGTTGTTTGTGTACTTTTTATATTGGACACTGCCCTAGATAGTATATATATATATGTTGAATCTAGTCTTCAGAACAACTCTTCTAGATAGATATTTTTTCCAGATAATCTTCATTTTCTATGTGGAGCAACTCCCTGGGTTAAATTGAGAACAGATGCTGTTGGGTCAAAGCCGGGAAGTTGAAAAGACATAGGAGTGTGGAGGGAAATTGTGTATGATACTTCATCTCTATGGGGGAACTGGAGAGAGCCTGAGAAGAGAGTTAGTGGAGCAAGGGCACTAGAGGACTGCCTGCTGGGAAGGGAATGATCTCCCAGATAAAGGAAGTGGGAAAGTTTCCCAAGTCTCAGACTCACTCACAGTAGTGACCAGGAGGAGTGTCACGCATAGGACAGGGCTGGGTTTTGTATGTCTAATTTAGTTTGGGGACTGTCTTTGATCTATGTTTTGTAGCATTAAAAACATGGCTAATTGTCTTTGCTAAATGGTAGTCTGTGCTCTTTCCATAATGCTTGAAGAAAGATATCAGGGAGAACTGTTAGATTCAGGGAGTACTGGGGCTGCCAAAGAGTGTAACTATTGAAGGAACAGGGAGTGTTGCAAAGAGTGTAACTATTGAAGGAACAGTAAGTGCTGATATGGCTCCTGTGAGGCTGAGAACAAAGAAGGTCAGAGACCCTTATCAGAAGTTTATGTTTGAAATTCGCCACTAAGCTAAAACCGGCCCCTGTTGCTATGCCGGCCCCTGTTGCTATGCTGCGTGTGACCTCCCTAGCCAATAGCTAAACTGCCACATCTGCTTCTGTATTTGCTTGCTCACTTAGGATATATAACGGCGTGGCTGTAAGCTCCAGGTGCGGCTTCCGTTTGCAGCTCCTTGTGGGCACGGTGTCTCCGGACATCTTGGGAGTTCGCCCCTGGGCAGGTTAAACTGGCCAATAAAGTAACATCTTAACTCCGGAAAGTCTCCGACGTTTGTTCTCATACCCGGTGGATGCTACAAGAATTAAGTGTTATTTTTTTTACCCAGAAAACAAAAAAGGATTTCCTTTTAGATAAGATCAGTGCCATTGATAAAATTTGTTGTCGTTTTTATTCTTTTTTAGTGAAACAAATGCAAGCTACTTTGATAGACAGTTGGGACAGCTTTCTCTTTCTTGTTTCTTTCCTTGAGAAGATAATTACTTGCAGTTTGAATCATATGTTATAATTTTTCTAGTATGTGAAAGATATTACCTCTATACACTTTTGATTTACATAAAAAATTATCTGCTAGAGTTTTCTTATCTGTTAATAATTTAAAAATTATGTGAGGGTTTTTTGAGCTTTTAGTGGTTAACTATAATATAGAATATACGTGACATCTTGAGTAATTGATCAATTAACTCTATCAGGAAATACTCGTTAAATGTTGAGTACTATGATTGGCCCTAAAGATTTCGTGGAAACTTGATAGACATAATTCCTACCCTTGTTCCTTATGGCCTTTTTGGTAGGGTAGAGGCAGAAAGAATTAGATAGACATGTAATAAAATAATTGCATAATTAATTTTATGTATGGTTATAATAAGTTTTAAAAAATATCAAAACAGGGTGCTATGAGGTCTTATGTCCAGAGAAGACTCTCCTTAAAGAAGTGCCTTTTTAACTCATATTTGAAGGATTGACTTTGTTACATGGTCATTCTTAAAATTCAAGAGCAACTTTTACATGACTAGAAATAGAATGGGCAATATGTAAATCTGAAAAAAATGTATATTTTTATTAGAAATAAAATATGGGAAAAGAGTAAAATAGAATAACAGTGGGAAGCTAATGAAGGGATTTAAGCAGGTCAGTGACTGACTTGCATATTTTAAAGATCACTCAGGTTGCAATGTGGAACACGGGTGGTAGGTGTACAAGAATGTACATTGTGAGGACAGCTGGGAGGTTTCTGAGACGAGAGCAGCTGTGTTTTAGGATGATGTCTGAGCAGACACAAAGAAATAGCTATGGAAAAACAAAGCTGATAGAGCAGCAGATAAAGGAGGAGAAAGAGGGAGGTATGAAGGCAAATCTACTAAAAATCTGCCTTGCAGAAAGTTTTGAAAAATCTATGCTACTTCAGAGAGTAAACAAGAAAACAAATAAAATTGTGTAGCATCTTACACTGCATTGTCTATGTTGTATAGCTGCTATCAGCACAGTTACACTTAAAATACTGAAATACTTATATTCCATGTTATGTCCACTCACAGTAAAGAAAGGACTCCACACCTTTTTTACATCAAACACTTTACAGTTCCTTATCATAAACCTGGAGCCATAACTGAGCCAGTTCAACTATTTCCCAGAAAAAGGCCTGGCACAGTGCTTGAATTCTCCAACATCAAGGTACCCTCCAGAATGTCAAGTGGGGACTGATTGCCCAGGTTCTGCTGTATGCTTCTGTGAGCATCAAACACCATTTTTCCTCAGTGGAGACTCAGATCATGGTGCTGAAAATATGTTTTGTCCCAAGATTCCAGGTGGCTCACCAGCAGCAATTACTGCCTATTCATGAACTACTTTATTATAGAATAGAACAATGTAGATATCAGTGAAGATATCTCTGTTGTTATTATGTTATTATGGGGATCAAACATTCTACAACTTCTTTCTATCTGATGCTTACAAGTTGTGTAAATGATAAGCTCTTTATAAGAAACAGTTTATACCCTTGATTATAGAGTATTTTACATGAAATTTTTGGCTGGATACTTATAGCTGTGTGTGATAGCTCTCAACCTTGAAGAATCTTTGATTATTGCAGGTTCTGAGATGATGTCTCACCTTCTCAATGAGATGTATCTCATTTAAACTTTAAAAAATTGCATCCCTACCTTCAATGCTCTGCTTTTACTTACTTTTTTATAGCACTTACCACTTTCTAATATGCTATACACATACTTATTATGCTTATTATTTATTGTCTATTTCCTTCTATTAAGAGGTAAAGACTGAGATCTTGTGTTTGTTAATTAATATACATATATCCCAAATATCTGGCACATAGTTGGTGTTCATAATATCTGTTATGTGAGTTTACTGATGAACATACTCCATACTCCCAGATAAAGGATTAACTCTGTGGAGTATGCTTATGTTATTCCCTCTGTGAAAAGTACTTTGATGACATCCTATCACCTATGCTATTTGGTCAAAGTCTTCAGTTTCATTGTTGGTCCTGAAATTGTCTTTCAGCTCCTACCTTTCCCTTATAGTCACCCAATGTCTCATCATAAAAAAGAATAGTCACATTCTTTTATATGGTATTATTCCTACCAAGCAAGCCTTTCTATCTGTACAGTATTACTTACTTATGTGACAATAACTAGGTATAACAAACTACCTCAAAACTCAGTGCAGTGGCTTATAGCAACACACATTGTTGCTTTTCTTTTAGGCATCATATGGGCAGCTCTGTTTCAGGCTAGGCTCAGCTGGCATCTGCTGGGTTTTGTTCCAGGTTGGAATTAGGTCAGTTCCATATGTTTCCCCATTCTCTGTGAACCAGCATCTATCCCGAGCATGTCCTCCCTCTGGCAGATTACTGGTCACACTAGATCACATTAGCATATTTAAGGATTCTGCTTGAATCATGACCACTAACTTCCTCTGGCTAAAGCAATATACATAGCCAAGCGCAAAGTGGTTGAGAAATATGCTCTGCCTAAAAGGTAGTCAATATTTTCTGATCAACATTAATATATTTTACAATTTCCCTTGTTAAACTACCCATCAAAACTCAGCATAAGTATTGCCTCTTTTATGAACCATTTCCAATTTAGTAGGTAGTCAGAACAGAGACAATCAATTAAAATTTCTACTCCCAATATACCATAGAACCTAGAAATTTTTTGTTTTGTTTTGTTTTTAATAATTTTATTTTTTTAATGGGGTGACATCAATAAATCAGGATACATATATTCAAAGATAACAAGTCCAGGTTATCTTGTCGTTCAATTATGTTGCATACCCACCACCCAAAGTCAGATTGTCCTCTGTCACCTTCTATCTTGCTTTCTTTGTGCCCCTCCCCACCCCCTTTCCCTCTCCCATTGCCCCCTCCCCCCCGTAACCACCACACTCTTATCAATGTCTCTTAGTTTCACCATTATGTCCCACCTACGTATGGAATAATACAGTTCCTGGTTTTTTCTGATTTACTTATTTCGCTTCGTATCATGTTGTCAAGATCCCACCATTTTGCCGTAAATGTTCCGATGTCATCATTTCTTATGGCCGAGTAGTATTCCATAGTGTATATATGCCACATCTTCTTTATCCAGTCATCTATTGATGGGCTTTTTGGTTGTTTCCATGTCCTGGCCACTGTGAACAATGCTGCAATGAACATGGGGCTGCATGTGTCTTTACGTATCAATGTTTCTGAGTTTTTGGGATATATACCCATTAGAGGGATTGCTGGGTCATATGGTAGTTCTATTTTCAGTTTTTTGAGGAACCACCATACTTTCTTCCATAATGGTTGTACTACTTTACATTCCCACCAACAGTGGATGAGGGTTCCTTTTTCTCCACAGCCTCTCCAACATTTGCTATTACCTGTCTTGCTAATAACAGCTAATCGAACAGGTGTGAGGTGGTATCTCATTGCAGTTTTGATTTGCATTTCTCTAATAGCTAAAGAAGATGAGCATCTTTTCATATATCTGTTGGCCATTGGTATTTCTTCCTGGGAGAAGTGTCTATTCATATCCTCTTCCCATTTTTTTATTGGATTGTTTGTTTGTTTGTTGTTGAGTTTTATGAGTTCTTTGTATATTTTGGATATTAGGCCCTTATCTGAGCTGTTGTTTGAAAATATCATTTCCCATTTAGTTGGCTTTCTGTTTATTTTGTTATCAGTTTCTCTTGCTGAGCAAAAACTTCTTAGTCTGATGTAGTCCCATTCATTAATTTTTGCCTTCACTTCTCTTGCCTGTGGAGTCAAATTCATAAAATGCTGTTTAAAACCCAGGTCCATGAGTTGAGTACCTATGTCTTCTTCTATGTACTTAATTGTTTCAGGTCTTATGTTTAGATCTTTGATCCATTTTGAGTTAATTTTTGTACAGGGGGAGAGACTGTAGTCCAGTTTCATTCTTTTGCATGTGGCTTTCCAGTTTTCCCAGCACCATTTATTGAAGAGGCTTTCTTTTCTCCATTGTATGTTGTTGGCCCCTTTATCAAAAATTATTTGACTATATATATGTGGTTTTATTTCTGGACTTTCTATTCTGTTCCATTGGTCTGATTGTCTATTTTTCTGCCAATACCATGCTGTTTTGATTGTCGTGGCCCTATAATATAGTTTGAAGTCAGGAATTGTAATGCCCCCAGCTTCATTCTTTTTCTTTAGGATTGCTTTGGCTATTCGGGGTTTTTTATATTTCCATATAAATCTGATGATTTTTTGCTCTATTTCTTTAAAAAACATCATTGGAAGTTTGATGGGAATTGCATTAAATTTGTATATTGCTTTGGGTAATATAGCCATCTTGATTATATTTATTCTTCCTAGCCAAGAACAAGGTATATTCTTCCATCTCATTATATCTTTTTGATTTCCCTTAACAATGGTTTATAGTTTTCATTATATAAGTCCTTTACATTCTTTGTTATGTTTATTCCTAAGTATTTTATTTTTTTTGTTGCAATCGTGAAGGGGATTATTCTTTTGAGTTCCTTCTCAATTGTTTCATTGTTGGCATATAGAAAGGCTATTGACTTCTGTATGTTAATTTTGTATCCTGCGACCTTACTGTATTGGCTTATTGTTTCTAGTAGTCTTTTTGTGGAATCTTTGGGGTTTTCGATATATAGGATCATATCATCTGCAAAAAGTGATACCTTTACTTCTTCTTTTCCGATATGGATGCCTTTTATTTCTTTGTCTTGTCTGATTGCTCTGGCTAGAACCTCTAGTACCACATTAAATAAGAGTGGAGAGAGTGGACAACCCTGTCTTGTTCCTGATTTAAGGGGGAAAGCCTTCAGTTTAGTGCCATTTAATATGATGTTAGCTGATGGTTTATCATATATGGCCTTTATCATGTTGAGATATTTTCCTTCTATACCCATTTTGTTGAGAGTCTTAAACATAAAATTGTCTTGTATTTTATCGAAAGCCTTTTCTGCGTCTATTGATAAGATCATGTGGTTTTTGTTCTTTGTTTTGTTGATATGGCGTATTACGTTAACCGTTTTAGATATGTTGAACCATCCTTGAGATTCTGGGATGAATCCCACTTGATCATGATGTATTATTTTTTTAATATGTTGTATTCGATTTGCTAGTATTTTGTTTAGTATTTTAGCATCTGTATTCATTAGAGATATTGGTCTGTAGTTTTCTTTTTTTGTGCCATCCTTGCCTGGTTTTGGTATGAGGGTTATCTTGGCCTCATAAAATGTGTTTGGAAGTATTGCTTCTTCTTCAATTTTTTGGAAGGCTTTCAGTAGAATAGGAACCAAGTCTTCTTTGAATGTTTGATAAAATTCGCTGGTATAGCCGTCAGGGCCTGGACTTTTATTTTTGGGGAGGTTTTTAATGGTTTTTTTCTATTTCTTCTCTACTGATAGGTCTGTTTAGGCTTTCTGCTTCTTCTTGACTCAGTCTAGGAAGGTTGTATTGTTCTAGGAATTTATCCATTTCTTCTAGGTTGTTGAATTTAGTGGCATAAAGTTTTTCATAGTATTCTACAATAATTCTTTGTATATCTACGGTGTCCGTGGTGATTTCTCCTCTTTCATTTTGGATTTTGTTTATATGAGTTCTTTCTCTTTTTTCCTTGGTAAGTCTTGCCAAGGGATTGTCAATTTTGTTGATCTTTTCAAAGAACCAGCTCCTTGTTCTATTAATTTTTTCTATAGTTTTTCTGTTCTCTAATTTATTTATTTCTGCTCTGATTTTTATTATCTCCTTTCTTCGGCTGGTTTTGGGTTGTCTTTGTTCTTCTTTTTTTAGTTCCTTAAGGTAGGAAGTTAAGTGGTTCACTTGGGCTCTCTCTTGTTTGTTCATATATGCCTGAAGTGATATGAACTTCCCTCTTATCACTGCTTTTGCTGCATCCCATAGATTCTGATATGTCGTATTGTCATTTTCATTAGTCTGTATATATCTTTTGATCTCTGCACTTATTTCTTCTTTGACCCATTCATTTTTTAAAAGTATGTTGTTTAGTTTCCACATTTTTGTGGGATTTTTTTCCTCTTTTTTGCAGTTGAATTCTAGTTTCAAGGCTTTATGATCAGAAAATATGCTTGGTACAACTTCAATTTTTCTGAATTTGCTGATGTTGTTTTTGTGGCCCAACATATGGTCAGTTCTTGAGAATGATCCATGTAATGTACCATGGAGAAAAATGTATACTCAGTCACTTTGGGATGAAATGTCCTGTAGATGTCTATCATATCCAGGTGCTCTAGTGTTTTGTTTAAGGCCACTATGTCTTTGTTGATTCTCTGTTTGGATGACCGATCTAGAGCCGTCAGCGGTGTATTGAGGTCTCCAAGTATGATTGTGTTTTTGTCAGTTTTTGTTTTAAGATCAATAAGTAGCTGTCTTATATATTTTGGTGCTCCTTGTTTTGGTGCATATATATTAAGAATTGTTATGTCTTCTTGATTCAGTGTCCCCTTAGCCAGTATGAAATGGCATTTTTGTCTCTGAGTACTTTTGCTGTCTTGTAGTCAGCATTATCCGATATGAGTATTGCTACACCTGCTTTTTTTTGGATGTAATTTGCTTGGAGTATTGTTTTCCAGCCTTTCACTTTGAATTTGTTTTTATTCTTGTTACTTAGATGAGTTTCCTGTAGGCAGCATACAGTTGGATTTTCTTTTTTAATCCATTCTGCTACTCTGTGCTTTTTTATTGGTGAGTTTAATCACTTTACATTTAGTGTAATTATTGATACTTGTGAGTTCCCTATTGCCATTTTATATCTTGCTTTCTGTTAGTTTTGTGTCTTGTTTGATCCTTCTCTTTCGTTTTTCTATCTTTTGTTTTTATTTGGTTGTATTCCATACATCTTTCCTCTGTTGCTATCTTTTTTATCTCATGTGCTTCTGTGGTGGTTTTTTCAATGGTGGTTACCTTTGAGTAATGAAAAGGGTTCCTACCCTGTTCATTGTAGCGAACTATTTTGTGAGTACTATTGCACTCCATCCTCCTTTGCTACTGTTAATCTCCATCTTCTCCCCCTCTTTATTTTTGTTGTTGTCACAGTTTAAATTTGGTTTTATTGTGTTCTTCTTGGAGCTTTTACTTGTGGCTCTGTTTTTTTTTTTGTTCTTTGTATCTGATTGGAGAACCCCCTTTAGTAATTCCTGGAGTGGGGGTTTTCTGATGATAAATTCCCTCATCTTTTCTGTATCTGTGAATGTTTTTATTTCTCCTTCATATTTGAAGGATAGCTTTGATGGGTATAGTATTTGTGGCTGAAAGTTTCTCTCTTTCAGGACTTTAAATATTGGGGTCCACTCTCTTCTAGCTTGTAGAGTTTCTGCTGAGAAATCTGATGATAATCTAATGAGCCTTCCTTTATATGTTGTATTCTTCTTTTCCCTGGCTGCCTTGAGAATTTTTTCTTTGCTGTTGGTTTGTGTCAATTTCATTATGATATGCCTTGGAGTAGGTTTGCTGGGGTTAAGAAAACTCGGAGTTCTGTTTGCTTCTTGAACTTGAGGCTTTAGTTCTTTCCACAGGCTTGGGAAGTTCTCATCTATTATTTGTTTGAGTATGTTCTCCATTCCATTTTCTCTCTCTTCTCCCTCTGATATACCTATTATTCTTATGTTATTCTTTTTGATGGAGTCAGATAATTCTTGTAGGGCTATCTCATTTTTTTTAAATTTTGAGTCTCTTTCTTCTTCTCTCTGTTGTGCCTCAAGTTGCTTGTCTTCTATTTCACTAATCCTCTCTTCTATCTGAACTGTTCTATTAGCTAAGCTTGTTACTTCGTTTTTCAGCTCGTGAATTGAGTTTTTCATCTCTGTTTGATTTGTTTATATAGTTTCAATTTCCTTGGACATATATTCTTTGTGTTCATTGAGTTGTTTTCTGAGCTCCCTAAATTGCCTTTCTGTGTTTTCTTGTATATCTCAGAGGATTTTTAGGATTTCTATCTTGAATTCTCTGTCATTTAGCTCCAAGGTTTCCAATATATTAAATTTTTTCTCCATAGATTTTTCCTCATCTAGCTGTGTTACCTCTCTTTCTTTTGTATCCATGATATTCGATTTTCTCTTTCTTAATGGCATCTGAGGGTGGTTTTGTTGATAGTATTAATGAGATTTAATAAAGAATAAAAAGTTAAAAAAAATAATAAAAAAAATAAAAAATCGAAAAGAGTTGTTTTTTTTAAAAAAAATTAATAATGAAATAAAGAAAAGTAAAATAAAATAAAAATTTTAAAAAAAGGAAATTATTCCCCCCCTCCTTTTTTCCTCTCCTCTCCTCTCCCCTCTTTCTTGAGTAAATCTTGTGGTGAACTGTGAATTATAACAAACAATGCCTGTGATGGAGGGCCTGAATTGGGGAAAAGTAATAGAGGGGCAAAAAAAAAAAAAAAAAGAAAAAAGAAAGAAAAAAAAAAAGAAAAAAAATGAGCGTATGGACCCACAAAAAGCAAATAAGGAAAAAATTTGGGTCAAGAATAAAATGATTTGCTTTTAAGTGTTGGTTGTCTAAGAGTTATGATGAGAGGAATAAGAGGAAAACGGAAAAATGGGGGGACAAATTAAAAAATTACTATTGTATTTAGTGGAACAAGAACTAGATAAAATGGAGAGCCAGGGATGGGAGCACTGCTAGTAAGTTAAAACGGTGAATTAAAAACCCCCCAAAATGCCACAAACATAAGTTTGAGTCCCAGATAAGATAATTTGTTTGTTATTGAGGTTTGAATGAGAGGAGATGTAAAGGAGAAAGGAAGAAACTAATATAGAGGGAGAAAAGAAAGAGAGAGAGAGAAAAAAAGAGGGAACCACTTAAAGAAGAAAAAAGAAAGGAGAGAGAGAGAGAGAGAGAGTTAAGGGTTTTGGAGTTCAACCTTCATAGAGAGAAAAGAAGAGAAGAGAAAAGATAATGGGAGATGTAACACTTATGGGTAGTGTAGTTCAAGGAGAGGAGAGAGTAAGATCGGCAGAGAGTTAATCGGCCAAATTGGAGGAGGAAAAAAAGTATCAAGAATGAAGATAAGAGAAACAAACGAACAAATATAATAAAATGGGATAGGTTATAAAGTCTGCAGATTATTCTTGATTTTGAGAGGTTATCTTCTTGCTTTTTCTTTTCTCTCCCTCTTCCTGGTCGGTGACTCTGTACCCCGGGTTCTGTCCCTTTGGCACGCTCAGGTAGAGGTTTGCAGTTGATAAGTCTCTATGGCAATGTCATGTATTGTGCTTTAGTCTCGTTGGCAGTCGAGGCTCATTAGCATTTATAGGCTCCGACAGTGAGAGAGTCCGTGTTCCTGGAGCCTTTCTCCTAGTCTTTCCTTCCTCAATTAGTAGCCTGATAATCCAGCTATGGGGTTGCTGCTGCCTCTGCCTGGATAGTAAGAGGCTCAAAGAGCTGGCAACTCCCCACTCTATTTCCACTCAGCACAAGGCTCTGGGTAAGGCTCAGTCAGTCAGAGCTGCTAGCATAATCAGGCGGACTTTCTGCCCACTCAGAGACCTCTGTCTCTGTCTGCCACTCTGTCCGGTAACACAGGCGGGCGCCCACTTCCGGGGCGCTTGGAGGAAACTCTCACTCACTGGCTGCGCGTGCAGACCAGGATATCCGGCCAGCAGTCTCACGCTCTGAGTGAAACCCCCAACCGCAGGGAGAAGTTGCAGTGTTGGAATTGAGTCTCGCTCCGTCCCCGTGCGCGGCTTTTGCAAGGCACTGGGGCGGCCCGAGATTCCGCTTTGGCCCACACAAAGGCCCCTGACTCTGCCCCTCTGTGCGATAACACGGGCGCGCACTGCCGAGGCACTCGGAGGAATCTCTCATTCACTATCTGCGCGCGCAAACCAGGATATGAGGCCGGCCGCGTTTCCCTCTGAGTGAAACCCCCTCCAGCACGGAAAATCTCCACCGTTGGAATTAGTTCTCGCTCCCTCCCGTGCGCGGCTTTCCCAGGGCGCTGGGGCTGCCCAGAGACTCTGCCCTCGGCCCACAGAATGGCCTCTGACCCTGCCTCTCCGTGGGGCAACACGGGCACCCACTCTCGGGGCCTAGGAAGAAATCTCTCGCCCACTAACTGCGCACACGCCGACCAGGAGACCGGGTAAAATGGCTGCCCCGCTTTTCTTTCTTTGTTTGGGTTTGGCGCGAGTGTTAGCTTGTATTGCCCGGGTTGCCACAGGATTAGTTTTTCCTCAGCTTGGATCTCCGTGCCACAGCCTGGTTCGGCCGTTTGTGCCGCGGCCTGGATCTATTCACCCCTTTTGCCTGCCTCAGTTTCTATATTCACAGTTACCAGAGAAAGCCGCCCTGTTTAGGTTAGTGAGGAAGGCGGAGCATTTCTTACTCCCTATTTCCTTCGGGGTTTGGTTATATATTTAGCCAATTTTTCACTCGACCATACCTTTGGGTGTATTGCGAAGCATCTGGGGGCTCCAAGTATAGGTTTTTCTGTTTCTGGTTGAAGATCTTGTTGAGTTTTGGGGGAGATTTATCGGTATCGCTTCCTACCCCGCCATTACTCTGACGTCATCTCCCAGAACCTAGAAATTTTTAAGTGTTGTAACAGATGTTAGTTCTAGGTAAGTGGAGTGGATGGTACCATTAATGTTTCCATTTAAATTTGAGTAGAAGCAGGTAATAATCTGAAATTAAATTTCATTATAAAAATATCATACTGTAGGCTAAGGTGTTGAATATAATTCCCTAAAGGCTTTACTATAGAAAGTGAGGAAAATATTCTTGACTAAGGATTTATACTGAAGATTGAGGACATCAGAAGAAAGAAATTCTTGATAGTCAAAAGGAAATTATCTTAAATTTCTGCTACAAAAAAATCTCAGGGATTTTTTTATGACACATATATGTCATTTGACAAAGGTCTGTCTACATTTGTTCTCGATGATTAATTACTGCATCCATCCATCCATCCATCCATCCATCCATCCATCCATCCATCCATCCATCCATCCTTCCCATCCATCCATCCATCTTTTCATTCATAGATTTTACTTTTGCAACCAATAAGCCTTATCTTATTTAACTTTATTCATAATCTAGTTTCAGATTCATGATTTACCATTTTAATTACACCCTTGCCAATATCCTAAACTGCTATTTTTCTTGACTTTTTCATGGCATTCATCTGAATAGAAACCAGTTAAACTCTGTACTCATTTTCATTCTACTTCCTTGAAGCAGCAAAACACCATTTAGATGACCTAAAAAAGTAAACTCCCATGCCACCTGTCTCCACAGCCAGAATACTACTGACTTTTAAGATTTATATACCAAAATCTAATTAGTTTTTAAAATCGTCTTGTATAGTGGTTGTCAAGTAAGTTTCATTTATGAAGAAAATGATTTGACCTTGGGATTACAATTTATAACATTAGTAGTATGCTGCTTAACCTTATCAACCAAATGTTTAAGAATTATAAAATAAGAACTATTGATAGCAGTTTATATGTATTTTTTCCTCGGTAATTAGGTTAGCTGATTTTTATGATGAATTTGAATTTTCTTTTTCTCATACTAGCCAGTCATGAAAATCGACATCAGATTATAAACTGATAAATAAAAAAATTAATCACTTTTTTTTTTGGTATCTTTCCAAAGCGAGAAGGGGATGAGAAGGCAGACAGACAGTCTCCCGCATGCACCGACCAGGATCCACCTGGCATGCCCACCAGGGAGCTATGCTTGGCTCATCTGGGGCATTGCTTCATGGCAATCAGAGACATTCTAGCGCCTGAGGCAGAGGCCATGGAGCCATCCTCAGTGCCCGGGCCATCTTTGCTCCAATGAAGCCTTGGCTGCAGGAAGGGAAGAGAGAGAGAGGAAGGAGAGGGGGAAGGGTGGAGAAGCAGATGGAGCTTCTCCTGTGTGTCCTGACTAGGAATTGAACCTGGGACCTCCATATGCTGGGCTGATGCTCCACTACTAAGCCAACTAACTGGCCGGGGCCTTAATACTCTTTTGATGCAAAGGATGACAAGAAAATATCTAATACTGGAATTATAAATGTAAATTCTTTTAGATCCAGGAAGAAGTTATGCAGGCAAGGTGTTTAAAAATAGTAATGGTAGGAGTTATGAAAAGCTAAAGCGTTCCCATCTTATTTACAACCCTCCATTTCAATAGATTATACTAGCTAAATAAAACAGCCCAGAATCTCCACTGTGAAGTTTCCGGTCCAGAGACTTGGCTCTTTGAAGTTAGGGATCTCTGATCAATACGAAATCTTTTAGAAGTCAGCAAAAATACAATATGTAGTATGACGCAGGACTCCGCACACCACGGTATATCTTTTTTTTTTTTTTTTTTTTTTTGTATTTTTCTGAAGGTGGAAACGGGGAGAGACAGTCAGACAGACTCCCGCATGCTCCCGACCGGGATCCACCCGGCACGCCCACCAGGGGCGACGCTCTGCCCACCTGGGGGCGATGCTCTGCCCCTCCAGGGCGTCGCTCATGCAGCAACCAGAGCCACTCTAGCGCCTGGGGCAGAGGCCAAGGAGCCATCCCCAGCGCCCGGGCCATCTTTGCTCCAATGGAGCCTTGGCTGTGGGAGGGGAAGAGAGAGACAGAGAGGAAGAAGGGGGGCGGGGTGGAGGAGCAAATGGGCGCTTCTCCTATGTGTCCTGGCCGGGAATCGAACCCGGGTCCCCCGCACGCCAGGCCAACGCTCTACCGCTGAGCCAACCGGCCAGGGCCCATGGTATATCTTTGATATAAGCTTATCAATACTAAGATTTTCCACACTGAACACTTACTTGCTTAAGGCTTTATGTGCTATACAAATATAAATGACACTGGAAGGAAAACTTAGTCATGATTCCTCACATTATAAGAGATCCAAATAGAATGTCCATAAACAAACAAACAAACAAAGAAAATAGTTTTGTCTTGTAGACAAAAAATAAAATAGAAAAATAAAAGAGAAAAGAAAAATATAAGAAAAACTGTTGGAAACAATCTTGGGGGCTTGAATTTGGGATCCTATGCTGTCAGGAGTTTCACCTTTTCTCTTTTTTTGCTTTTTATTTTTCCCCTTTTCTGTCTTTCTGTGTACATTTCTCTTTTATTCTCTTTGCATGTTGGCCTCATTCTTTTCCTCACACAGGTCTTTCCTGTGTACAGAAACCTCCCCCTATCAATATTTATGGCAGAGAAAGAGATTTTTTTCCTCCTATTATCCATATATTAATCTTAGAGAAGTAGCCTCTTTTACTAGATTTGGTTTACATGCATTCTCTATGGGCCAATGGCTATTACCTGGATTAAGGTTTACCATGGTTGATTATAGTAGCCAGAAGCATATCTTAGGTTCACTCCATGTGACCCAAAGACAAGATACATAACTAGGAAAAAATGAGTAAGAAAGCTTGATAGGCAAACAAACAAACAAAAAAACCCACAGTCCACTACACACTTATGCTTATCAAGCAGGTGGTATTCAGGGTGAATAAATTAATTAAACCTTTTTTTGATAAAGAGGAAAAGACAGGAGACTCAGGACTCAGGACTGTTGACATTGGAGTCAAATTTTTTATGCAAAAATCCTAGGGCAACATGTACTATATTTTATGACCCAGAGCAACTTCCATAACCTTCCTGAAGCTTTGTTTCCTCCCTTCTTTAGATAGAAATAACATTTAAATTTTGTGTCTCCTTCCTATATAATGGTAATGCTATCAGGATTCCCAACACTTAGGGCAGAGCAGGCAGATGATAAACACTAGATAAATGATTGAATGATTGCAGGGATAATAAACAAAGAGTACTGGCATAATAAGATTATTTTAGAGATTATTCCTAGCACATAGTCAGGTATATGCTAGGCCCTTAATACTCAAAAAGCTATGATGCTTTGATCAAGCGAAGGGCAAAGGAAAGGAAAACACACCAGGAGGCCAGGGCCAAAGAAATGGTCAAGATGTGAAGGTCAATGGATGGTTTTGTGGTACTGTTCCTTCAAGGTTAATTACAATGGTAGTGATGCTCATTCGGCTAATCATCTCCATTTTTTATGTGAATAACTACAGTAGAGTCCAAAGATGTGAAAATTTAGACAATTACAAAAAAAGTAAGTAGTTGTATTTGTTCTCAGCTATATATTGTCTCTCATGCTGCAATTTCCATACGTTAAACTGCATTGGTGTCATTCCAAGCATGGCAATGAAAGTAAAAAAAATGTTCAGAGGAATTTCTAGATATTACCAAACTTCTGGTTATTTGTCATCATGAAGGCAAAATATCCATATGTTTCTATCCAGAAGCTTTGAGATTAAGCAGCATATATAATAAATATCTAAAAGGAATTTTCTTCTTAAATATTCTCTACTTACAATGGTTTCAATTTAGCAAAATCTGAAAAGTTTATTTGTATTGTGTATTGTTGTTGGATATGAAGATGTAATGCATTGTGAGTATATGTCATGAAGTTTCCCATAAAGTTGGGATAAATTTATGTTGTTCTATGAAAGTGCTTTCTGTGGCAAAGAGTGTACATTTCAAGATGGCATTCACAGAGGGACAGAGAGGCTATCAACTGGCAAAAATGATCATTACTGTGCAGAAGCATATCCGACGTAACATTAGTTGAGATAAATATATTATCCTAAGGACCTGTATAAAGATGAATGAGGTTATAAACATAACAATTTTGCTTGCTTTGGATATCCATCCTTGTGATAAACCTACTGTTAAACTTTCCTACTAAGATTTCAGTTTATAGTTCTCATTTAACAAATAAAGTTCTTAAGAAATTCAAACAAAACATGATCCTGACCACTTCAGCATGAATACATGAGTACATATTTAGTAAATACATTGAATTGTTAGATCCATATGAAAAATTATTTCTGCCACTCCTGAGCTTGCTTGCTTTGAGACTCAGCCCTGTCTTCCTCTACTAAGTTTTGTCTTACAGAGCTCAGAGTCTCATAAACCGCATTTCCTAGCCTCCTAACTTAGTTGATTTTTTAAAAAGTTGATTAGTATTCCAAATTTCACTGGGTAACTCCAGCTCCTGGACTTTAGTAAAACCTGCTTTCTTGTTCCTATTTCTAGGTGATAGGAGTGGGCGTACAGCCTCCTGTTATTGCTAATCTCTGTATTGCCTCACCAAATGGACTTATCACCAGTTTGCTGCACTACATATTCTGTTTTAAATGGTTTCTACTTTCCTGGCCTGAAACACTAATTATCATTATTTGCCCGGTTGTTAAGTAGAGAATATGTCATTTTTACACAAGTAACTATAAATTATTCAGGACAGTCACTGATTCTTATCATTAAAAACAATTTCTTTTATCAACCCAGTTAGATGAAAATGAAGAAATGCAGTTTTGTAATGCCAGCTACATGGCCTGCAGCCATAATCATGGTCCCACTAAATGGCTCTGCTTTCCAGATTTAACTAGAAAGCATTGGAATGAAAGCGCAATTGCAGAATGTACTGAGTGTGGAATATGTATAAACTAGATAAAGCAGGGTCTTTGAGTACCAAAGGCTTTTTCGTCCATATCCTGAGATATAAATAGAGCATATAATGGCCTAATAAAATCCAAAGGGGTGCTCTTTTATTGGGATTGCACAAATTGTGCTCTTTGATTGCACAAATCAAGTAAAAGGACAGAAAAGTTCAACTGGAAAATTTCCCAAAAAGGACAAAGGTTAAAGTAATAATGAATCTAAAGACAAAAACTTTGAACTCACATTCCTTCAATCTCTTCTCTATCTCCTGAATGGGCAGCAAATAAGGATTTATCTAGATTGGAATATTCTAGTTAAATCAGCCTAACTGTGCCTCTTTAAACCTTCTTAGCCTTCCATTCCTTAGGATTGTTAAGCAAACAGCTGAGAATTTCTGTCTTTTACATAGAGAAGTTGTTACTCTCTTAATATCTTGAAAATATTCTTCAGAAACTTCCCAGTTTGACTGATACAAAAACTAAAGCAGGAGACAGTTTTAGGCTGTCTTATGACTTAGTTCATTTATCGAACCTTTGTTATCTCCTTGATAAGCCACAAGTGCAATGCATATCAAGTCTCAGGAAAGTGCAGATATGGACAATTCAAATATGGTGGCAGACTTGCTAACAACCACCTTGCCCAGACACACACACACACACACACACACACACACACACACACACTCTCTCGTGCGTGCATACAAGAGCAAACACACACACATGCACCTACCAAAATCCTTCTAAGCTAGGCATGTAATATAATTACTGATAAGCTGATACTTGTTTAGTATTTTAGAAGACATTTATTTATATTCATCTCATTTGATCTACACAACAATTCTGAAAAGGTAGAATATATATCTTTAGAGCAAAGAGTAACATGTCTGGACCACAGGGAATAGTGAAGAGGAGAAATATGGGAAGAAATCAAGTTCTGGTAAGGCTCTGGTTATGTAAGGCTCATAGCTCATTATAAGAGTGCTTTTATTCGAGCTGACTGGAACATTTTAAGCAAGGTAACAACAATATGGTCCAATTTTTATTTAAAAATATCACTTTGATAACCCTATGGTTACTGGATTATGGAGAAAGCACAGAAACATTTACCAGGCATTTATAATCATCTAGGTGAAAAGTAGTGATTTAGACTAGGATGAAGCAGAGATTATGGTGAGAATTAATTAGACTCTTTTATGGATGAAACAAATATGCAAAACTTGTAGCAAAGTATCTGGAATAATAATGATGATGATAATAGCAGTTGCAATAATAATTATAATACTTAACAACCACTTTAGCCTTTAGAATTTGGCTTTATATTCTTCATCTCTTCCCCTTAATTTCATGCACTCAGAACAAATGCATTTCATTAATATCCTTTCCAAGGTCATTAATAAAGTTTTCAGCTTCTAATTTAAGAGTGAATACTTTCATCTCCTATCCCTAGATACCCATTAAATAATGTTATATGCATCAAAATGATATAATCCTACAATCATAATCATAATAGAGACACTTAGCGGAGCAAGTTTTCTAAAACATCCCTGGGAGATGGAAAACAGGTGGACTGGTGAGAGCCAGAGGTTTCTTGACTACTGCAGCCAAGGAGGGGACTAGGATGCCTCTGACAACAAGGGAAGTGTCCTCAGGCAATTGGAGAGCGATGAGGGTCAAAAAGAGAAAGAATAACTGAGGCCCTACATATACAGTCATCCTGTCTATCCCTTAGCCAGAAGCCAGGCATTATAACTCAAGCAAGTGCATACAACAAAACAATCAAAGGACAATTATTATCTAAGTAAATTAAGTTGCCTAGAGAAAAATGGCACCACCAATGTATTTTGGCATTTCGGGAAGTCCAGGCACAGAGACTGACACCCAAATCTGTTGTTTACTATTTGGCAAAGGTTATCTGTAATTAAAACCCATTTACGAACAGAGTGGTATCAGTCAACCATTTTTTTATTGCATTAATTTGTAGTATGCAAGGAAACAAGGTTATGCAAGAAATGGAAAGGTAATTTATTATTAGAAAGATTCACATACATTTGTGTGTACATATATGTATATGTCATAAAGAAATAATCTGACTTGTCAAAGAATCACAGGAAAATAAACAATTATTTAAAATTCATAATACTTCTGACAACAGATAAGAAAGATTAAGTTAAAGTTAAAAGATAAAATCAAAGAAATTGCTCAAATATTAAAAACACATAATCATGGGAAATATAAGAGAAAGATAACAATTACATAATCTCCTTTTAAGATTCCCAGACTTGCATGAATTAGAGTTCTGAGAAGGGAGCACAGAAGAACATTGAAGAGACATTAAATATTTAAAAAATGCAAGAACATTTCCAGAGTTAAAGGAAATGTGTTCAAACTAAAAGAGCTTGACAAATGTTGAGCAAAATTAAAAACACTAAAAATATCTTTTTTAGATGTGTTGTCAGATTTTAGCAAACATGAGCATTCCATGTATGTAGTGCGGCATAACAAACCACTTCAAAACTTAGCAGCTTCATAGGAGCTAGCCATGGGGATTTACAGCCTAGGCAATACAGTCAATAGTATTGTAATAACTATGTATGGTACCAGATTGGCACTGGCAATATCAGGGAACACTTTTCAAAGTATATGATTGTCTAACCGCTGTGTTATATACCTGAAACTGGTACAAAATAATATTGACTGTATACTGTGATTGAAAAAGGTAAAATAAAAAATACTTAGTGGCTTTACACAAAAGTAACATTTATTTTACTCACAAATTTGCAGTCTGGGCAGGGCTTAGCTCATCCTTGTTCTACCTAATCCCCGAGGCAGCTCAAAAGCTGGGGCTGAACTCTTGACTGCTTTGTCATTCTTGTGTCTGAAAGACTAAGAAGATAAACATCTGGGCTGGATCTCTTAGGACAGCTCTCTCTATTTCCACGTGGTTTTTCTACATGAGCCTTCTAGCACAATGGCTTCCAGATAGCTAGACTTCCATGTTCGCTTAGCTCAAGGCTCCTAAGACACATGCTCTAAGAGTCAGGCAGAAACCTTACTACTTTTCTTTCCCAATAAAAATTTTATTTCAGAATTTAAATTGACATCAAAGTTGCAAGATAATATAGAGAGCCCCATACATGCTGTACCTAGTCTCTCCTATTGCTAACATTTTACATTAATCTGATACATCTGTCATAACTCCTCAAGCAATATTGATACATAATTATTAAATAAACTCCATACTTATTCAGATTTATTTCATCCCCCCCAATGTATTTTGAAAATTATTGGCCAAGTTGTTTGTCGCATGTCTTTCAATTTGAGGTTAGCAGGTGATTTCTTCATGATAAGACTGGGTTACATTTGTTTAGGGAGGAAGAACATAGCAGGGAAGTGCTGTTCTCAGTACCACACAGCAAAGGAACTTACCCCTGATGAGGTCAGCCTCATTCATTTGGCTAGCATAGTTTGGGCCACGTTGCTTTGTTGTAAAAATTTTTTTATTTTTCTTCTTTTCCAAATACTTTGTTATTTGGAAGCAAGTCACAAAGCACAGCTTACACTTGAAAGGTGAGGAGATTAATTCCAATATATATGTACATGGTTTCAGGGATGTTAACCTGTACTCCCATGAGAAACTATTTACCAACTAGAGGACGATGTTTACATAGATGTTCCTTTATTGTTAGTCTTACATTTCCTAATAATTTTTGAAGTTATTTAATTCGACACCGCTTTTTCTCCACCCTCTTCAGTGAGGTTATATCATACATTTGTAGTATGGTTATATTCTTTCATCACAGTTTGCATTCCATCCTGTGATCTTCTCTTTTCCTGGTTGATTTTAAAATTTGCACATATTAAAGCTTACTCTTTATGTTGTGAAGTGCCATTGACAGATAGTGTCAAACAGTATCATACAGAATTGTTTCTTAGCTTTCAAAACATCTTGCATGTTTCACCTAGTCTTAGAGAACTCCCTCACCTCTCCAAGCCCTGGCACTATTGATCTGTTTTCCATCTCTGTAATTTTCCCTTTTCCAGAATATTACTTAAATGCAATTATATAGCATGCAGTCTTATAAAACTGATTTCTTTAACTTAAAGATATTCATTTAAGATTTATCCACATTGTTGTGTGGATTTATGACTTATTTCTTTTGATTACTGACTAATATTCTGTAGTGTAAATTTAGAACAAGTATTTATTCATTATTCTACTGAAGTACTGAAGGACATCTTAGTTGCTTCCAGTTTTTGGCATCTGTCACTTTTTTTTTTAACCTAGCCTGGAACATCACCTAGTGTCACTTATTCCATACATATTCTATTCATTAAAAGTAGGACACTAACACAAGCTCATACTCAAGTGGAGAGGAATTAAACTCCACATTGCGTAGAAGTACCAAACTGTTTTGAATATGTTCTCAAATCATCTAAAAACTCATAAAGGAAACAATTCCCAACTTTCCTCAGAAATTTTGTGACTCTGAAAATTCAGCTTAATGCTGTTGTATTTATTTATTTTTATTGCTATGTAACAAATCACCACAAATTTAGCTTCTTAAAACAGTAGCAACTTATAAGCTCAACATTCATTATCTCACAGTCATTAGGTCAGAAGTCTAGCACAGTGTGAGTGGGTCCTCTGCTCAGGGACTCACAGGCTGAAATCAAGGTGTCCTGTGTTAGCAGGATCAGTTCTTATCTGAAGGCTTTGGGGAAGAATTCCCTTCCAGGCTCAGTCAGGATTTTGGCTGGATTTTTCCTCTTGCCAGTAGGACTGAGGTGCTTGTTTTCTTGCTGGCTGTCAACAGGGAATTGCTCCCAGTTCCTAGAGAATACCCACCTACATTGGCATTTCACAATGCAGTGTCTACTTTCTTCCAAGTCATCATGTTTGCATCTTTCTGACTTCTTGCTCTGCTTCCTCCATATATAAAATTAGTAATCAGGTTTAAAAGCCTCATGTGATGAAATCAGGCTCATGCAGATCATTTTTGTTTTTTAAAAGTCAGTTATGCCATATAACACAACCTAATCATAGGATTAAAATCTATCATAATTACATTGTGGGGATTACACAAGATCTGTACACTAGGAACCTTGGCAGCTACCTTAGAATTCTGCCTACCACAGTTATAGATCAAATTTAAAATAAATGACATTTGACCAGCTAAGCTGTTGGAGTGTCAAAAAGGATGATCTATTTGGCATACTTTCTTATGGAGTAGAAATCTAATCGAAGTAAACTACTGAGAAACATAATTGAAAGTAAAATACTGAGGTATGTATGGGGTACTATGTATATAATCATAATAATGTGATCATTGCATTGAGTTTTAATTTTCAGACTCAACTCACACATAAAACTTGGAAGCAATGTAATAATGGCAGAAAAGAATTTAAAGGTCATTAATCTTGACAATGTAAACATCAAAGTACAGTTGACCCTTGAACAACATGGGTTTGAACTCACTCTGTAGGTCCACTTATGGGCAGATTTTGGGTGATTTTTTTTTAAATAAATATACAGTCAGCCCTTCGAATCCCCAGTTTTCATATCCATGAATTCAACTAAGCAGATTGGTAACAGTAGTTTTGATCCATGCTTGGGAATCCACAGATGCAGAAGGAAGAGCTGAGCATTGGTGAATTTTGCTGTCCATGGAGGATCTGGAAGCAGTTCCCATGTGGATATGACGGGAACACTGAAGTCTTTGGGAAGTCAACAGTTATATATGATTTTTGGCTGTGTGGGAGCTGGTCAGCACCCTTAACCCATGTGCTGTTCAAGGGTCAGTTGTATAGCTCATATAAGTGGGTAGAAGAGAAATGAGAAGTGAAGAAATGATTGTGAGTATCGATATACTTAGTTAGCTATAAAAGGGTTTAGTAAATATTGTCTATGATTGAAAATCAAACCAGAAGTTTAAACCAGAGTTGGCAATTTTTTTGAGAGCACAGTAAATATTTTACACTTTGTAATTTCATATGGTCTCTATTACAAGTACTCATGTTGGGTATATAATATGAAAACAACCACAGACAAACATAAACAGACAAATATGATGTGTTCCAATAAAACTTTATTTACAAAAAAGATGGCAAGCTAAATTTTGCCTACTGGTCATAGTTTGCCAATCTGTGGTTTAAAAATTGTTCTTTAAAAACATAAAATAAAAGTCATGTTATAACTTTATTGATAATAAGTAGGAATAAAGCAGTTTTTTAAGTAAGCTAAATCTTTAAAGTCATGGTATCATAAGCAATAAATAATGCATATGGTTGATAAATCAAGAAATAGTAATATGAACATATTTAGAGAAAATGGAGGTAACTAAGTATATCTAAGCACAGAAATCACAAATGATTATTTTGAGGGAAATGATTAGGGTAGGAAAAGATTGGGTAGCAACCATTGGTTTTAAGCATAAACTACTCTGTTCTATAAAAATTTTTGATAATTGCATATTACTTTGATGTAAAATTTTTAAAGAATCTACTGAATTAAACAAATTGGTAAACAGGTCCTCCATTTACTAAATTGATTTGATAATTAACTTTATTATTATTATTTAAATTTACATAAATGTTCCAAATTGCATTAATTTTGAGAATATAATAATTCATATTATTCATAAAGTTAGATTAAGATTTAAAAAAATTCCATGCCAGATTTATAGATAATAAGAAACAATATTTATATGCTGTCTTGGAATGAGTAGCTTTTGTTTTATTTTCAAAAATAATATAGACTAGTTAGCAAGGACTTGTCTTTGGTGAATCTGCATAGGCTTTTCTCTCAATACTAAACAACCATCCTCTGAATACAACTTTGCAGAAAAATTAATTAGTGTTTATATCAGTTTTATGGTGGAAAATTATATTTGCTCATCTTTAAGATTCATGGTGATTTTCTTGTTCAAGGGTTTCCTCAAGAGATTCTTAGCAGCGGTCCAGCTTTCTCCTCTGTGCATTTCCCTGAGACCTCTGTAAATTACCGTGACACCATTTGTCCTGGGCAGAGACTACATTTTAGTCTAACAGCTTGTACTCTTTGATATTCTTATCTTTTAGGACTTCTATCCCTTCTTATTAATACTAATTTTCCCCTTTTCAATATGCAGACCATTCTTCATATAGTAAATGGAATTAAAATGAGACAAGTAGTTTTATTTTTTCTTTGACATTTATTAACATGATTGGCGGTAAGCAATGAATCAACACTTTCTTGTTGTACATCCAGGCATATATGAAACATGAATTCCACAAAACTATTTTGTTGAGTTAGAGGGCACCACATGAATTCAAATTATTGCTTTTATAAAATTTTGGGCTATGAGTTACTATCCATTGGAGAATATTTTATTAAAAACCATTAATAATAAAATCAGTTCATCATCAAATTAACATTTTTTATGAGTACCATTAATTTGGTTAACATACAAATTGTTCTTCTTATGACCATATGATTATGGCAAATAAAAACATAATAAAACTACTCATGGGAATTAGAAAACTGGTTCATATTAACCTATTACAGTTTTGTTTTAACAAGTGTTTTCAGTATTTGGAGAAGTATAATATGTCACTCATTTTGAGCAAATCCAAAGCAATGTTAATTTCCAAATGGAAATGAAAAGTGTTCTTTCTTAAGGATGCCAGTTTGGACTTATACCTTAGTACACTAAACTGAAGTTTTCCTAATTATTTGACTATAACTTCCCAGTAATATTTGTAACAATAATTGTAACAAAGCTATCAAGTAGACATGCTTACCATTTTTCAGACACTGTGTTAAGCTTTTTCCACATGTTGTGTTTCTTTTCATTCTCTCCACAACCTATAATAGGTATCATTATTTTTAAATACACCAGAAAACTTGTGTCTGAGGTATTAAATATTGTGCCTTACAGGATAAATGTCTGAGCAAAAATCATGCTAGCATTGACTAAAGTTGAAATGATAAGCTTGTGCATTTTCCTGTGGATAACAGATAGGGGAGCAGAGAGAAAAATCATACCTCTGAAATAGACTCATAACCAAAGCAAGCTTCTAAAAGTGTAGGTGAAGAAAGTGGTCTCTTAGTGTTACATGTACCTGAAAATATAAATAATATAAATTAAAAGAAAAATTCTAGTCTTTTACCTAATATGACTGATTATTCAGAAAGAAGAGTCAAGCCTAACCAGGTGATGGTACAGTAGATAGAGCATCAGCTTGGGATGCAGAGAACCCAGGTTCACACCCCCGAGGTAGTCAGCTTGAGTGCAGGCGTATCTGGCTTACGCATGTCCTCACCAGCTCGAGCGCAGGGTTGCTGGCTTGCACATGGGATCATAGACATGACCCCATGGTTGCTGGCTTGAAGTCAAAGTCGCTGGCTTGATTGAGCAAGGGGTAACTTGCTCTGCTAGAGCCCCCTGGTCAAAGCACATATGAGAAAGCAATCAATGAACAGCTAAAGAGCTGCAACAATAGGTTGATGCTACTCATCCCTCTCCCTGCCTGTCTGTCCCCACCTCTCTCTTTTTCTCTCTCTGTCTCTCACTGAAAAAGAAAGAGGAGAAATTTTGAAGAGAGAAATTTGAAGCTATATTCTTTGAACTTCAGAGATTAGATGAGGCAGTAATAAAAGTGCTTGATAGTAATAAAAGTGCTTGATAGAAAAATGTTAGGTGAACAACAGAGTGATGTGGGGGAAGGGGAGAGATGAGAACTTGACAGTACGCAGGCGGCTCTGGATGACTATGTGTATAGGCCATCTTAGGTGCCGATGAGGGAGGTCTCTTAAGATATGAGACATGGGGTGTATGTTATTTGGAATTTTCAATCTATCAAAACTATATACATTGTAGAAAAAAAATAGAAATCACAAACCCAGTGAACCACATTTAACATAATATCATGCATTATTTCACTTCTTCCAACATAAGCGTACACACACACTCACACACACACACACACACACACGCACTTCTAGAGCTGTATTTTCTCTCTCTCTAACAGTGCCACTCTGTGCCCAGTTGCCCAACAAATAAACCTAAAAGTCATTTCATTTCCCCCCTTTCTTTTATGTCCACATCTAAACAACGACATTTAATCTTTTCAATATCCATACCCTCTTAATTCTGGGGTACTACAATAGCCTCAATGTCTTGTCACCTTCACAAACCCCTACCTCATCCTCTGTACTGACTGCAAGGTGCTATTTCCAAAACACACACCCACACACAAAAAATAAAAAATAAATAAAAAAGAATAAAAAAATAAATAAAACACACACACACACGTGCTCACACACAAACAGATTATATGGTTTCTAGATTCACATTTTATAATTTTCTTTATAATTTATTGCCATTTATAGCCTTTTCAGACTCATTTCATACCACCTCCTCCCCTTGTTGTACTTTATAACTTCAGCAAAACTGAGCTAATTTTAGTGTACCTGGCTGTCTCCTACCTTTACACTTGCTGTTCCATTTGCCTAAAATAGCTTTCTCACCTCTGCATGGACTTGTCCACCTGGAGACCTCCTGATAGTTCTAATCTCTTGCTCTTCTTTAGCGATGTGACCTGAGAAAGGCTCCTTGCTTCTCCACTGTGCTTTCTCCATATGTCCCGGACACATCTCCACCCTTGCCATCATGCTGGATTATAACTGTTCTTACACATCTCCTTTGCATACTACACCTTTACCTTGAAAACAGGATAAACTTCTAAAATTTTGCAATTTCTATGTCCAGAATAGTGCCTGGGTTGTAAATATAGTTTTATAAATATTTGTGAGTATTGGATGAATGAAAGTAATTTATTTTAAATTAAAACTACTTTCCTCTAGTCATTACCTCCAGGTAGGGCACTAAGTGTCCAGATACCTTTTCTGTGTACCTACTTTCAGGAGTTAGACTGTTTTCTATTCCAAATTTATTTGAAAATATCTGTAGTAAAAAAAAAAGAAAGAAAAAGATTGCATTTACTTTTCAACCAGCACCTGAAATAAAACATGCTTTGCAAGATAAATTTTTATCTTGCTCCTGTCAGTCCCATAAAAGCTACAGTGAAATAGAAACGGGTCTGCACTTGGTGCTGTGGGGAGTGGAAGCTAGAGGCAAGTGCTGAAAGCATGGTGTCTTCACAGCACGGGCGCCCTTTCCACAGAGAAGATATTTGGGCCAAAGAGAAGGCATCTCTTCATCCTGCCTACAATAATGCTTTAATATGGAAGGGAGTGTTTCTGATATATTATGTTCTCTAATATTTTTAAAATGGTTATTGAACAAAAAAAAATCTTTCAATATTTTTAAATAAATTAGTATAAATAGTAGAAATCAACCCAAGGGTTTATGAATATTGAAACAATCATGGAAAAAAATTACACCATTTAATAATTTTTTATACCATTCAACAACTGCTACATTTAGTAACTGTTAAGTGCACACATATTAAATACCCCATTTAAAAAAATAAATTATGACAGATTTATATTCTGCTTGCTGATTATGCAACATGTAGTATAGATGTTAACATCATAGAAAACTTTAGAATACATGAAGTGAGAAGACAAATGCAGGTGGAATAATTTGAATTTCTGCATGTTATTTTAAAGTTTCTATGTTAGCTGCTTCCCTATCATCATTACTATTTGTGTGCCCGATGCTAAAAGTAAAGGAACTCTCGGTGGCCCAACACTGAAGGTGAGTAGAGTTAGAGCCTGCCCTTTACAGGAGAGCATGGGGCCTCTCTTCTGTCCGGACAAATCCAGCCAGAGATTCTTTTTAAATATAGCTGGTTGAGATGATTAGGGTGGGAAGTGAGGGAAAAACTGATGTTACGGTAGCACTCTGTGGGAAAGGAGAGAAAAGAAATCCCTAAAAGTAGAAGATGAGTGATTCTTAAAAAAAATATTCTGTTATTGAAATGTTTGTACAGGATATTTCTGTTCTAGTCTTCCAAAAGAAAAATACAGTGCCTGAAGAGAACATGTGGTTAGAATTTAAAACATGTATCTATGTGAAAAATACCTCTAAGGACATTTGTGTTACTGAGCCATACATCACAGGAATCACCTGTGAAGTGAATAATAAGAGGTTTTTTTCCAAAGGCAAGTTTTGAAGATATATACATAAAAAGCAAGAGACCTAACTTTAAAAAAATGGATAATTTAAAACAGCTTGCACATAATTCATATCTAAGAATTATAAAGCTTTAGAAGAATATTTCTCTGAGGGAGTTTAAATCTCAAAAATAAATCTTAATTATTAACTGAATTTGCATTTTATTAATAAAATGCTACAGAGATAATCAATCGTCCTTGTTTGGGTCTACTCTTTTTTTAATTTTAATTTTTTGATTATAGTTGACATTCATTATTATGTTAGATTCAGGTGTACAGCATAGTGGTTAGAAATTTTATAACTGATGAAGTGATCTTGATCCCCCCAATAAGTATAGTACACACTTCACACAATGTATAATCATTACAATATTATTGATTATATTCTCTATGTTGAACTTGACATTCCCATGACTATTTTGTTTTCAATCCTTCTGTACATAATACTCATTGACTTAGAAATGCCTCTAAAATTATTTACAGATATTGTGGACAAGTCCTGCTGGGGTGAGGATGAAGGAGATGCAAAGACCCAACTCCAAGGACCAGGTTCAGTGACGCAGATCCACTTTATTCAGGAAGTAAGCTAGCTTATATACACAGGTTCAGCCTATAGGGTGTTACAGCGTGTTCCTCAAAGCCAATGGCTGAAAAGATCAGGGAGCTGGGTGGCTGGCGCTAAGTCACTTCCTTATAGTGAGTGAGCTTTCTTCCTGGGTATGCCCAGGAAGGTTCTGGGAGCTGGAGTATTCTCACAGCATTGCATCAGCCACAGCTTCTAAGAATGCACTCTGCGCTCCACCCACATCTCCTCCTTTTTTAAGTAAGGCCAATTGGACTTGATGAATGACAGCTTGCTGTTGTTGTAGCTTCTGAATGCTACGCATTATGCAATGGAACCCTAGTAGAACTAAAGCAAGTATAATACCTATTATACTATATGCTAATAGATTAGCTGGATTAAACAATGAGGCAAGCTTCTGTAATGTTTGACTAGTTAGGAAATAGAATAAGAGTCTTAAACAGGGGATTCCTCCTAGGGGTCAGGATGTCATTTCCCTCCCATTGTGTTACAGAGACCTTCTAGGTGCAGTTACACACAGTTCCATTTTGATTGTAAAAAATGGACATAGGTCCATGCACATACCTTTTCCACAAAGGTCCCAGCATCCAAACACAGAATAGATGGCTTGCCATGGGCTGTGTACTGCATATGGTTGCAAGGCACATTACACAAATTACAACAACATGACAAATCATACAATTTCAACAATTACAAAGGTACATTTTACTAGTCTCTGAGCACTTTGCCAAAACACAAAAAAATGTCCTGAGCCTTCTTTCTAGCCATGGGAAAAGCTTCCCGGCACAGGGGAAGGGCCTCCAGCAAAGCCGCCCCCCCACCGCCATCAGGGTATTTCACATTGTCCAAAATCCATAAGTCCATTCAACAAAGGAGCCAATGCTCACTCCGGTCATAGTCCAGGAAATCTGTCCACGCACATAGGGCATCAGCCACACCCCTCATACCTGCCACCTGGCAGGTCTTACACTGTACCAAAGAGGAGCACGTGGCAATGGCAGTCAGCATTTCCATCTCTGCTCTGGAGAGCATGATGACGTTCACCCCTACGTCCCAAAATGTCAACGAACCCACCAGTGGCTTAGCAGGCACTCCCTGCCATTCCAGCAGCCACTCAGCGATGCAAGCCTGGCTTCTGTTCATCCTTCCATCACAGCTGCCACTGTTTACCTTCTGGAGTCTGCAAATCTCAACTCTGGCCCAATTCTCCTCATCTTCCAAAGATGAACTGAAAACACCAGCTCGCACTGCCAGGCTCGAGCCCTGGGCTGCTGCTGCCTGTGTCTGGGAGTCAGTGGTTTCTATAGCACACATAGCAAGAACAGAGCACCAGGGCCTGAGGGCCCATCATCCCCCCAGGTGATGGGGCGCGCACACCAGCTGCAAGGTCTTCTTCTGGAGCGCTGAGGACCTCTTCCCTTCAGGTGTAGTCAGTGTGGAGAAGGCCAGGGCTGTGGCTTTGGACAGGTGAAGACTGAACCATTTAGTGGGTGCCCAAGAAACCCTGTCAAGCAGGTTGGGGGGGGGTTCCTGGGATCCAAAATGGCTGAAAAACACAAGCATAACTTTTCCCTTGCATTAGAAGAGGGTGTGATCCCCACCACTGTGCTGTGGCTGGGTCCTTCCAGAGTCATTTCAGAGAGAGGGGCGGGGGGGGGGGAGAGAGAGAGCGAGAGATATAAAACAGACAGACAGAAAGAAAAAAGACACATGGGGGCATATAGGCTGGCCCATAGGTCTGCAGCAGGAACATGTGTTGGAGTTATAGCTGGGGTAGAAAATGACGTCTGAGAGGCTGGGGTGGGGCATTGAGGCCCGGCAGGGAGTGAGGAATTAGAGACTTCTGCTATTTCTGGTGGCCGAGCTGATGGCAGTTTCTAATGTATCTAGTTTTGTTTCTGCACGCTCAGCTGCAAGTCCATCAAACTCGGTGGCCCAACCCTTTTCTTCCTCTACAGGGGGAGGCGAATACGGAGGTAGGGGCTCCTCTGAAAGAGGAGTAGCCTGTAGGACCTTAGGGACTGGCAGAGGGTCCTCAGCAGGAGCACTGGTCAAGCAGGCATGTATTGCCAATAAGGCAGGAGTGAGGCCAAGAGAAAAGGTTTGCCCCCCATGCACCTTGGCCAAACAAATGTGTGGGAGAGCTCAAGCCCAAGTATCCGGGTCCCAGAGGGGCATGTCCTCAATCCAGGGATTGAAACCAGAAAGAATCTCCCAGTAAGTACAGAGATCCTCTTCACAAACTTCAACTCACCTACTCTGCAATAGGGTGTGCGGGGCTCGAGCCTGCGTGGCTCCAGAGTGGGGGAGAAGGTTTCCCATTGCAGAGGGTCATTTACCCATCCCTTGGATGCTGGTTAGGTCCCTGCCCCATGTTGGGCACCAGTTTTGGACAAGTCCTGCCGGGGGGGGTGAGGATGACGAAGATGCAAAGCCCCCGACTCCGGGGACCAGGTTCAGTGTCGCAGATCCACTTTATTCAGGAAGTAAGCTAGCTTATATACATGGGTTCAGCCAATAAGGTGTTACAGCGTGTTCCTCAAAGCCAATGGCTGAAAAGATCAGGGAGCTGCGTGGTTGTCGCTGAGTCACTTCCTTATAGCGGGCAAGCTCCCTTCCTGGGTGTGCCCAGGAGGATTATGGGAGCTGGAGAATTCTCACAGCATTGCATCAGCCACAGCTGCTAGGAATGTGCTCTGCAGTCCAACCACAAGATATTTTAAATATAAAACAATTATACCATAATAAACCTTAATGTAATTATTTTGGACTTGTATATGGAATGTCAGAAAAATGATTACTTTGAATCATTTCATTTAAGACCAAGTGACATTGAAATTTACTCTTATCAGGTACAATTAAGTGGAGAAGTTCAATTTCACTTCACTCCTGAAATTCTTACCTCATATTCCTTAACTGAATGGAATATGAATTAATTTGTCATTTTGTCACTAAACCTAGGTTGTAATATCAGTTGATGTGCTAAGTGGAAACAGTTGCTCTAATTATTATTAACGATATACCTTTGAAAAATCAAGTACAATAAATATATCAAAACATTCCCTGGACATGCACCAAAGCCAGCATTGTAGGAAGTGACTGCCCTACCTTCTGTGAATCAGACTCATCACCCCAGTACTAGAACATCTCCCCCCTGCTAACTCAGTAAAAATAGCTGGCATATATATGGCACCTTTTTATATCTAAAAAGTGTCTCATAGTGGAAGCTATAATTCAATACTCCCATTGTGTCCCCATTTTTGTCCAAGTCTGGAAAGACTTGGCATATATAAGATCATGTCCGGAAACATACACCTACACAGTAAAAACTTACACTGAGATGTTCCCTCATCTTGGTACAAACGTCACAAACAGAGAGAAGCCAATGTGAAACCTTTAATTCTGGTGGAAGAAATTAGCTAATCATTTACTAAGAGTGTTTCCTTTAGTCTGGGTACACAGTGAAACTACAGAAGTCCCCCTTATCCAAAAGGGATAAGTTCTAAGACCCCCAATGGATGCTTGGAACCACGGATAGTACTAAACCCTATATATACTATGTCCTTTCCTATACATACATATCTATAATACAGTTTAATTTATGAGATATTAGTAAGAAAATAAACAAAAGCAAAGAATGGTAAAGAATGAAAGTTAGAATGAAGCAATCTGAATTCAACAGTAAGATATCCGTCTACGTGGAACACACTGCTTGGTGAAGAACACATTTCTTTATTACTAGATTTGTTCATATAGTCAGGTTAGGAGACTAGTAGTTAAAATTGCATTTCACAAGGGTTTAGAAAATCTTTTGTTAATCCCAAGATGACATAAAAAAATGGACTTTTTTTTTTCCTGAAGTGAGAAGTGGGGATGCAGAGAGACAAACTCTCACATGTGTCCGACTGGATCCACCTGTCATGTCTGTTAGGGGGCAATGCTCTGCCCATCTGGGGTGTTGCTCTGTTGCAACTGAAGCTATTCTAGCACCTGAGGTGGAGGCCATGGAGCCATCCTCAGTGCCCAGGCCAACCTTGCTCCAACAGAGCCTTGTCTGTAGGAGGGGAAGAGAAAGAGAGAAAGGAGAGAGGGAAGGGTGGAGAAGCAGATGGGCGCTTCTCCTGTGTTCCTTGACAGGGAATCGAACCTGGGACTTCCACACCCCAGGCCGACACTTTACCGCTGAGCCAACCAGCCAGGGCCAAAATGAACATTTTTTTGAACTGAATATTTGCAAAAATTTCAGAAGAACTGAATTTATATATGAGTATTTCATTTTAAAAAATTTTTAATTGATTTTAGAGAGAGAAGGTGGGGGAGAGAGAGAGAGAGAAAGAGTGACAGCAATTTGTTGTTCCACTTATTTGTGCATTCACTGGTGTTTCTTGTATGTACCCTGACACAGAAACAATGCCCTAACCCACTGACCTACCTGGCCAGGTTTCTCATTTTTTTTCACAGTATGAGAGACCCCCACAGTTCAATGACCAAAAACTTAATGTGGGAACCAAAAGGGCATCTTCCCACCAGGGGAGTGAATCTACATTAAACACAGCAAGGGGCATGAACCTTTACAGCCCTCAGTGGGAAGTGATCATGTAATTGCTCTTTAGGTTTACTTGAAATTATCAGGTCTTTTTCATGCTGTGTCCTGGAGAGAAAAGAGAAATTAATTGATGGCCTAACAAATGAAGGCAGAAAGGAATTCTCTGCGATAATGAGTTAAGAATAAATAAGGTTTCGCTTTCTTGTAATGCCCATTACTTATGATCATGAGGAGCACTGCTCAGTTTTCTCACCCAGAATGTGAACTATGCAGACGAGCTGTAACTGGAACCTCACTGGGGTAAAGTCATTTATTTTGTTGTTATTGAGAATTCACCAGGTACTCTTTATTGCCTTACCCTTCTGGTTATTTCCCCTTCATTTATTTTTTAAACACTATCTAAATTGTTGCTCTTCAAATAATCTACTTTGCTTTTCTGGATCATTTTCTTTATGAACAGTGACAACCAAAAATTCTGCTGTCTTCTGAGCAGCAGTTACCCAGTACTGTGGCAGCACCTGACAGTATATGCATGTAATTTTCAAGATAAGGGTAGAGTAGGGTAGCAGGAACACATACACAGATAAATTCAGTGCCTACTGAAGAAATGTTCATTAAGTATTTCCCAGCCAATGAAAACAATTAAACATGACTTTCTGATTGTTACGTCAATTTGATTAATTCATTCATTAACAGGAACTTATCATGTTCATATAACTTTGCTAAAAGTTGAAGGTTATATAAAGAACTTTTCTGTTGATGAATGTTTAGTTGCCTAAATACTGAGGAACAAAAACTACTACATAATTCTACCAAGAAAAACAACCAAAATTTTAATAATTTGATGTAGTAATCGGATTTTTTGGCTTAATTCCTGATAAGTCTGGCTTGAAGAATCTGGTTTGGATGTGGGGAAATGTGTCTTTTAATGATTCTGACCCCCTCCTTCAGCCCCTCCTCCATCTAGAACTTGAGATGACTTTACTGAGGGAGAATCTGTGTCTGCAGATTGATGCACTGATCTAGAATCGCTCTCACATTCAGGGAGCCCAGGGAGCTGGAGAAAGTGAGATGGCCTGAAGCTTTCCCTAAGGAGATGATGGCAGGAAAGAAGAGAGTCTGTGTTGAGCAGAGCAGACTTATTTCTTTCTCCCAATCCCATGAGTCAGGTTAGCTATTTCTCTTCTAGGTGTGGATGGCAGGTCTGTTGGTTTTGTGGGAAGGAGTTAAGAAATATAACAGTTGCTCACTTTCTATTTCTAAATGATGCACTTCCTCCCTGTTTTATGGGCTGTATGGCCAGTAGTCGCTGTCATCGTGGCCGTGCACATGCGGGTTCACATTGAATTTGGACAGACGGTAAAGAAACAGTGGAACCAAAATATGGTGGGCCATTCCTTTATTAAAGTCTCTCACCAGCTGACGAGCAAACACATAGGGAAAACACTTCCCTCTTCATTCACTCAGAGCTCACAGGGCCCTGACACACTATCTGGTTCCACAACCAGGAGAATCTTCTCCAGTTTCTCCTAGAATCAAAAGCCCCACCAATCTCAGCAGAGCTCACAAAAGCCCGTCACCTCTGGTTCCCCATCTGCAGCTTCTCCCTTCTCTCTGCATAAGCTTGCTTCTTCTTCAGCACCCTGCATTCTCCCTGCAAAACATGGCTTCTTTCTCTGCCTCTTCTCCTTCTTCTCTCTTCTTTTCAAATCTTTCTGGCAGGAAAACCTCTCCTCCAGCAAACATTAGCAAGACAATGGCCCTTCTCAAGCAGGAAGGTAATTTTCAATTTCACAGATCACATACCTGGCATTGCCCAGCGCCATTTTTTAACACTAAAAGTCAGCAAACTCAAATAATACAAATTTTACAAACTCATTTGCCCAACATGGGCCAAGATGGGAAAATAGAGAATAGTACTCCCTTCACTAAGTGTTGTCAGCTGCCCCCCAAGAGCTTGTGATCTCCTGAGAGGAAGGTATCTTATACAGTCTCTAGGAAGAGCATTTCTGAGACAGGTTTTGACAGGAATCTCCTTGGGGACAGACACCCTGTTTTACAAGCTGCATTACCCATAATGCTTTGGGCAAAGCAGAAGGTCAATAAACAATCATGAATTTTGATTTTTTTTTGTATAGTGTTGCTTAGGGCTATGGAATTTAAACTTAAATCATTGAATACTTCATTGAAGCAGAAAAAAAGAATCAGAAAAGCAACTAGTTTTATCATCTCAAATTTAAATGTCAGTATGGTAAAGGTACCCTGAGTAAACCATTGGTTTTATTGATGGCAGTATAAAATTGGGCAGCTTCTTGGCCAACTTAGCAACCAGTTGCTATCCATTTGAAAATTCAATGCAGCGATTTCATTTGGTGGGGTAATATGTAAAGAGAAGCTAAATGAAAGCTCTACTTGAGCCATTATTTTAAATAAAAATTAATTAATTAATTAATTTTTAAGTACAATATCTTATTTTGTGAATTAAATTAAATGTCTCATGCATAAGCATGTGCACAAGCACAGACATACACGCTTTTAGAACAAATACTGATGCACATATCCTTATATTTTGTGACTACTCATCAACCTCACCAAGGTCACTTTAGCTCATAGAACACAGAGGGCCAATTGAAAGACTAAATTTGTAAAATTGTATAAATGGAGATTCAATGGAATTGATGTGCTTCATTGCAAAAACTAGTGCTGAAACAAAATATACATCCATGAACAGATGAATAGAGTATACTCTGTCTTTGGAAATACATAAACATGAAACAAACTACAATGCTTGTTTTTATTTTTCTAAGAGCAATTAAATGGTTAGTCTGGTGTCCTTATTTTTCTGATCTTTAAGCTGACCTTTACAGCTTCACAGAATTCTTATTTTTAACTTAATCTTTTCCCCTCCCCCCTTCTTCTTTTCCAAGTGAGAGGACGGTACATAAAGAGACAAACACTCACATGTGCCCTACCAGGATCCACCTGGAAAACTCTGTCACAGGCTAATTCTCTGTCCATCAGTAGCCACGTTTGCAACTGAGCTATTTTTTGTGTCTAAGGCAGAGGCTCCACCAAACTCTCCTCAACGCCTGGGGCTCATGCACTTGAACCAATCAAACCAAGTCTGCGGGAGGGAAAGAGAGAGAGAGAAAGAGGGAGAAGTAGGGTGGGAAGTATTGGAGAAGCAGATGGTCATGTCTCCTCTGTGCTCTGGCCAGGAATCAAATTCAGGACTCAAACCCAGGACAATCACACACTGGGCTGATGCTCTACCATTAAGTCAACCAGCCAGGGCAACTTATTCTTTGATTTTAGTAGTAGGGTCACAGACTTATACAATAAGGTAGAGTCCTTTTGTGAGTGAATCTCTGTGCTTTAGTGTTTTTCTTTGGTCTGTCTTTTTATTTATATTATTTTAAAATCTATTTATTGACTTAAGAGAGAGAGGAAGGTAGAGAGAGACAGAAACATCAGTCTATTCCTGTATGTGCCCTGACCAGGGATTGAATCCACAACCTTTGTGTGTCCATATGATGTTGTGACCAGCCAAGCTATCTGGCCAGGGCTGGTTTGTCCTTTTTATCGTATTTTTACAAGCAAAATAGTATTGAAAAAAAAATAACACATACACATTTTTTAGACACTGACATTATTAGAACACAATTAAAAAAAAAGAAAGTTCAGCAAAGGCTAATACTTTTCTAGAAATATCTTCCACATTCTCTGTATTACAATTATTTAATAGCAACTATAATTAATGAAACAGGAACTCTTTCTTAGCTAATCCCTGAAAACATTCACCAACAAGGACACATCTATATTTTAAATTTTTGCTCCGAAAAGAAAGAGAAATAAACAAACAAACAGTAGAGAGATTGGACATGTTTTTAATTTATGATTATCTGTACTATGAATATGAGCAAGAAAATATGGGACTATACAGGGTGAGGCAAAAGTAGGTTTACACTTGTGAGTATGTTTATATTATTAGTTATGAATTATTGTACTACTTTCCATACAAACAACTGTAAATCTAACTTTTGTCCCACCCTGTAGTTTTTTAAATGGCCACCTCAACAGAAGAAATCCTTAGAATAAATGGAATTTCATTCTTCATTGAATTTTAAAAATTAATCTCACTGCCATTATGCTGAAGGGCCAAATCATCAATCTGCTAAAAGTTCACAGTGCCAAGTGTGTCAGATAGAGCTGCGGGCATGCGGCCACGAAATCTGATATTCTGCCACTTTCCAACAAGTCTCAGATGAACTGGACATCGTAGCTGGCAGCTCTTTCTTTGTCATTTCTGGCTGTATTTTTCATCTCGCTTCCTCTGGCTCCCACTTTGATTGGAGACTATTTCTTTTTTGTCCCTTTGATGCTTTTAAAAAAATTAAATTCTATTTTATTTTATATTAAACAGATAGTCTGTGTAAGAAGACCTTAGTAAACAACAAAAACATTGGAAGGTAGTCTAAAAAATGAAAATGGCAGCTCATTTAAAAATATTAGACATTTAATATAAGAAGTAACATCTTAAGACTTAAAGTTTAGAATTTACTTTTATTACATTCTAAAAAAAATGTTGATCAAGAACAAGAATTAAATAATAATGTAGACAACAACAAAAATAGCAACAGTTCTAATATTTTATAACCAAAATGTTTATTAATAAAACAAAGAGTATTTTATCCTAAACAAGTTGTGCTTTATTTTAAATAGTATATCAGCAATAATAATTCAACATGCCTTAACAATGAAGAAATAATTATCAAGATAATAAATAGGAGAATGTTGTTGGAGAGTGTTATTTATTGAATTGTATACCCCTCCCCCTTTGATTCAGATATCAAAGACTTACTTCAGAATATGGCTATATTTAGAAATAGAACCTTTAAAGAGTAATTTAATTCAACTGGGATCTTTAGGGTGGGCTCTCATCTCATGATGAGCATCCTTATAAGAGGAGGAGATCCAGACACAGACAACACAGATAGAGGGGCAGCCATGTCACAACACAGCAAGATGGATGTCTGGAAGCAAAGGAGAAAAATCTCAGAAGAAACCAAACCTGCCAACACCTTGATCTCAGACTTATGGCCACCAGAATTGTGAGGAAATGAATTTCTGTTGTTTAAGCTATCTAGTCTGTGGTATTCTGGAATGGCAGTCCAGCAAATGCCCAGAGAGGGTAATATCTGTCCAGAGGGTAAGGTGAACATTTGGAAAGAACCTAGAACATGGTTAATTTTATTCCTTTAAGCATTCAAATGTTTGATAAAGCAAACTCTGCTCTTTAAAATATCAAGATATCTTTTAAAGTTCTCATTGAAAAGATTAATTAATATTGTTATTCTGCCCATAATTTTTACTCACTTTAGAAAATAGGCTGCTTAGCAGTCTAGCATTTGTATTTGATTATCCCAAAGGGATTTAAAGAGTGTTCACAAAAAGTAGAAAAAAGATTACTCAATGCAGAGTGTGGCAAAATAAAAGGTGGGGAGATTGAGATTGAGAATGAGGAAAGTACGCAACGAGGGAATTGAGTCAGCTCTTGTGTTTCTGGTTCAAGGGTTCAGGTTCATATGAAAGTATAGTGCAGGCCTCTGATGGTTACTAGAGGGCCTGTGGTTGCTCCAAGGGTGGCCAAGGACCAGGGTGTAACTCGCAGGGTATGTCTTGCTGATTAGCCCTTTTCTCCCTGGATTTGTAATCTAAAAAGTACTAGGCAATTTACATTTTTGAGCTAGGGAAATACCAGAGATTTAAAAAAAAAATTTTATTACTTAAATTTGAGTTTGCTACCTATTTTTCTATATGAAGTATATACAAACATTCAAACAAACAACAAGAATCTCTATAATCAGAATTTTGCTCAGAGTTCTACTATCGAATGTTCCTGTGAATAGCACAGAAATAAGATTAGGGATTATTTCAATAATAATATAATAATCATACTATATTATGAGTGATCTAAGACTTCCCAATTAAAATTCTATTCTAACTGACCTGATACTACCTATACTTTTTTGATCACGTAAAGCATAGAGTTAAGTACATATGTAAATGCAGAATTAAGTCTCTCTACCCTAAGTTGCTTCGGTAAATTGAAATATAATTCTTTCTAAATGTTAGTACTTATTATTATGAAACTCTTATTATTTATGGCCCTTTGCCACTCAGTAAATGTTATTACATTTGTCTTAAAGTGGAACAATATGTGTTACTTGATTGACCAAATAGAATTTGATTTCTTGAGAGACTTTGCCCTATGTTGGAAGTTGCATTTAAATTAAAATTCCCCTGATTCTCGGTACTGAGTCATTCTTGGCAAGGTATTACTGAAATTTAATGATCAACAGCACAACACATGGCATTACAGAAACACAAAAGGAGAAAATTATCACCTCTAATTGAAGGTTTCCAAACTTGATGTCACCTAAATTCTCCCTAAAATTTGAAATTACTTCAGTACTCAAACCTTCTGACATTTTATCCATTGGTGTGTCTGTATTCCTGTTGGGATAGAGTCAATGTATCAGCAAAAACATTCCCATTTTGATGATACTCATCTAAGCATATCTGGCATCGGCATGTATATTAGAGCGTATTCACAATTGCCAATTAGAGCACGTTTCTAGTTCCAGAGTGGTCAGTATAGGCACACTGAGATTGTCCAAATATAGTTTAACCCTTTCAAGACTTTAATTTTCTGTCTGAACAACAATACATTCACTGAATGTTTGTGACCTTTTAAAACTACTGAGTCATGTAAGAAATATTTTTCCATGTTGCATTGTTTTCTCTTGCCCCTTACTCTTCTAAAAAGTCTATATTCTTGTTCTTTATTTTGTATTTCTTATAATAAAATCTAACAAGGGATTCAACAGAAGTCTACCATCCAATGCAATACCCTGTGTTTCTTAAAATATATTTTCTGCTCTGACAACAAAATATATTCCCAAGAAACCAACAGCTAAAAGAAGTGGGCTAAAACTTTATAATCATTTCCTGAGAAGTCAGAATGCTATGACATCCTACCTCACTGTTGTTGTTGGCTTTTCTGCTTTGCCACCTGGTGGCAAGAATTGACAGCTTCCACATATGTTTGACAAGTCCCTAGTGGGTAAATTTCCCAGAGGCATTGTGGCACTTCTGTCTCTCAGGAAGCAGACATTTGATTACTCTCTGAGGGAACTCAGATGTCCTCATGGTGAAATTACAGTGTGGCTGAAGTACGGGTAAACGTTCTCTATAATTGTCTGTCCTTAAAAATCAACTGTTGCAATGAGAATGTGTAGTTTTTTTAAAAGTGTGTGTGCGCGCGCGCGTTTGTGTGTGTGTGTGTGTGTGTGTGTGAGTTACTTAAACTAGGTTTTTTTTTATTTCTTCCTGAACTCCTCTGGATACTCAGAAAGGCCATGTAATTGTAGAGTTTACCAAGAATTCCAGATGACAGGCATCCTTCTGGCTTCTCTCTTGCCTGACACACTTATGTTAAATGCTTCCATGGATCTGTAAGAAGATAGACCCCATTCTTATTAGAAAGATACCTTTGAAAGGGTAGATCTGACTTATACTAGTTGAAAACTGACTTGGCCTTAACTGTACAGCAGAAATACCCTCTAACTCCACAAAAACACAGTAACTTTTATGTTTTGAACAGGACTTTAGCCTCATTGCTATGGTATTAACAGGGGTACTGTGGTAACTATAAACTACTAACTATAACTCACCCTGAAAACAGCTGCCATAGAGCTGTAGAATATTTTCCTTAGACTTCAAAGCATTGACATTTAAGGAAAACCCAGCATTCTTGGCACAGTAAAGCTTACTCAACTAAAATGTCTTGTAGAAACTATTTTTATGCATCAAAACTTGTATAAATGTAAATAAATGTATTATTGTAAATGACTCAGACCCTCAAAAATTATATAATTTTATATGACTTATATTATATATCAAAGACTATGGTAACTATAAAAGGCCAGTGACTTATATGAAATAAAAAAAATTATGATATAAAACTAACGGGCCATAATCACATCTGCTGGTATACTTACCAAAAGGAGAAAAGAAAGAATACCAGCCTTGGAATCAAAATCAATGAGATACGGTCCTGGCTCTGATTTCACAACTGTTTCATTGTGGAAGATAAATTAGGAAGCTAAATTATCTGGCAAATAACAAGTCAGGGGAAAAAAGAGATAACTAAAGAGAATAAAACATTAAAATAAAAAAGAAATAGTGAATAGGTAGCAGAACTGAAAAAAGATGCAATCTTCAGATTTATACTGCTAAGTATCAATAGAAGGAAGATGTCCCCCATCTTAATGCTGTCTCAATAAACTCCACCAAATATAAGGAGAGACAATCCTTAAAATTTCTAGTTAGAAAAAAAAACATATCATCTGCAACAAAAGAAATATCAGAAGAGCACGAGACTCCTCATTGGCAATGTTTTAATGAGAGAAGATAATAAAGCAATATCCTAAAGTTCAAAGCAAAGTTATTTTGAATCTTTAATTATATACCCAGCTAAACTATGATCGTAAAAGGGACAGATAAAAAACATTTTAAAAAAGACAGGCACTAAGATCATTTAGGTGATATGTACTGTTCCTGAAGCTATTACAGAGGTTATTCAAGTAAAATATAAGCTCTAAGAAAGAGCAGAGCAAACTCAAATTTCAATGAAAAAACTCTTAGGATGACATTGTTCTGGAAGACTAGAATAGTTTGTGCTATTCTATCAAGATCTGTTCACTGTTTTGTGCAGATCAATTTAGCTTTTAACCTGTGTTCAATTTAGACATCAGGTGTTTATTTCATATCCCAAATTACAAACAAAAATAAATATAGTAGGCCCCTATTCATAACTGTGTACAGTAAGGACAGCAACTGACATTTTACTTTAGACACATAGCATGGATGGAATTTTTGGGAGAAACTCCTACAGGCATAATTATAGAATTATCCCAGACATTCTGAATGTTTTACTATCTCTTAATTAAATAATCTACTCAACTTTGTCATCTGCATATTGAAGCTTTCAATAAATTGATAAAAGTATTTTTATTAGTTGCAGTTGCTGCACTTAAAATGTGTGCATACTGGTTGACTAAGCATCTCACCTCTAATGACTTATTATAAAGAAAATAATTGAACAAATGTGCAAAAATTAATTTAAGAAATTTTATTATAGTATTAAATGCATTCAACCAAAAAACATTTGAGACTCTGGGCATTTATCATGTATATACAGTAAAAGACAAAAGGAAACAGCTTAAGAGTATAAAAAGTTAAAAGGTAAAGAAAATTATATATTTTATTGAGTTAATAGTCATAAGACTGATAATGATACAGAAATATATTTATTTGAGACAAGAAGTCTCCTAATATGTGTTTAAAGGAGAAAAACAAGTTACAAGATGTTATGTGGTTTCTTTTATATAGATCGATAACAGAAAAATTGGTTGATAAATAAACTATCTCCTTCCTGGTTATCTACAAGTTCTCTATCCTTCTGTAGTTTTTCTCTTGAGACCATAATTCCCTCACAATAGCAGGACCCCGTTTCTTGTTCTCTGACCCTTCCCCCAAGGTGCCCTTCCTCTAGTACATTTTAGATAAAGACATTTACTACTGCGTGCTTGTGCCTACATCATTCTTCACTGACCCTTTCCCCCATGCTCTGCTTAATCTCTCAGTTTTCTTATTTGCTGCTGTTAGCATAGGTAGCTAGCTGGTTATTAATAAAAGAAGGGAGCAAATGTAATCAGACATTAGGCATGATTAATTAGGAAGCTATAGTAGTCACAGGATCCCCATGGGACAGCCATACCTTCCACTGAAGGGACTTAATCCCCGAGGGCAGAAAGAATTGATTTTTCAATCTCCCAGGGTACAACTGGCCCAGCAGCCACTATTATGAGGTGGGGGAGAGGGATAAAACAGTAGGTGAAATTCCTTTGCTGAGTGCATATGCAGTAGAAGCCAAGACGGTGCAGGGAGAGGTAGGCACATACACAGTAGAAACTTAGGTGATGATGAAGCAGAACTTTAGGTCATGTGCAGTAGGAGCCAAAATACTGACATAGGGGGCGGAGTCTAGCCTGGGGAAAGAATCAGAGTGAATAAGGGCAGGATACCCCTGAAGATCCAGGAAAGGGATTGGTTAGGTGGAAGGCCTAGCACAGGCCTTGGAAAACCCAGAAAGTAGGTTGGACAGTTTGAATGATAGACCTGCATGTTCCTAAAAACCAAGAAAATATATGGAGGATTATTAAGGATCTCAGAGCAGTTGTTACTAGAGCCTTCCTGCTCTCTAAATCCCCAAGGGTATATTACTTCTTTTCATCCCAAATAAATTTTACCACTATACTTAAACTTCTCCCACACTTACGCCCTTTGAAATTCTTCTTGCGAACATCATTTTCATCAGCAACACTGCCAGTCATTTTGCTACTACCATGCAAGGGGTTTTACTTTTTTTCTCTTTTAATTCTCACAACTATTTCAATGTTAGTACTATTATGATCATTGTATTACAGATGAAAAACAGGCTTAGACAGGGACAGTAACTTGTCAGTGGTCACTCAACCAGTGGAGGCCAGCCCCTCTCACCCAGTGACGTATTGCACTGCCTGCACTCCTTCTTCACCATTCTCCTCAATCTGCTGAGCTCCTTCAAACCTTTGCTTTATCTGGAAGGAAGGTGTCTTGTTATCTGACTAAGAGAGATCATTGTTCAAGGTGAATTCCTTGACTTGGCCATTCTAAGGAATATTTTACCTTTAAGTAACATGTCCTTTAGCATGAAGACTGTGCTAGGCCCATTCCATTCTGACTTCCCAGAGCCTCATGCAACACATTTCCATTCTCCCAATCCAAAAAAATTAGAGTGAGCAAATTGATGCCCAATTCTGAAAGGCTCAAGGACCTGTACTCTGTGTTATCTGTTCCCCCATTGAATCTCTTATAAAGTCAGTTTCTATTCTGCATGTTTTGGAGAAAGTTAAAAAAAATTATAAAAATAAACATTGCTCAGTTTTTTTTATAGAAGAACCGCCATATTGCATCTCTTTCCAATGTTTAAAGAACCATTTTCTTAAAATGAGTTTAGAAAGAAAGGAAGGGGAGAAGAAAGAGAGGGAGGGAGAAGAAAGAGAGAGAGAAACTTGATTTGTTTTCCACTTATTTATGCATTCATTGGTTGATTTTTATATGTACCTTCACTGGGGATTGACTCAGTGACCCTGCCGTGTTGGGAAAACATTCTAACTGACTGAACAACTTGGCCAGGGCCTGAAGAATCATTCTTGATTCAAATTCTAAATTCACAATTTCTTTGGGATATTTTTATGTTTTCAGAATCCTATCTTATTCTTATATGGTATTTAACTTTTAAAACCTAATTACTATATCATTTGAGATCAGTGCACTTGGTAGGGTATTTCTCAGAACTATTTTGATGTTCTATTAATTAAGTCTCAGGTCCATATGGAAACAAAATGGCTTCCTAACATAATGTATTCTTTCTCTTCAATATGTTTTAAACAGAATATAAATTAAGCAGCTTAAAAGCTCTTATTAATACTATTTTAAATAAAAAATTTAAACAAGGGATATATTGTTCGTGTTTCATCAAATTGTTTTGCAAATAGCCCTAAATAATTGCTGAAGAAATACACAAATGGAATAGTTGACTCTGAGTTCCTGTTTTCCCTAATTCGATTTAGTGTAGATGCCAATCCTTTCCTTATTCAGCACCAGTAACTCTCTCATACTGTCTCTTGTTTAAAACAGAGACATAATAGGTACCATTGCTTGTGCTAACACAATCATCTTCAAGTACATACAGCTCAATTTTATAAAAGTTGTTCAACAGATGATTTCAACAAAAGTGAAAAAAAAATCCTTTGATTTTTTTGATAAACAATAAGATAAATATGAAAAGGTTACTTCCTTATTCTCTGTTAGTCATAACAGAAATGGTAGCTGTTTTTTCTTCCAACCTCCACCCCATTGATTTCTCTCTCCTGTAAGTTAACCTCTTTGACTTTGATCTCAGTTTGGAGCTGAGAAGATATATTTAAAGGGCAGCGGGAGTTGTTGCAGTGGTGCTGGTGCTAGCAGGAGAAGTGACCTGACCTGTGTCAGGGCTCTACATTAGATCACAAGAAAGACACTTAATAAAGGCTAGACAAAGGTCTCTCTTTGTCAATATGATCGGGCTTAATTCCAAAAATTTGTAATAACTCCAAGTGCACTGGATCATGTCTTCAAGTATGACAGATAATTGGGGATAAAAGAAGGTACTGATTGTCTATACCAGACAAGGATCATCAACAGTGGATTCTGAATCAAACCAGTCTGGGAAAAGACCTGGCTGTCCAGTTTCTTCTGTATTCATAATATATTCAGTACATCACCTGGAATATGCTAAACATTCAGAAAAATGTTCTAGATTGATTTATAAAATCAGTGACTTTCTTGAATTGTCAAAACAGTACACTGGCAGTTAATCATTTAAGAATAAAGAAAAAAGGGAATGGGAAGAAAAAGATAAAAATTTGAAAAGATGTTTGCTCTTGACCATCCTTCACTGAATTCTTCAGATATCAGATGGTCTAGTGACTCTCTTGGGAGTGAAGAGACACAAAAATTTGGACAGTTCTCCAAACTCAAGCAGGTGGTTTTCACTACCTCTGCTGGCCCAAGCAATATGGCAGTTGGCCTGGAATCTGAACCCTTTCAAAGGCACTGCACTGAGAAGCGTCAGTGATCTCATACACAGAGTCAGCTGGTTAGCACTAAACTTAGGTTGCCTTGAGAACCCAGAAGTAAATTTCATAGAAATCCCCATTGAGAATTCCCAGAAGCATTTTTAAAGCAAAAAAGAGTTGAATATTTTTTATAGCAACATCTATCAAATGGAGTAGACTTAAAAAGCGAAAAGTTCAAATTTCAGACTATAAATGTTTTACTTCTGGCTCTGCCTCTGATTCTCTGAATTATTTTGATTAAGACCCTTAACTCAAAGGTGCCTAGGTTTCCTCATCATTACAGTGAGATGGTTAAATTACATTGTTTGGTGTTCCTTCCACTTCCAATATACGATTCACCCTAAAAATTGAGGGATTTTGTTTTGTTTTGTTTTTGGCAACTCCGCTGGGACGCAAACCCAAAAAATTGAGTTTAAAAGTTTCTAATCCACTTACTTTGCCTAGGGAATAAAAATACTCTTTTATGGCTCTACACCTAGGTAGTACAAAAACTACCATCACAAGCTTTTCATGTTAGATTATCTAGTCTGACCCCATCAGAAAATACCTTTTAAAATATACTTCTCTAATGCTGAGAAAGACTTACTGACATTTTTATTAAAAGCACTTTTCCTCTAACACTCAATTTGTCAAGTTGATTATATTATATACAATAATTACTAATCTAAAAGATAGCATGAGGTTTCTAATACCTGTCTCAATTTCTCTTTCTTCTTCCACATCATTCCTTAAGTTTTCTGACCAGATTGATTTTCTGACCAGGTAGACTAACAGTCATGGAGTTACAGGAACAGTTATTTTTTCTGCCTTTTCAGAAATAAATATTAAAAGCTGTTAAAAGGAAACAGAGAGTGCTTAAACAGCAAAGGGGAAAAAAGATTAATACAATTCCAATTCTATGCAAACCAACATTGCTCAGAAACTAGATGTGAAGAAAGAAGACTTTTGCTCTAAATTTTCTGTCATTTAATGTGTTGTTTATTACTTGGCATCTTCAGTCATCTCTAATTCTACCATCTTAGAAATAATTGCAGATATATGATGGGTGTATATAGTTATCTTTGACTCTGCTATGATAAGCAATGAAGAAATACAATTCACTTTTAGTCATGTAAGTCTTATTTTAAAAGAAATTTTCCCCAAATAATTTTAGAATAAAAATTGCTATAACAATATTGGGAGAAATTACCAATTGAATCCTATAAAATGAGTCAACATATGATAACGATGCTCCACCTCTCCTTTACAGTCCATTATATATTTAAAATATAAGTTTAGAGAATGGTATTATAAACCAATCCATGTGCTCACAACACAGATTTAGGAAATGTTAATATTTTGCACATTTGTTCAAGTTCACTCTCTTCCTATCTCATAAAATTTATAATTAAAAATCCTTATATCCACCACCCCAATTTCATATTTTCTTCCTCAGAGATAAGAACTCTGAAGTTGCTGTTTAATCCTTACAGATCTGCTGGAAGATTTATAGTTCTAGAAAAAAAAATTCCTTTAATCATATCCAGCATTTTATTAAGGACTTGTAAATTGAAAAAATTGGACAAGATTCTTAATAATATCATTTACATTAATCTAATTAAAAATGTATTTCCGGCCCTGGCCGGTTGGCTCAGTGGTAGAGTGTTGGCCTGGCATGCAGGAGTCCCAGGTTCGATTCCCGGCCAGGGCACACAGGAGAGGCGCCCATCTGCTTCTCCACCCCTCCCCCTCTCCTTCCTCTCTGTCTCTCTCTTCCCCTCCCACAGCCAAGGCTCCATTGGAGCAAAGATGGCCCGGGTGCTGAGGATGGCTCTGTAGCCTCTGCCTCAGGTGCTAGAATGGCTCTGGTTGCAACAGAGTGACGCCCCAGATGGGGAGAGCATCGCCTCCTGGTGGGCGTGCTGGGTGGATCCTGGCCGGGCGCATGTGGGAGTCTGTCTGACTGCCTCCCCATTTCTGGCTTCGGAAAAATACAAAAAAAAATTGTATTTCCTAAAACTGAATTAAAAGAAATTAGATAAAATTAATGGGGATCAATATAGAGCCTTTATTTAATTGTAGCATTACTTTCTTTATATTAATAGAAGTACCAGTATATTTGGGTTTCAACCTCACCATTTATTTATTATATATTTTCCATTTCTTCTTTGTTTCATTTTTTCTCTTTATTATTGTTGTTTGAATTAATGATGCACTTTAATTTTTTCATCTTTCTCTTCTTTTGGGTTTTATAGCTATATTTTATTTCATTAGTGAGTGTTTACCCTCTTAAAATTAAATTAACTGATTAATACAAATTCAAAGATAAATACATCAACATTCATCCCTTAATTATTTGGTCTAATCTAACTAAAGAATCAACTATAAATTATTACTTTAACTTTTTCCAAGGTAATTTAAGAAATTAAAAACCCATTAGGCCCATTTACCTTCTTCAACTTTTTATGTTCATTGAATTATATATACAATTTCAATGTCAAAAGACACTATTGTTATTTTTTAACATAAATGCTTATTGAGTTTTACCCACACATTTACTTTAGCAAGAATTTTTATTCTTTCCTGTTTCTCTGTGATTTTAAGAGAGATTATTTCCTTTAATCTGAAGACTTCACTTATTTTCCTTAGCGATGTCTTTTGGTTTTGTTGGCTGTAATTTTCTTTCAAAACTTTAAAAATATCATTCCATTGTTTTTTAATTTTTTTTCATTTCTTTTGAAAAGTCAACTATTAATATTTTTATTGGTCCAAAGATGGTAATACAGGGTTATTTTTCTTATGAGAGGATACTAATCTCAAGAAACTTCTTATTATCATTGGTCTTTATAAATGTGACAATGATGTGCATTTTATACTTGAGACTCACAGAGCCACTTGAATCTGTGGCTTGAAACTTAAGAAAAATTCTCATCAATATGATCGTCAAAACTTGCTTTTCTATATTTTCTATCTTTCCTTTTTTAACTTCCAATAACGTATTTGTTCTATCTTTTTACTTTCACTGTGCTCCACGTGCCTATTGTGCTCTCTTCCCCATTTTACATTCTTTCTTGTCAATATGCTTTAGCCTGGATGTTTTCTAGTAACCTACTTTCTAATTTACTAATTCTTTCTTCAAAGTTCTGTATCTAACATGATATTACACCTATTTATATATATTTATTTTTAGTTTTAGAATTATAATTTAATTTTTAGATATTTTTAAAATTAAATTCTCTATTTTATCATATATATTTTTGACATATTTGTCAGTTATTTTAAAATCTGTATGTTACAACTTCAATATCTGACCAACCTATAGCCTATGTTTATTGTCTGGGTTTTCTCTTAATTTTTTCTTCTTTCTTTTGACTTTCATTTATTGTGTGTGTGTGTGTGTGTGTGTGTGTGTGTGTGTGTGTGTGTGTGTGTTTGTGTGTCGCTATGCTGGCACAACTGACTTTTGATCTTACATACTTTTAAAATGTCCAGAAGTAGAATGTGGGGTACAAATAACCTCAATCATATTAACAATGTAGTTTTCGATTACTTTTAGAATAAGGTACAAATAAATAAACATATGCATATGTATATGTGTGTATTCTGACTTTCAGAGATTTTGTTATAATTGTATGGATTCAATGCATTTGTTATTCTCAATTTACAAATAAGAAAATTTAGGCATAGAGGGTAAGTAATTGGCCTGGAGATAAAAAAGGTAACAAGGGACTGAGATGAGACTAAAACCCAGCCAACCAATCTCCATAGACCATAATATATTTTCAAAAGGAAGAGTTTTTGACTTTCCATACTTATAAACTGTCCCAAGCCCTGGCTAGGTAGCTCAGTTGGTTAGAGCATCTTCTTGAAATGCCAGTGTTGTAAGTTTGATCCTTGGTCAGGACACATACAAGAATCAACCAGGAAATGCACAAATAAGTGGAACAACAAATCAATGTTTCTCTCTTTCTGCCTTTCTACCTCTTTCTCTCTTTACCTCTCTAAAAAAAATCAATAAAATACAATAAAAATAAAATAAAATAATTTGAATGATCCTGAAATAGATGAGGTATAAACAACCACTAATATATGAACAATGTTCATTTTATATGTACCCTTTAAAATGTTGCAAATAACACAATCAACATAACATAGTCATAGACTACAGGTTATTTGTTATGAGCTTTATATTGTGAATCAGTATAAAAAGCAAGAACTATGCTCTCACAGAGCTATAAGGACATTTACAATGCTGTAATGATATGTAAAATTTGCCAGTGTGTATGTCTGTGTGCAAAATGAACTGCCCATGCATTTAAAGTTTTATGTCTTAGCAGAGCATTACATAAATATCATAGTAGTGGACTTATGGAACTTTGCAATGTCATTTAGCCTACTTTTAATGCCGACTTTGAGTATATTGGTAGATTAAAATAAGTTTAAAAACATGCTTTCAGAACTTGCCAGCCAAAAGATTTAAAGATCCCTTTTGTTATCCAATTATCATTTTCAAAATTGTTGTCAGAATGTTCCTTTTATTCACAGCTGGAGTCCTTTGGTAGAAACCAAAGCCATATTTCTCTACTATTATCCCAATGCAGGCAGGTGTTGATCACTATGAGTTTGGTTCATCTGATGCTAGGCAGTTAACAAAAACAGACTATTTTCTATTGCCATTTTATTATAACCTTTTGAATTCAATCCTTCAGGTTTTGAAGAATCAATTTTTAATTTTGCCTCTTTTGATTAATGTGAGCATCCTCATAAAAGTGGTATTTTAACCAAAAATAAGCATTAGACATGCTATTTTGAAAGGTTATCAAAATAACATTAAGAAATGCTATTATACCTCAGTGCAATTATGACAACTGACTCCCTTAATTAACTCTATAACTACATATTAAATTTTCTCATGGTGACTTCTGACATAAATGTTTCAAGATTTGCCCTAAAATCTAGTTTTCTCTTTTATATTTAAAGTTTTCAAAGGAGTTTGATATTTCAGAAAACTGTCAAACTGTTTTGAAACATATTTAAAAGGATGCATATTTCCATAGACTGGAATAGCTTGTGCATGTTATTATTTTTTTAGGTTTTGAGCTATATATAAAGAAGGGAAATGGTTCAAAAGTGAGGGATACCATGGTTGTCACAGGGCAAAGGGGACTCTCCAATGTCTTTGACTTCTCTCCAGGAGAAATTAAGAGAAAAATTCATCAAATGCTAACGTTAAGAACTCAGAAACTGGAATGTTTGTCCAGAGCTCCAGGCCTCAGAGCAAATGCTCTTATGCTGTTGGGCTCCAGGGGAAGAATGAAGCCAAAGTCAACATGCGCAGAAACTCCATCTGACTGATGCTGTGGAAACAGCTGTAACCACTTAGCTGGAAAACCACCTCAGATTCCTCTCCCAGAAAACACTGATGACATGGGAGATGGGGAGCAGGAAGGCTCTGTCAGGGTCTCTCTTCAGCTGTAGGAAGAAAAAATATTTTCTTTCCCTTAAAATTGTAAATAGGCCTGTGCAGCCTTGGTCACAATAAACTACAAAAAATTATTTTCCTTAAATTAGCCCATGTCTCCTCCTTTCTTTGTACATTAGCTGGTATTTGGTTTAAGTAATGGTTCGTGTGTGTGTGTGTGTGTGTGTGTGTGTGTGTGTGTAATTTTATATTATTTTTATTTATTTTTTTAGTAAAGACCCATTTTGGCTCTGGTTGGTTGGCTCAGTGGTAGAGCATTGGCCTGGTGTTTGAAAGTCCTGGGTTTGATTACCAGTCAGGACACACAGGAGAAGTGGCCATCTGCTTCTCCACTCCCCCCCTCATCTCTCTCTCTCTCTCTCTCTTCCATTACCATAGCCACAGCTCAAATGGTTTGAGCAACACTGGCCCTGGGCACTGAGGATGGCTCTATGGCCTTGCCTCAGGTGCTAAAATAGCTCAGTTGTCAAACAACAGCGCAGTGGCCCAGACAGGCAGAGCATCGCCTGGTATGGGGTTGGCCAGGTGGATGCCAGTCACAGCACATATGGGCATGCAGGAGTCTGTCTCTGCCTCCCCAGCTCTCACTTAATAATAATAAAAAAAAAGAAACCATTTGATCTTAGGTTCATCTTCTAAATGATTATCATTAGAGGTCAATCTGGCTAGTGAATATTTAATTCTAATGAGTTTTCAATTTGTAAAAATATCCATAATACTTGTAGTTGAGATTTTATTTTCCTTTAATTGTTCTGCCTGATGGCTTTGTTAAATGTGTCTCAGGAGAGAATATAAATGTTACACGAAACAACATATAAATTTTGACCCTATTTGAGAAAAATAAACTTTGCTTTTGTGATCACAGCTTTAAAAGCTATTACAGTTTTCTAAAGGAGAGCTATGCGTAGTACGGGGAAGAAACCTCAGTAAGGATTTAAGTATTATTTTTCAAATGACTTGCATTATTAAGCACCTAAATCCAAAGTAATGAATATCATCCTAAACTAAGGATACCTCCAAAAGTGAGGTTAATTCTATTCATATATTCAACACACATTTGCTATGTGGGGGACACCATTCTAAGCTGACAATATAGCAGTAAATACAGCAGACTCCTTGTCCTCGTGGAGATTATATTCTAGTAGTGAAGCAATATGCAATTAAAGAAATAAATATGATATAGGTTAGGTTTTGCTAAAATATGACAGAAGACAAAATAAGAACACGGAGAAGCAGAATAAGACACACTGATGTTGGAAATTGCTATTTTTTATTAGGTGAATTAAATGACCTCTCTGAAAAAAAAACCACAACTTATAGGTGAAGATGTGAAATAAGATAAAGAATGAAGTCATGTCTCTATTGGTCAGAAAAGTGTCCCAGGCACAGAACAAAACAACTGCAAATCCATGAAGTATAAAGATGATTAGCTTATTTGAGAAAGTCTAGGTGGCCAGTTTGGATAGACAAACTGGCTTTTGCTCGAGATGGGAAGTCATTAGAAAGCTGTGAACAGAAGGGTGATCCAGCATGACAGAAGTTTCTATAGGGTCCCTCTGACAAGGGAAGAAGAGAATCATGCTAGGGAGTGGGAGCAGGATCATGGCAATGGGAAAATCTAAGAAGTGGTTGTATGCTAAAATACTGTATCCTGAAAGTATTGAAAATATTGTATTTTGAAAGTAAAATCTATAGGATTTGCTGATGGTTTGAATGTAGGATAAGAGAGGAAAAGAGGATTCAGGTTTGATTCCAAAAAATTTGACCTTAGTAACTGGAAAACTAAATGGAAAACTTTTGAGTTAAACTGCTTTAGAGATCTCAGGGGATCCTTCAAATATCTCAACTGGATAAAAAACTGAAGACAACAGACCTACATACAGGTTGATTTGGGGGTTAGGCATAAAACTTACAGGTCTGGAAGAAAGAAATAGAAAATGATTGATTCTGCATAGGGAATTAATCCAAGGTACTGAGCCAAGAAATGAGAAGGATATGCTAGAAAAGTGTGTCAGGAACTTTCCCAGGAGTCGAATGATAGATTTTCCAAGGCTAAGCTATCTTCTGAAAGCCAGAAGTATTTATCCCAAGAAGTGATGACAACTAATAGGATATGGAGGGTTTCAGAAAAAGACATCCAATTGCTAATCTTCCAGTCAATAGTGGAATGTAGCTACTCAGGATAACATCGTGCTGGTGATCAAGGGCTTTGGCAACAAGCAGATGAAAATTTTGGCCCTGCCACTAATTATTTTTGTGACCGTGGATAAGATATGTAACCTTTCTAAGCCTGGGTTCCTTTATCTTTAAAATTGCAGTCAGAGAGTTAAATAAGGTAATGACTATAAAATGCACAGCACAGTACGAGTCACAAAATAAATTCCAATAAATGTTATCTGTATCATCATTGGCTCTCAAAGATGCATCTGAGCAGGAGTGAGATCTTAATGACCAGGGCCCCAGTTGTATAGATAGAGCAGAGAACACGCAAATTTCCCTTCACCAGCATGAAAAAGAATAGGGGCTTCTCATATGGAAATAAGATGTTTGGAATTTTTTATATTATTGTATTTTTAAAATAAATTTACTGATTTGTTACCCCAAATGGCTAAAACACTTCTAGTGTAAACATCATGTTTTTTTACTTCTTGGATGAATTTGAGATTTATGGGTATTTAAAAAATGGTTTAAAGCAATAGATATATAGTTATGTTTTATATGAAAGGTCTTATTGAAGTATGAATTTTATAATACAACAAAGTAGAAATATAAATACAGCTCAGAAGCTAGAATTAAAAATTGGCAACTTATATTGTAGAAAATAATTGTTTTCATTGAAAAACTTTATTATGTTATATTTTGTATTTATATTTATTTAGTAACCTTTTTTATAGTTGTATAATTTATATATTGTAACCTATATGTATGCAATCCTATATGCACAGCAAAATGCCTGAGTATATACCAAGATATTAAGAGAAGTATACCTTGCCTGACCAGATGATGTGGATAGAATGTTGAACTGGGATGCAGAGGACCCAGGTTTGAAATCCTGAGGTTGCTGGCTTGAGCATGGGATCATAGACATGACCCCATGGTCGCTGACTTGAGCCCAAATGTCACTGGCTTGTAGTCCAAGGTCGCTGGCTTGAGCAAGGGGTCACTCTGTCTGCTGTAGCCCCCGGGTCAAGGCACATATGAGAAAGTAATCAGTGAATAACTAAAAAGCTGTAATGAAGAATTGATGCTTCTCATCTCTCTCCCTTCCTCTCTGTCTGTCCCTTTCTATTCTTATCTCTGTCTCTTTGTCTCTGTCACATAAAAAAAAAGAGCAGTTATGCCTTGGTGGTTATAATTATTTTTCATTTAAACATATTTTCAATTTTTCTATGGTTTTTACAATAAAATTTTACCAAATATAACAGCTGTGTTCAAAACTAGTCAGAATAAAAAATATTCTCATGGCTGATCTTATTCTTAAATGGCAAAATATTGAGCATCCAATTAGACATTCATAGATGAAATTTTATTTCTTAGAGTAACACATTTTAGGTCTTTGAGCTAGAGAAAATGTCTTACAATGTGCTTTTTGGAAAAATATGGATAAAAGCTACTAATTAAGTATTGCCTTTGTTAAATACCTATTCATACATTTACTCATGTTAAATAGGAGTTAAAAGTGCCTCCAAATGTGTAAGTAAATGAGATCTGACTGTTGAATGTTGACCTATTTGGTATGGTTTGAATCATTGTTACTTCCTTTCAATTCAGAAAATCTTTAACTTTCTTAGAAAAATTAATTTAATAATGACTATTGAGTTATCTGACCAAGTCAATATTATTCTTAATATTTTTTAATAATCTGAATAACTTCCACTTGTTCCTATAAAACTTGCTTTCACTTCCATCTATAGATGGTCGAGTAATCTAGCCAATCTCTGAGCATCCTGTGGCAATTTCTAGATTGGGGCAATTAGTGGAAAGTAAACAGCTATTGTGGTTCATGGATCCCCGGGTGCATCTGTTGAAGCTGTCTGCAAAGACATTCGTTCTTTCCAAGTAAACTTCACAGAGCTTAGGTGCATATCACATTTCAGATAATGTGACTCTTAAAAGCCTTACACTATTTACTACTGTGAAGTAAAACTGCTTTGCCTTTAGCAGGGGGCATCTGCTATAAATGTTTGTGAAAACACATAAGAATTATCTAATGTTGGATTTTATTCAAATTACCTCTAGCTAGCAAGAAAATTTCTCATTTAATAATCTATACATTTCATGTTAATCTGCTATTCAGTATAGCTAAGAAAATACCACACAAACTTGAAAAGCCTTAGGAATAAGATGCTATCAAGGTTGTACAAACAGATCCTGAACATATTAAAGTGCTTTGTGGATGCCAACCAGCATGACACAGGATCACAAAAAGGCAAGCACCATTAATATCCGAGGAAAATTGATCCTCATAAATTGTAGAGAGAATCATGGATGCTAATTAAGGCCAACACTAAGAGCCAAGTGTAGTTGGCTTTCATCAATCCACCTGATTCAGTACAGCCGTTTCCTAAGGGAAACTGGAGGCATGTAATTTGTTCTCACAGAATTTAAATTCCACCTTATTTATTTATGATAGAGCTTTGGGCCTAGAGGTTACATGAGCACATGTTTATAATACCATTAATTGATCACATAATTTATCTACTACTGACCAAAAAATAATTTTAGAGACTATTTTAATTAAAAATTAAAAAGAGCTCTTAATGATATAAAATCTAAGTATTGCAAATACCTGAAATTGGATCATGTAGGAAACTACAGAAATCACATTATTACACATTTCTGGCTTTGGAGACAAGCCATAGTTTTGAGAATGCTCAGGAAGAATTCATTGCTGACTCCACCCTGAACCACACATCTGAAAATTCTTTCCTGAGACTGAAGAGGAGGATGGTGAAGAATACAAACACTGGAGGTGATTTAGTTGTGGCAAGTGAGAAATAAATTTGAAAGAAAAGTGGTACAGTACTTTTTGCTATTTGAATCTAGGAATAGAATGATAAATAATGCAGGATTATGGAAGGATTTATCTGACAAAAACAAGATGTTTTGGTTCCAGAATGATGTAAAGTTTGCGTAATAACAGTAAAATTCCATTGTTATTAAAATTAATCTCTGTCCGCAGTTGTAATTGGATTAGAGCCCAAAACTCCAGAGCAGTGGATCCCAGGAGGAATAGTATGTAGAAATGGGGAATTTGGCTGCTTAAGAGATCAATAAAGAGGGACACAAGCCTAAGTTTGAATGAAAACCCACATTCCAACAAACTCCCTTTCTTAACCATCCTACAATCCTCTGTGGAGATTCAAAAATGTAGGATTTTTGACTCAGTGCCTATAACTAAAAAACAAAAACAAATGCTGCCTTTATAGCTGTCATCTGTGGAGGTTACACATGTATTTCAATACCACTCCCAATATTCTTGGAGATTCCTTTTCAGATTTGCATTCTGATCTATTATAACCACATAGCAAGTCTCTCTCTTCTTCTCTCTCTCTCTCCCATTCTCTTTTCCTTCCTTTCTTTCTCCCTTCCTTTCTCCCTCTATCCCTCCCTCCTTCCCTCCCTCTCTCCCTCCCTTCCTTCCTTCCTTCCTTCCTTCCTTCCTTCCTTCCTTCCTTCCTTCCTTCCTTCCTTCCTTCTTTCCTTCCTTCCTTCATTCTTTCCTTCCTTCCTTCCTTAATACTAAAATAGTCTTCACTCATAGTTTTGTTTAAATAAATTTTGTCTCCTTCACAAAATTAAGCCCCTTCTTTCAATGCCTGGTTATTAACCACCAGGAGAATTAAAAAGAAAAACAAATAAATGTACTTTGGATATAAAAGGGAAATTCATAAGAATAGTGGGGGTATCTTAATGATAATCACATCTCCTTCAAACTGAATGGAACAGACTCATTTGGAAGTATGTTAAAAAGTTGATTCAATTGCTTTACAGTTCAATTTCACAAACCTAGATATCAGGGACCCAATCTTTCTTTTTAATTGAGGGCAAAGAAATATAAGAAATAATAGAAACAGAAAGAAGTAGAAAAGTCATACAACAGAGAGAATATTACTCTGATAACTTCAAGGAAAGATGTCCTACTTATAAAGGATCAGTCTCAGTTCTGGGTCTCACGTGCAGTTTCTTTTGTTCTTAAATAGCACATCCTGGATAAGAACAAATATTTTTTGAAATCAACTAAAAGAAAAATGTAGATGTATAGTCGTGCTGAATAACACACAGAGTAGCGTAATAGCATTTATGTATCTTCATTTAAGTACCTGAACACATTTATGATTCAGTCTTTTTCTTGGCAAGTTCTAGTTCATTCATAAAGATACTAACTTAGGGTTTTGACAGCCAGGTGTTTTGGTTTGTGAAATCCAAATGATTTGATGAATGCTGGCACCTAAATGGTATAAAAATTTCTAATAATATTGTATAGTAGAGCTGTAATTCATATATACTACCATAAAGAAGATGATAGCACCATCGAGTGCCTATAATGTCCCAGATACTGTTCTTTGCACTTTACATTAAATATTTTACTGTCTTCTCAACAAACCTATGAGCTGGGTACTCTTTTTATTCTATAAGGTAAGGAAGCTTTGGCACTGAGAAATTAAGGGTTGGCCAAGATTACATAGATGTCAGTGATAGAACTTAGATTTGAAATAGAGTGAAATTCTCAAAGCAAGCACTTGTCAATCCTCCCCTAACAGTGTTCTCTGCACTACACATACTTCTTCCCTGGCTGCCATGCCTGTATAAGTCGATTAAGGGAAATCAAACAATCTATTTTAAGACTACAGGACAATAGCCTTTTCTGGTGATGGGTTCCCTATGTTTACTGCAGCTCTGGCCCAAAAAGCTGCAGCAGTCATCTGACATTACTGTAAAGACATTAATGCCCAGGGCAGAAGCAATTGCTTCTCGAAGAATCCTCCTTGAATATTCATTACACACATTTACACCCAGAATAACTCCAATACAGACATTCTCCTACTTTGTGGCCTTTCTTGTAGCTTCCTAGGGTTCTTTCCTAAATTAAAGGAAGACCTCCAAGCACCAGTTTTGAAATTGCCATGGCTAATTGTCTAGGAGATTTTTGTATTCAAGCAAACACCAGGAATGACATCCTAAAACAGAACATCATAACCTTTGTTGGCTGGTTCCCCTAGGGATGATTAATGGAGACATGACTACACTCACTGAGTATAAAATCAAATTAGGGAAAGAAATGGCCACTGGGCAGGGATACCAGCGAACCCTCCAGGGCAACCTGCTTTATGACTTACTAGGAAAGGGCATTGATGCCATTGTTCATACACTCACGGGAGATTTAAAAAATCATCCCCTGGTACTTTAATCATGATGTAAATTAAGTTTTATAAAGTACTGCAGGTCTCTCTCAGTCTTTCAATCTGCTTTTTTTCTTTTTTTCCAATGTGCTTTTAATATATGATTTGATTCTTGATTAACCCTTTTGATGTGAAGACAAACAAATGACAGGGCACAGGTATAAAACTATTGTATCTATTGAAATATATATTTCATGTGACTGAAGACTATTACATTCTTTTGTAAATTTTTTATTTATTGATTGATTTTAGAGAAAGAGAGAAAGACATCAATTTGTTGTTTCAATACATTCACTGGTTGATTCTTTTAGGTGCCCTGACCAGGGATTGAACTCACAACTTGAGCATATCAGGACAACAGTCTAACTAATTTATCTCTTTGGCCAGGGCTAAGAATGTTAGATTCTAAGAGCCCCCATTTGTATGACAATAGGTTGGTTATGTTTCTTCTAACTACTTCTTTTAGCTGGAGAAATTTTCAAAATATAAAACACATACAGAAACCAACCATATGGATACATTTATACTGACCACAGCCATTGGGTTTTAGTGGTAGAGGATTGCCGTGTTTATTTTAAAAAGTATTGAGAAATTAAATAAAATGAAACCCTCCCTTTATAGCCAAAAGAAACACATTTCAAAAAGGAAATACATCACTGCACATTATTTTTTATGACGTTTTTTACAAATTTGGGTGTAGTAAAATTAATTTAGGATATGTTAGTGTGGGTGATACAAGATTTGAGCTTAGTTCTCTCATCTGTAAAGTTGAGATAATAATTGTCAAAAAATAAATGAAAGCATATAAGTAAAATATTTAGCAGAGCATAAACAACTTAATAAATGGTGAATGAAAATTATCTATTATGCTTTTGGATTAATATGCCTAATTTCTAGAAAGATGCCATCATCAATAACTTTGGCTGAGATAATTGAATGTTATCGGTATGAAAAAGAATTATTTAGATCAATTATCTATATTATTAAAGACAAACATTTTAAGTAGTAAAAAGATCTAAAGAAAAATCTAGAAATAATTGAAATAACATGCTCATCTCTTTTGAGAAAGGTAGATAAATTGCCTAAAGCAGAGAATAATGTAATAAAAAACAATACTACTCATCTTGATATGTATTACTTGTGCTATATTATTATATTGGATTAGTTGATAGAAAACAGGTTCACTCAACTTGTAACAGCATAAACACAACAGAATATCACACATATTAAAAACATTAAGGCAGGCCTGACCTGTGGTGGCACAGTGGATAAAGCGTTGACCTGGAAATGCTGAGGTCGCCGGTTCAAAACCCTGGGCTTGCCTGGTTAAGGCACATATGGGAGTTGATGCTTCCAGCACCTCCCCCCTTCTCTCTCTCTCTCTCTCTCTGTCTCTCCCTCTCCTCTCTAAAATGAATAAAAAAAAAAAACATTAAGGCAAAATTATATCCTGATAGCCATTGTGGTGTACACAATCTAATAAGATATAATTTAAGTGAGCTATAAACTGTGATTTTAGGAAAACTTATTTTGAATGAATTTACTTTAAGTGAAAGTGTTAAGCAAGAATAAATACATCTTACCTATGAATTTGATATTAAATGCCATCAATTGTAGGATGAAGCAATCTGGTATATCAGCTTATATGAGTTGGATAACAAATACCAAAATACCTTAAAAAGGAAAAATTCTCTCACTTATCACTATGCCCCAGATTAGAATGATTTTCAATCTGGTTAATTCTGTGGTTGAATAACAGCAGGAATCAAAGTTTCTGTTGTACATGCATAAAATGAAATATAATTCAGCAATAAAAAGAAACAAGCTAGTGTTTTATGTAATAACGTAGATGAACCTTAAATCCATCGTGCTAAGTGAAAAAAAATTCAGAGTCAAAGACTATCCACTGCATGATTCTATTAAAATGATATTTGGCCATGAGTGGAGGGAAGTGTTTGACTCCACAGAGCTACAAAGAGGAATGAGAGAATTATTCTACATCTTGACTGTAGTGTTGTTACGCGACTGACCACATTTGTTTAAATTCACAGGTTTTTGCAGCTACAATCTTGCTGTGTTTAAGTTATACCTCATTACATTTAAATATAAACAAAAAAGAACTACTTTGTCATCTGTGTGTGTCTTCCTGTCTTCGGGCCAGTTCACTTCATGCTTGAGAGCAGGCTGCAATGTTCTCAAGCATCACAGGCAGGTAAGAGAACGTCCAGCAGAGATATTCCTTTATGAATTCTCTTTTATTTGCAGAATGTTTTTTTCAGATGCCTTTCCTTGTACCTCCTCAAAATAGACTTTCCTGCACATCACATGAATTGGACCTTGGTCACATATCTATTACTTAATCAACTCTGGCAAGAAAACTAATTAACATATTTGACACAGATTCAGGATTTTTACTTTGAGCTTGAGACAGAGACACCTTCTCTCAGACTAGATACCACAACACATTAGGAATTCACCTGCTAAGGAAAAACTATAGTTATAGTAAACATAACTAGTAGTGGTTAACAACTAATAGTGTCTGTTCAACTAGCTATTGCCTTGTTATTTTATTTATTAATAAACTTTGACATGTCACCCTGAATAAGATATGACAGAAAAATGACCAGCCAAGCTAAGACTTAGCTTTACTTGCATACTTACATACTCTGATACTTGTGTCTACTAAGTGATGCATCTTTCTATAATTAGAAATATAATACCCCTTTATATAACACTATTGAGAAAGTTTATTAAGGAGATATAGATTTAGAAACTGTGTCATATGAGGAATCAATGCAAAAAATAGAACTGGCATGTGCACTAATTGGCATGTGGAAAAAATCAGATTAAATTTTTATGTTGTCATAGATTAAAGAAATAACCATTAGCAGATAATACAGTATAATATAGGGGAGAATTTACTAATATTGATAAGTTATTCAAAGATTTCCAGTGGTGATGAATTGTTCATTACTGTGAACATTCAAGGCTGACTTAGATAATACCTGGAGGAATGTAAAAGAAGATTCTAGTATCAGATGGGGTGGATAGTCTAAGACTCTTTGCAATATTGATATAATACTAAATGTTCTTTCTTAAGTAAACAAGGAAATACATAATTATGTGTGATATATACTCATATATATATTACATAGAGACTAAAAATAATTTGCCAATTAAAAAACGAGAAGAGAGTACATAATAAAATATGTGTTATATAATCTAGTAAAATTATAGACAAATTAAAAACAAAATCTAAGGGTAATTTGGATGAGAACGAAACTGTCCAGAAGGTGTAATACTGTCAAGTTCCTCAGTGAGTTCCATTCAAAATGACACTCCAACCAAATTCCTTTCTTTAGAATTTGCTTTTTTTTTTTTGTATATATATATATTTTTTTTTTTTGTATTTTTCTGAAGTTGGAAATGGGGAGGCAGTCAGACAGACTCCCGCATGCGCCCGACCGGGATCCATCCAGCACGCCCACCAGGGGGCGATGCTCTGCCCATCTGGGGTGTCACTCTGCCGCAACCAGAGCCATTCTAGCGCCTGAGGCAGAGGCCACAGAGCCATTCTCAGTGCCCAGGCCAACTTTGCTCCAATGAAGCCTTGGCTGCAGGAGGGGAAGAGAGAGACAGAGAGGAAGGAGAGGGGGATGGGTGGGGAAGCAGATGGGCACCTCTCCTCTGTGCCCTGGCGGGGAATGGAACCCAGGACTCCTGCACGCCAGGCCGACGCTCTACCACTGGAATTTGCTTTTTTTAAGAGGGACTCAAAGCTGACACCAGCTATCTGGGCCTATCCTAATCCTGATTCTCATACAAATAGAAAACTTCTGAAGCCCTCTCAGTTTATAGGTTACAAGCATCTGTTTTTAGAAAATATGAAGTTTAAGAAATTGACATTAAAATTTTTCTGAATTGTTTAAGGCTGTAGAAAAGTATCTGCCAGTTTATCTATAAAAGGGAGAATAATAAGTATTTGAGAACTAATTTTTCTATGATATGCATAGTATTGAAGTATTATTATTTTAATATTATTATTACAATACCTAATGAATGCAGTCCCTTGCTTATTTAGCAGTTAATGGAAGCAGAAAGACCAATGTTAAAGAGCCAAATGAAGAGCTTTACATTTTGTGAGTCATTATTATTATTATTTTGCTCATCATGGAAAAATGGTGATAATTTGAAATCATTCAAATATACCAGATAAATTTAAGTACTGTCTGGCTATCAATACTTAGGTGAAAACACAGTATAGCCTAAAGTCTAGTATAAACTATTACCAATAACACAGATGTGCCTGGGTTATTTTTAGCTCCCAACAAAACTCAAAGTTAAATAGCAAAGAAATGCCATGCATAGCTCTTTTTTCATTGTCTAGTTATATCTATTAATCTTTATCTCATGTTAAGTAATTTTGTTCTCAAGTTATTTAAGAGCTCCCATTATCTTGCGTATAGCTTTCGAAATGCATCCTTAACTGAGAGGCTTGCTGGGTGGATATAATGTGCTGGGAAAACACATAGAAAAAAAACAGAAAGACTATAATTAGGAGAAAAACTGCTACAAAAACTGAAATGCAAGAAAACGAAAGGGCAATAATTAGAAAGCGAAAAGGAGAGACTATAAACTGGTTATGTTTTGTTAATTTCAGATATATACATACATTCTATAAAACTCTATGTGAGGTATTTTATAATGACATGATGATGTATTAAACGATTTCAATTTCTGCCCCAGTGAGTTCAATATTGTTATAAAGAGAAAAAGTAGCTCTTATGGTGTAGATTTTCTCCAACCTTAATGCTGTTAAATCATGTTCCACTGGTTGTGGAATTCTTATACTGTTTTTATAGGACAAACATTTTTAGAAACAAATGGAACTTCTTTTAGAGATTGAAATAAAACAGACAGATTCCAGCTATCAGCATTTCCTACTAGATGAAGGGCCTCTCTACTTTGTTGGTCAACTTGAAAACTTTAATTATTTGGTTTTAAAAAGAAAAGAATTGAAATTGTCTGGGTTATTATTTTTATGGTTTCTGCTATGCCCAGCTGACCCCAACTTTAATAGATAGACCTCTTAATTAAAGCATTTCTTAAATACTCCCAAACTCTTTTAAGCAATGACTAAGAGCAAGAACTGCAAAAACTAATAGGATCTCTGCTATACTCCATTAAGACCATAAATCTTCATATGGAATCAGACATGTATTAGACTTACCAGGGTGATCACTTTGTGAGTTATGTTTAATCACTATGTTGTGCACTTAAAACTAATAATATTGTATGTCAACTGTAAGTGAAAAATAAAAAGAAAATTATAAAAAAGAATTTTAAAAAGTTTATTGGTTATTCAGTTACTAATACCTAGATTGAAGGCTTTTGTAATGCTTCTAATTGCAGGTGTATAGAGCAGTTTAAGAAAGACTTAGGAGATCAAAGCTGGCAATTTCAATAGTTCTATACACTTAGCAAATCTAATTTCTCCCAGCCCTCAACACAAAACAGTCTCCGTGTTTTCTCCACTACGACAGTGCTTTTCACTTCGTGCTTTTTATCTGGTTTGCTTTCACTCCTGGAAATTCTCCTTCTTCTCCTCAGCGTTTATTCAGATTGTGCTTAATCTTTAAAGGCCAACAAAAAATCTCTGCCTCCTGATCAAAGACATACTATAGCAAATTGCACTGCTTTTTCTCCTCTCTCTCTCTCTCCCTCTCTCTCTCTCTCTTCCTTTCTCTCTCTCTTCCTTTCTCTCTCTCTTGTTAGGCTTTCTAGGAGAAGTGGTGTTTTAGTGCTACTATTTTGCTCCATCCAGCTCAATAGTCATCATATTAAACTCATTAAGAAAAAAATGATATGCGGATCCCACCCCAGAACTACTAAATTAGAATCTCTGAGGATAAGGCCTGGGCATTGCTATTTCTAAAAATCTTCCCATATGATGCTGATGCATAGTGAACATTGAGAAATAAACTGGTTTAGAACAGGATTATCTCAAAGCAGTTTTAATTTGAGGTTTTTCATTTTTTCTGCTTATGTTTTTGCCATACATGTGACACAGTGTGTGCAGAACATGTTGGATTCAGAAATTCAGATGTCAAAGCTCATTCAGGCCCTGATTGGTGAATTCCTTTTGAAATGTAGAAACACCATATCCCTGACCATAGAACAAGTTTTACAAGATTTGCAGATGAGTAAATGAAAAGAGTTGTGTAAAGGCCATAAATGTTCCCGAGTGTCTAGATTCCAGAAAGCCCTCAGGATGCTGCCTTAACAACCTCTGTAAAAGGCCAAGATAACCAAGCACATTCAATGCTTTGCTGAGCACTCTCTCCCTAGATTGTTCCAACGATAACTGAAAGCCTGTTTTGCTTCTGTAAAACTGCTTTGGCTAGGTGCTCACCCCCTCCCCTTGCTTCTATTTGCCTTTGAAAGCAAACCCCTGAGTTCGTTCAGGGCTGCAAGTTCTTTAGGATGCAAATCCTCTTGTGGTCACTGGCATTTAAAGACTCCTTAATCTGACTACTTGATTGTGTAGCAAAACGTTTGTTTCTTTGCTGTCCAGATATAACATTTTGGAGGCCCCAGTGAGAATGTGTCCTCTGGACACATTTGGTTTTTGCCACACACGGGCAGCTGACTTCCTCGGTCTGATTTCCAGGAACGGAAACCCAGCAGGGGAGGTGCCACCTGAAACATTCCAGGGCCCTACTGGTCTTTTCTCTCTGGCCGACAGTCAGCTGTGGACAATCAGCATGTCCATCCAACCCATTTTCAGTTATCAGGAAAGCCTCCAAAGATGAGTAGAGCAAATTTGCAATTTTCTCAATTTGTAACTTGTTTGTGGCTAGCTGTCTTGCACCTACTGTGATTGAGGATCAGACACGGTCACACTCACACAATGGGCTCTCCAGGGCCAAGACATTGGCAGAGAATAAGTGTGCTCTCAGGGAAGACATCAATGGGGACTGAGTTAAGTCCTGCCTTGGGCTTCCTGAGACACATCTGTTTGTGCTGTCTATTCTTGCCGAGATCTTGTTCTTTGCTCTTGCTTCATTATTTTTGCACTGAAAACCCTTGAGTGAATAAAGTGTGAATGAGGAGCTCAGGTGCCTGTGCCTGAGTGTCAGTTTGTGGCTCCTCACGGGACACCCCCTTCCCTTGTATGTCAAACTTTGTCTGAAAGCTCTCTGTCCTTTGATTCTCCAGGGATTAACCCAATAGGGGACATTTTAGAGAACTGGCACAAAACTCTGTTCTTAATCCCTTTTGTGCTCTCGGGAAGCATATTTGTACTCATACTATTTGTAACAATGGGGAAAGGGCAAAGTAAGAGTCAAACTCCCCTTGAGTGTATGCTTAAAATTTTCAAAATTGGATTTTCTAATAATTAAAGTATAAAATTAAACAGGGGGAGACTTCAAAGTCTTTGTGAAATAGAGTGGCCCTCCTTTGGGGTAGGATGGCCCTCGCAGGGATCCTTAGACCCTAGAGATGCCAGAGATGTATGGAATATAGTAACTCAACCCCAGGGTCATCTGGACCAGGTCCCCTACATGGATCAGTAGAGGTCCCTAGTGGAAAATCCCCCTCCTTGGCTGAAAGACTGTGCAGCCAGGAGTGATCATCATGTTTCACTAGTAACAGCCCCAAAATCAAGAAAGAAGGTCCCTGTCTCTCACAGACTGTTAGGAGGAATCTGAATGACCTCCTCCATCCCTTCCTCCATTGACTCCACCCATCTCAGGGAGCCCAGAGCCACTGTCAAGGCGGACTAGGGGGCAAGAAAAGAAAAAGGAAGCAGAATCCCTCTTACTGTTGAGAGAAGCCCCACCAGGAGAGGGAAGGGAAAGGGAAGAGCCTTCCTTTGTTTATGTCCCTTTCTCCTCTAGTGACTTGTATAATTGGAAGGCTCAGAATCCTCCTTTCTTAGAGAAGCCTCAAGTCCTAACAGGACTGTTAGAATCTGTCTTGTACACACATCACCCCACTTGTACGGCTGTCAGCAGATTCTAGTTACCTTGTTCACTGCTGAAGAAAGGGGAAGAATCAAAACTGAGGTGAGAAAAGCTGCTATGTTAGGAATAAGCGGGTCTGAGGAGAATAACCAAGACCACCTCGAGAAGGTGTTCCTGGTCACCCAGCCTAAGTGGGACCCTAACACCATAGTGCACTGGGAAGCTCTGAACATTTTTCCCCAGTTTCTCTTAGCTGGGATCGGGGAGCTGCTAAGAAACCCATGGATTTGTCCAAGGTGTCAGAAGTTATTCAAGGTCCTCAGGAGACTCCCATGGCTTTCTTAGAAAGACTGCAGGAAGCCTACAGGGTCTATATACCTCTAGACCCAGAGGCTTCAGAAAATACTAGGGCAATCAACTTAGCCTTTGTCACAGTCAGCTCCTGATATTAGGAGGAAGCTACAAAAATTAGAAGGCTTCTCAGGGATGGTAATTTCCCAACTGTTAGAGACAGCTCAGAAAGTTTATAATAATAGAGACACCTTAGAGAAGAAACAAACTGAGAAAATGACTAAGGTAGTTGTAGCTGTTCTAGAACACCAGAATAAAAAGAAAGGGAAGCTAAAAAAGGGAATAACCCCCCATATTAAGAGACTTCTAGAAGATAATATTCTTGTTCCTTGTCAATCCCCATGGAATACCCCTTTACTGCCTGTTCAGAAGCCAGGCACCAGAGACTATTGTCCAGTTCAGGACTTATGGGAAATAAATAAGCGGGTTAAACAATACACCCCACTGTGCTTAAACCCTACACTCTCTTGAGCCTGTTGTCACTGACTTGAAATTTTACACAGTCTTAGATTTAAAGGATGCTTTCTTCAGTATTCCCCTAGCCCCTGTATTCCCCTAGCCCATCTTTGCCTTCAAGTAAAGTGACCCAGAAGCAGGCATTTCGGGACAACTAACCTGGAACGGATTACTGCAGGGTTTAAAGAATTCACTGTCCCTCTCTGATGAGGCACTACATCAGGACCTGCTCGCCTTCCACCAGGAGCATCGAGAATGCATGCTGCTGCAGTCTGTAGATGATTTGCTTCTAGCTGTGGAAACGGAGGTGAGCTGCCAGGCAGTCACTGAGGGTCTTTTACAAACACTGCAGACTCTGGGGTACTGTCAGCTAAAAAGGCACAACTCTGCACTTCCAAGGTATCTATCTAGGTGACCACATTGAGACAGGAAAGCATACTTCCTCTTCCAGCCATATAGAAGCTATCCTTCGGATCCCAATGCCCACCACCAAGAGACAATTCTGAGAATTTCTCAGAGCAGTTAGATACTGCAGGTTGTGGATCTCTAGGTTTGCAGAGATAGCCAGCCTTTGTACTCCTGCATGGCAGGAATCCAAGAATTAATTTGGACAGATAAGGAACAGGAGGCTCTTGAAATCCTCCAAAAAGCCCTCACTAGGGCTCCTGCCCTGGCTCTGCCCAACATTACAAAGCCTATCCAGCTTTTTGTTTACGAGAGCAAAGGAATCACAAAAGGGGTCTTGACCCAGATGCTAGGGCCCTGGCGCAGGCCTATTGCTTACCTCTCCAAGTGTCTAGAACCAGTATCAGGCTCTGCTCATCAATCAGCCTTGCATTAAATTTGTTCAGATTCAGGCCATCAGCTCAGCAAACCTGAAGCCTCATGAGAATCCAAGCATCCCCTTGCATGACTGCTCTGAGGTACTAGACTCTGTTCAAACTGCAAGGCCAGACCTCACTGATAAAGCCCTAGCTGGGGTAAAAGAACAGCTATTCACAGATGGTAGCAGTTTTGTCTTGAATGGGGTTTGACATGTGGGAGCAGCTGTAGTGACTCTTGATAAGGTCATCTAGGCCCAAACCTTGCCCCATGGGACCTTGGCTCAGCGGGCAGAACTTATTGCTCTCACCCAGGCATTAAGGTGGGCCAAAGGAAAGAAGGTCAACATTTGTACTGACAGGGTATGCTTTTGCTACCGCACATGTTCATGTAGCAATCTCTAAGTAGAGAGGATTTATAACATCTGCTGGTAAGGACATTAAAAACAAAGAAGAAATTCTAGTCTTACTAGAAGCCATTTGGTTGCCAGAGACTGCAGCCCTCATTCATTGCCCAGGGCACCAGAAAAGGAAACTCACTAGAGGCAAGAGGAAATCAGGCAGCTGATCAAGCAGCCAAAGAAGTAGCCCTAAAACCAGTAGAGCCTTTAGAAATTTTAGTGACTTTACCGGAAGCCTTGTTGCCAGAGGCTCCTTCTTATAACCAACTAGAAGAAGATTTTGCTAACAAGAAAAGAATGTCTAAAATTAAGGGAGGATTGTTATAACTGCCAGATAAGAGACTTTTTTTTTTACCTGAAGCCCTAGGATTATCACCCAGCTACATTGAGCTACTCATCTAGGCCAAACTAAGCTAATAGAATTATTTAAGAAAAATTACTATTTGCCAGGGTTAGAATCTATTATAGAAAGCATAGTGTCCAAGTGTTTAGTCTGTACTCAAGTAAATGCTAAGCAAAGCAGAGAAGTTATAAAAAAAAGGAAATAGGAAAAAAGGAGCTTTCCCAGGAGAACATTGGGAAATAGATTTACTGAAGTAAAGTCACCAGCACAGGGATATAAGTACCTATTAGTTTTTATTGACACTTTTTCAGGATAGGTAGAAGCTTTTCGTACTTAAAATGAAATTGCAGTAATAGTTGTTAAGAAATTGCTATATAAAATTATTCGCAGATTTAGCTTGCCCATTAATAGTAGGTCTAATAATGGGTCTACATTTATATCTAAAATCTCACAGCTAGTAGGAAAGGCACTCAATATTAATTGGAAATTACATTGTGCTTACAGGCCTCAGAGTTTGGGACAGGTAGAAAGAATGAACCGAACTCTGAAAGAAGTCCTGACTAAATTTATTTTAGAAACGGGTGAACACTGAGTCACTCTCCTTCCCTTTGTTATTTTGAAAACACAATGCACCCCTTACCAAGCAGAATTCACCCTGTTATAAATTGTATTAGGCAGGGCAACACCCCTTCTCTCTATGCTCCCTTAGAGTCCCCCTCGTAGATGTTGCAGATGGATTCCACCAACCCCTATAAGCTGACTCTGAGAAGGACGACATGTCCTGCTCCAGCCACAAACTGCAAGCTGGCTGGCCTATGTACAATAGAAGTTTGAGGAACCTTGCCATGAGACTCTTTATAATTGAACTTTGGGAAGGGAGGGAAACTAAGGTCAAAGAAAAGCCAGAATAAGTCATCTAAGTTTAATACATGTGTTGCTCTGAGTCATACAGAAAAGGGTGTAGGTCCTTTTGCTGGGAGAGAAGCTACAGGTGAATGAAAAATATATGTATGCTCATAGCTACCCCTGTAGAGTAACCTGTAAATATTAGTGATGTGTCTGTAGGCTACTTAGGGAAGGACACCTCCAGAAGGAAATATATTTTAAAAGAGAATTGCTTGTTGCTAGCTTAGTTGTCACTAAAGGTTAAAGTTTTTAAAAAATTAAGAGTTCTGATTAATTAGAAAGGAATTGTATAGTTTTAATAATAAAAGGTACAAGGTATAGAGATACTTTTGAAAAATAAGGGAAGAAAGTAAATTATTATGAAAGCTAGTTATTTCTAAATAGATAAGAAAGTTCATGATAGTAAATGGTTTATGTAAGTTGCAGAAGGTTTGTGCAGGTTTTAGGAAGTTTGTACTAAGAGGGAAAAAAACAGGTTTAAAGAAAAGCCTGTACAACCCGGGCAATACAAGCTAACACTCGCGCCAAACCCAGACAAAGAAAGACAAGCGGGGCAGCCTTTTTACCCGATCTCCTGGTCGGCGCGCGCAGATAGTGGGCGAGAGATTTCTTCCAAAGCCCTGGGAGTGGGTGCCCGTGTTACCCCACAGAGAGGCAGAGTCAGAGGCTTTTGTGTGGACCGAAAGCGGTATCTCTGGGCAGCCACAGCACCCTGGGAAAGCTGCGCATGGGAGGGAGCGAGAACTAATTCCAAAGGTGGAACTTTTCCGTGCTGGTGGCGGTTTCACTAAGAGGGAAATGCGGCCGGCCTGACATCCTGGTCTGCGTGCGCAGATAGCAAGAGATTCCTCCGAGAGCTTCGGCAGTGCGCGCCCATGTTATCGCACAGAGGGGCAGAGTCAGGGGCCTTTGTGTGGGCCAAAGTGGAATCTCGGGCCGCCCCAGTGCCTTGCAAAAGCCGCGCACGGGGACGGAGTGAGAGCCAATTCCAACGCTGCAACTTTTCCATGCGGTTGGGGGTTTCACTCAGAGCGTGAGACTGCCGGCCGGATATCCTGGTCTGCGCATGCAGATAGTGAGAGACAGTTTCCTCCAAGCGCCCTGGGGGTGGGCGCCCACCTGTGTTACCGGACAGAGTGGCAGAGCCAGAGGTCTTTGAGTGGGCGGAAACCCCACCTGATTAAGCTAGCAGCTCTGACTGACTGAGCCTTACCCAGAGCCCTGTGCTGAGTGGAAATAGAGTGGGGAGTTGCCAGGTCTTTGAGCCTCTTACTATCCAGGCAGAGGCAGCAACAACCCCATAGCTGGATTATCAGGCTACTAATTGAGGAAGGAAAGACTAGAAGAAAGGCTCCAGGAACACGGACTCTCTCACTGTCAGAGCCTATTAATGCTAATGAGACTCGACTGCCAACGAGACTAAAGCACAATACATGACATTGCCATAGAGACTTATCAACTGCAAACCTCTACTTGTGCATGCCAAAGGGGCAGAACCCGGGGTACAGAGTCACCAACCAGAAAGAGGGAGAGAAAAGAAAAAGCAAGAAGATAACCTCTCAAAATCAAGAATAATCTGCAGACTTTATAACCTATCCCATTTTATTATATTTGTTCATTTGTTTCTCTTATCTTCATTCTTGATACTTTTTTTCCTCCTTCAATTTGGCCGATTAACTCTCTGCCGGTCTTACTCTCTCCTCTCCTTGAACTACACTACCCATAAGTGTTACATCTTCCATTATCTTTTCTCTTCTCTTCCTTTCTCTCTATGAGGGTTGCACTCCAAAACCCTTAACTCTCTCTCTCTCTCTCTCCTTTCTTTTTTCTTCTTTTAGTGGTTCCCTCTTTTTTTCTCTCTCTCTCTTTCTTTTCTCCCTCTATATTAGTTTCTTCCTTTCTCCTTTACATCTCCTCTCATTCAAACCTCAATAACAAACAAATTATCTTATCTGGGACTCAAACTTATGTTTGTGGCATTTTGGGGGGTTTTAATTTCACCTTTTTAACTCACTAGCAGTGCTCCCATCCCTGGCTCTCCATTTTATCTAGTTCTTGTTCCACTAAATACAATAGTAATTTTTTAATTTGTCCCCCCATTTTTCCGTTTTCCTCTTATTCCTCTCATCATAACTCTTAGACAACCAACACCTAAAAGCAAATCATTTTATTCTTGACCCAAATTTTTTCCTTATTTGCTTTTTGTGGGTCTATACGCTCTTTTTTTTTCTTTTTTCTTTTTTTTATTTTATTTTTTTTGCCCCTTTATTACTTTTCCCCAATTCAAGCCCTCCATTACAGGCATTGTTTGTTATAATTCACAGTTCACCACAAGATTTTCTCAAGAAAGAGGGGAGAGGAGAGAAGAGGAAAAAAGAAGGGGGGGAATAATTTCCTTATTTTAAATTTTTATTTTATTTTATTTTTCTTTATTTCATTATTAATTTTTTTAAAAAAAAACCAACTCTTTTTGATTTTTTATTTTTTTAACTTTTTATTCTTTATTAAATCTCATTAATACTATCAACAAAACCACCCTCAGATGCCATTAAGGAAGAGAAAATCGAGTATCATGGATACAAAAGAAAGAGAGGTAACACAGCTAGATGAGGAAAAATCTATGGAGAAAAAAATTTAATATATTGGAAACCTTGGAGCTAAATGACAGAGAATTCAAGATAGAGATCCTAAAAATCCTCCAAGATATACAAGAAAACACAGAAAGGCATTTAGGGAGCTCAGAAAACAACTCAATGAACACAAAGAATATATGTCCAAGGAAACTGAAACTATAAAAACAAATCAAACAGAGATGAAAAACTCAATTCACGAGCTGAAAAATGAAGTAACAAGCTTAGCTAATAGAACAGGTCAGATAGAAGAGAGGATTAGTGAAATAGAAGACAAGCAACTTGAGGCACAACAGAGAGAAGAAGAAAGAGACTCAAAAATAAAAAAAAATGAGATAGCCCTACAAAAATTATCTGACTCCATCAAAAAGAATAACATAAGAATAATAAGTATATCAGAGGGAGAAGAGAAAGAAAATGGAATGGAGAACATACCCAAACAAATAATAGATGAGAACTTCCCAAGCCTGTGGAAAGAACTAAAGCCTCAAGTTCAAGAAGCAAACAGAACTCCAAGTTTTCTTAACCCCAACAAACCTACTCCAAGGCATATCATAATGAAATTGACACAAACCAACAGCAAAAAAAAAATTCTCAAGGCAGCCAGGGAAAAGAATACAACATATAAAGAAGGCCCATTAAATTATCATCAGATTTCTCAGCAGAAACTCTACAAGCTAGAAGAGAGTGGACCCCAATATTTAAAGTCCTGAAAGAGAAGAACTTTCAGCCACGAATACTATATCCATCAAAGCTATCCTTCAAATATGAAGGAGAAATAAAAACATTCACAGATACAGAAAAGATGAGGGAATTTATCATCAGAAAACCCCCACTCCAGGAATTACTAAAGGGGGTTCTCCAATCAGATACAAAGAACAAAAAAAAAAAAAACAGAGCCACAAGTAAAAGCTCCAAGAAGAACACAATAAAACCAAATTTAAACTGTGACAACAACAAAAAGAAAGAGGGGGAGAAGATGGAGATTAACAGTAGCCAAGGACGATGGAGTGCAAAAGTACTCACAAAATAGTGCACTACAATGAACAGGGTAGGAACCCTTTTCAATACTTAAAGGTAACCACCATTGAAAGAATCACCACAGAAGCACATGAGAAAAAAGATAGCAACAGAGGAAAAATGTATGGAATACAACAAAATAAAAACAAAAGATAGAAAAACGAAAGAGAAGGATCAAACAAGACACAAAACTAACAGAAAGCAATCTATAAAATGGCAATAGGGAACTCACAAGTGTCAATAATTACACTAAATGTAAACGGATTAAACTCACCAATAAAAAGGCACAGAGTAGCAGAATGGATTATAAAAGAAAATCCAACTGTATGCTGCCTGCAGGAAACTTATCTAAGTAACAAAGATAAAAAAAAATTCAAAGTCAAAGGCTGGGAAACAATACTCCAAGCAAATAACATCCAAAAAAAAGCAGGCGTAGCAATACTCACATCTGATAATGCTGACTACAAGACAGCAAAAGTATTCAGAGACAAAAATGGCCATTTCATAATGGCTAAGGGGACACTGAATCAAGAAGACATAACAATTCTTAATATATATGCACCAAACCAAGGAGCACCAAAATATATAAGACAGCTACTTATTGACCTTAAAACAAAAACTGACAAAAATACAATCATACTTGGAGACCTTAATACACCGCTGACGGCTCTAGATCGGTCATCCAAACAGAGAATCAACAAAGACATAGTGGCCTTAAACAAAACACTAGAGCACCTGGATATGATAGACATCTACAGGACATTTCATCCCAAAGTGACTGAGTATACATTTTTCTCCAGTGTACGTGGATCATTCTCAAGAATTGACCATATGTTGGGCCACAAAAACAACATCAGCAAATTCAGAAAAATCGAAGTTGTACCAAGCATATTTTCTGATCATAAAGCCTTGAAACTAGAATTCAACTGCAAAAAAGAGGGAAAAAATCCCACAAAAATGTGGAAACTAAACAACATACTTTTAAAAAATGAATGGGTCATAGAAGAAATAAGTGCAGAGATCAAAAGATATATACAGACTAATGAAAATGACAATACGACATATCAGAATCTATGGGATGCAGCAAAAGCAGTGATAAGAGGGAAGTTCATATCACTTCAGGCATATATGAACAGACAAGAGAGAACCCAAGTGAACCACTGAACTTCACACCTTAAGGAACTAGAAAAAGAAGAACAAAGACAACCCAAAACCAGCCGAAGAAAGGAGATAATAAAAATCAGAGCAGAAATAAATGAAATAGAGAACAGAAAAACTATAGAAAAAATTAATAGAACAAGGAGCTGGTTCTTTGAAAAGATCAACAAAATTGACAAACCCTTGGCAAGACTTACCAAGGAAAAAAGAGAAAGAACTCATATAAACAAAATCCAAAATGAAAGAGGAGAAATCACCACGGACACCGTAGATATACAAAGAATTATTGTAGAATACTATGAAAAATTTTATGCCACTAAATTCAACAACCTAGAAGAAATGGATAAATTCCTAGAACAATACAACCTTCCTAGACTGAGTCAAGAAGAAGCAGAAAGCCTAAACAGACCTATTAGTAGAGATGAAATAGAAAAAACCATTAAAGACCTCCCCAAAAATAAAAGTCCAGGCCCTGACGGCTATACCAGCGAATTTTATCAAACATTCAAAGAAGCCTTGGTTCCTATTCTACTCAAAGTCTTTCAAAAAATTGAAGAAACAATACTTCCAAACACATTTTATGAGGCCAACATAACCCTCATACCAAAACCAGGCAAGGATGGCACACAAAAAAAAGAAAACTACAGACCAATATCTCTAATGAATACAGATGCTAAAATACTAAACATATTAAAAAAATAATACAAAAAAATAATACATCATGATCAAGTGGCATTCATCCCAGAATCTCAAGGATGGTTCAATATACGCAAAACGGTTAACGTAATACACCATATCAACAAAACAAAGAACAAAAACCACATGATCTTATCAATAGACACAGAAAAGGCTTTTGATAAAATACAACACAATTTTATGTTTAAGACTCTCAACAAAATGGGTATAGAAGGAAAATATCTCAACATGATAAAGGCCATACATGATAAACCATCAGCTAACATCATATTAAATGGCACTAAACTGAAGGCTTTCCCCCTTAAATCAGGAACAAGACAGGGTTGTCCACTCTCTCCACTCTTATTTAATGTGGTACTAGAGGTTCTAGCCAGAGCAATCAGACAAGACAAAGAAATAAAAGGCATCCATATCGGAAAAGAAGAAGTAAAGGTATCACTTTTTGCAGATGATATGATCCTATACATCGAAAACCCCAAAGATTCCACAAAAAGACTACTAGAAACAATAAGCCAATACAGTAAGGTCGCAGGATACAAAATTAACATACAGAAGTCAATAGCCTTTCTATATGCCAACAATGAAACAATTGAGAACGAACTCAAAAGAATAATCCCCTTCACGATTGCAACAAAAAAAATAAAATACTTAGGAATAAATATAACAAAGAATTTAAAGGACTTATATAATGAAAACTATAAACCATTATTAAGGGAAATCGAAAAAGATATAATGAGATGGAAGAATATATCTTGTTCTTCGTTAGGAAGAATAAATATAATCAAGATGGCTATATTACCTAAAGCAATATACAAATTTAATGCAATTCCCATCAAACTTCCAATGACGTTTTTTAAAGAAATAGAGCAAAAAATCATCAGATTTATATGGAACTATAAAAAACCCCGAATAGCCAAAGCAATCCTAAAGGAAAAGAATGAAGCTGGGGGCATTACAATACCTGACTTCAAACTCTATTATAGGGCCACGACAATCAAAACAGCATGGTATTGGCAGAAAAGTAGACACTCAGACCAATGGAACAGAATAGAAAGTCCAGAAATAAAACCACATATATATAGTCAAATAATTTTTGATAAAGGGGCCAACAACACACAATGGAGAAAAGAAAGCCTCTTCAATAAATGGTGCTGGGAAAACTGGAAAGCCACATGCAAAAGAATGAAACTGGAGTAGTTTGTCCCCCTGTACTAAAATTAACTCAAAATGGATCAAAGATCTAAACATAAGACCTGAAACAATTAAGTACATAGAAGAAGACATAGGTACTCAACTCATGGACCTGGGTTTTAAAGAGCATTTTATGAATTTGACTCCACAGGCAAGAGAAGTGAAGGGAAAAATTAATGAATGGGACTACATCAGACTAAGAAGTTTTTGCTCAGCAAGAGAAACTGACAACAAAATAAACAGACAGCCAACTAAATGGGAAATGATATTTTCAAACAAGAGCTCAGATAAGGGCCTAATATCCAAAATATACAAAGAACTCATAAAACTCAACAACAAACAAACAAACAATCCAATAAAAAAATGGGAAGAGGATATGAACAGACACTTCTCCCAGGAAGAAATACAAATGGCCAACAGATATATGAAAAGATGCTCATCTTCTTTAGTTATTAGAGAAATGCAAATCAAAACTGCAATGAGATACCACCTCACACCTGTTAGATTAGCTATTATTAACAAGACAGGTAATAGCAAATATTGGAGAGGCTGTGGAGAAAAAGGAACCCTCATCCACTGTTGGTGGGAATGTAAAGTAGTACAATCATTATGGAAGAAAGTATGGTGGTTCCTCAAAAAACTGAAAATAGAACTACCTTATGACTCAGCAATCCCTCTACTGGGTATATACCCCCAAAACTCAGAAACATTGATACGCAAAGACACATGCAGCCCCATGTTTATTGCAGCATTGTTCACAGTGGCCAGGACATGGAAACAACCAAAAAGCCTGTCAATAGATGACTGGATAAAGAAGATGTGGCACATATACACTATGGAATACTACTCAGCCATAAGAAATGATGACATCGTATCGTTTACAGCAAAATGTTGGGATCTTGATAATATGATACGAAGCGAAATAAGTAAATCAGAAAAAACCAGGAACTGCATTATTCCATACGTAGGTGGGACATAAAAGTGAAACTAAGAGACATTTATAAGAGTGTGGTGGTTATGGGGGGAAGGGGGGAAAGAGAGAGGGAAAGGGGGAGGGGGAGGGGCACAAAGAAAACTAGATAGAAGGTGACAGAAGACAATCTGACTTTGGGTGATGGGTATGCAACATAATTGAATGACAAGATAACCTGGACTTGTTATCTTTGAATATATGTATCCTGATTTATTGATGTCACTCCATTAAAAAAATAAAATTATTTAAAAAAAAAAAAAAAGAAAAGCCTGTATTGTATATTCTAGTATATGTTATGCCTCAAGCTTATCTGTTTAGAGGAAACAGTTTTACAAAATAGAAAAGGCTTAGGCTTACTTTTCCTCCAACAGGGTGGCTTATGTGCAGCATTAGGAGAAACTTGTTGCTTCTATGCTAATAATTCTAAAATAACTAAGGAAAGTCTATCTGTGGTCAGGAAAAACATAGAAAAAAAGGATGGAAAGAATTTAAAAGGTCGGAAAACTGGTTTCAGAGAATGTTTAATTAGTCACCCTGGCTGATAACCCTATTGTCTATGGCAATGGTCCTCTTACTTTAATATTGTCTTGTCTAATATTAGGACCCTGTTTCATCAATTTTATATCAAGGATTTTTCAAGAAAGGGTAAACTCTATTAAATTAATGACAATCAGAGGGCAATATACAATTATCTAAGACAATAGTGATAAAACTGAATCAAGCATTTGATTGAAAATTAAGTAAAACCAGTAGGGAATTAAATGTAGAAACACCATATCCCTGACCATAGAACAAGTTTTGCAAGATTTGCAGATGAGTAAATGAAGAGTTATATAAAGGCCATAAATGTTCCCTGATGTCTAGATTCTGGAAAGCCCTCAGGATGCTGCCTTAACAACCTCTGTAAAAGGCCAAGATAACGGAACACATTCTTTTGCTTTTTTAAAATTCTTTGCGTAGCACTCTCTCTCTAGATTCTTCCAACGATAACTGAAAGCCTGTTTTGCTTTTGTAAAACTGCTTTGGCTAGGTGCTCACCACATCCCCTTGCTTCTTTTTGCCTTTGAAAGCAAACCCCTGAGTTTGTTTGGGGCTGCGAGTTCTTTAGGATGTGAATCACCTTGTGGTCGCTGGCCTTAGAATAAAGACTCCTTAATCTGACTACTTGATTGTGTGGCAAAACGTTTGTTTCCTTGCTGTCCAGATGTAACACTTTCACCTCACACACCAGTTCCAATCAACTATTAGTTTTTTCTTGCATATCCTGTTGAGAAAGATTCTGAGGACCCTCTGGTTTCAGTAAGGAAAGGTGCGATAGTCCAAGCCTATAGGCTACATGGGTGGAGGGACCAGTAGGACACAGCCTGCAGGCCGAGTGTTTGTTATCACTGATCTAGAAGATAGTCTTCATTATATAAATAAACTGGGGTTCATGTGAACTAAATTTGCCCAAAGGAACCCAGAATGTTAGTAAAAAGTGAGGTAGAACTTGAATTCAGTTTCCAGCCTCCCCAAAGAGTGAATTTTTAGGGTTCCCTTGGTTTGATTATAAAGTCCTTTGTGCTCTATCCACCCCATTGCTCTTGTGTTTTGGTATTTTTCATGTCTCAAATCTCAGTTCTTTTGGCATCATACTCCTATGGTTCCCTCCACATTGTCCACAGTGCATCGTAGACACGCCAATAAAACTTGATTGACCTGACTGTAAACAGTATCTCTGCTCTTGTGTTTATAGCTTTCACAAATACTGTTGTCCTAGAAAAAAAAGCCAAATGAAAAAAGGCTCAAAATAAATTAACTTGGAATAGTATAAATCCAATAAGGCTATAGTCACTTTGGTGTTTGGAAAGTGTTGTGAAGGAAGTTGGTAACCTACAAGACCTCCAGCTCTGGCCCTGACTGAGTAGCTCAGTTGGTTACAGTGTTATCCTGATATACCACTGTTGTGGGTTCAATCCCTGGTCAGGGCACATACAAGACTCAACCAATAAATGAATAAATAAATGTAGTAACTTGATGTTTCTCTTTCTCTCTCTAAAAATCAATCAATAAACAAAAAACAAACAACACCAGCTCCATGTACTATATCTTGCAACCTCCAAATCTCTTTCATTCTCCTCCCCCTTCCATCTCTCTTTCTTTCTCATTTGTGTGCAAAACACACAAGCATACAAACACACACCAGAAACATTCAGAATCTCTACTTTCATTTCACAGTCACAGTAATCAGAAGGAACAAAAATTAACTCTCTAAAAATGTAAAATATAATAAAAAAGCCCTATATGATCTATTCAATTTAAATAAACAGTAAAGCAACTTTTATCAGTATCTACTTTAATGAGAATTGGATTATTGGTGGCCACTCTTCACTACCCACCTTATTTACAGTTTCCTTAATTTCATCCATCTTTGATGGTACTGAATAAAAAAGTCCCTTTGTCACCAGTGGCTGAGAGTTTTTGTCAACAAGATTACCACAAAAAAACAAAAAACAAAAAACAAACAAAAAAAAACCTTACATGCCTGAGTTTTTACTCCAAAGAGATATAGTTCAGGGATGGTGAGATTTTCAACTTAGTTTTCAGGTTCTGTTGTCTTTAGAAAAGATTCAAAAATTTTCCTGAAATAAATAAGCCAACCACTTTTCGCAATTTTTACAAATTATTGACAACAAATGCCAAATCATAAATAAGCTATTTTACAAAAACATATTTTTGCATTAAAAAAAATTAAATGAAAACCCAAAACTCAAAGAACATTTCTCCTCTGATTTTCTGTTCTGCCAGATACTGTGTGTTATCTTCAAAATGACATTGGCAGTTCTTCTGTTATGTGAAAATAACTATTCTGTGAACTGTAAATGATGTCTCAAGATCCCTTTAAAACAAAAGTTGATAGTTGCTGGAGTTCCTCCAAGTTGTAAATATCTCTGTATAATGGTTTTTAGCCAGCCCAATATAAAAGCAAACATCTCAAAATTTTACAAAATTAAAGAAATTAAAAAACAACAACAACCTTGTAAGCCGAATAATACCTAAATGGGTGAAAGTGAATGACAATTCTGCATTTTTATTGAGGGGAGAATTTTCTGTTTCCATAACCACAGTCTCTCTGATGTCACTAGCCAATTATAGGGTGTGAGGTAGTAATGCTTTAAAAGGGAAATGCCATTCCATTGACCTCAGAACTAGAGGGAATAGGTAATGGACTGAATAAACAACATAAAATAATAGGCATGCACAGTAAGGTAAGGTGAAATGGAAATAGAATGCAATCATAACAGCTTTGATTTTCATGCTTTGAATTTGCTGAGCCATTTTCCATTGTGGCTGTCTGTGTACAGAGAATAGCTTCAACTTCCCCCGGTAGACACTTACTCAAATAAATGTTGCCTTTCATCCAGCAACTTCTCAATGTTATGACCTATTTTGATGGACTTTAGGAAACTTTTAAATCAACTAACCAGTTTATTGTTTAAAAGCACACACACACACACACTCACTCACACACACACACACACACACAGACACACACGTTTTGAAGCTCCTCTAGCATTTGTCTGCCTAAGAAACATCATTCATTGTCTTACTTGAGTCTTTTTTTTTTATTTTTTTTTATATAATTTTATTTTTTTAATGGGGTGACATCAATAAATCAGGATACATATATTCAAAGATAACAAGTCCAGGTTATCTTGTCGTTTAATTATGTTGCATACCCACCACCCAAAGTCAGATTGTCCTCTGTCACCTTCTATCTTGTTTTCTTTGTGCCCCTCCCCACCCTCTATCCCTCTCCCATTCCCCCTTCCCCCCCCCCGTAACCACCACACTCTTATAAATGTCTCTTAGTTTCACTATTATGTCCCACCTACGTATGGAATAATACAGTTCCTGTTTTTTTCTGATTTACTTATTTCGCTTCGTATCATGTTATCAAGATCCCACCATTTTGCTGTAAATGTTCCGATGTCATCATTTCTTATGGCTGAGTAGTATTCCATTTACTTGTGTCTTATATATGTATGTGTGTGTCTATACACACAAACAAACACACAATCAATTAACTAATTAATTATTATTTTACCAAATAGACGCTGCTCTCCCTAAGGGCAGAAAGAAGGCTTACTCATCTTGGTGTTCTTGTGGAAGCCAGTATACTATCTGTATTTAAGAGTCTTTGTTTTCTCACCTGTAATATAGAGATAGCACACCTGCCTCAGAGAGTTGTTAAAATATTAAATAATATAATATTGATTATTTTGTAAGATATACATAGTGCTTCATTATTAGTAATTACTCAGATTTTAGTTGCTATTATTAATGATAATATATGCAAGAGAAAATGGAGACAACATTTTTTTTAATTAGTTGACATATCATTTAGGGTCCTTACAGAAAATCAGTGGTATACTTACAACACAGTGGATAATTTGAGTAGGGTTTATTTATCAAAGAAATAATAATATAGGTAGGGTAGGGTATAGAAAAACTATGAGGAATAGTGCAGAACCTGGAGAGATAAAGGGAACCATATTCCACTGGAGCCAGTGCAGGACTGAGCCCTGTGATGTGTGTCCCCATTACCCCTTTATATGTCTCCACTGATCCAAGTAATGCATTGCTCCTTTTTTAGCATTTTTAACCCACACAATTCCCTCTCTGTTCTTCCCATGCCTTTTAAGTAACTATTTTGATAAACAATCTTTATTTTAATTATTGCTACTTCAGTTCTTCCCATACTTCAGACTGGAGACATTCTTTGTTTCTTTCTTTGCTCAATACATAACGAATGACAAGGACCCCTTGACTAAGCACTTCTGCACTACTTATCCACCACCCCTACCACCCCATCACTGCTGTTCTCACCAGAAAACGCACCAGTTCTGAAATCACAGTTTCCAACAGTCTACTTTCTAACCACAAACTCCTTTTCCTACAGCTCCCTTGCTCAAGATGATATGACTCATTAGAATGGTTACTTCCAGTGGTGGGATTCAGCCAGTTCACACCAGTTCGGCAGAACAGGTACCTAATTTTTTGTTGAGTTCGGTGAACAGGTTGTTGAAATAGCACTTATAATCAGGATTCTCTCTAAAGAGGGTGCCTGGGCAGCCACCCAATGTGGAAATCACAAATTTATATTCTTTACTCTTTTTTAACATTCAACTTTATTGAACTTATTTTTTTTCATCCATTAATATCTTCTTCTTTTACCATCCTTTCTTTTCCAACTTGGATTCCATAGTCATTTTATAATTATTGTCCAGCAAATATTCTTACTGTCTGTGTCATATCTCCAAAAAATTTTCAATCATTCACTTTTTCCAGATTTGCATCCATGAAACTGTGGCTTGCTGGAAAAATTTCACATAGCTGGTCAGATTCAGCCACTAGAATATGTTTCTTTCTTTCTTCTTTTTTTAAAATATGTTTCAACTTTGCCCAAAACTCTTTATTTCCACTGTGAACAAAAACTGAAATCTATGGTTCCTTATTGGAATATTCTAGCCTCTCATAGTATTTTAGGATCAACTCTTAATCCATTCTAATTCACTGTTCATAAATAGCCAGTGAATTTTGTAAAATATAAAATCAATTTTGCTAGTGCCCTATGTAAAATTCTTTGATGACAATCTTTTGTCATGAGAAAAAAAGAAATCAAATTCCTAGCTATTGGTGAAAGGCCCTCCTTGATCTGATTTGTTTAAATACCAACCTATTCCAACACCATTTTCTCTTTTTCTTGATACCCTCTGAGTATTGTATCCTTTTTTTAATTCTGAGAAAGGTAAATATTGCTACTGCAGGGTCTTTGCACATGTTGACCCCTTTCCAACAACACTCTTTTCCCTCCCTTATGAATAGCTGACTCCTTTTTCTTTCTTAGCTACTTCTTAACTATAATTTTCTCTCATCACTCAATCTGAAGTCATCCTCCCCTGTTTACTACTCTCTTCCCAATACTCTTTTCTTCTTCTTTATGATTTGATTACTTATTATCATTACTACTGCGTTCTGTGTGAGGTCAGGATCAAGTTTGTTCTGTTTGTCCTTGTGTACCCCATGCCTAGTATAGTGCTTGATACATAGCAGATTGATCAATAAATATTAAATGAGTGAATGAAACATTAGATATTAGATAGTGAATAATTGGGAGCCATGTATAGTTTTTGAACTAGAAAATTATCTGTTAAATTGCTAATTTAGTGTTATGCAAAAATAAATTAAAATTTAAGTGCAAAAAGTGAACGTAACCTCTTTAAATAATACTCAGAACTTCCAAAGTTACTTTTATACAAAGTTCAAGTGATCTGAGCCTTGCTTACTTCAGTTATATATATTTTTTTCTCCTAAATTTCCTTCTCCTCCCATTATTTCCTTCATGTCTTGGTTGCACTTGGAGTTGCTATCTCCTAATTATGAATAACTTAGCTCTCTATAGTACAGCTAAGGTAGGCTGGAAAATACAAAATATATTGCCAACTACTAAGGTGAACAAATGCTCCAAAGAGTAAACACAGAGAATATAAAAAGTACAACTTAATACAGGTGCCAAGCATTGCTTGTTTTAACTCCCTGCTGAGTGCACAGCCCCATCTTACCTCAAACTGCCTCCAGTCAATGGCCAAAGGACTGACATAGAACACTGTCTTTCTGTAGAACTCTCATTTTTTTTTTTTATCTCTGCATCCCCTGTACTAGTGCCCATACCCTGGGCATCCATGTTGTAGAGGAGCCTGCTGATTCTCCTCCACATCTTTTATACAGGAAGAGGAATCTGATGGACCAAAACCCTGCTCATCCAGAGGCTATAACCTCCTGTCACCATTTCTGAACCACACTCCAGGCATCAAAGACTTGGGCATAAGTACCCAGGTTTATTTCCAGAGGCCTTGCATACCTCTTCCCTAGGTCCATGCCCTTAGGGCAGACCATGACTGTAGCCACCTCTAGGCCTGAGGGTTAGTCACACAGCAGCTGTTTACATGGAGGATGCACAGAACTTGGACAAGTAGGCTGGGGTGTCCACGTGCAAGTGTGTGAGGACCTCTCTCAGTGTAGGGCAGACTAGGGTAGAATGAGAATGTAGGAAAATCTTTAATAAGAACAGTTAAAAGACCTGTATTATCAGATAGAAAATAAATATTTTAGATTAAAAAGAAAAACATTAAAGTTAGACATTATGAGAAAAAAAAAGAATAGTTCAAACTCAAATATGTAAAATTTAGAAATGACCTTTTTTATTAAGTCATATAAACAAATTCTATATATTAAATGATGTTTTGCCTTACTTTGTAGGGTCTGGATACGAAGTTCCACATATGCAAGGAAGTAACCTATGCTCTAGTTGCATGGTTAGGAGATAAGAAACCTACATACAGATGTTTGGAAGGTTTCCAAAAAAAATTCATTTGCTTTTCTTTTCAGTACTGAAAAAAGATGAGCAAAAATATTAAAAGGCAAAGATAAACAGGCTTTGTTGAATTGTCCAAGACTGACTCCATTTAGGTCTAGGTCATATGATATATCAGTGTGGTTTTAATTATATTGTTTTCTAGTGAGTATTATGGGTGTATCCCATTCCAACTTCAATTACAGTATTTCATATAATTTTTCAGCTGCTTGTGTTAAAGTGAGCCACCCTCTTCAGAACTAAAGCAATCAGAACTCCACCTAATTTCAGTGGGAATATTTCAAGAAGATAAAACTGAATATTTGTACTTAGTATCATGGAAGTCAACAACAATCTGTGGATTAAAACACAGCTTTTGTATGTAGAAGAAATGTCCTTTGTTTGGTCACACAAGTGCTAAAAGAACTGCCATTAATTAACCAGCATATAGGAATTTACCTATTTACATTATCAGAAAGTGTTTTCATTATTTCAAACAGTTAAGAACCTGTGGTTAAAATAGTATATGAAATAATCACACAAAGTAATGTAGTTGAGCAAAAAAATAAATAAAAAAATTAAAAAATTAAAAAAAAACAACAAAATCCTTAATTATTCTGAAGATTTGATATCATTGTATATTTTCAAGAGTGTTACTTCTCTGCAGTCTCATTAGTCTTCTTCATAAATATGATATTAAATGATTACATTGAGGTAGGGAGAGAGACTAGTTTTAGAAAATTTTCAGCTTATCTTCAAGCCCTTGTTATGCACTACAGATTTTTAAATAAGCCTTATTTTTAAAATTGAATTACTTTGAAATGAGAATGCCATATTGGTATATAAATAAAGCACTTTGCTTGGGAGAACTGTATTATCTCTACTATCTAAGCTATTTGAATAGATACACACACAGTTCATCAAAAACAAATGGGGACATGTTTCAGTGGCTAATTTAATTATTGCCTCTCTTTTCTGTATATGGGTTATGTGTTCATGTTTCGTATTCCTTTCAACATAAACCAATCTCTGTAAGAGTAGTTTAATCTGTTGTGGTAATCGGACTAAAATCTTCAGAATTTTGTATTCTCATTTGCATACTAGATATGTGTAGTCATATAAATGACCTTTTTTATATGTGTACTCATATAAATGTTCAGTTTAATAATCAAACATGATAACTTTTCCACCATTATAAAAATTACATAGATTGCAGGGGAGTATATCTCAATTTTCCATTAGAAGAAAAAACAATAAAAAATATTATTTTCCAGTTAACATTTTTAAGTCTTTATTTTCTAATGTAAAACAATATGGAAAAGAAATTAGATTTTTACAGAAATGTGCCACGGACATCAAACTTTCAATTATTGGTGAACCTCATGCTATAAGAGAACTCTGAGATATATATGATAGAAATAAGTGGGTCTGTATCAGAAATTTACAATAATATTGTTTAGATTCCATTCAGTATATTTATTTAGTTTTGGTGACTGAAAGAGCTCTGAAAGACAGCAGCTGAATTGTCAACATTTCTCCACTGTTTATGTAGAGTGACCAAAATAATGAGAGGACAGGATCCTGATTTTGAAAGAGATTCAATTGACCCCATTGTGGTTAACTCTGTAGAGTATAAGAATTTTCAGAAATAAGCAACTACAACATACTTTATTAAAAAAAAGGAACAAAAGAAAAGTAAAAATTGTCACATCAAATAATATATCATTCAATTATCTGAAATTTATTATAAAATACATACATTCTTTATAATAATTTTACTATTAGTATAAAGTTTTTTTTGAGGAATAAAAATAAATTAGGATAAAAGCATAGAGAAGTATTGAAAAATTCCTTTGTAATTAAAAAATCCAATTTATTTGTGATCATTTGTTCATTAAAGTACTTAGAGCAGGGGTCGGGAACCCTTTTGGCTGAGAGAGCCATGAACGCCACATATTTTAAAATGTAATTCCATGAGAGCCATACAACAACCCATGTACGTTATGCATTATCCAATAAAAATTTGGTGTTGTCCCGGAGAACAGCTATGATTGGCTCCAGCCACCCGCAACCATAAACATGAGAGGTAGGAAATGAATAAATTGTAATTCATGGGAATGTTTTATATTTTTAACTTTATTATTATTTTTATTAAAGATTTGTCTGCGAGCCAGATGCAGCCATCAAAAGAGCCATATCTGGCTCACAAGCCATAGGACCCCTGACTTAGAGAAACAGAATATCAGACACTAGTTCTAATTTAGAAATATTATTGGGATAGGACAGAATGCACCGTATATTTTGTTATTACTGAGAAAGGAAACACACATACTTAGGCTATTTTGCTAGGGTATTTGTAAAGACCAATGTTGATGAACTGCCAAATATCCAGTTGTTTGCAGTCCTATAAATAATCGACCTTACTGATCCAGGGAAATTCAGAAACCATCTGGGTGGTTTATTGTAAACATGGTCCTTATAAAAATATCTAGGTTGATTTGTGCTTTCACTCAACCTATATACCCTAAGAGAGAGCAGAGATCGATCTCCTTTCCTTTGCTGATTCATTTCCTCACAACTGCACTCCTTTATTGATTGTACTTTCACTTCATTTAAACTTAGAATATGGATCAGATCTGTGCACACAGTTGTCAGTGACACTTTGTTAACAGCAGCAAGATAAAGTTGCCAGTGCCATAACAAGAATATTTTATTAATTGTCCATTCTGGGCACCAGCCCAAGGTAAAACCAACAGGACAACTGGCTCATTGCCATTGCTTTCAAAAGATTATAATAATATTCTGTCTCTCTAACATTGGCTCAATTCCCACTCTTTAATTGATCTGCAAGAAGCTGTCATTATTATTTTTTTTAATTTTCTTGTTTTGAGGTTGCCTAATGAATTTATTCCCTATCCTTCTATTTATATCCCGTTATTTTCATTATGCTATTGTATGTAATTTATACAAATTTTTAGCTTACTGCCTTGTTTTCAAATTTTATGTTTAACTCATTACTAAGCTTCTTTTTAATTATTCCATTCAATTTATATCAAGAGCTCCATATACAAAGACACACAGGCGAGAGAGAGGATAAGAGAGAGAAGGAGCAGGAGAAAAATCAGAAATTCATGTGTTTTAGTCAAGGACTTCATTTTTTGCCAGAAAGGGTCCAGAGATCACAAGGTAAAAACTATTTTACTGAGAATATATTGAATTTTAACATTACCTTGAGAACTTTATCAGCCAAAGCAATGGATTGCTGCATTATAATGGTGGCACATTGAAGTGAGAAATTGTTTATAAATAAATATTTTTTCAAGTCTTTTGTGAAACAACATGAAATCCATTGTTTTATTTTTAGAGAATTTAAAGCTTTTAGGAACTAATATTTTTCTGATTGGGCAACTTAAAACTATTAGTTAATTTATGCCTTGGATAGACACTGTGTTAGGTAAAGACCAGTTCATACTAACTTTATGACAATTGGATTCTGAACAATATTATCTCAAGGCATGACAACATGACTACAAAGTATATCATGCAATAAAATCTACATCAACTATAAATTAAAATATAAACGATCAAATATTTTACTTAAATCAAAAATTCTACATACAAATAACATTGTTCAATATTGCCTACATAGTTTAGTAAGCACCCAAACTAAATATACTGCTCACAAAATTAGGGAATATTTTATCACTTCATCTTCATTTTGAAATATCCCCTAATTTTTGTGAGCAGTATAGATGCATGATTTAAATGTCCACATGGTTCCCATTTATTTTGAAACTATAATTATAAACTCTTTTTTTTTTCAGTGAGGGGGTGGGACAGACAGGGACAGACAAGCAGGAAGGGAGAGAGATGAGAAGCATGAACTCATCATTGCAGCACTTTAGTTGTTCATTGATTGCTTTCTCATATGTGCCTTGACCAGAGACTCCAGCTGAGCCAGTGACCTCTTGTTCAAGCCAGTGAACTTGAGCTCACACCAGCGACCTTGAGCTTCAAGCCAGTGACCTTTGGGCTCAAGCCAGGACCATGGGGCCATGTCTATGATCCTACACTCAAGCTGGCAACCTTGGGGTTTCAAACTTGGGTCTTCAGCATCCCAGGCTCACGTTCTATCCACTGTGACACTGCATGTTTAGGCTGTAAACTCTTATTAATGTGACTTTTTTTCTGACTTGTCTGGTCAAATATAAACCATAAGGAAGGCTTTTTAGCATCTTGGTGAGAAATAAGATACATCGATCTATAACAATATCTAAATAATGTGGTATTATCAGTTTTTGAAAAGTAGAATGACTTCATTTTACTAATGAGTAATTTGTGCTTGATTGCCTTGACAAGGAATATTTTATAAAGAGAGACTAATTCTGCTAACCCATGTTCTTGAATCACTCAGGACATAATTTCACATTAGTGTAAAAGAATTTATGATGGATAAGTAGCAATTTTTCTCATAACCAAGTATTTTAGGAAATGACAACTAATGAGGAGTCCACAATCCTAGGGGAACAGAAATGTTTGTAATCAATTTAGTCACACTTTTGATAGTAATGTTTCAATTGCCAATACATATGTATGCCAAATATGTTTCAATAAAAATGCAAAGACCAGGACTCATTAAAAATTTGCATACATGTAATAAAAATTATGACTCATGATAATTAGAAACTTTCTGAACTAATAATATCTTTTCTTGAAAATAATATCCTGTAAATTTATAAATCTAAATGATTGATAACATTCATAAAAGCACTACTTAACATTGGTGTACTTGACTATAAGAATTAATAGGATTTAGTCCATTAGTCATTGTTATAAAACTACCATCCCCATTATTCCATAGTCAAAATTCACATATATAAGCAAGATAATTGTTTAGGAGAATCTTACATTCTGAACATACAAGAGACTTTTAGAAGTTTCCTAAACCCTATTTAAATGACAATATTTTCTAAAGCAATTCATTTGGAAATCACTTTTTTACATATAATATTTCTGCTGTGGGGCTTCAGGCTTCTGTGAAATCTTAACATGAGTTATTATGATAGTGAGTGATGCAAGAAATATCCTTTGAAGGAATTTTTCTGAGCCGTTTTCTTGGTGTGTATATTAGGTATAGCTCTATTCAGCATCTGGCATTCCTCAGGGATCACATCAGGTATTTTAGGCCCCAAACTATCCATATTTTATGGCAGGAAACACTAGAACTTTAACTAAATATGTGTGGGAGAACTTGAGTGAATGCAAACAATTAAAAATATATATGGCCCTCTCTGAAGGCACCCCTTTGAAGCACTTCCTTAGTAACATAGGATGTCAACTTAAAAAATATATAGAGGTCTGACTGTGCAATTTTCATGGCAGAATATCAGCAAGGCTTCTCACATATCTAGGGCCTCAAAAGGAACAACAACAAAAAATATCACCTGAACATCTAATGTTTAAAAGGGACTGGTTTACAATTTTCCAAATTTGATGACTGTTTTTAAAATGGTTTTTCCTGAAGCAAGACAGGTTTTCACTTTTTTTTTTTTAAGTCTTAGCTGATGCATATTCACATTGGTTATTCTTATTGAAAAAAGGAAAAGAATAAAAACAACTTTCAGGAAACACTGAAGAAGTCCAACTACAGTTTTTTTTTTTGTTTTTGTTTTTTTTTTAATTTTTTTATAATTTTTTTAAATTCATTTTAGAGAGGAGAGAGAAAGGGAGAGAGAGAGACAGAGAGGAGAGAGAAACAGAGAGAGAAGGTGGGGAGGAGCTGGAAGCATCCACTCCCATATGTGCCTTGACCAGGCAAGCCCAGGGTTTCGAACCGGCGACCTCAGCATTTCCAGGTTGACGCTTTATCCACTGCGCCACCACAGGTCAGGCCCCAACTACAGTTTTGAAAGAAATATAAAAAGATACTTTAACCAACTCTTATTTAAATCAAGAATCTTTTTTACAGTTGCAAAATTACAGGGGGACCCTTCGTGCAGTGTTTTCTTCAAGTCCTCCCGCATCCCCATAAAGATATCCTAAAAAACTAAATACCTCAATATCTTCTACCATTAAACTCTGGGAGGTAGGGGGGAATGCCTCCTCAAATGGAATGGAATAAATTCTCTATTAGAAATTAGAACCGTATAATGATATCAGTTGGGGTTCTTTTGTTTAGATGTCAAATTCGGCCTAATTTTAGAACAAAAAAGAACTTGTTGGTTCCACTAAGCTGTAGTCATGGCAGAAGCTCTCAGAATTGGTCAACTGGCTTCAAGAATCTGTCTCCAAGGGAGTGAAATGTAGTGCTTCTCAGCTAGTACCCTCTCACTCCCTTCCTCTTTGTTTTTATCTTTGTTTCTGTCTTTGTTTCTATCTTTGCCTCTCTCCTGTCTCTAAATCTTGGTCTGTCTTTGCCTGCTCATACTATAAACTTTTTAAAAGGTAACAATTTCCTGTCAAGTGTCTGTAGATTATACTTCTACACCCCTAATTTAACATTTAGATGGAAAACAAAAACAGAAACAAATAAAACAAAAAAGACAAAAAAATAGTTGCCATTTGCAATGGCAGCATAACAATTTCAGGGATGAGTTCTAATTTGCCTTACTTGAGTTACTTGTCATTTCTTGACCCTCTCATTGTTATTAGAGAGATGGGACACTTTGATGAACCAAAACTAGGTCATTTGTGGCCAAAGGGTTGGGTATTCTAAGAGATGAAAAGCTGGCCAAAAGCAATAGCTACTACATATCATTATTAAAATTCGACAGGAGTCCTTTTGCCAAGTAGTTCAAAACTGAATATATTGTATATTACTCTTTACAATAACAGTATTATCCAAGATCTTCCTATATTCCTTTCTTTCTTTCTTTCTTTCTTTCTTTCTTTCTTTCTTTCTTTCTTTCTTTCTTTCTTTCTTTCTTTCTTTCTTTCTTTCTTTCTCTCTCTCTCTCTTTCTTTCTTTCTTTCTTTCTTTTTCTTTCTTTCTTTCTTTCTTTCTTTCTTTCTTTCTTTCTTTCTTCTTTTCTTTTTTTTTTTTTTTTTTTTTTGCGACAAACAGAGAGAGAAACAGAGAGAGGGACAGATAGGGACAGACAGGAAGGGAAAGAAATAAGAAACATCAATACTTGCTTGCAGCTCCTTAGCCTCCTTAGTTGTTCATTAATGCTTTCTCATATGTTCCTTGACGGGGGGACTACAGCAGAGCCACTGACTCCTTGTTCAAGCCGGCAACCTTGGGCTTCAAGTCAGCGACCTTGGGCTTCAAGCCAGCGCCCTTGGGCTCAAGCCAGTGACTATGGGGTCATATCTATAATCCCATACTCAAGCCAGCGACCCCACACTCAAGCTGGTGAACCCCTGCTCAAGCCTGATAAGCCCGTGCTCAAGCTGTCGACTCTGGGGCTTCGAACCTGGGTTCTCCACATCCCAGTCCGATGCTCTATCCACTGCACCACAGCCTGGTCAGGAGGTCTGCCTATATTTCTAAGTTTCTGTTTGTTTTTAGTTTGTTTTTGTTGTTGTTGTTAAAATAAATCATGACTGGTTTTAAACATGTTTTAATAAAATCATTTCAGAACCTCTCTGGAGGTAGGTCATTTATAAGTTGCAAAAAAAACTAATAGCTTAAATGCAACTGGGTTTCCAGCAGATCAAAGCATTATGTAATTTAGAAAAGTTAAATTAAACATACTAATTTTATCTTAGCAAATGTAGATTATTATTCAAGCAAAGAATGTGGCCTAAAAATTTTAAGGACTCTCAGTTGAGTCTATTGCAGCTACCCACTGGGTGACTTAAAGAGTAGTCAAACTAGATTCACTTGTGAATTTAATTGTTAATGCCATATTAAAGTAACTCCCTGATGTGATTTAATATTTTTGCTTAATGCCTGAGCTAATTTAAAGTCTGTATGTGTCTGAGCATACCCAGTGATCAAATATGAAATGCTGCTGAGTCATAGTTTACAAAGAATGCAATGAGAAACAATGTATAACATTTCTCAGTCACTACATTTTAAAAATTATATTATTAAATTTAAAATATTAGACCTGTGGTGGCACAGTGGATAAAGCATCGACCTGGAAATGCTGAGGTCGCCGGTTCGAAACCCTGGGCTTGCCTGGTCAAGGCACATATGGGAGTTGATGCTTCCTGCTCCTCCCCCCCTTCTCTCTGTCTCTCTCTCTCTCTCCCCCTCTCTCTGTCCTTTCTAAAATGAATAAATAAATAAATAAATAAAAAATTTAAAAAAAATTTAAAATATTATATGCTTGGTAAAGTTTGCCAGTGGATAACAAAGATGCTAACTGTAAACAGTGAATAATGGTTGCATATAAGGTTATCTTAGAGCCCTATGAAGATTTACTTGAAGGTATCAACTGAATTTTGGTTTCTATAAAAATGTTTCTCAACTCAGCTTATGACTGTTACAGGATCTATAACAGTATAGACCTGTATGTAGTGTATGAAAAGGTATAACCAATTTAGGATGTTTGCCAAACCATTCACTTAGAAATTAGAGACAGGATCTAATGAACATATCATTTGATGCCTACAGTGAAAAATAAACTCATATGATATCCCAGTTGTATCAGAAACCAGTTGTTTCCCCCTTGTCAGAGCTGCCCCTGAAATCTGTCTCTCTAAGATTCTTGCTGGACTTTTCAAGCCTCCATGCCTTCAAAAACCTTACTTCAATTTCCAATTTTGGGATTATTGTTAGGTGATACCAAAGCAAAAGATCTGTCTTGACCTTTCCATAGAGGATCATTTCTTTTCACTCAGAGATTCTGAAATTCTACCAAAGTCCATTAGCATCTCTCAAGAGCCAACTGGAGGACAGTTTCAAGCTTGAAAGGGAGGGGACTTCAGGCACTATAAGAAGTTGCTATGATGATATAAAGTCCTAATGTCTGGAATTTGTAAATGTTCCTTATTTAGAAAAAGGATCTTTACAGATGTAATTAAATGAAGGATCTCGAGCTGAGGAGATTGTCCTGGATATTTGGGTATGTCCTAAATCTAATGACCAATATCCTCATCAGAGACAAACAGAGGAGAGACACACAGAGAATAGGGTGAAGTGATGTGACCACATAGACTGGAATGAAGTGATTATAAGCCAAGGAATGGCATCACCAGTAACTGGAAGAGACAAGGAATGGAATCTCCCTTTTAGCTCCTGGAGGGATTGTGGCCCCACTGACATCTTCATTTCAGACATCTGGCCTCCAGAACTGTGAAAGAATAAATATCTGTTGTTTTAAGCAGCCTAGTTTGTGTTAATTTATTATTAACACAGTCCTAGGGAACTAATACAGGTGGGAACATGTTCCACTAAACCACAGTGGCCAGAGAGAATTTTTCTTGCAGGTCCCACTCTGCATGTTTATTTCAGAACTGAGGTTTATTTTAACCTTTAACTATGGGTCTTTACCCTGGATTTAGGAAATTGTCTGGGATTTTGAGGAAGTGGGTAATCTTTAGACCTTCTGCAACTGAAGAGAGTCTAATTATAGGTTATAAAACCCCTTCTAGTAAACAGAAACGCATGGGAAGGCTCCAATCCTACAGTGATCCGTAAATCTTCCTAATACTTTGGAAGACAATTGTTTACTCCAGTAAAACAAAAGGATTATTTTCTGCTCCAGCTAGAGCTTTGAGATTGGAGGCTTTCTCTCCTACTGGTTACTGTAGCATTCTCTGTTCTTCATCTTTGCATATTACACATTGTATTACAATATCTGCACACATATAGGTCTTCCTTATGGTACCACTGACCCTGTGAGGTCTGTAGCTTATTCAGGCAGTGTCTGACAACAAGTAGGTGTTCTGTGTTTGAAGAAACTAACTAAATTAATAAGTGAATAACATGAAGATTGAAGCTCTTTTATTTTTAAGATTTGGTGGCACAGTTGGGCAACACTTCTGAATTCCACAGAACATTAGTGAAATGTATAGTGGGTTATAATTCTCTAATAACTTTCTCTGACATATCTCTGGGTACTGAGAATTTCCTCAATCTAACTGAAGTCTCTCATTCAATCAATTTATTACCCAAGCAACTATAAAGATTTCTAGCCAGAGCTGGTCCTTTGTGTGTGGATATGACAGGTCTGAGTATGCACTTCTTCTTAGTTCTGTTCTACACACTTACTTTCCAACTACGCAACTACCACAAGGACACCAGATGTGGGGGTTTAAATGCAATGACCACAATCCTGTCTTTTGCCAATTCTTTCTTTTGGTTACAGTGGTTAAATTCTGTTTATCTGAATAGATAGCCAAGATTCACTGTCAGCACCACAATTTAAAGAAAAGAAAAGACAAAGAAATGAGAAAAAGTAGGAGAAGTTTTTGAGATAAGGCTTTGGTTCTTTCCCTAGTTTTCTAGGTCAGTCCAGGCTCATGATCCAGCACCACTCTGAACATATAGGTAATTAAGTGCCTTCTCAATGAATGGGGTATAGTCTTTAGAAAATAAGACTAGCAGGCTTAATTTTTTCCCTAAATTAAAAAAAAATTTAAAGTTTTAAATTATGTAATTATGTTAACATGGATTTAAGTGTCCAACTCAACATAACTCCCTCACTCCCAACCCCTTGTCCCCATTACACACCATATGTACCCCTCCCCCTCTCTCCCCCTTCCCTCTGGGATTTTCTGTCCTGTTATCTGTATCTCTGTATTATGTATATATAATTTCACTAATTCCTTTACCTTCCCTGAGCCCATCCCCTCATCCCCCTTCCTTCTGATATCTATCCCTCTGCTCTCTGTGACCCCGTCTCAGTTCCTTATAGTTCCTATAGTTCACTGTTCATTATATTACACATATAAGTGAGATCATGTGATATTTGTCTTTCTCTGCCTGGCTTATTTCACTTAGCACAATAATCTCCAGGTCCATCCATGCTATCGCAAAAGGTAAGATTTCTTTCTTTTTCATGGCTGCTTAATATTCCATTGTGTATATTTACCACAGCTTTTTTATTCATTCATCCACTGATAGACACTTGGGCTGCTTCCAGATCTTGGCTATTGTAAATGATGCCACAATAAACATGGGGGTGTATATCTTCTTTGAATCAGTATTTGGGGATTCTTAGGTTATATTTTTAAAAGTGGAATAGCTGGTTCAAAAGACAGTTCTATTTTTAATTTTCTGAGGAAACAACATACTGTTTTTCACAGTGGCTGCACCAGTCTGCATTCCCATGAGCAGTGCAGGAAGGTTCCCTTTTCTCCACACCCTTGCCAGCACTTATTGTGTATTGATTTGTTAACAAGTGACATTCTGACAGGTGTGAGGAGGTATCTCATTGTGACTTTAATTTGCATTTCTCTGATGATTAGTGACATTGATCATTTTTTCATATGCCTACTGGCCATCTGTATGTCCTCTTTGGAGAATTGTCTATTCAGTTCTTTTGCCCATTTTTAAATTGGATTGTTTACCTTCCTGGTGCTGAGTTCTAGACATTCTTTATAAATTTGGTTCAGGTTTTCTGATTCTTCCAGATTAAGTTTTGGAAGATTGTATGTTTCTAGGAATTTACACATTTCACCTAGGTTGTCCAATTCTTTGGCATTTAGATCTTCATATTATTTTCTTACAATCCTTTGTATTGCTGCAGTGTCAGTTATTACTTCTCCACTTTCATTTCTAATTTTATTTATTTCAGTTCTCCCTCTTATTTTCTTGATAAGTCTGGTTAAAGGTTCATACATCTTGTTTACCTTTTCAAAGAACCAGCTCTTGGTTTGATTGATATTTTGTATTTTATTTTAGCCTCTATGTCATTTATTTCCTCTCTGATCATTATTATTTCCTTCCTTCTTCTTCCTCTGAGCTCTATTTTTTGTTCTTTTTCTAGTTCTTATAGATGCAGGGTTAAGTTGTTTATTTGAGCTTTTTCTTGCTTCTTAGGATATGTCTGTAGTGCTATGAACTTCCCTCTCAGGAAGTTCCCATAGCTTTTGTTGTGTCCCATAGATTTGTGGTTGTTGTATGTTCATTCTCATTTGTTTCAAGGAAATTTTTTATTTCTTCCTTGATCTCATTGTTAACCCATTTATTATTTAATAACATGCTATTTAGCCTCCAAGTGTTTCAATGTTTTTCAGTTTTTCTATTGTAGTTGATTTCTAGTTTCATGCCATTGTGATCAAAGAAGATGCTTGATATGATTTTAATCTTCCTAAATTTATTGAGACTTGTTTTTTGTCCTAACATGTGGTCTATCCTAGAAAATGTACAATGAGCACTTGAAAAGAATGTATATTGAGTTGCTTTGGGGTCAAAGGTTCTGAATATATCAGTGAAATCCATTTGATCTAGTGTGTTGTTTAAGGTCACTATTTCTTTGTCAAATATAAGTATTTCTACCCCAGCTTTTTGTGCATTGCCATTTGTGTGAAATACTTTTTTCCATCCCTTTACTTTCAGTCTATGTGTATCTTTTGTTCTGAGGTGGGTCACTTGTAGATAGCATATATACAGATTCTGTTTTCTTATCCATGCATCTACCCTATGTCTATTGATTGGAGTATTAAATCCATTAACATTTAAGGTTATTATTTAATATGCACTTATTTATTGCCATTGTGTTCTTTAAACCTACAGTCCTTTTTATTCAGACTTCTTTTTTCCTTTGCTCTTTTTCTAGTAGGTAAGAACTAGAAAATCCCTTAACATTTCTTTCAGTACTGGTTTGGTTGTAATAAATTCCTTGAGTCTTTTTTTGTCTGAGGAGTTTTTTATTTCTCTTGCAATTTTAAATAATAGTCTTTCTTCACTTCTCCCAGGAAGAAATACAAATGGCCAACAGATATATGAAAAGATGCTCATCTTCATTAGCTATTAGAGAAATGCAAATCAAAACTACAATGAGATACCACCTCACACCTGTTAGATTAGCTATTATCAACAAGACAGATAATAATAAGTGTTGGAGAGGGTGTGGAGAAAAAGGAACACTCATCCACTGTTGGTGGGAATGTAAAGTAGTACAACCATTATGAAATAAAGTATGGTGGTTCCTCAAAAAATTAAAAATAGAACTACCATATGACCCAGCAATCCCTCTACTGGGAATATACCCCCATAACTCAAAAACACTGGTGTGTAAAGACACATGCAGCCCCATGTTCATTGCAGCATTGTTCACAGTGGCCAAGACATGGAAACAACTCTTCAATAGATTACTGGATAAAGAAGATGTGGTACATATATACTATGGAATACTACTCAGCCATAAGAAATGATGACATCAGATAATTTACAACAACATGGATGGACCTTGATAACATTATACTGAGTGAAATAAGTAAATCAGAAAAAACTAAAAACTCTATGATTCCATACATAGGTGGGACATAAAAATGAGACTCAGGGACATGGACAAGAGTGCGGTGGTTACTGGAAGTGGGAAGGGGGGGAGGGGTGGGGGGAGAGGAGTAGCACAAAGAAAACCAGATAGAAGGTGACAGAAGACTATATGACTTTGGGTGATGGGTATGCAACATACTTAAGTGTCAAAATAACCTGGAGATGCTTTCTCTGAACCTATGTACCCTGATTGATTAATGTCACCCCACTAAAATTAATTTTTAAAATAATAATATGTTAATCACACACACAAAAAAATAATAGTCTTTCTTGCTGGATAAAGTAATCTTGGTTGTAGGTTCTTGTTTTGTATCACTTTGAATATTTCTTGCTAACCCCTTTTTGCCTGAAGTGTTTCTGTTGGGAAGTCATATGTCATCCTTATGGTAGCTCCTCTTGTAGGTACCTAACTGCTTTTCTCTTGCAGTTTTTAGTATTCTTTCTTTTTTTTTTCTCTTAACTTTGGCATTTTAATTATGATGTGTCTTGGTGTAGGCTTCCTTGGTGTCATCTTTAATGGAACTCTCTGTGCTTCTTGAACTTGTATGACTTTTACTTTCATCAACTTAGGGAAAACTTCAGCTATGATTTCTTTAAACAGATTTTCTATCCCTTGTTCATTCCTTCTCCTTCAGGAACCCCTATGATCCAGATATTGTTTCTCTTCATGTTGACACAGAGGTATCTTAAGAGTTTCCTCAGTCTTTTTGGGCCTCTTTTTGCTGCTCTGTTTCTGTGCTTACATTTATCTTGCCATCTAAATGGCTGATTCAAGCCTGTGCTTCATCCTACATGCTGTTGATTCCTGCTAGCACAGTGTTCACTTCTGATATTGTATTTGTCATTTCTGGCTGATTTTTTTTTATTTCAATGTTGTTTTTGATGCCTGCTATCTCTTTAAGATTTTATTTTGATCATCCATTGTTGCTCTAAGATCCTTGAGCATCCTAAAAATCATTTTTTTGAACTTTGCATCTGGTAATTTGGTTACTTCCATTTCATTTAGTTCTTTTTATGGGGATTTCTCTTGTTGATTATTTGGGTCACATTTCTTTGCCCATTTTGTCTGTGTATTAGGTAGCACTGTCTGACTTTGAAATTTTTTGTGGTGTCTTTATGAGGAAGATGGGCTCAGTGGTACTGAGACCTCCAGGCCACCTGTTTTCCTTGTTCTAGAAATGCTTCTTGAGGGTACTATTTTCCCTCCTGTTGTATGTGAGTATTGAATACAGTTGGTCCTTCCATGGGTGCAGTTATCACTTCAGGCTGGCTGGCTCTAAGGGTCAATTTTGATCATGTGTATTAGACACTGTGCAGTGTCTGTCCTGTTGGGTGTATTTATTTTCTGCAGTGTCTGGTGCCTGCTAGACTCCTCCTTTGTGCATGCTGCTTGTGTAGCTGGCTGAGTCTAGTGTGGGTGCTGTCTGCCACCCACTACTGGTTGTGTTGGTTCTGGGTCCTCTTGGGTTGGTGTCAACCAATGTTTGTAACATGCTGTGGGCTACCTGTCTGGAGCTGCTTCTCTGTTCACTATCTGTGTCTGCATTTTATGTGCCTTGGCAGTGTGGTAGGGGCCAACCTATATATAAGGATCACCTTCCTTCTGCTTAGAAATGACAAGAGCTTTGTAAAAGCCCCAAGCTCTGTAAGATTTGTCTTCACTTTCCAGCTGCTCCACCTCCTCTTATAGCTGTGTGGTTTTCCCATAGAGTCTTCCGAAGAAAGACTGTAGTGTGGGCTCAGACAGGCCTCACCCAGCTAATCCCTCTACAGGTTGCAAGCTTGATGGGTTAGGGCAGCTGAGGTTGGGAATGCAATGTTAGTGGAGCACCCTACTTCAGGGGTCTCTTGGTCAGAAGCTCAGTGTGAGAAAAGGTGCTCTTACTTCAGAGACTAATCTATCAGACACTGCTGGATACTTCAATTTTCTTCCTCCTCAGCTAGGTGAGCAGCAGATTCAGATTGGATGGGGCTGACAATCCCCTCTGCAGAAGCTTTTCCAAATGGTGAGATGCTGGTCTCAGGGAGAAACACTAAGAGAGTCCTCTTCTGGGGCTGACTGTGCCCTCCCCCCGAAAGTGGCTAAGCCCCTTGACTGGACTCAACAATAGGCTTGTACAGACCTACACTTTTAATGTCCATGCTCCAAGCCTCTCTCCCTTCCCACTGTAGAATATTCCCAGTGCAGCAGAATATCCAGCACCCAGGCCAGCTGACTGTGAAGCTCTATCCTGTGCAATGTGCATGAGCTTCTGTGCCAGTGCTGATCACAGAGAGAGGAACTCATCTCAGCTAGACCAGGTGTGAAGAGGCTTTCCTTAGTATGTCACTCTAGCAAGGGTTGTTAGGTCCTTGCCACAACAGGCCACTTGATGTGCGGGCCTGGGCCTCCCTGGAGGGAAGCCAGCACTGACCAGTGGGGGACCCTGCCCATGACTTGACCTCAGCAACTTTCTTGGAGCTACAAACATTCCAGAGTTTGCGGCTGTCTCTGCTGCACCCAGGTGCACATGCAAATACCAAGCAGCACACCTAGGCTGGCTTTTACCCACTCTGGGCCTGGGGGAAGGTCCGTAAAAGGAAAAGGATTCCTGGGTACCACCTCCTCCAGCCTTTGTCTGCTGGCTTTGTTGGGCTCATAGATTTATTTTTATAAAATTGATCCATGATTATAGTAAAAATAATTTCATATATTATATGAAGGCACAAAATTAGTAAAGCTTAGATGAAATCTCAACATACTTAAAAAGCATTATTAGTGAGCATATTTTCAGATATTTCTTTCTGTATTTAGATACATACATGAAATTTTGCACAAAGGTGGTAACACTCCACTTGTTCTGTAATCTGTTTTTTCTTTCTCACAATATGTCATATAGTTTCTTTCCATGTCATAAAACATATGTCTATTTAATTACTCCTACTGGGTATATATACTGCTCACAAAAATTAGGGGATATTTCAAAATGAATATGAAGTGGTTAAAAAAAAGAAGTATATTTTTATTATTAAACAAGAATATTGATGATGTCAGAGAAACAGTGCCGTAAGGAACGATACTGTTAAATCTCCCCCCAAATTCAACAAGATCTTCAACCAGAGACAGAAAAATCTATCTTTGGAGCCTCCAGAAGTTCCACACTAAACGCAAAGGTATGATTGAGCGAAAAATTGATTAAATATATAAACAAGCCTGAAGGAAATAAGGAGGAAGAAACACTCTGCCTTCCTCACTAACCTAAATAAGGGCTGCTTTCACTGGAAACTGAGAGTATAGGAACTAAGGCGGGCATTGGGTGCGAATAGAACCAGACTGCAGCACAAACGTCCGAACCAGGCTGTGGCACGGACATCCAAGCCAAGGAAAAACTGTGTTTGTGGCAACTCAGTCAACACAAGCTAACGCTCGCACCAAACCCAGACAAAGAAAGGCACTTGGGACAGCCATCCGCCCTGATCTCCTGGTTGGTGTGCACAGATAGTGAGCGAGAGATTCCTCCTAAAGCCCCGGGAGTGGGCACCCGTGTTACCAGACTGAGGGGCATAGTCAGAGGCCTTTGTGTGGGCTGAAAGTGGAATCTCGGGGTCGCCCTTGCGCCCTGAAAAAGCAGTGCATGGGGAGGGAGCAGGAGCGAAATTCCTTATGCTCAAACTTTTCTGTGCGGGCGGGGCGCCTCACCCGGAGTGAGAGGCAGCCGGCCTGATCTCCTGGTCAGCGAGCGCAGAGAGTGGGTGAGAGATTCCTCTGAGCACCCCGGGAGTGGGCGCCCATGTTCCCGGACATAGGGGCAGAGTCAGAGGCCTTTCTGTGGGCCGAAACCAGTCTTGAGGTTGCTCCTGCGCCTCAAAAAGCAGCACGCGGAGAATGAGTGGGAGTGAAATTCCCTATGCTTGAACTTTTTTGTGTGGGTGGGGCGCCTCACCCGGAGTGAGAGGCAGCTGGCTGGATATACTGGTAGGCGAGCGCAGATAGTGGGTGAGAGATCCCCCCGGGGGTGGGCGCCTGTGTTCCCAGACAGAAGGGCAGAGTCAGAGGTCTTTGTGTGGACCGAAGCCCTGCCTGATTATACTAGTGGTTCTGACTGATTGAGCCTTACCCAGAGCCCTGCACTTAGTGGGAATAGAGTGGGGATTTGCCAGTTCTTTGAGCCTCATACTCTCCAGGCAGAGGCAGCAGCAACCCCATAGCTGGATCATCAGGCTACTAATTAAGGAAGGAGAGACTAGGAGAGAGGCTCTGGAAATACGGACTCTCTCATTGGCGGAGCCTGCAAATGCTAATGAATCTCGACTGCCAACGAGACTGAAGCCCAATATATGATATCGCCATAGAGACTTATCAACTGCAAACCTCTACCTACGCGTGCCACAGGGGCAGAACCCAGGGTACAGAGTCACCGACCAGGAAGAGGGAGAAAAAAGAAAAAGCAAGAAGATAACCTCTCAAAATCAAGAACAATCCACAGACTTTATAACCTATCCCATTTTATTATATTTGTTCGTTTGTTTCTCCTATCTTCTTGTATTGATTATTTTCTTCCTCTTCCAATTTGGTTGTTTAATTATCTGCCGGTCTTACTCTCTCCTTTCCTTGAACTACACTACCCATAAGTGTTACATATCCCATTATCTTTTCTTTCTTCTTCTTTTCTCTCTATGAGGGTTGCACTCCAAAACCCTTAACTCTCTCTCTCTCTCTTTTTCTTTTTCTTCTTTTTGTGTTTTCCTCTTTCTTTTTCTTTTTCTCCCTCTATATTAGTTTCTTCTTTTCTCCTTTACTTTTCCTCTCATTAAATCCTCACTCATGAACAAATTACTTTATCTGGGGCTCAAATTTTTCTTTGTGGCACTTTGGGGATTTTTTACTTTGCTTTTTTAACTCACTAGCAGTGCTCCCAACCCTGGATCTCCATTTTATCTAGTTCTTGCTCCACTAAATACAACAGTAATTTTTTAATTTTTTCCCCTTTTTCCTGTTTCCCTCTTATTCCTCTCATCATATCTTTTAGTCAACCATCACCTAAAAGCAAATAATTTTATTCTTGACCCCAATTTTTTCCTTTTGTGCATGTTGTGGGTCCATACCCCCTTTTTTGCCCCTTTATCACTTCTCCCCAACTCAGGCCCTCCATTATAGATAGTTTTTGTTCTATTTAGCACAATATAATTCACAGTTCACCACAAGATTTTCTCAAGAAGGAGGGGAGAGGAAAAAAAAGTGGGGGGGAGAATAATAATTATTTTTATTTATTCTTTTTTGTTTTTTATTTTTTAACTTTTTATTCTTTATTAATTCTCATCAATACTATCAACAAAACCACCCTCAGATGCCATTAAGGAAAAAGAAATTGAATATCATGGATACAAAAGACAGAGAGGTAGCACAGATAGATGAGGAAAAACATCTATGGAAAAAAATTTAATATATTGGAAACCTTGGAGCAAAATGACAGAGAATTTGAAATAAAAATCCTAAAAATACTCAGAGATATACAAGAAAACACAGAAAGGCAATTTAGGGAGCTCAGAAAACAACTCAATGAACACAAAGAATATATTACGAAGGAAATTGAAACTATAAAAACAAATCAAGGCCTGACCTGTGGTGGCGCAGTGGATAAAGTGTCGACCTGGAAACACTGAGGTTGCCGGTTCAAAACCCTGGGCTTGCCTGGTCAAGGCACATATGGGAGTTCATGCTTCCTGCTCCTCCTTTCTGTCTGTCTGTCTGTCTCTCCTCTCTAAAATGAATAAATAAAAAATATTAAAAAAAAACAAAAAACAAATCAAACAGAGATGAAAAACTCAATTCATGAGCTAAAAAACGAGGTAACAGGCTTAGCTAATAGAACAGGCCAGATAGAAGGTAGGATTAGTGAAATAGAAGACAAGCAACTTGAAGCACAACAGAGAGAAGAAGAAAGAGACTCAAAAATTTAAAAAAATGAGAAAGCCCTACAAGAATTGTCTGACTCCATCAAAAAGAATAACATAAAAATAATAGGTATATCAGAGAGAGAAAATGGAATGCAGAACATATTCAAACAAATAATAGATGAGAACTTCCCAAGCCTGTGGAAAGAACTAAAGCCTCAAATTCAAGAAGCAAACAGAACTTCGAGTTTTCTTAACCCCAACAAACCTACTCCAAGGCACATCATAATGAAATTGGCGCAAACCAACGGCAAAGAAAAAATTCTCAAGGCAGCCAGGGAAAAGAAGAATACAACATATAAAGGAAGGCCCATTAGATTATCATCAGATTTCTCAACAGAAACTCTACAAGCTAGAAGACAGTGGACCCCAATACTTAAAATCCTGAAAGAGAGGAACTTTCTGCCATAAATACTATACCCATCAAAGCTATCCTTCAAATACAAAGGAGAAATAAAAACATTCACAGATACAGAAAAGATGAGGAAATTTATCATCAGAAAACCCCCACTCCAGGAATTACTAAAGGAGGTTTTCCAACCAGATACAAAAAATGAAACAAAACAAAACCACAAGTAAAAGCTTCACGAAGAATACAATAAAACCAAATTGAAACTGTGACAACAACAAAAAAAGGGGGGGTGAGAGGACGGAAATTAACAGGAGTAAAGGACGATGAAGTGCAAAAGTACGCACAAGATAGTGCACTACAATGAACAGGGTAGGAACCCTTTTTGTTACTTAATGGTAACCACCATTGAAAAAACCACCACAGAAGCACATGATTTAAAAAATATAGCAACAGAGGAAAGATGTATAAAATACAACCAAACAAAAGATAGAAAAATGAAAGAGAAGAATCAAACAAGACACAAAGGAAACAGAAAGCAATTATAAAATGGCAATAGGAAACTCACAGGTGTTAATAATTACACTAAATGTAAATGGATTAAACTCACCAATAAAAAGGCACAGAGTAGCAGAATGGATTAAAAAAGAAAATTCAACTGTATGCTGCCTACAAGAAACTCATCTAAGCAACAAGGATTAAAACAAATTCAAAGTGAAAGGCTGAAAAACAATAATTCAAGCAAATAACATCCAAAAAAAGCAGGCATAGCAATACTCATATCTGATAATGCTGACTACAAGACAGAAAAAGTACTCAGAGACAAAAATGGTCATTTCATAATGAAAAAGGGGACACTGAATCAAGAAGACATAAAAATTCTTAATATATATGCACCAAACCAAGGAGTACCAAAATATATAAGACAGCTACTTATTGACCTTAAAAGAAAAACTGACAAAAATACAATCATACTTGGAGACCTCAATACACTGCTGATGGCTCTAGATTGGTCATCCAAACAGAGAATCAATTATTATATAGTTGCCTTAAACAAAACACTAGAGCACTTGGATATGATAGACATCTACAGGACATTTCATCCTAAAGTGACAGAGTATACATTTTTCTCCAGTATACATGGATCATTCTCAAGAATTGACCATATGTTGGGCCACAACAACAACATCAGCAAATTCAGAAAAATCGAAGCATATTTTCTGATCACAAAGCCTTGAAACTAGAATTCAACTGCAAAAAAGAGGAAAAAATATCACAAAATTGTGAAAATTAAACAATATACTTTTTAAAAAATGAATAGGTCAAAGAAGAAATAAGTACAGAGATCAAAAGATATATACAGACAAATGAAAATGACAATACAACATATCAGAACCTATGGGACGCAGCAAAAGCAGTGATAAGAGAGAAGTTCATATCACTTCAGGCTTATATGAACAAATAAGAGAGAACCCAAGTGAACCACTTAACTTCACACCTTAAGGAACTGGAAAAAGAAGAACAAACACAACCCAAAACCAGCCGAAGAAAGGAGATAATAAAAATCAGAGCAGAAATAAATGAAATAGACAACAGAAAAACTATAGAAAAAATTAATAGAACAAGGAGCTGGTTCTTTGAAAAGATCAACAAAATTGACAAACCCTTGGCAAGACTTACCAAGGAGAAAAGAGAAAGAACTCATATAAACAAAATCCAAAATGAAAGAGGAGAAATCACCATGGACACCGTAGATATACAAAGAATTATTGTAGAATACTATGAAAAACTTTATGCCACTAAATTCAACAATCTAGAAGAAATGGATAAATTCCTAGAACAATACAACCTTCCTGAGTCAAGAAGAAGCAGAAAGCCTAAACAGATCAATTAGTAGGGAAGAAATAAAAAAAAAAAAAACTATTAAAAACCTCCCCAAAAATAAAAGTCCAGGTCCAGATAGTTATACTAGCAAATTCTATCAAACATTCAAAGAAGACTTGGTTCCTATTCTACTCAAAGTCTTCCAAAAAATAACCCTCATACCGAAACCAGGCAAGGACAGCACAAAAAAGAAAACTACACACCAATATCTCTAATGAATACAGATGCTAAAATACTAAACAAAATACTAGCAAATCGAATACAACAACATATTAAAAAAAATACATCATGATCAAGTGGGATTCATCCCAGAATTTCAAGGATGGTTGAACATATGTAAAACAGTTAATACACCATATCAACAAAACAAAGAACAAAAACCACATGATCTTATCAATAGATGCAGAAAAGGCATTCGATAAAATACAACAAAACTTTATGTTTAAGACTCTCAACAGCCTGACCTGTGGTGGCGCAGTGGATAAGGCGTCAACCTGGAAACACTGAGGTTTCCGGTTCAAAACCCTGGCTTGCCTGGTCAAGGCACATATGGGAGTTGATGCTTCCTGCTCCTCCTCCTTCTCTCTCTCTCTCTTTCTCTCTCTCCCCCCCCCTCTAAAATGAATAAATAAATAAATAAAAATTATAAAAAAAAAAGAAAAAAAAAGACTCAACAAAATGGGTATAGAAGGAAAATATCTCAACATGATAAAGGCCATATATGATAAACCATCAGCTAACATCATATTAAATGGCACAAAATTGAAGGCTTTCCCCCTTAAATCAGGAACAAGACAGGGTTGTCCACTCTCTCCACTCTTATTTAATGTGGTACTAGAGGTTCTAGCCAGAGCAATCAGACAAGACAAAGAAATAAAAGGCATCCATATTGGAAAAGAAGAAGTAAAGGTATCACTTTTTGCAGATGATATGATCCTATACATCAAAAACCCCAAAGAATCCACAAAAAGACTACTAGAAACAATAAGCCAATACAGTAAGGTCACAGGATACAAAATTAACATACAAAAGTCCATAGCCTTTCTATATGCCAACAATGAAACATTTGAGAATGAACTCAAAAAAATAATCCCCTTCACGATTGCAACAACAACAACAAAAAATACCTAGGAATAAACATAACAAAGAATGTAAAGGACTTATATAATGAAAACTACAAACCATTGTTAAGGGAAATAAAAAAGATACAATGAGATAGGTGATTATTTCTTGTTCTTAGATAGGAGGAATAAATATAATCAAGATGGCCATATTACCCAAAGCAATATACAAATTTAATGCAATTCCCATCAAAATTCCAATGACATTTTTCAAAGAAATGGAACAAAAAATCATCAGATTTATATGGACCTATAAAAAACCCCGAATAGCCAAAGCAATCCTAAAGAAAAAGAATGAAGCTGGGGGCATTACAATACCTGACTTCAAACTCTATTATAGGGCCACGACAATCAAAACAGCATGGTATTGGCAGAAAAATAGACACTCAGACCAATGGAACAGAATAGAAAGTCCAGAAATAAAACCACATATATATGATCAAATAATTTTTGATAAAGGGGCCAACAACACACAATGGAGAAAAGAAAGCCTCTTCAACAAATGGTGCTGGGAAAACTGGAAAGCCACATGCAAAAGAATGAAACTCAACTACAGTTTGTCCCCCTGTACTAAAATTAATTCAAAATGGATCAATGACCTAAATATAAGACCTGAAACAATAAAGTACATAGAAGAAGATGTAGGTTCTAAACTCATGGACCTGGGTTTTAAAGAACATTTTATGAATTTGACTCCAAAGGCAAGGAAAGTGAAGGCAAAAATTAATGAATGGGACTACATCAGACTAAGAAGTTTTTGCTCAGCAAGAGAAACTGACAACAAAATAAACAGACAGCCAACTAAATGGGAAATGATATTTTCAAACATCAGCTCAGATAAGGGCCTAATATCCAAAATATACAAAGAACTCATAAAACTCAACAACAAACAAACAAACAAACAATCCAATAAGAAAATGGGAAGAGGACATGGACAGACACTTCTCTCAGGAAGAAATACAAATGACCAACAGATATATGAAAAGATGTTCATCTTTATTAGTTATTAGAGAAATGCAAATCAAAACTGCAATGAGATACCACCTCACACCTGTTAGATTAGCTATTATTAACAAGACAGATAATAGCAAATGTTGGAGAGGCTATGGAGAAAAAGGAACCCTCATCCACTGTTGGTGGGAATGTAAAGTAGTACAACCATTATGGAAGAAAGTATGGTGGTTCCTCAAAAAACTGAAAATAGAACTACCTTATGACCCAGCAATCCCTCTACTGGGTATATACCCCCAAAACTCAAAAACATTGATACATAAAGACACATGCAGCCCCATGTTCATTGCAGCATTGTTCACAGTGGCCAAGACATGGGAACAACCAAAAAGCCCTTCAATAGAAGACTGGGTAAAGAAGATGTGGCACATATACACTATGGAATACTACTCAGCCATAAGAAATGATGACATCGGATCATTTACAACAAAATGGTGAGATCTTTATAACATTATACGGAGTGAAATAAGTAAATCAGAAAAAAACAAGAACTGTATTATTCCATACGTAGGTGGGACATAAAAACGAGACTAAGAGACTAAGAAACTTTGATAAGAGTGTGGTGGTTATGGGGGGTGGGGAGGGAGAGGGAAAGGGGGAGGGGGAGGGGCACAAAGAAAACTAGATAGAAGGTGACAAAAGACAATCTGACTTTGGGTGATGGGTATGCAACATAACTGATTGACAAGATACCCTGGACATGTTTTCTTTGAACATATGTACCCTGATTTATTGATGTCACCCTAGTAAAATTAATTTAAAAAAATAAGCAAGAACATCAGAAAAGCACACGACAATCAAAGAGAGTTGTTAGATTATAGAAATGAGATGCAAAATCAACTTTTATTTCATTGGTGAAAATACATATACAAAAGGCTGAAAGTACTGGAGTATCTGCATGTTCCCTGATTCCCTAATTTTTGTGAGCAGCATAGTATTTCATTATAAAGTTAGACTAAAATATATTGTTCTCATTTTTTGAGATTTGGGTTATTCCTTCAAATTTTGGTTCTTAAAACATCAAATATTATAATGATATTTCGTGATGTGCTTTAAGTCAATTCAACTGATTTTACCAGCTATCTGTGACAATGAGAAGCTGTTTGATTACTTTCTTTTCTCCTATGTGCACATGACCTGTATTTTTTGTGACCTTGGACAAGTAACTGAACCATTCTGTGCCTTGTAAATGAGCATAATACTTGCTTATAAGACTGTAATGAAGATTTTAGAAAGCTAATATAATCAAGTTGAGTTTGTTTAGAATAATATACTAAAAATGTTATTTAGGAAGAAGAGGGGAGGGAAGGATTAATTTATATGACTACAGTTTCAACACTAAAAGGTCAGATGAGGTCTGTGAAAAAATAGCCCTTTGTAGTAAAATTAAATGCACATACTCAGAGATGGAGGGCTATAACTGACTGAAAGTATATAAATTTGATCACATTTATTCCAAATTATGGATTACTATTCTCTTTTTCTTCCATGGAAGCAGAAATGATGTCTTTTTTGTTTACTATTATACCATCAGTACATAACAGATTGCTTGGTGAATTACAACAACAATAATAATATCTAGTACATAAAGGTAAAATATGTAGCTAGCATTTATAGAATAGAAAATTCAGAAGTTCTTGAAAAATCAGTGAAGAGTTCTTGCAATATGAGAAGTAGCAGGCCAATTAAGTTAAAACCATTCACCTCTGGCTCATCAAGTTACACAGCGACAGCTGGGAATCCCATCTAACACTTAGTGTGGAAACTCAAAGAAGTTCCAATTGGGCCATGCTGCCCATATCTTTTCTCTAAAAGTTCTTATTTAAGAAGATCCCCATCTAATCCACTGGCTTGTAAAACTCTATTGTACTTGGAGGGTTCACTAGAATAATGACTATAAAATCTGTTCAGTAACAATGATTAGACAAGGAACAAAGTTGCTTCTAGAAATCATACCTTCATCATTTCTTAAAAAAAAACAAAACTTGTTTGAGAATAGTAAGATTAGTATCAGAAGGATATCAGTAACTGTATCTTATCCTTAGGTTTATAAAATTCCACATCAAAATACCAATGGCTTGTTTTCTATTAATAAAATTATCTTATATTTTAAATTACTATATTTTTTGCTCCATAAAATGCACCTGACCATAAGACACACCTAAGGATTTAAGGAGGAAAAAATTTCTGAATCAAATGATGTATTAAAATATTTAATTAAATACCATATTTTTCACTCCATAAAACACACAGGCATTTTTCCCTCCACTTTTTTGGGAAAAAAAGTTCATCTTATGGAGCAAAAAATACAGTGAATAAACACTTTAGAATAGTTGAAAAATTCATAAAAGGAAGACTAACTAGAATAAATCCAGTATTAAAATATTATAAAAGTACAGTAAAAAAGTGTGGTATTGGTGCGCTCAAAGAAGCAGATATGTCCAAAAGATAAGAGGAAAACAAAAACCATAACCCTCCTCGACTAAGTTCTATGGAGAAAAAGCCAGTGAGAGGATTATATATCTATATATATCTATATATATAGATATATATAGATATATATATATCATAGCTATATATATCTATAGCTGTGTGTATGATTATACATATATATGTGTAAAATTTATATATGTAAAGAAAGCATATAAGTCAAGATGGGTACTGATAAATGTTGCCAAGAATATTGGCAAGACTTTTGGAGAAAAAATATTAATCTGCTTTTTGCACTTAATGCTAAAATAAATTCCAGATGATGCATCACCCAATGTAAAAAAAAGGAAACCTTATAATGTTAGATGAAAGACAGTAAGTTTGGAAGAAAATTTCTTAAAGTAAAAAAGTCACAAAATAATTTCAAAAGATTTAACAATTCACAAAGACATATGGAAAGTCAAGTTTATACAGAACTTCACTTTTTAAGTAACTGTGGCTTTATATACTAATGTTTAGTAGAATTATTCATTATTATTACTTTTTATTAAAATATTTCTAGATATAGTATCTTGTTATTTTTTCTATATAAACTTCAGAATCATATTGTTTTAAAAAATAAACCTAACAGCCCTGGCCCAATAAATAGTTCGGTTGGTTAGAGCATTGTCCCAATGCACCAAGGTTGCTGGCTCCATCCTTGGTCAGGGCACATGAAGAAACAGATTAATGTTTCTGTCTCTCTTTCTAAAATCAACAAAATAATGTTTTAAAAAAATAAACCTTTCAGTATATTTATTGGGAACTGCATAAATGTATCAACTTTACCTTGGGAGACTGACGTATTTGTAAAGGTGATTCTGTTCTCAAAAACGGCTTGTTCAAATTTTCCTTTCAGCAATTGTTTCAAGTTTTGCTATCTGTGTTTTTAAATGTAGATCTTGCCATTTCTTATTTGGTTTATTCTTATGTTTTTATCTTTTTTCTTAAATGTGCTCTCTAATTGACCATTTCTTCTATGTGGTTCTTTCAGAAATTCATTTCACTGTTTAAACAGTCATCAAACACAGACCAGGTTTCAGTCTCTGTTCTAGGAACCAGAGATACAGACATGAACAGGGCAAGCAGCAATTCCTCACTCCTTCAAGTTTATGTCATGTTTAGGGAGACTGAAAATAATTGATATTTATAATATAACTATGTTAGTGCCTAAGTATGAGTATACTAGACAAAAGGAAGGGCTAAAGAGAAAAGTAAACAACAGAGGAGAGCAAAAAAGAGTCAAGGCTTGATTTAAAATTTTGAAATATTTGATAGAATGATCAAGAAAGTCCTCATGAAATGATATTTTATAAAGACCACAATGAAAAGCTGAACCAAGTCATATGTTACATGGGGTAGAATGTTGCAAGAAAAAAAAAAGAATAAGGCATAAACCCTTATAATAAAAGAAACTGTACCCTTACATTAAAAATCTGTACACTTGAAACCTATATAATTTTGTTAACCAATATTGCCCCAATAAATTCAATAAAAAAAAATATAAGTGAGGCTCCAGTACAGAGAAAATTGTTAGGTTTTTCTTTATCTGATTCCAAACCTGAGGCTAATTCTTCTGCGATAGTGTTTTCAATAAACCCTTTTTTTGGCTGAAGTTCATTTTTTAGAAACGTTTTCTATAGGGTTCATGGGAATAATATTTCTTCAGATATTGAACGTTCAAAACTGTCTGCCGTTTTCATACTAGAGTGAGAGTTTGATTGGCTATAAATCTCACACCTCCTCATCCAGTGAGCATATTGTCGGTATTGCTTCTCTGTTTTGTAATAACTGTCACTGTGGCAAAGTCTGTGGTCAGCCTTGTTTTTCTCATTATACACATGCTTGATCTTTTTGCCTGAATATCCAAACGTTTGTTCTATACTTTTAATGTCCAATATATTTACAAGTTTATGCCTCTGTATTGATTTTTGGAGATAAAATTTGCAGGATATGGTACGTCATGCATTCTTATATTTAGATTCAAGTTTTCTTAAATTGTACTTTACAATATTTATTTCTACCATTCTTGCCTCCCTCCCTTTCTCTCTCCCTCTCTCTTTCTTTCCTTCTAGAACTTTAAGAAAAATACTTTCTCTTTTTCTTGTCTTCTATAGCTACATTTTCCCCAAATTGTTTTAAACTTTTTCCTTGTTTTTGTTTTATTTGACTTCTAGTTTTATTTCTATATTCTATGTGCCTTTCCTTTCTATATTGTCTATTCTCATTTTTCTTTTTTCAATTTTATATTTATTTCTCCGATAGTATTTTTTTCTATATTACCAAATTCTTCCAGCTTGTGATTTACAGTCCTCTGTGTCTTATCCCCTCATTTCTTATTTATTATATTTGTACTTTCTGCTCTTCCATCAGAGAGGTGATTGCTACATGAAATTATTGTTTAATTTATGGTAGAATATTTGGTAACACTTTTCCTCTGGCTTGTTGCATCATTATTTTTTGAACAGTGTTCTTTAGCTATTTAAGTGTTGCTTTTCTTTTCCATTGTGTTTCTTTTGTTATCGTTGCATTAATGCTCTACCAGTGATATTTTTTATTAATCATAATTACATGAGGTAGATTTTTCTGAAAGAGGGATTTTTATATTCTGGTGAAACTGTGTACTCTTACCTTGATTCCTTCTTTGAATCACACCAGGCCAACAGGGCTTTTAATAATAAACTATGGTTCCTCACTTTCAAATTAATTGGTTTCAAAAAGACACACTGGTCCTGCATCACAGGGTGAGCCCTTTCTACTTAGGAACTATACATTTGCTGGCACTTTTTGAATTTTTCACCACTGGACACCCTGAAGACTTTCTACTATGACATCTTTCCACGTCGTCCTGCACATTTTGAGCCAGAAATCACCTCTGACAGGTCAAGATCTTACTAACATCTAGTTGGTGTCCAGGCTACATATCTTGGTTCACTTTTCCTCTGGCTTGTTGCATCATTATTTTCTGAACAGTGTTCTTTAGCTATTTAAGTGTTGCTTTCTTTTCCATTGTGTTTCTTTTATTATCATTGCATTAATGCTCTACCAGTGATATTTTTTATTAGTCATAATTACATAAAGTTTTTGAAAAAAGTGTGTGTGCCCTAACCAGTTGGTTCAGCAGTAGAGTGTTGGCCCAATGTTTGGAAGTCCTGGGTTCGATTCTTGTCAGGGCACACAGGAGAAGTGATCATCTACTTTTCCCCCCAATCCACCCCCCTGTGCTCTTTTCCCCTCCCATAGCCATGGCTCAAATGCTTCAAGCAAAGTTGGCCCTTGGTGCTGAGGATGATTCTGTTGCTTGGCCTCAGGCACTAAAATAGCTCTGTTGCCAAGCAATGGAGCTATGGCCCATCCATGCAGAACATTGGCTGGTAGAGGCTGGCCAGGTAGATCCTGGTCTGGGCACATGTGGGAGTCTGTCTCTGCCTCCCCATTTCTCACTTAAAAAAAAAGTGTGTGTAACTTTTAGCACTTTAGTGTGAACACCTCAACTTCTAATATATTTTGATTGTGTTTCTTTAGCTTTAAGGAAATGCCATCAATCTCATAGTTTTGCTAAAAAGTGCATTTGTGGTGTTATTTTTCTTTTTTTGCTTGTTTCTGTTTCTTGTTTCTTTGGTACGATTCTCCTGCAAAAGAAGGGAGAAGATATTGAGCCCATACCACCATGTTCATAATAATGGTAATTCTCATGAGGAGTTTTTGGAAGGAGAAAATAATAATTAAGGAGTTTTGACATTTTAAAAATAATTTTATTGAAGTATAATATATTTACAGAAAAGTGCAAAAACAATGTGTGCAACTCAATTAATATTAAATACAAAGTGAAAAATCATGAGTAACTGTCACGCATTTAAAATAACACAAACAGCAACAGACAGGAAGGGAGAGAGATGAGAAGCATGAACTCATAGTTGCAGCACGTTAGTTGTTCATTGATTGCTTTCTCATACATTCTTTGACTGGGGAGCTAAAGCAGAGAGTGACCCCTTGCTCAAGTTAGTGACCTTGCAGCATTCAAGCTAGCAACTTTGGGCTCAAGCCAGTGATCATGGGGTCATGTTTATGATCCTACACTCAAGCCAGTGACCCCTTGTTCAAGCCAGTGACCTCGGAGTTTCAAACGTGGGTCCTCAGTGTCCCAGACAAATGCTCCTCAATTTTAATGTTTTCAATTATTTTGCATTTGACAATTTTAATTTTTATGCATTTTAAGTTCTTTACTGACTTTCAGTTTTATATGAAATATGAAAGCAATTTATATGGAAAAATGTTAGAAACAAATATTTGTTTTTCTTTTTTTTCTTTACAAAATCCTTTAAATTTAAAAATAGGTATTTCCTGGGAAACTGAGAAACTGATTTAGCTACTATATTTGGATGGATTGTAGGTATAGGAAACAAGTTTTAAAGTGTGATACTATCAAATTTGTCATTAGCCTTAGTTATGATCAGACCTACTGAGATTTATTTATGCTATCTAATAGGTTGTTCCTCCTGGTAGAGCATATCAAACGCAAACCTTAAAAATTATGAATTCCATATACTTGGAATAGAGGAAGATTATCATGGGTTTCACATAAGCACCTTTCCAACATTTAGTTGTTACATTTTGAAGAATGAGTTTTATCCTGATATGGCTGAACCTGTGGTATAATCAGTTGGTATTAAGCAAAGGTTCTATTTTTTGATGCTCTATTCTGATGCAGTGCTATCAGACTAGTATTCTGATGCAGGACTTTAGCTAGTATTTCAGATAATGGAAATTGTAACATGCTATATCAAAGAACTGCTGCCATTTAATTTTAGTTTTTTAAAGATGTTATTTACTGATTTTAGAGAGAGGAGAGAGAGAGAAAGGAGGGGGGTGAGCGGGAAGCATTAACGTATAGAATTTGCTTCCCATATGTGCCTTCACTGGGCAAGCCACGGGTTTCAAACTGGCAACCTCAGAATTCCAGATTAACACTTTATTTACTGTGCCACCACAGGTCAAGCCTGCCATCTAGCTTTTCAAAGTAAAGATCTTCCCACTCTTAACAGGTCAGAGAAGTGGATTAAAAAAATAAAAAAATAATTTCAGCATTATACACAGTAGCCAAGACATGGAAACAACCAAATTGTACTTTGGTAGATAATTGGTTATACAAGATGTGATATATATATATATATATATATATATATATATATATATATATATATAATATATATATATATTATATATATATTTTGGAATACTACTCAGTCATAAGAAAAAATGAAATATTGTAATTTGTGACAACATGGTATGGATGAATATTGAGGATATCATTTTAAATGAAATAAATCAGATGGCAAAAGTCAAGGACCACATGATTTCACTCATATGTGGGATATAAAATGAAAACAACAAATGAACAAATAAGACAATAAAACCCCCTCATAGACATAGACAACAGGATGGTAGTTGCCAGAGGGGAAAAGGGGGTCTGAAGGGAGGAAGTAAAAAGGAAAGACGGCCAAATGTATGATGATGGAAGAATATTTGACTTTGGGTAGTAAATATACAATGCAATATACAGATGATGTATTATAGAGTTGTATACTTAAAACTTATACAACTTTATTAACCAATTTTACCCCAATAAATTTAATTTAAAAATATTAATAGAAAGAATATGAGGAGTCCTATTTGAAACAATCAACAAAGCCCCATTGGTCCACAAAAGAATAATTGTAGGAGAGCACACTCACATGCTAAGGCCTTGACTTTGTTCTTTTCTCCTGTCTGGTCCATTTTGCTTTGCCCTAACCTTCACTTGAGAACTGAAGTTTATGAGTTGGGGTCCAGGCTATTCACCCCTGTTCGCTCCTTGCCTATCTCAAGAGCCCACAGGTCATCCTCTTGTTTTTTGGAAAGAGAAGGCAGTCTTGTCTATCTTTCAAACTGGTGAACTCCCATGGTTCCCCAGAGTGTAAGCTGAAAGAAAATCTCTTTGCAACAACCCTTCCCTCGCCAATGCTAATGTAGTGGAGAGCATGTAAACAAATGGCTGGACCGATCGTTACAGAGGTTGAAGCAAAGCAAGAACAGTTTTCACTTAGATAATGGAATCTGCTCCCAGTAGGCACATGTCCTGGCTTTCATTTAGGGGGGCCTTTCACACTCCAGAGTGTGCAGTCTCCTAAGGCACTCACACTCTCTTCAAGGCCAGATCCTGGGGCTCTCAGGTCTTTATTACAGGATTTTAATTCCACTCTTTGGGTGACCTTGGCTTCAAAGCAAAAACTAAACGTTTTAGCGCGCCTACTGGAAAATTTAAGTTATGTTTGTGACACATAATATTTTTACTAGAAGGCATGGGAGCTCTATGATTTTTAAATTTCCAACAAAGTTAGTTTTATTTTAAAAACATTTGCCTTTAAATGTAAACTGATGAGGATGATTTCATAAACTTTCAAAGTATAATTTCCAAAGAAGCATTAAAGTTTAATTAATGTTATGGGAAGACTTTATGAGTTGCTTTAGAATTTGCTTGGAATAAGAAATAGTTTATTTTTTGTTTTGATTTACAAATACAATGTATGCTCTTTGTTAGAAAATCAAAGAATTTAGCTGTGAAAATGAATTGTGATACTTAAAATTGCTATGAATTGGGAGACAGCATGAAAGGTAGAATATAGTATTAATATAGTCAACTGAGAATTATATGACTTTGTGGTTGTTACGTTGTTGATTTTGCTTTACATTTTTGAAGGTCATCTGCCTTTACTACTTTCCCCATGGGCTCGCCAAGACCAAGTGCAGTAACTGACTGAGTTATCTTCTAATGGTTTAATCAAACATTACTCATCTTTTTATTGTTCTGGGAAATTTAAAACCTATAAAGTTGTCTATTAGATTTAAGTCCTGTTTTAATTAGCAATTCACTGGAATATATGCTTTCTGAATTACTAAATAGTGTATGTACTTTAAAGGTAAAACATTGTTTGGCATTTAAATCAACTTTTTATATTGAATATTGTGATTGGCTTACTTGCAAATATAAAGGAAAGGGGGCAAATAGAAGGCTTCTTGATAGTGTGAAACTCCCAGGAGAAAAATAAAGAGGGAAAGAAAAGGAAGTAAAGAAAAAAAGGAGGGAGGAAATAACACTAGTGCTCAGGCATTGAACAGCACCGCCTATCAGAAATAAAGAGCTTCCAGAGTCCTTTGTGGGAACGATGGTTCATGCAGACTCTGAAATACCCACCAATTTCCCATTAAGAGCACAGACTGTCCCTATATGTTTTGACAAACTCCAAAAAAAACCAGAGTGCTTATAATAAATTTTGAAATCTAAGACAAGATATTTGATAGTGTATGTGATTTTTATACTTATTTAAAATATCTAAAACTTGTAATTGCATCTCAAAATCAAAATTCAAAATTAATATTATTTAAAATACAAAGGCTTTACCTGTTGTTAAAAATTGACTAATAATTTGATAAATTAAAATATAAAAGAATAAAATAGATACATATATATGAATATTTCATTGAAAACAGAAAAAGCACAACACAATTATTGGAAAATGTTTTTATAAAGTAAATGTTTAAAGTGAGTATCTCAAGTCTTGTCCTGATAGCTTGGTTGGTAGGAGCGTTGTTCTGGAGAGCAAAGGTTGCTGGTTCGATTCTCTGGTCGGGGCACATACAGGAGTAGCTTGATGTTCCCTGTGTCTCTCTCTCCCTGCCATTCTCTCAAAAACAAACAAACAAACAAACAAACAAATAAAGTAGGCGTCTCACAGGGATGTAAAAGACAGCATATAATGTTGTAATAACTATGTATGGTTTCACATGGGCACCAGAATTATCAGGTGGATCACTTTGTAAATTATATAAATGTCTAACAGCTATGCAGTACACCTAAAATTAATATAAAGTAATGTTAAACATCAACAGTAATTAAACAATGAGTAATATATACAAAAAAATTTAAAAGTGAGTATTTCATGTGTAAATGTTTATTTTCATGGCATTAGAGGAATCAAATATGTTTAAAATTTTATTATCATGTCTGAGTCTGTTGCTATAACAATGGCGCTCTGAACTGGGGTAGTGATAGTGGGGATGGGAATATGTTGGACTGGGGAGACATTACAGAGACCTTTCCAGTAGGGTTTGTTGAGTGGTGGATGAGAAAAAGAATTTTAACACGGTGCTAAAGATGGGATTCATTCAAGTGAGGGGTAAAGAATGGCAGCTCAACATTTCATGTCATGACAAAATCAATATGAGGAGAGATAACTGTTTAATCAAAATCTTACATTTTTAATCAACCTCTCAATAGTAAGCCCAACAGCTGCAAGAGTGTACAAAGTTAAAGAGATCACTGTATTACTTTCTATCGTATCAAGATAAACTGAGATAGCACCAGGTATTTCATACAAATTATAATTATAGTACATTAATTCTTGTATTTACACAAGGTCCAAAAGATAAAGCATTTAATTATGAGTCAATCAAGAGGTTTTTTTTACAGTGTATGTACAACTTTAAGAATGACTATCTATACCAGTATTTCAAGAATCACCCTTTAAATCCATATCTGTGAAATGAGATGATATGCAGTGCTCTGTCTCTGCTAAAGCTTAATACAAATAAATGTGAAGTAACATTGAAACCTTTGTGACCTTTGTGAAGAAGTTGTTGTATATGGTTTTTCATTGTTGTACTAATACTTCTGCCTGCTGTGATTTACTCTACTACAAGGTTTCATTTTTAATAAACTGTCTCTTAGTGTCTGGACGGCATATACACACAGACATACCATAACACTTATTAAGTGTTAATTATTCCAAATGTTTATGTTCCAATCGTCATAGAAATTAATAGATTAAATAAGGTTATATTCCATTATTTTCAATTATTTAAGTTTAAATACCTCCTTACTTGCTTAAACAATGTCATAATGGTACAGAGGTATTAAAGAAAATTTTCTGCTGCCCTTATTTTTTCCTATTATTATATTCAGGCATTTGAATGGATGAGTTCTAAGACTAACTCTCCTAAGAATACATATGAGAAATATTATTTAATATTTCTAATTCCTCATTTGTAACATAAGATTTATAGAGATAATAGATAAGTTTGAAAGTTAACCATAAAAAGATGCTGTTAAATTTATAAAATGTTCTTGATGATTTATCGTCATCTGATGCAATGTCTTTTCTAAGCATTTTAATTGACTGAAATGATGATAGTAGTAAAAATTCAGAAGTAACCATTCTTTCTCTCTTGTTCATTGAAGAGAAAAACTTGCAGTATAATAGAGCCAAGAGAAAAATACTTTAGTATTTATGCAATTTACTGGAAGCTTTCAACCATGATTATGTATAACTGATAGAAATAAACAATTTAAAGCTTATTCTAATTGATTAGGTACCTCTGGATTAGGGTTTTAATCTACTATTTTGGGATTAATGATGAATTGATTAAAGTCTTCTGCTTAATTTCTATAGAACTAATTATCATGGTAATCAACATTCATTGATTGGAAAATATTTTCTGAGCTCCTACTATGTGCTTGGCAGGGTTTTAGGCACCAAAAACATAATAAACCCAAAACAAGTTACTATCTCCTAGAGATTATATTCCAGTAATCCCCATAGTTTTTATAGGGCTTTTATTTATTTTATTTTTATTATATAGGGCTTTTATTTTATATTTTATAAATTAAATTTATCAGGTAATTACATAGTTCAAATAAGCTATCTTCTAATATTTTTAAGTGTGGGAGTCAGAGAAATACATCAATATTTTACTACTGATTAAATACCAAAAGATAATCAGTGCTCTGATGGAGAACAGTTCAGGGCAGTGGAATGGAAGTAAAACAGTGTAGCTAGACTGGAGTGGTGGTGGCTAAGAGTGCTCAGACATGACCAGGAAGAGGTGGGCTAGATTCAGGTTCTCTAATGATCTAGGACACGGAAAGGAAATTGAAGTTGATTTTATTCTATTGAAATGGAAAGCCACCAGAGGCTATAATAATTGGAATATAAGCACTATTGTGTTTGTTTAGAATCTATACTCTAAGCCAATTTGTACAAAATGAATTCTAAAATTGTATAGTAAGCCACAAATCATGTCTATCTAGTTCATGAAGAGAATGACATGATCTGAATTACATTTTTAAAAAATTCCTCTGGTTCATCTTGACTAAAAGAATGAAAGTTAAGAAAGAAAATTAGGGCCCTGGCCGGTTGGCTCAGTGGTAGAACGTCGGCCTGGCGTGAAGAAGTCTCGGGTTCGATTCCTGGCCAGGGCACACAGGAGAAGCGCCCATCTGCTTCTCCACCCCTCCCCCTCTCCTTCCTCTCTGTCTCTCTCTTCCCCTCCTGCAGCGAGGCTCCATTGGAGCAAAGATGGCCCGGGCGCTGGGGATGGCTCCTTGGCCTCTGCCCCAGGCGCTGGAGTGGCTCTGGTCGCAAAAGAGCGAGGCCCGGAGGGGCAGAGCATCGCCCCCTGGTGGGCAGAGCGTCGCCCACTGGTGGGCGTGCCGGGTGGATCCCGGTCGGGCGCATGTGGGAGTCTCTCTGTCTCTCCCCGTTTCTAGCTTCAGAAAAATACAAAAAAGAAAAAAAAGAAAGAAAATTAGTTAGTGTAGGCTTAGATTAAGATAGTATTGCAGAAGTAATAAAAAGTGGATATAGAATATATTTTGAAGAGCAAACCAGCTACATAAGTTTACATGTGAGTCACACAAATCCACACTACCTGTGGATTACATACATGTGATGTGTAGAGAAAGAAAGATGAGTTAAAGATATTTCTGAGGGTTCTGGTCTGGAATGGCTGAGTGCCTGGTGGAACCTTTTCTTGTGACTGGAATGACTGGAGCAAGGCTGAGTTTGCAATTCTACTATCATCATATGACAGTTGTATATGTACACTCACCAAATAAAGTTGTGCTGATTGTCATGGCTGGGATGAAGGTGAGAAAAGTGTGGCACTTGTCTTGAGTGCAAAATTTAAGAAGTCACCAAAAAAAAAAAAAAAAAAAAAAAAAGAAGCAGTAATGGGCATGATAATTAATATTTTAGTGCAATATTTTAAAAACATTTGTAAAAACTAATGCAAAAATTTATGATGAACAAAATATAAAACATGTAAATAAAATAGGGTCAGTAACAGTGCCATGCAGTCATACCAACATCTGAAGCAAAAAGAAAAATGTGAATACTTGACATTTAAAAAAAATTTATTTTAGTGAGAGAAGGGAGAGGCAGAAAGACAGACTCCCACATGTGCCATGGGACCCCCTCCCCCAGCCCACTAGAGGGTGATGCTCTGCCCATGTGGGGCCATTGCTCCATTGTTCAGGAATGGAGCCATTTTTTTTAGTGTCTGAGGCAGAGCCCATGAAGCCATCCTCAGCACCTGAGGCTAACTTGCTTGAACCAATGGAGCCATGGCTGTGAGAAGGGGAGAGAGAGAGAGAGAGAGAGAAGGAGGAGGGGTAGAGAATCAGATGGTCACTTCTCCTATGTGCCTTGACCAGGAAACAAACCTGGGACATCAAAACTCTGGGCTGATGCTCTACCACTGAGTAAACTGGCCAGGGACCATACTTGACATTTAAAAATATATTACACTGAACCATTATTTTAATTTCTTCAGTTGTACTTTTTAATATTTCATTGTATCACTCACATCATCTTAATCTTGGCCCCACTGATTGAACACTGCAAAATACAAACAGCACCATCTCATTTAGATCTGTATAAATGCTGACTCTAGGAGCTACATTGTGTGTAATCTTCATTGCACTTTATTGTTGCCTATAGTAAAACTTTCCTGAAGCAAAAGCTGCATTCATATATTTTATCCTTTAGATCAGGGGTTGGGAACCTTTTTGGCTGAGAGAGCCATGAATGCCACATATTTTAAAATGTAATTCCACGAGAGCCATACAATGACCCATGTACCTTCCGCATTATCCAATAAAAATTTGGTATTGTCCCAGAGGACAGCTGTGATTGGCTCCAGCCACCCGTAACCATGAACATGAGCGGTAGGAAATGAATGGATTGTAATACATGAGAATGTTTTGTATTTTTAACGTTATTTTTTTTTATTAAAGATTTGTCTGCGAGCCAGATGCAGCCATCAAAAGAGCCACATCTGGCTCGTGAGCCATAGGTTCCCGATCCCTGCTTTAGATATATATTGTATCTTTTGCATGACTTCAAAGAGTCCAGTTTGCAATGATGTATCTTCTCATATGATGTATATGTTACATATGTATACTATATATATATATATATACACACACACACACACACACACACACAAAATATTTACTGAACTCAAACTCTATTAGGTAGTGTGCCAAATATTTTATGTATGTTATATATACATGGCACCATTGTGAGATAAATGCTATTATTTAATAGATGAGGAAGCTGAGACTTGGTGGAAGTTGAGTCTCTTGGCCAAGATATCATAACCAATTAGCTATAGGAGTGAAATACCTAGTCTAATGTGTTCAAATCTAAATCTGTTTTCCAAATATACAGAGTTTTTATATGTTTTTCAATATCATCTCTAAGAGACTAATGAGAAATTCAACCCAAATAATAATCAGTCTTTTATGTCAATTTGGCATCTGTAGATATGAATTAAAATGCACTTAAATAATCAAGGGGTTTTATGATTTCAAATATAAAAGAATGTTATCCATCATGCAAATGATATCTCAAGGACTATTTAATAATATAACCAGAAAAATTTAATCTCTAAAAATGTATATGTAGCCCATATGTAAACTTGGCATTCAATAATCATAAGCATTAAGGTTAAAAAAAACCCACCCCAGTGTATTTGATGCATAATGAATAGCATAAGTTTTTAAAGTGATTAAACATAAATCAGTGACCTTCATATATATATATATATGTGTGTGTATATATATATATGAAGTAACAAGTGAAATGATAAAAAGAAATTTGCATAAAGTTACTTGAATCTCCTTAACAAGAACTGTACATGACCACCATAGGTAAATTCATGAATTCTGCTAAGTAATATAAAAGAACACTAGAAATTGGAGATAATCATTTAAGACTTGCCTGACAATACTTAATATCATTGGGTCAACTTTCTTATTTTAATTAAGTGCTTCAACTTTCGTATAAGTCAATAACTAGGAATTATGGTAAAGATATTTTGTTATTTAATCAATAATTTTAAAAATGTGAGACTAAACAGAAAAATTCTGAAAAAAACATGATAAGGGTCATGTGCTAAAGGATATACATTAAACTACTTTATCTTTAAAATTTTATACTTTCAAAATGTTACATAAATTAAATCATACATTATGTAATCTTTTCGGATTGGCTTTTTTTCTTTGTGTATTTTTCTCAAGATTCAGTCTGGTTCTATGTATCAATAATTCCTTCTTATTAGTCAGTAGGTTTATGAAAGAAGCTGCTATAATCATGTGTATAAGGTATTTGTGTGAATGAAACTGGGATAAATGCCTAAGTCTGCAATTGCTAGGTCATATGGTAATTGCATGTTTTACAGAGTGGCTGTATCACGTAACATTTTACCAGCAATAAATGAGTGATCCAGGGTTTCTACAACCTTACCAGCATTTTGGAAATGGAGAACAGAATAATGACTGGCATGGGTAAAAAGTGGGATAGGGAGATAGGATGGCGGGTGTGGGTGTTAAAGGGAAACAAAAGGAATCTTCATAGTGATGAAACTGTTCTGAATTTTGACAATACTGATGACTATACAAATCTATACATGTGATTAAATTGAATAGAACTAAATGCACACAGGCAGATACGATAATAAGCATGAGTAAAAATTGAGAAAATCTAAATGAGATTCATGATTTGCAAAAATTTTAATCTCCTAGTTGTGACAATGGACTATACAGTTTTGCAAAATATCATTGGAAAAACCTTCATAGAGAACACATGGAATCTTTTTGAATTATGTCTTACAAGTACATGTAAATCTGTAATTATAACAAAAAGTGTTAAAATTAGAAGTATATACCCTGGCCAGATAGTTCGGTTGGTTAGAGCATCATCCCAGAATGTGAAGGCTGTGGCTTGCGATCCCCAATCAGGGCACATACAGAAACAGGTAAATGTCTTTCTCTCTGTTTCTCTGTCTCTCTCTCTTTCTCTCTCTCCCTTTCTCTTTCTAATAGCAATCAATGATTTTTTTAAAAGTGTATTACAAAACATTTATTGAAGAACATTTATTTATTCCTACATTTATTTCAGGAATGTGTCTTATAAGTCTGACTTTTGTACGTGGTCAAAACTATATTTGAAACAATTGAGAAAAAAATGAAATATTCTGTAAAACAAGCTCCCACTTGAAAAGAGCCAATCATCAATACAGGTAAGGTCTAATTCAACATTATACATTATAAACTCATTATACAACATAAGTTCCTTATGGATTTTTATTTATATATCAAAGAAGTAAAATATATTTTCAACACTAAAATATGCAAAAAATTAAGGTGATGAGTTTTAATTGTAGAATTAAAAATGACTTCCTTAGGATGACACTAAAGTAAGAAATCAACAAACACAGTTATGTTTTAAACATAAAAATTACCCTTTAGGTCCTGACCGGTTAGCTTAGTCAGCTAGTGTCCTCCTGAGACACCAAAGTTAAGGGTTCGATTCTGATCAGAGTATAATGGGAAGTGACCAATGAATGCGCAACTAAGTGGAACAACAAAATGAATGCTTCTCTTTCTCTTCCTCCACCATTGCTCTATCTAAAATTAATCAATTAAAAAAAATAAAATTATTTTTTATAAATTAAAAAAAAACAAGCAATAAGGAAACATTTCACTAAAAGTAACACAAGAATTGATCAGGTACTTCATAATTAGAAAATACCCATTTTATTTGTGATTAGAAAAAACAAATTAAAATTAATGAGATTCAAATTTTACTCTTATGCAACAGATATAAAAGGGTCATATGGAGATAACGAATAAATCCTACAAAGTTAAATGGTACTGATGTGGTATTAAAAATAAATCGTACTAGATTTATTTTGCTTAGCTTAAAATAGAATAAAGGAAACAAGATATAGATATAGCAAGTAATTGGAAAATGTCTAACATCACAATAGGGAAGGTGAAAGAATGTGGAGGTGTTTTTAAAAAACCTAATGCATCTAGGAATATATTCATAACTAATTATTAATATAGGGAGGGAGGGGTGATAAATAGATTAAAAAAATGTTTGAAGGCACCAAACTCTTAAATCAATAATGGTTAGTACTAAATATGAGGTTTCTGGTAGCTTTATTTTCTTTTTTCACTAACTTACAATTTCAAATTTTTATAATCAAGATTCTATCTTAATAAATATGTAGAGTACAAACTCAAAAACAGATATATTAGTTGATCTCAAATATTTCAATAATAACAGATTCAAATTTTAACAAAAGATATAGGTTTTCTTTGTGCTGTTGTTATTGTTAGTTTATTTTAAATGGAAATAGTTTCCTAGTGTTTTGTTTTTAAAAATTTTATAATTACACCCATTTCTAGAAAAAAATAGCAGCAAAGAGGCTTACAAATTTCTTTTCCAAAATTAGATTGAAATGATTAAGGAGAAATGAAAAACGGGCAAACACTTCATTGGTCATACACACACACACACACACACACACACACACATATAATATACACTGCTCCCAAAAATAAGAATCAGGGAACGTGCAGATACTCCAGTACTTTCAGCCTTTTGTATAGTGCATTTTCACCAATGAAATAAAAGTTGGTTTTGTATCTCATTTGCATAATCAAACAACTTTCTTTGGCTTATCATTAGCTTTTCTGACATTCTTATTTAATAAAAAAAAATCAAATGCTTCTTTTTTATCACTTCATATTCACTTTGAAATATCTCCTAATTTTTGTGAGCAGTATATATACTATATTTGGCATACTATAATATGATAATTTGTGTATATACAATATATATGAGAATGTGTATATATGAATTTCTGCCACATACGGTAGGATTTATATAAAAGGCAACAGAATCAGTAGTAACTCTACTGCCTGACAGAGCAATGGCATGCTAAGTGAAGTTGGGTAGAGAAAGTTCTGGTAAATTCTTCTATAATTTCCCCATTTGAAGTGGTAGAGGATGAAGGCATTTGCAAGCCATTTGAGGTACTGGGTTGCTATGCTCACATTCCCTTTATGACTTCAAAAGATAAATAGCATTTAAGAGCAGTCACTTATTTTCCATTTCTTTTCTTGTCTGTTTCCTTTAAATTCTTCTAAAATTAAAAGAAGTTGTTAGTCATTCAAAACTTTCTTTCAGTCTCAAAGTATGCTAGTAAAATTTCTTGCCTCTTCATTTATCTTTTGCACATTTTAGGTATTTTCCTTTTCTTGATAAAAGTATTCACAAGTCTCACTTTTAATATTTTTCTATTTTTTATTTTGAATAAATTAAGATCTATCCAGGCATGATAAATGACAAAATTTAATATTAGATGAGTCTTCTTGGGAGACTAGTGGGTCTCTATCTATGTTATTACTGTTATTACAGACAGTCAGGGAACCCCAGAGAGTTTCCCCCATTTGCTAAGATGGTGCAGGGGGAAGTTCTTAAACTAAGCCGACCAAAAGTGAGACATGAAAGAATAGGGCCCAAGATGCTAAAAGCTAAAAATATGAATGGATAAGACCCACGTAGCCAAAAACTAGAAATATGAATGGACAGCCAAAAGCTAGCAAGACAATTGGATTAAAAAAGCCCTCCTCTCTGTATCCCTATAAGAACAGTAGGCTTGAGCAGGAAGGACAGATAGTCTTTGAGATGGGAGTTCACCATTGTCACAGACTGCAGAACCTGAATAAACCTCTTTCCTTTTGCATCAGCACTTGTCTCATGTATTGACTTTTGTTGATGCAGACAGCCAAACCTGTGTTTATGTTTCGGTTATATTATGTTCCTCACAGAGAAGAACAAGGGTAGAAACAACAGCAGACCTCTCCTCAGAAACTATGCAAGTTAATAATGGAGTAACACCTTTAAACTGCTGGGGAGAGGGGTGAAAAATCAAATGGAACCCAGAAGTCTGTAGCCAGAAAAAAAAGTTTCAAAATAGAGGGAAAATGAAACATTTTCCAGGCAAACAAAAATAGAATAATTACCAGCAGAATTACTCTAAAAACTAAGTTCTATAGGTAATACCAGACAGAAACTGAAATGAAACGAAAAAAAATGAAGATCTCTGGAAATGGCTAAATTGTAATAGATATTTTGATTATTTTTAATTAAAATTGTGTTTCTAAAGTAAAAATAATAGCACTGTATCTTGGGCTTATAGCATATATAAAAGTAAACTGTATGGCAACAATAGCACAAAAAATGGGAGAGAAGAATGGAAATTATATTATTTTAAGGTTCTTACTGCATCCAAAGTAGTATAATAAGTATCAGAGCTGAATGATTTGGGTTCATTCAGAAATTTAGCAGGAGAGAAAGGAACTGGGTGTTTATCATTATAAATGCCAGCTATTATACTCTACTAAAAGTATTCCTCACTAGTAAAGAACAATCATTCTTTCTGGTGAAAATAAATGTTATTCATTGTCTGTTATGGTAAAGAACACTAAGTTTCTGAAATGACAGTAATCCCCTCTAGAGGAAATTTAGATTTAGGTTTATAATCAGGGCTTTAAATTTTTGATCTATCATTTTCCATGTCTTTTTCACAATTTTACAACATTCTGGAGAGGAAATAAGTCAGTAAAATTTTATCAGGAAAGCAATAAAAAATATGTTTCAACATATAATAAAAATAGTCCCCTCAAAAGCCAGATATAATTTGTATGAGAAATATGTAACAACAAAAAAAGAATAGCAAAATTAAAAAGAAAAGAAGTAGAAGAATAAGTATGGTGAGTTCTACATGTCATTAAAATGATTTGTCAATTTTGTCAGTTCAAGGCCAACCAAATTGGGGACCAAATTGATAAACTTGCCAGATAACTATATCACTAGAGATTTAGCCATTAGTATGTCTTCAATTGAATGAAAGAATCTTGAATGAATGACCAGTTCAACATTGGCCATTGACACTGAAGGTTCAGAGATGATGCCAGTGCCATACTGCGTCATAGCTTGGGGCAAAAATAAAAATCAGTGACACTTCTCTGTTCTTATTTGAAACTGGGATGTTTTGTTCATTATGTATTTTCCCAGTTAATTTTTACTTTTCCAAGTATTTCACTATATATTATTTATTTTGATAGCTGGGTTTTTCAGTACCTCCCTAAATTTTATGCCTAAGACAAGTTTCTCACCCATCTCACTGTAGTCCTGTCCATAAAAGATAATCTCCAGTGCTAAAATGTTTGTTCTATGTGCTGTTCTAATTGTAAATCAAAACAAAACACAATTCAATATGTGATGAATAAGATTCCATATCATATCTACTTAATATTTAGTTAATTATAGGAACTAGCTATCACATGCTGGAACTATTCTGGTTAGAAAGCATTTAATATATGAGATTTTGTTTTATTATGAACAAGCAGAACATTCCTTCCCATGAATAACATAAGAGAATAAGTAAGGCCAATTGGCAGCTTAGGGTTATACATTTTCCTGTTTCCAGAGAATAGAGGTCACTGGTTGAAAATGAGGCATGGTAGAATTTTTAATTCTCTTGCACCCTGTCCCTGATACTAATGACCCTGGGAGAAATAAGCTGGAAGTCTGCCAATCCAGTCAGTATTTCATTGTCTAAGAAGCACTGTGAAGAAAATTCATCAGCAAATACAGGAGACACAATCTTCAAACAAATGAGGATAGCACAGTGTGAGAAAAATTCATACACCAGGAGCAAAGATCCTTTCACAGCCATTTAACTGGGTCTTTTTTTTTTTTTTTAATTATCACTCTTTACTTTGCAATAGATTTGTGAGAACACATTTGTTTTCCTTGATGAACTGTTAGATTTTTCGTTGTGTCATCTGCAGTGTTCTTATTACGAGGTAGAGTTTCAATAAATATTAGTTAGGTGGGAATGCTTTAATAAAGGAATTTCCCCTAATCTGTCCTGAAGTCACAAAACATACTGTAGAAAAACATTTTCAAAGAAATACAATATATTATAACTGGTCCTAGTTACTATATAATTAACTTACTTTCTTAGGATCAGAAATTCTTTATTAGCTGAAGATGGAGTTATATCTAAACCAAAACTGCTATCTGGGACATTTTAATGCATAAAAAAGTTATTCTATTAAACTCTAATGTGTTACATGTTCAAATATGTCAAGTTAGGTCTGCTTCTCTATCTTGAATTGGAACAATAGAGAAAGAAAAATGGTATGAAACACACTCCATCAGAGGCTCACCTTTCTAAACAGAAAATAAATGCAGAAGAAAGCAAAGTTACTTAAAAGTATGAGAAAAATTATTAACTATATCTATTTGATGGAACTGCTTGAAAAGTGGGAGGCAAGTTTCTGAACAGGAGATCTTTAATTAGGTCAAGTATTAAGGGGGAAATTATCATTAATACAATTATGAATAGTAGAAATTACTCAAATGGAGTTTTTCATCAGTAAAATACCATATTTTTCACTCCATAAGACATACCTAGGGTTTTAAGGAGGAAAATAAGAAAAAAAATATTCTGAACCAAAAGGTGTGTTAAGATATTTAATAAAAGGACATACTTTTTGCTCCATAAGATGCACGGGCATTTTCCCCCCATGCCTCATTTTTTTTTTTGGGGGGGGGGGAGAACATCTTATGGAGCAAAAAATACGGTACTCCATTTAAAATAAACAAATAATTCTTTAAATAAAGTTTGTCAAAGATATAACTGCTGACTCAGACATACTGTCAAACTCATTTTCAGTTTTTGGTAAACCTTTAATTCACACTATTTTTATTTGTTTCTTAATTATCCTTTTCCATTTAGTTTTGATTATTTTTATAATATGTATTCAGAATTGTTTTTTTTTTACTACATTATATGTGCTTCCAAGATTTTTTGCTAATTTCTTTTTCTACAGTTACATCTTAGTTAACCACATTGGATTCTATCCTTTGTTTATATTTTTACAACATAAATTAAATTCTAGTTTCTCCCACTGGGTTAAAAATGTTCCCCTTTTTCCTAAAGTATTATATCCAGCATATTTAAGTTCCATTCCCTTAGGGCTTCACTTATTTTACTCAAATAAACCTTTCCCACAATCACAAATGAAACAAATGTATTCTTTTAGCAAAGTTGAACAGTTGCACAGATAATTTCAAAATATCTGTTTCTAATTTGGCACTGTCTTCCAAATATTTGAACTTTTTATTTAATTTGTTAGGGTATAAGTGGTACTTTTCACACAATAACCACTCACATGAAAAATAAAACCATACCAATGTCTCGTGTTGGTATGTGGTGAATCTCTCTAGTTTGGGTTAATTTATGATAACCCTTTCTACTTGTTAACTGTCTAGGACAGCATTAAAGGATGATATAATATTTTGAGAAAGTTGATTACTTTAACCTTTCAGTGAGCTAGCAAGAATGGTAACGTGTTAAGCAGAGCTCTTTCTTAAAAGTTACTACATGAGCAAAGTGTCAAAAAATGGAAACTTCTAACAGTAAAACCACAGTCTTTGTATTTCCCCAAGTCTCACTGTTTGTTCTTTCTGGTTCTCAGACTCCTTATGTATAAAATGAGAGTGCCGGCCTACATCTCTAGGGCTAAATTTCACTTTGTGGAGTGTTAGGAGTGAGTTAAGATGCCTTATACAATAAAGGAACATCTCGGGAAGCAGGACCCAGGACTTTCCTCTCTTATAGCAATTGGATATTTCCTCTTTAGATTATCTGCTATGGATATTGGGGCCCCATATAAGATTTGTTCGAAAGAAGGCTTTGACCACTTAACATATTTGAAAACCATCTAATGTACTTTCCATATTAAAAGCCTATTTTTAAATGGTTAAATATAATATATAAAATATAATAAATTATATATTTTTTCATTGAACTTTTTAGCTTTTATAAAGTTTCCACATTCATCACCTAATTTAAATATGCTAAAAGGGAAGATGGGACTCCTACTTTGCTGGTGATAAACCAGACGCTCAGCGCGTGCCCTACTGGCCAGCACACCCAGGGTGCCCCAATATCCTGCACCCGGTGCGCCCTACTGGCCCGCACACCCAGGGTGCCCCATTATCCTGCGCCCAGTGCGCTCCAGCCGCCAGCGGCGGGGCGAGCGGGAGAGGCGCCAGGGCGGTCTTCCCTACTTAGGAGATTCTCTCCGTGGGCGGGGCACCTCACCCAGCCATTCAAGCTAACAATCAAGCGTTGGGGGAGGGGCGCACGCAGGCAGCCTGAAATACCTTCGGGAGCACAGCTGCGGACCCAATCACTGAAATTAGCTTAACCCATGAAATCTGTGCACCCACGGGCTCTAATTGATAAGATCTCTCTCAGTTCAGCGATACAAGACAAGAGGCGTGATATTTCTTAGTGCCTCTCGCTAAAGGGGCGGGGGCAACTTCTGATTGTTAGAGCCTCCATATTCAGGGATAAACGCTAACAAGAGGGACTTGGCAGATAATAAGATCTTTACTACACTAGTCGCAAGCAGAGACTAGTGCCTCTTCTTCCCAGCCAAAACAGGATACAAAGTGCGGAAAGCCTGGGTTGAGTGGTCCAACTGAATGCTAGGCGCTGAACAGTCACCTTGACAACAATTGACTCTCATCCCCGCCTGATTACACTGGAGGATCTGACTGCCAGAGCCTTTCCCAAAGCCTTGCGCTGAGTGGGGATAGAGTGGGGATTTCCTAGCTCTTTGAGCCTCTTACTCCCCAGGCAGAAGCAGTAGCAGCCTTATAGCTGGATCACCAGGCTGCTAATTCAGGAAGGGGGGACTAGGAGAGAGACTCCAGGAAAGCAAACTCTCTCATCGTTGGACCCTGCAAACGCCAACAAGCCTTGACTACCAGCAAGACTAAAGCCAATTATATAACATTGCCATAGAATCCCATCAACTCCAAATCCCTACCTAAGTGTGACACAGGGGCAGAGCCTGGGGTACAGAGTCACCAACCAGGAAGAGGGAGAGAAAAGAAAAAGGAAGAGTTAACCTCTCAAAATCAAGAAAAACCACAGACTTTACAACTTGTTCCACTAATTTTTTTTTTTTTTTTGCTGTTGTTTGTTTCTTCTATCTTATTGCCTTTATTATTATTATTTCTATTTCCTCCACCTCGGTCCTTCTATTCTCTGCCCATCTTATGCTTCCCTTTTCTTGAACTACACTACCCATGAGTGTTACATTTTATTTCTTATCTTCATCCTCACCCTCCTTTAAGGTTATACTCCAAAACACTTAACTCTCACTCTCTCCTCTTTTGTTGTTTTTTTTTGTTTGTTTTGCTTTATTTTGTTTTTTGCTCTTCCTTTCTTTTTTGTTCCTTCGTTTTTCTCTTTTTCTTATTTTTTCCTTTCTATTCGTTTTTTCTTTTCTCGTTTTACTTTTCCTCCCATTTAATCCTCAATCATGAACAAATTACTTAATTTGGGACTCAAGGGTTTTTTTTTGGTTTTATTTTCTTTTTCGCTTTTGTTTTTGGTTTTTTTTGTTTGTTTGTTTATTTTTGTGGCATTTTGGGTACTTTTTACGTTGCTTTTTAACTCACTAGCATTCCTTCCAACCCAAGGTCTCCATTGTATTTAGTCTTCGCTCCACTTAATACAACAGATTTTTACTTATTATTTTTATTTTTTTCTTTATTATTCTTTTTTTCTTTCTCCTTTTTTCTGGTTCCCTCTTATCCCTCTCATTATATCTCTTAGTCGACCATCACTTACAAGCAAATCATCTTATGCTTGTCTAAGATTTTTTTTCCTTTTTTTTTGCATTTAGTAGGTCCCTACTCTCTTTTTTTTGCCCCTTGAACTCTTCACCCCAAATCAGGCCCTCCATTATAGGCAGTTTTTGTTCCATTTAGCATAATATAATTCACAGGTCATCACGATATTTCCCTGAGGAGGGGAGAGGAGGGAAAGAGAAGAAAGAAAAAAGGGGGACATAATAAATTATTACTGTTTTTTTTTTTGTGGGGTGTTTTACCTTTTTTTTTTTTCTTTTTACTCTTTATTAATTCTAATTAGTGCTATCAACAAGACCACCCTCAGATGCCAATAAGAAAGAGGAAATCGAATATTATGGATACAAAAGAAAGAGAGGTAACACAAATAGATGTGGAAAAATCTATGGAGAAAAGACTTAACATATTGGAAGCCTTGGAGCTAAATGACAGAGAATTTAAAATAGAAATCTTAAAAATACTCAGAGATATATAAGAAAACACAGAAAGGCAATATAGGGAGATCAGAAAACAACTCAATGAACACAAAGAATATATTACCAAGGAAATTGAAACTATAAAAACAAATCAAACAGAAATGAAAAACTCAATTCACGAGCTGAAAAACGAGGTAACAAGCTTAGCTAACAGAACAGCCCAGATAGAAGATAGGATTAGTGAAATAGAAGACAAACAACTTGAGGCACAACAGAGAGAAGAAGAAAGAGACTCAAAAATAATAAAAAACGAGAAAGCCCTACAGGAATTGTCTGATTCCATCAGAAAGAATAACATAAGAATAATAGGTATATCAGAGGGAGAAGAGAAAGAAAATGGAATGGAGAATATACTCAAACAAATAATAGATGAGAACTTCCCAAGCCTGTGGAAAGAACTAAAGCCTCAAATTCAAGAAGCAAACACAACACCAAGTTTTCTTAACCCCAACAAACCCACTCCAAGGCACATCATAATAAAGATGACACAAACCAATGACAAAGAAAAAATTCTCAAGGCAGCCAGGGAAAAGAAGAATACAACATATAAAGGAAGGCCTATTAGATTATCATCAGATTTCTCAGCAGAAACTCTACAAGCTAGAAGAGAGTGGACCCCAATATTTAAAGCCCTGAAAGAGAGGAACTTTCAGCCAAGAATACTATACCCATCAAAGCTATCCTTCAAGTATGAAGGAGATATAAAAACATTCACAAATACAGAAAAGATGAGAGAATTTATCAGCAGAAAGCCCCCACACCAGGAAATACTAAAGGGGGTTTTCCAACCAGATTCAAAGAACAAAAGAAAACAAAACCACAAGTAACAGCTCCACCAAGAACACAATAAAACCAAACTTAAACTGTGACAACAAAGGAAAAAAAGGGAGGAGAGGATGGAGATTAACAGTAGCAAAGGACGATGAAGTGCAGAAATACTCATAAGATAGGGTACTACAATGAATATGGTAGGTACCCTTCTCATTACTTAATGGTAACCACCCTTGAAAAAACCACCACAAAAACACTTGACTTAAAAAAGGTAGCAACAGAGGAAAGAAGGATGGAACACAAGCAAACAAAAACAAATGATAGAAAAACAAAAGAGAAGAATCAAACAAGATACAAAACTAACAGAAAGCAATTTATAAAATGGCAGTAGGGAACCCACAAGTGTCAATAATTACACTAAATGTAAATGGATTAAACTTACCAATAAAAAGACACAGAGTAGCAGAATGGATTAAAAAAGAAAATCCAACTATATGCTGCCTACAAGAAACACATCTAAGCAACAAGGATAAAAACAAATTCAAAGTGAAAGGCTGGAAAACAGTACTCCAAGCAAACAACACCCCCAAAAAAGAAGGTGTAGCAATACTCATATCTAATAATGCTGACTACAAGACAGAAAAAGTACTCAGAGACAAAAATGGTCATTTCATAATGATTAAGGGGAAGTTGAATCGAGAAGACATAACAATCCTTAATATATATGCACCAAACCAAGGAGCACCAAAATATATAAGACAGCTACTTATTGACCTTAAAACAAAAACTAACAAAAATACAATCATACTTGGAGACCTGAATACACCGCTGACGGCTCTAGATAGGTCATCCAAACAGAGAATCAATAAAGATATAGTGGCCTTAAACGAAATACTAGAACACCTGGATATGATAGACATCTACAGGACAATTCATCCCAAAGCGACAGAGTATACATTTTTCTCTAGTGTACATGGAACATTCTCAAGAATTGACCATATGTTGGGCCACAAAGACAATATCAGCAAATTTAGAAAAATTGAAATTGTACCAAGCATATTTTCTGATCATAAAGCCTTGAAACTAGAATTCAACTGCATAAAAGAGGGGGAAAAACCCACTAAAATGTGGAAACTAAACAACATACTTCTAAAAAATGAATGGGTCAAAGAAGAAATAAGCGCAGAGATCAAAAGATATATACAGACAAATGAAAATGACAATATGACATATCAGAATCTCTGGGATGCAGCAAAAGCAGTAATAAGAGGAAAGTTCATATCACTTTAGGCCTATATGAACAAACAAGAGAGAGCCGAAGTAAACCACTTAACTTCACACCTTAAGGAACTAGAAAAAGAAGAACAAAGACAACCCAAAACCAGCCGAAGAAAGGAGATAATAAAAATCAGAGCAGAAATAAATGAAATAGAGAACAGAAAAACTATAGAAAAAATCAATAAAACAAGGAGCTGGTTCTTTGAAAAGATGAACAAAATGACAAACCCTTGGCAAGACTCACCAAGGAAAAAAGGCACAGGACTCAAATAAATGAAATCCAAAATGAAAGAGGAGAAATCACCACAGACATCATAGATATACAAAGAATTATTGTAGAATACTATGAAAAATTATATGCCACCAAATACAACAATCTAGAAGAAATGGATAAATTCCTAGAACAATACAACCTTCCTAGACTGAGTCATAAAGAAGCGGAAAGCCTAAACAGACCAATCAGCAGGGAGGAAATAGAAAAAACTATTAAAAACCTCCCCAAAAATAAAAGTCCAGGCCCAGACGGTTATACTAGTGAATTCTATCAAACATTCAAAGAAGACTTGGTTCCTATTCTACTCAAAGTCTTCCAAAAAATTGAAGAAGAAGCAATACTTCCAAACACATTTTATGAGGCCAACCAAACCCTCATACCAAAACCTGGCAAGGATGGCACAAAAAAAGAAAACTACAGACCAATATCTCTAATGAATACAGATGCTAAAATACTAAACAAAATACTGGCAAACCGAATACAACAACATATTAAAAAAATAATACATCATGATCAAGTGGGATTCATCCCAGAATCTCAAGGATGGTTCAACATACGCAAAACGGTTAACGTAATACACCATATCAACAAAACAAAGAACAAAAACCACATGATCTTATCAATAGATGCAGAAAAGACTTTTGATAAAATACAACACAATTTTATGTTTAAGACTCTCAACAAAATGGGTATAGAAGGAAAATATCTCAACATGATAAAGGCCATATATGATAAACCATCAGCCAACATCATATTAAACGGCATAAAACTGAGGACTTTCTACCTTAAATCAGGAACAAGACAGGGTTGTCCACTCTCTCCACTCTTATTTAACGTGGTGCTAGAAGTTCTGGCCAGAGCAATCAGACAAGACAAAGAAATAAAAGGCATCCATATCGGAAAAGAAGAAGTAAGGTATCACTTTTTGCTGATGATATGATCCTATACATCGAAAACCCGAAGGACTCCACAAAAAGATTATTAGAAACAATAAACCAATACAGTAAGGTCACAGGATATAAAATTAACATACAAAAGTCCATAGCCTTTCTATATGCCAACAATGAAATATTAGAAAACGAACTCAAAAAAATAATCCCCTTCACGATTGCAACAAAAAAAATAAAATACCTAGGAATAAACATAACAAAGAATGTAAAGGACCTATATAACGAAAACTACAAGGCATTATTAAGAGAAATAGAAAAAGACACAATGAGATGGAAAAATATTCCTCGTTCTTGGATAGGAAGAATAAATATAATTAAAATGGCCATATTACCCAAAGCAATATATAAATTTAATGCAATTCCCATCAAAATTCCTATGAGATTTTTTAAAGAAATGGAACAAAAAAATCATCAGATTTATATGGAAGTATAAAAAACCCCGAATAGCCAAAACAATCCTAAAGAAAAAGAATGAAGCTGGGGGCATTACAATACCTGACTTTAAACTATATTATAGGGCCACGATAATCAAAACAGCATGGTATTGGCAGAAAAATAGACACTCAGACCAATGGAACAGAATAGAAAGCCCAGAAATAAAACCACATATATATGGTCAAATAATCTTTGATAAAGGGGCCAACAACACACAATGGAGCAAAGAAAGTCTCTTCAACAAACGGTGTTGGGAAAACTGGAAAGCCACATGCAAAAGAATGAAACTCGACTATAGCCTGTCCCCGTGTACTAAAATTAATTCAAAATGGATCAAAGACCTAAATATAAGACCTGAAACAATAAAGTACATAGAAGAAGACATAGGTACTAAAATCATGGACCTGGGTTTTAAAGAACATTTTATGAACTTGACTCCAATGGCAAGAGAAGTGAAGGCAAAGATAAATGAATGGGACTACATCAGAATAAAAAGTTTTTGCTCAGCAAGAGAAACTGATATCAAAATAAACAGACAGCCAACTAAATGGGAAATGATATTTTCAAACAACAGCTCAGATAAGGGCCTAATATCCAAAATTTACAAAGAACTCATAAAACTCAACAACAAACAAACAAACAATCCAATAAAAAAAATGGGAAGAGGACATGAACAGACACTTCTCCCAGGAAGAAATACAAATGGCCAACAGATATATGAAAAGATGCTCAGCTTCGTTAGTTATTAGAGAAATGCAAATCAAAACTACAATGAGATACCACCTCACCCCTGTTAGATTAGCTATTATCAACAAGACGGGTAATAGCAAATGTTGGAGAGGCTGTGGAGAAAAAGGAACCCTCATTCACTGTTGGTGGGAATGTAAAGTAGTACAACCATTATGGAGGAAAGTATGGTGGTTCCTCAAAAAACAGCAAATAGAACTACCTTATGACCGAGCAATCCCTCTACTGGGTATATACCCCAAAACCTCAGAAACATTGATACGTAAAGACACATGTAGCCCCATGTTCATTGCAGCACTGTTCACAGTGGCCAAGACATGGAAACAACCAAAAAGCCCTTCAATAGAAGACTGGATAAAGAAGATGTGGCACATATACACTATGGAATACTACTCAGCCGTAAGAAATGATGACATCAGATCGTTTACAGCAAAATGTTGGGATCTTGATAACATTATACGGAGTGAAATAAGTAAATCAGAAAAAAACAAGAACTACATGATTCCATACATTGGTGGAATATAAAAACGAGACTAAGAGACATGGACAAGAGTGTGGTGGTTACCAGGGGTGGGGGGAGGGAGGACATGGGAGGGAGGGAGGGAGAGAGTTAGGGGGAGGGGGAGGGGCACAGAGAACTAGATAGAGGGAGGCGGAGGACAATCTGACTTTGGGCGAGGGGTATGCAACATAATTTAATGACAAAATAACCTAGACATGTTTTCTTTGAATATATGTACCCTGATTTATTAATGTCATCCCATTATCATTAATAAAAATTTATTTAAAAACAAAAACAAAAAAAAAAAACCAGACGCTCAGAGGCATCACGTGACCTGTGCTGACTCTGTGAGGCCTGGAAGCCAGACCCCCCTCTAGTGTCTGCTCACTCCACCCTCTCTTCTGCTCTCATGTCAGATCCAATTAGACAGCTGCCATTTCTAATTCTAATTTAGACTTGCTCCCCTAACAGAATAAGATGGACTAATGACTAATATTATTATTGTGGTTCATCTAAATTCAAAGTTCATAAACTGTTTATGTATTTTTATAGGAATTATACAACAAATGAGTTTACCCCAAACAGATGTTCTTATTCAGAATAACTACATTTGTGAATTCTCAGCCCCAAATAAAACTGTTATATTTTGTAAGACCCCTGGCAACAATAGGCATGAGTCTTGGGGAACTTATGCTAAGTGAAATAAGTCAGACAGAGAAAGACAAATACCATGATCTTTTTGTGTGTGGAATCTAAACAAAATAAAACACTCCCCCCCCCCCCCCAATAAACCAGTTTATAGATATGCAGAAAAAAATAGTGGTTGTCAGAGGAGAGGGACAGGAGAAATGGGTAAAGAAGGTGAAAATGTAAACAAACAAACAAACATAGCATATTTAAAAATTAAAAATCAGCAATTAAGTTAAAAACACAAGCTTTTTAAGTATTGAGGACAAATTGTAAGCTCAACCATTGAAGGTGTTTATAATGCGGTTAGTAGTTTTCAGGTGAGTGGAAATTAAATTTGATTTTTTGTTTCTCAAATAGACAAAAAGAAGTCAAACTAATTTGTCCAAACAGATAACCTTTGCATTAACTAATATAACATTGAAATTATACTTTTCCATCCAAAATAATGGTGGCCTAGTAAAATCACTGTAAAGGCGTAAAGGTAGGCTATGTATTCTGCTTAGTATTGGTATAGTACAATTGGTGCTGTTTTAGTTTAAGCTTTGAGTAATTCTGAGAACTCAAAAAAACATTAAGTTTTTGCAAATCTTACAGAATCTATATATTACAAATTAGCTTCTGTAATATATAGATTCTATTGCTGTTCTAAAAAGTTTTGTTTTTTACTAATAAAAATTTTGGTAATATTTCAGATAGCCATTTTTTAGATACATATCTTTTTCAGTTTTTAAGGAAGAATATCATGGTAAAGAATAACTTTGAAAGGAGGGATGTAGTATGTCATCTGCATTATTGGTGTTGTTTTAATTATTATGTTATTGCTTTCTGGATATAATGTCTGCTTCTCAGATATAATGTAAATTCTTTGATATTGGCCTCATTAACACTTAATTAACATTTAGTCAATGACTTATTTCTTTTTTCAGGAGTATGACCATTGTAAATGACACAAAAATTCTCCACAGGTGTTAACTATTACCACATTTTATTAAATCAAAGCCATCATTAGTTATAAACCACCCTATTATTTATATATTTCTAAGAAAAAAAAGAAGCTAATTAAATTACAATGGACCAGAAATTCTAAACTGTATCTCATTTGTTTAGTGTTAAAATGTAGAAAAATTTACCGTTTAATGTTACACATATTATATACTCTCACTGCCTATATATAAACAGAAGTATTGCTAGGAAAGTCATGCAAGAGGACAGGTCAATCCCACAATGACACAAAAGCCATTACTAAATCTTAAATATATAGTTAAATAGAATATAATGGTTTATCCAGCAGGTATTAATTCTTACAAATAGTGGTAACCATGTAAGAGAATTCTTGAACAAACTCTATTCATTCACTCCACATTATCTCACAATTTTGGGGGACATACTGATTGACACATAAAGAGAATGTTAAAAGAAAAACAAGTTACGTCACTGTAGAGTCCTGTCAATTCATTTCTGACTATCTTTCTTGGAGATTGTGGTTGATGTTCATAGAACACATATCTGTCACAGTTTGCACACTGAGCAACAAAGGTATGAATCTACCTCTTATCCAGAAAGATTTGATCCATATATTTTAAATCCATGATTCTTAAACTTGAAATACCATAATATGTATTTTTAGTTTAGCCCCTCTTGTTCTTAAGATACATTTAATAGCAGCTACAATTGAAAACAGATATAAATTAGCATCAAAACCACTCACTAAACAAAACAAACTCTGCTGAATGATGCCCACAGGACACCCAGCGCCTGTAAAGAATGTGTTAGCTAATCTTTCATTTATCTACATCTATTTTCTACCATACGTTGTGCTTAGCAAGTCAGTTGGTTTTGTCCCCTAAATTGATCATGCCAGTTTTTTTTTTTTGCTCTTATAGTCATACAATTAATTGTGTTTATAAAAACCTATAATATATTATTTTGAAGTAGGTTTCAGTATGTGTGTGTGTGCATGTGTGTGAAATGTTAAATGCTTTGGGGATGTTTGATGAAAGATTCATTTAATATGCTATCAGGCTAGGTACCACTGGGTAAATCATAACAAATAAAAATTATAAAAATATAGAAGGAGTAATGCCTTCAAAAGTAATCATTATTTTGTTCAATTGGTCTCAAACAATGCTTAAAAAAAGCTGACTACATTGTATCACATTTACCTTATTCCTTATAGTTATTCAACTTTTAGCCAAGTTCAACACCAGATTCTCAATTTAAGTGAGAAATAAGCTATTTAGATAAGAGAAGGCCTTAAAAATAACTAACACAGAAATAAAGAATGTTTTCTTTGACCTAATTACACACTCAGTCAAAAGATTTTTTATTGATGATTTATTATTATCATAAACCTTGTCATCATCAACCCAAGACTTGCAGATCACACTGTCAATCCCCCCCCCCAAAAAAAAAGAGTAAAATCTAGTTGAATACAAGATCCATAGACTGGAAGTAAAGCAGTTATCTTATAATAAAATAAAACAACATTGACATCAATCAAGAAAACGTTTTTTGTTGACCTGTGAAAATATATTTAACCTTTAAAGCAGGGGTCCCCAAACTAGGGCCCGCGGGCCACATGCGGCCCCCTGAGGCCATTTATCCAGCCCCCGCCGGACTTCTGGAAGGACACCTCTTTCATTGGTGGTCAGTGAGAGGAGCATAGTTCCCATTGAAATATTGGTCAGTTTGTTGATTTAAATTTACTTGTTCTTTATTTTAAATATTGTATTTGTTCCTGTTTCGTTTTTTTACTTTAAAATAAGATATGTGCAGTGTGCATAGGAATTTGTTCATAGTTTTTTTATAGTCTGGCCCTCCAACGGTCTGAGGGACAGTGAACTGGCCCCCTGTGTAAAAAGTTTGGGGACCCCTGCTTTAAAGTATGTACATACTTGAAATTCTGTGTTTACTATTGACTTGTCTTTTTTATGAAAGAAAAATGTTTATATTATTCTCAAGAATTAGAACCTACTCCCCACTCCCCCCCTTAGACTGACATCTTAAATTTACAAAGAATTAAATAATGTCCATATGAGGAGTACTTAGAAGAGTACATTCAAAGAATTCTAGGAGTACAAATGAGAGACTTCAATGTCCCTAGAGATCAGCAATGATTTCACAGAGCAGGCATCTGAGCTGAATCTAAAGGAAGGAGTTTCGAGGTAGGGAGGAGGTGACAGCATGAGAATCGTGGTGTGGAAGAGTGAGGATCGCTGGAGGCTCAGCGAGGTAGGAGTGGTCTAAGTGAGAACCACTGCAGGCTCAGAGGAAAGTGCTGACTATAATCAAAGGGAGGTAGAGATGGAGAGATGGGTTTCCAAGAAAGCGGTCTTCATTGTTTCCCCAGGCTCATCTTGCAGCAGTTTTCAGGTTCTCGTCCTAGGCATGAATGGGCAACCACATAGTGACTATGTAAAAACCATACTCCACTGAATGTTGAGAAAACAATGTTTTATGTTGAGGAATAAAAGAAAAAACAAAATAAACTCCTCTTTTCATTTCTTATTCTGTCCAGGCATTGTTTATGGTCTTCTCTATCTAATATCTATGAAATAGATTTTATTCATTTCTTTAGAGATACAGTTAACTGAATCTTCAAGTTGTCATATGACTTACTTCAAAATTCCATAAGCAGTTAGTAGCATAACAGGCACTTGACCACATGTGGTCTAACTTTAGAACCCACAATGAAAAGTAATTAGCCATCTAGGCTATTACTGAAGGTCTCCCTGACCTTCAGAGCACCAAACTCAAGCTGTGGTGCGTTCCAGTGCCTGTGGTGATGGGCAAAATTCTATACAGAGCTGCGTGGGAGGAATAGGCTGGGGGGTAGGCAGGGAAATGGGGGTTGTAGACTTTGGTTGGGGCCCGCATCAACAAAGACCCAGGTCTTGTTTTGAGAAGCTCACAGAGGGGCCGACTTTTCAGGACAAAAGTAAACTAATCCTTGCGGAGCTCCAACTGAGCCAGACATCTGACTGACATCCTGACTGCTGGAGAAGACTGATTTTACTGGACACCCTGATGAACTGGACACTTTACTCACTCATGTTACACTAAAGCTCAGATACACAATGACTCCAGTTGCAGGTACTTCCCTTCCCTCTCTACTTTGAGGACTCTGAGTACTGTGGACCCATCTGAACACATGGCCCATATCAGTTCATCATCCAGGCTGACTGACCTTTCCTTCTATACTACTCTAGGCACAGTGACTGACATAGCAGTACCACCAGGAATTTTCTGTCCCACCCCCTTGCCTTGATTGCAAGAGAGAAGGTCCAGGCTGATATTACCCACACCTCCCTCCCATCCACCCAGCCATCCATCTTCATATGTATAAACACTAATGTACTTCCCCAAGGATCAACTCAATATTTATATCTGAGTGTGCATTTATTCTAGGGAATAAATGAACAAACAGGATCAGGTGTAAGCTGTGCCTCTTAATTCATAAATGGTGACACACATGTGATAGGAAGATTATAACTGTATGTATGAATTATTTCTCCCTGTATTTATTTAATATTTAAAATTTATTCTTAGCATTTCTATAAAGAGAAACATTAACCACATGGCACTTTTAAAACATAATCCAGTGAATAAATGAATGTATGAGGATGTGCATACTCTGAATTTGACAGAATGAACTTTTAATGAAACTTATATAGATCTTTTAAATCTTGTCTTTAGTCACAAACTATATGCTCCAATCTCAAGAATTTTGTCATTGCACTTGTTAACAACACACAATGGAGAAAAGAAAGCCTCTTCAATAAATGGTGCTGGGAAAACTGGAAAGCCACATGCAAAAGAATGAAACTGGACTACAGTTTCTCCCCCTGTACAAAAATTAACTCAAAATGGATCAAAGATCTAAACATAAGACCTGAAACAATTAAGTACATAGAAGAAGACATAGGTACTCAACTCAGGGACCTGGGTTTTAAAGAGCATTTTATGAATTTGACTCCAATGGCAAGAGAAGTGAAGGCAAAAATTAATGAATGGGACTACATCAGACTAAGAAGTTTTTGCTCAGCAAGAGAAACTGATAACAAAATAAACAGAAAGCCAACTAAATGGGAAATGATTTTTTCAAACAACAGCTCAGATAAGGGCCTAATATCCAAAATATACAAAGAACTCATAAAACTCAACAACAAACAAACAAACAATCCAATAAAAAAATGGGAAGAGGATATGAATAGACACTTCTCCCAGGAAGAAATACAAATGGCCAACAGATATATGAAAAGATGCTCATCTTCTTTAGCTATTAGAGAAATGCAAATCAAAACGGCAATGAGATACCACCTCACACCTGTTCGATTAGCTGTTATTAGCAAGTCAGGTAACAGCAAATGTTGGAGAGGCTGTGGAGAAAAAGGAACCCTCATCCACTGTTGGTGGGAATGTAAAGTAGTACAACCATTATGGAAGAAAGTATGGTGGTTCCTCAAAAAACTGAAAATAGAACTACCTTATGACCCAGCAATCCCTCTACTGGGTATATATCCCAAAAACTCAGAAACATTGATACGTAAAGACACATGCAGCCCCATGTTTATTGCAGCATTGTTCACAGTGGCCAGGACATGGAAACAACCAAAAAGCCCATCAATAGATGACTGGATAAAGAAGATGTGGCACATATACACTATGGAATACTACTCAGCCATAAGAAATGATGACATCGGAACATTTACAGCAAAATGGTGGGATCTTGATAACATGATACGAAGCGAAATAAGTAAATCAGAAAAAAACAGGAACTGTATTATTCCATACGTAGGTGGGACATAATAGTGAAACTAAGAGACATTTATAAGAGTGTGGTGGTTACGGGGGGGGAGGGGGGAATGGGAGAGGGATAGGGGGTGGGGAGGGGCACAAAGAAAACAAGATAGAAGGTGACAGAGGACAATCTGACTTTGGGTGGTGGGTATGCAACATAATTGAACGACAAGATAACCTGGACTTGTTATCTTTGAATATATGTATCCTGATTTATTGATGTCACCCCATTAAAAAAATAAAATTATATATAAAAAAAAAAAAAAAAAAAAAAAAAAATGCTCGTACATATAATGAAATATATTATAAAAAATTAATCAGGCCCTGGCCGGTTGGCTCAGCGGTAGAGCCTGGCGTGCGGGGGACCGGGGTTCGATTCCCGGCCAGGGCACATAGGAGAAGCGCCCATTTGCTTCTCCACTCCCCCTCCCCCCTTCCTCTCTGTCTCTCTTCCCCTCCCGCAGCCAAGGCTCCATTGGAGCAAAGATGGCCCGGGCACTGGGGATGGCTCCTTAGCCTCTGCCCCAGGCACTAGAGTGGCTCTGGTCACGGCAGAGCAACGACCCGGAGGGGCAGAGCATCGCCCTCTGGTGGGCAGAGCGTCACCCCTGGTGGGCATGCCGGGTGGATCCCGGTCGGGCGCATGCGGGAGTCTGTCTGACTGTTTTTCCCCGTTTTCAGCTTCAGAAAAATACAAAAAAAAAAAAAAAAATTAATCAGAACTATAATTGTACAGTGGTACCTTGAGATACGAGTTTAATTTGTTCTGTAACCGAGCTTGTCAGTCAACTTGTATATCAAATAAATTTTTCCCATTTAAAATAACTGAAATAAACTTAATCTGTTCCAGCCCCATGAAACATCCCCAAACCATCCTAAATTATGAAAAAAGACATGTTTTTAATTAAGAAACACACATGTATACTTTACCAATGCATAACAAAATATGTGAAATAAAAGAAAAAAGCGTTATTTGGTACTGTATTCTTACCTTGGAGACAGCCGAGTGCGGCTAACGGAGGTGAATGGTGGAGGAGGGAGGGAAGGAGGAAGGGATGCAGGCACTGTAGACACGTAAACCAAAACTGCACTTTCTTAACACTAAATGTAAACTAAAACTGCATTTTCTTCACTTTAAACAAAACTAAAACTTTACTTTCTTTACTTAAAATGAAACCACAAAAAACTTAATTGTAAAGAAAATGCATTTTCTTAACTTTAAACTTAACCTAAGCTTAACATTACGTATTTTTCATTTAATCATCACCAGTTTTTGCCTTTTTGGCTGCACTTTTGGCACTTTCACTTGCAGGACTTTTGAATAAAAATCTATCCAAAGAGGTTTGCTTTTGCCTGCCTTTAAAAATGTTACAGAAATGTGACAAACAAGTGTCATTAAAAAGTGCTGAAGCGCAACCAGTTGAAACTTTTTCTGGGTGTTTCTTTTCAATGAAACTTGAAAGCTTCTCCCACATTGCCAGCATGTCTTTAATTTCACTTGTAGAAATCACTTCCTCCGACTCTACTTCCTCCTCACTACTAATCTCTTGCAGAAGCTCCATATGTTGCATCATCTGTAGCTCTTTCAACTCCTCAGCTGAGAGTTCCTCCTCATGTTCCTCGATGAGCTCATTTATTTCACCTTCATCTACCTCCAGACCCATCAACTTTCCAAGGGACACAATCTCCTCCAATGCTTCTACCTCGGTCTTGGTCTCTGGTTCAAATCCTTCAAAGTCCCTGTCTGCAACAACATCAGGCCATAACTTTTTCCATGCTTAGTTCAAGGTTCTTCTTGTAACTTCTTGCCATAACCAGTCAATAATGCATAAACATATCATGATGCTGTAGTGATCTTTCCAAACCTCTTGAAGGATTAGTATTCTCAGTCACCTCAAAGCAGTGGCGGAACAAGTGCTTTGTGTAAAACTTTTTAAAGTTGGAAATGACCTGCTGATCCATAGGTTGCAAGATTGAAGTCATGTTGGGTGGGAGGTAGAGGACTTTCATGAATTTGAACTCACTGAGAATGTCATCTTCAAGATCAGGTGGGTGGGCTGAAGCATTATCAAGGATTAGTAATGCTTTCATCAGGAGTTTATTTTCTTGAAGATATTTCTTCACTGCAGGACCAAAGATGAGATTTACCCATTCAATAAAATACTGCTGTGTAACCCATGCCCTAACACTGGTGTGCCACATAACCTGCAATTTTTCTTTAAGAATCTTGTGATTCTTAAAGGCTCAAGGATTTTCAGAATGATACACTAGCAGTGGCTTTACTTTACAGTCACCGCTAGCATTTGCACACAATGCAAGGGTCAGATGGTCCTTCACGGGTTTATGGCCTGGCAGCTTCTTCTCCTCTGTGGCAATGAAAGTCCTCCGGGGCATTTTTTTTCCAAAACAATCCTGTTTCATCACAGTTGAACACCTGTTTGGGGATGTAGCCTTCCTTTGCAATAAGTGCAGCAAAATATGGATGTATTCCTCAGCTGCCTTAACATCAGCACTCGCAGCTTCACCATGCCTCACCACCGAGTGGATGCCAGATCTCTTCTTGAAATTTTCAAACCATCCATGACTTGCTTTAAACGTATCTTCTGCTGCCTCTTTTGAAGTTGATGGATCTTTCTTCTTCAAGTTGCCATAAATAATACGTGCCTTTTCGCATATTACAGTCTCTGTCACTGTATCTCCTGCCAGCTCTTTCTCTTTCACCCACATCAGCAGAAGCTTCTCCATTTCTTCATGGATATTTGTCCTTCAATGGGACAGAATTGTAGTTCCTTTCACTGGATTTGTGCTTTTGATGGCATCCTTTTGTTTAAGTATGGTACAAATTGTAGATATATTGTGGTCATATAGCCTTGCCAGTTCAATCACTCGTACACCATGCTCATGTTTTTCTATTATTTCTTGTTTTATTTCTATTGACATCATTCTCTTCTTCTTCTCACCACTGTACTTTACACTCACTTTCTTCGGCCCCATGATAGCACACAAAAAAAGTTAGTAAAAAATGCAAAAATGATCAAGAACGAGTACAGCACATGAGATTCAACTTGATTCTGCAGGTAACAGGTGAGAAAGAACGAGATGCTGGTGTTGTGTTGTTGATACTGGACCCATGCGCCAATGTGCCAACTAGCAGCAGCTTCCTGAATCATGACTCATATCTCAAAATTTCATCTGGATCTCGAACAAAAAATACGGACCAAGTCGCATCTCGTATCTTAAAAAAAGTATGTTCGTCTACTCGTATCTCAAGGTACCACTGTAATAGAAACTTTACAATGATAATACAATAATATAATTGTATTTAATTTTGTTATAATAAATGGTAAGAGTTATGGAAATCTATAAATTTTTTTCAATGAGGGAGTGACTCTAATTCATCTTTCTGTTTCCAATTTTAGAAAAATAATTAAAATCTACCAAAGGTATTATAATAGTTTTTATTTAATTTGCCCAAATTATTGTAAACTTTAGGATGCTAGATCACATTATTTTATTTTATTAATTATTATTAGTAGTATTTTGGTTGAGAGGAGGGGAGATGGTGAGGCACACTCCCAAATGCACCCCAACAGGGATCTGCCCAGCAACACTCTCTGGGGTGGATGCTGGAATCAACCAAGCTATCCTCAGTGCCTGGGGCCAAGCGTGAACCAATTAAGCAGCTGGTTATGGAAGGGGAAGAGGGAGAGAAGGAGTCAGGGTGGAGAAGCAGATGGTCACTTCTCTTGTGTGCCCTAACAGGAATCAAACCCAGGATATCCATATGCCAGGACGATGCTTTCTCCACCGACCAGGGCCTACATTACATTATTTTAAATGATTTAAATTTTCTTCCAAAGAAGAAAAAAAGTCCTGTTCAAAAACTTTAATTAAGTATGATGTCTTGAAACATAAAATACCTTGCTTGTCATGATGTGCTTACTGCAAACTAGAATGTAAATGAAGTTCCTAACAGGATGATTGATGCATTTACATCAACCCTCAGGGAATGTTGTGGCAAAGGGCTTATAAGTGGCTTGGTTTGCCATACATTGAATAATTACTCTCTGACTTTCGCAAATCAGCCTTGGGCCTTAGAAAAATCAAAGGAGAGCACGGTCCAGATGTCTCAAAGAACTCCTATAGTTAGTATGAAAATAAGTCTCCCTGAAGCCACTGTTTTAAATTATAGCAACAGTAGCCTAATTATTATGGGGACAATGAAAGAGATTTGCATAAGGGCAAGTGATGGATTTAAGATTCTTTAGTGGGCATTAGAAACCAGTCAGTTTGAGAAACCTAAATCAGAGGCAGAAAGAATTAGACATTGTCATCCTGTGTCTACTGATTGTTAGCCTTGCACTATACTTTTGACTTAGTTATAAAATGCACATCTGTGTGTATGTTTTTTTATTTTAATCTGAAAGTCCTTACAGTATTTGTAACAGAATCCTTAACATGTAGGACTTAGACTGTATATTTTTGAAAGAGGACTCTCTTCTGAGATAACATATTAGGTCTTACCCTTGGTAAAAATAAGCAAATATAACTTTCCTGACTAGAACATTTACTCAATACTACTACAAACAAAAAAATTCTTACTGGATTATTTTTTCTTCTTTATATAGGGGTTTCTGTCTTCATCCAAAATATATGTTTGCCTTCTCATTTATCATAGTCCTTTTTACTTTAGGTGATAGAAAGTTTTTTAGTTGCAAATTATTTTTGTTAGATACAATTTCATTTTACTCAATCATCGAAAGTCTTTATTTTCAGTGAAATTTATTTTCTCAATAGTTCCTGTCCAAGTACAAAAGGGCCTCATAGATTTTATCAGCAAATCTTCTTATATAATTAATTTCACCAAGTGTACCATGGTTTCTATAAATAAGGCTTACTAACAGAGATTATTTTTCAAAAAAACGTGTGTTTATGAGGAAATACACCAACGAAGTAAAAAAGAAATAGGCATACACTGAATAAATCACCAGAGGACAAATACATAGAGAGAGAGAGAAAATTATGTTATTACATTGGCACATTTTCTTCCCAATTTTGTCTTTCCAAAGATCTGTATGGACTGGAAGGGACCAAGGCAATCATTAGCCTTCTCACCTCATTTTACATATAGGAAATGGATAAAGAATACGGAGACTCAGGAGACTTATTGTGACTTTCCCTATAACACACAGCTCTAACTGGTAGAGACAGGACTAGAATTCAAGCTTCCTGATCACCACTTATGTGTTATTTAGTCTCTTCAGACTCTGGCTGAAATTAGATGTAAGGATCATCCTCATCAAGAACACATTAAGTCATGAAAGAGCATGAGATCTCTGAGTAAACATAAGAATTTACAAGAAAAATGTCTGCAGGCAGAATCCTAGAGCACCAACATTCAAAATGCAGGGAGCATTAGAGACATTAATAAAACAAATAATTAAGAAATATCCAGAGAGGCAAGAATAACAAAAAAAAGAAAACTACAGACCGATAGCTCTGAGGAATACAGATGCAAAAATCCTACACAAAATACTAGCAAGTCAAATACAATGTATTAAAAAGATCATGGTCAAGTGGGGTTCATTCAGGAGCACGAGGATGATTCAGCATAGGCAGAACGACCGATGTGATGCACCACAGTAACAAAATGAATAATAAAAATGATGTGATCATACCCGTAGATGCAGAAAAAGCATTTGACAAGATACAATATCTATTTATTATTAAAACACTCAATAGTAAAAAGGGCCATATGTAAAAAACCCTCAGCTAATATCATACTCAACGGTGGAAAACAGAAAACTGTTCCTTTAATATCAGAATAACACCAGAATATTCACTCTCCCCACTGTTATTAAATCTAGCACTGAAAGTCCTAGCCAGATCAATTAGGAAAAAGAAAGAAATAAAATGCAACTAAATTGGGAATTAAGAAGTAAAATTGTCACTTTTTGCTGATGACATGATTTTTTATATAAGGAACCTCAAAGACTCCACCAAAAAAAAAAAAAAAACTATTAGAAACAATAAACAAATACACAGTAAACTTGTAGAATACAAAAAAAAAAACAACAACATTGTGTTTCTTTATACTGTTATAACAATGAAATTTCAGAAAAAGAAATAAAAAAGAACTTTTGCAATTGCAACAAAAAGAATAAAGTACTTAGAAATAAACTTAAATAAGGGTGTGAAGAATATTATAAAAAAAACTGAAGAGGATGCAAATAAATGGAAAGATACTCTGTGTTCATGGATTAGAAGAATTAACATAGTCAAAATGTTCATATTACAAATTTATCGCAATTCCCATCAAAATCCCAATGGCATTAAAAAAATAGAACAAAAAAATAATCAGACTATATGGAACCTATAAAGAATTTGAAGCAATCATGACAAACATGAGAAAAACAGCCGGCCTGTGGTGGCTCAGTGGATAAAGCATCTACCTGGAATGCTGAGTTCCCAGTTTGAACCCCTGGGCTTGCCTGGTTAAGGCACATATGGGAAGCAACTACTATGAGTTGATACTTCCCACTTCTCCCTCTTCTTTCTCTTTATCTCTCAAAAAAAATTTAAATGAGAAAACCAGAGGTATCATATGCCTTAATTTCAAAATATACTGTAAAACAACAATAATAAAAACAGCATGGTATTGGCAGAAAAACAGACACACAGAACAATGTGATAGAACTAAGAATCCAAAAATGAGCAAATAATATTTGACAAAGTAGCCAAAAACCATTTAATGCAGAAAAGAAAGCTTCCATAATAACTGGTGTTGGGAAAATTGAAAGCCATGTGCAAAATAATGAAACTAGAATGCTATTTGACCCATATACAAAAATTAATTCAAAATGGATCAAAGACCTAAATATAAACCCTGAAAAAATAAATTACATACAAGAAAACATAGGCACTAAACTTATGCACCTTGGCTTTAGAGAGAATTTTATCAATTTGACCTTAAAGTCAAGGGAAATAAAAGCAAGAATAAATAAATGAAACCACCAAAATAAAAGGCTTCATCATAGCAAAAGAAACTGGCAACAAAACAAAAAGGCAGCCCAATAAAAGAGTGATTATATTTGCAAACAACATCTCCAATAAGGGGTTAGTATCCAAAGTAGATAAGGAACTCATACACTCCACAACAAACAAGCAAAGAGTACAATTAAAAAATAGGGGAGAACCTGAACAGACACTTCTCCCAAGAAGACATACAAATGGTCAACAGATATATGAAAAGATGCTAAATTTCATTAGCCCTTAGGGAAATGCAAAGCAAAAGTACAATGAAATACCACCTCATACTTATTAGAATGGCTATTATTAACAAGATAAGCAATAACAAGTGCTGGAGAGGAACCCTCACTCACTGGTGTTGGGAATGTAAACTGGTATAGCCACTATGGAAAACAGTATAGAGTTTCTCAAAAAAATTAAGAATAGAGTTACTATATGAACCAGCAACCCCTCTTCTGGGTATCTACCTGAAAAATTGAAACATTTATTCATAGATATGTGTACCTCTGTGTTCATTGCAGCATTTTTCATGATGGTCAAGACACTGAAACAAACAAACTGTCCTTTGATAATGACTGGATGAAGAAGATGTATTACATACATATGATGGAATATTACTTAGCTATAAGAAAAGATGAAATACTGTCATTTGATTCAACAGGAATGGACCTTGAAAATATCATGCTAAGTGAAATCAGTGAGACAGAAAAAGTTAAGAACTGTACGATTTCAGTCACATGTGGGGTATAAAACTGAAAGCTACGACTGAACATATAAGACAAACAAAAACTTATAGGCAGAACTAACAGTGTGGTGGTTACCAGAGGAAAGGGGTTGGTAGGGGGGGGTAGTCAAGGGTAAAGGGGGTCAAATATATGATGAAGGAAAAAGATTTGGGTGGTAAACACACAATGCAATATATAGACGATATCTTTTGCAGTTAAAACTTATAAACAGGACATACAGATATCCAATATTTTTTTATACAGATGTATAAAAAATTACTCAAGGCCACAAATTATCAGAAAGATGCAAATTAAAACTACAATGATATATCAGCTCACACCTGCCAGAATGGCTATCATCACTGGAACAACAGGTGTTAGAGAGGATGTGGAGAAATGGGAACCCCCATCCACTGTTGGTGAGAATGCAGCCTTGTGCAGCCACTGTGGAAAACAGTATGGAGTCAATTCAAAAAATTAAAAATGGAACAGCCTTTGACCCAGTGATTCCGCTTCTGGGTATATAACTATTTTAAGAATCCTGAAACACTAATTCTAAAGCCTTATGTTTATTGCAGCATTACTTACAATAGCCAAGATCTGGAAACATCCCAAGTGCCTCTCAGTAGATGAGTGGATAAAAAAGCTGTGGTACATTTGCACTATGGACTACTACTCTGCCATAAAAAAGAGGAAATCTTACCTTTTGTGACAGCATGGATGAACCTAGAGAGTATTATGCTAAAGGAAATTAGCAAGTGAGAAAAAGATAAATACCATATGATTTCATTTATATGTAGAATCTAATGAACACATTAAACTGATGAACAAAAGAGAAACAGAGACAGATACAAAGAGCAGAATGACAGCTGTTGGGGGGGGTGCTGGGAGACTAGATGAAAGACGGTGAAGAAATTTTGCAAAAAATATATACATAAATATATATATATATAACATATGGACACAGACAGCAGTGTGGTGATATCCAGTGAGAAAGGGGGCTAGAGAGTAGGTGGAGGTGGGCAAGGCGGGCAAATGGGCACAAAAGAATTTTTTCTTGAGGTGATGAGCACACGATGCAGTGTGTAGACGATATTTTGTTGATTGCACACCTGAACCTGTACCCCAATAAATTTAATAAAAAATTTTTTAAATCACATCCGGATGTGTATTCCACATCTTTCCTCTACTATCCCTAGCTTAATCTTAACATCATCTACCTCCTGGAATAATCCTTCGAGACTCCTACAATAATAATACCATAATAATAATAATTACTGTAACAATAAATAAATACTACAATAATAATAATCTCCTAGATACTTTCTCCTTTCATTCTTGATCTTCTATAATCTATTCTGCAAAGAGAACAGGAATCTGTTTGAAAACCTGAATCGGATAATGTTTCCTTCCTATTTAAAACCATATGTATTTCCATCTCAATTAAAATAAAGCCATGATTATGCTCTGGCCAGAATATCCTTCCAGGATCAGGTCCCTGACTAATCTTGCTACAGCTTTCCAATTTTATTCCAGCACCACAGGCTTTTTATGTCATTGTAGTTCTTCAAATATGATGAACCCAAACCTATCTCAAGACATGTTATCCTGCTTTTCTTTTACTTGGAAAATATTCTTCCTGATCCTTGTATGGTCAATTATTTCTTGTCACTCAGATCTTCCCATATATGTCAGCTTTTGAGAGAGGACCTCACTGAGCAGCCAGACATTATCTAGTACTTTACCCCAATTTAAGTCTTTGCATCGCATACTATTATCCGATATTTCCTATTTATTTTTTATGTTCATTCTCTAACAATGTAAGCTTAATGAAGACAAAGTCCTTATCTGATCCCAGAATTGTGCCTGATGTAGAATGCATTTGACATATATTGATTGAAATAATAATGAAACATATCTAGTGGGTTCGATGCTTTAGATATAATATAAAGTTGAAATACTAGTGGAATAGAATAAAAAAAAAAGAACATATTTTTCCCCCCAGATAACAAAATTTCTATTCAGTTGTCTGACAGAGCATTTGGGCTATGGAGGTGAGCAAGGCTGTTGTAGGCCTTGCTCAATGAGGAGGTAGTAGCCATTAAAATATAATTATATGAATTATTACTTAATTTCCCTTATTATAGGTTCTATAGGAGAAAATTACAGATACTATGAAGCATATAACCAGGAGTATAACTAAATATCAGGGAGGATAACTTAAGTAGAATTTATAAGCCATTCAAGGTTCTAGAGTCATTAGAAAGTGGTTTTACTATTTTTTGGTGACTGCTTTTTTTTTAATGTAAATACTAAGATTATAATGATTTCCAAGGGAAGAAATACCATATCTGATAGAATATTGTAGTTATTAGAAATATATGTATTTCCCCTCATTGCAGAAAAGAAAAATAGTAAGTGTGGCTTTCTGATTTAAAACTCAGTCTCAAGAGAACTTAACTTGAAATCCATTCCCCGAAAAGTCACTGATGTGGTGTTAACCAATAGGTGGAATTTGGGTAACAGCAAATTTGGGTACCAGATAGTAAGTAGTCCATCATGAATGGATCCAAATGCTGATTTCCGATTGGAACTGCCTTTTTCTGTGACACCCTTTTCAATTTCATCCATTTTAAGAAGGCATTAAAAGATTTATGAAAAAATAGAATTTGTACCTTCTCTTCTATTTGTTTCTGTTATAATTACTTCTATAGTCAAAAGAAAGATAAATTTTTCCATGTCTGCCTTCAGTGAGGTTTTAGGGTACTACATATCTAAGATTGTATATAATGTAAAGCCCTAATAAGACTGAATTCATAATTTTTTGGATGAGAAGCATTCTTAAAGATCAGAGTAAGAGAGAGAGAACTCATGTTTATGAAAGTAAAGACATTTTCTAATAAATGCTCAGCTCGTTAGAGGACAAGGGATTTGCCTCAGCATCTATACTCTTTCCATGACACCAACTAAAGGAATATAGAAATACTTTTGGTATCATTTGAACTTTTCTAGTACTTTTCCTAGTTTCAAAAGGTAAAGTGCATATTCCTTAAAGTCTATAGGCTTTCTTTTACTCTATCTCCCACTCAAAACTTCTGGCCTGTTTTTCACTACTGCCTTCTTTAAATTTTAAATTTCATAAATACTTATTTCACTAAGGGAGGGGTGTGTTTTCACATCCCTCTGTTTTTTTCATCCTGTCCCTTTGACTAGGCAGACTTTCCTGGGCCTTCTCTATTGGGGAAAGGCTGCATTCTCCAGGGTAACTTCCCAGAGGAGCAAGTTCATAGCCAGTGGCACCAGGCTGGGCTTCGCGTCTTCTGAAGCGCTCTTGGAGTATCCCCTTTTCTCCCTAACCTGAAAATCCCATTGAGGAGAGATAAGGGATCTTGCTTTACCTCCAGATCCTCAAAATTTAGTACAGAGTCAGGCATCTATCATGCTCTTCACAATGTTTTTGATGAAAGGGAATTAACACTATGAATTGATTAACATATTTACCCAAAGTTTTAAACTTATCTGAGAAATAAAATAAATCAACTCCTACACTTATTATTTAAAACCAGTATTTTTTTAAAAAGATTATATACTATGTTCAAACTATTTCTTAAAATTTAGATACTTGATTTCTCCTTAAACCTAATTTAAGTTTTATTGAACCTAACTTTTATCTCCCCTGGTTTAGATTTAATATTTTCATTTTAATTGAATATAGATAACTGTGCAGTAAGAAACAAACTCATAATTTTCTATCTATTTATAACTCTAATCACTAATTTCTAACTCACAGAATTTTAGAATTAATGAGTATTTTAAGGATTAACTCATCTAATAATTAACTCATGATAAAATAATTTATCTGCGGTTATTCTCAGAAAAGCTGTGTATGTTGCAGTATAGCTAAGCTCTTTCAACTATAAAATGTTGCCCTTTATGCTACATATTTACTAAAAATTAATATCCTCAATAAATTTCAAAACCTAGAAGGAAGATAATTCACTTAACTGGAAGTTTCATTCCTCATTATTAATGACTTGAAAAAAAATGACATTTACAAATTGTAGACCAAGTTATTGAAAAAGCCCTAACCAGGTTGATAGTTAAAAGGTATGTAGACACTAGTGCAATAAATTAGGAATTTGTCTTTCTGTTTTGGGGTCCATCTTAGCAGAGATTTGCCCTGGGTATCATATAGCATTGCACTAGGTATCTAATTGTTTTGGACAATCTAGTACCCAAGAGGAATCTAAGTACATTTCAATTTCTCCACAATGGAGTTTGAGAGCTTAAAAGTTTCTACTCCTCTCCTAGAATTCATTCCTTAACCTTGCTGCCAGTTGCTGGATTCTTCCTCCCCCACTCCCTCCTTCCTTTCCTCCCTCCCTCCCTTCCTTCCTTTTCTTTCTTTTTCTTTTTCTTTTCTTTTCTTTTGTTTTCTTCTCTTTTCTTTTCCTTTCTTTCTTTCCTTCTTTCTTTCTTTCTTTCTTTCTTTCTTTCTTTCTTTCTTTCTTTCTTTCTTTCTTTCTTTCTTCTTCCCTTTTTTCTTTCTCTGTCTCTCTTTTTTCTTTCTTTCTTTACTTTTCTATATCCACTTAATTTTTTTTCTGGCTCCTTTTTTTTTCAATTGCAACTGACATTCAATATTATTCTATATTAGATAGATAACTTCCTTAATTGGAACATGATTAGCTCTTCTGACTTTAGTTAGTTTCTAACTATGGTCATGTTCTACCCACTAGTTTGGCTCTCTTTGCACATTGATCTGGCTCTAAAGCAAAACTTAACTCATCATGCTCATTTAGAAACTGTATGGTATACTCAGTACCAGCTCTGAGGGCAGCCATCCAGACAGATCAATGCCTCTAAACTCCACGTGGCCTCCCCACCACACTCTCACAACACTGGTGCTTATGTCACTGAGGTTCATCACATTTCAAGGTTAAGCAGGCCAGGTTATAAAACCATGAGTGATATTTACTCAGGTCTTTTATTAAACATATCAATACATTTGATCTGGAAACATGGGGTAAATTTTGAAAACCTATTGCAGTGATGGTGTCTTAAAAATACAATGACAAAGACAAGATCTAGAAATATTAAACAACAATCTATAATTTTTAAATATGATTTGATTCATTAGTTATATATTCAGTTCTTTTTATTGCAGTAAAATATATATAACATAAAGTTTACCATTTGAATCATTTTTAAGTGTCTAGTTCAGTGCCATTATTTATTTCATAGTGTTAACATCACTATCATTTTCAGAGGTTTTTCATATTTCCAAACTGAAACCCTGCACCATTAGACATTAACTCCCTAGTCCCTTCTTCCTCCAGCCCTTGGTGTCTCCATCCTACTTCCTGTCTCTGAATTTGACTACTCTATGTGCCTCATATAAGTGGAATGTTATGGTATTTGTCTTTTGGTGACTGACTTAACTCACGGTCCTCAAGGTTCACCCATATTGTATGTCAAAATTTCATTCCTTCTTAAGGCTGAATAATATAACATTTATATATATTTGTTTATTATTTTGAATTATTTGATTATGGGAATAATTCATGCATACATACACAAAGGGATCTTATAAGTGTTTAGTAGCAGTATTATATATAATGCTGACAGCCTAAAGACAGCTGCTGAGAAAAATAACTTTAAAAATTATAGACTATCAATAGGGTGTTATAAAAAAGAACTGAAGTATAATGTGAGGTTGTTAAGAGCTTGCTGTTTGTATTATAAAATCAAGCCACCATTTACAAACTGGGTAAGCTGAGATAGTTATTAAAATTCTCTGAGTTCTATTTTTCTCATTTAAACAATTATATAAAATTAAGATTTTTAGTAAAATGTTACTTATGATTATACTAAATTAATGGTATATACAAAGCAATTAGTTCAACAGCTTATATGAGCTGAATGAATGTTAGATATAATTAGTTATTATTTTTACTGAGTGTCAGCATGTTAGCTCCTTGTTATATTCTAGAGATGATAAACAAATAACAAAGAAGCTCTGGATATGAGCAACTCACATTCAAATGGAGAAAAATACCCAAACTAAAACACACATTTGAATCCTATTTTCATGTATGTAATCTAGATTTAGCCTCATACCTGGAAATAGGTTTATAAAATAATGGTAAAAGTAAGAAAGTAGAACATAAAATCTGGGAGGTACATATTGATAACAATTATGCAGGTTATATTTTAGGCACATATACACACACACACACACACACACAGACACACACACATATACACATACTCCTCAAACAAAAATAATTAATGTTTGCTAAAATTTTTACATGTAAAGTTATCTAGTCATTAAAAATGATACTTTTTTCTGTTACAATACTTAACAGTATGCAAAAGTCATTTTAAGAATCTGGGATATGATTAGAGATCAGTAATTTTGAGTTTAATGAGAGAAAAATACACTAAACAAGGCTCTGTTCCTTTTCAGGGTAGTAAGATGATAGAATGTTCTTGCTAATAAGATTCTTGATATAATTTTGTCCACCATCTTCAGGTCATAGATGAGGTATCTGAAATTTAGAGATGTTTAAAGGCTTATTCAAAATATTGCAGCAAGTGAGAACAGATGTCAGTCTATTAGCCTCGAGCCCTGAGGTCTTTCCTAAAGTATAAATTGACTTCTAACATGTTTCTATAGAGCTCATTTTTGGTCAATGTCAATATAACTTAAGATACACAGGCCATTTCCTCTTCTTATCTATCAGTCATATGAAAACTATAGAACTTGATGTAGAGTTGTATTTAATATTTTTCTTTTTTAAAATTTTATTTAGAAAATTAAATTTAAGAGGGTGACATTGATCAATGAGAGTACACAGGTCTCAGGTAAACATTTCTATAGCATTTGAACTGTTGATTATGTTGTATACCCATCACCCAAAGTCAAAATTAACTTTCTAAGACTTTCACTAAAAGGCTACTTTAAATATTTAAATATAATACTTCATGCAATATATTCTATTTATTATAAGCACAACATTAAAAATTAGTTTTTGAAAAAGTTTCTGAAGGCAATAAAATACAATTTAAAAAGCTCAATTTTGCACAGACTTTTAAAATATAGTGTAAATATTCTGAAAACTGATACAATGTGAGTTATAAATGCTACACTAGTTGTTACCTTGGTTTACTATTGCACAATTACATTGAATCATTTTTGATATATATTCAAATGATGATTTGTTTTTTTATTGTTTGAAACTTTTTCATGAATTTGGTAAATTAGCCAATAAAGTAATTTTTAAATCACAGTCATTACTGCAGAAATAAGATTTTCAAAATATTACTGTCTGTATATGTTGACTTTATATTAGGAAGGAAGCTCTCTGAGGTTGAGAGGTCCCACACAATATTTTGCTCTTTCATGGAGATCTTTTCTTGAATATTATTTTTATTAGAAAACATTATTTCCTAAAGGACTGATGGAGAGCATTTCAGTGACAATCTAAATAATTTCCTGACTTTCATTGAAAAGAGATCTGTCTTGGCTTGATTTGTTATACATTTAGAAAACATTTATCAGAGTTCTATATAATCAACACAGTATTTGAGGCCATATGTAGTTTGCAACAAATTTATAGCAGTAGCTTAAACTGCTAGAAAAATGAGCGCCTGACAGACATGTTTTCCCAAACTGATATTTGAGGATGGTGCAACCAAAATACTTGGCATGAAATAGAAAAGGAAATGAGGATTGTGTGTGTGTCTACAGGTCACAATTCTGTATTGTCGCACAAGCCAAAAATGCTTAAAATCTGAAATTTTACTAGTCCTCTGAAGTTCTATTTTATAATCTTTGATGCAATGTTACATTAAACCGTAGACTGACTACATTTTTTTTCCTCCTGTCTAGGTAGATGCAGACATTCCAATCACTAGCAAGTTTTCTTGAGAAATGAACATTTTAAATAGGTTTTCTTTTCAGCATCATTCATGTATTGATGTATTAAGTCTTCAGATATAAAAATGAATAAAACAACTCCCCTCAAGAAAAGTCCATCATATATAATATAGTGGTAGAGAAAGTATTAAATTTAAATTATTTTGAGGACCTAGGCTCCTTATGTTTCAATGCCATTTTTTCTAATTTACAATTGCAATGAATACACACTTAAGTGCATACACATACACACACTTAAAAAATTTGTTGTTTCTTTAAATTTTTTTTTAGTTTGAGGTTAAGCAGTATCATTGGTCTTTGGTCTAAGATTATGAGTAAAAGACCCCTGAACAACCGTCAGTACATTTTTTTTCTCTCTTTTTGGGGGGATATTTTTCTGAGGTTGGAAATGGGGAGGCAGTCAGACAGACTCCCGCATGTGCCCGACTGGGATCCACCGGGCATGCCCACCAGGGGGTGATGCTCTGCCCATCTGGGGCATCGCTCTGTTGCAATCAGAGCCATTTTAGCGCCTGAGGCAGAGGCCACAGAGCCATCCCCAGTGCCCGGGCTAACTTTGCTCCAATGGAGCCTTGGCTGCCGGAGGGGAAGAGAGAGACAGAGAGGAAGGAGAGGGGGAGGGGTGGAGAAGCAGATGGGTGCTTCTGTGTGCCCTGGCCGGGAATCGAACCCGGAACTCCTGCACGCCAGGCCGACGCTCTACTACTGAGCCAACCAGCCAGGGCTCCATCAGTACATTTTTTTAAAAGAAGTTTTCAAACTTATTTGAATTAAAAAACCAAATTTGTGCCATTGCTTTTCTTTTAGTAACAAATTGATTATTGATATTGGAAATTTAATTAACTCAATAAACAGATATTTATTAGGTTTCTATATATAGGGTCTCACTTATGAAGTGTAATTGCTGCCTCGGTTCAAGGCTGAGTTTTGCCATTTCTGAATGTGATGCCCTTTCTCTTTAGAGACCTACAAGGTGCAGGCCAGTTCATACTGTAGATGAGACTTAATGGACATTAACTCAGCCCAAAGGGGACCTGGATTAGTATCCTAGATAGCAACCCTAAAGCTTCACTAGTCCATTTCTCAGAGCTGTAACTTCCCAGAGTAAAAATCATTTTTATTTACATTGTTCCTCCCCACTGATCAGCTCTGCCTTTTCCATACATCTGAGTAAGACCATGTGGATTTCATACCAAATAGCTGCTAATATAAAAGAAACTTTTTGAGTTGGTTTTAAATGTACTATATGTCAGGGGAAAAATATTTCCAAACCATACCCAAAATGCTTACTGAAAAATACAATATTGAATAATACCCTAGGTTTAAGTTAAGTAATAGGTACAGACATCAGTATTATATAAAAAGTACTGAAATTGTGAAGCGCATTTGTTCTATCCACAGTTCTGATGCATATAGACACAGCACAGACAATGCCACCTCGATAATCCCATAAGCACTCAGCTGTCACTCTGCATACCCAGATATGATTCCCAGGAAGCCAGCATTGTCTGCAAGCACTGCTGAATGGCCACTTTATACACTGCTTGCAATTGCCGTGCAAAGAACTCAGCCACACCTGACGCCATGTGAATTTGCTCAATTTCAGGTTTCATTAAAACTTAAATGTCAGTTTAGTTTTTATAAAAGTCACAGCTATTTACTTAGAGATCATGTATTCTAAGCAGTGGCTCTGAGTTTGAATTCTTGAAAAAAAGTGCAAGTGAGATTTCGTTAGGTTTTGATTAATTCAATCAAATGAAATTCAGATAGAAATTGAAAATATTATAAAACTGGGTATAGTACTTCAGTCTACAAGAATTCAAAATTTAAAAAAGAGAACTAGCTAGGGGTATGATTTATTTTTATTATTGAAAAATAAAAGAGCATTAAACATTCACTGAGCACCTATTATTTCAGGTATACAGCAGTGACTAGATATTTACATAACTTATGGAATGACCCTTTAGTAAATCTAGTATCATATGTATGTATATAATGTTTAGCTCTTGTATGTCTTTGAGCTTTATAAAATAGTATCGTAGTAAGTCTAGTATTATGCAATTCATTTTTAACTCAAATTTATGTGTCTAACATTTATCCCTGTTGTTATGTAAAGTTGTGGTTTCAATCCTTTATAGTAAAACATAACCATACAATTTATTCATTCATTCTGTCAGTAGGCATTTAGCTTTTTCCATTGTTTTGGCCTTTTGAGTATTGTCACCATGAACATTTTTGTATCCATGTCCTGGTGAACATATGCAAGAGGTCCCCTCAGGCTATACTGTCCAATACAGTGGCACCTTGCAACATGTGACTGTTGAGCTTTTGAAATATGGCTAGTTCAAAATAAGACATGCTCCAGAGTGTAAAATATGTACCAGATGTCAAAGATTTAGTATGAAAAAAGAATTATAATATGCTTTGAATAATTTTAAAATATTAATTGCATGTTGAAATGCTATCTGTCTGGATATATTGGGTTATATAAAATAGAATATTAAAATTAATTTACCTGAAGTTTTTAATATAGCTACCAGAAATGCTAAAATTATAGCTTTGGCTAGCATTGTACTTCGACTGGACAGTGCTTGTCTAGAGCAATGTTATTCAAAATGCGTTTCCCCAGCCAACAACATCAGCATCACCTGGAAATGCAGCATCTCTGGCCCCAACTCAAACCACTTGACTGTCTTGCAGCAAAACAGAATTCAAAATGAAAAACAGCGAAAAGGATAGAAAACGACACAGAATCCAGGAAAAAGGAGAGAAGTGTAGTGTATAGATGTCTGATCCAGATCAAAACTAAACACAGAGCTCTGGAGGAAGGTCTCTGGCAAAACTAAACATCAATTAGATAGCCAAATTAATAAAAGACAGAGGGTGTATTTATTTTAAATGATACATAAAAAGGAACAGTTAGAAATTTCCGGGGAAGGAAAAGCAGCAGAATCAGAATTACTCCTGGATAGTTAATGAACAATATTTATACACAATTATGGTAAGAGCTGTCAGGGGTTTGGATGAGGGGGAGTATATCCATACTTTACAAAGTTCAGCATCAAGGAGATGATCTGTACTTGATGGAACAGGAATTAAGAAGTTAACACATTACCTACAGATACAAAGGGACTGCTTTCTTTTATAGGTGAGAGGAGGGAATAGTGAGGCAGACTCTTGCATGCACTCCAGTCAGGGTCCACCAGGCAACTTCTTCTATGGATGATGCTCCAGTACCAAGCTATTTTTAGTGCCCGAGGCTGACGTGCTTGAACAAACTGAGCTATCCTCAGTACCAGAGGCCACAGTCAAAATCACTGGAGCCTCTGGCTGCAGGAGGAGAAGAGGGAGAGAAGGGGGAGAGGAATAGGGGGAAAAGCAGATGGTCACTTCTCCCTGTTTGCCCTGACATGAAATCAAACCCAGGATGTCCATACTCTGGGCCTATGTTCTATCCACAGAGCCACCAGCCTGGACCACAAAGGGGCATTTTAAACAGGGAACTAAATCATGAGAAAAAATATTTATCCTCCTCCCAGTATGAGAGGAAGAGAATTAGAGGTCTGGCAAAGAGGAGATAAATTTCATTTGTCACGCCAAGAGAGAGTCAATGACCAAAATGATAGATGGAGAACTAGCACTAGAAGAATATTATTTTCCAGAAGAAAGAGCTAAAAATATAAAAAAAGTACTCATTTCTGAGGGAAAGGTTTAGAGTCAGAAGACGTTAGAGGAGCCATTGTTTGTAATTAATTTTAAAGATTAGTTCATGAAAGGAGAAAAATTATAAAATGCTTACTAGATATAAAATAGATACTTAGATATAGTTCTATATTATATGTAGTATATATAACTATAAACCATTAGTAGACTTATATAGTATAATAATACTTAGATATACTTGCCACTAGTCAATTATTATATTAACTTCTTTTTTTGACAATATACTTGTAGTTTTTTCTAAAATTTCTCCAAGTTTAAGTTTTTATGGCATATGTATTCAGTTTATGTATGTATGTATGTATGTATGTATGTATGTATGTATGAGAGAGAGACAGAGGACAGATAAGGACAGACAGGAAGGAAAAGAGATAAGAACAATCAATTTTTCATTGAGGCATGTTAGTTGTTTACTGATTGCTTTCTCATATGTGCCTTGTCAAGGAGGCTCCAGCTCAGCTAGTGACACCTTGATCAAGACAGTGACTTTGGGCTCAAATCAGCAACCCTGTACTGTAAGCCAGCAACCTTTGGGCTCAAGCCAGGGACCATAGGTTCATGTCTATGATCCCATGCTCAAGCCAGTGACCCTGCGTTCAAGCTGGAAGAGTCTGCGCTCAAGCCGACAACCTTGGGGTTTCGAACTAGTGTCTTCTGTGTCCCAGGCTGACACTCTATGTACTGTGCCACCACCTTGTCAGGCCATTTTTTTTATTTTTAAATATATATATATATATCAATATACCACCCTATATCTTAACAGTTGGAAAGCATTTTGATGTTCTCTTTCTTGGGTATTGACTTTTAATAAGGCAAAACAGTCTTCACATCAAATACTGTTTTCTTATATGAGTAAACCTTAAAAAATATTTAAGGCATGGCTGAAACAATACTATGGGATTTATGTCAAAGAGCATTTAAAGGTATATAAAAGCAGGCAACACATAATAAATTTCATTTTCTAGGAAAAGAATGAAACTGTGCTTGAATAGAAATGTGATAAAAAAAGCAATATTTACTTAATAAATGGATTTTGTAAGATAGCCCCTAAAGAGGGGAATTATTTTAAAGATCAGAATCACTTAATATCTTCTACCAGTTTGCAACGAGTACTATTCTCCCTTATTTTTTTTGCAATGATTAATGAACACCTACCCAAATACATAGCCTCTGGGGTCCTCATATATCAATGAAATTTGCAAAATTTTGCAAGCAAAATTCTTGTTGTGAGATTTATAGCACTGAATAATTGTTTTCTTTGAGTTAGCATGCTATTCATGTGGATTAGTTTTCTCTTTTTTCTTTTTATTTACTTTTTTATTCAGTGAAAGGTGGGGAGGAAGAGAGACAGACTCCTGCACGACCCTGACGGTGATCCACCTGGCAAGCCCTCTATAGGGTGATGCTCCACCCATCTGGGGCATTGCTCCATTACTCAGCCACCAAGCTCTTCCTAATGCTTGAGGTGGAGGCCATGGAGCTGTCTTCAGTGCCCAGGGCCAACTCACTCTAAGCCATGGCTGCAGGAGCAGAAAAGAGAGAGAGAGAGACAGAGAAGTGAGAGGGGGTAGGGGTGGAGAAACAGATGGTTGCTTCTCCTGACGCAGAATCAAACCCAAGACATCCACATACCAGGCCAGTGCTCTACCATTGAGCCAATTGGTCAGGGCCAGATTAGTTTGATTCCGTTCAAAACTCAAAAATATAATAAGCTAAACCAGGAATGCAAGTAGACTATTTTTGAGGTCTTTATACCAAAAGGCTAGCTTAAGTTTTATTCAAATCTAGATAAATGTTTTGGTTGTATTATATTTCATGTGCAAAAATTATTGGGAATAAGTATAGTAAGCATACACTATGGCCCAATTGTGAAGAGCTGATTCACAGAGCACATATCATAGGCTAACTGTGTTAGCAGCTTTTCAAATCTGGGCCATTCCTGCGAGGAGTCCTGAAAACACAAGAGCAATGACATTCAGATAAATGGAGAAAGTGATCGATGATTCCAATCCATAAAATGATTTGTCAGTAATTCATATATAATTATGTCAACAACACAGCAGTGGTTGTACTAATGAAACTGTGAATTTAGCTTAATGTCTATAATAAATCTTTAATGCTAAAGTATAGTGACTACAAATCAGTATCGACACCTTTGGATTTAGGATCACTTTGCCTTTTCAGATAACTTTTTATTTTACTCTTTATTTTGACTGAAAAATTGACAAGCATATACAATCAACTTGAGTCCCAATTTCAGTGCTGACTTTATTCATGAAGCATCTCAATTTGAGAGTGATTTATATGGGGACAATTTTTGTTCAATATGAATAATTCCAGTGACTGTATTTGTGGAATGATCTTTTGGTAGTGCTGTGAAATTTCAAATCTTGAAGAAAGCTATCATATAATTTTGACAAATCCATCTCATCATTTTTTAGAAGACTAATCTAAAACAGAAATTGAGGAAGTTGCTACCATTGGAGAACCAATGGTCTGAAACTTCAAACAAGCTTTTCCTGACTGATAAAGTATGTGTACTTATCTTTTAAGAGCTTAAGGCAAATTCTGAGACTGTAGGCAGACACATCTATCAACTGAGAAAAAAAATAGCATTTTTCAATTCAAGGTTGAGGGACTACTTAGTCATCAATAAACTGACTTGCTGGATTACAGATGAAACATTCACTGCCTTTCTGTTTCTTTTCAGACTTGTAGATAGCTCTCGACATATCTGGTTCATAAAACAATAGACCCCTTATTCTGGGGAAAACAGCTGCAATATCTGTTCAAGAGATGGGTGGCATTCTGCTTTGTATAAAATATTCAAATTTTGTATGAATGGAAAGACAACGTTTTATTGTTTAATAATAAATTGTGAAGCAATTGCTGTTTCATGGCATCCTCTAAAATAATAGGAGTCTGTAGATTTTCTACAGGGTTTCTCATTCATTAGCTGGAAGCAGAATATTAACCATGGTAATTTATATCTCTGAACTCCTTTCTAAATTGACTTGTTCAGTTTTTAAATCCTTTAGCTTAGTTCACTATCCAGTCAGATATACACTATTTTTTTAATCTCTGAATGTCTAAAAATTATATGTAAATCTTAACTTCAATTTTATAATGAGGAAATGTTAAATCTTAGTATCTCACTGGCTATCAGAAATGGAATGAATAAAAAATTCACAATTTATTCACATTAAATATCTCCTTTGCATTAAAAAATAAATTAAATGCTTCAAACTAATATAACATGAAGTATATGCTATTTTAGATAATTTATATGTGCCTTTTATACTCTTTATAAAGGAAAATGGCATCTGAACAGATAGTGGAGCAGTGGATAGAAGGTCAACCTGGGACGCTAAGGAGCCAGGTTTGAAACCCCAAGGTCACTGGTTTGAGCTCAGGCTCACCAGCTTGAGTGCAGCATCCCTGGCTTGAGTGTAGGATCACAGTCATGACCTCATGGTCGCTGGCTTGAGCCTCAAACTCACTGGCTTAAAGCCCAAGGTTGCTGGCTTGAGCAAGGGGTCACTGGCTTGAGCCCCAAACTCACTGGCTTAAAGCCCAAGGTTGCTGGCTTGAGCAAGGGGTCACTGGCTTGGCTGGAGCCCCTGGTCAAGTCACATATGAGAAAGCAATCAATGAACAACTAAAGTGCCAGAACTACAAGTTGATGCTTCTCAACTCTCTCCCTTCCTGTCTATCCCTGTCAGTCCCTCTCTTTCTCTTTCTCCTTGGCTAAAAAAAAAAAAAAAAAGAAAAAAGAAAAAAAAGGTAAATTGAGGTTAATATCTCATATTGATGTTATAAGTTAAAATATTTTATATTATAGTTATTTCTTGATATTTTACCAATGAAAATTGACAAGCATTAAAGGAAAAATAATACTGAGCTAATTACCTTTGGTAAGTATGGTGGTTATAACCCACTGAAGAATTGAATAAGCTTTAGAAATTGATCCAATTCCATTCAAACCGTGACATTTTCTAAAAGGGAAAACAAACTCTACAGACAGATCATTTATTTATGTAAAGTACTTCTGAGAATCTCTCCCTCTCTTCACCCCTTCTTTGGTTTGTTTTTTTCCAATAAGTTGTTCATAAAGCCAATTAGGTTTTTCTTCTTTCCCTTTTTCTTAGCAAAGATAGACTTTTTTCCTCAGGCTAATTTTTTCACAAAGATAACCTCCAAATCTTCAGGCATGTAATTGACTCCAGGCCTGTTCAAAAGTCTACTAAAGACAGTATGTTTACCGTGCACTATGACCTTCTTTCTTCATCCTCGGAGACTAATTGGAGGCATCTGATCCTGTTTCCTGAGGCTCCTGGTATGCCCTGCACTTGGTTCATTTCCTCCAAAGCTTGCGTTGTTTTTCTTTTTCTATATTCCAATGTGTAATAAAACACCCTCAACTATTTTACTTTCTCTATAAGGTTCTATTTGCTGCCAGAACTTCGAGTATTATAAAAAGCAGTATATAGTAATAAGCCAGAAACGAAAATATCTTAGAGGTCTATGTCTTTTATAAAATATAGTTTTCCAGAATAAGCACATCAGACTGATTTCTGTCAACAGTAAAAAACATAGCATGCTAATAATAGGTTGATATTTACAAGCTCTTTTTACCTTAGGGGCCATAACAAAATTAAAATTATAGCCACACTTCTTATTGAATGAGTTAAGACACATCCTCTGAATTAATGTGTGTCATTTCTCAATTATTCTTTAAATATTTTATTAAAACTTGAAAATCAAAGCTATCTAAGATGGAGAGCCTCAATTTTTGAAGGCAACAGGAATAAAAAAAAGATAATTTTATGCACCAAGGCAAACACCACTCTGCACAATAATTACCAGAGATAAAGGCTCTGACCTCAAGAAGATTATACTCTAGTCTAGAAGACATTTAGACATATAAACCTACAATAGCAGACAGACAAAGGTAGTGTGTAACAGAAGAAAGAACTAAGGAAAAATATTGGTCTCAACTAAGCATTCAACACATAGGCGGGGTCGACAGACTTAAATCCTTACCAGATACCTGAAAAACAATCCTATAAGAGACACTTGGAAGAAGAAGCTTAAATCCCTGGGTTGGAAGAAAAAAGAGCCTAGAGTGAGTGGGGGAGAGCCAGGTAAAGAAAATATGGAATATGTGCTCAGGAAGAAAGTTCTCCTTGTGTCTGCTAAACCCCTTTCCCCTATATTGCCCTGGCTGAGGACAATCCAGAAGTTCCCAGCAGAATGGTTCAAGCAGGGTAGCACTCTTTCCATTACAGTCACTAATGTTTAAGGTTTGTGAGATACGTTCAGAATTCAGGAAACTCATAGTCCTAGAAACAGTTCTCTACATGTAGAAAGCTTCCAAACCACTCCGGGAAGAGCACACACATAGGACTAGGCTTTTGTTCCTTGTGTTAGGTAAACATTATGAATCACATTATATTGTCATGTAATGGTTTTGCAACTTGACTGAATGTTAGAATCTCCACAGATGGTAGGACTTTATGGTGGCACTTTAAAAATCAAACAAACAACGCCCAAATCTCCTCCTACACCTATTAAATCAGGGACCCTTATGGAGACACTGCAGCATTGGTATTTTTTAAATAGTCCTTCATGGTTATTAGATGCAATAGAGGTAGAGAACCATTGCTTCTAAGACATTCACAGGAAACACTTAAAAGCTATTTGTGAAGTGTTCATTACTGAATAGAAAGGCATTAGGAGAAATGTTGATGTAAATTTTGCAATGAATGCACAAAGCTTGACATTGCATGAAAAATATTTGAGTAATAAAAATCCTTGACAATATTAGTTTTAATTGTTTCTAATAATACAGTGTTTCAATACTGGTTATATTTATTTTTACATTTCACAGATTTTTTTAAGGGCCCTTACTATTATATCAGACACTGTGCTAGGCCATTACCTAGCAACAAATAACAGTAAAATTATTTGTTGCAAGAGTAAAGTGTTTTTCCCCCCCAAATGAGACCTCAAATTTAGTCGGACCCTCAAGATAATACCCAGTAGCTCAAACAACCCAGAAGCTCTACTTAATCTGATGTTGTTCATTGATGCCTACATATCTGTTTTTTTCTATCATGTTGGTATTTCTATTCTAATACCTCCAGCTACCCAGTTAAAAGAAAATATTTTATTTAGGCCTTTTTCCAAGTCACCATGCATATCTCTAGACCAAGTGACTTCTACTTTTGCACTATTTTCTACTCCTTAAAGCTTTCGAGTACATAAAACTTATATACTCAGGGCTTCTGAAACTGCATAATGCGAAACAAAAGCCATTCCACAGTGGATGTCTAGGGAATCCCTGGAAGTCTGGCAGTGTTTGCTTCAAATACACCTGGAAAAGCTTCCAAATCTTGGGGCCTCATATTGATACTTTGACTTAAATGAAATTTCATTATTTTAACCAAGGTGAGAATATTCTTAATAAAAACATAGACCAAAAAAAATGATTGCCCAAGTTTAAATTTGGTTTTCTTTGGGAATGATTACACAAAGCATAATTTTATAGAAGGCAAATATTTCAAGGTTGCTGTAGTTGGCAAGAAAATAAGAAATGGACATGGAATCAAATTCATGGGAAATGAAGCTTAGTGAAATGTTGAATTGGGTATAAAACTCAAGTCCAACTTGCAGTGGATAAAATGACATTCTCAGCCAATGATAAATAGGACCTCAGCTCTCTGATCCGGAAAGCGGGTAAATAGTGAGTCATTACTGCTTTTTTTTTTTTTTTTTTTTAACCAATGGACATAGTTGAGTTTTTACACAAAAGGAGTTTGGTTTTAAAAACAAGATTTCAGCTTAGGACATCATTTGTCTGTTTCCTAAGTTGCCTTGGCAGGCCCAAGTGGCATCATAAATTTAATGTACTGAAACTTGAGCTTCTTCATGCAGAAAAGCAGGCCAGGATATGTCAACTCACCAGAAAAGCATATTATTCTTGGAGGTATAAAAGATTTGCTCTGTAGCTACAATCATATTAAAATTTCCTTAGTTCAAATTTAAGTGTTCCTGGTGGGACATGTGATGAAGCTCCACAGTCTTGGCAGACACTGCATAACCTCCTCTGGAATCTTTTTGGCTTGGATGTTGGTACAACTTGGTCCTGTTTTTCTCTACCTTTGATAGATGTCTGGGGATAAGGTTGTGACTATTTCCTCCTCTTATGATTCACACATCTGAGGCCAGTTTTCTAAAGAACAGATCCCTGATTGCATATTTTTCTTTAGAAATCTGAGTATCTTTTCTTTTTTTTTATTTTTTATTTTTCTGAAGTTGGAAATGGGGAGGCAGTCAGACAGACTCCCACATGCACCCGACTGGGATCCACCCGGCATGCCCACCAGTGGGCGATGCTCTGCCCATCTGGAGCATTGCTCCGTTTCAGCCAGAGTCATTCTAGTGCCTGAGGTGGAGGCCATGGAGCCATCCTCAGCGCCCGGGCCAACTTGCTCCAATGGAGCCTTGACTATGGGAGGGGAAGAGAGAGACAGAGGTAAAGGAGAGGGGGAGGGTGGAGAAGCAGATGGGGGCTTCTCCTGTGTGCCCTGACCAGCAATTGAACCTGGGACTTCCACATGCCTGGCCAATGCTCTACCACTGAGCCATCCAGCCGGGGCTGAAATCTGAGTATCTGAGAAAGATAACTGGCAAAAGCAGAGAGGTAGAGTCAGAAGAAATTCTGTTATACTGCCATTTCAATACAACTCCAAACTATTTCTAGGATAAGTGCCATGCAAGTAATGATTCTAAGAGAAAGATCAGAATGATGGCATTTACAGGCAAAAGCAAAATAAAGCAAGACAGTATGCAGCAGTAAAATGAAGGCTAGTCTGCAAGGTCAGAGGTTTAAAGAAAAAGATAAATTAAAACTGCAATGTTAGAGTAGTCTCCTGATAGTCATCAAGAAATTTATTTGTATTTCTAAACCTGAATTTATTGAGTGACACTGGTTAACAAAATTATACAGGTTTCAGGTGCCCCATTCCACAACACAAGCAATTTTGCTTTTCTGTAATGAACTGTGTTCTGGAATATGCTGTCAATCATTCATGTTCATTGATTCAACAGATATTTTATCTAATGTTTTGTAATTGTTTTAAATAATCCTCTAGAAATACTATGCCAATTTTCAAACTGCTACCAAACTGTGTTAATAATAGTTTAAATAAAAGGAATTAATTATGTGACATTAATATTGAAACACTAAACAATTTTTTTATCAAAAATAAAAGTAGCCTCCTTTCTGTTTAGTCTTTCAACATTAAACCCAATCGGGCCAATCTATTGCATTCTGGTTAAAATCAACTTCATCAGCTCTTGTATTAAAGCTAAAAGTATATACACATAGCACACATGTGCAGACAGAAGAGTAGCAATAGCCAGAAGGAAAGGGGGGGGGTAGAAGTAGGGGAGGGGCAAAGGGGAGAAATGGGGGTGGAAAAAGACTGCATGGGGTGGGAGGCATGAGACAGTGTGTAGATGGTGTTATATGGAGTGAGATACTTGAAACATTAACACAGTAAATTTAAAAATAAAGAAAATTTTAAAAAGCAAAATTATTTATATCATTGTGAATGACAGACTGTTTCTATGTCAAGTGCATCCTGCTGTACAGTTAACGGTTTGCCTTGAGAAAAGAAGGCAGAAGTATCAAGTGGCCCTAAGGAATGCCAAGGTCCTGAGATGTGCTAAGAATTCTTAGACACATGCATAAGAACCTGCATAATTGAGTGCTTAGCACTAAGAGTAACTCAGCGCAAGTGTTACACTATGGCTACCACTGACCTTGAGCTTAAGTAAAAACTCCTAGAATTCTTATTGCTAATGTTTCTTAGGACACATCTAGGGGATGCTGTATGATATCAGAGGGCTTTAGTTTTGACGCTTAGAACGCTCTTGTCTTCCAATTTTCTCTAATGCATCATGTGATTGCAAGATTTACTATTCCAGAAGTATTCCTAGTTTCTCCAAAGTTAAAAAAACAGTCTTAGAAGTGCAGATTCACAGATACAGCATAGACTTTGAAGGTTCTTAATTCCACCTCTCTTATATTAAGGAGCGAACACTAAACTTTTGAGAGGTTACGTGAAAATACTAGCTGGTGCCCAGTTTTCTTTGTGCTAGTCTGGCACTAAGCCTACTATAACAATATTCCCAACGCTAGTAAAAGATATCTATATATCTATGGTTCTTCAACTTCAAAACCTGGTATATAAAGAGGAAATTTCCAGCAGCCCTAATGCCGCATGCACTGTCGCCCAATTGCCCCCAACTGTCATTCATGAGTGAATAGTCTCATTTTTTTTTATTTATTTTTTTTATTTTAGTATTTTTCTGAAGCTGGAAATGGGGAGAGACAGTAAGACAGACTCCCACATGCCCCCAACCGGGATCCACCCGGCACGCCCACCAGGGGTGACACTCTGCCCACCAGGGGGCGATGCTCTGCCCCTCTGGGGCATCGCTCTGCCGCAACCAGAGCCACTCTAGCGCCTGGGGCAGAGGCCAAGGAGCCATCCCCAGCGCCCAGGCCATCTTTGCTCCAATGGAGCCTTGGCTGCGGGAGGGGAAGAGAGAGACAGAGAGGAAGGAGGGGGGTGGAGAAGCAAATTGGCGCTTCTCCTATGTGCCCTGGCCAGGAATCGAACCTGGGTCCCCCACACGCTAGGCCAACGCTCTACCACTGAGCCAACCGGCCAGGGCCTAGTCTCATTTTCTTAATCCATCTGTTTGGGGTATACTCTAATTATAGAAGTAAAACTATGTTCAAACTCTGAGAACTAGCTTAAAAAATGTCCAGAATTGTTGGTAAATCTGAAGTAACAAATGAAGAAATTTGATGGAATCCAGCTGCAGCCCCATCACTGAGTAAACATGCTTGCTTTCTTATTACATCTTTCTAGCACAGGGAAGAAAAATGCCATCATGTTTCTAAATAGTTTGTAGCCATAAAAAATAAGAAAGTGTTTAATCTGAAGACCAAAATGATGTTCATGGATAACAACTATTTCACTCTGAAGACTTACTTTCACAAGAACCATTGAGTTTAGCTGAAAAGCACAGTATCAGCTGGAATTCACGTAATAACATAAATTACAACTGAACTTTCATACCCCTAAATTTGTGTAAATAAAAGTAACGAAGTGTAAATAAAAGTAATTTGTGTAAATAAAAGTAAAGAAGGCCTTGAAAAGGATAGGAAAGTTGCTAACAAAGGACTCAGGTCTAGAAAATAAGTCGCCCATGTTTGAGTTGCCCATAATGGATTGTGCCTTTATCACATTCGTGCCACTGCCGGGAGGACCTAACTCAGCAATGAGTTGCATTCCCAGGTGTCCACAGACACCTTGGACATATTATGCTATCCCCTTTCACCTAATAATGCCATCTTATGTTTCTGCATATGCCATCTTTGATAAGTTGGAATGATGAAAGAATGGGTGGGTAGAAAGTTTGACTGCAGTTGCCATAAGCAAAAATAAATAGAATAACAATAAAATAATAACTATGGGCACTATGCTTCCTTGTTTGTTTGTTTTTTACTGAAAATGTTCTACTTCAAGACTGACACGTTGTTTGGTTTGGCATCTGTGTCAGACAAAACTTCAAAGTTTGGCAATAAATGATGTGGTTGTACCAATAATAGTTGACAGCATTTCAGGGTTTATCATATCACACTAAGGTTGAAAATACATATCATTTAATTTAATACACTCAACAATATTGTGCAGTATAAATTATTAATATACCCATGTTACAGATGAAGAAATTGAGAAGCATAAAGTTCATGTCTTTATAAATATTATGCAATTATTCATCAATGGACCAAATATGACTGACTTCACTTCTTTTATTGTAACTTCTTCACTGCCTTACAACAAATTTATGTTTCCTAGACCTTGTCCAGTTGGGCATTCAAAGTGTAAATAGAAATATGTTTCAATATCCAAACCATAAATTTAGTAAACTGTCTTTTTTTAAACTGTCAAATAGGATTTGGTTGCTGCTTATAAAGCCATGAAGGGTTTGGGGAAGGATGTCATTTAGCACGTCTGGAACATGAGAATGAGGGCCTGTCCCTTAAAACCTTAAGAAAGGTCTTAGAATTATGAAAACTCAATTTACAGAGTGAAGACCTATTTAATGTTTTTCATGTCAGGTGCTGACACAGACTGATATTCAACCATTTTTAGGTAATAACTTTAGGGATGATAGATTAAGACTGAGCTAGTGAAGTAAGGTAGGTGTTGGGGTAGAAGGACATATGTTATTTTGTAAAGGTGATAGTAAAGACCTCCCTAGAGCACACTGGAACCCCATGTGTCTAAGGCATGAGAATGACCCAGTTGGCAATTTTTATCATGGCGGGCAAAGTCTCCTAAACCACATAAATCTTTTGAAATAGAAGTTGCTGCAATTTAAAGAACATTTTGTATAAATAGGACATTTTGAAATCTGGCAATCTTTCCCCTTCAGCCAGAAATTCCCATTAACCAGCATTGTATTTCGTTGAGGTCTACCATTACGATTCTTCATGAAGAATAACTTAAAATATTTTCTAATTCATTAAGAATTATATTGAGAACAATGCTGTTGATGTCTATTTCTGCTAAACTTATTAATCATTGAAGCTACATATGAAATAACTCTATTACTAAGAATATTTAAATAATTTGAACACTCCATTCCTCAATTTATTGATTAAAGAGTATTCACCACATATGTGGACAAGATCGCTATAACCATTGAGATTTTTTGTCTTTCTTATTTTGTTTTTTAAAGTGGCATACACACACACACACACACACACACACACACACACACACACACACAGATGAGTAACTCCCTGTAGCCTTAGCCTTGAAAATATTTTGGCAACATGTTGCTCTGCAAAACCTCAGTTTAAAAGAAAATTATGTTTTATTTGCACAATGAATTGCAATATGTTCTCCATTATTAAGTATGGTTTGTTCATATCTGTATGAAACAGACAAGTGAATAAGATAATTATAGCAGGTAAAATGTGTTTAGGAGCCTATCTCTAGTAGGCCAGTGGTTGCACTTAGAGTATAGTCATTCATCACATAATGTTTCAGTCAATGATGCACCACATATATAATGGTGGTCCTGCAGATTATAAGGAAGCTGAGAATTTTCTTCACCTTGTGACATCATAGCCATAATGCAATTCATCACTTACTTGCTTGCAGTGATGCTGATAGAAACAATCCTATTGCACTGCCAGTTGTAAATAGTATCTAGCACATATAATCAGATATAGCACATAATATTTGATAATGAAAATAAACAACTGTTACTGGTTTATGTATTTACTATACTATACTCTTTATCACTATGTTTTAGAGTATATGCTTTCTGCTTATATATTATATTTAAAAACTTCTGTAAAATAGTATGCAGTCTTATGCTGGCAAACTCAAATATTTTGTGTTTACCCTTGATTGCATCATTTTCCCTTGTGATTGATTCAGTTTCATGTTGTTTTATAAATGTAGTCTAGCTCTAGCCTATGTGTACAGTGTTATAAAGTCTATAGTAGTGCATGGTAATCTTCTAGTTCTTCACATTCACTCACCTCTCACTCATGGACTTACTCAGACCAACTTCCAGTCCTGCAAGCTCCATTCATGATGGCAAATGCCCTAATCTGGAATAACATTTTTTATCTTTTATATCATATATTTACTGTACCTGTTCCATGGTAAGATACACAAATACTTACTATTATGTTGAAAATGCCTACAGTATTCAGTACAATATCATGCTGTATAGGTTTGTAGCCTAGAAGCAATAGGCTGTACCATATAGCTTAGGTGTGTAGTAGGCTACCATCTTGGTTTGTGTAAGCACACTCTATTTAATGTTTGCATAATGATAAAATATCCTAATGCCATATATCTTAGAATGTATCCCCATTCTTTAGGGTCATATGGCTATATTTCAAAATTATTAGCCCAATTATATTGTCCATTGAAACCATATTGTGAAATATCTCCAGGAGTTCCTTTAATGTGTTTTGCCAGGATCATTCCTTCTGGGATAGCTTTGTTCTTATTGTCACACCACTTTGTTCATTTATGGTAAAATGTTCTCATTTACTAAATTCTTTAGGCCAAGACTCTCATGAATGGGGACCATGTCAACATTCCCATGGTCAGCCATTTCTACTGTAATTCCATTTATGCCTGATGCATATTGCACTTCCAGCATTATCATTCATTAATTTGCTGCACTTTGATCTTTGTTGGCCAATTTCCTCTTTTGATTATTCATTTGATGCAATGAATACACTCCTTGCTGTCTATGGGTGAATCAAATAATAGGTATGCAGCAACCAACCATTGAGAGGCTTTGAAAAAAGTGATGTGATTGCTTCCTGATCATGATATGCATGTGTTACTTAGTAGTGAATGGCACTTACACAATTACTCATATAGTGTAAGTTAATATAGTGATCATTGGAAGTTAAACAGTGTTAGTAAACTGGTGTTACTTATTAAATCAGCTAAAATTTGTGCATATCAGAATTGTCAAGAAAAGGCGTGCCTGTAAATTTCTCATTTCCATCCCTGTACCATGGGTAATGCCCTGATGTATATAGATTAATCTTGCTTAGAACACATCTAGCACTCAGTGTTGAACAAATACAGTGGTTAGAAAGGCCAATTAGAAATGTACCCTGCCCTGATGTTGCCTGGAGGCATCAGAGCAATTAAAATCAATCCATACACAACTGAGGCATGAGTAGCATGGTGAATATATCCAGGCAATACAAAATCCATCCTTGGGCTGTTTACAAGCTTGCATATCTTTTTTAGGGAAGGAAAAATCTTTAATGGAGTTATTCTACACAAGATGAGAATTAATATGAGAGCAATTTTAAAATAGATTGCAGGTGTGGGAAGATTTGATAGGAGGTTGCATTATTCGTTGTTTTAGTAGAGTGCAGAATTACTCCTGGGGAAGAGTTATTGAGGCAATGACAGTGGTGATGGAGAAAGTGAGACACTGCTACAGAGATGCAGGAGCTAGGACTTGTCACTAGGAGGAATACATGGAGAAAGAAGTCATTTGGAGACAACTGCAGTTTTAAGCTTGAGTGATTTGTAGAAGCCTGAAGATCTAAGCTTCACAAGATACCAATAATGTTTAATGTAGTTTACTTGAAAAAGATAAAAATTATTGCTAGGTTTTTTCAGTAGGTCCTACGTGCTGCCTTTAATGGTCATTCACCTATATTTCTGGGTCCTTTATAATATATAGTCTAATATAAAAGAAATAATAAAGAGCAGGTGACAAGATCTACTTCTTCAAGCCCTTAGTTAGGGGATTTAGCACTTTTCAGACAAACAAGTTTCTCCTTTACCCAAAAATGTATAGAGATCATAAACACTTATCTAAGTATGTATACATTTATCTAAATGTATAATAAAGAGCACAATATAGATTGTATTTGTTTATCATTATGTTTCATACATGAATATTTTAAATGTTTAGTGTACTTAAATTCTTTTATTTTCACTTTAGTGAGAAAATTTTTTGTAGTAGAGGCAAACAAACCAAGGCTTTCCAGTCTTCCCACATCACAGTTTTGGAAAACTATAGGCATGATGTACGTACTTTACTTTTTCTTAGTCTGTTTGTCATCAATGATCATATGTTCCTAATATTCTGAGCCTCACAAATGCCCCAGCACCTCTTACATTTGCCTCATAGCACATGTTTGCCAATTTTTGTCTGTGAGGGAAAGCTTTTATTATGAATGCCAAGTGGGTCTGGCATAACTTTTAAATTCAGAGAACTTATAATGATATAAGCTGAGCCATAAAAAAAAAAAGGAGAGTGAATACCTGGTTATATTAGAACAATATTGCCAACAGAGGATTATTCATGTTCTTGTTACTACAATTTAGTTTGCCTGACAGCCACAGTACGTTTCTTTGTAAATCAAGCATTAAACATTATCCATGGTTACCTTTCTTACCCAGAAATCCTGGTGCAATAAAACCTAGTGTGGATTCAGATATATTTCACTGTGGCTTGTACATGTTTCTTGTGTGATATATTAGAGTAAACAAAGCTCTTCTGCCAACACCAGTAAAAAGTGGTAACAGCATGCTAAAGGAGGAGAGACCCGAGATCCAATCTTAATTCTGCCTTTCACTCAGCTGTGTGAGCTAGGAAGAGTAAGAGAACCACACCGAGCCTTAGATCCTTTGTTTATAATTTGGGATAATAACAATTCTTCTATCAAGTCAGAGTTTTGTCTTTACAATTAAGGAAGGGATTAATTTTAAGTCCTTACCATATAAACTTATAAAGCATTATATAAATATAGAGATTATTGTTGTTATTATCTATAAAACACTAATTTTTAAATTGGAAAATATATCAAGTCTTCACATTTTTCAAATTCTTTCATATACTTTTTTTTTTCTAGTAGAGGTAAAATGAGGAGTGGGAGCAAGGAGAAAGAAAATAGAGCATTAAAAAGGATTTTGGCTAAGAGTTAATACGCTTTTTATCTTGCATTATGTTCTTGAGCAGTGATGGACAACATAAGGACTTCTAGCTGAGCTTTAAGACACACGCTTTAATTTCTGAATGAAATGTTAAAATACCGCTGTCAGTTTCCTCTTCTCATAAACTGGAGACCAAGTGTTAGTGGTTCCAATGCAGAGCTCATTCTACATTGACATTCAATAAAGTAGGTCATAAAAGGTATTTTTTATGTATTATTTCTCAGCATAGCTCAAATACAGCAATTTTTATATTGAATGAAAAAAAGTAGCTAATAAAATTTTCCCCCTAAAAACCTCTTAGGAAGAAGAGAAAAGAGAATTCATGTTACCATTTTTAATATTGGTACAGAAATAGATACAGAGAGCCAAGGAAAAAGAAGAATGCCAGAAACAGATTTGTATTTTGGTTGGGTAGTATTGTTATGTTACAGCACAAATCACTGGAGGAACAGACAGGTTGTTTTTAAATGATTGAATTTTAATACCGGTTTTACATATAGAAAAAAATTCAACACCTCTTTCAAGCAACATAGAAAAGTACAATCTAGATTAATTAAATGTCTAAATAGAAAGGTAAAAAGATAAGGAAATAAAAAAATATTATTGATTGGTTGATGAGAGAGAGAAAGAAACATCAACTCTACTCACTCATGCATTCATTAACTGATTAACTGATTCTTGCATGCGTCCTGAACAGGGATCAAACCTGTAACTTTGGTGTATGGGGACAGCACTCTAACCAACTGAGCTACCTTGCCCGGACCTAAGGTAAATATTTTTTATTTTTTTATTTTTTTTACAGAGACAGAGAGAGAGTTAGAGAGAGGGATAGACAGGGACACACAGACAGGAACAGAAAGATGAGAAGCATCAATCAGTTTTTCGTTGTGCATTGTGACACCTTAGTTCATTGATTGCTTTCTCATATGTGCCTTGACCGTGGGCCTTCAGCAGACTGAGTAACCCCTTGCTTGAGCCAGCGACATTGGGTCCTAGCTGGTGAGCTTTTGCCCAAACCAGATGAGCCCGCGCTCAAGCTGGCGACCTTGGGGTCTCGAACCTGGGTCCTCGGCTTTCTAGTCCGATGTTCTATCCACTGCGCCACCGCCTGGTCAGGCTAAGGTAAATATTTTTTAAATGTAGAATGAGAATATCTTTGTGATCTTGGGGTAAAAATTTCTTCAATAAAATGCAAAAGCACAAACCAAAAGGCAGAAAAAACATGATTTAATTATATAAAAATTAATGATTTCTATTCAGTGATGAATACCACAGATAAAACTTTTAAAGGAGACCCACTGGAAGAAGTTATTAGAAAATGCCTAAATCTGAGAGGTAAACAGTATATCAAATTAACAAAGAATTTTTACTAATTAGAAAGAGAGCTATGAAAAATAGAACAGAAGAATGGTCCAAGGACACACACACATAAACCACTACAGATCCTAAATGACTCAGGTACAAACGGCAGGATCAGCTGATTGTGTAATCAGAGAAAAGCACATGGGGTCCTTTTTTCTCTATAAGAACTAAGAGAAAATTTAAATGCTCAATAATATTAATTTAAAGCTTATATATGGGAAAATAACAACCTTTCTAAATTAGTAGTGGATGCTGACAAGTACAGCATTTTGGAAAGTAGCAGAGCAGTACCTTGCCTCTGACCTAGCGATCCTCTTCTGGGCGTGTCCGCGGGGACGCTCTCTCACAGGCTGTGGGAGGACATGGATATGGATGTTAATCAAATCAGCTCCTGGGAGAGTTGGGAAGCTCACTTGGTTGGAACCTATAACAGTATTATGCAGCAGTCAAAAATACTGAAGGTGATGTGCATGTATGTGTGCGTACGTGTGCATTATACCTTACTAGGAATGGGTCCTAAATATATGATGTTGGGTAGAAAAAAAGTGAGAAAAAAACCCAGGAATATAACAAAATATCATTTTTAAAGACTTTGTTCATTTTAGAGAGGAGAGAGAGAGAAGGGGGGAGAAACAGGAAGCATCAACTCCCATTTGTGCCTTGATCAGGCAAGCCCAAGGTTTCAAACTGTTGACCTCAGCATTCCAGGTTGAGGCTTTATCCACTGCACCACCACAGGTCAGGCCAATATCACATTTCTAAAACAAAATATACTGCAAGTAGGCATATATATATACATAAAAGGAGAGGATATATATACATAGAAAAATTAATAGCCTCAGATAAGACAGATCAATGATGATAGTGTGCCATGAATTGAGGACTATAATTAGCTAAACTAAATAAAGAGACTTATAAAACAAAAAAGGAAAAAGTAAAATCATTTGCACCTCAATGAACTGACTAAAAGATATGTAATTTCATTTTTGTTTCTGATATCTTAAAAATTCTTTTAACATTAATGTGAATATATCTGGAAGAGAAAGATCATTAATATAGGCAAGTATAAAAAAGTGACAGGAATAGTGAAAGGAGACATGATGAGATATTAATGTTTGATCTGATAATAACATAACTCAGGTAAAAATTTGATATTTATTGCTAGTCATGTCTGATAAGGCATGAAGGAATCCAATGCACAGTGGGAGGAAAACATTAGCAGAAAATGTGAAAACACAAAGAGATATCATCTAGAATTCTAACTGAGCCGACCTCGCATACTTTCCCAAAGGTAAACAAATGGAGAATTGCCATTGCATTACTATTTTTGAATTGGTTAAACTTCAGAATTTTATTTTATGATCTATAACATAAAAAGTTAAATTGTCTCACCCTCTGAATTAAATTCTGATTTTATAAAATTTTTTTCTTATCTGTAGTCCAGGAATTCTTAACTGTTTTTATGGACTGGATCTCTGATACCTTTGATTCCTTTTCAGTATAGTTTTCATAAAACCTAATATTCATTTGTTAAATATTAATAGGATTTGCTATCAGATGGGATTCTTAGCAGGAAGACAGTGATAGGACCTAGATATTTACAGACAAATACAGTTTTTATAAATGTTGTTGCATAGCAGCACCTCCTCAGGTCCATGAGAAGCACTGACTACCCTTGTTGCCTAGCAACACCACTTCATCACAGACAACCCGATAGTCAACTGAATTAGAAGAGGCAGAAGTTGAAAATGGAAAGTATAGTAGCTATTTGTCTAGACTGAGATATGCGTGGCTTTTTATTTATAACTTGTTGTGAAAAGACTGGCCTTGGGAGTATTTTTTCTTGTTTATAATGCCATTAACATAGTAGAAGTCCGGATATTAGTAAACTCAGATGTACCAATCTTACCTATTTATAGGCAGCAATGATCTCAGGCAGCCTGAAGCAATTGCTTGGAGTACTTGAGCCTGTGCAGGTTCAGGCAGAGTCAAGAATAATCATTTGAAAAGTGTTTCAAGGATTCAAGCTTCAAACATTCTCTTCTATCATAAAATTTAATTATATTTTGAAACAATCTAGTCACCTATAACTGAGACACTAGAAAATATTTCTTTTTTTCCCCCCATTTTTAACAGATGTGGTTTTGCTTCCTACTGTTTCTCCAGTCATTCAGTTAACTGGTCATGTTTAGGCCATGTATAGTGTTAGATAAAAAAAAAATTCCAAAGAATCAAACAAACAACAAAAATGAAGGGGGTAGTAATTATACTTTTGGCTTTTCTGCTTCTTTCCTTTTCACAGTTAGTGAGCTAAGTAAGAGGCAGAGGTCAATGAATCTTAAGAAATGTATGTAACAGCGCCAGACCGGAATAGTAGACTGTCTTTGATAAAACTGCTCTGGGTTCTAATTTCAATGAAACAGTTTCAGGGAAGAAACACTTTAATCTACCAGATCATCCTATATTTGTAGAGGCATTTTATAGCAGTTACCAGTATATCTCATTATATAGCATTCAAAACCTGTCCTTTTAGCACTTTTGGGGGTCTATCTTCCACATACCTTTCATTTTTACTTTTCCTATTATTTACTCTTTTATACCATCACTTTACTGACTCCAAAGGTTTTTCTTTATCCCCTCTTCTCAAATTCTTTTATCCTCACTGTATTTTAAGTGAGTGTATAAGATTTATAAAACCACTGTACAATGTGTTTTCTTAGTGTAGTTGGATTTATAAACTACAGGTGTGATTTAATCCACGGTTTCATGAATCTGTCATAATGGGTTATATAAAACCAAATCTTCATAGCATTGTTAATCCACAACTATGGCATACTTGAAAGAAAGTATGTGACCCTATATACTGTGGGTTTGGATTAAAAACCCCATGGTCAAGTTGTCTTACCATTGAGCTTGAAAGATCAACTTGAGGTTATTATTTTTTTAATTTTAAAATTTTTATTTATTATTGAGGTCAATAATAAATAAATTAAAAAATCATAGCATATATTATTTTTATTTATATATATATTTATTATATTATAGGTATCAATAAATTATATATAATAATAATTTATTATTATTATAATAAAAGTAGCCACAAAATCTTATGGTTGGTTTCCTTTTGGTATTGACTTTCTCTCTCTCTCTCTCTCTCTCTCTCTCTCTCTCTCTCACACACACACACACACACACACACACACACACACACACACATACACACACACACACTCACTTTAGCATCACCATCAACAATTTTCTTTATTCTATTTACTACCTTTTCTTGAAAATCTTTAATACTTTTGTATATTTATTTTCCAGTGAGTTCCTACAAGGTTTAGAAATAATGTAGCATTCTTTTTTTCTGCCTTTACATTTCTACTTTACAAAATTTTTCTATTACTTTAGTTTTATATTTTTATTTTGTGTCTTCTAAAGTTCTCATATTTACTTTTGCCAAGCTGTAGCCAGACTCTAAAACTTGTATCATTTTTAACCTCAAAATTATGATAAACTCTTTTCAATAACATTCTTGTATTATGAGTTTTTTCATTCTACTTTAAAATGCAAGTCTTTATTGAAAAAAATTTCATTTTAAAATGATTAAAACCTAAGTATTTTTCTAAGAACATTTTCAGCAAAAATGCACTCAATCTGAGGAACTAATAATTAATTATAACATTCTAAATATTATTTTAAATTTTGTTATTTAATGCATCAAAATATATAAATATTTATTGGTTCCTTATACTTTAAAAAAAACGATAAAAAATCACAGTATTACAAAAGTGGTGTTTGAAATTTTGTAATCGTTATTTTATTTGGATAGGTATCAAATTAGATATTATCACAATTTTCCAATATCACCCTGTTAGTATTATTTTTCTTTATTTCCTAATCTATTTTAGGATACAGTTTAGTAACAATTTATAGTATTCTTTGATTATTTTAAATACATACATTTTCTCTGTAAAGCTCTGGGTCCCACATCAAATGGATCTTCATCTACTCTTTGCTTTTTATTTTTATCTGGTTACTCTTCAATCATTGATTTACTGGGCTTCTGTGATTCTATTAAAATTAAAGTTCTTTTAGGACCTTCATGTGATTATTATTGTTTCCATTTTATTATTTAAATTTTGCTTTTTGGAGAGTCAGAGGTTCTTTTGATCTTCAGACCAGGTAAATAACAAGAAAGAACTTGTTGTTTGTAATACATATATTTACCACACATTCGGTGGTGGGATTCAGCCAGTTCCCACTGGTTCAGCAGAAATGATACCTAATTTTTTGTTGAGCTCAGTGAACCGGTTGTTAAAATGGCACTTGTAATCAGGGTTCTCTCTAAAGTGGGTACCTGGGCAGCTGCCCAATGTAGAAATCACAAATTTACATATTTACATTCCTTACTCCTTTTTAATGTTCATCTGCAGAACAGCGTGTTCTAAGCACCCCTAGTAATGTTCATTCTGTCCGTAGGTAAACAAATTTGCAAGTGAGGATGTCAATGAGGAAGCAATATAGAAATATCTTAAATAACAGTTTTATTGTTTTTATCAGGTATTATTTAATATTTTTGATTAATATTTTAAAACTCATATAACATAATCTACTTTTGTGCACCTCTTTTATTGTTCTTATTTAAGTATTAAATGCTTGAAAGAATAAACTGCTTTTCGGTATATCAATTTTTATACTTAAAACTGTCATTAGGGCAGAGAACCAGTTGTTAAATTATTTGAATCCCACCACTGCATACATTGATTTATGTCAAGGGAGACAATTTTCTTTAAAATATTTTATGGACAAGATAAGGTTTAGATTCTAGGCCAGGCCAAGAAGGACCTCCTTTTTTTCTCTTTCAGCATTATATATGCAGTGATTTATTTTTGGTTTGTTTGACTCACTCCCTTTTGTTTTCTCTAACGGAAACAAAAAGGAACGAGATTAAATTCCTATGGTATTTTTGGTTGGGCAAGTCAGCAATAATGGCTGCATAATCACTCTTGACTCAGAGCATACACTTTCAAAGACTTAGTTATTTCTCCTTTACTCAGTTGTCTTGTGAACTGCCTCTGATGGATGGACCCATTTACTTCCATGATCATTCTTTTTTATATTTTTACAAGTTCTCACAAGTATCAGAAAAAAGCAAACTTTCCTTGTTGTTAACTTGTAACATTGAGTCACACTTCTAACATCCTCTATACATGGTTTGGCTACTTGTCACCTCAGCCCTGCTCAGCTCAACATCTATCCAACAGTTGCCATCAAAGCCTATCTTTTGTAGTACTAATAATTTCCTTAAAATTTAATGGATCATTTATAAAAAATTATGGCATACAGGTAAAAGTCAGACTGTTATCCTCCATTGGAATATTCTCTTTTGCCCCTCTTCACAAAAATTCTATCCATAATGAAGGATTTAGTTAGGCCCAGCTTCCATCAATTTATGTTTCTTTATCACCACATACTGCAATGATCTCTCCTTGCTGTAAAGTATATTATTGAACATATATATGGTCAATGATAGTCACTTTATTCATATCTTTATATTTCTTTATATTATATGACATTTTTATGACTTCAGTGAACATGTATTCCATAAATAAGTTTGAATGATCATGTGATTAGGAAGGCAATGAGAAGACCACTGAAATGGGGATTGAGAAAGCTAAATTCTTTTTGAAATTTTCCAATAATTATTTGGATTATCTAGGAAAACTATGTTTGTTTTTCTGGGATTCTATTTTCTCATTAGCAAAATAGGAAATTTGGGTCTCATTCTGGTCTATAATTTTATGAAGCAATCAAGGGGGAAGTGAATAGGAAAATTAGTAAGTTTAAGATCTCCAGAAGTCAAAAATAATTGAAATATCTAGGAGACATTTGATATTATCATGTCCTAAGGGTGATATCCAATTTTAAACATTAAAAATATATTCTGTACTTCATTGAGAATAGAATGTTGGTGGTTATCTAAAATGTATCAATAAAGTTATATAATCTCACACATGAAAAATAAAGATTAATCTTTCAGCATTTCTGGGTAAAGTTAAAAAATTATCTAAGTGAACTTAAGTGTTATTTTAACCTATGTTTTATATTTATATTGTGTTTGGGCTTTCATTATTAATTGATTTTTATTCCTTTTTTGTGAAACATCTCTAAAAATACCTGGTTCATTTAGACTTTATTTAACAACATTTGTTCCCATACTGCTGTACTTTCCTATAATAAATCTCTGGTAAAGTAACACTGATATTTTCACTTATCATTTCTTTTCAGACCAGGTTATATTTATGAATAACCTCACAGGATGAAGTCTATTTAGCAAACACTGTGCTCTAAAACTTTTAGAATTAATATGATCTGCTATATGTATATAAGTATAAATACAATTTTGTATCTTTTGGTCAAGAATATATATAACTCACACTTGAAGGAAGATGAAAATGAAGTGGCAGAGAGGATTGTAGAGCTATGGCCCTCTGTAACCTCTAGTAAGGATGTTTGATCAAATGAGGAAGATAGTTTAGGGAATGATCATCTGTAGTAAGACAAACATTTTTCAACCCCAGAACCAGCTAGTATGACGTCCCAGATGATCCTGAAGTAAAACTGCAGATACTTGGTGAGAAGAGTTCACAAATAGTAAAAGACAAGACACAGATCTGTTGGTATACAACCCAGTTCCCTGGGAGGAGAAAAAAGCCGCTTCCTGCACCGGAAACGAAGTTCTAAATAGAACAAGATGCTTCCTCCCCTAAAACACTGACGTTTACTTACATGCGCTGAAAGTAAGGAAATAAAGTATCAGTTGCTTTGAACATGAAAGGACAGAAAACTCAAAAAGCTCTGCCTTCTTGCTTTTATCCCATTCTTCTCTGCCATCTGATGTTAAGAACATTCTTTTCTCAAGACATAAATAAAGTGGAAATACTATTTAATTTCTTCATGCACATCAAAAAGACTAGAGGGGATTTATACCAACTAAATAAAAATCAACACATTATCAGTTGAAATGTTGCAAATACTAAGATACAATTTTAACTGACCTTCATTCTTCATTCAAAATGTACTGAGAGGCCACTATACATATTCCCAGCATTTCATTTGGTTCTAAGTCCAAGTTAAATTAGACATGTCCCCGCTCTCCAGAAACTCATGAACTAGTATAGAAGATAGGCCCATGAAAAGAACAATACAGATACAGCAAGTTCCAATGTAAATGTTTGCACTAAGTTATCTATACATCTGTGTACCTATATTTATTTTGATCAGCGGGTATATGGACATAGATTTGGGAAGGTTTCCCATTTAACAAGAGCAATTTCGGTTGCATTTAGTAATTAGCTCTGTGGGCACGAAGCAAGGGCACATGAAAGCTTATAAAGTTATTTCCTTGATAGCCTAAAACAATTAAGAATTAGGCCTACCATAAAATAACTCGATAATTTTAATGAGGATGAAGGGAAAATAGATTTTAATCAGAAAATAAACCAAAGCAGTAATTGAGATAAAATTAATCAAAAATTAAATTTTATTATTTAGGAACTGTTATGGGCTGAAATGTGTCATGCTCAAATTCCTATGTTGAGCCCAGTACTTCAGAATATCACCATATTTGCAGATAAAACCTTAAAATATGTGATTAAGTTAAAATGATATCATTTGGATGGGCATTGATTTAGTATGACTGGTCTCTTTTTTTTGTGACAGAGACAGAGAGAGTCATAGAGAGGGACAGATAGAGACAGATAAGCAGGAAGGGAGAGAGATGAGAAGCATCAGTTCTTCGTTGCAGCATCTTATTTGTTCATTGATTGCTTTCTCATATGTGCCTTGAGCAGGGGGCTACAGCAGAGCAAGTGATGCCTTGCTCAAGTCAGTGACCTTGGGCTCAATCTGGTGAGCTTTGCTAAAACCAGATGAGTCTGCACTCAAACTGGTGACCTCGGGGTTTCGAACCTGGGTCCTCCATGTCCCAGTCTAACGCTCTATCCACTGCACCACCTCCTGGTCAGGATGACTGGTGTCTTTAAAGGAGGTGATTAGGGCACAGACATGCAGAGGAAAGACCACGTGAAGACACAGGGAGGAGACAGCCATCTGCAAGCCGAAGAGAAAGGCCTTAGAAGAAACCAATCCTGGTGATACTTTAATTTCAGATTTTTAGTCTTTAGAACTATAAAAACATAAATGTCTATTGTTTAAACCACCAGCCATAGTACTTTGTTATGGCAGCCCTAGCAAAAAATACAGTTATAATTTATTCAGTTTCTGATGAGAGGATTTTCTTCTATAGTACATTTACCCAGAGACAACAGGATTAAAAGAAAAACATCGTCTTAGGGTAAAATGATCTTGACCTCTACATATTCCCTGCTTTTTGTCCCTAGGCTAAAATCAGGCTATTCTAATTATTTTCTTCAAGAGTTATGGATGGAATAATGGCTGTTAGGGGCCATGATACTTTCCAAGTGTACACTATTTTCAATGTAGAGAAACTATGTCATTGTTAGAGGTTCTGACAAAAGTGTTGAAGATAATGTGAGGAGTAAAGTTAAATAAGGATTATTTAGCTGTTCTTTTTTTTTTTTTTTTTTTTTGTATCTTTCTCAAGCTGAAAACGGGGAGAGACAGTCAGACAGACTCCCGCATGCGCAGACCGGGATCCACCCAGCACGCCCACCAGGGGCGACGCTCTGCCCACCAGGGAGCGATGCTCTGCCCCTCCAGGGGGCGTCGCTCTGCCACGACCAGAGCCACTCTAGCGCCTGGGGCAGAGGCCAAGGAGCCATCCCCAGTGCCCGGGCCATCTTTGCTCCAATGGAGCCTTGGCTGCGGGAGGGGAAGAGAGAGACAGAGAGGAAGGAGGGGGGGGGGTGTGGAGAGGCAAATGGGTGCTTCTCCTGTGTGCCCTGGCCGGGAATCGAACCCGGGTCCCCCGCACGCCAGGCCGATGCTCTACCGCTGAGCCAACCAGCCAGGGCTATTTAGCTGTTCTTTTACTTAACTCTACAATTAATTTATACATAAGCTCTGCATTGACATTCTTCTGCACTCTGTAAATGTTCTCCTTATGTTTACCTCGGGCCCTTCTTCACAAACAGAAATGGCATCCAGTTTCTGCCTAGGTTCTGAACCAGGGGAGTGGAATGAGATCATGAGTCTCAGACAGGATCATATCTGAGGGGACCAGCTGCACATATTTGTGAGCTCTCCCCACAGCTGGGTTGCTTTGCTCAGTCATTTCCAAGACTTGCATGTTATTGCCACTATGACTGTAAGTCAGGCTATTAAATCCTTATGTTTGGAGAGTTAGAGCAGTGAGATAACTCTGGGAGCACATAAACAGCAAATAAGACTCAGAAGAGCTCCCTGCCGCTTCAGATGCTCTTTGTGTTTTCCATTTCTGGGGCCTTGGGACAGCTGTCCATCCCAGCCTCTGCTGTGTGACCTGTCCTCATGGTCTCTGACCAACTTCATGCCACTGCTCAAATGTTTGTCTCCCACCTGGAGGCCTTCCTGTTGATGCTGAAATGTGAGAAACAGCACAGCCATGCAAGCTCACTGAACATTAGCTATATGCAAGTGGAGAGAAATAAGGCCCCTGTGGTTAACCAATATGAACGATAGGGCTGTCAGATAAATTCTTTTCCTTCCCCTATCTGGCAAGACTGCTCTGAGAATCAGTCCTTTGTGTCCTCTCAGAAGGTATTCCAAAAAATTAAGCAATCCACATCACTTGATGCTTGTTAGCCATCAGTTTGATAACTAAGTTTTGATAGTGTTTTCCTTCCTGGCTTCTCTCGCTTTTTTCCTCGTTACTGCTCCTTAGGCTGTGAATATAAACTTTTATTTCAGGCTTTGCTTTCTGGGTAACTAGGTGAAGACATAAGGGAAGAGAAAAGTAGCTCCTTCTTGATTTGGTTGGCATTATTTACTCCAAAAATGAGCAAGCACAGAGATCATTTAATTACTTATCTAAAATTTTATCAATTACTTATCTAAAATTTTATCAATTTATCTGTACTTTATCAATGCACTTTTGATGTGCCAGCTTGCCTCTACTGAACTACATTACCTAGAATTCCTACGTTTCCAGATATAGTGGGCTACAAGGGATAGTTTCTCATGAGCATTGGAGACCGAAGGGAGACAGCCACCATGTTGTTGCGTAAACACACTTTCTCTAGTTATTCAATCAAATACTAATCCAAATGCTGCTATGAAGGGACTTAACAGATGTATTTAAAGTCCCAAATCAGCTAACTTTAAGTTAAGCAAAAGAGAGATTATCCTAGATGGCAGGGCTTAATCAGTTCTAAAGGAAAGGCTTAGACTTTACCTGACCAAAGAGTCTCCAAACAGCAGCCACAGGTCCAGTTGTGCATGTGGCTCTCTAGCCTGCTTCTGATCTTTCCACCCTGGCTGCCTGCCCTGTGGATTGCAGGCTTGCAGAGACCATTCCCACAATTGTGTAACTAATTCTTTGTCTTCAAAAATCCACATACAGTACATATAAATTTTAAAATCTTAATTTATTGACTATAGAGAGAAAGAAAGAGAGATAGTGAAGCAAAAGAAACACTGATTTGTTTTTCCAGTTATTCATGCATTTACTGGTTGATTTCTTGTATGTGCCTGGGCCAGAGATTGAACTCACAGCCTTGGTATATTGAGATGACTCTAACCAACTGAGCTAACTAGCCAGGGCCAAAAATTTACATATACATCTATTAAACTTGAATTTTCTTTGTTAATGGAAGTAGCCACCAAATATGCTTATGCCTTGTGTGCTAGACCTTCTTTTTATCTACCTTTAGAGATAATAAAAATCTCCCTAAAACAAACCACAAATATAATTAATTTAACTTTTACTATTATGTGACACACACGAAGCACTGTGGAATCAAAAGATAGACACCACATTTGTCCTAGTTGTCTAGGGACTTTCAATGGGGTAGGAGAGATAGATACATATGCATGACTATTTTACTCAGTGTTACTTATCACAGTATAAGTAAGCTTAAGACATTACACTGGAGTGGCTTCTGAGTCTTTGATTCAAGAGTTATAGTCCTAACCAAGCTGTCAACCAAAAAAAAAATTTTAATGTCAGATTACTATGTGAGTTTTGGCATATAACAAAGATTTAAGTGACATTGCCATCTCAAAATAATATTCATTATCATTTACATTTATAAAAATAAAAGCTAGGGATAGAACTGATGCCAAACCCATTCTCAGTCTTGCATTTACTAGTCACTCAAATATACAGAAAGTATCTGAAGATGAAGCAATTATCTATTAGTAAAATATTAGTTCCTAGTAAAATTTTGAATTTTAGTTTACCAGTCTATTAAATATGCAATGTGTTTATGTTATTTTTATTAATTAAAAAAATAATTATTGGCCCTAGCTGGTTGGCTCAGTGGTAGAGTATTAGCCAATGTGTGGATGTCCCAGGTTCAATTAACAGTCAGGACACACAGGAGCCACAATTATCTCTTTCTCCATCCCTTCCCATACCCCACAACCCTCTCACAGCCATGGCTCGATTGGCTTGAGTGAGTTGGCCCCCAGCAATGAGGATGGCTCCAGTGGTTTCTACCTTAGACACTAAAAATAGCTTGGCCACTAAGCAATGGAGCAATGCCCCAGATGGATAGAGCATCACTCCATAGGAGGCTTACTGGGTGGATCTCAGTGGGAGTGCATGTGGAAGTCTGTCTCTCTGCTTCCCCTGCTCTCACTTAATTAAAAATAATAATAATCATCATTATAACAACATATTAATCCAAAAGAAATTGTTTAACACTTAGAGCATAATAGTCAGGAAAAAATTCATTTAAAATTTAAATATAAATCACTATGTTGTACAGTTGATGTTAATGTAGTACTATATGTCAACTATAATTGTAAAATAAATTTTAAAAAATTTAAAAATAAATAGGTGGTATACACACACACACACACACACACAGTGTATACATTTTCAAATGCATAAAAGTATGGTTTGGCCCTGGCCGGTTGGCTCAGTGGCAGAGCGGCGGCCTGGCGTGCAGGAGTCCTGGGTTCGATTCCTGGCCAGGGCACACAGGAGAAGTGCCCATCTGCTTCTCCACCCCTCCCCCTCTCTTTTCCTCTCTGTCTCTCTCTTCCCCTCCCACAGCCAAGGCTCCATTGGAGCAAAGATGGCCCAGGTGCTGAGGATGGCTCTGTGGCCTCTGCCTCAGGCACTAGAATGGCTCTGGATGCAACAGAGTGACGCCCCAGATGGGCAGAGCATTGCCTCCTGGTGGGCATACCAGGTGGATCCTGGACGGGCGCATGCGGGAGTCTGACTGCCTCCCCATTTCCAGCTTCAGGGGGAAAAAAAAAGTATGGTTTGGTCATCTATAAAGGTTAAGTATAAAATATATTAGAATAATATTAGCTGGTATGATGGTTATATTTATAAGTCAACTTGACTAGGCCATAGGTTATGCAGATATTTGGTCAAATATTATTCTGGGTGTTTCTGTGAGAATATTTGTGAATAAAATTTACATTTAATCAATAGACTGGGTAAAGCAAACTATTATCCATAATGTGAGTGGGCCTCATCCAATTAGTTGAAGGCCTGAACAGAACAAAGACTGACTCACCACTGACCCACCAAGAAACTGGTCCATCTTCAAACTGGAGCATTGGTTCTTCCAAGTATTCAAAAGCCTGCCAGACAGGTTTGAACAGGGACACTGGCTCAACAGATTTCATACTTATTAACATCCATAATCATATGAGACAACCTCTTACAATAAATATTTACATATATATGCATATATTTTCTGGAGAACCATGACTAATACATGTATTAACATAAAATGAAAATACAGTGGTACCTTGAGATACAAATTTATATTATTATTATTATTTATTTTTTTTTTTTCATTTTTCTGAAGCTGGAAACGGGGAGAGACAGTCAGACAGACTCCCGCATGCGCCCGACCGGGATCCACCCGGCACCCCCACCAGGGGCAATGCTCTGCCCACCAGGGGGCGATGCTCTGCCCTTCCGGGGCGTCGCCATATTGCGACCAGAGCCACTCTAGCGCCTGGGGCAGAGGCCACAGAGCCATCCCCAGCGCCCGGGCCATCTTTGCTCCAATGGAGCCTTGGCTGCGGGAGGGGAAGAGAGAGACAGAGAGGAAAGTGTGGCGGAGGGGTGGAGAAGCAAATGGGCGCTTCTCCTGTGTGCCCTGGCCGGGAATCGAACCCGGGTCCTCCGCACGCTAGGCCGACGCTCTGCCGCTGAGCCAACCGGCCAGGGCGAGATACAAATTTAATTTGTTCTGTAACCGAGCTCATAAGTCAGTCAACTCATATATCAAACTGCCAGTACTGGACCCGTGCACCAACATGCCAACTAGTGGCAGCTTTCCAAATCACGACTCATATCTCGAAATTTTGCTTGGATCTTGAACAAAAATATGGACCGAGTCGCAGCTCATATCTTAAAAATCTGTATGTTGGTCTGTTTGTATCTCAAGGTACCACTGTATTAATTGAAGGAAAGAACTTTATATAATATCTGATCATTAAAAAGCTTATTTACTAATTTTTAAAATTAACTGGTTATTTTTTGATTCATTATGGTATACAGATTACATTGGATACATTTTTAAAAGTAGAGTAAGAGTTTTACTCTAAAACATGGTTTCACAAACTTTTTCTGTAAAGGACTTGACAGCAAATATTTTGGGTTTTGTGGACCACGCAATCTCCATATAGCAACTACTGAACTCCACTGATTTAAAATAAAACCAGCCAGAAATAATATGCAAATGAGTAAACAATGCAATCTTGCAATATAACATTATTTACAAAAACAAGTGCTAGGCCTGATATGGGCCATGTGTGGCAGGTAGTTTGATGACCCCTACTGTGTAATATCAATATTGATATTGTACTAAAATTACATTTTTGTTAACAACTTAAACATATGATGAAAGATGTTAAGATACCAGCTTGAAAATGTGTGAAAGTGCACATAGTTTTTCAAAAGTCTTTTAGATGGTACATGAGCAAAGGATTTTGCCGACCAATGCCATCCTTGTGAAGAATGAGGAGGAGGACAGGAGGACCTAGCTAGATGAAGAGGGGAGAGGGAAGGGGACAGCATGATCAAAGGCACAGAGGGGCAAACAGCATAGTGTGTACCTGCTGGTAAAACAGTTCAATGTGAGGAGATATACAAGGTGGGTAAAGAGGTGAAGCTGGGCTGGAAAGCAAGAACCAGATGGCAGAGACCTTTATATGTCTTGCTAAGGGACTTGGTCCTTATCCTTTGGGTATTGAGAAGTCACTGAAAATTTTTAAGTAGTACAGTGAGGTTATTGGTATGCAAGATAAACTTGGAAACACAGGACTAGAAGAAAGATCATTTAGGAGACTATTACTGTAATGAAGTTGGAAGTTGAGAAGTAGCTGAATTATGGTAATAGAACTAGAAATGGTTGTACATAACATAAGAAATATACATAGTTATGGACCTTCATCATTGTCTGGTCATTATGCAGATGAGACAGAAGGTCCAGGTGTTGATAAGAATTGTACTTTGGTGTCAGGGTGGAATATGCTGTTACCAACTGAAATAGACTTCAAGAAATACAGTGTCAGTTGAATAATGATGTTGAAAAAATGGACAAAAACTTGATTTTGAGGTATCTTTAAAATACCTAAGTAATTGGAGTGGTAAAATTGGCAATTGGATATAAGGTCAGGTAAGTGGCTTGGACTAGAGACAGACATTTTAGAGTCATTTTCATATAATTGGTCTCTGAAAATGTGAAGTTAGTACAAAGTGAAAAGAACAGATGCTGAGGATGAAACCCCCAGGAATATCAACACTGAAAAGGCAGCTGCTGAGAAACCCATCAAAAGGAAAAAGCAAAGATAGTAAAAGGCTCAAAAGAGCCTGTTCTTTTTAATCATAAGTTAAAGTTTTCAGAACTAAATGCTGATTAGCAGCGTCCAATGTAGTAGGCAAAGGACAATAAAATAAGGATAGAAAGTGTCAAGGAGTAAAAAGTTAAATTTATGATTTTCAAAGTAGACCATTTCCAGGTAATGGTTAAGTCTTGAATTTTCCCTAGTACTATAGTTGATGTGAAGTAAATATAAAAGTTAGGATGGCCCAGAAATTTCTCAGGGAAATTATTGCCGTGTCATCTACATGAATGTTGAACAAATATTCACAAATGTTATTGTTTATTTACTTCTCTGTTTATATTTCCTGCCATATGGTGCTTTCACTTGGAAGAAAGAGAAAAATACCTTACAGAGTTTTTATTGAAGGCGTACTATCCTAGGGCAGGTAAAAGTGACAGCTATTAATTCAGCTGTGTGATTTTATCATGACAGTTAATGAAAATAAATATATGTTAATACCTAAATTTCACCTCTAATAAACTTTAATAAGAAGGATATATATGGTGAATTCAAAATGTGAATTAAAATTTACATTTTATTTTCAAGGAAGGCTAGACCTAATTAATGGAATTGTAATGCTATTATTACTACATAAAATAATTAAGTACAAAAGAAATTTTATTAATCCACTTGACTTTATATAGCATGTATTTAATTTTTAAAATTTATTAGTTTTTAGAGAGAGAGAAGAGAAGGAGGGAAAGAGACAGAGAAACATCAATTTGTTGTTCCACTAATTTGTGTATGCATTGGTTGTTTCTGGTGCCTTGACCAGGAATCGAATTGAACCCACAGCCTTGTCGTGTCAGGACAGCACTCTTTTTTTTTTTACTTGATTTTTTTAATTTTTTATTCAGAGACAGAGAGAGAGTCAGAGAGAGGGATAGATAGGGACAGACAGGAGCGGAGAGAGATGAGAAGCATCAATCATCAGTTTTTCGTGACACCCTAGTTGTTCATTGATTGCTTTCTCATATGTGCCTTGACCACGGGCCTTCAGCAGACCGAGTAACCCCTTGCTCGAGCCAGTGACCTTGGGTCCAAGCTGGTGAGCTTTACTCAAACCAGATGAGCCCGCACTCAAGCCGGCGACCTCGGGGTCTCGAACCTGGGTCCTCCACATCCCAGTCCAATGCTCTATCTACTGAGCCACTGCCTGGTCAGGCAGGACAGCATTCTTAACCAACTTAGCTACTGGGCCAGGGCTTCATATTTTTTCAATTGTCTACTGAATAGTTTATTTTATTATCTGACTTAGACATTATATTTAACTAAATTTTCAAGTATTATAGCTTGTGATTTTACAAAATGTTTCTTCCGTATTTTGACATATAACCTTAATATGATTATGGTAAGATTTTAATAGATAAACCCTGACACTGAGAGAGAAATACTAATAGTCACTTGTAAATGTATAAAAATGACTATTGGAAGAACGTAATTTTAATAAGAAGACCTTATAGAACTTGTGAAATTTGATTAATAAATTTACTTTGAGTTAATCGATGCCCATAGAACATGTGGAAAGAGGTTAAGAGGGTTACAGCTAGAACATCCTGAGGGAGAACTCAGGGAGTATTCCTCGTCTTTCCTGCAATCTGTCCCCCAAAATTAATTTGCTAACTCTATTGGTTTTCTGTTGTTGCTGCAACAAATTACACGAACAGTGGTTTGAAATGACACATTTATATCTTACAGTTTGGTATGACAGAAGTCTGACAGTAGTCTTATTGGGCTACAAAGTGTTGGCAGGGCTGTTCGGTTTTGTAGGCTCTGAGGTTGAACCTGTTTTCTTGCACATTCTGTCTTTGAGGGTTTACCCGCATTTCTTAGCCCACGGTCCCTCCTCCATCTCGAAGCCAGCAATGTGGGTTGTGCTCTCATACTGCCCCCACTCTGACCTCTCTTGCTTCCCTCTTCCACTTTTAAGAACTCTTGTGATTACACTGGTACCACCTATATGATCCAGAATAAATTATTTTGAACTAAAAAAAAATGATTAGCAACCTTAATTCCATCTGCTACCTTAATTTACTTGTGCTATTTAGCGTAATATATTCCCAGGTTTCAGGGATTACAATGTGGGCCTTAAAGGGCACCATTATTCTGGCAACCATATCAACAATTTTAAATGTAAGATCCTGAACTCATTTCTCCCTGTTTCCAGGTGGCCCTTTCAGTCCACGGTCTTCACTGCACCCAGTGTGAAATTTCTCAACACAAGGTTGCTTGTGTTCCTCCCCTTCACATCATTATCTTACAGGGCTCCAGAGGCTCCAGGAGAGCCCAGCCCTTCCAGCAAGGCAGACTAGACTTCCTCAGGATGTGGCTTCCGCCCAGTGCTCCAGCCTCATTTTTCTCCAAGGGTACCCTGCTCATATCTTCTCGTCTCACACATCAAGTCTCTAGCACTTTGAAAAATATTCAGTCAGCTCTGCCTTTGCACATGATATTTTATCATAAAACTCTCTGATTCCCTCCACTTCACTATTCACCTACTACACTGGGGAACAAAATTTTTGTTGCATCCACAAAAACACTTGTTCTTACCTAATTCAAGTGGGCTGATCTCAAATCTGACATTAGTTTTTCTCTGAAAGCTACAGTTTTTTTGCAATTCAAGATTTTAGGTTTTCATCTTATTGTAAAATTTTCAACATTTAGTTTAACATAATGAAATAGAATATCTTTTTGGGCATCATCTTTGTGAAAATATAATAATTTATATAATGTAGTAAATACACTAATACACTAAAAGATATGATTGCAACAGAATTTGTCTACAATTTCAAAATAGAACATATTAAAACACTTATTTTAATCATAAAATTTGTGCAAAACTTATTTAAATTCTATTCAGGCAAAAATTTGCGTTTGTAGCTCTTGAGTTTGTGTACTTGTTGAGGACAATCTCGTTTGATGCTCCAGCAGTAGTCTGATCATCACTAACAGCTCCAAGATTTTTGGGAAACTTATCAAGGTGACTGTTCAGGAAGTGAATCTTAATGCTCGTGTTACATTCAGTGTCGCAGAAAGTCAACAGCATCCTTTGAACCAGAATTTCATAGTTTTCTGCTTTTTTGTTGCCAAGGAAGTTCTTTGTAACTGCCACAAAAGACTTCCATGCTGCTTTCTCTTCCTTATTCATCTTCCTGGCAAATTCTTCATCATGTATGAGGGTTCGAATTTGAGGTCCATCGAATACACTTGATTTTATCTTCTCGAAAGACAAGGCAGGAAAAGCAGAAATAATATGTTGAAAGCATTCACTTTTTCTATTCAAAGCCTGAACAAACTGCTTCATTAAGCCAAGTTTGACATAAAATGGGGGAAAAATGATCCTGTCTCAATTAACTACAGGTTCATTCACATTAGTTTGCATCCCTACTTTCATAGCTTCACATTTTGGCCACTCCTTGTATGTCCAGTGTTTCTACTGAGCTCAGCTGTCCCACAAACACAGAAAGCAAGGGTACTTTGTGCAACCTCTCTGTTGTCCTAGCAGGAAATTTACCATTTTAAGATCCACACAAAGGATCCAGTTATGCTCCTCATACTTCAGAAAGTCGAGGACAATTTTTATGTCATTCTTACTAAGCCATTCAATTCGGGTTGTCTAAACTGCTGAGGGGTTAATGACTGCTTGGCATCAGAAGAAGACCCTTCAGATTCTACAATCATTTCTTCATGCATCTTATCAGAATACACTTGATCACCATGTTCACTTTCTTCATCCTTAGAAAAATAAAACCATTGAAAACTGGAACCGGGAGTGTCTCAGAGTGTGGGATAGGTCGTATTGCTGAAGGAATATTAGGATATGCGATCATATGCCGTTTTTTCTTGCCAATGCCCTTTGTATGGATCAGGCGGAAATAACAGTCACTGCTGTGGTCCTTAGGTTCATGCCAAACCATGGGAATACCAAAAGGCATTCCTTTGCGTTTTCCTTTTGTCCAGTCACAAAGCATTTCCTCATAATTATGACACATAATTTGAGGAACCCAATTCTTGTCTTGATCGCCAAGGGGAACTTGAATATATATGCAATATATTTTCATATATATGCATATATAGACATTATATGCATATATAGGCAATATATGCATGTGTCACAAATGATGAAATATTGCGCCTGACATTGAAGTGTGTAACAGCGACATATATAACAGAAGGTGTCAGGACTATTCTTACATTTACGCCTACTCGAAGAAGACATGATTCAATCTCAAAACAAAATAAGAGGGTGTTTTTATCAGATAATAATTTTTTACATTTAAAAACAACTATAGGCCCTGGCCAGTTGGCTCAGCAGTAGAGCGTCGGCCTGGTGTGCGGGGGACCCGGGTTCGATTCCCGGCCAGGGCACATAGGAGAAGCGCCCATTTGCTTCTCCACCCCCACCCCCTCCTTCCTCTCTGTCTCTCTCTTCCCCTCCCGCAGCCAGGGCTCCATTGGAGCAAGGATGGCCTGGGCGCTGGGGATGGCTCCTTGGCCTCTGCCCCAGGCGCTAGAGTGGCTCTGGTCGTGGCAGAGCGACGCCCCGGAGGGGCAGAGCATCGCCCCCTGGTGGGCAGAGCGTCGCCCCTGGTGGGCGTGCCGGGTGGATCCCGGTCGGGCGCATGCGGGAGTCTGTCTGACTGTCTCTCCCCGTTTCCAGCTTCAGAAAAATACAAAAAACAAAACAAAAACAAACAAACAAACAAAAAAAAACAACTATAACTATGTAAAAGTGGTGTTTGTAAAACATTAATTGCCTTTTAGTTATGTTCAATCCAAGAGTTGTTGCCCTTTAACTCCAATTTAAAAACCAATGCATGCCATTAGCTGTAACAAAAAGAAATTAAAATTGCATTAAACCTAGGGCATACACCAAAAACAGATTTCAGATTTGGGATCAGCAATGCAGAAATATATAGAAACAGTTCTAAAACCTCATGCAACAGAAAATATAAAAGAAATTGTTCCCCAGTGATAATTCATATTTGTATGACCAGCATTTAATACAGTATTAGGGGTTTTAGTACAGTGGTTTTAACCTAAATATTACTACTCATTAGTGTGTGGGTCAGGGAATAAGTCTAAGTTTGATCATCATTTATTTTTAATAAAATGGAATAAAAAAAGAATATAAGATTGTGAAAATTTATTTATGTTAAACATACATCTGTAACTGTGTTATCATATAAAATATGTATTTTATAATGATTTAGTCGTAGTAAAAAACTGGAAGCTTCTCAGTAATATAAAGGACTTCAGAATGGATTATGCACAAATAATTACCTAGCTGACACACTGTGCACCTCTACGATCTGCAGACCTGTGGGGATTCCTCTCTGTTATGAGTTCCAACCATACGTTTTCTGGCCTCTCGTACTGCCTCAGCCTGGGGGGGGGGGGTCCTGGAAGTGAGATGCTCCCATCTCCACTTCAGTGGGTACAAGGAGGCTTAGCTCAGGGGAGTTGGGAAAGCCTTGACTTATTTTCCAAGAATTTTTGGCAATGAGCAGCTAGCCTTGTGTTAGAGCCTGCAAAATGTCTCTGGTGTCCAGCACATCCGGCCTGAGGGTGAGGCTGAAGTGGCAGAGGCCGCAAAAGCCCTGCTGGTCCTCTTCACATGCACTCCCCCTCCCCCACAATTCGTCCAAACTGTGATGTGGCCTGTGCGTCCCATATCAACGAGCTACAAATACTAGTTATAAAGAAGGAAGTCATTTCAGTAAAGCTGGAGGCAAATTCGAATTGGAGTAATTGCGAATCCTTGAAACAAATTTTTCTTCCTTAATAAGGTCTGAACAAACATCTGCTACTATAGCTGACATTATTTCCATGTATTTGTTTATTTGTCAGTTTCCAAAAGTATTTGAAGTAACTTAACCGATCTCAAACCCAATCATGTAAAGGTAAAGGGAGAAAAAAAATTAGAAATAAAAAAAAAATTGAACAGGAAGAAAATAGCGGTTCTGTAATATATCTAGAGAACACAGACTCTACCCATCACTTCACTAATCATTTTCATGGAGTTTTAGAACTTAACAGGGGGAGGGGAAGGCATTAGTCAGAATGAAATATATTTAATTTGCAAAAATCTGGGAAAGGGACCTTTTCTCAGCAATGTGAGTATGTGTTATCATAATAGGCAAACGTTGGTCCTTCTATCCCAGGTTAAAACTATTCTCTCTCAGTGTGAGGGATATAAGATATGTTTCTCTGTCAGATATGCTCACCTTCCACTTCTACACTGGAAAATACAACGAGAGAACTTGTGACTATGAACACAAAGGAGTACTTCTTCTCTCACATGTCCACTTAAAATAATGAGGTATGTTTTCAATTTTATTTTTCCCCTTGGTAGTTAAGAGCAGCTGCTATAAAATGACTTTGTGTTGGCAGGGTGGCTCCTCAGCAGGAAAGTAGGAGGAAGTGAGTGATCCACTAAAGCCCAGGAATAAAGAAATGACAATAAAATAATGAAACAGAGGAAGATAAGGGCAGAAATGTAAGAGCAACGCCAGTTCTCAAAGTAAAAATTAGTTTGAATGTTTGGACTGAAAAATTAATTTAAGTGAAGTGCATAGGATGAAAATAAAGTCAGAACACGGAAAAGAATGTTAGGAACTAGGCAGGAACCACTGATGTTTGATGACCTGTCAACTCTCAAATGAAAAGCAGGTGTCCCCTCTCTTAACCCACTTCTACTCCGCTTGAAGACTCGGGGTTTCCAAAGGGGAAGGGAAGCCAGGCTTCGATTACAAGATGACCTAGATCACATTGGATGTGTGCATTTTCTACTTTTGTTTTAAAGTTGCGCTGACTGCATCGGTGGAGGACTTGAGCCAACTTCGCTCCCTAAATGAAGTTTCTTTGATAAACTATTTCTAAACACTAGAAACTGTATCTTATATGTGCCAACATTTTTTTTTAAGATTTTACTAAAAAATATTAAAGAGGATGATACCTAAAATTGTGTAAGTTACTTAGGTTTTACATACTGAAAACTATGGACAGTGTCATGAGGAATTTGAATTTAAGAGTGACCCTATTTTTGAACACAGAAACAAACTGAATGGAGAATTATTTTTCTAATTTTTTAGTGTTGTAATCTAAATACAATCTATTTAGATTACTTTTACTTTATAAATAATAGTTTTATATTTTAGATATGATTTCAAAATGATAAATATAGGTATATATTATTCTCTAAAATATATATTTTCACTACATATACAGAAAATAAAATGAAAGCATTACTTTTTCTCAGACTTTACAAGTCTGGAATGAGATTCTCTTCAATCTTCGTGATTATTTTTTTATCTATGTATCTATGTCTATCTCCTGGTTAATACCTGAAATTATACAGTGCTGTACTTTGCCTTTTCTCTAATGACAAATTCAAATTTTAAAACTTTTTAGAATATGGACAGATTCTGGTTCCCCTTCTGAGATGCACCATTAGTATGAGGAACTGCCACTTTTTATCAGAACTTCAAACTGTATAATTTGAAAACCCACCATGAGTAAAATCTAATTAGCCAGGCCTCCTGTGGCTGGAGCTGCTGGAAGCTTGAGAGCCTCTTCCTGGCAAGGTGCTGAGTGAAAGGTAGGAGATCAGGGCACAGCTGGGAAAGGTTAGCTCTGTCCGTGGTCTCCTCCTCTCCTCGGAGTGTGCAGACCCCCGACGAAGGGAGGGTTGATAGACACATGCCATGGAGCTTTCTGAGGGCAACAGGGTCATGTATGTGGGACATATCAAATAACCCACGTGGCATTATCACTCGTCCATTCCAAATTAAAATAAGTAACTGTAATTTCTCCTCATTCTTTCGGTTCAGAAAGAGATATAATGGCACAATTGTACATTCTGTTTGAATATGAGAGGGCAACATCATTGGAAAATATTTATATATGTTTTATTCACATAGTTAATACACAGTCATTGCACAGAGGTCAAGGAAACAAGCAGTCAGGATAATTTTTCTCTAGGTTAAAATATGGGTCAGAATGCATAACAGGATGAGGAAAATCATAGATAAATGTACTTTTGATCTCTTTTTGCCCCAAGGACATTTATTTCTTCTAACATAAAATATACATGTGTGTAAAATATATATGCATATTGACATAAAATACACATGTCTATATGCATATTTAATTTATACATAAATAAATACATTTACTATACTATGTATACACACATGTGTATGTATGTATGAATATATTTATTAATGCAGAATTTTTTAATGTAGAAGAGGTCATTTGAAAGTTTGGTATCTTTTTTGATTGATAAGTTTCCATCCTTTCCTATTTGGCAACAGTTCCTACTATAGGTCATGTCTTTGAAAGGTAATAGTCTGCTTCCCACTACCAACACCAGAAGAGCAAGAATTTATATCACTCTACCGTAGTAGGAAGTGCACCTGCGTGTTACTTTGCAACAGCTATTCAGATAGCCCAAACTAGGCCTTCTTCTCTTGAAAGAATGTCACAAAGAGTGAGGAACTATAAGAATTCTTCCAAGGATACAGTTGAGACCATGTTCTAGCAGGGGTCCCCAAACTTTTTACACAGAGGGCCAGTTCACTGTCCCTCAGACCGTTGAAGGGCCGCCACATACAGTGCTCCTCTCACTGACCACCAATGAAAGAGGTGGCCCTTCCGGAAGTGCGGTGGGGGGCCGGATAAATGGCCTCAGGGGGCTGCATGCGGCCTGCGGGCCATAGTTTGAGGACGCCTGTTCTAGAGCCTCAGAAGAACTACCCTCACTGTTTCTGTAAACCCAGAGCCATTGTGCGTCTGGCTTTCTGAATCTCAGCATTTCTTCTCATGCTTAGCCTGCTTCCCAGACTGCCCCTCATTTTGTCCAAGGATATGCACTACATATCCTTGAATAATTCTTAATTTTAGCTTAAGCAAGTCAGAATTGGTTTCTGTTTTTTGCAACCAATTGCATACCAGATGAAGCAAATGTGGGGAATAGATTCAGTTTCAATCTTGCCATCTAAGATCTTCTCTCCTCAAAATAAATTCTAAAACTATCAAATTGATACTTTGATTAAATCCCACAACCTATGTCAGCACTCAGGAAGATGAAACTTGATGGAGAGAATTATACAGTCAGAACTACTCATTTTTCTTTTAAAATAGGATCATGAAATTTTAAGAGGATATTTATTCAAGTCAATAATGCTATCATACTATCCAAATAAAGTTATTTAGCTACCCTTTTCTATGCTTATTTCACATCTTTTCTTTAGTCCTTTATTTAGCTTAGAGGTTATGATCCCAGGTTCTGTGTTAGCAAAGATGTAAAACAATTGGATTTCTCATATTTCAAAGGTGGAAGTACACTTGATTGAAAATTGTTTGGCTATATCTACTGAATTCCATTTCTAGGCACATTCCCAAGGGGGGAAATCTATATATCAAAACACATGTGCAAGAACAATCATAGCAGTTTTATTTAAAGTAGCCAGAGACTGGAAAGCAACATAAATGTCTATCAATAGCAAAGGGGAAAAAATGTGGTGTATTTACACAATGGAATTCCACACAACAATGGAAAAGAACAATGACTGATACATGCACCAGCATGAATGGAGAAAGAGTATATATCCTTGCATTCCATTTGTGCAAAGTTCCAATATCATAAAACGTTATTGGTGATAATAGAAGTCAGAACGGTGATAGAAGTCTGATTGACAAGGTACTGACTGGGAAGAGGCACATGGAAACCTTGCAAGGCACTAGAATTGTTCAATTTTTCTATCTGGATGATAGTTATATGAACGTGTGAAAATTCACTGAACTGTACTCTTGAGAATGGTACATATTTGTATTGTCCTTTAATTTTTTTTCAAACTCTTAATTTAAAACATGTATAAATTCATAAAATGTTGTAAAGAATGTATAGGGAACTCATGAACATCATTTTTCCAGCTTTCCCCAAAATTAACATCTCATACAACCATAATAGACTATCAAAACAAAGATATTGAGGTTAGTATAATTGATAGAGCTTATTTAAATATCATAGGTTACATATGCTCTCTTTTGTGTACATAGATCAATGTGATTTTGTTAATGTGAAACCCTGGGTAACTACTAGCATAATCATCATCTCAACTATCATATCATCACAAATTATCCTGTGCTGGTCCTTAACAGCCACACACCCTCCTCCTCTCCTCTGCCTCCAACACCTGCAAATACTAATCTGTTCCCCATCTTGCTAATTATGTCATTTCCTGATTGTAACGTAATGGAATTAGGCAATGTCTTGGCTTTTTTACTCAGCATAATTCCTTGGGATTCATCCAAGTTATTCTATGTAGCAATAGTTTGTTACTTTTTATTGCTAAGTACTCTCCCATGGTATTAACATACCACAATTTATTTATCCATTCACCCATTGGAAGACAACTGGGTTGTTTCCAGTTTTTGACTATTACAAATAAAATCACTATAAACATTCATGTATACGTGCCTTCATGAATAAAAGTCTTTATTTCTCCAGCTAAATGCCCAAGAGTGCGCTTTCTGAATTGTATGGTAAGTCTCTTATTATGATGAACTACTTCCCAGAGTATCTGTACCATTTTAAATTCCCACTAGCAATTTATGTATGATCTAGTTTCTCTGTGTCCTCACCAGCATTTGGTGTTATCACTATTTTTCATTTTAACCACTCTGATAGCTGTGATATCATTTGAATGTACATTTTTCAAATATTTAATGATCTTGAAAGTATTTTCATGTGTTTATTTGTTATCTATATATCTTCTTTGTTGATACTTTATGTATTTTGTACCTCAACACAAATGTAAAAAGAAAAAGAAAAAGTCTCCCTTAAGAAAAGATTTCAGGCTCTGGAGACAGACTCCTCAGTATTAACGCCAGCTCTGTCACTTTATCAGCTGTGTAACCTTACACAACTCTTTTATCTCAATGTTTAATATAGTCATATATTTAAGATAGCCATACATTTAAAGAATTTAGAACATTGTATACCAGACTGTCAGAACCAAGAACATGTTAACAAAAACAAAACCTTCTATACTTCCTTTCCATTTGTCTTCTTATTCCTAGCACCTAGCTCTGCTCACACAAAGAATATAGTACTAGTCTAAATGTATTAGATATAGTAATCATTAACTCCTTACAACAACCTTATAAGGCAGATATACACACTTTACAGATTAAGAAGTTAAGCCACAGAGAGGTCTAGAAATTTGTTTATGGTTAGAAAGCTGTCAGAGGCCAGGCTAAGGAATTGAACCTGGTCAGTCCAACCCAAAGCAGTGCTCTTAACCACTAAGTAGTCGGATGGGAGTAGATTTACTTTACCAGTACAATTCCACCCACTGCATCTGGACTCACTCACTCTGCATTTCCTTCTCTCACAATAAAATAAATGCCTTGTATTCATCTAAGGTCAATCTCTACATTATGTTTAGAATCATTCTCTGTTGCTTGTTCAAGAATTTTACTTCAATTCCTCTCTCACACAAGCATTATTATCTTTGATATAGCATACTTCACTTAATATTTGTTCTCTTCTACACATCAGGTGACTCTATATTCCTCTGTAGTTACCACCCATTTCTCTCTAATTCTTTAAATGAGACATGTGTACTCCTGTTGTCTACTCCTTCATGTCTTTACATTTAAAAAAAATTTTATTGACTTTATTGAGGTGATGTTGGTTAATGAAATTACACATGTCCGGATGCAAAATTCTATAATACATCATCTGCATATTGCATTGTGTATTCACCACCCCAAGTCAAGTCTCCTTCCATCACCATCTATCCCCTTCTAACTTTTTTATCTTCCCTCACCACTGCAATCCCCACACTGTTTATCCTTCCTGCAATCCCCACACTGTTGTCTGTGTCTATAAATTGGGGTTGTTGTTTTTTTGCTTAATCCCTTCATCTTTTTCACCCATCCCCCAACCCCCATCCCCTCTGAAAGCTGTCAGTATGTTCTCCATATCTGTGAGTCTGTTTCTATTTTGTTTGTTAGTTTATTCTGTTCACTAGAATTCACACACAAGTCATATGGTACTTATCGTTCTTTGACTGGTTTATTTCATTTAGCATAATAACCTCCAGTCCATCCATGCTGTCAAAGAAGATAAGAGTTCCTTCTTTCTATCACCAAGTAGTATTTTATTGTATAAATGTACCACTGCATTTTTAGACACTCATCTACTGATAGGCACTTAGACTGCTTCCAAACCTTGGCTATTATAAATAATGCTGCAATGAATAGGGATCCATATAAGTCTTTAAAATTAGTATTTTGGGTTTCTTTGAATATATTCCCAGAGCAGAATTGCTGGGTCAAAAAGCAGTTCTATTTTTAATTTTTTGAGATAACTCTATATTGCTTTCCACAGTAGTTGCTCCAATTTCTTCACACCCTCATCAACACTAGTTGTTTGTGGATTTACCAATGATAAGCATTCTGCCAAGAGTAAGGTAATATCTCATTGTGGTTTTAATTTGCATTTCTCTGATAATTAGTGACATTGAGTATCTTTTCATATGTATATTGGCCATCTGTATGTCTTCTTCAGAGAAGTGTCTATTTAGGTCAAGGGTCGGGAAACTTTTGGGCTGAGAGAGCCATGAACGCCACATATTTTAAAATGTAATTCCATGAGAGCCATACAACAACCTGTGTACATTATGCATTATCCAATAAAAAATTGGTGTTGTCCTGGAGGACAGCAGTGATTGGCTCCAGCCACCCGCAACCATAAACATGAGTGGTGGGAAATAAATGGATTGTAATACATGAGAATGTTTTATATTTTTAACGTTATTATTTTTTTTATTAAAGATTTGTCTGCGAGCCAGATGCAGCCATCAAAAGAGCCACATCTGGCTCGCAAGCCATAGGTTCCCGACCCCTGATTTAGGTCCTTTGCCTATTTCTTAACTGGGTTGTTTGTTTGGTATTTAGTTCTATAAATTCCTCCTACACTTTAGATATTAAGCCTTTATCTTATGTATTGGTGAATGTGCTCCCATTCAGTAGTTGTCTTTTCATTTTGTTGATGGTTTCCTTTGGTGTGTAAAAACTTTTTAGTTTGATGTAGTCTAAATCAGTGATTTTCAACCTTTTTTGAGCCGTGGCACATTTTTTACATTTACAAAATCTTGGGACATACCACCTACCAAAATGACACTCTAACACAGTACATATTATACATATAGTTAATAATATAGTTTCTAAATGTATTTATACTCACACCTGACCATGTCTCATGGCACACTAGTGTGCCGCAGCACACTGGTTGAAAAACACTGAATAATACTGATATACTTTAAAGGAACTCTGGGTTTTTCTCACTACTCACAAGAAGGGCTTTGAGGAAATCTCTTAACATGCTATCAAAGCGACAACAGTCTTTATCTTTCCCAAACATTTCTATCATTGACTCCATTCTCTTTCACAAAAATCACTTCATTTATCTTTCTATTATAAAAAAAGATATGTAACTCTCTATACACCCTTGGCTATTCCTTTCAATCACCTTTTGCTCCTTCAATCCAGCCCAACTTCTTAAGGAAAGTGTAGCTCATGTCTCACTATTATCTTTCTTCTCTTTTGTGGAGTTTCCCTTTTTCCATATGGGTTTATCTACATCTATGGTTTCAAGTACACCTGTATACTGATAATTTTTTTTACTGATTGATTTTTAGAGAGAGATGAAGTGAGACAGAGTCAGAGAGAGAAAAAACCATTTATTTCTTGTTCCAGTTATTCAAGCCATCATTGATTGATTCTTGTATGTGTCCTGAGGGGTTATTGAACCTACAACCTCGATGTCTCAAGATGATGCTCTAACCAACTGAGCTACCTGGCCAGAGCCTATACACTAATAATTTTTAAAATTTATATCTCTAACTATAACCCCTATACTGAGATCTTGATCTATATGTTCTATTGCCTGTTTGACATCTTCACATAAATATCAAACTGACATCTCAACTTTGAAATTATCATTCAAAACTAAGCACTTGTTACCACATGCTTTTTATACTAATTCTATCCTTCCACAGTCATCCCAATCTTACCTAATGATGCTAAGCCCAACACTGTCAAGATATATTTTTCTTTTTTCTTTCTTTCTAGTTATACCAGTATCTGTTGGCTACTTTCTAGAAAAAAAGATACTAAATCAAATCGCAAATTACCATCTCCATGGATACCATGGCTAATCCTTGAGATTCTGCATTTTTTATTCTTACTTTTACTCTTGCCTCTCCATGAAACAGCCGGAAAAAAATGAGGACATAAATCAGATTATATAATATATTTGCTAAAACCAACTCCCTTATCAAAAGCCTTATGTGAACTAATCTTAGCCATCTCTCTAAAATTAATTTCTCTGCTTTCCCCATTATTTACAACTCTCTAGCCATATGACCTTCTAGATATTCCTTAAGCCTGTCTAACTATTTCTGTCTTGATTTCTCTTACCTCGTTATTTTCAAGTTTCTGCTCTTCAAAGATGATTTCTTTGACCACAATAGTCAAAGTAATTGTCCCCTTCTTATACTCTGTATGTTTAGAGTCTCTTCCTCACACTTACTTCCTTAAGTTAAATTATAAGTATCTTTTGATCATTGGTTTTTATATTTATTGCCTGTTTCATCACACCTATCTCCCTTCTCTACAGAAATTTTCTAAGTTGCAATGACTTTGTTTACAACTAACCCAATGTACATATTTGCCTTTTAATAGATTCCTATGCCTCTATTCTCAAATGATTAGAAGTAGTCATTAGTAGGTAATTTTTAAGTCTATTAAAATGTAAAAAAGTGCATATATTTATACTCCTTCACTGCATGGATGATTATTTGGGTATGGATTCAATGATTGGACTTCCCACAGTCTTTGCATAGAAGTCTCATCCATAAAGTATGATCTGTGACTACCAGAGTGTAAGATAATTAAAGACACCCGTGAAACCTTCTGGATGTAAATTTATTTAAGAATTTTATGCTATTTTCTTTTTATTTTCTAATTGTCTGATCAAAGGTAATTTAGCATTTATTTCTTTTTAACTTATCTTAATATTATTAAAATTTCCAAAGCTTTCACTATGATTTCATAGAAATAACAACTTTGTTCTTTTTGTTTCATGTGTTATTGTTTAACTGTAACATTAGTTAAATAATTTAATTAAAGTAAGTACTGATGCCATCAACAAATCTGGGCACCATTAGAGTGCTACTTGGTAACCCACTGAAGAAACAGCAATGAAAAAGCTGCCCTAATGCATCCTTTCCAAGCTCTTCTGAGCCTTTAATTTGTAGTTACATAACCCAAGAATAGTACAGAGCTTTTTGTCAATGGACTTAATTAATTAAATCTTTTTATTCAGACCTTTTGAATTAAATTTCACATTAAAGTCAAAAACAAAAGAGTAAAAACCTACATTTGGCCATCATTGGTTTATTTATATAAATTTGTGAATAGTTTTTTCCAAAATAATAGATTAGTCTGTTTTTAAACTATTGCAAACAATAATATATTTAATTAGTTTCGTCTATTTTTCTCAGAACCTCAGGGGATTTATGAGGCTTTAAATTCAGTTGGAAAGTCAAGACTTACAGATAAAATTTTAACAAATATACATTGTTTTTTTGAAAACCCTACATAGCTGTCTTCCATGGCCTTTATAATACACAATGAAATACTGATACAACTAAACATTGCAACAATTATTTTTCAATTATTATTTATATGTAAGTTAATCTTATGATATGACTAATATTCTGATAAGTCAGTGAAAATTAAAATATTGCTTCTTTGTGTCATTTATAGAAATTCTGCCAATCTGCTTACAGTAAACAACAGATTTCCATGCTCAAGAAATGGCTAAAAAAATCAATATAGGACTTTATCATATACACTGTGTAAAACTCAATACATAGTTTTTTCAAATTTACATCTTATAAATTATGTCACTTAAAACTCTAATTAGTACTCAGAAAGAGTTACTTATGAACCATTTTCCCCAGAAATTACTTCATTCCCACTGGTAAGATAAAGATGGAAACTGCAGGAAGAGTTCACTTAGATACATTTTTATATAGTTAATTACACAGTTAATGAAGTTTAAACATGGCACCATTTTAAAATTTTTAAAAAGTTCATTTTTGTGTAAATCCAGAGTTACTTTTGTGGGGTGATGGTGGTGATTGGAGTACATAACAGAGTTCACAACCATTTGGAAGGTATTAGCTTAATGTGTAGCAGACTGTTATGATATTTGCAACGCTATCTTTGAAATCATCTCATTACAAGTTAATGAAATACATACCTCATTAAAGAAATATATAAAATGTAAGATTTCCTATTTATATTAAGTTAAAGAATAGTCCTTTCTTATGACTCAAAATGTTATTCAACTATTTGCTTTTTTGAGGAAACTATAACTCATATAGTTTCAAAAAATTTAAAAATTTCTCTAAAAGTTACTTCAAGTTAAAAAGTTAAATTATTGATTTTGCTTAATTTCTTGCCAGCTAGGAAAGTACAAAGAGAGCATATATTTAAAAGTCAATTAATTATGTTATGTCAATGAAACATAGTTTGGAGAAGGAAGATACCTGCTGTGACCAAACTTTAATGTTTGTCATAGAAGTAGCTAAATTCCCTGAACAGCTTGCAAATCAATTGGTTCATGCTTAAGTTAGTACATAAATCTTTATCTCGAAAGAATTATTATTATTATTATTTTTTCGTATTTTTCTGAAGCTGGAAACGGGGAGAGACAGTCAGACAGACTCCCGCATGCACCCGACCGGGATCCACCTGGCACGCCCACCAGGGGCGACGCTCTGCCCACCAGGGGGCGATGCTCTGCCCCTCCCGGGAGTCGCTGTGCTGCGACCAGAGCCACTCTAGCGCCTGGGGCAGAGGCCAAGGAGCCATCCCCAGCGCCCGGGCCATCTTTGCTCCAATGGAGCCTTGGCTGTGGGAGGGGAAGAGAGAGACAGAGAGGAAGGAGGGGGTGGGGGTGGAGAAGCAAATGGGCGCTTCTCCTATGTGCCCTGGCCGGGAATCGAACCCGGGTCCCCCGCATGCCAGGCCGACGCTCTACCGCTGAGCCAACCGGCCAGGGCCTCGAAAGAATTATTAGTACATTTTAAGTTGTATTCTGATAAAGTTCTCTGATCATGCCTATAGTTGATAAACCAAATATAATTCTTCTTCAGAGCTCTAATGACAGTAATAATATCTGAGACCTCAAGCTAGACATCCTAACGTGTTGTCACAATGTGACTGTGTCAACATAGTAGATAGAATTATAACAATTCCCTTCAGGCTAACAATATGAATTAATTTTGAAATGAAAATTGAAACATTTAAAACTGGAAAAATGGTTATTCATGAGCTAGTTCAAACTATGAATTTTGAAAGAAAAAAAAAAGTACAGAGAGCTTAAGCAATATTTACAAGATCAAAATATTAGCTAAGGCTAGTTTCCTGAGTCCTGGTTAAATGCTCTTCACCATTACCACCCAAATCATCAGATAATGTATTATGAAAACAAGAAGTCCTGCAAACCTGTCACAAACTTTCACAGGGTCCAAAACCTGTAGCATTTATTGCCCATAGTAATCAATCTAGGTCTGTATGAATACTTCATTATTTGTAGCATTCAGTAATCGATCAGCCCTGTATAAATGAAAGTCAGTGCAGGATAAAAGGTTGAGTGTGCCTGGTTATTCTACAGAACCATAACTACTCAAGTTTCCTACACTGCTTATTATAATCATTTTTTTTTACAACCTCAAGCAACAAGCCATAAGGAGACAGGAGTGGGTGACATGGAAATTATTTTTAAATCACATTGTCACACAGTCAGATACCTTCTAACCTATTTCTTTCTTTCGTTGTTTTATGAACACTTTCAAGAGTTGGTACCCACTGTGAGCAATTTCAACTTTGTTATGTTGAATTAAAATGTCTTAAATTAATTTTTAATAAGTCAAGCAATAAAGATATATTTGAAAATCTGTATGTATTCCTCTTCAATGCAATTTTCCAATTTTTCTTCTTTAGATGTAACCATCATAGGAAATTTAGTGTTTATCATTCTCACAAATATGTTTGCCTTATATTTTACCATAAAAATATTAAACATAATATATAGTATTGGTATAATATTTATATAGTACTTTGGACTGCTTTTTTAAAAGTTATTTTCAATTGAATTTATTGGAGTGATGTGGGTTAACATAATTATACAAGTTTTAGGTCCAATTCCATAACACATCTCTGTACTCTGTGTTCACCCCCACAAGTCAAATCTTTGTCCATGACCCTTTATACCCCCATACACTAGTCTTCCTCCACTGCAATCCCCACACTATTGTCCAGGTCCATGAGTTTTTTTCTTTATCTTTTTTATTTGTTTTTGCCCAATCCCTCCACTCCCCTCACACAGCCCACTGCTCCCCAACTGTTATCAGCCTGCTCTCCATGCATAAGTCTGTCTTTATTTTATTTGGTAGTTGTTTTTTTTTATTAGATTCCACACATCAGTTAAGTCACATGGTACCTGACTTTCTCTGACTGGCTTATTTTACTTAGCATAATGCTTTCTAGCTCTACCCATGCTGTTGCAAAAGGTAATATTTTCTTCTTTTTTATGGCCACATAGTATTCTATTGTGTAAATGTACCACAGCTTTTTTATCCACTCATCTACTGATGGGCACTGGGGCTATTTCTAGCTCTTTGCTATTGTAAATAACACTGCAATTAACATAGGGGTACATATTTTAACCAAGGAGATAAAAGACCTGTATTCAGAAAATTATAAGACACTGAAGAAAGAAATTGAAAACATACAAATAAGTGGAAGCGTATACCATGTTCATGGTTAGAAAGAATTAACATCATTAAAATGTCCATACTACTCAAAGCAATCTAGATTCAATGCATTCCCATCAAGATACCAATGATGTAATTCACAGAACTAGAACAGATATTCCAAAAACTTGTATGGAACCATAAACGACCGTAAATAGCCACAGTAATACTGAGAAAGAAGAAAGATGGAGGAATCATGCTACCTTATAGTAAACTATATTACAAGGCCATAGTAATCAAAATATCATGGTACTGGACTGCTATTTTTTTTGAACTGCTATTTTTAAAGAGCCTCTATTTTTTAGTTCATGCTTGTAGATACATTTTCTAGTTCATTTTTAAAAATGACAATAAAAACACTACATTTTGTAACTAGATATTTAGGATTTGCCTGATTTTGCTATTATAAATAATGCAAAAAGAAAAATATATAAATATTTTTACTACATATATATGTAAGAGTTTCTATAGTTTATATGTCAAGAAATGTAATTTGAGTTTTAAGACATACAAATCTTAAAAGTTGCTGGATGTTGTCAAATATCTCTCCAAAGTGGTCACACAAATTTATAGTCACCATTAATATATGAAAAATCTTTGCCAAAATTCAGTTTTGTCACATTTAAAAGTTTTTTTCATCAGTCTGATGTACCTAACTTTTAACTTGCATTTCAATAATTGCAAGAAATTTACTGTTTACATGTTTATTGACCATTTAAGTGTCTTCTTTTATAAATTACTCACATATTTATTTAATTTTCATTCATAGCTATCTTCATATTATATGGGTCTTAATTCTTTGTGGGATATATATATATATATATGAAATATATATATCTCCAATATCTCCTCCTATTTATGCTACTTTATATTAAAAAGATTTACAATTTAATGTACTTCTACTTGCTTTTTGATTTACACTTTTAATATCTTAAGACTATTTTTCTTCACTTGAGGCCATTATTATATATTTTTATATTTGTTTATAAAATTTGTTAAGGTTTGTGTTTGGCCTCTGATCCATCTGAAAATAATTTCTGTATATATTTCTGTATAAATTCTGTAGATAATCTTCTTCCACTAATCTGTAATTCTACCGCTGAGATACATCTTTTTCACATATGTACCTGCCTGTTTCAGGATTCCACTACATTGCTTTATTTGCTGTGCTCTATAATATTTTTAATAAGTTCCTTAAATAAGAGAGGTTAGCAATAAGTGTTAGTAGTTTGCAGGAGTAATAGCTGTCAATATACATCTTATTCTCCTTTTTCAAAGTGACTTATCTATTCTTGATATTTGCTCTTCTCTATGAAGTTTCTGTTCAAGTCCTTTGCCAATTTCTTAATAGGATTGTTTGTTTTTCTGATATTGGGTTTTATAACTTTCTTGTAAATTTTGGATATTGAGCCATTATCAGATGTTTTGGCAAAAATTTTCTCCCATTCAATGGACTGTCTCAATTTAGTTGATGATTTCCTTTGCTGTGAAAAACTTTTGCTAAAGTATAAAATTTTATCCATCTTGACATCTATATATATATTTGTGAACTCTTCGCCACAATGAAGATAAACACTTTTATTAATCTAAATGTTCCATTGTGCCACTTTGCATCATGTCTCACCTTCCTCCTTGTTCTAGCCGACCACCAATTTGCTTTTTATCACTAGATATTAGTTTATGTTTTCTAGGGTTTTATGTAAATGAAATTAATTTTTTGTATAATTTTATTAAGTATAGTAATTTTGATAAAATTTCAAAATTTGATATTCATCCAGGTTATATTGTGTACCAATAATATATTCCTATTTTTTTCTGAGTAGTTGCATTGTACAACTGTTCCACAATTTGTTTATACATTCACTTGTTGATGAATATTTGAGCTGTTTTCAGTTGAGATTTGTATTATATACAAATCTTCTATGAACATTTATGTGCAGCCTTTATGTAAAAATATATTTAACTGCTCATGGATAAATGCTTAAGAGTAGAATGTCTGGTCATAAAATAGGTGTCTGTTTCACTTTTTATGAAACTCCCAAATTATTTCCCATAGCAGTTGTACTATTTTATACTCTCACTACATCACATGAGAATTCCTGGTCCTCCATATTTTTTGCAAATACTTGGTTTGGCTGGGACTATTTTTGGTGTTATTTTTCCACTTAGCTGTATTAATTCAAACACAAAATTCATGTAAGAAACAGCAAAAAGTTAGGAATACTCAGAAGATACTTCTTTCATAATGGAGCAAAACCCTTACTTACCTCTTTGGAACATGTATATGGACATTTTTACCACCTTTTTACTAATGAAATAACATTGGAAAGACTCCCACTTTAAATGAAGGCCCCTTTTCTTTCTTTTTTTAATTTTTAAATTTTATTTAGAAAATTAATTTTAACACAGTGACATTAACCAATAAAAGTACATAGGTTTCAGGTAAACATTTCTATAGCATTTGAACTGTTGATTATGTGTGTACCCATTTCCCAAAGTCAATTCATTTTCTGTCACCTTATATTTGTCCTTCTTTAGGCCCCTTTCTAAATCCCTAAGTTCCATGGACCAAATGACTGATCTGTGCCTGCATGGGTTACTAGATTATGGAGGTAGGAAAATCAACCATGCAACCCACCTTCCATCTCAACTATATATTTCCCAGTATCTGTCCCTACTTCCAATTACCATAGTCTTTCTAGTATTTTCTCTCTTTGATTTTGCTGTGAGAGAAACTGAATCTGACTCATTTATTAAAATTTATTTATTCATATTTACTATTTTGGTTATTTCTACAGCAAAACAAAACTCCAAGACAATCATTCTCCCATATTTACTTAAAACTTAGATTATATTAGAAAAGTAAAATAAGATAAAAGCTTTAGAGCACCACTATGTAGAACAGCTAAAAGATAGAAACAATCCAAATGTTCCCTGACAGATGAGAAACAAAGTATGTATATATATAATTGAATATTATTCAGCATTAAAAAGGAAGAAAATCCCGTTACATACTACTATATAGATAAACCTTGAGGACGTTATGCTAAGTGAAATTGGTCAGTCACAAAAAGACAAATACTATATGTATCCACTTATATAAGATGTCTAGAATAATCACCAAAGTCATGGAAACAGAATGTAGAATGCAGAGTACCACGGACTGGGAAGAGGGAAAGGAGGAGGTACCATTTGATGGGTATAGAGTTTCAAATTTTTAAAATAAAAAAGTCTTGGAGATCTGTTTCACAAAAATGTATAAAAAATATAGATGTTATGTCTTTTATCACAATAAAAATAAATAAAAAGCTTTGGGTAGTTTTCATTATTTATCAGCTTGCAGAAATTGTCTTCTTGTTTCTTCTGAAATAGGACTATTACAAACTTTTCCCACAAATATTGGTATGCATATTTAGTGAAGCTTTTGGGCAACACTGACAACAATAGTTCCACTATGATGGATTTCTGAATACTGAATAAGGCTGAGAGAATGTTAAAAGATTTGGACTCACTGTAACCTCTCCTCCCTGAAGTTCAGATTCCACTGCTCAAAGGGCAGACAAGTTTCTTCCTTACCAGATGTCAGTTGAAGCAGGAGAGTTTTTTGTTTGTTTGCTTTTTGCTTTTTGGCTAAAAGGCAATGCTCTCTACATTTTATTTAGCAGTAATACATTTCAAAGGAAATGATAATCTGTGAACTGTGACAGTTTCTTTTTATGGGACAACTGTATATATTCAAATCAGATTATCTTGAAATTTATCTTTAAAAGGTGGGTTCCCTTAGGTCACAATCCTCCTGAAAAACCTGAAAACAAACTAAAGCAGACTGTGCTTTAGGTATTTATTTTAAAGCAATAGCAACACAAATAGGTTTACCAGATATATGTACAGAATATTAAAATGTGTATATTTCAAAAATTTATGTGCAATACCAACATCAACGGCTCTTAGTGTGCAAGTAAGTTTTTCAAGTGGTCATTCTGCAGGCAGTAATTTCCCTGGCTCTGTTAACTTCTAATTAGGAAGTGTGGATGTTTTTTGAAGAAGAAAGAGGATTCCGTTAAAAACCTTTCAGTATTTTCAGTAATAACTTGACTCCTTTGATGCAGTCACTTCATAGAGTGCCTCTTTTGAATAGTTTCTTTTATAAGTCTGAATTTGTATTTTCAGGTTCTTATTGAAGTTCACTCAGCAGGATAAAGTTCTGAGTTAAAATTTTAAGGAGAGAGAAAAAAAATACTCTTGTCGGCAAAAGCCTTTTTCCATAAACAACATTTAGGAATCTGGTACAGGCCGTTAGGCTTTCAGACTATGTACCTTTTCTTCTTGAGAACTTTTAAGAGTAGTTTTAATTCTTTTTAGAAACAGTGAGATCAAAGCAGTGAAATGCAGTTCCCCCACACCTCCCTTGGGCCTCCAGTTTATTTTCAAGATTGCTGTTAATACTTATACTTTACAATAATTCTCTGTTATTATTTTAAAAGAGGTTTTCTGTTCTCTGAGGTTTTACAAGCCAAGTAGCTAGAAATTTAGGAAGTGTAAGATTTGTATTTGCAGTATAAAATTATTTTATCAAACAATATTATTTCCTAAGTGTGTGGGAAAAAGAGCATATACAAAATGAACTTTTAAAGACATATTCGTTATTATAATCTGAAGGCTTTTAGTACAACTTTAGGCTGTTTTCTCTGCATTTAGTTTTACTCACACGCTAGACGGTAGAGTGGTTCCAGCTTTAAATTGGAGGTGAAATTAATGGAATATCTTCTACGTTTTAGGTGGGATGATAGGTCTAGAATTTAAGTTGACCTTATACAATAGTAAATAAATTAAACTACCACTAATTTCCTTAGCATTAAATTACTCTCAGAATAAATGACTTTTAAACATTTCTTTTATTTTAATTTTTATTGATTTTAATTTATTGTATTTACATAGATTCAAGTGTCCCACTGAATATATCTCCCACCCACTCCCATGTTCCCCTCGATACCGCTCTTGCCCCCTTCCCCCAATGCCTTCCACCCTTCCTCTGAAATTTGCTGTATTGTTCTCTATAACACTATGTTATGTATATATAATTTCTTAATCACTTCCCCTTGTCTGATCCCATGCTCTCATCCCCTTTCCCTCTGACCACTTTCCTTCTGGTCCCTTTGATCCTTCTTCTGCCTCTATTCTGTTCCTCAGTTCACATTGTTCATTAGATTCCTCAAATGAGTGAGGTCATGTGATATTTTTCTTTTTCTGCCTGCCTTATTTCACTTAGCACAGTGGTTCTCAAACTGTGGGTCGCAACCCCGGCGGGGGTCAAACGACCAAAACACAGGGGTCGCCTAAAGCCGTCGGAAAACCCACAGGTTGAGAACCACTGACTTAGCATAATATTCACCAGGTCCATCCATGTTGTTGCAAAAGGTAAGATTTCCTTCTTTTTCATGGCCATGTAATATTCCATTGTGTATATGTACCATGCCCTTTAATCCACTCATGGATTGACGGACACTGGGCTGTTTCCAGATCTTGGCTATTGTAAACAATGATGCAATAAACATGGGGGTGCATATCTTCTTTTGAATCAGAAATTTGGTATTCTTAGAATATATTCCTAAAAGTGGGATGGCTAGGTCAAAGGGCAGTTCCATTTTTATTTTTTTGAGGAATCTCCATACTGTTTTCCACAGTGGCTGCACCAGTCTGCATTGCCACCAGCAGTGCAGGAGGGTTCCCTTTTCTCCACATCCTCGCCAGCACTTATTATGTGTTGTTTTGTGAATGAGGGCCATTCTGAAAGGTATGAAGTGACATCTTATTTAGGTTTTAATTTGCATTTCTCTAATGACTAGTGATGTTGAGCATTTTTACATAATGTCTAATGGCTATCTGTATGTTCTCTTTGGAGAAGTGTCTATTCATTTCGTTTGCCTATTTTTTGATTGGATTGTTTATCTTCCTGGTTTTGCGTTTTACAAGTTCTTTATATATTTTGGTTATTAACCACTTATCACACGTATTGTCGAATATGTTCTCCCATTGTGTGGTTTGCCTTTTTATTTTGTTCATATTGTCTTTAGCTGCACAAAACCTTTTTAGTTTGATATAGTCCCCTTTGTTCATCCTGTCTTTTATTTCACTTGCTTGTGGAAACAAATCAGCAAATATATGCTGCGAGAGATGTTGGAGAGCTTACTGCCTATGTTTTCTTCCAAGATGATTATGGTTTCACGACTTATATTTAAGTCTTTTATCCATTTTGAGTTTATTTTTCTGAATTGTGTAAGTTGGTCGCCTGGTTTCATTTCTTTTGCATGTACGTGTACAATTTTCCGAACATCATTTGTTAAAGAGTATGTCTTTACTCCATTGTATGCTCTTACCTCCTTTGTCAAATATCAATTGTCCATAAAGGTGTGGGTTTATTTCTGGGTTCTCTGTTCTGTTCCATTGATTTATATGCCTGTTCTTATGCCAGTACCAAGTTGTTTTGAGTACAATGGCATTGTAATATAACTGGATATCAGGAAGTGTGATACCACCCACTTTATTCTTTTTCAAGATTGCTGAAGCTGATTGTGTTCTTTTTTGGTTCCATATAAATGTTTGGAATATTTGTTCTATATCTTTGAAGTATATCATAGATATTTTAATAGAAATTGCATTGAATTTATGGATTGCTTTGTGTAATATAGACATTGTAATGATGTATATTCTTCGTATCCATGAACACAGTATATGCTTCCACTTTTTTGTATCTTCCTTATTTCTTTTATCAATGTTTTATAATTTTCCGAGTATAAGTCTTTAACCTGTTTGGTTAAATTTACTGCTAGGTATTTTATTTTTTTGTTGCAATAGTGAAGGGGCTTGTTTTCTTAATTTCTCTTTCAGACAGTTCATTGTTGGTGGAAAAAATGCTACTGATATATGAATATTAATTTTATGTCCTGGCAACTTGCTGAATTCATTTATCAGGTCCAGTAGGTTTTTGACTGAGAATTTAGGGTTTTCTATGTACAGTATCATGTCATCAGTAAAAAATGATAGTTTTACTTCTTTTCCAATCTGGATGCCTTTTATTTCTTCTTCTTGTCTGATTGCTATGGCTAGGACTTCCAGAACTATGTTGAATAAGAGTGGTGAATGGGGGCAACACTGCCTTGTTCCTGATCTTGAGGTGATTGCTTTTAATTTTGCCCATTGAGTATGATGTTGGCTGTGGGTTTGTCATAGATGGCCTTTATTATGTTGAGGTATGTTCCCTGTATTCCCACTTTGCTGAGAGTTTTGATCATAAATGGGTGCTGGATTTTATCAAATGCTTTTCCTGCATCTATTGATATTATCATATGATTTTTATCTTTCCTTTTCTTTCTGTGATAAATCACATTTATTGATTTGCGAATATTGTACCAGCCTTGCATCCCCAGAATAAATCTCACTTGATCATGATGTATGATTTTTTTTATGTATTGCTGGATCCAGTTTGCTAATATTTTGTTGAGAATCATAGCATCTAAGTTCATTAGGGATATTGGCCTATAGTTCTCTTTCTTTGTAGTGTCTTTGCCTAGTTTTGGAATGAGGATTATGCTAGCCTCATAAAAAGAACTTAGAAGTCTTCCCTCCTCTTGTATTTTTTGAAATAGCTTGAGAGGGATAGGAGTTAGTTCTTCTTTGAATATTTGGTAAAATTAACCTGTGAAGCTGTCTGGCCCAGGACTTTTGTTTGTTGGGAATATTTTAATAACTGTTTCCATTTCATTTGTTGTAATAGGTCTGTTTAGGTTTTTTTATTCTTCCAGATTGATTTTTGAAAGATTATATGTTTCAAAGAATTTGTCCGTTTCACCTAGGTTGTCTAATTTGTTGGCATGCAGTTCCTCATAGTATTTTCTTACAATCCTTTGTATTTCTGCTATATCAGATATTACTTCTCCACTCTCATTTCTAATTTTATTTATTTGAGTCCTCTCTTTTTTTCTTGGTGAGTCTGGTTAAAGGTTCATCAATCTTGTTTACTTTTTCAAAAAACAAGCTCTTGGATTCATTGATCTTTTGTATTGTTTTTTTAGCCTCTATGTCATTTACTTCTGCTCTGATCTTTATTATTTCTTTTCTTTATTTCCTCTGGGCTTACTTGCTGTTCTTTTTCTAGTTCTTTTAGATGCAGGGTTAAGTTGTTTATTTGAGCTTTTTCTTGCTTCTTAAGGTATGCCTGTAATACTATGAACTTCCCTCTCAGGACTGCTTGCTGTGTCCCATAAATTTTGAGTTGTTGTATGTTCATTTTCATTTGTTTCAAGAAAAGTTTTGATTTCTTCCTTGATCTCATTGTTAACTCATTTATTATTTAATAAAATGTTATTTAGTCTCCAAGTGTTTGAATATATTTCAGTTTTTCTATTGTTGATTTCTAGTTTCATGCCCTTGTGATCAGAGAAGATGCTTGATATGATTTCTATCTTCTTAAATTTATTGAGACTCATTTTGTATCCTAAAATGTGGTTGATCCTAAAGACTGAGCATTTGAAAAGAATGTATATTCTGTTTTTTGGGGGTAAAAGGTTCTGAAGATATCTATTATATCCAGTTGATCTAGTGTGTCCTTTAAGGCTGCTGTTTCTTTGTTAGTTTTCTTTCTTGAGGATTGATCCATTGATGTTAGTGGGTATTAAAATCCCCTACTATTATAGTATTGCTGGTGATCTCACCCTCAAAATCTGCTTTATATATTTAGGTGCTCCTATGTTAGGCACATACATATTTATAATGGCTATACTTTTTTTATTGCTCCCTTTATCATTATATAGTGACCTTCTTTATCCATTTCTATAGCCTTTGTTTTAAAGTCTATTTTGTCAGATATAAGTATTGCTCACCCAGCCTTTCTTTCATTTCCATTTGTATAAAATATTTTTTTCCATCCCTTCACTTTCAGTCTAGATGTATCTTTTGTTTTGAGGTGGGTCTCTTGTAGACTGCATATGTACAGGTCCTGTTTTCTTATCCATGCAGCTACCCTATGTCTTTTGATTGGAGCATTTAATCCATTTACATTTAAGATTATTATTGATATGTAGTTCTTTATTGCCATTTTGTTCTTTAAATCTACATTTCTCTTTTTCTATACATTTTCCCCCCTTTGTTCTGTTTATAACAGGCCCTTTAATATTTCTTGCAGCATTGGTTTGGTTGTAATGAATTCCTTGAGTTTTCTTTTGTCTGGGAAGCTTTTTATTTCTCCTTCAATTTTAAATGATAGCCTTGCTGGATAATGAAGTTTGGTTGTAGGCTCTTGTTCTGCATTACTTTGAATATTTCTTGCCATTCCCTTCTGGCATCAAGTGTTTCTGTTGAAAAGTCAGATGTCATCTTTATGGGGCTCCTTTGTAAGTGATTGACTGCTTTTCTCTTGGAGCTTTTAGTAATTTTTCTTTATCTCTTTACTTTGGTATTTTAATTATGATGTTTCTTGGTGTAGGCCTCTTTGGGTTCCTCTTTAATGGGACTCTTTGTGCTTCTTGAACTTGTGTGACTTTTTCCTGCATCAATTTAGGAAATTTTCAGATATCATTTCTTTAATCAGGTTCTCTATCCCTTATTCATTCTCTTCTCCTTCAGGAACCCCTATGATGTGGATGTTGTTTCTCTTCATGTTATCACAGAGCTCTCTTAGATTTTCCTCAGACTTTTTAAGCCTCTTATTTTAAACTCTTATTTTAATCATTATTTTAAACTCTGCATTTGGTATCTTGGTCATTTTCATATAATTCAGTTCTTTTTTTCTGGGGATTTTTCTTGTTCATTTATTTGGATTGCATTTTGTCTGTCTTCCCACTTTGTCTGTTAATAGATTGTTCCTTTGGGTGTGCTGTTTGTGTAGCTAGTTGAGTCTAAGGTTGATGATGTTCTCTGCCTCCAGCTTCCATCTGTGTTGTTTCTAGATCTTCTGGGTTGGCATCAGCTGTTGTTTGTAATCTGCTGTGGACTACTTATCTGCTAACACTATTTTTTTTGCTATCTGAGTTGGCTTTTTTTATGCCTTAGGTGGGTCAGGTGTGAGAAGTCCTTCCTTAAGATAGCACTCTAACAAGGGTTGTTAAGTCCTGAAGTAATGCTCTTTGTATCTGGCTGCTGGATTTGCCAGTCCTGGACCTCCCTGGCCAGAACCTGGTGCAGACCAGTGGGCATCACTTCCTATGACTGGTTCTTAGCAACCTTCTTGGACCTACAGGTGATCCAGAATTTTTGACTGTCTCTGCTGGACCCAAGTGCCATTGTAAATATCAGCTGCACTCCTAGTCTGGGTTTTATTTACTCTTGTCCAATGGGTGTGGCCTCTGTGTTCCCAAGGTGTGGTCTGTCCAATGGCCTGCCACCACTACTAACACAGCCAGGCCCGCCAGCCCTTCGGCAAGTACTCAGTAGTATGGGGGGCAGTGTAGCTTAAGCATCAGCACTTAAAACTTGTGTCCCTGATGTGCCCCCTGCTTCTAAGTGACTTTTTGCTCTGACTTGAGCAGGAGGGCCTCCGGTGGGTGGGGTAATTGCTTCCCTTTGCTGGTGTTGCTTCTCTCAGGAAAAATAGCCACTTTATATTTGGGGAGAGACTCAGCACAGGGGTGGCTGTCCCCCACAATGTCTCTCCCTGTGCCTCCAAGATTACACTCTCCTCTCGCCAACTCCAGTCCTCTCAGCTCTCCTTGCCCACAGAGTCCCATGTATGTGGCTGTAAATGAGGTTTTCTGTCCTGTCCCTTTAAGATGGAGCCTGGGTCTGAGAGTTCTGTGTCTTTCTCATGGATAGAAACCCAGCTCTTTTCTCAGCTAAATGCTGTCTGGGCACCTCTTCTAGTCTCTGGGGCTCTAGGCTGGGGCTCCAGTCCTGGGGATGAGGACCCACAACTCTCTGGGCAATCTACCCCACTGTGAGAGTCCCTTTGGGCCACCACTCGCTCTTGGGAGTGGAGCAGCCCTTTATGTGTCTCTGCCCTTCTTAACAGTCTCAGTGTGGTTTCTTTGGTGATCTTTGGTTATAGATTCCTCTTAGTTTAGTCCAAAGTTGGTTTTTCAAGATGAATGTTCTTTTTTTTTTTTCTTTTTTTTTTTTCAAGATGAATGTTCTTAAGTTAAGTTTAATCCACTTTGGCTCTTGGAGGTGGAAGTTGGAATGTCTGCCTACTCCACTGCTATCCTCTCTCCCCTCAACCATTTCTTATATAGACTACATGGTGGAAGCTGCATGAAGTAGGAAAGGAATTCTCGATCTGAAGCTAGAAGGCTTGTGTTCATTTTCAACTTTTCTATAGATGTCTCTCTACCTTGGACAAGTCATTTGTACTCTTTCTTCCCTACAGAATAAATACAAAAATATTTATATTACTATGTTATCAGACTCAGATAAGAATGTGGATTAAAGCAAGTTAAAATCATAATATCTTAGAAAGTGAAAGTCATCACATTCCATGGTTTTTATCATATTTAAAATGCAATGACTTAGAAGCACAGATTTATAGAACTAGAATGAAACAGACAACATTTCTAGTTTCAAGTTTTCTGAATGCACTTAGGTCACAAAAGTTACTGGTGATTTAAAACAATTATGGATATTTTATTATGAAAAATATACTTATTTATAGGTAAGAAAAATATTGAATATACTTTTATGTATCCTAGGTATAAGGAACTGATGAATTTTATGGCTGTATTCTACAGAGTGGGGATTGAGACCTAGAGAAGTGAAGAGTCTTAGCTGGGGTCACACAGAAATTTTGGAGGTTATTCTTGAGTGGATGCCTGCTGACTCATACTGTGGTATTCTGTCTTCCTAGACCAGGGTCACTGGTTGGTGTGCCCCACAGAGTCCTATTCATTTCAAACAGATAAGTCAGGAGCAAACACGAGGCAGAGTCCTCCCAACCCCAATTACTTTTTTTTTTATCTGTTTTCTATGTTGAACTTTTCAATTTCACCTTGTGAAAAAAATGTTTGGACACTAGTGCTATGGAAGAATAACAAAATAACAGATATGAAGTGGGAGAGGTAAAGTGATACTAGAAACAGAATTCCCTTTCCATTATCATGCCCTTTGTAGAAGGAAAATGTAGCTCCCCAGGTTATGAATGTGTTTAAAAAACACCTAGTATCTGACAGTCCAGATATGAGTAGCTATAAAATTATTAGAAATATAATTCAGAATTTTAAAGCTCTCCATACAGTAATGTTAAAACCTGTATGATTTTACCGGAAAATTCTACCAAATGTTTAAAAAAAGAATTAATACCAAGATATATAGTCTTTCAGAAAATGTAAAATGGGACACTTCCCAATTCACTTTATAAAGCTAGTATTGTCTTAAAAACAAACACAATACCCCCCAAAAAAGAAAAGAGAAAACAACTACAGGCCAATATCCCTCATGATATAGATGCAAAAATCCTTAACCAAATAATAGCAATTAATAAAATTAAACAGTATATAAAAAGAATTATACATGATGGCCGGTAGGTTTTATTTTAGGGCTACAAAGCTGGCTCAATATTTAAAAGACAATCAATGTATCTACCATACTAACAGGCTACAGAAGAAAAATTACATGATTATACCAATTGATACAAAAAGCATCTGAAAAGATTCAGCAGTCATTCATAATAGAAACTCTCAGCAAATTAAAATTTGGGGGGGGGGGAACTTCCTTAACTACAAAATACCTACACATCTAACTTCATATGTAATAGTAAAAGGCTGAACACTTTTTCCTGAGTTCTGGAAAAAGGCAAAGATGCCTACTTTTATTAAGCATAGTACTAGAAATTCCCATTTATACAAGAAGGCAAAAGTAAAAGAAAATAAAATGCACAAATATCGCAAAATAAGAAATTAACTGTCCCAATTTGCAGATTACATGATTATCACCCTAGAAAATTCTAAGGAATTTACAAAAATATCTGATTTCATGAAGGTCACAGGACACAGATCAACATTAAACAATCCATTTATTTCTCTGGCCACTGAAAAAATGGAAAACAAATTTAAAATATAATACCATTTGCAGTCATTCAAAAAATTAAATACTTAGGTTTTTCTAAATAAATAATATTATGTAAACTAACTAATAAATATAGGTATAAATCAAGAAAACATGTATAAGATTAGCATGCTGAAAACTACAAAACAATACTTTTTAAAAAATCAAAACTCTAAATAATATGGAAATACAAACCATATTCATAGATTGGAACAGTCAACATTGTAAAAATGTCAAATCTCTTTAAGTTGATATATGTTCAAAGCAATAATTATCAAAGCTCCAGCATGATATATTAGAAGGAATCTAAGAAATGTTTTGACTTTTTTTCAATGTTTCCTTTTATTTTGCAACTGAAGCAGTGAAATGAAGGGGTTTGTGGTAGAAACTAGAGAATAGCTGTACTAATCAAAACTGTGGTGTTGGCATAGGGTTAAGCATACACATTAATGGAACAGAATAGAGAATCTAGAAATAAAAATACACAACTACAGTCAAGTGATTTTTGATAAAAGTGCAAAAGCAATTCAATGGAGGAGGAAGATTTTTTGCCTCATATATCATAAGCAAAAAACAAACAAAATCTCCTCCATCTTATACAAGTATAACTCAAAATCATATTTAATGTAAATATGAAACTTTTAGAATAAAAATCTTTAAGAACTAGGGCTTGGTGAACAGTTTTTAGACATGACTAACAGCATGATCTATAAAAGTAACAAAACCTGATAAATTGTACTTCATAAAAACTAAAGACTTTTATGCTGCAAAAGACCCCGTGAAGATGAAACGACTGAAAAGTCTGCAAATGACATACAACAAAAGATTTGTATCTAGAATTTATAAAGAACCCTAAAGTTTCACCTGTAAGAAAGAAACAATCTGTTTGGAAAATTGGTAAAGTATTTGAAGAGATATGTCACCAAAGGTGATGTATGGAAGAAAACAAACAAACAATAAAAACATAAAAAGATCTTAAACATCATTTGCTACTAGGGAAATGCAAATTAAGGCCATGATGGAATACCAAAAACATATATTAGACAATTAAAATAGCATAAAGTATTATGTAAAGTACTATGTAAAATGCAGGCCAAGATGCAATAAAACTGAATCATACAGTGCTAATGAGAATGTAAAATGGAAGACCATTCTGAAAAAGTTTGTTGTTTTTGTGAAAAGCTAAACATATACTCATCATACAACTCACGAATCACCTTGCTGGGCATTTTTCCCAGATAAATGAAAATTTATATTCAAACCCAAACCTGTATGCAAATGATCATAGCAGTTTTATTTGCAATAGAAAAAAAACTGAAAACAGTCAAAAAGTTTCTCAGTTAAACAAAATGTTATATCGATGCTACGGAATACTACAGATGGCCCCTTATCTGTGAGGGATATGTTCCAAGATCCCAGTAGATGTGTGGAACTGCAGATGCTAACAAACCCGACATACACTACTTTTTTTCTATACACACATATCTATGATAATGTCTAATTTATAAATTAGGTACAGTAAAAAAATTTACATTAACTAATACTAAAAAGGAACAATTATAACAATGTACTGTAATAAAATGTATGTGATTGTGGAATCCCTTGATAATCAATTTGATAACCAAGATAGCTACCAAGTGATTAACGGCAGGTAGTGCATACAGCATGAGTACTCGGGACAAAGGGATGTGCAGGAGGGATGGCACGAGATTCCATCAAGCTACTCAGTTTGGTGCACAATTGAAAACATCATTTCTGGAATTTTCCATCAAATACTTTCAGACCAAGATAGACAACAGGTAACTAAAACTGTGGAAAGTGAAACTATAGATAAGGTAGGACTATTGTATTCAACAATAAAAGTAACAAAACTATTTATGTATATAACAACTTCAATAGATCTCAAAATATCTGAGTCAAAAAATATTTCAAAGGTCATGGACTATATAATATCATTTAAATAACATTTTCCAAATTATAACATTACAGACAAAACAGATTAGTGGTTTCCAGACATTAGGAATATCTGGAAATAGGGAATAACTATTTAAAAAAGGGGTAGCATAGGTAGATATTTATATTTGAGCTGATGGCATGGTTAGGACAGTACATAGAGTTAATGATATTCTTGATTGTAGTGGTGGTTACAGTACTGTTTACATGTAATAAAATCATATAGAACATACTAAAAAACAAGTGATTTCAGATAGACTTAAGAATAGAAAGTCTATATACAAAATAAATTTAATATATATACCAGCAACAGACAGGTGAGAATGAAGTTAAGAAACACTGACACTTATCTATTAAAAACATAATAAACTCAGCAATATATTTAACAACAATATCCAAGACCCCATACTAAAAATCTCCAACATACACCTATATTACAGAAGGCCTAAATAAATGAAGATATATATCATGTTAATGATTAGAAGACTTATAATTAAGATGTTAATTTAATACAAATTTATCAATAAATTTAATTGTCATCTGTTTTAAAAGTCTCAACAAGATTCTTTTGTAAAAATTGACACACTGATTTTAGCTATTATAACAAAACAAAGGACCTTAAATAGAAAAAAAAGATCTTGAAAAATGTAATAAATTTAGAGGAACTATATTACCTGATTTTTAAATTCACTATAAAACCACTGTAATAAAGATAATATAGCATTTGCATATAAATAGATCAATGAACAGATAGTATTTTTAAAAACAAAGCCATACATGCATGACCAGTTACATATTTTGATATATATATATATATATATATATATATATATATATATATATATGCCACCATATTCAATGAGAAAAGAATAAATTTTTCAACAAATGGGATAAAAACAACTGGATATTCAAATATTTAAAAACAAAATCTACCAACCAACCAAACACCATTGACCTCTATTTCACATTGTATATGCACTAATTTGGAATGGATTACAGACTTACGCATAAAAGCAAAAGACTTGAATATGTCTTTATAAAGCATCTTTATAAAGATGGCCAACATCATTAGTAACCAGAGAAATGCTAACTGAAAACATAATGAAATATTACTTCACACCCATTATAATGGTTAAAATTTAAAAGATTGGCAATATAGAGAGGATATGGAGCCACCAGAATTTGCATATGTTGTTTGTACAAGTGTAAAATGGTACCAGATGACAAATGAAGTAACAAAGGGTAAAAATTCACATACTAGAAATACCATTCAGCAGTTAGAAGGAGTGAACTATTGATACATAAAACAACTTGCAAAAACTCAAAAACATATTGAGTGAAAAAATCCAGGAATGAAAGTGTTTATACTGCATTATCTAAATTCCATAAAATTCAAGAACAAGCTAAATTAACACATGAGAATAGTGATTGACTTCGGGGTTAAGAAAAGGAATCAACCAGAAAGGGACACGGAAAACTTTCAGGAGTAAAAGAAAGAGTCTGTATCTTGTTCATTATGATTACATGGCTGTACGTGCTTGCCTGTACCTCTACCTTAGCCCACCGAACTCTATACTCTAAATCGAGGCATTTTATTGTGTGTAAATTAGACTAAAATAATTTTTTAAAAAGAAAAAAATAATTTTTCCAGGTATTCATTAATCATAAACTGTTTACTGAATGCCCATTAAATAAACCTCCAATCACTATTGAAATTAGTAATGTTGGTTTGTAAAGGCACCAAGTTTCTGTTGAGCAATTATCCTCTTAAATATGAAAAAAAAAAACCTCTACGTTCAAGTGAATAATTTATATATGTTCAAATAATAAAATGTAGAGCACCACATTTTGTAAATATATTCTTTCCTTTGTCCAACAGGCTCCACAAAACAGACTGGGCCAAACTGAGTCATCATAGAACAGAACAGAGAAAGAACACTGGGTCAGGAGTCACATGACCTGAGTTTCCTTCTAGCTTCAGTATTCCCTGATTCAATATGACAAAAGCTCCCAGCTGACTATCATGACGGATACTCCCTAACACTAGAAGTATGGATTGAATACAGAGAACCACCAGGACAGAAAGCAATTGCCTAATGCCCTATGGTCATCTTGGTTGTCAACTTCGGGATAGTAAAGAGACACTGGTACCTAAAATACAATGTAATTATTCCTGTTTCTCATTCTCTTTCAGTCTGTTGAATCTGGTATGCTTTTGTTTTACTATGCAAGAATTACATTCCTGTTTCAATTTTAAGGCTCTTATGAAACCAATCACATGCTTCAGTGCCACCTTTAAAGTAGTTGACAAAAAGCCAAAGTGACAGGGCAGAAGAATAAATGCCATCCTTCTTTCCTTTTGTCCTCTATTACATAGAAATATCTCCATGGCTTTTCACTGATAATTTCCTTTAAAATTCTGACATTATGAAAAATTAATGATTGTGTAGCTTGAAAAATGTAAGACTTTCACTGCCTCAACATTTGAAGTATATTTGCATCGATGTGTTACTGTATAAAGACAAAACAATTATATGTATATACACCACACACAAACATACATATACATACAATGCTGATGCTTATTCATGTGTATAAAAATATAAACATACACTCCTTCATATAGTCTTTCATCCATTCAAAACATAAATATTTCAGAGCCTGCTATATACGAGTATTTTGTTAATCACTGGGAATGTTGCTATAAGCAAGAAAGTCTGCATCTCTAGATGAATGGTCACTAAGATTTATATCCATGCTCAAATGCAGTTCTAAATCCTTTGCCTTTTCTAGAATTGCTTTGTCTTTGTAAGCCTATAAAAAAAGGTATTATTTGGTTGAAATTAGAAAATTTTTCATCACAGAGCTAAGAAACAGTAGAGCCAGAATTTCAACAAAGGTTATCTAGCCTCCAGGTAAGGGATGGGTACCTACCATGCCGTGCTTCCCTGCTCTTGTACCTTATTTCACGGAGCTAATGTAGGAAAAATATTGACTAGTTACTACGAGGGTGAAATAGCAGATATAACTCAAAAAATACATTTCCTCACACTGCCTAATATACTGTTTCACTCATTTCTTCTCTTATTATTTGAATAATTCCAAATTCTTTTATTTCATTAAACCAATTCCCGTTTTAAGAATGAAAACAATTCTGGGAAGTCTTTAGCATAGGTTCATTTTCCCTTTTCCTAATATGTATTTGAGACCAGGTGGGAAAGTAGTAAAATTTTAACGGGATGACTTTGCTTGATAATGGCAAAATGGAACTTTAGAACATGGAGAAACTAGTTTTGATACATAATATTATCAATTTTCAGCATCTTTCTTACATATTATATTATGTCCATCACTATATGACTTCTCCTTGTGAGAAGAATATATTTTGCATCATGTTAACAAAGATTTGACCATCTGACCTGATTTGGATAATAGAATAAAAGAGAAAGTGTTGTGTGTTTTACAGTTATTTCATAGTTCTGCAATTGTTCCTTCCCTCTGCCATAGGAATGGGATGCCCTAAATAAAAACTGTTCCTGTGGTCTGCATCACATAATGAATAAGACCCACAGTTGTGCTCACGTCATGTACAACAGAAGAGTGATATGAACCTTTGTTCTTATAAGCCAGTAAAATTTCAGTTTATTTGTTAACACAAAATAATCTCACAAAATCTGAAAGATACGGTTGGTTTATCTTTTCATATTACTTAACTAAGACTTCTCAGTGGAGAGTGTTATTTAAAAATCCTTCAGTTTCAAGTGAAAGAAAATCACCTGAAATACTTTAGTAAGAAAGACACTTAAGTGCAGGTAAGTGCTGGGTGATATAGATTACTAAAACCAAGGCCTAGAACATAACCTGAATTTTTTTCTGAGATCTTGTCTCTATGTTTCTGTGTACAACAACTTTTTTCTTCTTCCTCTTTCTCTTTCCTCCTTTTTCTTCTCCTCCTCCTTCTCTTTCTTCTTTTTTCTTTCTGTCTCTCAGTTCCCATCTTTTCCATCAATATAGCAGCATTTTTCATCTCATTCATCTTCAAAAACACATATTTTTTATCCTTTGTTGATCTTTAGCTGCTTCCTTACCTTGCCTCCCTTCAGAGTCAAACTTTATAAAAAAAACACATGGCCCTGAGCAGTTGGCTCAGTGGGAGAGCATCTGCTGGCATGTGGATGTTCCAGGTTCAACTCCTGGTCAGGGCACACAGTAGAGGCAACTATCTGCTTATCCAGCTCTTTCCCTTCTCTCTCTCTCTCCCCCCCATCTCTTTTCTTCTCCCACAGCCATGGCTCAATTGGTTTGAGCGCATCAGCCCCAGATGCTGAGGATGGCTCCATGGAACCACTGCCTCAGGTGCTAAAACTGGCTCAGTTGTGAGTATGGCCCCACATGGGCAGCGTGTCGGACCTAGATGGTGGTTGCTGTGTGGATCTCAGTCAGGTGCATGTGGGAGTGTGTCTATCTCCCATGTTTTTTGGAAAAGAAGAAGAAAACTAAAAGAATAGGTATATTTTCTGCCTTCATTCCCTTATTTCTCATTTCCTCTTCTATTTACTTCAATATCTTTTCCCAAGATCAACAAAGCCCACCCAATTTTCAGTTCCAATTTAATTAGCCTCAGCAGATTTTAACTCTGTTGACCATATCTTATTTCTCAAAACTTTTCCTCTGCTTTAGTTACAGTTACTAATTTCTTTCTACTTATTTTGCTTATTCACTTTTATTCTATGATTTTTCCTCCTCGACCTATGAAATTTGGGCTTTCCCCCAAAGTCCATGTGACACATTTTCTTACTTGACAGACAGTCCCTTAGGGAGCTCACCTTCGTCCTTGGCTTACACTATAGTATACCCAATAATGATTTACAAATCTGTGGATCCAATCCAGACCTCCCTTCTCCCCATGTAAGGAGACAAAGGAAGCATTCCCTTCCAAGTGGTGACTACAAGGAATTGCCAAGCTTATAATTAATCTTACAGCAATTCCTACAAAAAAATTATTTAGTTTCCTATAGTTCCACAAATGTCCTTTCTTTAAATATCATTAGCCGCCAAAACAGCTCTCATAAGTCTTCCAAGATATATAGCTGAAATCAACTTCTTCTAAACTGAATGGACTAAGAATTGGAGGAGATGTTTTTTATAGAAAAGTAGGTACTTTGGACAAAAAGAGTGAATGAATACTGGGCAGGCATAAATATTAGTTGTCTCATGGATACTGTGAGTCCACCAGAGATAGTCATCCTTTCTAACTCTTGACATAGCTAGAATTTGAGAGAGGTGAAGAGATAGGTGACAGTGGTTGTTGAGAGAATATGAGGTTTGGAGAAAAAAAAACACAGACTAGAATTCAGTAAGTCAAGAATTATCTGTGTAAGTGATGGCCATAGAGGGGGCAAAGGGCAACATGAGACAGGAAATTCATGTCAGATGGGGGAGCAATTATCCACAGAAGGATGAATGGATGGATAAAGCTAAAAACCAAGGACAGCAGACGGACAGCACAAGAGATGACCAGGAAGAAAAAGCAACAAAATAAAGCAAGGGATGTGGCAACCAGTGTTTTCAGATATGGTGTCACATGCAGGAAGGGACACAATTTGCAGATACCAGAATCTGAAAACAAAGGAACTGACAAAGTATGAAAAAACTAAATATGTTTATATACATGGAGAATAATGTAATATAATCAAATGAGTAGATTAAGCCAGTATGTTTTGACCACTGATTTGAATGCTTCAGCATCAGGAATTGATTCTGTTGCTAACAAGCCTTATGGGCTGTTGGCACAATTAAGTGTGTTCACACTCAATGATGACAGAAAACATTGATGACTATGTTTTAGCATACTAGTAAGATTATATTTAGCCCGAAAATGCAGAGCATACAAGTCAAATAGAGAAGTCAGAGATAGAGGTATAAATAAGTATAAAAATTAGGGGTATTTAAGTTAATAAAGCCAATAACACTTTGGGGCTAGAATTTTAGGCTTAGCCTTTTGCATGGGCAACAAAGAATTAATATGTTGCAAGTATTTTCAATAGGGTATTATTATAGGAGGCTACCCTAAATGGAGTTTGTATTTTAAAAGGAAGCACAGGAGAGCAATTTAGGTTTAGGTTTAACGATGTGGCTAGCTAAACAGAGGTTGGAATAGGCCATTGTTGAGTTTCTTTAAGATCAGTTAGAGAGGCTATAGTATGGCCAGGTAATTGAGAGAGTGCCTCATGACATGCCCAAAAATTAGTATGCTTTAAGATCTGTGTTGTTGATTCAGTGAGGCTTATATAAAAATTATTTGTAGGGCCCTGGCCGGTTGGCTCAGCAGTAGAGCGTCGGCCTGGCGTGCGGGGGACCCGGGTTTGATTCCCGGCCAGGGCACATAAGAGAAGTGCCCATTTGCTTCTCCACCCTCCCCCCCCTCCTTCCTCTCTGTCTCTCTCTTCCCCTCCCACAGCCAAGGCTCCATTGGAGCAAAAGATGGCCCGGGTGCTGGGGATGGCTCCTTGGCCTCTGCCCCAGGCGCTAGAGTGGCTCTGGTCTCGGCAGAGCGACGCCCCAGAGGGGCAGAGCATCATCTCCTGGTGGGCAGAGCGTTGCCCCTGGTGGGCGTGCTGGGTGGATCCCGGTCGGGCGCATGTGGGAGTCTGTCTGACTGTCTCTCCCCATTTCCAGCTTCAGAAAAATACAAAAAAAAAAATTATTTGTAGGGCCTTTACAGTGGATAACATTAAAGTAGGGGAGGATAAGGAAAACAGAGGTGTGGGGAGCAGAAGGCAAAAGGGAAGGAAGAAAGAGAAGGAAGGGTGGCTCACTGCAGTTCGGGCTGAATTAGGAAAGAAGTTAAGGGAGAGTAGATGGGAATAAATGGGGTAGAGAATACTTTTAGGTTTTATAAAGAAAACTTAAACTATATACAGGTTTTATATGAGACTTAGTGGTATAGATGATTCTATTCAGAATGAGTCTAGTTGTTCCAATTTTTGGGTTGAGGTCATCATAATGGATGAATCCAGTCTTAGAGCTGATGTGATCATAAGTTAATACACCTGCAGGGCTTAGGTCATCATGTGGAGAGCGGCCAAATCCAGCTGTGAGGCTGAGGTCATCAGTGTAATACCATACCTGTGCTCCTGGAGAAAGCTGGATGTGGTTAAGATCTTGTCTGCAAATATCATGTGCCATGCCGGGACTCTGAAGGCATTCCCGTGGTTAGTCAGATAACAGAGTATTGTGTCCGTTCAAAGGCACAATCTATATAGGTATTACTGGGGAAGACAGGGCAGGTATAACCATTTTTGAGAGAGACAGAGGAAAAGTTAACCATATATAGTAGCTAGGGGTTGGAACTGGGGATAAGTTCAGAGCCTGGGCTATGGGGTTACAAGGGTTAAACTCGTTTCCAGTACCCACCGAGGGAGTGTGTGTGAGTGTTCTTAGCTGGCCCAAATGGTATACAGAAAGAAGGGGTGGTTGAAACTTGAAAGCTGTCAGTGATCAAACAACAAAAACAAAATCAGACTCTATTACTGTTATGCTTTTTAAAGGATTAAAAAAATACACATGAACATATGCAGATTAATTTCTAATTCCAACTAGCATTTTAAATACTTCTATTTGGAGTGACAGTGGAGCTGTAACATAACTTAGTATAATAAAATGGAATTTTTCCTTAATTAATCATGGTTTATAGACTAAGTCAGTGGTTGGCAAATCATGGCTCACGAGCCACATGCGGCTCTTTGGCCCCTTGAGTGTGGCTCCTCCACAAAATACCATGTGCGAGCGCTACCTCAATAAGGAATGTACCTACTTATATAGTTTAAGCTTAAAATATTTGGCTCTCAAAAGAAATTTCAATCATTGTACTGTTGATATTTGGCTCTGTTGACTAACGAGTTTGCCGACCACTGTACTAAGAAACACTATGAGTACTCAGAAAAACTATGAGCCCATAGAGTTTCAGTACTCTATGAAACTTCTAGAGACCAAGAATTTGACATGTGAATGCACATGTAATAATAAATTAAACCTTACTTCCTTGAAGTTACAGGCAGTTCCCTGGTTACAAACAAGATAGGCTCTATAGGTTTGTTCTTAAGTTGAATGTATTGAATATATGTAAGTTGGAGCAGAAATATATACCTATTAAGTGCAACTTATACAGATGTTTGTCTTAATCACAGTATCTATTTTAACCTTTCTGTGCATATAAATACTTAAACATTTTCAAATCTATAGAACCTATCTTGTTTGTAACCCAGCTACTGCCTGTATTTCCAACTTAAGGACTAGGGAACTAAAAGATTTAAGATAGGACAAGAAATAACTAATAGTTTAACCTTTCTAGGAACTAGGCTTCAAAGATAGGTGTTTTTTTTTTAACTTTAAAAATAATCAATATTTCCCCCATTGTTTTAAACTTAAGAGTCTATCCGCCTTTGTTTTTTGTTTTTTTTTTAATTGAAATAATTGTAAAAGCTACATCGGATACCATTTCCACCCAACAGATGCAGGAAATACTGGAACTCTTTTAACAAAATCTTATTGCAGAGACTTCCTTCTGAATTTTGCAGACTTAAGCAATTCACATTAACTCAAATTTAAACAAAGTAAAACAAAACAAAAACCTTTTTGGCATTTAACCCATGTGTTACAGAGTAAGAAAATTAACGGTACAATGAAATTGTAGTATGATCATTTGAGAGGGTAAACTTCCCTTGGATATATATAGTAAAGTTTATAGTTACTCTTTTTAATTGAAAATCATGATATTTTAAAGTGCATTTGGTACTAGAATTATTTCTTTCTACAAATATCTAATTGCCTGTCACGAACAAAATAAAAATATTTTTATAGACACACCTAGCTCAAAAGAGGGTATTTATAAAATATTCCTTGTCCATTAACCAAATGCATCACTTTAATATTTTGCTTAACATATTCATATCAATATACCCTGGCATTATGGCATGTGAATACATTGAATTGTGCCAAAACTCACTAAATAAGCCTGCTGGAGCAAAATCAATTACTGGAGCCAAAGCAGTTAGATCAGTTTTCAAGACATACTAGATTAATCCAATCCATTGATCTCAATCCATTCTACCACATGTATATAAATATATTTTGGTATTTACTTTCAAATATAAAGTATATTAGATGTAAAATAGATTCTGAATTGTTCTAAAACTTGGTAGAATTAATGGAATAGTATTAAAATTATTATTTATCATTTAAAACAGTTTTCTTCAAGGTAATCTATCATAGAATCCACTGCATTGAAATATTTAAGAAGCATTGAAATTTGCATTTATGTTCAAATGAATAAAAAATTTAGGATAATTATTGGTAAGAATAGAGAGATAGGTATTTATTTATACATTTAGCATAGCAAAATGTTAATGATAGGAGCTATGTGATGGGTGGCCAATGTAAATTTGACTTCTTTGTATTTTTGAAATTTTTTATAATAAAGTGTTAGGAGAAAATCTTAACATAAAATCTTAAATTCTTATAGATTTCAGGCAAGTAAAAGAGTTAGCCTATGATGATAGTAAGCATATAAATTTGATACATGATATTACTGTATCTTAGGCTACAGCAACAATATTATATCCACAAGTGAAATGAAACACAAGTTTCTCCTGTATATGCATGTGTGTACACACACATGTTCATGGGTATACATGCACATGCAAGTGCACACACAGATATATGTGGTTTTATAGTCAACATGAGACAAACAAAATAAAACTAATGGTTCTATTATACACTTATACTAATGTTTTGCTACCTGCTTTTTTTAAGGTCCATAGGCAGTTTTGTGTTTTTAAAAAATATTTTCAGTATATGCTAATACATCATTTTATATCAAATATTTCAAAGATTTCATTCACTTATATTTCATTTACTATGAAAATTATTCTGTAATGTCTTTTTTGCCAAAAAACTTTTAATACTGAATCATTATAATTCTATTCATTTTACAAATATGATAATTGTGACCAAAAACCTCATTGCTTTATACAGCATGATGGCAGAGTCTGGGCTGTGTTAAGTGCATACTCAACTCAATCCTAAAACATTTGATAATCAAAACCCACAAAAATCAACTTCATTTTGCTTGGTCAAGTTATCTTCCAGGCAAACAGATATATATTCAAATTAAAATAACTTTGAAAATGTTCCTCAGGACATTCATTTGTTTTTATAAGGCAATATTTTGAGAGGTAAATGTAAATGAGCCATATGTATTGCATAGCACTTGAAATAACCACACATCATTAACTTATAGAAAATGTGCTTGTGTTAGGTTACCAATATCAAGGTCTTTCATATTATGTTTGATGGTCTCAATTAACAGGCCACAGTTGGAGAGTAGAATTACCACATACAGCAGGGATGGCATTCCAGTGGTACATATGTGCCAGAAAGAACTTGGTGGAGGATCTTATAATCTGTCCGTCTGGGGGACTATATCACATTTTAGGACAGGGTTATACTGCTCTGAGGTATTCTCAGTGGACCCAGAAGCCTGGTTGGACTTAGAACATGTGTAACTTAGTAGAGCCATTCATTATACCACTCATTTATCTATTTATTCATTAATTTTATAGCATTTAATTAGTGTTCCACATTAGAATTAGCTTGAAGACATAGGATAAAAGAAGAATAGATTTTTATTAAAATCAGTAAGTAGAATAGTTATCCTTGGTGCCACATCTGTAGCCTTTCAGCACTATCATTTTCACTGAATGTCAGTCAATGTCTAATACCCAGTACATGAATCTCCTCATACAAGGGCTTTATCTGGGCATCATGTTCTGCTCTGCCCATGTACAGCAGGACGAAGCTCTGGAAATGAGTGCCTCCCAGGAGCTTCCCTACACCAGCCTCCTGCAAGAGGGATGGCACTCAAGGCCGTGGTCTACAAATTCCAGAGTTCCCTTTCAGGTGTTAAGCTTCAGTTACTCACAGTGCTTGTTATTCCCTCACTGTCTTACTTTTCCACTTCTCTATTCATATTTCCTGATAACATGCCACAAATAAGCTACTTGTTCTAGAATTCTTATCTCAGGATTGTGCTTCTGATAAAACCCAACATAAGACAGTATGTGTTTTAGTCAGAATTCTCCAGAGAAACAGAACTAATATGATATTGGGAAATCATTATGCTAGTTTCTTTACCTTAATGTGTGTATACATATATACATATATATCATATACATATACATTATTTATTATGGAAATTGGCTCACACAATTATGGAGGTTGACATATGCCACAATATGCCATCTGTAAACTGAAGAATCAAGAAAGCAGGCGGTATAACTTAGTCTGAGTTTGAAGATCTGAGAACCCAAGGCTCCAAGGTTTGAGTGTTGGAAAAGATGAATGCCCCAACTCAAGAAAAGAGAGAGAGAATTTACCCTTCCTTTGTTTTTTTGTTCTAGTCAGGCCTTCAATGGATTAACTGTTGCCCACCCATGTTGATAAGAGTGATCTCTTTTACATTATCTACTGATTCAAATGCTCATCTCTTTCACAAACATACTCACAGGAACACTCAGAAATAATGTTTGCCAGCTATCTGGACAGCCTTCATCCCAGTTCAGTTGAAACATAAAATTAACCACCACAATAGGGAAGGTGGGCATGGAGATATATAATCACACACACACACACCACAAATGTGCAATGAGCCATAGAACAAATGCCATGAGTATAAAAGAAGAAAGCTACATTCACTCATTTAACAATAATTTATTGGACACCATTTTCTAGATCCCCAATTAGTGCAAATGTAGACAAAGCACCGAGGCACTGTCCTTGACATTTTTGGAAATGTAGATTAGTAACTTGAGACAAAGTAATCATTCTTTGCCTAGGAGAAGACAGGGTAAAGTGGGTGGAAAGAAGAGAGAATGAAGAAGAAAGACAGTATGGAAAGAGGAAATAATGGAAGCTGAAAAATAGGGTAGATAATGTTTGAGTTGTGACATACACCATGACTAATTTTTCCATATAGAAGTTTAGAGACATGGAATATAGGTGGAAAGACAGAAATTTGAAAGGCTCAGAGTTACACAAAAGGTCTGGTGACTTAAGAGCAGCAGTTCTGTGTACCAAGAATACAACATGGATGTGGGAGACCTGAGGAAGGCAAAACAGAAAAGTGTGCTAGAGAGGGACAGCATAGACCCTTGTATAACAAAAATGTGGACTTCAGTCTATAAGGAACAGGAGTCCATCAAAACCCCCTACCCTAGGGTTCCAATTGGCATGCCCCTCTATCCTATGTGGTCTGAAAAGGCCACTCTTGTACAAGCTGCACTTGGGAGTCCGTCTTGGGTTCACCAGTCACTAGAGAACAAGTACAAAGATGCTGAACACATTTGAGTCAATAAACTATTCTATGCTACCTTTGGATAAAATATTACCAAGTATTTAAACTGCAAAGGATTATAGAGAACATCTGCCCAGTCCTCTAACTTTTCAAAGACAAGGTTGAAATGCATATATCATAAATACTAGTTCCTCTCCAGTACACTAAATCATTCCTGAGCAAGACTATTGTAATCAAAATAATTTGTTTAAACTATGCTGTGTGGCTGGTATTCCTGAATACAGAGAATAACAGACACTGTGTTTCAAAACTCAACTTTCACAGCTGAAACAAGATTGGCCACATGTTGATTATTCCTGTGATGGGTATGTGAACAGTGAAGTTCATTGTGTTATTCTCTCTATCTTGTTAAGTGTTTTTATAAGATTCACAATACAATGAAAAATAAAACCATTTTCCAAAAAAGAATAATTAGGTATCTCAAGCAGATTCTGTGGGGTATCTCAGAAGCCTGGTCCCCCACCCCAGCTGATGCTCTCCTGTGCACCCTTCCTCAGAGTGCTGTCCTTGTTTGTTCAGAAGCCGTCTCAAAGAGCTCAGGCTCCCCCTATAACAACACCAGGAGTGTCCACAGCTAATGACTGACTGGTGAGGAGAAAAGAGTAACAACAGTTCTCTCACTCACCTCTGGATGCAGAAACCTCTGTGCAATTCATATTCCCAGAGCTGCCTGTGGGAACAGGCTGAGGCCAGACTCCTCCTAATCTCCCATCTCTGTCTGGCTTCTTCCCCTGCTCAGTCCCGCTTTACTCACAACTCCCGAAATTTCGTCTCAGAACACTCCTTCAGTAAATAATTTGCAAAAGAATTTTGGTTTTAGACTCTGCTTCCTGGCAACTCAGCCTTAATTTTATTTTGGAATTAATGGGAATTAATCTATTGATTCGAGCACTAAACCAGGTAAGAATCACAAGGCTTGTTCACCAGATCTAGTTTGAGTTTTCTTATCTGTGTGCCAATCAACCCTGTGAACATTAGTTTCTTCGGAAAATTAGGAATACTGCGTTTTCCCAGTCTACAGAATGTATAGCTGAGGAGCCAATGAGATGATGCAGACGAGGCGCTTTTGAAAATAGAATGTTCTACCCAATGTGATTACTATGCTATTTTTATTATCTTTGAAAAGTTGCAAATTTCCTGATTTTTAATTATTAATAAATTACTGCAGTCTACAAACTAAAAAAATTATTTCAAGGCAAATAAAATGAGGCTTGTTGCAATGTACCAAATAACAGGGCAGGACTGGAGCTAGATGTGAATTTGAATTCCTATTGGACAGTGGAGTTTATCATCTTTATGTATAAAGAGAGCATATTTCAATTTTCCTTTCCAGGGGTGAAAAAATGTTTTAAATATTGAATATTAACATCTTATAACTTGTATAAAGGAGAAAAACCCCAGCAATAACAATTCAGGCTTAGTTATACATCATAATAATGATCTCCATTATTGATCATGTGTTCTATTTTCCCAAAATGCCCACTGCAAAGAACAGCTACCACTTGCGTTAATCAGGTGATAGTCCAGCAATGTAAGTACTCACATAACAGAATCTAAGTGCCAGACTACAGTGATCTCTGCAAAGTTGAAACAGTGCATAAAATTTAATCAGAATGAATACTGCTAGAGGGGGAATGGCTTTGCTTATGCTTAGTTCCTGATGCTCGGGGCATTACTCTTAAAAGAGAGTCATTGAATTATCACATTCAATGACCCATGAATCTGGCATAATGTTCTTTTCTCAGAAATACAGTTTGGGGAAAGGTAAAAAAGGTAGTGCATGATTGGTCTTTTTTTTTTCTTCCTTTTCTCTTTCTTCATATGCATAGTTTATAAAAAGTTTTTAATATTCATTTACACATTTCTATCTTATTAGACATAACGTTCACATGTGATTTTCTGAAATAGGTATGGGATTACTAGCAAATAGAGCTAAAACAATCCAAATTACATGTCCCCCCACTCTTGAGATTCTTCTGAAAATAAACTGTCAAAAGTAATATTTGGTGACCTTACATGACAGGAAACTAGGATATACTAATTAGATGTCAATATAATTTAGAGTAATGACTTGCATAAAACATATAAATATTGTGTGCAAAGCAACACAGACATAAGATAAAGAAACAGAAATGATTTCTCTATATTTACCTCCATAGGAACTGATTTCTCAATGGGGTAAATTTAAATATTGATAATTCCTAAAAAGCATACAGAGCATCAGGAAAGAAACTGTTAGGAGCTCACTGTTTTTGAAAATCTGCTGTGCTTACTAAACTGGCTGCTACTTAAATAAACATTTGAAGCTTTGAGCAGGAAGGAAAATTAGCACAGGCCATGATTAGCAATTTCTAGGAGGATGCCTCTAGAAATGCTTGGAAGGCTGCTTCCGGCTGCTCGTGAGTCTATGTGATATGACAGACTGATGTGTATACATGACTCTTAGTCCCAAACTATTTCATTTTCTGATCTTCTACATTTACCAATACTGATTTATCTTGATGTACTAATTATTTTTCTTAAAAACTTATTGAAATTCTTTCTTTCTTCCGGAAAGAATTGAATAATTTATTCGTAAGTGTGTTTTCTTTATTAAGTGAATAAAAATGGGTGGATAATGGGTTGGCAACGAGATAATATTTCACTGCTGATGAATTGGAACCATCTGAGCAAAATCAGATGTGGCCTGAAAAGTGGCTGTCCCCACAGGCTCAGAGCTGAGTGCTGGCTCCCAAGCAGAGAGAAAGACCTTCTTCCAGACACAGACACTCAAAGGCAATGTTTTACCCTGGCTCCCACTGCCCCGGCGTTCACAACTCACACAGCCACAAGCTCCCGTCCGTGTGCTGTAAAGGAGCAAGGCCTTCATAAGCACCATGCTCACTCTTTATTTTTCAAACAAGCTGCTGCTTTTTTTGTTATTGTTGTTTATCAATGTACTGTTACATCAAGCTGGGGAACTTAATCTAAGCAACGCTGAGCAAGTCTCGCTCTTACATCAGTCCAATGAAGGCATGAAAAAAAATTTTAAAGAGAGATAATGTAAAACATGTTAACAAATTAAAAACTCTGGGATTTTTATCTTTGCAGTTGTACTCCTCCCAAATGAAATCATACTGGACCAAGTTAGGAATGTTAGGGCAATTTGAAGAAATGGAGAAAGTTAAATGATACACCCTTGAGATTCTTTAATCAGCAGATTGTCCAGCCTTTGGACACTCTCTGTGGTGGGCTTGATGTCAATTTTTCATTAAGTCATTTCCAAATTGAAGTAAATATAACATTTCTGAGTAAGACCTATGATTATTTCATTAGCTTGGTGATTAGCTTTTACTGTGACAGATTTTTTATCTTAAGTAATATTTGATTGATATGGATTTAAAGGATTTTATATTTAAATGCTATACTTTATGAATTTTAAAAGTCTTTAAGACACTCGGACTTCTGCTTCTGAGTGATGATACGTATTCTTTTCTATTTATCCTGCTAAGTACATATGAAAACCCTGAACATTACATGTAAAACAAATATGAGAAGACTTTGAAGATGGAAAGGAAAAGGTAGACCATCCTGAACTGCAGACGTGGTGAGCTTCCTGTGTTTTCTTTTTGTCTCAGATAAATCAGACTTGGCGGTGAAAAAGCTGACAACCCAGGAACACCAAGAGTTGCAAGAAAAATAAATAATCAATGAAAACAACCCTTCTGGCCAAAGGACAAGGGATGAGGCAACACAAGACAGAATATTAAAGGGAACAGAGGAAAGGATCAATGACCTGGTAGATAAAACAACAAAACTCACTCAAAAATGGGGGAGGGGATTATATAGAACTTTAGAGAACTGTGGGACAACAAAAAAATTTTAAACTCTGTACCATTGGAAATTAGAAAGGTGACAATAAATCACAAATTTGGTAAAAGATTTAAACCTATATATTCAAGAAAATTAGAAAAATCTCATAATTTGTTTTCAACAAATCTAAACTTAAAGAATGACTCACGTAAGTTCTCTAAACAGAAAGAAAATAATAAAATAAGAGACTATAGAACATGAGGATAGGAGAAAATACACAGTAAGCAAAATTGTGGCCAAACAAAAAAGATGTTCTTTTTCTTTATGAGTTTTCTAAATTATGTTCAATGTTTGAAACAAAAATTAGAGCACCATCTGAGGTAGTTGTAAGCATAGGTAAAGGAAATACTTAAGGCAATTATATTTACAAATGGATAGAGTGAAAGGACACAAACACAAAGAGAGCTTGAACATCTCACTTTAACTGGAAAAATGACAACACTAGTGGACTATGTTATTTATATATAATGCATACAGAACAATCAGTTAAATAAAGCTAAAAAAGCAATCACTAAGAATATAATATAGATAAATCAAAAGAAATTTCTAAAGTGTGTTTAACTAACCTGTAGGAAATCAGGTTAAAACAAAACAAAACAAAACAAATCAGAAAAACAATAAAAACCAAACTAAAAAGGCATATTTAAACCCTAACATATCAATAATTACATTACATGTAAATGACCTAAATTCATATATAACAAAAAGGTTATTGGTCAAGCTAATTAAAAACATGACATGTCAATATTGTCTAAAAAGAACTCACTTAAAATATAACAATATAGAAAAGTTGAAGTAGGCCCTGTCTAGTTGGCTCAGCAACAGAGCATCCACCAGCATATGGAAGCACTAAGTGAATACATTAGACATAAGGAAATACCACAATTCAATAATCTAAGTGTCTATCTCAAGAACCTAAACACAATTAGCAAAATATACCAAAACAAGCAGAAGAAAATAAATAGAAGAGCAGAAATCAATGAAATTAAAAACAAGCACATAATAAACACAATAAAATAAAGAGCTTATTCTTTGGATAAATCAATAAAACTGATAGATCTCTCACAAGTCTAATAAGGAAAAAAGTAGGATGATACAAATTACCAATATCAGTAGTGATTCAGGTTGTTGCCAGTAGAAAATGATAATAAATGAACATTATAAATAATTCTACACATATACTTAGACAACTAAGATAAAAAGGAACAGTTCTTAGAGTTAGAAACCACCACAATTGACCCCAAATTTATTTTGGGACAAAAAATCCCTCCAAATAGTCTCCAGGCCCAAATGGTTTCACCGGAGAATGCCACCAAACATTTGAAGAAGAATTAAGACCAAGTCTTCACAATCTCTTCCAGAAAATAAAAACGGAGAAAACACTGTACAGTTAATTTTATAAAGCTAGTATTTCCCTGATATCAAAACCAGACACAGTAAAAATATAGAAAACAATAGATGATATTCCTTATGAATATAGACTAAAGCTCCTTAATAAAATATTACCAACTGAAATTTAGAACCATATAAAAAGAATTATACACTGCTCTAACTAAATGATTTTTATACCAGAGATACAAGGCTGGTTCAATATTTGAAAACTAATCAACGTGCTCTGCTACACTGTAATATATATGCCTAAATCTAAGAAAACAATTAATAGAATATGTTTAGGAAAAACTATAAAAGGTTGATAAAAGAATCAAAAATAAATAAATAAATGGATGACTCAACATAGTAAAGATAACAAAGATAACAATTTTCAACAAAGTAAAATACAGATACAGATTTAACATAATCCCTATCAGAATCCTCAAAATGTTTTTTAAGATACGAACAAAATTATTCTATAACTTATGTGGAAAAACAAAGGAACTAGAATAGCTAAAACTTTTGAAAAAGAAGAATAAAGTAGGAAAATCAGTTTACTCTATTATTTTTTTTAATATTTTTATTATTTTAGAAAGAGGAGAGAGAGAGAGAGAGAAGTGGGGGAAGAGTGGGAAGTTTTAATTCATAGTAGTTGCTTCTCATATGTACCTTGACTGGGCAAGCCCAGAGTTTCAAACTGGCAACCTCAGTATTCCAGATCAACACTTTACCTAGTGCGCCACCACGGGTCAGACAGTTTACCTGATTCTTATACTTATGATATAGCTACAGTAATCAAAACCATTCAGTATTGGGTGAGGAACAGACACATAAATCAATGGTCCAGAACAGAGACCCACAAACTGACCTATAAAAATATTCCTAATTAAAAAGAAAATTCAATGGAGGAAAATTTTTTAGCAAATGATGCTAGAAGAATTGGCAAAACATAAACTTTTAAAAAATATATTTTATTAATTTTAATTTATTGTGTTAACATGGATTCAAGTGTCCCACTCAATATAACACCCTTACCCCCCAACCGCATGTCCCCATTATATCCCTTTTGTTCACCTTCCCCTAACTCTGTCTCCCCCTTACCTCTGGGATTTGTTGTCCTATAATCTGTATCTATGTGTTACGTGTATACAATTTCACTAATCCCTTCACCTTCTCTGACCTCATCCCCTCATCTCCCTTCCCTCTTGACAGCTGTCCTTCTGCTCCCTGTGACCCTGCCTCTGCCTCTATTCTGGGAAAAACATAAACTTCATTCTTATATCTAGTATACAAATTAATACAAAATGGATCACAGATTTAATTATAAAATGTAAATATACATATATATTTTCAAATATAAGAGAATAGAATTCTTAGACTTGACACCAAAATCACAATTCATAAAAACATTTTTGATTAATTGCACTTTGTCAGAATTAATACTTTTGTTCTACAGTGTATTCGTAAAGTCATGGTGCGCTTTTGACCGGTCACAGGAAAGCAACAAAAGATGATAGAAATGTGAAATCTGCACCAAATGAAAGGAAAACTCTCCCAGTTTCATACGTATTCAGTGCAGTTCTATGTGGGCTCACGCACAGATTTTTTAGGGCTCCGTAGGTAGCTATCCTGTATAGCCTCTACAGACTCGTCACTGACTGATGGCCTACCAGAACGGGGTTTCTCCACCAAACTGCCAGTTTCCTTTAACTGCTTATCCCACCAAGTAATGTTATTCCTATGTGGTGGCTCTTCGTTATAAACGCGCCAATATTCATGTTGCACTTTGGTCATGGATTCAAATTTAGCGAGCCACAGAACACATTGAACTTTCCTCTGTACCATCCACATCTCAACTGGCATGGCCATGGGCTGCTCCTCTGTATACACGGTGTTACGTCATCATCTGCGCATGCACACATGCTGCCACATCATCCTAAACTGGGAGGGTTTTCCTTTTATTTGGTGCAGATTTCACATTTCTATCATCTTTTGTTGCTTTCCTGTGACCGGTCAAAAGTGCACCATGACTTTACAGACACACTGTATATAAAACCTGTTAAGAGGATGAAAAGACAAGCTAAAGAACAGGAGAAAACATCTGCAAGCCATATAGGTGACAAAAAACTAGAATCTAAGATATAAAAAGGATATTCAAAACTCAACAGTTAAAAACATCCAATTAGAAAATGAGAATAAGACATGAAGAGTCATATTACTGAAGAGGCTGTGCAGATGGGAAATATGTATATAAAAAGATTTTCATCAGTATTTGCCACGAGGACAAGGCAAATTAACACCAAAATGGAAGCTATCATTACACACCTATTTAAAAAAAAAAAGACTAAAGCCAAGAGAGTTGAGAACACTAAATGCTAACAAGGAGATGGTGAAACTGGATCACTCATTCATTGCTAGTGGGAATATAAAACAGACACTCTGGAAAGTTTAGCAATTTCTTAAAAAACAAAAAACAAAACTGAATTATCAATTACCATACAACCCATTAGTTGTACATCTGGGTATTTATCTTAGAAAAATGAAACCTTATTTTCACATAGAAACTAGAATAGCTAATATACTTCTCAATATTCCTTGAGTCAAAGAGGTAGCTTAAACAGTGCCATAGGTGAATTAGTAGTACTACGTGAGCATATTAGAAATAAGGAAAGATCACAATTATTCAATACAAATATTTATAGCAGCTTTATTCACAATAGCCTCAAATAGGCAACAATCCAGATATCCATCAATGGATGAATGGTCATACAAACAGCAGTACCTCACATCATGGACTACTAATCACTAAAAAGGAACAAACTATTGTAAATGAAACTCAAATTAATCTCCAGAGAATTATACTAAAAAGAATAAAGCTATTCCTGAAAAGTTTTTGTATTGTATGATTCCACTTTTAATTAAGTGAGAGAAGGGGAGGCAGAGAGTCAGATTCCCATAGGCACCTCAACCAGAATCCAACCAGTAAGCCCCCTATGGAGTGATGCTTTGCCCATCTGGGGCCACTGCTCTACTGTGTGGCAACTTAGCTATTTTTAATGCCTGAGGCAAAGGCCACGGAGCCATCCTCAGCACTGGGACAACTCTCTCAAGCCAGCTGAGCTGTGGCTGTGAGTGGGGTGGAGGGAGAGTGAGAGAGAAAGGGGAGGGGTGGAGAAGCAGATAGTCACTTCTCCTGTGTGTCCTGACCAGGAATTGAACCCAGGACATCCACACATGAGGCTGATACTTTACCACCAAACCAACCAGCCAGGGTCACCTTTCTTTTTCTTTTCTCACTTGGTATCATATCAAAAATTTGCCCAATTATTATAAAGAAACATAACTTTTGCCTGACTAGGTGATAGCGCAGTAGATAGAGCATTGGTCTAAAATGCAGATGACCCAGGTTTGAAACCCCAAGGTCAACGGCTTGAGAGCAGACTCATCCAGCTTGAGCGGGAGGTTGCTGGCTTGACTGTGGGGTCATAGTCATAACCCCATGGGTCGCTGGCTTGAGCAAGGGGTCACTCACTCTCCTGTAGACCCTTGATTAAGGCACATATGAGAAAGCAATCAACGAACAACTAAAGAGCCAAACGCAGAATTGATGCTTCACATTTCTCTCTTTTCCTGTCTGTCTGTCCTATCTGTCCTTCTCTATGTCTCTGTCACACAAAAAAGAACCATAACATTTAAAACTGTCTTTAATCAATAGTGACTTCTAACATTTTCCCTGACTAATTATACGTTATTTATTCTTCCATATTTAATATACACAGTTAATGAAATACAAAAAAAATCCATTGATTTTCCTGAAGAAAAACAACAATATTAAAGACTCATCTAAACCATAAATATCAAAGACTATCAATATTTTCAAAATATGTAAAAATGAAGCAACAATGAGATATAACTTCACCACAAAATAATAGAATGCTATAGTACTATCAAACATATATATATATATATATATATATATATATATATATATATATATATATCTCAATGGATTTTAAAAGAGTTGTTAAGAAAGAACCTATAATATCTTATTCACACATTACAAATCAGTATAAGGCAAAATAATTAAAATTTCATAATTATATTATAAACATGTCAATAGATTACAAAAAATATTCATGAAAAGGATCTATCTGGGAGAGGAGTTAGGGGAAAAGGAGTTAAGAGGGACAGACACACAGGGATGGGAAATGATTTCATTTTGGGTGGTAGGTACACAATATAATCAGCAGTTCAAGTTAGAAATGTTTACCTGAAACCTATATATTCTTATCGGTCAATGTCATCCCATTAAATTTAATTTTATAAATAAAATTATTTTAAAAAAAGAATGTATCATATATTGATTAATATATGGGAAAGTATAAGCAATGAGAAAACATTACTAAATTTTAATTTAAATTATAACTGGGTAATTACATTTTTAGAAATGCAGACTCATAAATAATACAAAAAACCAAAATTAATGTTCTTAATTTAGCATAATTTATCATATTAAATTAACCAAAAGAAAACCTATGTAAAATAAACTGACTAAATACTTAGTAAATCATCCTGACCAACATCTTGACCACAGAACCAAAATTCTACTAATAACCATTTACCTTTGTCATTAAATGTAGAAGAGATTTTCAATTAATTCATTGTTCTTCTCCAAGAGTTTTCTAAGCTCTATATTTTTCAAACTGCAGTTATATTTCCAAGCAAGTCACCCACTGAGTGAATTCTTGATCCTAAACATTCAGAATTAGAAGATAAGAGCAAACACATGGTCTAACTACACTGATAATATTAACGAGAGGCCAGATTTTCCTCACTGTGTGCAAAGCTCTGGGGGTAGGAGTGGACTGCATGTGTAATTGAACCTCTGGCTCAGCAAGAAAATTTGTAAGTTTGCTATATGCTCACATCATATCTAGTCCTCAGAAATGTGGCATGAATTTTTAATATAGCTACAGACATCCAGGAGGCAGGAAAAAAAAAGGTCAGGATTAAAATTTAGTTTTTCTCCACTTTCACATGGTTTATGAACTCTTGGTTAATTAAAGAAGACACATATCCACAATCAATGCAACTGCATTTGACCATGGTGATGACAGTTGATAACAGTGTACTATGTAATTTAATATTGCTATAAGAGTAAAACATAAATGTTCTCATAAAAAAAATTATGAGGTGATGGCCATGCTAGTTAATTTGAGAGAATGTCTCAACAGTTCAAATTCAATGGATTTTAAAAGAATTGTCAAGAAAGAACCTATAATGTCTTATTCACACATTATAACAACTCATTATAAGGCAAAATAAAAGGTTCAAAAAATTAGGGGATATTTTATCACTTCATTTTTATTTTGAAATATCCACTAATTTTTGTGAGCAGTATACACACACACACACACACACACATACACACATGTAATTGCTGCAATGTACACTTTAAAAATATTACAATTTAATCAGTTAGTTATACCTCATTAAAGATAAAAATAATATTTAGAAAAGCAAACACAAGTCTCTCTTCCTTGATTTCTCCATATACTTTATTTTGCCTTGTGAATTCACATTAGATATGAAAATAAAAGAAACCCACGAGTAAGCAGTGGTCTTCCTTAAATGAAATGAAGTAATCTTTCTATTTTACTTACTGTATCTTGACAATAATGTTGTATTGTATCTTGTATTTTGACAATAATGTTGTAAACAGGATTGTAATGCTCTTACAATAATTGCCTTTTAAATATGCAGTTGAGAACATTCAGTATTTCTAAAACTGAGCATTAAAATTTACTTCATAAGTAGGTCTCTACAAAAACCTTTCCAGAATGACTCTAAAAATGGCATCTAATGTTATACGTAAGATGTACTGTGAGAGTTCAGCCAATATCATTATTTTTACTTTGTTGTATTTGCTGTTTCTTTAAATATTTATGTGTTCTTTACAAGTACAGCCAGCTTTGATTGAAACAAATGTGTTTTTCTTTAAAGCGAGATAACTGGTTAGGAATGATAATGGCTCTGAACTTGTGGTTTTCTTTGAAAAGAAAATAGATTATTTTAATATCAGCCTTTTTTACCTGTTGAAAATTTTGAGTTGAGACCAGAATGTAGTTCAGTCTCTCACACATGGGAAAATGTGTATATAAATGTACAAACACAGGTTTTAACTATCAGTCAAGAAATGGTAACTAGTGGACTCTGGATAGAAATGGGAAGGGATAGGATGAAGACATTGGCACTGTATGTATGTACCTTGTACTTAATGGTTTGTTTTACCATGTGCATGAGTTGTCTATTTAAATAAATGCATATGGAAGTAAATAATTTAAATAATACACTAAAATAAATAAAACTTTTGTCTGAAATAAAACTTTATTTTTCATAACTGTTTCTTTTTTCTCAAAAATATCTGCATTTGAGGAAAATTCCATTTGAGCATGTTTGAATAAAGTGTTCTTAACTCTCAGTGATTTATTACCATGCCTGCCATTGGGTTTGCTATGCTCAGGAATCTGCAAGTAGTTATGTGGCTGCCACTTTGCTTCCTTAGTTATTACTGATCTGTAGGGTATGTGCTGTGAGTAAGTCATAAAACATCACCATGACTTATTTGCTGGTCTGAAAAATGGGGGCCATTATTCTTGTTGATTCCTTGCCTGTAGAGGGTATTATAAAAAATTATCAAATACCTTTGGTATGTTCCTTGTTTAACCTGGAAAGAAGGTAAGAATATGTTCATTATTATTACAGTAAACTATAAGGTTAAAAAGTGCCAACATAAAAAGTAACTACTATGGCTATTAATAAATTTAAATTGGTTATATTTCTCATAATAAAGATGGTATTTTTAGTGTTGACTTTGTGAGACCAAAGGAAACCTAACAGTGATAGTTATTGCCACTTCTAAGGATAAAAATCATGAGTGAAACCAGCATAACCATAAAAAAAGCAGCAGCAAGTAGTTAAAATCCCAAACTAGGCGAGGCCACTAATGTTTCACCAGTAGACCATTTTTCCAAAGTCTGTGTCATGAGTTCCCCTTTAGCTTCTTTTTCACATTTCTGTTCATAATTGCTTAAGTAGATATGCAAGCACTCTGTGTGTCAAATGCAGAAAATGCAGTCTACCCACCATTTAATATCCATAGGGAACTAAAATCAGATCAAGAAAGCCTAGATACCAACTCTTTGACCTAGATGTTCCTAAAAAAATCAGACTTCCAAAAGTTAATGCTGTTATCTGCAAGAAAAATCCAAAAGTCTTCTAAAAATAACTCTGGAGATTACATCTTACTTCTCAAGCTCTAAAATAGGTAAAGAGTATTTTGTGAGGACCTTAACAGATTTTCTTATGATAATTTTCAACATAGATATATACTTGTGCCCTAACATGACCACCAAGTGGTTAGTTGTCACAGGAATCTTAAAGTTCATTGTCACCAATATAAATTTTGCTGAAATATATTAAAATAGATCACTACAAACTTAGCCCAGAAATTAGGGTTCAAAAGGGATACATCCTAAATGGGGTAGTAAATTCTAAGAGTCATTAAATTTTTTAGCTTGTATTTCATATCAATATTAACATATGACATAAAATATTCTATATTAAGTTAACTTCCTCAGAGATTATTATGCTTAGCATTGAAAAGTCAGGCAAAAAATACACTGTTTTTGCCCTTAAAGAGTTCATTTTGTACTTAGCCAAAAGAGATATTAGATTTTAATATAGTAAAGGAGAGCACATACAGTATTCAATCAGGACTAGGGAAGAGTCAGGAGAAGACAAAAGGGAACCTATAAGAAAGTGAAGGCTGAGAAATACATAAAAATTAACCAAAAAAAAAAAAGATGAGGGAAATGTAGCCTAGATAAAGTAAGAGAAATTAAGAAAATGATTCCATTTACAATTACATAAAAAAGAATAAAATACCTAGGAATAAATGTAACCAAATCTGTTCCACTAAAACTGTGAAAATCTATACACTAAAAACTACAAGACACTGATGAAAGACATAGAACAAGTAAATGGGAAGATATCCCATGTTCATGAATAGGAAGAATCAATATTGTTAAAATGTTCATACTACCTCAAAAAAATCTACAGATTTGATGCAATCCTTATAAAAATTCCAACAGCATTTTTCATAGAAATAGAACAGACGATCCTAAAATTCATATGTGACCACAAAAGACACCTAATAGCCAAAGCACTTTTGAGAAAAAAGAACTGTTGGTATCATATTCCCTTATTTCAAACTATATTACAAACAAATAGTAATCAAACAGTATGGTATTGGTATAAAAACATACATATTGATCAATGAAATAAAAGAGCCTAGAAATAAATCCATGTATATATAACCATTTTATTTATGACAATTGAGCCAAGAATATACAATGGAAAAGGACAGTCTTTTCAATAAATAATATTGGGAAAATCAGAGAGCCACATACAAAAGAATGAAACTGTACTATTCTCTTCATAATCAATAGCAAAAACAAACAGTACAATTAAAAGTGGCCTGAAAATATGAATAGAAATTTTTATAAATAAGACATAGAGATAGTCAATATGCACATTAAAAGATGCCCAATGTCACTAATAATCAGGGAAATGCAAGTCTAAATCATAATGTGATATCACCTCAAATCTGTTAAAATAGTTACTATCAAAAGAAAGAAAAGAAAAAAGAAAGAAAGAGAAAAATAGAGAGAGAGAAGGAAGGAAAGAAGGAAGGGAGGAAGGAAGGAAGGAAGGAAGGGAGGAAGGAAGGAAGGAAGGAAGGAAGGAAGGAAGGAAGGAAGGAAGGAAGGAAGAAAGAAAAGGAGGAAGGAAGGAAGGAAGGAAGGAAGGAAGGAAGGAAGGAAGGAAGGAAGGAAGGAAGGAAGGTCTTTGTACATCTTGGCTAAATTTATTCCTACATATTTTATTCTTTTTGAAACAATTGTGAATGGGATTCTAAGTTTTTCTTTCTGATAGTTCATTATTGCAACTAATTTCTGGATAGTTATTTTGTATCCTGCTACTTTACTAAATATATCAGTTCTAAAAGTTTTTTTTTTTTGGATAGAATTTTTTGGATCCTCTATATCAGCGGTTCTCAACCTGTGGGTCGCGACCCCGGCGGGGGTGGAACGACCAAAACACAGGGGTCGCCTAAAGCCATCGGAAAATACATATTTATTATACAATACATTTTTAAATAAAATATGTATTTCCGATGGCTTTAGGCGACCCCTGTGTTTTGGTCATTCGACCCCCGCCAGGGTCAAGACCCACAGGTTGAGAACCGCTGCTCCATATACAGTATCACGCCATCAACAAATAATGACAATTTTACTTTTTTCCTTTCCAATCTGAATGCCTTTTAATTCTTCTTCCTGTTTGTTTGTTGTAAGTAGGACTTCAAGCACTACACTGAATAAAAGTGGTGATAGCAGACATCCTGACTTGTTAATGACCTTAAGGGAAATGCTTGTAGCTTTTGACCACTGAATAAGGTGTTGGCTATTGATGATATATGGCCTTTATTACATCAAGGTATATTCTCTCTATTCCCACTCTGCTGAGAGTTTTAAACATAAATGTGTCCTGGATGTTATCAAATACTTTTTTGCTTTTATTGATATAATGAGGTGATTTTTATCACTCATTTTGTTGATGTGGTGTATTGTGTTTACCGATTTGCAGATGTTGTACCAACCTTGCATTCCCAGAATAAATCCCATTTGATCATGATGAATGAAGACTCTTATGTATTGCTGGATCTGGTTTGCTTATAATTGTTGAGAATTTTACCATCTATGTTCATCAAGAATTATGGTCTATAATTTTCTTTCTTTGTAGTGTCTTTTTCTGGTTTTGGAATTAGGATAATGCTGACCTCATAAAATGAGTTTGGGAGTATTCCTTAATCTTGAATTTTTTGATATAGTTTGAGAAGGAAAGATGTTAGTTCTTTTTTGAATGTTTGGTAAAATTAATCTGTGAAGCCATCTGGCCCAGGATTTTTGTTTGTTGGGAGGTGGGTTTTTTTTTTTCAATTTTCTTATTACTGTTCAATTTCACTGGCAATAATCTATTAAGATTTTCTAGTTCTTCTTGATTTAGTTGTGAAAGACTGTATGTTTCTAGCAATTTATCCATTTCTTAAAGATTATCCAATTTGTTGGCATATAGTTGTTCATAATATTTGCTTATAATCCTTTGATATAATTCTTTGGTGTCAATTGTTACTTCTCCTCTTTCATTTCTGATTTTATTTACTTGGGTTCTCTCTCTTTTTTTCTTGATGAGTCTAGTTAAAAGTTTATCAATTTTGTTTATCTTTTCCAAGTACTTGCTCTTGGTTTTATTGATCTTTTATACTGTTTTTAGACTCTATTTTGTTTATTTCTGCTCTTATCTTTATTATTTCTTTCCTTCTACTCACTTTGCTCCTTCTTTGTTGTTCTTTTCCAGGTTCCTTTAAGTGTAAAGTTAGATTGTTCATTTGCACTTTTTCTTATTTCTTGAAGTAGACCTTTAATGCTATAAATTTCCCTCTTAGGACTGCTTTTGCTGTGTCCTATAAATTTTGACATACTGTGTTCTCATTTTCATTTGTTTCAAGGTATCTTCAGAATTGTTCTTTGATCTCCCTATTAAACCATCTATTGTTTAGTAACATGTCATTTAGTCTCAATGTTTTTGTGTTTTTCATTTTATTTTTTCTAGTGATTGATTTCTAGTTTCACACCATTGTGGTCAGAAAATATGCTTGATATGATTTCAATCTTCTTAAATTTAATGAGGCTTGTTCTGTCCTAACATGTGGTCTAGCCTAAAAAATGTTCCTTATGACTTGAAAAGAATATATTTTCTGCTTCTATGAGGTGAAATGCTCTGAAGATATCAATTAAATCCAGCTGATCTAATGTGCCACTTAAGGCCATCATTTTTTTATTGATCTTCTGTCTGGAAGGTCTATCCATTGATGTCAGTTGGATGTTACAGTCCTCTACTATGACTGTATTGCTGTCTATCTCTCCCTTTATGTCCATCAAGACTTGCTGTACATGTTTATATGCTCCAATGTTGGGTGTGTCAATGTTTTCAAGGGTTATATTCTCATGTTGGGTTGCTCCCTTTATCATTATGTAGTGTCCTTCTTTGTCTCTTATTATAGCCTTTGTTTTAAAGTCTATTTTGTCAGATACAAGTATTGAAACCCAGTTTTTTAAAATTTGCTTTGCATGAAATATCTTTTTCCATCCCTTTAGTCTCAGTCTGTGTACCTTTCATTATGAAGTGGGTCTCTTATAGACAAAATACATATGGGTCTTGTTTTCTTATCCATTCAGCTTCCCTATGTCTTTTGATTTGGAGCATTTAAGCCACTTACATTTAAAGTGATTATTGATAGGTACATATTTATTGCCATTTTATTCTTCTAATTATATGCCTGTGTTTGTTTGTTTGTTTTTCTTCTTCTTCTTTTTAAAAAAGAAGGCCATTTAATATTTCTTGTAATACTGGTTTGGAAGTAACAAACTCCTTTAACCTTTTCTTTTCTGGGAAGCTCTTTATTTCTCCTTCCTTTTCAAATAATATCCTTGCTGCATAAAGTAGTCTTGTTTGTAGGTCCTTGGTTTACATCACTTTGACTATTTTATGCCAATCCATCCTGGCCTGAAATGTTTCTGTTGAGAAATCAGCTGACAAACTTATGAGAGCTCTCTCATAAATATCTGGGTTTGTTCTCTTGCTGCTTTTAAGAGTCTTTTTTTTTCCTGTACCATTTTAATTATGATGTATCTCAGCGTGGGCCTCTTGTTTGGGTCCATCTTGTTTGGGACTCCCTGTGTTTCCTGGACTTGTATGTCATTTTCTTTCACAAGGTTAGGCCAATTCAAGGGCATTATTTCTTCAAATAGATTCTCAATTTCTTCGTCTCTCTCTTTTCCTTCTGGTACCCCCATGATATGGATGTTGTTACATTTCATGTTGACCCAAAGGTCCCTTAAAAATTATCATAGCTGCCTGACCAGGTGGTGGTGCAGTGGATGGAGCGTTGAACTGGGATGTGCAGGACCCAGGTTCAAGACCCTGAGATCACCAGCTTGAGCATGGGCTCATCTGGTTTGAGCAAGGCTCACCAGCTTGAGCCCAAGGTTGCTGGCTCGAGCAAGGGATCACTCGGTCTACTGTAGCCCCCCAGCCAAGGCACATATGAGAAATCAATCAATGAGCAACTAAGAAGCCACAACAAAGAATTGATGTTCCTCTCTCTCTCTCTCTTCCTGTCTGTTTCTGATGTCCCTCTCCCTGGCTCTGTCTTTCTGTGCCACAAAAAAAAAAAAAAAAAATCATAGCTCATTTGAATTCTTTTCTTCTTTTTGCTGAATGAATTGAGTGTTTTTTCTATTTTGTCTTCCAAATCACTGATTCGATTCTCTGTTTCGTCAATCTACTAGTTATTCCTTCCAGTATACTCTTGATGTTGGATATTGTATTCTTCAATTCTATTTATTATTATTATTATTATTATTGTTTCTATGTCTTTCTTTATGCTTGTTATCTCTTTGCTGAACTTCTCACTTTGTTTCTTGAGCATCCATATAACCATTACTTTGAACTCTCTATCTGAAAAATTATCTCCATTTCAGCTAGCACATTTTCTGGAGATTTATCCTGTTTTGCCATTTGGTGCCTATTTCTCTCCCCATTTTGGCTGCCTCTTTGTGTTTGTTTCTATGTATTTGATAGATCTTCTATGATTCCCAGGTTTCATGGGGTGGTTTTATGCAGTAGGTATTCTTTTGGGTCCAGTGGTGCAGTCTCCTTTACCATCTGAGCTGAATGTTCTAGGAACGTCTCTTTTGTGAGTTATGTGGGCCCTTCTGTTGTAATTGAGTCTTGATTGCTATTGTCCCATTTTGAGTGAGATTGACCCTCAGGCTGGCTGACTGTACTATGAATCTCTACCTTGATGACAGCATGTGAGCAACTGTGTAGGTACTGACCACAGGAAGCAAAATTATTCTCAGCTGTTTTTGGTGCCTGATGAGCTAGCTCTTCCTTTGGATATGCTGCTTTAAAGCTAATTGGATATTTCTCTTATGTTGTCTAAAACTAGCCACTGTGTGTGTTAATTCTGGGCCTTTTGGATGGGAACCTGGTGCAGGCCAATATAAGATGCTGCCTGTGGCTAGACCTCAGCCTGTTTAATCCATAGTTTGTGGTTGCTTCTGTTGGATTTAGGTGCACATGGGAAGGAAGAAGCTGCATACTAAGACCAGTTTTTACCAACACCAGGCCCAGTGGAAGGTCAGCCAAAGACCCAAGCACCCTGAGTGCCAACTCTGGCTAACTCTGCCTACTGGCTGCCTGTTAGGCTCAGTCAGTGAAAGAGCCGCTGGTGAAGTTGGGAAGATGAAGCTAGGGATCTCTGCTGAGAAAGAGGTGCCCATCAGGATTCAGGAATGGTGGTAGGTGTGGCCCCCACCCCAGAGCCATAGGTCTCCATCTGTCCTGAATACCCCACCCCGACCTCAGTAGGGCAAAGCCACTAGCAGTTGGGTGGGTTGGGCCTCTGGAGCCCAGATAGTAGGTCTGCCGGCAGCTAGAACAGTGGTTCTACTGAATCTCTTGTGAGGGGGAAGTACCAGTCAGATTCTGGGGAAAATAAGGGGAATAACTCCTGCCTCGAAGCCAGACAACTGAGTCACTGCCACTTGAGTCTATCCAGACCTCTACTACTTGGCTAAGGCCGCTGACTCCTCAGCAGGGCCTAATGTTCACAGGGAGGAGTGAGAGAGTTTCTATAGGGTATAGCAATTGCTTTCTGCCAGTCTGATGCCACACAAAGGGGATTGTTCTACCCAAGAAAGATGGTGACTTTGGTATTGAAGAAAGACTCAGCATAGGGATCCTGGTGGCTATTCCCCAACCCTGACATCTCTCCCCAGAGCCACAAACCTCAGACTCTTCTCACATGACTCTAGTCCACTCAGCCTTCCTTCTGCCAAAGACCAAGGTAAGTGGCTGCAAGTGAGATTTTGTGTATTGGCAACTTAAGAGGGTGCATGAGTCTCTGTGGACTTCTGTCTCTTTCTGGCAGACAGAAACCTCACTGCTTTTCACAGCTGAATGCTATGTGGATACCTCTTCTCAGCTCTGTGCTCTGGACAGGGGAGCCTGGTTTGGGGTTTAGGTCCCACTTTCTCAGGGGTAACCCACTTGCAGCTGAAATATCCCTCCTGAACCTTAGCCTCCAGCTTGTGGAAACAGGGCCAGCCCAGTTCATGTTTCCTCCTTCCTACCAGTCTCAATGTGGCTTCTTCTGTGAATCCTTGGTTGATTATAAGACACCTCTTTATGTAGTCTTGAGTTGGTTATTCAAGATGAATGTTCTTAAATTTAGTTATTACTTCAGTTTGGTCTGGGGAGAAGGTGAGTGTAACATCCACCTACTCTGCCACCATATTGGGTCTTACTGAGAAGTTGTTTTAAATAATAAACCAACAGGAAAGAAAATGTAATATATGAATGCATTAATACAACATATTCATAATAAAAAATAATGAGAAGAAGCAAATGCTAAGAAATAAAAATATGAGTAAGTAAGAAAGAGGATAGCCTGACCAGGCGGTGGTGCAATGGACAGAGCGTCGAACTGGGATATGGAGGTCGCCAGCTTGGGCGTGGGCTCATCTGGTTTGAGCAAAGCTCACCAGCTTGGATGCAAGGTCACTGGCTTGAGCAAGGGGTTACTTGGTCTGCTGTAGCCCCATGGTCAAGGCACATATGAGAAAGCACTCAGTGGAATAACTAAAGTGCCACAATGAAAAACTGATGATTGATGCTTCTCATCTCTCTCCATTCCTGTCTATCTGTCCCTATCTACCCCTCTTTCTCTGCTCTGTAAAAAAAAAAGGAAGAGGATATTTACCTTTTAAAAGACACATTTTGTTTCGTTTAGAAATAATGATAAAAACTATGTAGCAATGTGAATAAATATTATAATAATTTTTACAAAATACATGAATCTATGCTAGGGTTACAACTGTAAAAAATTATATGCTCTGTATAAGTACTAAAAGAAAGAAAAATAAAAACCATTTGATTTGGTAAATTGATATATAATGAGTGGTATAATCATTTCAGTTAATTATGACAGGACATAATATGTACTATAAATATTTCTGATTTAGAAACCAATGATTTCTCATTCAACTATTTCAAGTCACTATAAAAGTGAATATGCTTAACTAAGATCCAATTTTGTTCAAATAATATTTTAAATCTATTCTAAAAGTGAAAGTTATTTTTTTAAAAAAGTAAATATAAAAGTATTATAATTAACTAGTAGATCTCCAAGAATTTTTCTAAATTAATATTATCAGATGTTTTTGGAACTTGTTCCAAAATAGTTCTGAATATTATTGTATGTTCAAATGCACAGAACTGAAGGAAATAAAATATTTCTTCCTCTCTTTCTCTGTGTAGTTTGCATAGAATGTGGGACATGTTTGAGATTTTTTCACCTGTCTCATGACATGTTAATATATGCATAAAAAGACTTAGATATACCTATTTACTCACCCCATACATACACATATAAATCAATTCATGGTAACTTAAAAAAATTTTAAAAAGCAGCATAAAAATTAAAACCAAACCATAACCATTTAATGCCTGCTTTTCTAGGGAATATTTGTTGAAAAAAATATCTGTAGTTTATGTGCAGAATTTGGTCTGAAACTCAAGATCATGAGTTGCCTAATTGACATAAGTCTATTTGCAACATTTTAGAAATACTGATAGTTTAAGGGACAAAGAAAAAGGAACCCACATATATGTCCCAGGTGTAAGGAAAGCATGAAGTAGCATGAAAGGTAAGAGTGCATCCTTTAATATAATTAACAGAGGTGGAGAAAATGAGGGAGGGAGTAAGGACATAAGTACAGAGAAAGTACTCAAGAGCTCTGATGACAAAGGAGTGTAAGAGATTGGTATAATCCAATGACAGTGTAAGTAGCAAGGTTTTTTGTAATTGTTGCTTTTATTCCACATTTGGAGGGTACGATGGTCTGAGTGTTTTATTGAGGAAGAGAAGGATCCGGTAAAGAAGGAACAGAACATAAAGACAGCAGGCATCTGATAGAGCAAGGCCCCCTGAGAAGATAAGGAAGAGTGTATTGGAGAGCACAGTTAAAAGTATTAGCTAGCTTTCAGTAGAATAATTAATCCTCCTAGTTAAAATAAAAAGAATAAAGATGAGATAGCTTTACTGAGTAGTCTACAGCTATAAGAAATAAGAGGTTGAGTGTGGGCGTGGGAGAAGAAGGGAAATGATTAGATCACAAAGAGAATGGTTAAGTTCAGAAATTTTGTTAAGGGTCTTTGGATATAAAACTTGAAGGACAAGAAAGGAATTGATAATAAACTGTGATCTCATCAAACCCGAGACAGTGAGTGTGAATTCAGGCCAAGTTGCGTTGCTTCCTAAGCTCTTCAGCATTGTTCAGTTAACCCTTTGAGTAGTACAAATGTTTACATATGTCCTCGTGCCTCCTGACCAACCAGAGTATGAAAGATTGGGATCTTGATAACATTATAAGGAGTGAAATAAGTAAATCAGAAAAAAACAAGAACTACATGATTCCATACATTGGTGGAACATAAAAATGAGACTAAGAGACATGGACAAGAGTGTGGTGGTTACCAGGGGTGGGGGGAGGGTGGACAGGGGGAGAGTTAGGGGGAGGGGGAGGGGCACAGAGAACTAGATAGAGGGTGGCGAAGGACAATCTGACTTTGGGCGAGGGGTATGCAACATAATTTAATGACAAAATAACCTAGACATGTTTTCTTTGAATATATGTACCCTGATTTATTAATGTCATCCCATTACCATTAATAAAAATTTATTTAAAAAAAAAATGTGTAAGGCCACATTTAAAAAAGGCAAATGTATATTCTTCTTGTTTCCATAAATTGGTTATCAAACAAACATGATTTTAAGTTAATAAAACTGTAACTGGAACTAATTTCATTTTTTGAAAAAATACTCACTCCCAGGGGTCAGCAAGCATGAAAAAATACATCATGACTCAAAGGATTAAAATTAGTAAGGCCAATGGTTGCATAGATCAAGGCTTAGGATTCTGCAGGGTGGTAATGAAGTAGAAAACAAGAGCAAGGGAAATAGTCATGCAAAGTGTCCTCATGAAAGAACTACTCAGGTGATTATCAGAAAAATCTTTGTATTGATACAAAATATTTCATTGAATAAATACTATATATGTAATTTCTGATCACAAGGTGTCCAGGTATAGTAAAATAGCATCACTACCAATATCATCGTCATCATCAAATAAAAAGGACAATGATCTATAGTATGGAAGAAATGGTAAGTTTTGACCATGAATATGGTGTATATTGTTAGTTTTACTAACTACAAATACAAATGTAACCTTCTTACCATTATTTCAAGAGCAAAAGTATCTTCTCTATTTAGAGTAGATAAACATGTGAGATGTGACACAAATGCCAGTTGCCCAAAGTAGCCTCTTCTATGAAAAGAAAAGTATTTTGAGAGATTTGGGGTACTGTTCATTTCATTTCCTAGTTAGTCCAAACCCAAAACATATAAGTTAAGTCATTTGTCTCAAGTGTCCCTTTGGAACAAGAGAATGCTTTAGGCTCACTGGAATTAAGGAGCCATATGGAACTTGTAGTGTACTTCTAACTAAGACAGATGGCAGCAGAATGGAGCCAGCCTTGAGGCTGTATAAACATCCCAGTGACCAAGAGCAACCAATTAAGAATTTAGACAAGAGGGAAATGTTACTTCAACTCCTGTAAAATTTATCTGGTGCACGCAGCCTTGCTGCCTTTCATAAGCCTGCTTCATGGTCTATGGCTCTAAATTAGAGATGGAGGATGTTTTCCTGAATTTAGAAAACATCTAAATTCTGGTTCAGTTCTTAGGATACGGATTAGAACTTCTGCTTCTAGCTGGGAAAAGTCTAAAAGACTAGGTTAATTCTAGCACGGTTCTTTACAAGCCCAAGATGAAATATTAGCTCCTAGAATAGATTAATAACCTCTGTACTCACTCATTCACTAAACAGTTTCTGTATATGTACTTTGTACCAATCACTCTGAAAATCTGATAGTACCAAATAGGAGTCAAAGTTCCTGTTTTCAATGAGGTCATGAAGGAGACAGACAAGTCAACCGGAATTATAACATAGCAGAATGGGTGTTCTGATAGAAATGCAGTGCTCTGTGAACATAATTAATAAGGGCTAACTGTTCCTCCAGACAGGGCAGTCCACCATAATAAACACTGCCTTCCATCCATTGCTTTCTCTTATTTTGTCATAACACCAAGCTTGAATCCTGTTTCTTCTGCCTTCTAGGTGTCATATCTTGGGCAAGCTATTTAACTTTTCTGGGCCTGTTTTTTCTCATCAATAAAATAGCCATAATGAAACTAGCTATCTCAAAATAGTATTGTGAGGATTAATGCGTTAACACAAAAGACTCAGAACAATGCCCTTAAGAATTCAAATTGTTAACTATTACTTAATTGCTCTTGAAAATAACTTAGAAATTCTGTGTAAGAAGTGCAACTGGAGACCACTCAGAGCCAATAAACACTCTATTTATGTATAAAGCTCACTGCGGCTAGCCAGCTAAACACTCTCAACTTTTTGAAGCTATTCTTCTGCTTGATGAGCAATTCATTAGTCATGGTTTTGGTCCTGGGAAAGTTCACGTGGAGCTGAAACCTTACCTTTCCCTCCCTAAGAAAACTAATATCACCCAAGTAACTACTGTGTAGATAATTGAAAATTCTGTACAGAAAAAAATCTTTCCTTGGAGGTCCCAAATTCTAGGCATGCCTCTGAAACAGCTTGGTCAATTACTGCTTTTCTCTTTGTGCTATGAAAATATGAACACTGATTCTATACCCTAATAAGTGAACTGAGCATGAACTCCCGATGAAGACTCTTTCATAGTAGTGATTAATGGGCTGCAAAGATTTTAAAATAAAAACCTGAAACCACAAACTAGTCATACAGTTAGCTAAATATTTTGTTTGGGTGCTCACACCCAACCTACAGATAACCTTCTGTTGACCCTGTATTCCAAAAGCAGAAAAGGAAGGGCCGGCGTTTTCAAGAAAGAGATTTGCGGTTTGGTTTGTCTATAAAAAGAGTTGCAGCCCATGGTCTTTACGAAGTTCATCTTCCAAGTCTCTGACCAACAGAGTATGAGATTTTCATAGAAGCAAGTTGTGACAGCTGGAATTTGGCATCCGCAGCCTCTCAGACAGGCTACTGATCCCAGACTGATAGTTTTAAAACCCTAAAACAAGCCTGTTACCATTCTTGAAATTTGTTTCAGCAGGCGCCAGGGAGGAATGTTACTGCCCCCTCACTCGCTGGGAGTCTCATCCCAGCATAACTCTGAAGAACTTCTGGGCTCTTGGCTCCTGCTTCTTTCAGAGATTATGTTTCCAGCTTGATGGCAGGACACTGGCAAAACCACATGCTTTGTTTAAACATGTAGAATGAGTGGTAAAATCAGCAAAGGCCCTTAAGGCAAAAGGCCGTCGCCATATGAGAGAACTGGGCAAAATGCACAAGGTGACAGATGATTTCTCTAAATCTTAGATTCTCTAAGAAAAAAAAATAAGATCTATTTTTCAGTTTTAGATACATATTATCCAGTTTGTATTTATTTTGAATTGCATGCAAAAGAAAGAATATATACAGTCATTGTTGTTTTTTAGAATATAAAACTCAAGTTGTAGGTCATACATGGTCTTTAATTTACCACTTTAATCTTCCACTTTGTTTTATGCCTTAGAACTAAATTAGTAATTCTATCAAAAAAGGAACAAATTAGTAAGTAATAAGAAACAATATTTTCCTCTTTGTAGCATCTTTCAGGAAAACTACTTTCAAGTACAGAGCAGAATTTGATTAATTTGTGATTGGTAACAATTAAAGACTATTAATATTTATGCAAACATATATAATTTTTCCTCAGTGTTTCAAATTCCTGTTCTGTCATTTACTAGGGAGAACTTTGGCAATCCTCCAATCTCTAGAAGCCTAAATCTCTTAAAATAAAATAAGAAGAAAGTTATGTGATGGTTGTAAGGGTTTATTGACTAAATATGAGAATATCCTTTGAAAATAATAAAATGATATAAATATAACATTATATTATTATAACCTATGCTTATGTTTATTCAATTAACTCCTTAAATTTTATTGTTATTTATAGAATAGAATTAAAAGTCATAATATTGATAAGCTTAATAATTTAAATCAAGAGTTTTATTTTTATCTTAAATGACACATAATTGAGTTAAAAAAAAAGTGCCAAAACACAAAGTGTTAAACCAGGCCAGCTGGAATCAGAAGAGCTAGATAACTATCTCCTAGATGCTGAAGGGGTCAGCCAACAGGTACTTGTGGTGGTAGAAGATGGATGAATTCACAGAGAGAGTTTGTAGAATGAGAAGAAACAAAGACTCACAATTGTATTCATGAGAAGACCCACTACTGTACTGTAGGGAAAAGGGAGGAATAGTATTTAAGGAGTACTTGGAAAAATAAGATTACTCAAACCTGAGAAGCAATATCTAGCAATTTAGAAGAACCCAGACTGAATAGTTTTTCTGAGACTGAGACTCCAACAAGAAAGAAACAGCCATTGGTCCTCCTGTCAATGCTGCTGAGAAGTTGAATGAGTTAAAAACTGGGAAATGTACAAGTAAAGTGGCTAGTAATGAAACTGTTATCAGCCATGTAAAAGGGTGATGAGGAAGGCAGCTGAAGTACAAATAGCAATGTGATCCACTTTATATTTGCTTTTTTAAGCTAGGAGACACTTGCTACTAAAAATATCCAGAGATAAATGAGGAATAAAGTGCAATCACAGGAAATGAAACAGGATCACTGGAGGAATAAGTTCTCTTAAAACTGGGAGGGAACTGCTTTGCACAGGTGGGAAGATGAGGCTTGTGGTACAGATAGAAAGAACTTAGGGAGACCAGGACAGCAGAAATAGGGAGGTTCATAGGTTTGGGAGCAGAAAACAAGTTGAGCATCTTTATTTCACACATGAAATATTCAGCTTTAGTATGCTGTTATATTTAGGATATTACAACAGAGCTCAATGAGATAAACAGAAAAGAAGAAAATTCTATTTGAGCTATTCATTTTTAGTTAAATATTGACCAACAGAGATTCTTAAAGCAAAATAATATACTTATCTATTTGTTCATTCATTCATTCTTTCTTTCTTTCTTTCATTCATTCATTAAATAACTCTATTGAGTTCAGCAAGTGTAGAAACTTTTGTTTCCACTGAAATCACAAGAAAATAAAAGTGAGATTTAGTTCCAACATAGAGGATTAAAACTGTGCAAAGACATGGTTTGACTCTAAGGCGTCTTAAATATCATAATGAATTCCTTGTGAGAAAGTCAAGTATTTTACAGCTGTCTGAAAAATGCTGTGGATACCATGTTGTCTGAGACTATTTAATATTTAAGCATGGACCTGGAGCCTGAGTGAGGATAGACAGTATTTCTTGTTCAGGGAATGAATCTCTAAAACCTTCTGAGGCATTTGAGACTATGAAATTGAGTCTTATGTAGTATGAAGTTGGTCTCACAAATTTAAGAGCAGGAAAGAATTTTGCTCTTCTCCAATATTTTTTGAGTGTACTAAATCTCCCAAAACAACAAATGTAATATTGTTCTCATACTGTTAATAGTAAAATAAAAGGAAAAAATGTTAACATTTTAGTTCAGTATTTTGGGTTGAAACATTTTTATTAAGAAATTAATCAAACTTTTAGGAGGTTATTCTAAATATGCAAAGTGTGTGTGTGTGTGTGTGTGTGTGTGTTCTTTATAAAATATTTTAATAAGCCCAGTGAACACTGAACTCTAGCCAGTACATATATAATGCTAATTTTCAAGAGCTTAAACTTTGCCTTTCCTATGTACTTACTGTATATTTAATTAGGAATATTTCTTATGTTTATAATAAAACTTTAACTCATGAATCAGTTTAAGATAAGTTCAGTTCCACTCTGATTTTTATGTTGATTAGAAAATAGAGAAAATGTAAATTAAACTCTTAGAAATATTTAGCAATGTGTCCTGTAAGATATTATATATATATATCACATAAACACTCCAGAGAAGTTCTAAAAGCCTCTAAAAGCACTAGATTTTTAAAATTAACCTGAGATTAATATATTTTTTCTTTTCTTCTCTTTAGGTGAGAGGAGGGGAGATAGTGAGGCAGACTCCCACAGGCACCCTGACCCAGGATCCACCAGGCAACCCTGTCTAGAACTGATGATCTAGTACTCAGCTATTTTTAGCACCTGAGGCTGACACACTAGGAACAATCAAGCTATCCTCAGTGCCCCAGGGCCATGGTCAAAACAACAGAGCCACTGGCTGCAGGAGGGGAAGAAGGAGAGAAGGTGGAAAGGGAGGAAGAGAAACAGATGGTCACTTCTGCTGTGTACTCTGATTGGGTATAGAACCTGGGATGTACACACGTCAGCCAATGCTCTATCCATGAAGTCACTCACTAGGGCTGAGATTAATATTTCAAAAGCAGGCATATTCCTTTGTAAAATTGTGTCAGGTCTCCAGTATCTTAAATTTGACATTTATGTGAATGTTTAATGTTTTAGACTTATCTCTTTTGTCTCTTATTTCTCTCCTTGTTAAGAGCTATATTCAATAATTTCTAGAAGGTTACAGCCCGGTATAAAAGAGAAACTCTCTCTAAATAACACGTACACACACACACACACACACACACACCTGAGTAGCTACTGCACAGTTCAATTTTTTTAAGTCTTATTTGTCTCATTTTGTTTTTTAATTAAGTTCTAGCTTCTGACTGATGGATTCAGTTATTGGCAAACAGATTAGGTAGCCACATAGGTGAGCTATTTTTTTCAATACTCTCCCCAATAAAGGACATGCTGTCTAGAGTTCAGTAACAGATACTTACAACTTATCATTTCTAACAACTTACATTATGATTTAACTTTTTATGATATTGGAATGCCTAATATGAAAGGTGTTTTATCAATAATTTTTCAAAATCATTCTTTTTAAAAATTATTTTCAGGCAGGAAGATACACCAACTGCACCGAACAAGTTTGAGTAAATAACTCAAGAAGAAAGAGTTTAATTGCACCAGTTTAAAATACATTTGTTAAACTATAAGAGGTAAATTTTTTTTCAAGTCCAATATATTTCATTACCAATAGAAAATGTGCAGAGTGACAAAAGAACCACTGATCTGGACTTTTCAACTTTTGCTCTGAAAAATAATAGAAAATTTGTCTTGAAAGTTAACTTTCCTTGGAAAAACTTGAATACTTTCTCACTCCAAATGACTCTAGAAAAAGTTGTTGATAACCCGTTGCATATTTTTTTGCAAATACAACTAATAGAACTCATTGTGGATGAACTTAAAAGTGAGCATTAAAAGTTATTAGGAATTTATATCTGCTATATATTTAAGCATAAAAATAAATTATTAAAACAACAAATAATATATTATTCATTTACAATGATATATAATAAAGATAATTATTTGAAATTTTAAGAATGATTAGATACAATTAAACACAAAATATATATTTTTTAAAATTATTGTGACATCTCTTAATGTCTAGAACAGGGGCATAGCTAACCCTCAATAGATATTAGTTTAATAAATGCAAGGATAGCATATTTATTTCATATGTGTATATATACAGTCAAAAAGTACGTTTTTTTAAGCAAAAAAGAGAGATAGAGGAGAGAGAGACAGACAGACAGACAAATAGGAAGGGAGATGAGAACGATCAACTCATACTTGTGGCACTTTAGTTGTTCATTGATTGCTTTCTCATATGTGCCTTAACCTGGGGTCTCCAGCTGAACCAGTGACCCCTTGTTCAAGCTAGTGACTTTAGGCTCAAGCTAACGACCTAAGACTTCAAGCCAGTGATCTTTGGGCTCTAGCCAGTGACTATATAATCCCATGCTCAAGCCAGTGACCCTGCGCTCAAGCTGGTGAGGCTGTGCTCAAGCTGGCAACCTCGAGGCCTCAAACTTGGGTCCTCAGCATCCCAGGTTGACCCTCTATCCACTGTGTCACCACCTGGTCTGGCCAGGAAAGGAGTACATTTAAATTTTTAATCAAGTAAAAAATAAGAGAAAATTATTACATTTAAGGTTAAACTATTTCATTAGAAAGATACATTGACCAGTACTTGCAGTACATTAATATAACAAACCAAATAACAGATTATTTGTACATAATTCAGTAATACTTCTTGAGATCAAAATAATAATAAAATTTCAGCTACTAAATATATCATGGATATTTTGGATTTAAAAATGTAGCAAAATTTAACAATTCAAAGAAGAAAAATATTCAAGATTAATAAATGACTAAGAAATTTCTATTGAAGAAAGAAAACAAAGAAATTTTAGTTGTTCTTTATCACAATGTTGAAGACTATCAGTACAGAAGACTAATTTAGTAAATTGGCTTTAGTTAGATTGGGGGATTAATTAGGCATATTAGGGGAAAAATTAGGAGTGCTAATTTGAAATCTTTTCAAGTTGGTGATAAAAACGTGGAATCATTTAATGTTTGATGATACAAACTTTTCAGGATATTTAAAAAAAACATGCTTCTGGGAAAATGGTAGTATGAATAAGTGTTTCCTTTCTTAACATCAACTGATAATAAATCACAATTTAAGATATGCTAATGGATATGAACTTACATTTTGGTCTTTAAGAATAATAAGGCAGATTTTCTGTGCATCTACTAGGAGGGACCTACGGAAGTTGCTTGAACTCATTCATTTCATGAAAAGTCATTTGGAAAGTCATTTCATATGATCTCCTTTCACTTAATGCAGTCCCCAAGGAGCCCATGATACATGGGACAACTTGCTTGCTCATATCATAGGCCCTGGGCAATCCCATTTTGTCTAAGAAAACAAAGCAAACGAACAAATAAGTATATATGTATAATTTTCTCTAATGATGTCCTTTTCCTTTTAAAAACAGCTATATCCCACTTTAAATATTAAACTTTAGCCACATCTGATGTTTCTGAACACAACTAACGTGTTCATTGGGAGCAACAAAAAGAATATACGGAAGTTCTAAAAACTGTAAAAAAATGTTCCCCAGACATCTCTCCACCAAAAGAAATCAGAAATAGATAGTGTTGCCATAAATAATCAAAGTAAAGTCAACAGAGCCTCTTTGGACCCATAATTGATGTGAAGCATCAATTATGATACAATGAGAGGCTGGGAAAACCTTTCAGAAGAAAAGTTTTAAATCACCCGTGTTTGCCCCATGCTTGCAATTATTTCAATTTTTTTAATTCCAAGCTCCTAAAAGATGACACATCAAAAGAAATATTAATTATATATTTGGATTGAAGTAATTCGAAAGATTTATAAAGATGATTCACTCAACAAATCAAATAAAAGTGGTTTCCTTTTCACCATGCCATACTTTTTTACAAAATAAGAATGAGTTCTCTTTCCCCTTACAGATGTTTTTCAAACTGGAATGCTAACAACTCTTGCCATCCCTGAGAAAAATAGCTAAGCGAGAATTTTTGTAATCAGAGCTGCTTAACAATCTGAGTTGACTCCCATTACAGAACAGGCTCACAGTTTAGCTAAAATAGCTGTGATGTTTAAGTCACATTTGGGACTAGTGAAAAATGAAGACCAGAACAAAAGAAAGGCATGCGACTTCCCATTTTTAACTTTGTAAAATGGAAGGAGGGAACAAACATTTGAAAGGGCTGTTATATGAGAGAATCCATTGATAAGTTTTAAGTGTTTTTATGATTATTTAACTTGCAGATTCAGTGAACTGGAACAATACATAGATTTTCTATCATTCTCAGTTTCTAATAGTTATTAAATGTTCTCTTGAATATTAGAGATCACCATCCTACTATGTAGTAATCTGTAATCGCTTCAAAAACAGAATATTTTTTAAAAAGTCATTATATTTGTTTGTTTGATTCTGAAGTTAAAAAGTATAAATGGGTAGAATAACTGAAATGGAGTAAAATACCAAAACATTTCTTCAGAACTCCCAAAAGTAAAATATTTCTAACATGTATGTATGTTTAAACTACAAAACTACAAAAATATTTTAAAATAAAAAAGCCTCTGAAACCAATCCTGCTTTAGTATTATTTTTATGTAACAGTGAATATGCAGTTAAGATAATTATATATATAGGTATATATCACATACATTGATGATTAAATTTACCACCATTACAACTGAAGATTTTTTTTAACCTGTTATAGGAAGAAATCACCTACACCTTTGGTAATAAGGACATCGCTGTAAATTTATGAATTGTTTGTTGAAACAAATTAGTCCTTTACCATTCTATATGACTACATAAGCAGTGTTAGCAATATTAAAGCATTCTGGTAAGGACCTGTTTGCTTTAAAATTTTAATCATAAATTTCCAAGTAATATGTACACTTATTTGTTTAATTTCTTAATATTAATTTTGAGCCAAATCAATTACATACTTTCTGTTGCAATACACTTAGGCAAAATGTTTCTTTGGTTTTATTTCTGTCTATAATTTTTTTTCTTTAAATAAGAATTCAGGCCCTGGCCGGCTGGCTCAGTGGTAGAGCATAGGCCTGGCGTGTAGAAGTCCCGGGTTTAATTCCTGGCCAGGGCACACAGGACAAATGCCCATCTGCTTCTCCACCCTTCACCCTCTCCTTCCTCTCTGTTTCTCTCTTCTCCTCCTGCAGCCAAGGCTCCTTTGGAGTAAAGTTGGCCCAGGTGCCAAAGATGGCTCCATGATCTCTGCTTCAGGTGCTAGAATGGTTCCGATTGTAACGAAATAATGCCCCAGATGGGCAGAGCATCACCCTCTAGTGGGCATGCCGGACGGATCCCAGTTGGGCGCATGCAGGAGTCTGTCTGACTGCCTCTCTGCTTCTCACTTCAGAAAAATACAAAATAAATAAGTAAATAAATAAATAAGAATAAAAGAATTCATTTAGTTAACAATCAACATTTGTTTTCACGTTAAATGAAAGGAATTATTCAATGATTTTTTATTTTTTTTACTTCTCAAACAATTGTGTAATTGCATTGCTAAGTCTCTGGATTGCTGACAATTGATCATATTTAGTAAGCTGGCCATTTCTTTTCATTAAGTAAGTGGATTTATTCATTGTGTTTCCTTGAACTAACCACTTATTTTAGTTATTTCATTTGATTATATATGTTTATACCACTAAATTTTCAAATTCATTAATTTGTTGAAAATTCAAAACATGTAGTGAGTACTTAATCTATGTCAAATGCTGGTCTTAAGATGTGATGATATGTTAGTGAAAAAATCACGTATTGTCTCTATCTTTTATCAGATTAAAATTCAGTTCCACTCCCTGCCTGTCCTGACTATCATTAGCTAACAAGAAATTACTCTTCTATTTAACTCTAAGATTTATCATCAGTGCACCACTGTTATTCATTTGCTTCTGACCTTTGATAACAGGGTAGAACTATATTCATTGAAAAGACTGGTTAGAACTTCTCTTTATGGTGGGAACTTTTTCTTTATGGGACTAGACTTTGCTTGGTAAGCCACTTGGGGGTAGAGAGTATGTCCAAGGGAACCTGAAATTCTTACACGAACCAAGACTGCACAACTCAGCAAGAAACAGCAAAAGAAGTTCATTTTTTTCTGTAAAGGAGGAAGAGTGAAGAAAAATAAAAGCAGAGAAGAAAAGGAAGAGGGCCAGCAACCACAGATGTAGCCTCAGAGGAAAGGTGAGCAGAAATTCGCCTGTTATAGATGATCACGGGATATTTTAGGACAATATCATAGATGCCATATATTTATTTGAAATTTTGTTGTTGCAGTTTTTTTGTCTTTGTTTTTGATTTACATTTTTGTAATATAATTTCTTCTACTTGATTCCAAACTACAGTACATTCTACAATTCTACAAATGCTTTGAGTGAGTGCCTTGTTTTAGAAACCATGGTCAAGACTATTTTACAACTGTTTTGTCTGGCTCAAATATATATGGTACTAGAAGAACCAAGAACCCAAAGACAGATGTGACCAGCAGAACATAAATCCTTCCCAACTCCCAGAATTTATTAATATATTAGAAGGAGATTTAGACTTTCATACAATGTGGGAATCAGAGTTCAAACCAATATATCTCACATTTCTAGAGGCCAAGAGACTTCTGTTGACCTAAGTGCTTTTGTGCTCCAGAATCTGGGAAGTGATTTTCTTACTAGGTTCTGAGATATGTATCCAAAGTCTTAATTTCTTAATCAATTTTGTTAATTTGTCTAGAACTTTGGGATGTAAGTCCTGTCCTCCCCTTTTTATTCTTTCTATATCAATTATTCATTCATTTGCTCATCAATTCCTCCACTAATAGTTATCAAATTTTTTTGGAGGCAAAAACATATGACTGGCAAGAAACTAGTTGCTAAATACACAAAGATGAGTAAGACCCATTTTCTGAAGATGCCCATAGTCTCGTGTGGAAATAAGACACAAAGATAAAGCAGTTACAGTAGAGAGTTACAGGGTTAAAGATTTAGGAAATGTTAGAAACATGTAAGAGAAAGATTTGTTTCCGTCTACCTCTTGAGTCTTCTTTAGGATGACTATACTGGTCTGAGCAGTATTATCTGGTTTTAGAATTAAAGATCTCAGGTCCTGGAAAATCCCTCAGGTCCATGCAAACTGGTCCAGCTGGTCCTCCTAGTCCTCAGGTGAGACCTGGGTTCCTACTATTCTCTGAGTCTTCACAGATGCTATTCGTACTTTGGAGGCTATTTATGTTTCAATTTATCCATGACATTTCCCTACCTATAGCAGGAAAGATTTTGTCTTCGTAATCAAAACTTTAAATTTGTCACAGAAAAATAAGGAAGGATATTTTAAGCAGAGAGGCACATGGTTATGAAACAACGTGTTGTGTTCAAAAAAGAGAAAGTAGCTCAGTATGGCTAGTGTACAGTGTTCCCTTTCAATACCGTTAGGAGACAGTTACAAACAGGTAGGCAGGAGCCAGATTACAAAGGACCTTGATAACATTCAGTGCAGCCTGCAGTACATCCAAGAAGGTTCAGGGTAGCATTGAATGGTTTCAAACAGAAAACTACGTTCTATTTTAGAAAAATTAGTCCGGAAAAGTGTAGTGTATTGATTGGAATTTGACAAGGACTTTAGAAAGAAACTAGTGAGCAGAGATTATATTATTTGAAGTGAGAGAAGATGACATTTTTAAACTAATAAACTGATGATAATGATGGGAAGCACATTCTACAAACAGCCAAGAGGAAACCAAGCATGAGTCTGTGACCAGGCAAATATGGAGTTGGGAAAAATGAGAGTCTATAGGAAAGTTAAATTAAATCCCTAAGAGAGATCCAAGAGTTAATGAAGAAAGAACAAATGCAGATAATAAAATTAATAGGCAGGAGTTGAACCATAAGTAAGAGAGAAAGAGTGGAGGAGAAGCAAATACAACTCAGGAACAATTCAAGATAGATCGGGATACTAAGAGAAGGAGGTAAAATAGTGGTCAGATACGTGTGGTTTATCTTTGAGGGGAGGCATAGCAGTGGAAGTGCCAATCTTGATTAAACATTCATGTTGGACATGGACAATTCTGTGGAGTTGTCATTTTAGTAAATGACAATTTATTAAAGGCCAATTTAGTAATAACAATTTACTTTTCTGGTTTTCTTCTAAATGCATTGTTTATCTGTTATTTAAAGTAGGTGGTGATCCTCATATTCTTTTCTTAAAAGTGAGCTATTGCCACTGATATTAATACTTTCTACATAAACTATAACTTATAACTGGAGAACTGTTCACATCTCTTCTATTACTATGCATTTCATTTGTACCACAGAAAAAGAAGAGTTCATTCTACAATAAGCACAAGGAACATTTTTTTAAAAAGATTTAAGGCTCACTACATTAGAAGGTTATTAAGTTATTAATTGGAGGGGAAAAAAAGCCAAGAACATATTCAGTGTCAGTCTTAAATTGTCCAATATTACTTTTTCTCACATCATACAGAAGGTCATTTAAAATAAATTATTATTTTAAAATATATACATATAATTTCCCCATTGAGCCATTTTCTTAGATCTAATCAAGATGGTCGCTTTTCATAAGAATTCAACTAAAACCTGAATTGTTATCTTGTGTGTATTCTATAGACTTTTATGCTAATACTCATTAAAGATTGGCTTTCATTTACAAGTTTGCATTTTTCAATCCACTTTCCCTGTGAATAAATTATTCCCTAGGGATAGAGTGTTTTTTGTTTTTTTGTTTTTGTATGTTTGATTGTTTTAAACACACTGACTTAGTAAACCACCAGGGTTTAGTTTTCAGTATATTGTAGTCATTATTTTTCAAATGATTCACCAGAGCATTTAATTCACAAGATTTTAGCATATATGATTTAAATTGTATATTTATGTAATCACTTCATTTCAACATGAATTATCCTGAGAAATCAACTCATTTGTTTCTGCTTGTTAAGCTAGTTATTTCTTTAAGGTAACAGCCGAGGTTTCCAATTTAGATTGCCAAGGAATAATCCCTTTTCTGTTTGTTTCTGTTATTTGCTTGTTTCGTTTTACTATACATAAAAAAGAGTTAATTTTCTAAGAAGAGTGTTAGCATATAGTAACTGTTACCAGCTACTAACATAATCAGGTGAAAAGCCACATTTCAAGTTAGCACTTCACTTTGAGGAAAGATAGGGCTTTCCTTAAAATATGCCAGATTTTGAAACACTTTGTAAATTAATATTTTTGCATTTTAATTGGGATGTTAGATGTTGAATAGACACATTCTTAGTGGTGAGTTGTCTTACTTGAAATAAAAATAGAACTTATTTTCAAACCAATAGATTGGAAAATATTTCATAAATTAATTTTGCATTAAAGCCACTTTGTATAGGAAAAAATTAATGTTAGGAGATTAGTATCCTTTTTTGTCTTCCCACAGATACAACATGGATTAGTAATCGAACCCCTGACCCCAGTGACCTTATTTATTCTAGAGTATATTTTACTTGCAGTTATCTTTTCTCTCCAGACACAGGGTCTCTCTTTATATAAAACTGATGATGGTGTATATCTTTGTGGAAAAACAGATAAAAAAACTGTTCCCTTCAAAATGCTTTGAGGGTTGTATGACAGTCAGGCTACAAAACTATTTTACATTCAACATCTTTTACTGCAGTGTAATGAAACCTGACACACAGTTCCATTGACAATAATAAATGATTAATAATTTTGATAAAAGATTTCTTTTCAAAAATTAAATACCGTCTACAAATCCATAAATTCTATATCAATGTTAACATTTATCTTGACATAGTGGATACAATTCCATACCATAATCAGATCATTAGTTGAGTTCTATCATTTTTCATTCAATAAAATGTCAGAAGAATAGGACACAATGCTAAATTATGTCATGAACTTAATAAAGTAAGAAATGAGAAAAAGACAACTCCTTGGTGATAACTTCCATTCCAAATGAAAACTTTTGTGATGACTTTTTCATTCTACATTTCCTTTCAATCATATAAACCTAATGTAATTTTTTTTTTAAATAAATTTTTATTAATGGTAATGGGATGACATTAATAAATCAGGGTACATATATTCAAAGAAAACATGTCTAGGTTACCTTGTCATTAAATTATGTTGCATACCCCTCGCCCAAAGTCAGATTGTCCTTCGCCACCCTCTATCTAGTTCTCTGTGCCCCTCCCCCTCCCCCTAACTCTCCCCCTGTCCTCCCTCCCCCCACCCCTGGTAACCACCACACACTTGTCCATGTCTCTTAGTCTCATTTTTATGTTCCACCAATGTATGGAATCATGTAGTTCTTGTTTTTTTCTGATTTACTTATTTCACTCCTTATAATGTTATCAAGATCCCTAATGTAATTTTTTGCCTTTTTTTTTAGTATTAAAAAAATCTTTGTGTGGTGTGTGTGTGTGTGTGTGTGTGTGTGTGTGACAGAGACAGAGAGAGAAAGATAAAGAGAGGGACAGACAGACAAGAAGGGAGAGATATGAGAAGCATCAATTCTACCTTGTGGCTCCTTAGTTGTTCATTGATTGCTTTCTTATATGTGCCTTGATGGGTGACTACAGCCGAGCAAGTGACTCCTTGCTCAAGCCAGCGACCTTTCGGCTCAAGCCAGGGACCATGGGGAAATATCTATGATCTCTGCATCCCACTCCAACAGTCTAACCACTGCGCCACGGCCTGATCAGGCTTAAAGAATCTTGATTATTGGAAAATATAGAAGTTGGAATTATAGACTATTTTGTATTAGTTTTTTCCACATCTCCCCAATTTTTTACCCTAAATATACATTTATTTTTATAAATACTTATTTCAAAAGTATATTTTGTATCACCAGAAAATCACTTTGACTAGGTTGACTTATCAAAATTATCATTATATTAAAAAACTAAGTAATAAAAATTAAACACCAAAGGCCAAAGAAATGGCTAAGATAAATACATCAGCACTGACAAGCTATAACAATGTTATCAGGCCCTGACCAGTTGGCTCAGAGGTAGAGTGTTGGCCTGGCATGTGGAAGTCCCAAGTTCAATTCCTGGTCAGGGCACACAGGAGAAGATCATATCTGCTTCTCCACCATTTCCCCTCTCCTTTCTTTCTATCACTCTCTTTCCCTCTTGCAGCCAACACTCCATTGGAGCAAAGTTGGTCTGGGTGCTGAAGACAGCTCCATGGCCTCCACCTCAGGTGCTAGAATGGCTCCAGCCAAAAGAGAACAATGCCTCAGATGGGCAGAGCATCACCCCCTGGTGGGCTTTCTGGGTGGATCCTGGTTGGGTGCATGGAGGAGTCTGACTGCCTCCCCACTTCTAAGTTCGGAAAAATACAAAAAAAAAGAAAAAAAATTTTATCAGCACGTCGGCTATAATACACACACACACACACACACACACACACACACACACACACATATAAATGCCTTCCAGGAATTGGATAGATCATCCAAGAATTGTTCAATGATTGAATAAATAAATATATTTCTTCATCCCATAATCATAAGTGATTTTCTATAAAAAATGCATGTATCATCCACATTTAATCGACATCTGACTATCACAATTTCTGCTTTTAGTAACTGAAGCAATCCTTGTTCTCAAACTCAATGGCTAAGGACACTGAGAATATTATTGTATCTCTGTAACTTATAGTTTCAGTTCCATTGTATGTAAAATAGAGGTAACAATTCTGTATGACTGTAAAGGGAAAAAAAAAATAAAAAGAGAGCCCCTGGCACAGGACAAATAAACATCTTCACCACTATTGTCAGTACCATGTCTAGTACTATTACTACTGTTGCTGGTGCTAACATTATTAAGTTGTTATTAGTCCACTGCCTTCTCAGCATCTTTGAGAATAGTTAAGTACAGTAGTTAAATTATGACTCCGCTAAGATCAAATAAAATAATCTCAATTATTAACAGTATTGTGAGCAAAATTTTTAAATTACTTTAAAAGTATCTGTGTTTTATTCACTTATGACTAGAAGAGCGATTTTCAACTAGTGTGCCACAGGAATTTTTAACACATGTAATACTTAACTATTTAGTCAGGGACACAGACCTCTTTTTTCTTTAAGATTGCCAAATAAAAATATGACAATAGCTAACACAACAATAGCCATCTGGTGTGAATGAATCAAATTTATATCAATTATTTTTGTTATATCAGCAAAAACTATATCTTTTGGTGTGCACAGAATTTTAGTGATTAGTGTGCCACAAGATAAAAAACATTGACAATTGCTGAACAAGAGAATTGTTGTGAGCTAGACTGTCACCTCAAAGTTTAAATGTTGAAGTCCTAACCCCCAGTGTCTCAGAATGTGACTATTTTTGGAGATGAGTCCTTTAAAGATATGCTCAAGTTAAAATAAGGCCATTAGGGTGAACCCTACTCCAATCTGACTGGTATCCTTAAAAGAGGAAGAAATTTGGAAACACAAAGACACAGACAGGAAAGACTAAATGAGGTCACAACAGTAAGGAGGCCATATTTACAAGTCAAGGGAGAGGTCTCAGGAAAAATCTAACCGGTCAATACCGAATACCTTGATCTTAGACTTCTAGCCTCCAGAACTCTAAGAAAATACATTTTTGTGTAAGATACCCAGTATGTAGTATTTTGTTATGACAGCTCTAGCAAGTTCATACAAAAGTTATTAGATCTAGACTAAATATTTTCAATAAAATCTGTCTTACGTTCAACTGCTCTATTAATTTTTCTTTGCATCATAGTTTCTATAAATTTATTCCAAAATTTAAGCACTTTAGAAGAAACTTTATCATATATTTTAGAAAACAAGCTTATGTAATGTCTCAAAAGGAAACATTTAAAATTATTATTCATTCGTAAATTTTAAAGCTGTTTTATTGACTTAGACTTTTGTTGCCACACACCATTTGGGAAATGGTCTTAAAATGCCTGAGTCTTGAGTTTCTTTAAACAGCAAATACTGTTACTATAATTCTGCTGTTACTAAAAGATGCCTTCTAATAGTAGGTATTCTTTGGGGGAAGATACATGATTATTAATGAAATAAAACCAAAAGTAAAAACACTCTATAAATATATAAAATTTACATTACATATTATTTATATATAAATAAAATGTATACATAGCTAACATTTTTTGGGTGAATACTTACTAAGAGTTGATGATGTATATGATACTGTTCCTCTCCTCCTCCTCCTTCTGCTTTATAAACAGTGACTAAACATGAAGTAAATAATCTCATCTCTGATTGGGTCCACAACGTCTTGCCTAAAAGGAGCTTTATTCCTAGTAGAACAGTTAATCCAGTTACTTTTATACCTCTTGCAACGTAGATTATTGTCTAGGTCAGTGATTTTCAACCTTTCTCATTTCATGACACACATAAGCTAATTATTAAAATTCTACCATACACCAAAAGATATATTTTTTGCCAATTTGAAAAAAAAATAAGGTATAATTTTGATTCGTTTTCATCGGACAGCTATTGTTATATTGGCTGTTGTCATTCTTTTATTTGACAATATAAGGGAAAAGAGGTCAGTGTCCCGACTAAATAGTCAGGTATTGCACGTTTTACAAATTTTTGTTGCATACCAGAGTGCCTTTTGAAGCACACCAGTTGAAAATTGTTGTTTTAGTTTAAAAAGACTTCAGTACGTATATTGGTTGAGATTATATTATTCTGCTTGGTGAATTTAACTGAATCTTATTCAAAGACACAAACAATATCTAATGTAGAACTTAGCTTGACAGTTTTAATTGCCAAGATGTTCAAGGCAATTAAAGCTACTGAAAACATAACAATAAATCTATATAAAATGAAAATAATTATGCATTAAATCAACTGATATTTTAAAATTTATTGAAATTACTAGTATTCAGTAAATATACTGCTCACAAAAATTAGGGATATTTCAAAATCACCCTAAATATACATTTATTTTTATAAATATTTATAAAATATGCCCTAATTCCTGTGAGCAGAATTAGGGGATATTTCAAAATGAATATGAAGTGATAAAATATCCCCTGATTTTTGTGGGCAATGTAATATAGGCAGTTATTTGCATACATTCTATAAGAAATGTGTAAACACAATTCCATATTCTTCTCAATTGTTTCAAAGATATATTCATAAATCATCCTAACAATTACCGGTATATTTTTGCATAAGTTTGGCTTGCCGAGTGGATCCTGGTAGGGGTACATGTGGGAGTCTGTATCTGCCTCCCTGCCTCCTGCCTCCCACTTAGTAAAAATAAAAACAAAAACTTAAATCCATCTCAGAAACTATTTAATACCATAGTTAGCCATATTGGTAGGTAAAATTAAATACACACATACAATCAATCTTACCCAAATTAAAATTGAATGTTAACTAACAAATACTAAAAAGAGAAAAGAGGAAATCACAGCTGTGCACAAAATCAAAATATAAAGGATGATACTTTTTTAACTGGGCCTCTTTGAGGACCCACACTCTGAGTTTTCTATATGTTCATATGTGTGTGTGTGTGTGTGTGTGTGTGTGTGTGTGTGTGTGTGTGAACATAAATACATTTAGGAAACACGTCCTCAGAATTCAAATTGAAGCTTTGAGTAAATGATGTGCATAGTTTGATAGATATAAAAATTTATTCTTGGCAAGACTCTCCTAAAAAGTTTACATTTTTATACTTTTCAAAAGATATACTTAGAGGTAAATATAAAAATTAATTTTTGATTCCAATGTATTACAATCCCAGTAAATTTTTTAGTTAAACTGTCGATCTTAAAATAATATAAAAATGCTTAGATACTTTTTTTTTTTTGTGGCACATACAGAGAGAGTCAGAGAGAGGGACAGATAGGGACAGACAGACAGGAAGAAAGAGAGATGAGAAACATCAATTCTTCATTGCGGCTCCTTAGTTGTTCATTGATTGATTTCTCATCTGTGCCTTGACTGGGGGGCTACAGCAGACCGAGTGACCCCTTCCTCGAGTCAGTGACCTTGGGTCCAAGCTGGTGAGCTTTTTTTTTTTTTTTTTTTTTTTTTTTTTTTTATAATAATTTTATTTTTTTAATGGGGTGACATCAATAAATCAGGATACATATATTCAAAGATAACAAGTCCAGGTTATCTTGTCATTCAATTATGTTGCATACCCACCACCCAAAGTCAGATTGTCCTCTGTCACCTTCTATCTTGTTTTCTTTGTGCCCCTCCCTACCCCCTTTCCTTCTCCCATTCCCCCCTCCCCCCCGTAACCACCACATTCTTATCAATGTCTCTTAGTTTCACTATTATGTCCCACCTACGTATGGAATAATACAGTTCCTGTTTTTTTCTGATTTACTTATTTCGCTTCGTATCATGTTATCAAGATCCCACCATTTTGCTGTAAATGTTCCGATGTCATCATTTCTTGCTCAAACCAGACGAGCCGGCACTCAAGCTAGCGACCTCAGGGTTTGGAACCTGGGTCCTCCGCATCCCAGTCCGACACTCTATCCACTGCGCCACCGCCTGGTCAGGCAAAAAATGCTTAGATACTTTAACCTTTCACATTATAATGATAAGTTTAGTGGAATGAACACTGGAGGACAATACAGTGTGGGGCAAAGGTAGGCTTATAGTTGTTTCTATGGAAATAATAAAAGAATTAATAAATAATAATACAAGAATTAACTCATTTCGAATAGTAACAATTGTAAATCTACTTTTGCAACACCCTATATTCTAGTCCCACAATTAAGTTTATGAAGTATGGTGATAGTAAATAACCATTGCTCGTCTTTGAACTTGTGAAAGCTTAAATGCCCTGTTTTCCAACTAAATTTTAGTTTTTGTATTCTATAGTTTAGAACTGGCAAAATGGAAAGCAATGTTTAGGACTTGCATGCAAACATGCAGAATTCCAAATTAATAGCAGCCTTTAGTGAATTCTTAGTTTCTTTACATATTTGATTTTTGTCTTTCAAAATATCAGTCTGATCTGGTAAAGCAAAAAGTGCAGTGGCGACACAGAAGGAAAAGACATTCTCCCATAAATACCGTCTCAGAGCATGTCCTGCAGGTCTGGCATAGCCCATGAGGTGTGGTTGGAGGATAGGGGTGGAGGAGGAGCTGGTAATAGAGAGGTACCTGTTTTCTTTACTTGTGATATGTTTATCTTCTCTCTGTCACTCAAAATGTTGTTCAAGTAAGTTTCAGTTATAAAGCTCTATGCAATGCTAAATTTTCTGATTATAATAAGGTCTGAGATTTAACATCAGTGATTTAATTTTGTGATAAAATGATATACTCATTTTTCCAAATTCAATTGCATAAACCAACATCTTTAAGGTAGAGATAATGGTTTTATTCACTAATGACACTCCCAAAATAAACAAAATAAATAAAATGAAATGTCTTTTATTTTCAAGCACACAAGATAATTTAGACATTTTAGTGAGAAAGCTCAGTACTTCAAAACATGGGCTGAAACCAAACAAAAAAGATTGTTTTGAATGTTCCCTAAGGGGCGACGGCAAACAAAATTATCAGTAAGCCACTATAGAGAGAATCTGGTCAAACTCAATCCCTTGACATAACAGATTCACGAGTTTATCCATTTCAAGTGACTCTGAAGCATACTTTTTGATGTAGTATCTCAGGGTCTTTCTGGACAAATTATCCCATGAATAATTCACCACTAGACCCTTCTGTGAGAAGTACCACGATTGCACATGAGAAAGCACTGTAACCAACTTTCCTTCCCCCCAAAATTTTGTTCTTTCTTTTTTTTTATTTTCTGGAGCATAAAGACAATTCTAAACTAAGACTGTTCCTCTGTAGTTTGGGTGCACTAGATATTTAACCAAGCCTCAGAGGTGTCTTTTATCTTCCACATTCAACATTTTTTTAATGCTTCCCTAAGAACAATTTCCACAGATTTATCCGTGCAGCACAGAGGAAACACATACTTTTTAAATGTATCAATCAAAACAATATTTTTCAATAGGGTACCTGGGTTTGCATCTAAAATATATTTGAAAATTTTTCAACAAACATCCTCATTTTAGAACACATTTAAGCTCACGAATCCCACAAATACATTTTCCTTCTCTCAAATTTCAGGCAACAAGAGTGCCGGAAAATGTGGAATTTGTATAACCCCAAACTGTGTTTTCCTAACTAATCCTGGCAAGCATAAAACCCTGGAAAGTCACAATTCACGTCTCAGGCCATCATCCTGGACAGCTCAGCAGCAGAAAAGCAGAACAGGATATCCAGCTATTGAACAGGGCCACCGGCCCAGGTGCCCAGCCATGCAGCTGTGGAGAGCATCCTACCAGGAGGGCAGCACCGGCCACAGGAAGACACTTCCTTTCCGCTGTTTTCAGCTGGAGAGGAGAGCAGTCTGCACTCCCCAAACACTGCCTGCCAACACAGCACTTTTCAGCAATGGTGAAAAAAGATATGTCCCTAACAATAAATGTCAAAAGAGGAACAAACCACTTATGAGATTCAAGAGGTCCCAACCCAAGCTGATAGTTGACTTTGGAAAAACAGCTTTGGTTTTATTATTGTACTGAATGAGACATAACATCACACACAGATGTGAGGTCAGTTAAGACCAGTTGTTTTGTAGCCTAAATTGTAGAGAATAAAAGAATTATGGGTTAAAAGGCCAGGGTGAATTACAGGTTCTGTGACCTTGTGTTAAATATTGTATAAAAGGAATTTCATCATTAATAAAGACAAAGTCTTCTCCATAATACAATTCTTCAATTTTTGTACTTTGCCCCATTTTTTTTTTATTTTTATAAAAAGAGTGACTTTTATTCTAGCTAAGAAATTCTCAGGTCATTCCTCCTACGAGGTTGGTTCAAACTCACAAAAAATATTTTTTTTTCAATTCTATTGAGATATAATTGACATGCAGTATTGCATAAGGTTAAGACATACACAATGTTGAAAAAGTTTATATATATGTGTATATATATGTGTATATATATATATGTACATATATATGCATTTCTATTAAGCATTTGTATATAGCAGGAGAAAGTATAGGCTCTTTGAGGAAAAATTGAGTTTCTATTTTAAATCTAAGAGATTTCTATTCTAATTCATAAAATAAAATATCAAAATTGAACATTTTGTATGTAATTGTATTTCCAATTAATAGGGTAATGTATACATTCTTTGATTCTTATTCCTAACACTCAACAAGTTATATATCTATATATACATATATATATAATAAATAGATGACAGATAAATGATAGAAACAAGGTGGATAGATGGTAGATAGAACAGAGAAATAGATGTTAAGTCTTAATAGCTGAGGGAAAGGAAAACAAAAATAATATTCAGTTTAGTTGTCATTTTATGTATGTGTAAGTTTTAAAAAACCTGAACATTTCTTTATAGTCTTCTGTTATCCTACAAGAATATTGATTAAAATCTGAATTACTGTGAAAAATTATTCTGAGACTACAAAACCAAACAATTTATTATTGCAACATATAATCAAGATCACCCATATAAGGATGTAATTAGTAAAGGTGCATTAAAGACTTTGTCATTAACTTAACCAGTAATATTAGTGCTTTCTAAAGTTAAATAATTCATTTTGGGAATAAATATCAAGTTATTTTTAATTTTACAGGATTATTAGCTCTTTAAATAAAATTATTTATTGTTGGTGAATAATATTATTGGCCAACAATTCCCACAGTCTATACATTGGGGAACATGAGCAGAATCATCGAAATAAGGAATTGACCCATTCTGCTATTGTCTATGAAATATATTCCATCTTGATATTGCTTTCTCCTTTTATTAAACAAATGACTGTATAGTCAGAAACTTCTATTCTCCCCTGACCTGTGGTGGTGCAGTAGATAAAGGGTTGAACCAGAATGCTGAGGTCACTGGTTCGAAACCCTGGGCTTGCCCAGTCAAGGTATATATGGGAGTTGATGCTTCCTGTTCCTCCTCGCTTCTCTCTTTCTCTCTCTATCCCCTCTCTAAAATGAATAAATAAATCTAAAAAAAAGAAACATCTATTTTTTATCTAAATAATCTTTATATAAATTAATAAAGAAACATACAATGTAGTGTCCATCACTACAGTAAATTATATCAAATCAACACTTACTTTGATTGTATCTAGGAGCTAATTTACAAGGTATTAAATTGTCTGGAAATCCAGAAGAATTTTTTCCTATCTGAAAAAATTTGTTAGCAATTCCAACCCTTTATTAGATTTGAACTTTTCATGTAAGTGTTCAATAGACTCTTTTTAAAGTATAATTTTTAGCTTAATATTCTCAACCAAGAATAGTTAGAAATTTAGAGAAGCAGAAAAATGTCATCCAGAGCCACTACTCAAAAAAAATTATTAATATTTGAGAATCTATGTATTCATAATTTTCTATGAACAAACTAATATTAACAAAAAGTTGACATTGGAGTACGCACTGTTGAAGTAGCTTAAAGTATTTCGGTTATTATATTGTGACCTATTTTCCACTGATCCATATACAGTTGCACTATCATTGGTAAAATCTGCACCACATTCTGTTTTATAAATGTGCCCTAACTTATTTAACCAACCCTATAGCTAAACATTCACTTTGCCTTCAATTTTGTACCATTCTATAGATGCTATAATTACTATATCATCATATCTTTTATTAAAATCTAAAATAATTTCCTAATAATGGAATTACTGATGCAAAGCCAATATTTATTTTTAGAGCTTGAGATTAATACTGCCAAATCTCCCTCTTCTAAAGCTTACAACAATTTACTCTCCCATGAACAATGTATATGAACAACTGTTTTCTCACATATTACTGTCACTGGACATTATTTAAAAACATAAGAAGAGCCAGACCTGTGATGGTGCAGTGGATAAAGCATCAATCTGGAATGCTGAGGTCACTGGTTCGAAACCCTGGGCTTGCCTAGTCAAGGCACATGTGGGAGTTGATACTTCCTGCTCCTCCCTCCCCTTCTTTCTCTCTCTTTCTCTTTCTCCCTCCCCCATCCCTCCCTCCAAAATGAATAAATAAAATTAAAAAAAAAATAAGAACTCTGGCACAATTATTTTGTTCAGACATATCTCAAAGGTTTCTGTTTGCATTTCTTTCAATCTCTTTATATTTTAATTTTTAAAATTCCTTTATTGGCCTTCAGAATGATTTTTTGTTTATTTCCCACTACTGCATTTTATATATTCTACACAAATTTTTCATCTTCTATACTTTATTTTTGCTATTTTATTTTTCTACATGAAAGTTATTAGCCATTTGTTTATTTAAAATAAAGCAAATAGTTTTCCTGATGGTTGTCAGCAAAATATCTCTTAAGTAGGATAGGATAGGTTTTGGGTAGGCAAGCTTGGATTTCAAACATAAATCCTATCATTTTTTAGCTATGTGAATTTAGACAAGCCACCATGGCTCAATAACACTCTCAATAACACTCACTATTACCACATATAGAATGTGGGTGGCGAAACCTGTTATGGACATGAACACGAAACAATATACCTAGGAAATACCAAGTATAAAATTAATGATATTATTATCATTATTTGTAGTGTTTTAGGCATTTAGTTATTGTTCAAATTTTGTGAAACCAAATCTCTATCTTTATGGTTTCTAAAAGAGTTATAAAAGCTCTTAAGAGTTCAAACTTATGAAAACATGGCTCTAGCTTTTAGCAGTTATTTTATTTTAAGAAAGTTATTTAGCCTTTTTGAACCTCAATGTTCTCATATAAAAATGGATCGATATTAGTACTTATTTTATAAAGATACTGAGACAATAAAAAAATGTTTCTTATACAGAGTTGAGTAAAAATAGGTTTACAATTGTTTGCATGGAAAATAATACGATAACTAATAAATAATAATACAAGAATAAACTGTTCCACATACTTATAATTGTAAACCTACTTTTGCCCCGTGCTGTACTTTATCTATCTAGCATAGTACCTGACACATAAAAATTTCCCCATTAACTTTAGCTTTTATAATTATGAGGCTGAAAATTGTCTTTCTGCGTTAAAATGTTTTTTCGTTGTTCAGGGTTTTCTAATTATTAAAGTGTCATCAAAAGAATGCTCTACCGTTCACAATATGACAAAATCCATCTTATTTCCATAGAGGCTTTCTTGGCTGCGTTCCTATGCTGGAGGTTCCAGTGGTACCCTCGTCCTGGCTAGGACGTATTTTTCTTGAGAGTATCAGTGAGAGATTTTGAGAAAACTATGAACATATTTAACAATGTTGTACTTGATATCTGGTATTGTAACAAACACTTGCACTTTGAGCCTCACTGAAACATGGTCTTTTTACTCTCCTTTTTTTAATCTCAAAAATGAAAAGGTGTATCTTTAAAAAAAGTGACCTTGGGCTGTTTAAAAAAAAATACGCAGTTAATCTCATGTGGACAGGATGAGTCCCAGCTTTTGGTAATGGAAAAAACCCTAGACCGATGGAAGAGGTGCACATTCACATAGGTAGGCCATGCAGAGCCAGGTAAGGAGAAGCAGTCATTGCCTAGTAGATCATGTGGTACAGCCAAAATAAGATTTCCAAGACCCATCTGATCTTCTAACTGCACAAGGTACAAATAATTTCTTGCATGGATGTTGCAGCAGTGAATAGGTGTGTATGGGCTACTAGCCATTAATAGATATCACTTTTATGAATGTAACTATTATCACAAAACAGATTCCTCCCCACCTACTCGAGGACCAAATGAGATGGCTTTTTGTACCACATGTATTCTTTTTTTTTTCTTCTTTTCTAAGTGAGAGGAGGGGAGATACAGAGACAGACTACTGCATGCACCCCAACAGGATCCACGAGCAATGCCAATCTGGGCCAATGCTCTGCGCCCATATGGAGCCATGCTCAACAACCGAGCTATTTTTAGCACCTGAGGCGCAGGCTCCATGAAGCCATCCTCAGCATCCCGGGCAATGCACTTGAACCAATTGAGCCATGGCTGCAGGAGGGGAAGAGAGAGAAAGAGAGAGAGAGAGAGAGAGGGAGGGAGAGAGAGAGAGAGAGAGAAGGGGAGGGGGAGGGGTGGAGAAGCAGATGGTCGCTTCTCTTGTGTGCCATGACTGGGAATTGAACTGGAATATCCACACACTGGGTGGACACTTTACCACTGAGCAACCGGCCATGGCCCACATGCATTCTTATTTCATAGTTTAATTGGTCTTTGAAACAGAGGATTTACAAATCCGAGTAAGTTTTAATATGCAAATTATGTCAAGACTTCCTTTTCCTGTGAAAGAGGAATTTTTTTTTAATTGCCATTACATCATATTCCTAAATAGCTTACTTTCCTTCAACTTTATTGGTTGGATTCTTATTTGTTAGCTTTCTGTTATAGCCTAAATTTTTCCCACATGTACTAGGTAGTCAGGCTCTAGAGATTATATTTTCACCCTCTGGTTACAGAACTTTCCATCAGCCAACCATGAATTTATGCAGAGTACTGAAGCCTTCAACATAAATCTGACAGTTAGAGAAGTAATCCATTCTCACTAATCTCTCATACTTGAGCAGGCTCATGGTCTTCTTCCTGCTGATGTCCGCTAAGCTCTTAAGTCTCAGTTGTGTCATGAGACTTACTGTCTCAGTTCTTTATCCACTGAACTTTTAATAGAAGGTGTGATCCTTTCTTCAAACTATAATTCTCACTTATCTGGAAATGTATGTATATTTCAATATTAGGTATATACCTGACTTAGGATTCACAGCTACTTTTTACTGCAGGTGGGAAAAATAAAAATAAAAATATTCTTGTTTAGTACCAGACACAATTATCCTTGCCCAGATTCAGTGTGTTCCACATTTTCTCTCAAAAAAAAAATCCATTTCCTATTTGTAGATGTAGATATCAAGCATAAATAATTTTTAGGAGTTGCAGGTTTTATTCCAGACTCTGTTATTTACATAAAGTTCTTATATATGTCATTGTTGAAGATGAGACTATGTGTTATACAGTGTTTACCATGCAACTCCATTAAATTCAAGTCAGATGTCTTCGTGCTCTTCATCTCTGTTTTGGGGAAAAAATGCAAAAATCTTTGAACTAAGTACCACTTATGTGAAAGAAACAATTTGAAAAGAAAATGATTTTCCTTCACAATATTTGATTTTATCAAATAATGAAGAGAAAAATAGAACTTGATCTACTTTATGGAGAAAAATACTATCCTTTCACAAAAGCTTCTCATTTTGTAAAGTGGTCCCAAGAGACAGCTGGCATATTCAAGACAAAACAACCACTCTGGAGAGCAAAGAATACAAACACATACAACGAATCTGTCACTCATTGACTAGTATTCATGAACTACCAACAGAGAAATCGAGTTCATAATGCAGGCAGAAACCTATTTCCTCAGTGTGTTCTGATAAAACATACAACATAAACAAACTATGAAAAGCCTAATCATAGTGGGCCCATGGGGATTTCTGCTGCTGTCCATAATTCAATTAAGCAATACCACAGGTAGAGCAGAGAAAACAATTAAAATCTCCAACAATGTTGCCAGACACCCCTCTACTATGAGGACACTTTTCCCCAGATTTTTATGAAAGATAGTGTAATAAAAAGGCAAAATGCAAGTAAATCCATTTGCTACTTTTTGCAAGGGTCATTCAAAGACAATGTCATATCTAAGCTAAAACTTTTAGCTGAGTCTGGTAAAGATAAGCTTTTATGTCTTGCCTTATTATAAAGCTCTGGCTCCTCATTGTCCTCATGGCACTGAAAAATTAAAGCTATATCATCCTCATCTGTTCACACCTACTTAGAATACACTAGAGGCTGAGCACTGTGATTAGCACAAATAATTATCAAAAGGTTATCTACCTCAGTATCAGAACTGGTTCAAGTGCTAGAGACAAAACCTACCTCATCACAAGTTATTAAAATGCAAAATTTCACTGCATAATGAATTTGCTTTACTTAACTAAACACACCAGCATAATTCTCTAAAAAATACTGGCAGTTAAATTCAAGCCTTATTTTATTTTGTTAATAAACATTAACAGAACCTTTCTAAATAATGCCAAAAGCAAGGATCTGAAATGCTCAATGCTTTTCTCATTCTGCTGGCCAAATGTGTTACCTGCCACTTGGAAGAATTAGAACTACAGGTAAAAGTCATTCTTTTAACTGATAATAATATGGCATTCAAACGAATGGATAATAAAATTCCATCTCATTTCACTAGCACAGCAACTCTTATGTAAACATGTTTGCATTAAATGCACCTTTTACTAGTGGGGTATTTTGCATGGGTTAGATCGGGGTAGTCAACATTTTTTACCTACCGCCCACTTTTGTATCTCTGTTAGTAGTAAAATTTTCTAACCTCCCACCGGTTTCACAGTATGGTGATTTATAAAGTAGGGAAGTAACTTTACTTTATAAAATTTATAAAGCAGAGTTACAGCAAGTTAAAGCATATAATAATAATTACTTACCAAGTACTTTATGTCAGATTATTGCTGTTTGACAGAATAAATCTTTATAAAACAACTACTATAGTTAAATCTATCTTTTTATTTATACTTTGGTTGCTCCGCTACTGCCCACCATGAAAGCTGGAATGGCCTACTAGTGGGCGGTAGGAACCAGGTTGACTAGCACTGAGTTAGATCAAGTCCATGATTTCTTTGATCTTGGGTATCTGGATTCATGAGTTTATCTTAACATTAAAAGCGTGAGTGCTTTTGATGGGAAGAGCTGCCTCCTTCCTTATCTGAGTGTGACCTTTTCCCATGGGTCCTATAACAGTGCTGCTCCTTGTGAGATGTTACAAGAAGGGCAAAATCCAGAATGGGGCATCAGAACACTCACCTATGGCTGTTGTCTGATGTCATCCAACCCTATGCCTGGTTCTTCCCCCCTCCCTGCCTTCTGCAGGGAACAGAGCACTCAGAGGTCAGGGTGTTCATCAGGGAAAGAGCAAATGCACTTCGGAAAGGCCCAGAAACACTAGGCCTCATAGAAGCACACACTTATACATGAATTATAAATAATGTAAAGTTAATGTTAATTTGAGATTATTTTGATAAAAATGTAAAGATGGTTTTCAGAGTAAGGACTAAAAGAGGTATCAAACACAACAGCTATGTGAAGATTTTTAAAAGCCCAACACTCTAAAAACGCATGGTGCCTACACCTTACCATTCATCTTTATAAGTTAAAATGAAAAGCCATACTAAACCATAAAATAAGTTTAAGAACATCCAACAAAGTTCTGATTTTTCTTTTGATGGTACATTTAATTTCAACATAAAAGTCTGCCATCTCTCCCCAAAATATTTCTGAGACCACACATTATGGTATCTTGTAAACATGTTTAAACTGTGAAGTGTACAATCCTGCCAGGTTAATAGCTATCAATTTATTCATTTTTGGACATTAGAAGCAACTGAGTAATCTTGGTCAGGTCATTTCATCTCCTTGGGCCTCAGTTTCTTCACCAGTGAAAGGACTGAGTTGGAACCTGGTTGACTTCCTGATATTCTAGCTTATCTATAAGGAATTGTAGGGAAAATAAGAAAATAGTCTAGTATTATCTCTTTTTCACGGAGGAAAAATAGATTCAGAATTCCAATGCAGCCTGACCTGTGGTGGCTCAGTGGATAAAATGTTGACCTGGAACACTGAAGTTGCCATTTCGAAACCCTAGGCTTGCCTGGTCAAGGCACATATGGGAGTTGATGCTTCCTGCTCCTCCCTCCCCCTTTTCTCTCTACTCTCTTTCTGAAAAATGAATAAATAAAAAAAATCTTTAAAAAATAAAGTCCAATACATAATTTGTCATACTCTTAAAAAGAAATATAAAATATTGAAATGGCAAGTGAAAAGAAATTCTTTCTAAATTGTCTTGGTATGTGTACAACTTCCACCATAGGCATGCACCATGATTCAGCCTCATCCTTGTCCTCATCAAGTTCTACCTCAATGATGAAGCTTCCCAGGGTCAGAGTTTTCACTAGACTTTGCTAAAATCCTATAGGACTTAATGATATATTATGAAACATTATCTGTTATCCATTTACAGCTTGAATCCCAAGACATACTCTATGCTTCTTGAAAGTAAAGACTATGTATTATATTTAACTGTATTCTTTGCATAATTTAGAAAGTGTTAAGTATATAAAGGAAGGTAATAAAAATTGGTTGTTAATGTCTTTGTCATTCCTTGACAGATAAAGAACTAACAAATTTACACACAGAAAACAATACAAAGTAGAGAGTCCAATATCTTCATATCAGACCTGATCTCATATCCTCGGCCTCAACAACTGTTCACACTGGTCTAGAATAGCATAATCTCTATAAATAACTCTTTGAATTACTAGTACAGTGTCTATTTTCTGTTTAGTTATAAAAATTTTTTTAAAAGTGCTCTCTGATTATACATGGAATTGATTTAAAAACTCTGATATACATTGTGGAAAGAATAATTTGCTAATTTTTTAAAAAGTGACAGTGTAGATCCAATCATTATCATTATTGTTCACTTAATATAATCAAGACTTTTCAATTTTAATACATTTATTGTTACATATAACTATAGCCCTCCTTTCTCCTTCTATCACTTTATTTTTTAAATTTTCAGGATGGAACTCCTAATGAGTATCTAAAAAGACATAAAACTACAAACCATTAACATACTGTTTTTGGTGGGGATGCTTAATAAGAGCTACTTTGGTTTATTGTAGTTCCCAATAGGGAATTTTATGTGACAAACATATTTTTTGATATCTAGGGACGCATGGGGGAAAATGGTCATTCTTTCTGCCATCATTATCTTACTACTCTCGATTCGGATGTGCTAGTAAACAATAACTTAATATTTTACTACACAGATGACCCTTTTCTGTTTGTTAGATACCATAAACACAGGGGTAAATTTTAATTATACCATATCAATATTTATTTACCCAACAAAAGCATCTCACACTAACAGTAGACAGATGATCTGTCAAATACTAAATTAATTTTACTATTATGCAAACTTATAAGTGATTTTCCCCATGCTTATTATTTGAACTGCCTGCCCCCTGATGTTTTTCCTACCACTAGTGGAGGAAAGGAATGGTTATAGCCTTATGTTTTTTCAGTAGAAATTATGTAGGATAATGGACCCAACTCTATTTTGAGGAATATAGTTCCAAAGTGACTAGGTCAAGGATCTCATAATCAAAAATGGGAGTTGAAAGGGACATAAATAATTACCTAGAATTGAAATTGAAACCTCAAATACCAAATGATCCAGACAGACGATGTAAAATAGCACTTTGCAGATTGTATGCCTGCCTAATGTGAACAGTAGCTATATAACTTTAGACAATGGTTACCACTGCAATAATGCAAGCCAGTGTCGCCATTTTCCAAAAGAAGCCAAAAGTGTTGCTTTTAATATTAAATCTATCACAAATTATTTCACTAGTGTTCAGTGTAAGTCATTTTGTCTTTTCAACTACCAAATGATCAGTTTCTTGAGAGTAAGAGCTAAGGCTCTGTTTCTACTTATTCTAAAGCTCTGAGAACCAAGCCTAATGAAAGCATACTCTGAATATTGTTGATTGACTGACAGACATGATTCACAGCTTATATTCTTTCCAGGAAAGAGGAGGCCATGATCTTCAGACTTAAAATTCAAAAGCTATTTTACAAATACAAATTGTTATGGTTGAAACAATCTCTAAAAGTCTTAGATAAGCGGTGCCATGGTATAAAGAAGTCAGAGTGGCCGAAATAAGATGAGAGACAGTATTTTCGAACAAAACAATCTGACAATACAGAGGGTAACCACCATGCACACTGTAAATACAAACATACACATTTAAGGAAGAAGCATTAAACACATATAAAAAATAAATTCCTTTCAAATTTAACTGTTATGGTGAATAACTGCTGGGTACTCTATATGGAAATAAAAGTGATATTGTACAACTAAACATAAAATTGTATTTGAGAGGGAAAAGGAAAATTTAAATCTCCATTTTATAAAATATATGCTCATAGCTGGTCATGTAATGTAGAAAATGAAATGAATTGCCTAGAGCAGCACTGTTTTAAGAGAATAAGAATGTGAGTACAGGCCCTGGCCGGTTGGCTCAGTGGTAGAGCGTCGGCCTGGCATGCAGAGGTCCCGGGTTCGATTCCCGGCCAGGGCGCATAGGAGAAGCGCCCATCTGCTTCTCCACCCCTCCCCCTCTCCTTCCTCTCTGTCTCTCTCTTCCCTTCCCGCAGGGTCGCTCCATTGGAGCAAAGATGGCCCGGGCGCTGGGGATGGCTCCTTGGCCTCTGCGCCAGGCGCTAGAGTGGCTCTGGTCGCAACACAGCGACAGAGCATCGCCTCCTGGTGGGCAGAGCGTTGCCCCCTAGTGGGTGTGCCGGTTGGATCCCGTTCGGGCGCATGCGGGAGTCTGTCTGACTGTCTCTCCCCATTTCCAGCTTCAGAAAAATACAAAAAAAAAAAAAAAAGAATGTGAGTACATGTGTAACTTAAAAGTTTTAGCTACCACATTTTTAAAAGTAGGATTGAAGCAGGTAAAATTAATTTTAATAAATAATATCAGCATGATGTAATTTGTATAAAAAATAATGTACAAGCTAGTGAACAAATTTTTTACTCATTCTGAAATCTGATGTCCTTTTTATATTTATAGAACATTCAATACAAGATAGTCATAATTCAAATATTCAATAGCCACATGAGCAGCACAGATGTAGAGAAAACCATGCTTTCTCTAAAAATGTTAGATAAAATATGATACTGTCAGTGTTATCTTCATGAGTGATAATTGTCAGGAAAAAATGGTTCAAGTTTCTGGGAAAATGGTGACAAGAATTACTTAAAATAGCTTTAAATAGGCCTTTTTAATCTTTGAAATGCTATTACCATCAATGACAGAATTGTCTCTTCCAGTATTTGTGTTATCTTAGTGAATATAAGTCAAACATAAACCACAAAATTGTTTAAGTCACAAAAATTCTGTTAGGAAGCCAATCTCCTTTTTAAACATATTATGGTAGCGTTGAGAGTTACTGTCTGTTCTGTTCCAGGAAGGTAAATGCTGTCATAGAAGGCCGCACTTAACTGTCCTTTAGGAAGATCAATATAATAAGCAAATCCCGAGTGAACTGTCACGGAAATAATTCAACTTTGCTTTTGAATCTACATTTTAAAAGAATTTCCTTTCTTCTGAGAATTAGCAAATTTGTACAATTTATATACATTACAAAGCTGAATTAACACTCTTTTAATACAAAGGGAATACCTATGCTATACTTAATAAATATTTGTTGCAATAAACAAGTAAGTACTACTAGTAAATATTTCCACAGGTTTGGAATTACTTTTCCTCATATCAGCAGACTTAAGTGTATTCCCACACTAGTAGTGTGGGAGAGAGGAAGAAATGCACGTTTCTTTTATATTTCTCTGCCTCATTTTAGATAATCCACTTGCAGGCTGAAATGCTGTTATTACTGCGAGGTATGAACTGAGTGTGTGTGTGTGTGTGTGTGTGTGTGTGTGTGTGTATTTGCATGCATTTTGTTTTTGTGTCATTACCCCCTTAGGTTTGTGGGGGCTGGAAGGAAGAGGAAGGAGGCTTGTGAATAAAGGGGTCGTAGTGAGGAAATGGGGTGTGAACTCTTGTGTTAACAATGGAGGCGTAGGCTCCTCCTGTGACTTAACATAGAAAGACTAATTTCATTAAGAGCCTAACACAGGCCTCCAGGAATGCTTATCACTGTTCTTCAGAGAGGAAGTGGCCATTTTTGTTGTTCCAAAACAAACAGTGCTTGTTTTTATAGCCCTGACCTAAGATCTCTCCCACTGTATCTCTGTGTTTGCAAACCTCCTCCCTGGGTCCAGTAGCAGGTGTGAGGGAACTGAAAACAAAATGTTTAAACTGGGCAGTCCTTTTTCCATTTAGGAGCTCTGTTACCATTTGAGTTCTTGGAAAGGCAGAGCCGAGGTCAACAGCATGATTACATGAAGTTGCCACTGCCAACTGGCAGACATTTTCCAAGGTCATGGAGAGTCTAAAAAGTGAAATATATTTCTAGTCTTATATTTTGAAGTTTAATATCTGCATTTCTTTATGTAAGTCAAATCCTGTCAAAAAAACCGGTTTCCATCTGGAAAAAAAGAGACCAAACAATAGAAGTGCAAGTTTTAGTATGACTGAAATATTTGAAGTTGACGGAAAATAATCGTCCATCAGAAATCCAGAGGTGTTCAACTACCAAAATATACGTTTAGGGGGAGGGATTTTGCAAGCAGGAGTCTATCCATTCCAAACGTTGAGATTTGTTGAGAACAAAACCTTCCTTAAGCTGTAGTCTTTTCTCTTCTCTTCTTTTTGAATAAATCAACCCCAGAAAGTAGAAATGCCAACTAAATTTAAACATTACACAATCCACATGCACGAGCTGGGCCTCTAAGTACATAATTAAGGACATTCTCTAGATCCATAAAGGGTTGCTGAATCTGCTTCATTTTCCTGTGGTCGGTCTTGTTCAGTTTACGAGGAAGTTCCTCACTAGGCCTTTTGAGAACCGAGTCATTTGGTTTGTGGCATTCAATCAAGTTGCAAATGACATGTATTTTCCCCTGTGGGAATGTTAAGTATGAAATAAAAGGAAAGGGCCTGTGCAATACATATCTATAAGTACAAATAAACTTATTTTTCAAATCAAAATTCCTCCTTTGAGATAGCCCAGTAAATACTGACATATTTTCTCAAACACGAAGTAAATTACATTATGTCCTTTATTGGGATGGATTAGACCAACACAGGCTCCTTAATGATGATGAGAGAACCTTCCTCTCTCCTTCCTGACTTCAACATGCGACACACCATTACCTATGAACATTTGACACTTTTGCCTAATGTTTGTTTCTTCCCATAAAAAACCATCTTCACCATATACCTGACTTATTAGGTAATTTACTAAATCTTTCTAAGACTCCATTTTCCCATATGAAATCAGGGTAACAATCATAATCCTACATAGTAGGATGAGAATAAAGTAAAACATACAAAGCTTATGTTAAAGTGCCTGGTACATGACAAAGATTCGGTAAATGCTATAAATCGTTAATACATCATTATAACCCTGCAGCCATGTTTGTCCCTCTAGCAGTTCTGTTGCACTTGTCACAGAGCTTTGGAGGAATAATATCCTGAACACAAAGTACAATCTAGCCTAGTAATTTTTACAGGAATTCTGCTTTTGCACTATATACTTTTTCATAGACTTCTTCAGAAATCTTCCCTGTCTCCACAGTTTATACAATAATCTGGTCTTATTTCTGTTGACAGTTGGAGAAGCCATTAGTGGGAAGGAAGTGCAGTTGTTTTCTGGGAACTATATGAAATAATTAAATAATACATTTATTTAGATATAGATATATTTATATAAATAAATGTGAAGTAATTATAGCACAAGAAAATTTATCAACATGAGTAGGTAAGACTCTGCACAGATGTTCAGTGACCCCCACAGATGAAAATGTCAACATACTAAAATATGGACTAAGATTATGCCCCCCCCAAAAAATAAAAAATAAAAGGAAAAGAATAATGAAGTTCGAAGAGGTATTTAAGTCGCCATGCTAAAAGTAATAATTTTCCAATCACACAGAAATGTATTTTGAGAGTTGTTTTTATTTTCAACAATGCTCCTTTATAATACTGTCAAACAGTAAGTTGGTACTGAACAGACCAACTGGCTCAAAGTACTCTCAGCTTTGTCATTTTTGCTTCTAAGACTGGCTTTTCCATCTACCATTTTATCTAGGCTAATTCAACTAGGGCTGTATGTCAGACTCACGGGAAATGATTATCTGCACTTCATGCTACTTAATAAAGAGCCCATGAAAGATGGTGGTTAACTCCGGTTGTGGGGATAGGAGGATTGTCCATTAGTAAGTAACAAAGCCTCCAATTAGCAAAATACATGGACTCTATTCCTCACAAATCAAGAAATTCTCTATTTGGTAAGTATTTTCCATGGGATATAATGACTGCAATTTAGAGGAAAAAAATGCTGATCTTTCCTAAGAATTAGGCAGCATTTTCCTTATTCTTTGATTTTAGCTAATGTGGAGAATAATCATGTGACTTAACTTTCCACTGGTTTGGTTTGATATGAGTTGCTACAGGACAGACTCTTTGGTACCATCTGCAATTTGCCCTGCAAATACCTTTACATAATAATCCAAGCACCACTAGACTAAGGTTAAGTGTGACTGAGGAGACCTCCGTTACTATTCTTTCTTTCCCAAAACAGCATTCACACTGCTGCCATTTTGGACTTCTTAAAAACAAAAATATGGCAACATCACTCTATTAAATAAGATTCTTGCTTGATTCCCCTTTATCTACATGACAAAGTTCAACTTCTGGTGACAGCCCTTGTCAAATCACTGCTGCCAACGGATAGAACCTCATCTCTAGGTACTCTGCCATCACATACATGCTTTTATAAGCTGAGAATTACCGGTTATTCCTCAAACTACTAATATTTTTTCTTCCATACCTCCTCCAAGACTTTGCCAATCTATATTAATTTTCCAGGGCTTCCATAACAAAGCACCACAAATTGGATGGTTTACACAACAGAGGTGTATGGTCTCGCAGTTCTAGAGACTAGAAAGTTTGAGATCAAGGTGTTGGCAATTTGGTTCCATCTGAGGGCTCTGAGGGAAATTCTAGACATATCACCTGATCACTTCCTGTAATGTTGACATATGCATTCTCTCTGCGTGCTAGTCTGTCTCCAAATTTCTTCCTTTTGTAAGGACATTGGTTGTACTGTATTAGGCCTACCTTAATGACCTCATTTTAATTTGGTAAAGACCTAAAATTGGTCAAGATCCAAATAAGGTCATATTGTGAGGAACTGGAAACACCATTCAACACATAACACCATCTCTCAGCTTGGATTACATGCCATCAGCTCTTCTCTGTTGGGGTAAATTATTCACCTTTCAAAGTCTGGTCAGATAAGTCCTCTCAGAAAGTCTTCCTTGACTGCATCCTCCTTTGCTCTCCTCTAGGCTGCCTCTCACTTTAATTTTATATGTATCTGCATTTATTCCATGGATTGATAATTTCTTTTTTTTCTTTCTTAAGTGAGAAGTGGGGAGGCAGAAAGACAGACTCCTGCATGCACACTAACTGGAATCCACCCATCAAACCCCCTACCAGGTGATGCTCTGCCTGTTTGGGGCTGTTGCTCTGTTGCTTGGCAACCAAGATATTTTAGTGACAGAGGCGAGACCATGGAGCCATCCTCAGCACCTGGGGCCAACTTGCTATAACCAAGCCCCGGCTGTGTGAGGGGAAGAGAAAGATGGAGAGGAAAGAGAGGGAAGGGTAGAGAAGCAGATGATTGCTTCTTCTGTGTTCCCTGACCAGGAATTGAACCTGGGACTTCCACACAACAGATAATTTCTTATTTTATATTTATACATAGTTCATGTAGTAAATGTTTGTTTCTTGAAGTAGAAAGCTCTGTGAGGCCAGAGTTTACTTCATATCCATATTCTTAACACCTTTGCACATGGTATGAGTTCAGTAAAAGTTTACTAAACTAAATTTAAAGATAAAACTCGAACACTGCTTTGAGTTTTTCAGACAAATATTATAAAAAGAAACATTTCACCTATACCAGGTTCCAATTGCTATGAAACAAGTGTGTGGCGGGATTTTATCAGAAAATAATATTTTCTGATTTATTCTTAGATACTTTAAAATATAAACTTTAAGGAAAAAAGATGTTGTAAGCTTTTTATTGCCCCCCTATCAAGTGTTTTACATGATCAACTTATTTTCTTATTTAAAAAAATCTATATTCTCTAGGACATGCTTATTAGATTTTGAAAAAATAATTGCTTACATAGTTTTAAACAGTTGGGTCATGTTTTGCAAGAATTTGAGATGGAGTTAGTAGTAATGTGGATTGAGAGCACTTGGAAGGAGCTTTCTCATTTAGGCAAACAGGCTCTCTGATACGCAGCTTTCCTCTACCATTCCATCCTCTCGGTGTTTGCACAATCAGGGAAAGAAAGAGAGTGTCCTCTCCCTTCCTCTGAGGCACACACAACAAGGCAGGGCAGACCTTCAGAATATTTGTGTCCAGAGGAAACAATAGCGACTTGGGAGCCTGAGGAAGCAGGAATTGGGTAAGGAACTTCCCACCAACTCTTTAAAGAACAGAAGCACAAACAACACCAAATCTGATAAACCATCCTTCTCTGTGGAAAGGGACCACTCCATAGCTTTGAGTATCTTTTTTTTCTTTACAGAGACAGAGAGAGAGAGTTAGAGAGAGCGATAGACAGGGACAGACAGACAGGAATGAAGAGATGAGAAGCATCAATCATTAGTTTTTCACTGCGCATTGCAAGACCTTAGTTGTTCATTGATTGCTTTCTCATATGTGCCTTGACTGCGGGCCTTCAGCAGACTGAGTAGCCCCTTGCTCAAGCCAGCGACCTTGGGCTTAAGCTGGTGAGCTTTTGCTCAAACCAGATGAACCCACGCTCAAGCTGGCGACCTCGGGGTCTCGAACCTGGGTCTTCTGCATCCCAGTCCGATGCTCTATCCACTGAGCCACCTCCTGGTCAGGCAGCCTTGAGTATCTTAATAAAAAATAAGAAAACAAAACTCTGGAAGGCAAAATATTGGTTATTTTCAAGTTCAGAAGCCATGATGGATGCATGGTGACTGCAAATGTCCTGAAATTTGTACAATGCATTGATTATCCTATTGTGCATTTGGTCTACACATTTTTAGACATTTTAAAATAGTTTTTACAGACCAGGTGGTGGCACAGTGGATAGAGTGTCGGACTGGGATGTGGAGGACCCAGGTTCGAGACCTCGTGGTCGCCAGCTTGAGCACAGGCTCATCTGGTTTGAGCAAAGCTCACCAGCTTGGACCCAAGGTCACTGGCTTGAGCAAGGGGTTTCTCTGTCAGCTATAGCCCCATGGTCAAGGCACATATCAGGAAGCAATCAACGAATAACTAAGGTGTTGCAACAAAAAAACGATGACTGATGCTTCTCATCTCTCTCTGTTCCTGTCTGTCTGTTCCTATCTATCCCTCTCTCTGTCTCTCTCTGTCTCTATAAAAGAGTTTTTACATCACGTAAAAAAAAAAAGACCAGTTTAAAGTTCCTTGAGACATCTCTGTTAGCTCCGTCTATACAGCACCATTTCTAGCACTTCTACTGTTTACTACTCAAATAAAAAGTGCTTTGAAAAGAAGGTGTTGCTATGATAATAGAGACGGTGAGAAAAGTACAAGACATAGGTTAAATGTATATTTAAAAAATACATATAGCCTGACCTGTGGTGGCGCAGTGGATAAAGCGTCAACCTGGAAACACTGAGGTTGCCGGTTCGAAACCCTGGGCTTGCCTGGTCAAGGCGCATATGGGAGTTGATGCTTCCTGCTACTCCCCCCTTCTCTCTCTCTCTCTCTCTCTCTCTCTCTCTCTCTCTCTCCTCTCTATAATGAATAAATAAAATCTAAAAAAAAATACATATAAATGAGAGAAAAACCCAACATTATGGTAGTTCAGACAATAAGCTATATTCCCAAGTAAGGATCGCTTCTCAGCCTTTTGGCTAAGATCAAGTGTATTCCCAAGTAAGGGTAAAAAGGAGTACTAGGTTGAATGCATTATTTAAGCAGATGTCTCTGGAGAAAAAAAAAAAAGAATCAAATATAAATATCTTTATATTTTCTAAGCAGTGATTCTTATAGTTGACATAAATGATTGCCTATTATCTCACATTTATTGTTCAAATCTACATTATAAATTATTTAGATTATTAGTTTGTTGAAGAAAAACACATAATACAAATATTTTCATTATGGATGACACTGGATGAAATTTTCCATGTAAACACTGAATTTTGCTCTTTTCCAGCTCAAGCTTTTAACTTACTAGAATTTCTCTGGGATATGCTTTCCTTTTCTTCCAGCTTCTTCAAAATTTTTTGTAGGCATAACAAGGGCTCCTAATGACCTTCATGACTTAACACACCTTTCACTTGCCATGCATGTCCTCGATTCCTTACCACAAAAACACTGGTGAAATTCCATGCCTTCCCATTATCGGACTTAACCACTTTCTCTGCTCTCGCACCAATATATCTATCTACATGTACATTCATAGGAAAGCACAAAGTGTATTAACATGTATTCTAAGACTCGATTGTGTGTATAAAAATGATGGCTTCTAGTGAAGGCAGCCTGATATTACCAAGAGTACTGGGCTGGGAGTCAGGACCCTTAGACTGATTCTCTGAACTAGCCACATGGTTGAGAGCCCTTGAGTGAATCATTGTACATATATCTCTATCCTCTGCTGTCCTGACTTTGCAATATGCATTTGAGCTCATGAATCTTTAAGAACTCTTTCAGCTCTCCCATTCGAAAATACAGACTTAGTGAAACCTATCTATATTTAGACAGAATCAAACATGTCATGAAACTAAAGACTTGTTTTAAGATACAGGTCAATATTAGAAACAAAGGCTTGTAGACTTTGATCCCATTTACTTCTCAGTAAAGCAAAGAATAGATACAATTACAGTGTCCTTGATCAGTTAGCTTATTCTTACTCTTTTGTTTGGATATTCTTAAAATTGATAGTAAACTCAATTATTACAACACAAAACACTTCCAAGTAATATTCTTCTTTAGTTGCTTGTTTTATTTTAATTTTATTTTATGAAGAGATTTCAAAAAGATATAAAATAGGAGATGGATTAGAAATAAAATGAGGGACCCTGGCCGGTTGGCTCAGCGGTAGAGCGTCAGCCTGGCATGCGGGGGACCCGGGTTCGATTCCTGGCCAGGGCACATAGGAGAAGCGCCCATTTGCTTCTCAACCCCCCCTCCTTCCTCTCTGTCTCTCTCTTCCCCTCCCGCAGCCAGGGCTCCATTGGAGCAAAGATGGCCCGGGTGCTGGGGATGGCTCCTTGGCCACTGCCCCAGGCGCTAGAGTGGCTCTGGTCGCGGCAGAGCGACGCCCTGGAGGGGCAGAGCATCGCCCCCTGATGGGCAGAGCGTCCCCCCTGGTGGGCAGAGCGTTGCCCCTGGTGGGCGTGCTGGGTGGATCCCGGTCGGGCACATGCGGGAGTCTGTCTGTCTCTCCCCGTTTCCAGCTTCAGAAAAATACAAAAAAAAAAAAAAAAGAAATAAAATGAGGTAAAGGTATTTTAAAATAATAGCCATGGTATTGTAAATTCCAGAATAAAACAAACTGAATAAATTTAGAGGAAATTATATGAAGTCCTCATGTGAACTACATTCCATATTGAGTGATCACGTGAGACTACAATAACAATAAATTGCATGAGATAATTATATCTCCTTTCTTTCAATTTAGAGGAAGATATATGAGCTTTATAATAAATTCACTTTATGAATAGTCTGAGATTCTGGCATAGTAAAAACACCATAAATACAAAGCATCAGATTTTGCTATAAACAATAAGAAAAGGAAGCCAAGAACATTAATTTTAGTCTCAAAAACAGAGATTACAAAAAAGCAATCTTATGAGGTACTGTTAATATAAATTTTGTTTTATGCTTCAGAAGGGATTTCCTTTTTGTTTTTAATCAGAAAACCAGTTTGGAATTATATAGCTCTGGCATTTAAAAAAAATCCTCTACCAAATTTCACCTTCCTCTTTGATCATATTCTAAAAATGGTAAAATTTGTCACTACCATTTTAGTAATTTACTTTTAATTGTAAAATGCATTTCTGAAAGCACATAGTGGGATATGCCTTGCTTCCATCAGCCTTACCTAACTAGGGACCAATTCTTTCCCAGAACACAACAGAAATAGCTTATCATTGAGAGAGAAGGGAGCTGGGGATGCAAGCTATTGCTACAAGTGTGAAACTATTTGTCTCCAAAGCCCAGGGAATAGTACACATTTGAACACAAAATGATCACTGAGAAAAGAAAGGTAAAATTTTAAGCTTTGTGTGGTTTTTTAGAAATAAAGCTGTGACTATAGTGAGTGCCCTTGAACTTTAAAACAAAAGTAGTATTAATTTTATATCATCTGCACATTTGTCCTACAGATATGTTTAAACTGTCTCAACAGGAAAATACAGGTGTTGAGGTTGACAGTATATTGCTGATGCTTATAAACCATCACTTTTTTGTAAGTGAAAAAAAAAGAACAAGAACAATCTTCAAAGTTAGCACACTTTCCAAATAACTGAGAAAAGTTTTTTGCTGTTTGTTCTCAATGCATCTCTGACTATTAAAAGTCTCAGAAAAATCTCCTATTCCAAATATAAGATAATATCAAACATCAGAAAGCTTTAAATGGTAATTAAAGAACTATAAATACCTTTCATCTAAAAGATAACACTGAATTCCATGATGTCATTTATTTAAATAATAGAGAACGATAATATTTACTTTTACTATTCTCTATTTTAAAATATATTAAGAGAGAACACTTTAATCAGATTTCTTGAATTAAATTTCAGTACTACTCAACTGACCTTAGGCAATTGCTTAGCCTTTTTAGTCCTTAGTTATTTCATCTGTTAAAGGGGCCAAATATACCTCCTTCATGTGGGTATCTGTGAACATTAAATGAGACTGTGCATGTAAGTAGATTGGTATACTGTGCAGCACATATTAAATATGTGATCACAAATAAGTTATAAACATTGCCCTATATTATAAGCCCTAATGGTCATTTATTTTTATTTAAGGATTCTTTATCAACACAGTGCAAAAACTATATCTTAATCATTATAAATCTATCAGCCAGCCATTACTACTGCTTTGAAGAGAATGTTCATTCATCACAAATATTCATAAAAAAATTTTCATAAGATACTTCCTGTAGATGCTTTAAAATAATGATATTTTAAATGAGGCTAATTTAGACCCCTACAATACTCAACAAAAGAGGTTAAAAGAAAGATTATCAGTCCTGGCTGGATGGCTAAGTGGTAGAGTGTTGGCCTGGCACCAGGTTCGATTCCTGGTCAGGGCACACAGGAGAAACAACCATCTGCTTCTCCACCCTGTACCCCTCTTTCTCTCTCTCTTCCCCTCCCACAGCCATAGCTCAAATGGTTTGAGCAAGTTGACCTGGCACTGAGGATGCCTCCATTGCCTTCACCTAAGGTACTAAAAAAATAGTTCGGTTCTGAGTAACAGAGCAGCAGCCTCAGATGCAGAGCATCGCCTGGTAGGGGACTTGCTAGTTGGATCCCAGTCGGGGCACATGTGAGAATCTATCTCTCCGCCTCCTGCCTCTCACTTACTAGGGAAAAAAAAAGCAGCTTATCAAAGCAGAAGTGTAAGGCAAAATGAGTAGAATATGAAAATGAAAACCTTTCATGAATTTATAGTGATTTTTAAATCCCATTAAATATTAATCTTGCAATCTAATCAATATTCATTTGATAATAGTGCATTTTTAACTCAAGAGTAAGTCATTCACATTTTAAAAATTTATTTCACAATTTTTAGAATTTTTGTAAGGCTGATTCACAACATATTAATTTTTTAAATTACATATGGAAGATTATAAGTCTCTTAATTTTTGCCTTTTCTAAAAGTTAACAGTAATAATATGTGAGTTTTTTTCTACTTTATCTTAACATTTAAAGTATACCAACAATTATAATTCATTTGACATTTACATATAGCTTTTTAAATTGAATTTTAGTAATAATTAATATCTTCACTATTCTATACATCACCTTATTATACACTCAAGAATCTATACACTAATTATTTCTCTAAATTTTAGAAATATTGTTAATTTTGGTGACCTTTTTCTATAACACATACTATGTTAGAGAAAATCTTTTATTTCTATATAGATTTTTGCCAATAACATGATATTATCAAAATGTTTCAAATTTTAATCTCAAAAAACTGTTTGCAATCCTACAGTTAGTCTAAATATAATTTTTAAAATTATGAATCTTTAATAGATAAATTATCTACACCATATACTCCATTGATCAATTTGAGAAGGTACACATTTAAAAAAATAACGATGATAGTTTTCACTAATCCAAAGCAGAGAGAGAAAAAATAAAAATAAGGGGATATGAATCCAAAAAAATTATATGTAAGGAAATAATAACAAGAGTAGACATTAATAAAAGATAGATTTTGGAATAAAAACACCAAAAGCTGGTTCTTTGAAACAACTATAATAAAATTATTAAACCCTAGATCAGACTAAAATGAACAGAAAGAGGAAAAAAACACACAACTAACATTAGAATACAAAGAGGAATCATACAGATATGAGAATAATTAAATTGACAATAAGAGTATATTATAAACAACTTTAACCCAATAATTTTGAGTAGATGAAATGGACAAATTCCTAGGAAAACACAAATAATCAATATCAATATGAAAAGGAGTAAAACATCTGAGTAGTGGTATATCAATTTATAACGATCAAATTTATAATGAATAACCTTCCAATTAATAGATTTTCAGATCCAGATGCTATTACAGATATTTCTACCAAACATTTCAGCAAGATATAAACCCACTTTCACACAAAATTTTCTGCAGATCAGAAAAAAAGGAAATATCTAGCAACTCCTTTATTTGTACCAAGAAAACTTGATACCAAAATGTGACACAGACATTTTAAGAAAATTACACATCAGCAGATAAGTCACTTTCATAAACTTATATGTGAAAATCATAAACAAAATATTGGCAAAGTCTAGCAATATGTAGAAATAATCATGACCAAAATAGGTTTATTTTAAGAATGCAAAATTAGTTTGAAATTTGAAAATCAATCCATTTAATTCACCACATTAAAAGGATAACACAGAAGAAGCATGTGATAATTTTAGATGTAAAAAGTTCACTAATAAATTTCAATATCCAATAATTATTTTAAAAATACACTATAAATAAGGAATAGAAAATAAACTTTCTTAATCTGATAAGTGTTTTTAAAAGAAACCTAAATATCATATTTATTGCATAGACATGGAATGTTTTACTCTTGAGGGGGAATGAGTTAAGAATGCCTGCCATTTCTACCCTGTAGCTATCCTAATCAGTGTATGAGTCAAGAAGAAGAAATAAAAGGTGCATAGATGGCAAAGGAAGACTGAAAGCTATTTTTTTTTATCATCAAGACAACATGATTGCAGAGGGAGAGGAAATTACAACAGAATACACAGACTTAAAAAGTTAATTTTTAAAATTTTTTTAAATGATCAATATAATAAAGTATTGATATTATATCCCTATATACTTACAACAAGAAATTAGAAAAACATTTTTAATGTTATTTACTAAAACAGTTGAAAAACATCAAACATCTAGGAATAATTCTAATAAAAGATGTTTAAGACCTTTTTAGAGAAAGCTCTAAAGCATTATTGAGAGCAAGTAAAAACCTAAATAAATAGGAGGGGGGGGTAGGTGCTGTGTTTAAGGATCGCAAAATTCAAATAAAATCAAAGCAGGCTTTTCTTCTGTGGAAGTTAGCAAAAAAAATTCTAAATTTCATATGTAATTTACATAAAGTGTAAAGGAGCGGATAGCAAACATTCTAAAATCTATATAAAAGTTGAAAAGGTCACTGCAAGGATGGAGAGAGAAGGCAAAGAATAAAGGTCTAAAGGCACCAGCATAGTCATTCCACAAAGACCAGATATCTAAATCTATAGTGAGGACCACTGTCCACAGCAACCTATCAGCTCTTCAGCAGCACTATGCTCTTATGTATGAGCCAAAAGTTACACATAATCATCAGACATTTCACAGACATTCAATGTGGCAAGGAGGATGAAGTTAAATATAAAAAAGTATATATCTTTTAGAAATAAACGAACACATTGCAAACGTGAAACAAAATGCTATATAAAAAAAGGAAAACATTTACAACTCACCAGAGCAGAAACTCAGGCGCAGAAACAGCCCTGAAAAAAGGTAAATATTTACAGGTTACCAGAGCTACTCAGGAGCAGAATGGCGCTGGGTAGAACTGAACTGTAATTGACGACATGCTGGAAGGTTCAGCATGGATAACTCCTAGAGTTAAAAACTCCAGAGGGACCCAATCATACAAGGCACCTCCACAATATTGCTAGTTCTACCTCTAGGATCTCAACCAGGGGTGCCTGGTAAATAGCGAGAAAAATCGTTTCTAGCTTCCGGTAGGGGGCGGGGAAAAGGAACCATTTTGAAACATTTCATCTTCTTTTTTTCATGCTTTTTATTTATTTTAGAGAGAGAAGAATGGGGGGGGGGTTGTATCTGTTCCTGTATGTGCCCTGAGTGGGAACCGGCACCCTCTGCTCTTCTGTACCTGCTGTAAGCAATAGAGCTATCTATCCCAGGCACATCTATTCTTCTTAACAAGGCCTGCCCTCAGGAGAAGCTAATTAACCAGAGCCTACCTTGCTGGGGTCAAGTCAGAGCCTAACTGACCACCGGAAAGGGCTTCAGTTCTACAGCCATCCTGTCCTACTATCTAAGGCAGGGGTCCCCAAACTTTTTACAAGGGGGCCAGTTCACTGTCCCTCAGACCGTTGGAGGGCCAGACTATAAAAAATCTATGAACAAATCCCTAAGCACACTGCACATATCTTATTTTAAAGTAAAAAAACAAAACAGGAACAAATACAATATTTAAAATAAAGAACAGGTAAATTTAAATCAACAAACTGACCTGTATTTCAATGGGAACTATGGGCCTGCTTTTGGCTAATGAGATGGTCAGTGTCTGGTTCCATATTTGTCAATGCTAGCTGTAACAAGTGATATGACGCGCTTCCGGGAGCCCTGACGTGTGCGTCCTGCATTGCTGCGCTTTGTGGCACCACCACATACAGCACACAGGATGCATCCTGTGCTCTATCACTGACCACCAATGAAAGAGGTGCCCCTTCCGGAAGTGCAGCGGGGGCCGGATAAATGGCCTCAGGGGACCGCATGTGGCCCGCGGGCCGTAGTTTGGGGACCCCTGATCTAAGGGGCAGGGGGGACTGGGGGTTTGGGGGACTGAAAAACTCTTTTTAAGCTCAGAGTCCAGAGGCATAGGCTCACTAAACAGGAACATGCATGCCTAATTGTGGGTTCCAGACTAGTACAATAAAGTGAGTAGAGCAATGAAGAAAATTGTCAACTTTTCGATGGGGGAGGATCTTGCCTTCCATTTGTAAAAAATGCAACATCTATAAAGTGTAATGAAGTGAAGCACAATGAGAAGATGTATGCCTGTATTGAAAAATGGTAGGGAAGTGCTCCTGAATTTTAAAAGGTTAATATAAGAAAGAAATTACCCAGTTGAAGGCTTTAATGATAAACATGAGAAAATCTTCCAGAAGAGAGAGCAGAAAAAGAACAAAACATCACTAGAAACTAAAAGATGAGAAATTAGCTCATTTGTACACTAGGGGTGCATCTAAATAAAAGTTCCAGAAAAGAAGAACAAAAGAAATAGAGGAAAGAAGATTACCGAAGAAGTAATTCAAGAAAATCTCCCAGAATTGAAGAGCATGTATTTTAAGATTGAAACGGCCCACAAAGCACCAAGCACCAATTAACTACATAAACAAAATTCCATGATACTCAGATTTCACATACACTTATATTTTCAGTTAAAAAAAAAAGCCTCATAATTTTGCTTTTTAACCCAAAAATATCAACAAGGAAAATTCCATGAATTTTATAGTTTTTTACATTGCTGATAAAAAATGCTTCTGTGTGTAGAAGGTTTAGCTCTGTTTTGAGCTTTAAATCAATCAAATGCTTAATTAAAATGGTCTTTGGCAAGATGACCCACAATATAAAAATATTATACAACAGAACCAGTATACAAATAAATATATTTTATCTGAATGAAACAGAATTTCTTTTTTTTTTACAGAGACTGAGAGAGAGTTAGATAGGGACAGACAGACAGGAACAGAGAGGGATGAGAAGCATCAATTATCAGTTTTTTGTTGTGACACCTTAGTTGTTCATTGATTGCTTTCCCATATGTGCCTTGACCGTGGGCCTTTAGCAGACCAAGTAACCCCTTGCTTGAACCAGCAATCTTGGGTCCAAGCTGGTAAGCTTTGCTCAAACCAGATGAGCCTGTGCTCAAGCTGGAGACCTCGGGGTCTTGAACGTGGGTCCTCCGCATCCCAGTTCGATGCTCTATCCACTGAGCCACCGCCTGGTCAGGCAGAATTTCCTAATATAATGTTTATATTTACTATCTGCAACACACTGTATTCTATCTCATCTTACTTTGCTTAAAGACATAAACCCTACATCAAGACCACCTAAATTGATTTCACAATGCTCTGGGGCCATTAGTTTAAGAAACACTGCCATTTTTATACTTAACAAATAATGAAACTTCCTTCAAAGTTTCTCTTTACTGATTTTTTTAATACTAGTGAAATTACGGCAATATTATAGATTATTACTAAAAGGGTTTTTATGAATGTTGAAAAAGTTTAAGAAGGATTATTTGTAGAAGGAGTATAAATTAAGTTAATTCTATTCTCAACTACATATGGTTTTCTTAGCTGAAATCATGGGTAAGATTTCCAATTTACTACTTTCTCGATTTCAGTGCTAGTCTTTAAGAACATTATCCACTTTAACAGTAATGTGGATTTGATTTACTGTCAAACTGGTCATTAGGCCTACCACCTGCTTTAGCAGATGTAGCTGAATCAATATTATTTACAGTCTAGAGATTACAAAGGAGAGAACACTATTAACTTTTTTTTAATGGAACCTAATGACCTTTACTAAACATGTTGGCCAATTATCAACATCTAAATTGTACAGCTTCACAGATCATTTAGTAATGGAATGAGGGGATTGGGAAGAACTGGCAGATTCTCCAATATACATCCAAATTTCCCATAAAACTTAAACAGCATATTTTTCTCCTCAATTAATTAGAATATTATTTTTCAGATACTTTCTTTCTTCATATTTCTGAATAAACCCGCGCCCACCCCTGCCCTTGATATAGTTTGATGCATCCCTCCCAATGATATTTTCCTGGATATTACTATGGCAAAACCACAAACTCATTTTATTTTAGTGAAATTCAAGAATTGTCTTAGGGAACACCAATCGTCTTTAAGTTTAATGGGATAGAAATTAGAAAACAATGCACAATGAATGACAAGACTATAAGAGGTTAATATTAGAAGTGATAATAATCTCGAGATAAGATGGAAGTTTACAGAATTACCTCCTCAGAATCCCCACAATATATTTTCTATCATTACCTTTACTTCAAATGTTTATCTTTGTTTGTTTGTCTTAAGTGAGAGGAGGGGAGATAGAGAGACAGACTCCAACATGCACCCTGACAGGGATCCACCTGGCAACTCCTGCCTGGCGCTGATGCTTGAATCAAATGAGCTATCTTTAGTACCTGGGCTGATGCTCGAAACCAATAGAGCTACTGGCTGTGAAAGGGGAAGAGAAGCAGATGGTTGCTTCTCATCTGTGCCCTGACCAGGCTCGAACCTGGGACATCCCGTACACCAGGCTGATGTTTTATCCACTAAGCAAACTTGCCAAGGCCTATTTTTGTGTTTCTATTTTCTTTTTTGTTTGCCTTTTATTATAAATTCTTCCCTGTTCCTTCAGTTTAAACATAAAATACATTCTCTGTTTTGTATTTCTTGAAGTAGAAAGAGTAATTTAGTTAGTTTTAGATGCTTATGCCCATGGTCCCAGACAGGCAGAAGTTTGTGACTCACAGTCTACACCTGCACTGTCAAATACACTAGCACTAGTCGTTATTTAAATTCAAGTTTAATTTAAATTTAAATTAATTGCACTGAAAAAAAATTAAAATTGAGTTTTTTAGTTGCACTAACCAAGTTTCATGTGCTCAGGAGCAACGTGTGACCAGTGGCCATTGTGCTGGACAGCACTGAGGGAGAATATTTTTATTTTTGGTAAAAGTCCAATTGGTTAACACCATTCCAAACTAATATTTCAGTTTACCAAGAGGGACAGGGACTCCATATGGCTTTAAATAGGAATTAAAGGCTAAGGATCCTTTGAGACCTGAAAAAATAATTCAATAATCTCTAAGGAAGCTAACAAATTCCTAAAAAGTAAAAAATGGAAAACAAAAGCAAAATAACTTTTCTGAAATGGACTGCAAACAGTTTGAATTATTTTACCCAGTTCAATTTTTTTAAATCAACTTAATCGAATTGGCTCCTGGAAATTTATTTAAGTGTGCTACAAAGCTCTGATGACATATATGTCAATCACCAGGGACAGGAAGTTATGAGAGAGATATGAGAGGGAAGCAGTATTTACCTGCTTCAATAAGAAAATCACAATCTTTTGATGTTCCTCTACAAATCATGCTTAGAGAATTGTTTTCAGACTTCAAAGGAATTTAAGCTACATATGCCACCTTGTTCCTTATAAATAAATTATTCTCACCGTATAAAAAAGGCTCTGGCATATTTATTAGTTCAGTTCTAGTAATGCAAATTTATTAAATACCTCATATGAGCAATTCTCTCTGCTGAAAATAACAGGTGAGCATAAAAACATCCTTTTGATGAAAATCATGGTCCAAGAGAAGTGCCCTCAGGCTAAATAACTACAAAGGCAAGTGAACAAGAAAAAAGCACAAATAAAAGGTTAGTTAATATGCAGAGTAAAAAAAAAACCAAAAAAATTTTCTAAATTCAGCAGAGAAGAGCAGGGTTGGCTTCATGAGATTTTCGATCAGGTCTTGCAGATAGAGGTGTTCTATGTACCTTCTTAGGCACAGAGCACTGTGAGACCAACAAGTAGAGCTTCTTCGGCTAGAGCTTCCCACATGCCTGCTCACACGCGGCACCTGTGAAAGGTAACTGGGGACAGGAAGATTGGGGCTGTGTTGTAGAGAGCCTTGAATGAAAGGGTGACATGTGTCATCTCTGTTTTATTTTTGTTGGTGAGTAGAATTAAGAGGAGCAAATCAAGAGTAAAGAAGTAAAGGAACGTTCTGTGAGCTTTCAGTGTCATGTCATTCCTGTAAGTCTGGTGCTGGAGACAAACATCGGCATAGCAACTGAACTTGTTTAGCACTCTACAGTTTATAGAGCACTTTCATGATCATGTTCTCATTAAATAAATCCTTACAAAAACAATGTGAAACAGGCCTTATTATCTCCACTTTATAAATAATATAACTTCAGCTCAGAGTTAAATAACTTGTCCCAACTCACAAAATAACTAGCAGAAGTTATATTTTAAACAAAAGGTTTGCAGTTGCCAAGTTGCCAAATGCTCTTATCTTTCCAGTCCCCAGAGGTTCTCACGCGGTTTTGGTCTCAGAACACTTTGCACTCTTCAAAACTGCTATGGCCCCCAATGGGGTTTTGTTTCTGTACGCTCCTCTCTTAAGAATTATCCTATCACTTAAACATTTGATAAAATATTATTTATTAATTCATTTAAGTCAACCATAATAAACATGTTACATGCTAACATCAAAAACATTTATTTTACCAAAAATAATTTTATTTTTTAAAAAATAATTTCTAGAAAGAGTGACACATTGTTTTACATGTTTGCCAGATCTCTCTAATGTCTGGCTTAATAGAAGGCAGCTGGATTCTCAGATCAGAGTCTGCTCAATCTGTCAAAATATATTGTTTTGGTGAAAGCATATGAATAAAATTCAGCCTCATACCAAATTCAAATGAATAAGGGAGAAATATGTCAATAGCCTTTTTAGATAGTGCACATTTTCATCTTTGATATTATGCCAAGGGCTCAGTTAGAGGTAGATTCTTAAAGTTTAGATCCAATGGAATTTGAAACAATATCAAAGAAATTTTTGAACTCTATTTGAAATCCATTGGTCTATATTACTTTCTGAATGAGTCCCTTATTCATAAATGATTGTATGGAAAATATCGGTTCACCAAGTTATGCAGGTTCTAAATGTATGGACACATTTCTTAACATAAAATGATAAAAAAAAAGAATCACATGTTAACATTATTGAAGTCTTTTAAGTATTTTCAAACCACAATGGCAAATACAAGATTTCCAAAATTTGAATTTTCCCTTGAAAGCTCAAATATTATAGGAAATAAATTCTGTCCCTTGAAGTGACAGGCTTACTTCTTGATTTTTCTGGAAAATGTATTCTAAGTATCCAACTGTGAATAACTATAATTTTCTTGTCAGTTGTTCTTTCAAGTAAAAATGGTGTTTCATGAAAAAAAAGGTAGCCAGTTTAGCTAACTCAAACCATACAAATGCTGCTGCTCAGGGCTACCATCAATTAATTACCATGCTTCAGAATGCAGCCCGTGCTTTGTGCACCCTTCTCATTTTGACACAGAAAATATTGAAGATGAGTACTCAAGGGTAAAAGTTAATAAAAGTTATAACTCTCACTTTTTCATCAAAGACAGTCTTCAGTGAAATCTGCATATATATATAGCACATCAATACATATATATGCATGTGCTTACATATACATATCACATCACCGCGCTGAATAATGCCAGGTTTTCATGATAAAGGACAGTTTGCAGGAAATGTTTGGGCTATGTGCATGCACTCTTTTTTTTATTATTTATTCATTTTTAGAGAGGAGAGAGAGAGACAGACAGAGAGGGATAGAGAGGAGAGACAGAGAGAGAGAGAGAGAGAAGGGGGAGGAGCTGGAAGCATCAACTCCCATAGGTGCCTTGACCAGGCAAGCCCAGGGTTTCGATCCGGCGACCTCAGCATTTCCAGGTCAACGCTTTATCCACTGCGCCACCACAGGTCAGGCCCTGTGCATGTACTCTTGAAAAGATAATTCCCATTTAAAGGAAGATGTTTGCAGATATTAGTTTTAACCTTAAAGCTCACACAAATACTTTAAGTATCAGTGACAGACCACATCTAGCCTGAAGGAAAAGAACAACCTCATTCTCATCCGTTCATTCTACTATTGTTGGGTTTTGTTTCTATTTCAACAATTTATACTTATATCTTCACTGTTTCACACATGTATCTATACGTATTTACAATGATGGTACAGAAGTAATGGATGTAAAATTACTGGCAAATTAATGTGAATTGAGGCAATGACACGAAGTGCATGAATCGTCATACAGCGATTACTAGTACAGCTTGGTGTTACTGCCTTAAGTTATATTAAAGTATAACTTTACTCCCAACATTTTTGCAACATCAGTGTGAATGCCAAGGAAAAGGCAAGTAGCACCTGGGCATTATTCTGAGAAGACGTGACTTTGCCAAAATGGTCTTGGGGACTTACAGGTGTCCACAGAACTCTGAACACTGCCGGATGGTACACACATCTTACTTCTCCTGACTATTTCTTAGTATTGTGTTATAAAGTGAGAAAAGATAGTCATACCATTTCTTTGAAAATACTATTTAGTACATTAAGAACCATGAACCAGAAGGTAATGGTTAAGTTCATTAAGCAGTTTATTTATAACAAAAATCAAGCTGGCTCTAACAGTTATGCATTAAATATAATATTTTGGTCCTCCCAGATTCACATGTTGAAGCCAAAACTCCTAGAGTATGTCTATTTGGAGATGAGGCCTCTAAGAAAGTAATCAGGATTAAATAAAGTCATAGGGTGTGGTCCTGATTTGATAGGATTAATGTCCTTATAAGAAGAGAGACTAGAGAGTTTGCCCCACCCCCACCCCTGCATGTGACAACACAGCAAGAAGGGACCCATCTTTATGATCCTTATGAGAAAGTGACCCTGCTAGACTGTGATCTGGAATGTCCAGCATTCCAAGTTTGTTATTTTAGCCACCCAGTATTTTATTGTATTTATTCTATGATATCAGGTCTATGGTATTTTGTAATGGCAACCTGAGCAGAATAACATACATACTTGGTGGTTCATGAAAAACCAGTCAAAGTCCTAGAATTTTACTTTTTTTTCTCAAATGATAGGAGAGGAGATAGTGAAACAGACTCCCGCATGCGTCCTGACCGTCTGGAGCTGACACTTGAACCAATCGAGCCACTAGCTGCAAGAGGAGAATAGAGACAGAAGGGAGACGGGAAGGAGGTGGGAAGCAAGTGGTAGTTTCTCCTGTGTGCCCAAACTGAGGATCGAACCTGGGACATCCACACACTGGGCCAGTGCCCTATCCACTGAGCCAACTAGCCAGGCCTTGGAATTTTACTTTTAAAAAAAAAATACATATGGTTGTGGACTTGAATACAAAATTGGCTTTTTAAAAATGCTAAATATCAGATGCCTAAAGTAATGAGACATTATACAAACTTTACAATTTTGTTCAGCTCTAATGTTAGGAAATTACATTAGATGATTACTTTCCTTAATGCCCATGCATGCCAAGAGCTTGAAGAGTCGGGGTACATTTTCCAGAATCAATACTTGTTCTTTAGCAGTGACACAGTAGCAGACAATTGCATAATGAAGCTGTCTGTCTTTATTTACACAATGTATTTTTGTATTCACTAGGCCAGAAAGAATAGTTCTGTGTAGCAGCTGTCATTGTATTTTTTTTGCTTATCTCAGTCCTGTCTGCCAGTGTTATAATTCACCAGCTGACACCCGCCTTGGCAGAAACCAAGGGCAGTGATTTCATGTCAAAGCAACAACGAGGCTCTGAACTCTGACACAATTCATCTTAGTTCTGGTTAGTAAAGGGAGATTCTTTGAGTTTTATCCCCTTCTGTTGAAGCATTTCACTGCTGGAAGGGGAGAGAGAGAGGGAGGGCGATGGAGGGGTGGTAGTGATGTGATGGAAATGAACACAGAAACAGTTATGGCTCTGTCTGGTGCAGGGGAACAGGGTCACAGGAAGACAGGGACAGTTGTGAGGGATAAAGGCTGAATGCCCAGATAATGAAATTCCTGCTTGTTTGATTTTGCAGAGCTGGAAGGATATGAGAGCACATTTGGTATCCAAAAATACACTTCTGTTCAACTCACACTATTTGAAGGTTCAAAGTGTAATTTCTGGCACTTTCTGATTTAGGAAGCTCAGCTTCAGCATGAAGGCCGTTGATTGTAGTCATTAAAAATAGCCTTGTTTTGGTTGTGAATGCTAAATAAAATAGAAAGTATACTTGTTGAATTTCTTTCTACACATTAATGCTCACAGTTCATATAGGTCTTATTCTGCAGGCAGAGTCATGACAGGCTTCGGAATACAGCTGTGTCAAACCTGAGAAGTGCAGCCAGATAATCTTAATTTTTTAAAAGATGTTTTAAAGTAAAAAAATAAATAAAATAAAAGTGCATGTATGCACTCTAATAATCCCCAAGATTTTCCACAATATGCCTAAAATGGCAACTGTACCTTCCATTCTATTTTTTAATACAAGTGTATCACAGTGTAAAGTAAAATGCAGAAATGAGAAAAACTAGGTATTGAGGACTTTGAATATCATCCTGGCATCAGTTTTCTCAATTTATCAGTGAAAGCATGTTTAAAGCTGAAATAATAAGCTACATGCTTTAGTTTTTTTCTTCCCTTTCTGCATATAGACATAATCTGATTAAGAAAGTTTATAACAAGAGGGTTGCCTTAAAGTAAGGTTATAAAGTAAGGTTATACCTGATTTCCTGTGGTATAAATGTCTGACATTTCTGGGCAAGCTATAGGCCAGTTCCGATGGGCCCCTTGCATTGTTACAGAATATATTGAAGTTGTTTCTGATTGTGATCTTGGTATTGTGTTACTGGCACAGGCCCAAATGTGAGGAGAAAATGTATGTGTCAATATTGCAACTTACTAGAAATAGCAAAAACTGAAGGAATAATAATTCATCAAAATTTTATAAATAAATAAAACTACAACATTGGATCATGTAGTAGTAGTCCAATAATGGGTCAACAATCACTGAATACAAAAGAAAGATGATTGGTTTCATAGGTTCTGCTCAGTACAAGGTTGATGTCACAGGATTGAGTAATGCCAGATTTTCCTGATAAAGGACAATTTGCAAGGAATTTTGGGGCTATGTGTACTCTTGAAAAGATATTAGTTTTTACTTAAGCTCACACAGTAATTTTAAAATATCAGTGACAGACCACACCTACCCCAAAGGAAAAGAACAACCTCACTCCCATCTATTGGTTCTACTATTATTGATTTTTGTTTCCATTTCAACAATTAATACTTTTATTTTCACTATTTCCAGTGATTTAGTTCTTGAGTTGTATCTAGTTCTTGAATGCTTATATGACTTATTTTTCAATTCCTTATTTTTTTTTCAAATTTTTACATAAATTAATCATTTTTAGTAAGTCTAATTGTTGTGCCTATTTTAGTTTTTTTTGTTTTGTTTGCTATTTTCCTTCACCTCTAAGCTTATCTACATCTTCTATTCTTATCTCCTTTTCTCATATCGGCAAAAGAGAAATCTTTCCTTCTCTCCAAGTTTAATTGTTTTTAACTGTCTCTAGATCCAGTACTCCTCTGCCTCCTCAAGACCTCCTGCTGAGTGTTTTTTTACTTTTTACTTGTCTCTAAACTGTTTCTACTATGTCTCAGCCTTTAGCTTTTATGTATGCTCAAGTTTAGCAGTTCTTTGAAAGTCAAACAATTCTTACATTCCTCTGGCTGTTACCCTTCTTTTTCTTTCATAGCTAATATTTCTAGCAGGTAGCATCTTCCCTCAGGCTTCAGTTAACCCATCAATGCCTTTGCTAAAATCAGGGGAAGTGGCCCATTCTGCAGGATGTATACTTATACTACCTAGTGCTAGGGCATATGACTCACTAAGTGGACCAGATAGTTACGTCTAGCCCACATTTATGTACTTTCCTAGGAGTTCACATGCAAGATACTCTCCACATAACCATATCCACGAACCCCTCACAACCCAATTAATCCTCAGAGTCTTAAAGTCAGGCTAACTGTCTCTACTACATATTGAAAGAGCTACCCGAAGGACACCAAAGACCAAGAAAAAGCTAAATTTCACTAATTTTTAATTCTTCTGTTGCCTAATCTCTGGGCAGAATTTGATGTCAGTGACTACTTTTTCACTTATATCTGCAACCCCCATACCTCTTGCTTTTTAGGGTTCTAGTCTTATAACTTACTTTTACTACAGTCTCCATTTCCTCTGCCTACTCCTTAAATGTTAATGTTTCCCAGATCTATAATTTTTAGCCCGTCTTCTATAGATCTTCCTGGTTTATCTCATTCACTTTCATGACTTCAACTGAGACCTGGTAAATCTCATATCTTCATCTTTCATCCGCCTCTGAACTAAGCTCTCCCCCAGCTGCACATGATATATCTGATCTTAGATAAAGCACAGATATTTTCACTAGAGGTGTCCAAAAATAAACTCACCATCCTCCATGTAAAATATCACCTTATTCCTGAATTTCCTGTGCTGGTTTTTGGCATCACTATACCCCCAGTTGTTAAAGCCAGAAATCAAAACTCTCTCCCCTTACTCTTCACATCCAAAAGTCACCGAGTCATGTCTACCATTTCTAGCTCTTCAATAGTCCTTGAATCTGCCCCCTCTTCTCCATCTCAATTGTCATTGCCTTGGTCAGGCCTCAGTCTGATTACAACAAACTCTTATACTGGCCTCCCCATTTGCACTTTTGCCCGTTTCTAATACAAGTTCTGAACTGCAGCCAGGGAGAGTTTTTACTATGGTAATCTATATATATTATTATATCGTTAAACTCCAATGCTGCAGTAAAGTCTAAAAGTCTCACCATGAACTATGAAGCCTTTCATACTTGGTGTCCCTGCAAACATTTTCTTGCAGCATTCTCCAGATTGCACCTTATGTTCTAGTTATACTGATGTACTTGTAAGTATGTAGTACATCCTCTAGCTTAGCATGTGCTGCTCTCCCATTTCCACTTGCTCTTGTTGATGACCACCTACTCTTGAAGGCTGAACAAAAAGAATGTTATACCAGTTTTGTAAATTAATAAAAATAAAAATTAGGATAGTTTTAAACATATTTGTGTCTCAGGATATGATATTTTTGAGATGTTAAATTTTTTTTAAAATCTTGGTGTTTAGAGTTTTTCCTCCTCTCCATTTAAGCAGGCTACTCAATGTGTTCATTGTCTCAGAGATTAATGTTACAAAGTGAAAAGTTGAGAAAGGTAGAAACTTCTGGAGTGTATTTCCAAAATCTTAACGTCTTAGGGATATGGAGAAGACTTAGATGAATTTGAGGGAGAAACAGCAGGTGTGAGAGAATAAAGTTTCTTCTCATCAGAGAGGAGTACGGTGAGAACAGAACTTTTTCCCCAGATTTACTGAGAAATAATTGACATACATTACTGTGTAAATTTAAGGCATATTGGATGATGGTATGATGCAGGGCAGAGAGGTGGTATGGAAGGAGCAATCTGAAGGGAGACAGAGACACAGAAATGAGGATTATTTCTGGAACAGGACTTACTATCAACTTTTTAGCAATGTAGGAACTGAAACTACATCAGTTCACTACTTGGTGTCTATGATCACCAATGATCTGGGGCTGCTTTGGAGCTGATTAATTAGATGTAAACTATCCAGCCTTCACTTGTCCCTTATGCAGTGAGGCCAGTAAGGCTGAGAACCATTCCTTCCCATTCCCTACTATTGTCTGGCAGGCTCTTGTCTTCTCTGCCATCACCTTCCTCAGTCTGTTCCCAGAAAGAATGGTGTTGTCCTTAACCTAAAAATTTCCTTGAATAACTTCTTTGACTCTCATAACATTCTAGCGCATTCATAAACTAAAAAGCACATTTCTCTGGACATCAAGCAAGGAGGTGGGCACTGAGGAAAGGCAAAGGCCCTGCACCTGTATCAGTGGGCGTTGAGGTGAGAAGGGGTGGTGCTGAATGGAACCAGTCTCTGGAACCTGAAGATTCTTCGATGGCAAGGGTGGGGAGAAGGAGAAGTTCTTCTCTTACTCAAAGCATTTCTCCCAAACACGTTATCTAGGTGTGTACTTGACAGTTATATTTATTTTCTAGACATTTCATATAGTCATTCAATGAAGTTGGAAAGTTTTATGGTATAGTATTTTCTGTCTAGATGATAAACCCTCTGTTTATAAAAGAAATTGCATAGTAGGCACCCACAACTTATTTGTTTGACTTGCATCATTTATTTGTTTCATTAGAATTGATTATCAGAATGTACATATTTGGAGATTTAGAAGGAAAATCCAGGCCTCTGACTCCTTTTGTAAACCTGAATTATTTAACAACACTGGAACCGCTCTTGCATGTCAACAATTGACTACAGGTGAGCAGATGCTCGTACCTTCCAATGAGACAAGTCTTCTCCGGCCACTATGACCACAACCATTCTGTTCATTTCCTTTCCTTCTGGAACCTTAAGCACTTGAGTCTAAAAATACTTGCATGAAGAAGTTTAATATCCTTTTTAAGAATCCTCTAGCCTTTCCATTTCAAGATGAAATATGCTACACTAATAAATACCTGCTACATATACATACATTCTTAAATAAAAATGCAAACTATACATATCATTGTGACTCAAATCATCCCCAAGTCTGAATTATTAAATGTTTCCTGTGCTGAAAGAAAGCCTTCTAGTATTTCACATATAAGGAATGCATAGGGACAGTGCACAGTACACAAGAAGCTGGAATAGAAGAAATTGTACACAGAGATTCTGAAATAGCAGCTCTCCCCTTAGAAAAATGAGTGTTGCCTATGTAGAGCACAGGGAACGTTCTGCAAAACAGAATAAAAACAGGAGTTCATCTTTGAATTAGAAGGCCTGGGATGACTTGTTAATACTTCATTTAAATATTAGCTTTTGATTTATGAAATTTTCTGAGAGAAGAGTTGAAAAGATCCTTTTCTGAGAGGAATGTCTCCCTGCTAAAATAATAAGAAGTCTAGTCATTTGAGCCATTATGATTAATTGACACTACTAACTCTGTCACTCTTTAAATAAATATAAAAGAGAACTTACAACATCCCTTTGGCTCAGATAACTCAGAATTTAGAGACTTACTTAAATGCACTTGAAATTCAATGGCAAGTCTTTCTTTATCTTATCTTCTGTCTTTATCATGCATGCAATACATTACAAAGTCTCATAGCTGGCATGCAGCAAATAAAATGTTCTGACAAAAGAAATTTTAACTGATATAACATTCTTTTTTTAAAGATTTTATTTGTTTATTTTAGTGAGGAGAGACAGAGAGAGAGACAAGATGGGGAAGAGCAGGAAGCATCAACTTCTATATATGCCTTGACCAAGCAAGCCCAGGGTTTCAAACCAGTGACCTCAGCGTTCCAGGTGGATTCTTTATCCACTGCACCACCATAACTCAGGCTTAATTGATACAACTTTCAAATACAGCAAATACTGGATAAATTGCAAAATGTCAGATTTATCTCTTTGTTGTTCTACTAAAATTCTTTGATCTTAAAAGAGAACATGGAAGAAACTTCAAGGTGTTATAAAAGTTCTGTGCAGTATTTCTTTTCAAGGCTTTTAATATTTTTATTTTTTTATTATTACTCAATATACTCAATTAAAAACTTTCATCATTTAAAAATATTTTTTCAAGGGAATGAGCTATCAAGGCATTGTTTTTCTTAAGATGCTTCCTATTTTATTTTTTATTGACAGCTGTTTATTTTGAAGGTTACTAAGAATTCCAAAGTGCTTAAAAGTATTAAATCTAAAAACTATAAAGATTTACACATTTTAGCCTATGTCACATGACCTTAATAACTTAATCTACTCAAATAAAAAAAGTTGTTTTATAAAGATTCATTTGCTACTTCAACATGATTCTGTATTTTTCAGGTTGCCCATTTGGCTCATGAAATATCAATTTTAAATGCAGCAGCAAAACATGTTTTGGAAAAAAAAAATCAGGCATCTGTAGCATGATGGAAATGTTCTAAAGAGCTTTGAGGGGAGTCCATTCAGTTTCACTGACATTCATAAATGATGACTAATGCATTCAAATAGAATGAGTAATTTATCAAATTACAAACATTTGGATGGGCTCAGAATAAAGATCTTGTTTGTGTGGCCATGCCCTGATGTGAATCTCAATGAGGTTTACTTCATTAAGCCTGACTCTACAAATAGGGTTCAGTCACAATCTGAACAAAAACCTTGACATGTAAACAAATGTGCGAATGATGGCTTGCTACATCATTCTTTTTATCCCAGCCCACTTGGGAAGACTCAAGCACCATCAAAAATACCAGTTGCAAGCCCTGGTTGGTTGGCTCAGTGGATAGAATGCCAGCCCAGCATGCAGAAGTCCCAGGTTCGATTGCCGGTCAAGAGACACATGAGAAGCTTCTCTCCCCTTCTCACCTACTTCTCTCTCTCTTTCCCTCCCACAGCCAGTGGCTCCATCGGTTCCAGTGTTAGCCCCAGGCTTGAGGATAGTTCATTTGGTCTGATTGACAACCCCAGACGGGGGTTGCCAGGTAGATTCCAGTAGGGGAACATGCGGGAGTCTCTCTCTCCATCTATCTCCCCTCTTCTCAAATATAATATATATATACACAATATATATTTAAAAATAGATGGCACCATTGTACTTATCACACAAGTGTCAAAAAAAAAAAAAAAGTCTTCTCTTGGCATAGCATTTCTTTCACATCCACCTTCCTCTTGATGGTAAGAGCCAGGTACATATACACAAAGTTTCCTCCTCTAGCAACTGTGGGCCTTCCTGCAAAAGTGGACTCTAACAGTGCTCCCACCACGTTACACAGTAGTGGTTCCTGTATGACTAATACCTCCAACAGCACACCACAAGAAAAGGCTTGAAACTCAAAGTGCTTCTTTTAAAAGGTTTCCACCCTCTGCTAGAAACCAGAGATGAAGAACAGCAGCAAACCCAATTTCCAGTGATAAAATATATACATCAAAATATATCCTAAGATGGTGCCCAAATTTTGTACACATTTTGGCTGTTTGTGTAAAGATAATAAATTCTAGATGAAAAATATAAAATCAGTCTTTTGTAGAATTGTTTCATCTGTATCCCAAAATAATTTAGAACTAGCGTATGTCTAGTCCAATAAATTCTAAACATTTGATGAATTCAACTAAGAAAAAATAACCTTTGTCTCTGAGAAGCTGAATTGAATTTAGAGCACCACAAAAGATAATAGCATAGTCAATGAACTGCACAAAAGCCAGGGTAGCTGGAGTGAAGAGAGAGGCACAAAGTGGCCCAGGATGAGGTAGAAGAGGAAAGCAAAGCATGAACCAGGTCATCCTGGACCTTAGAAACCACATGAGACTTTATGAACTTTATCCTAGAAATATCTAAGAGTCTTTGCAAGATGTATTTATTAGTTTGTTAAGGCTGCCATCACAATGGATTAACCAAGAAAGTTATTTTCTCACACATCTGGATGCTTGAAGTCCAGGATCAAGGTGGTGGCAGGGTTGGTTTTTGCTGAAGATTCTTTCCTTGGCATGTAGATGGTTTGATTTTTCCATATATGTGTGTGTAATTTTAGTGAGAGGAGGGGAGGCAGAGAGAGACTCCCACAGGGGTACTGACCAGGATCCACCAAGCAAGCCTACTAGGGGGCAATGCTCTGCCCATCTGGGGCCCTTGCTCCATAGCAAATGGAGCCATTTTTTAGCACCTGAGGTGGAGACCATAGAGCCATCCTCATCTCCTGGGGCCAACTCGCTCTAATTGAGTCATGGCTGCAGGAGGTGAGGAGGAGAGAGACAGAGAGAGAAGCGAGAGGGAGAGAGGTGGAGAAGCAGATGGGTGCTTCTCTTGTGTGCCAGGACAAGGAATCAAACCCGGGACATCCACACACCGAGGCAACATTCTACCACTGAACCAAATGGCCAGGGCCTTTTGCCTGTGTTTTCATGTGGCTTTTTCTCTATGTGAGTCCATGTCCTATTTTCCTTTTCCTATAAGGACACAAGTCATATTGGATTAGTTACCACCCAAATGACCTCATTTTAACTTAAGTACCTCTTTAAAAATTCTATCTCCAAATGTAATCATATTCAGAGGTACTACGGTTTAGGGATTCAGCCTATGAATTTAGCAGAGGGATATAATTCAGCCCATAACAAGATTTAGTACAGGGCAGTGACATGATCCCAGTTATGTTTTGCATATTCACTCGGGTTGCAATTTGGATGGAGTCAAGAGATAAGAGAAAGCCTGGGATGTCATGCAGGAGGCCTCTGATGTAGCCAGCGCTGGGCCCAGTTTTGTTTTCTGAAGGCTGTGACTCTGAAGCTTAACTCCAGAAGGGCAGTAACATGGACAAGACACACTTCCGACTTTGTGTCAGGAGGGGAGGAGACAAGGAAAGGGCAAACTGAGGTAGATCTGTAGATATAACAGCAGGAAGTTTAGGTGGTATGTTCTCATGGTTTCTATTTTATTTTTCTGTGAGGTAAGACATCTGCTAAGAACAAGAAGGAAGCAAACTGCAGATGTTAGTTGAGTGGAAAATGTTTTAAATTGGCATTCCAGAGAGTGGGAAGCAAGCTAACAAAAAAATCTCATTAGAATTTCTATCAAGTATGAAAAGCCCCAGTAAGATGAGTGACCAGGATTTAAAATGGCACAGATTCCCCCCATTTTGTGTTGTTTCTTTTGTGTCTGACCCTGTGGGCTCAGATGTGGAAATGCAGAGCTGCATTCTCCCAGGACTGGGGTTTCTTAGGCAAGATGGGATGCTCCCTGGGATTGCTGGAGGAGTTATGGGCCACAGCTGTTCCGACTCAACTCCTGGGAATTTCCCAGGTACTTGGAATTTGAAGTTAACCTTTACCAGTTAAGTGCTGCTGAAATTACCTCCTGGGAGCATTTTTATTTATTTATTTATCATTTATTTATTTATTATTTATTTACTTGTAGTGCAGCTCTGAGAACTGTCCCCTTGTTTATCTTAAAACACACACTACAAGCCATAGTTCCACATACTGGGACTAGATAGATACACTGGTTTTTATATTCGTATGCTTCAGCTGTTTAAAATATCTACTTGCTTGCACATTTCCCTGAGAAACATGCTTAGAATTTAATAAAATAAGTATTATGATCATGCCACATAGCATATAATAAAACTCTAGATATGATGAAGAGCTTCTGCTTAGACATCCTTTTCCTGTTCTATCTGCTAAAGTTCCACTGGGCTTTTGCATCATTCTGGCTGTCTTGGAAATTGAAAGAAAAAACAAAAACTCATATCTCATCAGAAAATTTATGATAATCTTTAGGACTTTGAATGCAGAGGTAAGATGCCTCACAATGCCCAGGAATTTAATCCTTCACTTCCATCAGCCCATGTGTCATGAAAATTCTTTCATTCCAAATTTTCCATTGCCTTCCCACCCACTCCCCACTACACACACACACACACACACACACACACACACACACACACACACACACACACACATATCTCAAGTTACCCAGAACCATAAGAGCTCACATTTCACATATCTCAAAGGGAAGGAATTTTAGGATATAAATTCCACAACACAAATTGTTTTTACATATGCTACTACTTACTGTGTTTTGTAGCAGGATATAGGCCCTTGGTGTGAAATAACAATAATGACAAGGGATTTGCCAATAAAAAGAAGCTGGATACTGTACAGTATTTTCCAAGCAAAGTGTTGCTCTAAGACAATGCCTAGACATTTTAGAGCACCGTATACTTTTCCAAAACTTACAGTTGAGGCAAGCTTTGAATTTCCTGAAGATTTGCATGATTTCTACATTAGAATTTATAATACCGCTACAATATGAGAAATGGGAGCTTTCAAAAGTATCTACTGCTGTTCAGAATATAAAAACATATCTTCTAAAAAATATAAGCTATTCGATTACTTAGGTAGTGATTGCAAACAGGAAAAATTAGATGTTACCAGCTGCTCAACGGGAAAGAACACTGTTGAATTTAGTTGCTTTTAGTAATTAGAGACCTAAATTGGTAAGGAAGAGGTAGAAATAACAGAACATGTCTGGATGGTATTTTTATTAGATGGTATCCTCAGAGAATCACTTATTATGTGGCATTCCAAAGATAATGACTAGGACCCCCCAAGTTAAAAACCCAACTGAGCCAAAATTATGACAGCTGGCCCCCTTGCAGTGATGGTAACCAAATTTCTATTTCCAGTGCCTTTCATTAATTTAGATATTTATGTCTACAATCCAGGGCATTTTTAGCTTCATATATATATATATATATAATTATACAATTATTTTTACTCTACAGAATTCTTCAAAGAGAAAAAGGGGAAAAACATAATTCCTATCACAGCTGGAAGTATCTCTCACCGGCTCATGTGGTCTTCTAATTAAGAGCAAATCCTTCTTCATATGCCTCACCATCAGCTATCTCACAACCTCCTTAATACCACAGAAGAAAGCACTTTCTATTTTGTAAAAAGTAAGTAAATTTACCTAAAGAAATAAAACAGTCTTTACCCCCTTAAATTGGGGAAAGTTTCTTGGCTCTTTCTTGGCTTTATTTCTTTTTTACTGTAGAAACAATTCAGATATCATATGTTTTAGACATGTTCTATGACATACCAGGATCTTATTTTATTTGTGAAAATTAATGGTCTCAAAGAGGCAAGCAAAGAAACAAAAGAGCAATGGCTCCACAGAGCTACTTCACCAAAATCAAATGATTTAAAAAAACACATGTGGCAAACAGACCTATGAGTTTGTTCTAAATTAGAAGTGTTATACCTTCCAACTCTCAGTTAAACACCAGAATTACTTCCTTCTGCCTGAGGTCTAAGATAATCATGTTAAAGTGGTGCACAGACTATTTGCTGTAATATTTTGTTCAATTCCATGGGCTTGTATTATCTGTGACACTGTGAAATTCTTTTTAGATTTTTCAATATAATATTTTCCTTTCTTTCCTATTTCCTTCCTTCTACACATAAGAGTTTGTAACTACTCATATCTAAAAAAAACAATGAACATCTTTGCTCTCCAAATGTACCATACTTGTGCCTTTCAGATCAATTTCAGTGAGTACAGTTTCTGCTCATTCTCAAAATATCAGAAAGTGAGTCTCCTCATGATACATATCACTCCATATCCTACTTGCCCAAGCAGTGTGTTCTTCCCCTGAAATTTCCTTCATCCCCATAACCACTTGGACCCTGGAGCCAGGATTTAGGTTGTGGTCAAGGTGAGAGTTAGGCTTCACTTTCCCCTTGACCCAGGCATCTCCAAATTGCTCTAATATGCTCTGATTGAAATTACCAACATGGTGGCGTCCAGATAAACCCAAGAATGCACAATCAAGTTCTACAATTTTTCATGTATTTTGGTGCCATCTTCGCTCCAGTGTTTACATTCCTACTTTCCTCCCAATCCTCCCCTCTCAAAACTTACTCTTAGCTGAGAGTATACATATTTTCATGTGACTCTGTAGACAATCATGTGATTGAGTGATTGTAATGATAGGCTCTATGAACTTTACAGCAAACATTTAACTTTATTTTTAAATTACATTATATAGGAACTGTTATTTTCTATTAGTTTCAGGTGTACAGCGTAGTGGTTGACAATCATATACTTTACGAAGTGATCTCAGTACCCACATGGCATGGTCCATAATTATTGCAATATTATTGACTATATTTCTTATGCTGTGGCCAACATAAATTCTTTGAACTAGAAATTTTCAGAATGTCAGGCTTGAGCAAGTATATAGAAACACTAATTTGAGCCTGACCTGTGGTGGCGCAGTGGATAAAACGTCGACCTGGAAATGCTGAGGTTGCTGGTTCGAAACCCTGGGCTTGCCTGGTCAAGGCACATATGAGAGTTGATGCTTCCTGCTCCTCCACCTTCTCTCTCTCTCTCTGTCTCTCCCTCTCCTCTCTAAAACAAATAATAAAAAAAATAGAAACAAACAAACAAACAAAAAAAAGCAACGGGAAACACTAATTTGAAGGGCACCACAGAGATTATCCCATGCAGCCAATCACCTGCTCTGACTTCATTTTTTCATTTTATAAGCAGTGAGTGTCTACAAGATATCGGAAAGCACTTGTAATCTGGTAGAGAAAAGGATATCCTTGAACAAGAAAGGTACTTATGTATTAAAGGGGGAGCACACAAAAAAAGAAATCGATTCACCTTTAAGGTATCAGTAAAAGCTTCAGGTAAGAGGTGATGCTTTAGGTCTTAAAGGTGTGAGATATTCTTTAGGTGAACAAAGGAGTGAAAGGCTGTCTGGCACTTAAGAATTGCTATAAGCCAGACTTCAAAAACAGGATGAATTGGAAAATATAAGTTATTTGAGTCAGCTGAACAATGGAATGTGAAGCACAGCGCTGGATGAGATGAACCTGGAGGGAAACCAGGCCCAGATCACTGAGATGTAGTAGGGACCTCATTCTGCATGCCCATGCTCTCAAAGCTTGACATGTGCCTTCCATGAAACATGAGCCAATTTTAGATGGGTTTTGATATATTGGTTATTTTTATCCAAACATTTTGGGGCAAAATCTTTTTAAAATGAGGTTCTCCTATGAAGTCCACTAAATGCTGTCTTTTATTTGCAAAAGTAACACAAAATGCCCTGTAATACTACTACGACTGTTACTAATACATGTATTAAAGTATTATATAAAATAAATAAAAGTGTACTTTAAAAACAATGATACAAGTGGTACATAGATGGGAAATAATTGTAAAAGTGGTACACAAACAACTTCAGTTGGAGATACATTAAAGCAGGTGACCAGGGGCTGTGATGGTCCACCTGGGAGGAACCTGCCAGCATGGAGCTCCTGGGTGGGTCATTGCACGGTTACCACTGCGTGCGGTCAGCCTCATTCAGATTTTCTACCCAAGGGCCTCTTTCCTTGTCTTCTTCTTACCTCATGAAAACACGAAGTGCCAGTTTATCAGGCTCATAATGTGAAGGAAAAGATTTGAGGAGTATTCAGTGAATGACGTCTTTATCCATTTCAATGCAATAGACAGTCAAGCACTTGAGTTGAGCACAAAGCAGTAGATTGTACTTCCCCTTTGTGCATGTGTATGTATCTGTGTTGGTGTGCACATGTATCAAACACATATACACATGCACATACACATACACAGAACAAAGCAGGGACATCTCTTTCAGTCATAAAGATTCAGTCAAAAATGATTCTTTTCCATTTCAATGGAGGTCACATTCCAGAAATCACCCAAAGAGATAAAATCAGAGGCATTGATGTGTCTATGCATTAAAAATAATTTTCAGGGCTAGTGACCTGAGCCATCTTTGTATTTGTTAATTACATGGAAATTTTAGTTTCCACTTGTTTTCTCTCCCAAAAACAACTGATGAGATGCACTTGACAAATCAATTGAACAGAGTCTATTTCTAAACTCCCTTATAGTAGAAGGGATGTGTGGGTGATTTCACATGATTTTCCTTAAATGCACTTTCTTAACTTCATTTTATTTTATTTTTAATTTATTCATTTTAGAAAGGAGAGAGAGAGGGAGAGGAGAGAGAGACAGAGAGAGAGAAGGGGGAGGAGCTGGAAGCATCAACTCCCATATGTGCTTTGACCAGGCAAGCCCAGGGTTTCGAACCAGTGACCTCAGCATTTCCAGGTCGACACTTTATCCACTGCGCCACCACAGGTCAGGCTCACATGATGTTTTAATGATATTTACAGTCATCATTTAATGTTCATGGTTAGTAACATATTGAGTTATATTGCTTACTAATTATTTTACTAATGATAGTCTATTCCATCCAACTAGATTGTAGCTTCTATAAGGAGACAATAGGTTGTTTCATTTATGTATCTCTCAGAGCCCACCCCCACCCCAACAAGGTAAGCATATAGTCAGTGCTAGATAAATATGTTCATTCATGAAAAAACAGTTAGTATGTAATTTCTTGCTAGAGTATGGAGGGATTATAGGAGATGAATGAAAAAAATTGTGAGGATAATTAGAGAACTTAGAAAATCTGAATTAAGCAAAACAAAATTATTCTTGCATATAAATTGCACTTAGACAAGAGAAAACAAACAATTCTTTATCAGTTACTATGAGCCAAAAACTATGCTAAACTTTTACATTTTAACACACATAAGCTTCACAACAAAATAAAGGAACAGGTGTTACTTTGCTCCATTTTACAAATAGGAAACTGAGATTGATAAGGTATTTATAAATTATATTATCTTTCATCTAATTTTTTCTTTAATTTTGCCTCAAGCATTAAAAATAGCTCTATCGCGAGCATGGCCTCAGATAGGCAGAGGATTGGCCTCAGACAGGGGTTGCTGGGTGGATCCCAGTAGGGGCTCATGTGGGAGTCCATCACTCTGCCTCCCTGCCTCTCACTTAATAAAACAAACAAACAAACAAACAAAAATGTAAAAATGGAACTGTTGTATAATCCAGTAATTCCACTTCTGGGGATTTATCTGAAGAAACCTGAAACACTAATAGAAAGAATATGTGAACCCCTGTGTTCATTGCAGTGTTGCTTATAATAGCCAAGATCTGGAAACAGCCTAAGTACCCATCAGTAATGAGTGGACAAAGCAGTTGTGGTACATTTACAGAATGGCATACTATGCAGCCATAAAAAGGAAGGAAATCTTACCATTTAAGATAGTATGATGAACCTAGAGAGTATTATGCTAAGTGAAATAAGTAAGACAGAGAAAGATGATACCATATTATTTCACTTATCTGTGGAATCTAAAGAAGAGTATATATGAATAAATAAAACATAAACAGACTCATAGATACAGAGAACAAACTGACCGTTGATTGCCTGAGAGGAGGAGAGTTGGGGGACTGGGTGAAAAGGGTGAAGGGATTGAGGAGAAAAGAGTAGTATTTCAGCCCTGGCTGTTGGCTTAGTGGTAGAGCATTGGCCAAGCATGTAGAAGTCCTGGGTTTGATTCCTGGTCAGGGCACACAGGAGAAGTGACCATCTGTTTCTCTCCTCCTCCCCCTTTTCTCTCTTTCTTTCTCTCATTCCGTCCTGCAGCTATGGCTCAGTTGGTTCGAGTGCATTGGCCCCAGGCACTGAGGATGAATTGTTTTTTGATGTTGAGTTGTATCAGTATTTTATAAATATTGGATATTAACCTCTTATTAGATGTATCATTGGCAAATATTCTTCCATTCAATTGGTTGTTTTTTTCATTTTATTGATGGTTTCCTTTGCTGTGCAAAAACTTTTTAGTTTGACATAGTCCCATTTGTTTATTTTTATTCTTTTGTTGCCTTTGCCTGATGAAATATATCAGAGAATAATATTACTAAGAGAAATGTTGGAGATTTTACTGCGTATGTTTTCTTCTAGGATTTTTATGGTATCGATTCTTATGCTTAAGTTTTTAATCCATTTTGAGTTTATTTTTGTGTCTAGTGTAAGAAGGTGTTCTAGTTTCTTGTTTTGCATGTACCTATTAAATTTTCCTAGCACCATTTACTAAAGAGACTGTCTTTACCCCATTTTATGTTCTTGCCTCCTTTGTCAAATATTAGTTGGCCATATTCCTAATTTGCTAAAATTTAAATCATAAATTGATAGCACTGGCCAGTTGGAACAATGGTAGAGTATTGGCCTGGTGTATAGACATGTATGGATGTCCTGGGTTGGATTCCAGTCAGGGCATACAGGAGAAATGACCATCTGCTTCTCCATCCTTCCCCTCTTCTCTTGCTCTCTCTCTCTCTCTCTCTCTTCCTCTTTTCTTCTCACAGCCATGGCTCAATCAGTTCAAATAAGTTGGTCCCAGTTGCTGAGGATGATTCAGTGCAGCCTCTGCTTAAGGCACTAAAAATATCTCAGTTACTGAAGAGTGGGGCAATGGCTCTAGATAGGCATAGCATCAGTCTTGGATGGGACTTGCTGAGTGGATTCCAGGGTGCATGCAGGAGTCTGTCTCTCTACCTCCCCTCCTTTTCCTTGAAAAAGAAGAAAAAAAATAGTAGTTATAAATAGTCATGGGGATATAAAGTACAACATAAAAAACATAGTTGATAATACTGTATAACTATGCATGATGCCATTTTAAAGATTTTTTTAATTTTTATTTTTTTATTTTATTTATTCATTTTTTTAGAGAGGAGAGAGAGAGAGGGAGAGAGAGGAGAGAGAGATAGAGAGAGAGAGAAGGGGGAGGAGCTGGAAACATCAACTCCCATATATGCCTTGACCAGGCAAGCCCAGGGTTTCGAACCGGCAACCTCAGCATTTCCAGGTCGACGCTTTATCCACTGCGCCACCACAGGTCAGGCATGATGCCATTTTAGTATTAATAATATCAAGGAGAAAACTCTGTATGTGCTTGTCTAACCAATATGCTAAGCACCTGAAACTAATATAAAATAATACAAATGTAAACTGTAATGGAAAATATTTTTTAAAACTTCCAGAAAATTAGGAATAAGTGGGACCTTATTCAACTTGATCAAGAACACTTATAAAAAGTTGTACAAGTAACAGCACACTTAATGGTTATAGGCTGGACACTTTCTTCCTAAGACTGAGTACATTAAACCACTTCCATTCAAAATCATACTTGAAGTCCTAGTTAGTACAATAATTAAGTAAAAAGAAATGAAAATTATGCTAATTATAAAGAAAGAAATAAAATGGTCTTTATTGGAGAAGGTCTTAAAAACTATAATCTCAGGAATGTCAAAACTTTGTCCAAAATAAACATCAAAGGAGCCTGATTAAAGTTTGTTCAAGGAGGGAGTGATTGGTACACAAGAAAGTGAACCTAAGCACACACTTTTCACAAAACTTAGCTAAAAATGAATCGTAGAACTCATTGTAAAATGCAAAATTATAAGATTTCTAGAAAAAAAACACAAGAGAGAAACCTATATGATCTTAAATTTGTTTCTGAGGTTTAGATACAGCACTAAAAGCAGAATTCATAAAAGAAAAAATTAGATTTTATTAAAATTAAAGTTGTCCACTCTATAAAAAACAATATTAGTGGAATTAATAGAATAATCACATTGTGGAGGAAAATATTTTAAAAAATACATGTTTGATAAGGGAATTGTATCTAAGAAATATAAAGAACACTTAGAAATTAACAATAAGAATACAAATAACCCAACGTAATAAATGAGCAAATGATCTGAACATATATCTCACCAAAAAAGTTATATAGGCAAATAAGCATATGAAAAGATATTTCACATCATTTGTCTTTGGCTGTATTAGTTTACTATTATTGCTGTAATAAATTATCACAAACTTAATGACTTAAAGCAACATAAATTTATTTTTTTACACTTCTGAAGGTCAGAAGTCTGAAATGAATCTTACAGGGTGAAAATCAGGGTATCATTAGAGCTTCGTTCCTTCTGGAGGCTCTAGGAAAAAATTCATTCCGTGTCTTTAAATGTGGAAGTAGCACCCACATATGTATTTCTTTGCCCTGTCGTCTTAGATAGCCAACAAGCAATGATACCATAAACCCATGAGCACATTTAGAGCCCAGACTGTGGTTTTTAATGCCATTCTTTGATTAAAAATACCCCAAAACTTCCAAACTCCTTGGAGAAATGGCTGGTTCTAGGGCTGAGAAAGGAAATACACAGTACCAGCCTAGAACACCTTGCAGTGCCAGAATGTAAGGAAATGCTAAAACAAATACAATAATGGGGACATGTCCAAAGAAACAACTGAAACAGCGCACAATGGCCAAAGCTCAAACAATTAGAGCAGGAAACTAAATAACATACTACTAGATTATAATCCAAAGTATAAAATAAATATCCCTGAGCCCATACTGAGTTAAGTAAATGACTGAATAAATAAGTAAATAGGAGTTAAAAAACAAATCTGTACAGAACAATTTCAAATAATTCATGTTCAAGGAAGTGAAGCATAGCTCCTCATTCCATAATAATTTACTTCCAAAGAGTAGCATATAAAAATGAGGATAAAGTAGCTTTACAGTGGGAAGTCTGACAAATATTACTTTAGGGAGATGACCAAGTTTAACATCAACAGTGATGCTATCTTGATATCATGTACCCTTGATATGACATAATGGGAATCATACTTTACTTTTGTCATTCTTACAAGAACTCATAATCTCAGTCTAATCATGAAAAAAAATCAGATAAATCCCAATAGAGTGACATCTTCTACAGTACATGGCCAGTAGTCCTCAAAACTGTCAAGCTCATCAAAAACAGGGAAAGTTTTTGAAACTGTCATGGCTAAGAGGAAGTTAAGAATACATGATAACAAAATATGATGTTAATTATAATCCAGAGATGAAATATAAGATGCTGAAACACATAAAAAATACACACCAAAAAATAAGTAAAACTAAGAAAACCATATTAAATAAAGGACTTTAGTTAGTAATATCAGCCCTAATTCATTAATTGTACTACTGCACCATACCAACATAAATATTAATAAAAAAAAACTGGGTGTGAGGCATATAGGTACTAAGAACTCTCCGTCCTATCTTTGTAACTGTTCTGTAAATCTTTTTTTAATCATCTTTTTTTATTAATTTTTTAAATTTTATTTATTCATTTTTAGAGAGGAGAGAGAGACAGAGGAAAGAGAGACAGAGAGAGAGAAGGGGAGGAGGAGCTGGAAGCATCAACTCCCATATGTGCCTTGACAAGGCAAGCCCAGGTTTCGAACCGGCGACCTCAGCATTTCCAGGTCGACGCTTTATCCACTGCACCACCACAGGTCAGGCCTGTTCTGTAAATCTTAAACTAAAAGTTTATTCAAAAATTTATTTACTCTAATTTATCTGGATCACCATTTTATTACAAAGTTTTACCATAATATTTTGATGTACACAATTCTGTATTTGTTTACAATCATATTTGTGCCAAACGATCATAGGGACATTTAATTTTTGTTATCCATATCTGGGAACCAATAGCAGTTTTTATCTAAGTTATTGTTCTCATATTGAATCATGTCACGGAAAATAAATATCAAGTATCTCTCCTACATAAAAATTTCACACTTGTCAGATTTTTCCATGCTAATAAAATTTAATTTCACAATTTTTAAATAAACCAAGGCTTTGGCTCTACATGACTAATGATATTTTGTGTGAGAGCTATAAACTACCTTTATTCTTTTAGACTAAAGAGAAAAATGGCTTAATCCTAAAATAAAATATCCAAGCCAACTAAAGGCCAAATGCCAAATAATAGCTTCATGAAGGTTTAAATATTTCTGGAATTAAAACCAACCTCAGATATTATTTTCCAGTTCCTGACTCCAGAAACAATTAAATTACATACCCATTAAGTACAAATTTCAGTAACATCACACGCTAATTTTTCTTCAAATGAAGAAGACAGCTTTATAGACTTAACAAGCAACCACTCATTAAAGCAATATTAGAGTATTGCTTACTGAGGAATGAAAGATTATCCTGAACTTGAATTTATTACAACCCTTTTGTATACCATTGTAATGCTACCAGACAATTCTGAATTTGTTTGACTAAAATCAATTGATATCAACAAAACAAAAATGAATCTAAAGGACCATATTTTTACATTAAACTTTGATGTTCATTGCATTATTTACTATTTTATATTTAATTTGTAGATTAGTTGTTGGTTGTATAGAAATCATAAGCATGGTAATTTATATAAAATATTTTACAGTGTATATAGAACACATTATAATAAACATAGCTAAATATAAAATAATAAAAATAACCAATGGCGACACTGCAAATCTGGATGATTATTTCTTTCTGAGAGCAATCAATACGTTGCTCAAATTTCAGAGAGACTGCTTACAAGGCTTAGAAAACTATCCAAATAGCAAGCCAACACTGAAGAAAGTTCAGTGATTGTTTTCAGGCAAATCAATACTGGGTTTTCCCCTATTCCTTGCTTGCTAAGAAGTGATGATCTACACTGTGTATTACTTAGGAGTCATAACCTCTAGTAGGAAAGTCATCAGCTACAGACAAATCTACTGTCAATAGTGAGATTTGATGAACTGCTAAGTTTAAAAGCTATGGGAGCAAACTAAAGAGAAAAAGGGAACAGGAGAGTAAAAAAAACAACGAGTGAAAATATTAAAGACAAATTGTAAAAGGAAATAGCACAAGAGGCGTGATTTAAAGAAAAAGAGGATGGAGATAGAAGCAGTGCCCAATACAGTTTCATTCACCTATACTGTTCTGGTTCCTCGTCTTGGGGTATTTTCTTTTACAAAGTCAGACAAAATGCTTTTTCACATGAATTAAAACAAAGGAGACCATCTGAATATCAAGAAAAACAGGTTGAAAAATCAATCAAATGGTTTATTGATCTTTATGACACAAAGCGACTTATCTTGATTACTCTTTGTTCGGTATGTAATTTTTTTTCACTAAACTACACCGATTTTTGTTGTGACAGAAGCCAATCTTTTCCAAAAAGTTAGCTGTTATTTACCATTTCTGTGACTTCCTTTCCAGATTTTGGCAGGAATGTGAATGTAAAGTGAACATGCTATAGAATACAAGACTCAGTCATTGTGATCATGCTTTGAGACGGGTATAGAGTCAGCAGCAGCTCTAAGTACAGCTCATGAGAGCAAATGGTGTGTTGGATCACGTAGAGAGCCACCTAGCTCAGCCAGCACAAAGGCAACAGGAATTTGAAGGAT